>NC_040105.1:141733693-144135086 GCF_003369695.1 Bos indicus x Bos taurus | reverse complement strand
GTCAACTGGGCGACAGACCCACTGCTTAGGGTTTTCTGCTCGGTAGTTGTAAAAGTATGAACAAACATTAAAGTTGATTTCAAATAAGTCCCCTTCTACCATCATAGAGCATCTCTGGAAAGAGACACAAAAAAACTGCCAACAGTAGTTGCCACTAAGGACAGAATCAAGGAGGCCAGGGGATGTGAGTTTGAAGGAGAATCAATTTTCACTGCATACCTGTTTTGTACTTTTTTGAAATCTGTGTTGTAGGTAATACTTTTTAAAATCAGGAAAATTTAATTTTAAATAAAGTAAGCATCCTGCCTGTGGCTTGGCTCCCACTTTGCAGTCAAGTTCATTCTTCCTGGGGTGACTCTGATAGCACGCAGAGACTCCCTGCACTTGTATGTGGGTGGAGATTTCAAAGAAGGGCCTACTGCCAAGTCCAGATCCCTGTGCATTATTACAGACTACAGTAAAGCTGGAGAAGATGGCACAAGAGCTGTTGCTTTCAGACAAGGTGGGTGTGGATGCGACTTCATCCTTTTCAACTGGCTGATGTCACTGCTCTCCCAGTGTGTGCATCTTAACCTGAGTGCACTAGAAAGAACAACTGACCAGATGACCCTATATCATTGAAAATGTGAGTTATTAGAAACGCTGGCTGAAAAAGATAGTGCAAATGCCACAGTCATCAACTGTAAGACTCTAAGGTTCAGGAGGGCAGGAGCCACACCGGTCTTATTCAGCACATCCCAGTCCCTAGCATAGTTCCTAGCAGTCACAAGCATTCAATGAGAACCTATTCAAAGAAATAAGGATATATGATAGGCAGAAAAGTATGCCCCTTTTCCATTACCAGTTAACTTACTTGCCTAAAAGACACACAGCTTAATATTGCCCAGGTCTCAGACTAGAACAAGGTCTTCCTTGACTCCTCATGCATTGATCTTTCCATTATACAAAGCTATGGATAAACCAGCAGCAGAGAACAATAAGGGCTCAAACCATTATCTCAAAACAGTTAATCAGCAATTTTCATACAGTTTACCCTAGAAAAATGGATTTTGAAATACAACTGAAAACAAAAAGGATTCAAATATATAATTTCATTTGAAAACAATGCATATGTATGTTATAGCTGAAACACTTTGCTGTACAGTAGAAATTAACACAACATTGTTAAATCACTACACATCAAAAAATCTTAAAATACACAATCTCATTTTGGTCTTTCCAAACATTAGACAAGTTACTCTAAAAGAATGTCTCTTCTGAATAAAGTATTTCCAGCTAACGGCCATCCTAAAAGATGTAAGGTGATCTCTCATTGTGGTTTTAATTTGCATTTCCTAATGATTAGTGATGCTAAGCAACTTTCATATACGTGCTGACAATTCGCATATTTTCTTTGGAAAAATGTCTGTTCAGGGTCTTTGCCCAATTTTTACCTGGACTGTTCACTTTTTTAGTTTTGAGTTGTACAAGTTTCTTATATTGTTTGGATATTAACCCCTTATCAGATATATGGTTGCAAATAGTTTCTCTCAACATACAGGTAGCCTTACCACTTTGTCAATGGTTTTCCTTTGCTGTGCAGAGCTTTTTATGGTCCTTGTTTATTTTTCCTTCTGTTGCTTTCCCTTTGTGTCATATCAAAAAAAATCATTTCCAAGGCCAAGGTCAGTCTTTCCCCTTATGCTTTCGTCTAGAAGGTTATAGCTTCAGGTGTAACATTCAAGTCATTAAGCCACTTTGAGTTCGTTTCTGTCTATGCTGTGAGGTTTAAGTGTCCACTTTCACTATTTTGCATGTGGTTATTCAGTTTTCGTGACATGGTTAATTGAACAGACTATCCTTTAGCCATTGTGTATTCCTGGTGCCCTTGTAGAAAGTTAGCTGAACATATACGTGTGGGTTTACTTCTGGGCTCTCAATTCTGTTCCATTGGTCCATGTGTCTATTTTTATGTCGGTACCATATTGTTTTTTATAGCTCCATGGTAAAGTTTGAGATTGAGAAGTGTGGTGCCTCCAGCTATGTTCTTCTTAGGATTTCTTTGGTTATTTAGAATCTTTTGTGATTACAGATATTTTAGAATTATTGTTTTTATTGCTGTGACAAATGCCATGATAGAAAAAAAGGCAATTCTTGTACATGGTTGATGGGAATTTAATGTGGAACAACCACTATGGAAAACAGCAAAGAGATTTCTTGAAAAATTAAAATTAGAATTACCATATGATCCAATATATAGTCAGTATATATCTCCTGGGTATATATCCAAAGAAAATGAAACCAGTACCTTGAAAAGAGGTCTACACTCCCATATTCATTGCAGCATTATTCTCAATAGCTAAGATATGAAAAAGAACCCAAACATCTGTTAATGGATGAGTAGATAAAGTAATTATGAGATAAATGTTAGTCAGCCTTTAAAAAGGAGATTCTGTCAACTGCAACAATATGGATAAACCTGGAGGGCCTTATGCTAAGTGAAATAAACCAGACACAAAGAAAAAGAACCACTTCATGATCTCAATTACATGTAAAATCTGGTAAATGTTTAATTATAGAAGCAGAGAGTAGAACAGTGCTTATCAGAGGTGAGGGATATGGGAGACGTGATCAAAGGGTACAAAGTTATAGTTATGCTAGGCTTCAGTAGTACATGAATCAAGAACCTCCAGATGTGCGGGTTTTGAAGAGGTGGAGGAACTAGAGATCAAATTGCCAACATTCGTTGGAGCATGGAGAAAGCAAAGGAGTTACAGAAAAACATCTAGTTCTACTTCCTTGACTATGGTAGAGCCTTTGACCGTATGGAACACAATAAATCATGGAAAATCCTTAAAAAGATCAGAATACTAGACTACCTTACCTGTCTCCTGAGAAATCTATATGCGGGTCAAGAAGCAATAGTAAAACTGGACGTGGAACAATGGACTGGTTCAAAACTGGGAAAGGAGAATGTCAAAGCTACATATTGTTACCTTGCTTATGTAACTTAGATGCAGAGTGTGTGTGTGCATGTGTGTTAAGTCACTTCAGTCATGTCCAACTCTATGTGACCCTATGGGCCATAGCCTCCCAGGCTCCTCTGTCCATGGGATTTTCCAAGTAAGAATACTTGATGAAGGCGAAAGAGGAAAGTGAAAAAGTTGGCTTAAAAACTCAACATTTAAAAACCTAAGATCATGGTATCTGGTCCCATCACTTCATGGCAAATAGAAGGGGAGAAAGTGTAAACAGATTTTATTTTCTTGGGCTCCAAAATCACTGTGGACCATGACTGCAGCCATGAAATTAAAAGGTGCTTGCTCCTTGGGAAAAAAAGCTATGACAAACCTAGACAGTGTATTAAAAAGCAGAGACATTATTTTGCTGACAAAGGTCTGTATAGCCAAAACTATGGTTTTTCAAGTAGTCATGTATGGATATGAGAGTTGGACCATAAAGAAGACTGAGTGCCAAAGAATGGATGCTTTCAAACTGTGGTGCTAGAGAAAACTCTTGAGAATCCTTTGGACAGAAAGGAGATCAAACCAGTCAATCCTAAAGGAAATCAACCCCGAATATTCATTGGAAGGACTAATGCTGAAGCTCCAATACTTTGGCCATCTGATACGAAGAGCTGGCTGACTGGAAAAGACTCTGATTCTGGGCAAGATCTGGGAGGAGAAAGGGGTAGCTGAGGAGGTGATGGTTAGATAGCATCACCAACTCGAACATAAATCTGAGCAAATTCCAGCAGATAGTGGAGGTCAGAGGAGCCTGGTGTGCTGGAGTCCATGGGATCGCAAGATTTGGACATGACTTAGCGACTAAACCACTATCACGACAACCCACCCCTGTTAGAGATCTAATATACAGCACGATGACTCGAGTTAATAATACTGTATTGAATATTAGAAGTTTCCTAAGAGCACCACCACACACACACACACAAACAAGTGGTATCTTATGTGACAGGATACATAATCAGCTTGATTGTAGTAATCATTTCACTATGTAAACATATATCATGTTATATGCCTTAAATATAAAAAATTATTTTTAAAAATGAAAATTTTTAAAATAAATGTATAATCAATCCTTACTATTGTAATATAACATTTTCAAAGGAAATAAAATTGTTGTAATAGAAATCTTTTGTTATAAAAAATACTTCAGCTAACATGAAATGGAATAATTAGTTTACTGTAAATCAACATGAAACAGAAAAATATGTCTTTGGAAATGTTACTTTATATTGGAAGCTACAAAGAAATGACTGAAAGAGAAGCTCAGTTCCTTGGACTTCCAAAAATGAGTCCCCAGAGACTAGTCCTTGGATCAAGGAAGAGCCATCCACAAAACTGCACCTTCCTTACAGTAAGACTGATAAGTCACTTTAGTCGTGTCCGACTCTGTGTGACCCCATAGATGGGAGCCCACCAGGCTCCCCCATCCCTGGGATTCTCCAGGCAAGAACACTGGAGTGGGTTGCTATTTCCTTCTCCAATGCATGAACGTGAAAAGTGAAAGTGAAGTCGCTCAGTCGTATCCGACTTACCGACCCCATGGACTGCAGCCTACCAGGCTCCTCCATCCATGGGATTTTCCAGGCAAGAGTACTGGAGTGGGGTGCCATTGACCCAAACCCTATTCCTCCCTCCCTCCTCATTCAGTTGCTCAGTCGCATCCGACTCTGCGACTCCAAGGACTGCAGCATGCCAGGCTTCCCTGTCCTTCACCATCTCCCGGAGTTTGCTCAAACTGGGGTCCATTGAGTCGGTGATGCCATCCAACCATCTTATCCGCTGTTACCTGCCCTTTTCCTCCTGCCTCCCTCCACAAGCAAAGCTAAAATGCTCCATAGATGCCCTCTCACTCTGTCCTTTCCAAACTAAAGCCTATTATCACCTGGCTAATATAAATAATACATCCTTTCTCACGCCAAATTCATGCTAAGATTTAAACACATAATTAACTTGGTGATAGGAATCCTTTCACCACGCATATATGTATCAAAATCATGTTGTACACTTTAAATAGTATTTGCCAATTACACCTCAATGAAGTCCCATAAACTAGAATTTAATGTTTTTAACTGGAAATGAAGAAACACAAAAAGAGCTTGTCAACAATTTCAGGCTTTCAGTTAATTTACTGTATATCAAATCACTCAAAGCCAATTCTTTAAAATTCATTTCACAAATAATCAATCCATCAAAACCTGTTAGTTCCAGTTAGAACTCAGAGTTACCCCTCTGTCTGTCTGCCCTCCTGACTGCCCAACAGAACATGTTTGAGTGTATGTGTGTTTTGTTTTGGGCGGGGGAGTGCTAAGGTCACTATTAGCAGGTCTTGAACAGGACACTTAAATCTCTGCCATAAGACACAGACTCTATTAACCCTCACCCATCACCCAACTGCAGATGCAGCCAAACCATCTCTGCAAATCTCAGCAAACCTGAAATTTCAGGGGGAAAAAAAGCCTCTGAAAAAAAACTACCAAAATTATTAAGCCCTTCCTGTGGGGATATTCTTCAGTTCAGTTGGTAAGTAGTGTCCAACTCTTTGCAACCCCATGGACTGCAGCATGCCAGGTTTCCCTGTCCATCACCAACTCCCAGAGCTTGCTCAAACTCATGTTCATCAAGTCATCGATGCCATCCAACCATCTCACCCTCTGTCTGTAGATATTCTTAGTGGTCACCAATTTCTAATCTCCTTTCTGTAAAGTAGACCTAGCCATTCTGCAGTTAGGAAGATGTGATGCATTCCAGCTAATGAAATGTGAAGGAAAATTACATGTATTAGTTCCAACCTGAAATCATCAGAAATCCCTACTGATTCTCCAATCCCTTCTCTTTCCCTGGCCTGTGTTCCAAACAGAGCAACTACAAGATACCAGAGTCTTCATCAGTTTCCATCCTCCATCAGCTTGGTTTCCCAAGTATCTGAGCCTTCTCAACAATCCCGGCTTGTACTGGTACCCATCATACCTGGGAAATAAACCTTTGTTATTTTAGGACACTGAGCTTTTGAGGTTTATCAGTTACTGCAGTATAGCCTAGTCTTTTCAGCCAATAAAAAAAACTAAGTAGTTAATTTAAACAATGTCTTTGGGAATCAATAATTATACAATTTCAGAGGAAGGAAGAATGTGTTACTATCTCAAAGGGACAGAATCTCCCCATTGCTCCCAGCACACATTTCTCCCTCAACCCATACTGGCTGCAAGATGACTGCTTGAGACATAATAAAACTTCAAAAAAACAATCAGTTAAGTGGCAACTTGGTCAATTAATCACTGAGCAAGATAGTTTTCAGTGAATTGATGTTCAGCAACTTGACTTTCAGTTACTTGGTTGAATCCTGGAATAGGAGGCCCCTGCTGTAGGCTGATGAAAGACATTCCTGTTCTCAGGGGAAATCCTCAAAGCATAAGACAAAAGAAGCCCCTATTAGCCACAAATAGGGGGCTAATTTTTTTTTTTTTTTAATTTTTATTTTATTTTTAAACTTTACATAATTGTATTAGTTTTGCCAAACATCAAAATGAATCCACCATAGGTATACATGTGTTCCCCATCCTGAACCCTCCTCCCTCCTCCCTCCCCATACCATCCCTCTGTGTCGTCCCAGTGCACTAGCCCCAAGCATCCAGTATCGTGCATCGAACCTGGACTGGCAACTCGTTTCTTACATGATATTTTACATGTTACAATGTCATTCTCCCAAATCTTCCCACCCTCTCCCTCTCCCACAGAGTCCATAAGACTGTTCTATACATCAGTGTCTCTTTTGCTGTCTCGTACACAGGGTTATTGTTACCATCTTTCTAAATTCCATATATATGCGTTAGAATACTGTATTTGTGTTTTTCCTTCTGGCTTACTTCACTCTGTATAATAGGCTCCAGTTTCATCCACCTCATTAGAACTGATTCAAATGTATTCTTTTGAATGGCTGAGTAATACTCCATTGTGTATATGTACCACAGCTTTCTTATCCATTCATCTGCTGATGGACATCTAGGTTGCTTCCATGTCTTGGCTATTATAAACAGTGCTGCGATGAACATTGGGGTACACGTGTCTCTTTCCCTTCTGGTTTCCTCAGTGTGTATGCCCAGCAGTGGGGTTGCTGGATCATAAGGCAGTTCTATTTCCAGTTTTTTAAGGAATCTCCACACTGTTCTCCATAGTGGCTGTACTAGTTTGCATTCCCACCAACAGTGTAAGAGGGTTCCCTTTTCTCCACACCCTCTCCAGCATTTATTATTTGTAGACTTTTGGATTGCAGCCATTCTGACTGGTGTGAAATGGTACCTCATAGTGGTTTTGATTTGCATTTCTCTGATAATGAGTGATGTTGAGCATCTTTTCATGTGTTTGTTAGCCATCTGTATGTCTTTTTTGGAGAAATGTCTATTTAGTTCTTTGGCCCATTTTTTGATTGGGTCGTTTATTTTTCTGGAGTTGAGCTGTAGGAGTTGCTTGTATATTTTTGAGATTAGTTGTTTGTCGGTTGCTTCATTTGCTATTATTTTCTCCCATTCTGAAGGCTGTCTTTTCACCTTGCTAATAGTTTCCTTTGATGTGCAGAAGCTTTTAAGGTTAATTAGGTCCCATTTGTTTATTTTTGCTTTTATTTCCAATATTCTGGGAGGTGGGTCATAGAGGATCCTGCTGTGATGTATGTAGGAGAGTGTTTTGCCTGTGTTCTCCTCTAGGAGTTTTATAGTTTCTGGTCTTACGTTTAGATCTTTAATCCATTTTGAGTTTATTTTTGTGTATGGTGTTAGAAAGTGGTACAGTTTCATTCTTTTACAAGTGGTTGACCAGATTTCCCAGCACCACTTGTTAAAGAGATTGTCTTTAATCCATTGTATATTCTTGCCTCCTTTGTCGAAGATAAGGTGTCCATATGTGCGTGGATTTATCTCTGGGCTTTCTATTTTATTCCATTGATCAATATTTCTGTCTTTGTGCCAGTACCATACTGTCTTGATAACTGTGGCTTTGTAGTAGAGCCTGAAGTCAGGTAGGTTGATTCCTCCAGTTCCATTCTTCTTTCTCAAGATCGCTTTGGCTATTCGAGGTTTTTTGTATTTCCATACAAATTGTGAAATTATTTGTTCTAGCTCTGTGAAGAATACTGTTGGTAGCTTGATAGGGATTGCGTTGAATCTATAAATTGCTTTGGGTAGTATACTCATTTTCACTATATTGATTCTTCCAATCCATGAACATGGTATATTTCTCCATCTATTAGTGTCCTCTTTGATTTCTTTCACCAGTGTTTTATAGTTTTCTATATATAGGTCTTTAGTTTCTTTAGGTAGATATATTCCTAAGTATTTTATTCTTTCTGTTGCAATGGTGAATGGAATTGTTTCCTTAATTTCTCTTTCTGTTTTCTCATTATTAGTGTATAGGAATGCAAGGGATTTCTGTGTGTTGATTTTATATCCTGCAACTTTACTGTAGTCATTGATTATTTCTAGTAATTTTCTGGTGGAGTCTTTAGGGTTTTCTATGTAGAGGATCATGTCATCTGCAAATAGTGAGAGTTTTACTTCTTCTTTTCCAATTTGGATTCCTTTTATTTCTTTTTCTGCTCTGATTGCTGTGGCCAAAACTTCCAAAACTATGTTGAATAGTAATGGTGAAAGTGGGCACCCTTGTCTTGTTCCTGACTTTAGAGGAAATGCTTTCAATTTTTCACCATTGAGGATAATGTTTGCAGTGGGTTTGTCATATATAGCTTTTATTATGTTGAGGTATGTTCCTTCTATTCCTGCTTTCTGGAGAGTTTTTATCATAAATGGATGTTGAATTTTGTCAAAGGCTTTCTCTGCATCTATTGAGATAATCATATGGTTTTTATTTTTCAATTTGTTAATGTGGTGTATTACATTGATTGATTTGCGGATATTGAAGAATCCTTGCATCCCTGGGATAAAGCCCACTTGATCATGGTGTATGATCTTTTTAATGTGTTGTTGGATTCTGATTGCTAGAATTTTGTTAAGGATTTTTGCATCTATGTTCATCAGTGATATTGGCCTGTAGTTTTCTTCTTTTGTGGGATCTTTGTCAGGTTTTGGTATTAGGGTGATGGTGGCCTCATAGAATGAGTTTGGAAGTTTACCTTCCTCTGCAATTTTCTGGAAGAGTTTGAGCAGGATAGGTGTTAGCTCTTCTCTAAATTTTTGGTAGAATTCAGCTGTGAAGCCGTCTGGACCGGGGCTTTTGTTTGCTGGAAGATTTTTGATTACAGTTTCAATTTCCATGCTTGTGATGGGTCTGTTAAGATTTTCTATTTCTTCCTGGTCCAGTTTTGGAAAGTTGTACTTTTCTAAGAATTTGTCCATTTCTTCCACGTTGTCCATTTTATTGGCATATAATTGTTGATAGTAGTCTCTTATGATCCTTTGTATTTCTGTGTTGTCTGTTGTGATCTCTCCATTTTCGTTTCTAATTTTGTTGATTTGATTTTTCTCCCTTTGTTTCTTGATGAGTCTGGCTAATGGTTTGTCAATTTTATTTATCCTTTCAAAGAACCAGCTTTTGGTTTTGTTGATTTTTGCTATGGTCTCTTTTGTTTCTTTTGCATTTATTTCTGCTCTAATTTTTAAGATTTCTTTCCTTCTACTAACCCTGGGGTTCTTCATTTCTTCCTTTTCTAGTTGCTTTAGGTGTAGAGTTAGGTTATTTATTTGACTTTTTTCTTGTTTCTTGAGGTGTGCCTGTATTGCTATGAACTTTCCCCTTAGGACTGCTTTTACCGTGTCCCACAGGTTTTGGGTTGTTGTGTTTTCATTTTCATTCGTTTCTATGCAAATTTTGATTTCTTTTTTGATTTCTTCTGTGATTTGTTGGTTATTCAGCAGCGTGTTGTTCAGCCTCCATATGTTGGAATTTTTAATAGTTTTTCTCCTGTAATTGAGATCTAATCTTACTGCATTGTGGTCAGAAAAAATGCTTGGAATGATTTCTATCTTTTTGAATTTACCAAGGCTAGCTTTATGGCCCAGGATGTGATCTATCCTGGAGAAGGTTCCATGTGCACTTGAGAAAAAGGTGAAATTCATTGTTTTGGGATGAAATGACCTATAGATATCAATTAGGTCTAACTGGTCTATTGTATCGTTTAAAGTTTGTGTTTCCTTGTTAATTTTCTGTTTAGTTGATCTATCCATAGGTGTAAGTGGGGTATTAAAGTCTCCCACTATTATTGTGTTATTGTTAATTTCTCCTTTCATACTTGTTAGCATTTGTCTTACGTACTGTGGTGCTCCCGTGTTGGGTGCATATATATTTATAATTGTTATATCTTCTTCTTGGATTGATCCTTTGATCATTATGTAGTGACCTTCTTTGTCTCTTTTCACAGCCTTTGTTTTAAAGTCTATTTTATCTGATATGAGTATTGCTACTCCTGCTTTCTTTTGGTCCCTATTTGCATGGAAAATCTTTTTCCAGCCCTTCACTTTCAGTCTGTATGTGTCCCCTGTTTTGAGGTGGGTCTCTTGTAGACAACATATGTAGGGGTCTTGTTTTTGTATCCATTCAGCCAGTCTTTGTCTTTTGGTTGGGGCATTCAACCCATTTACGTTTAAGGTAATTACTGATAAGTATGTTCCTGTTGCCATTTACTTTATTGTTTTGGGTTCGAGTTTATACACCGTTTTTGTGTTTCCTGTCTAGAGAATATCCTTTAGTATTTGTTGGAGAGCTGGTTTGGTGGTGCAGAATTCTCTCAGCTTTTGCTTGTCTGAAAAGCTTTTGATTTCTCCTTCATACTTGAATGAGATCCTTGCTGGGTACAATAATCTGGGCTGTAGGTTATTTTCTTTCATCATTTTAAGTATGTCTTGCCATTCCCTCCTGGCTTGAAGAGTTTCTATTGAAAGATCAGCTGTTATCCTTATGGGAATTCCCTTGTGTGTTATTTGTTGTTTTTCCCTTGCTGCTTTTAATATTTGTTCTTTGTGTTTGATCTTTGTTAATTTGATTAATATGTGTCTTGGGGTGTTTCTCCTTGGGTTTATCCTGTTTGGTACTCTCTGGGTTTCTTGGACTTGGGTGATTATTTCCTTCCCCATTTTAGGGAAGTTTTCCACTATTATCTCCTCAAGTATTTTCTCATGGTCTTTCTTTTTGTCTTCTTCTTCTGGAACCCCTATGATTCGAATGTTGTAGCGTTTAATATTGTCCTGGAGGTCTCTGAGATTGTCCTCATTTCTTTTAATTCGTTTTTCTTTTATCCTCTCTGATTCATTTATTTCTACCATTCTATCTTCTAATTCACTAATCCTGTCTTCTGCCTCTGTTATTCTACTATTTGTTGCCTCCAGAGTGTTTTTAATTTCACTTATTGCATTATTCATTATATATTGACTCTTTTTTATTTCTTCTAGGTCCTTGTTAAACCTTTCTTGCATCTTCTCAATCCTTGTCTCCAGGCTATTTATCTGTGATTCCATTTTAGTTTCAAGATTTTGGATCAATTTCACTATCATTATTCGGAATTCTTTATCAGGTAGATTCCCTATGTCTTCCTCTTTTGTTTGGTTTGGTGGGCATTTATCCTGTTCCTTTATCTGCTGAGTATTCCTCTGTCTCTTCATCTTGTTTAAATTGCTGAGTTTGGGGTGTCCTTTCTGTATTCTGGCAGTTTGTGGAGTTCTCTTTATTGTGGTGTTTCCTCGCTGTGTGTGGGTTTGTACAGGTGGCTTGTCAAGGTTTCCTGGTTAGGGAAGCTTGTGTCGGTGTTCTGGTGGGTGGAGCTGTATTTCTTCTCTCTGGAGTGCAATGAAATGTCCAGTAATGAGTTATGAGATGTCTATAGTTTTGGGGTGACTTTGGGCAGCCTGTGTCTTGAAGCTCAGGGCTGTGTTCCTTTGTTGCTGGAGAATTTGCTTGGTATGTCTTGCCCTGGAACTTATTGGTCCTTGTGTGGTGCTTGGTTTCAGTGTCGGTATGGAGGCATTTGATGAGCTCCTGTGAATGAATGTTCCTTGGAGTCAGGAGTTCCCTGGAGTCAGGGTTTGGACTTAAGTCTCCTGCTTCCGATTATCGGTCTTATTTTTACAGTAGTTTCAAAACTTCTCCTTCTATACAGCACCATTGATAAAACATCTACATTAAAGATGATAAGTTTCTCTACAGTGAGGGTCACTCAGAGAGGTTCACAGGGTTACATGGAGAAGAGAAGAGGGAGGAGGGAGTTAGAGGTGACCCAAATGAGATGAGGTGAATCAATAGTGGAGAGAGTGGGCTAGCCAGTAGTCACTTCCTTATGTGCACTCCACAACTGGACCACTCAGAGATGTTCACGGGGTTATACAGAGAAGAGAAGAAGGAGGAAGGTAACAGAGGTGGCCAGAAGGATAAAAGGGGGGAATGAAAAGGAGGGAGACAGATCCAGCCAGTAATCAGTTCCCTAAGTGTTCTCCACCGTCTGGAACACACAGAGATTCACAGAGTTGGGTAGAGTAGAGAGGGGTTAGGGAGGAGACACAGGCGACCTGGTGGAGAAAAAGGAGGGTCCAAAGGGAGAGAGAGCAGTCAAGCCAGTAATCTCACTCCCTAGTGAAAAATGGGTCCTGAAGATTGGGTCCTTAAAGGTACAAAATTGGTAACAAATACATAAAAGCAAAAATTAAAAATCTAGAGTAGAGTTTGGAATTTCAAAAATACGATGTTAAAGAAAAGAAGAAGGAAAAGAAAGAGAAAGAACGAACAAACAAAAACAAACAAGGTCGCGAAAATTATAAAGAAAGTACAGGTACAAAATTGATAACTAATACCAGAAAGCGAAAATTAAAAATCTAGAGTAGAGTTTGGAATTTCAAAAATACGATGTTAAAGAAAAGAAGAAGGAAAAGAAAGAGAGAAAAAACGAACAAACAAAAACAAACAAGGTCGCGAAAATTATAAAGAAAGTACAGGTACAAAATTGATAACTAATACCAGAAAGCAAAAATTAAAAATCTAGAGTAGAGTTTGGAATTTCAAAAATACAATGTTAAAAAAAAAAAAAAGAAGAAGAAAAATAAAGAGAGAAAACAAACAAACAAATACGAACAATGTCACAAAAATTATACAGAAAATACAGGTACAAAATTGATATCAAATACCAAAAAGCATAAATTAAAAATCTAGAGTAAAGTTTGGAATTTCAGATATACAATGTTATATAAAAGAAGAAGAGAAAGAAACAGAGAAGAAGAAGAAAAAAAAAAAGTCACAGAAATTATATAAAAAAAACTATAGGTACAAAATTGATAACATATACCAAAAAGCGAAAATTAAAAATCTAGAGTAGAGTTTGGAATTTCAAAAATACAATGTTAAAGAAAAGAAGAAAAAAACAAAAACAAACAAACAAAAAAAACAAGGTCAAAAAATTATAAAATATATATATATGAAGTTTGCTGAAGAAGAAAAAAATAGGGTCTTTTTTTTTTTTTTGCAAAGTAATAGGTTATAAAAGTGAAAATTAAAGGAACAATAGAGGACTTAAAATTTTTTTTTTAATTAAAAAAAAGAAAGAATGATTGTAAAAATAATAAAATATATCTAGGACTTTTTTTTTTTTTTTTTTTTTGTGGGTGTTGTGGGTTCAGTTCATTTTTGGCTAGTTCCTTGGTCAGATTTATATTTCTCAAGATCTATAGGCCCCTTCCTATGTAGTCCGTAGTAACCACAGGGTTTTGATCTATTGCCTGTAGCTTCCAAGGCGTTTCCCTCTGTTATATCTTCTTCTGTTTGCTAGTCTCTTCAGTATCTGGTTTCCGCCCTGACTCAAAGGGCACGGTGGAGGACACCTTTTTTTTTTTTTTTTTTTTTTTTAGGCTTACTTGTTCAGTCGCGCTGTGGGGAGGGAGGGAGGGAGGGATGCTGCAAACAAATAACACTGGCGTGGGCTCGCAGTACCTCAGCCACCCTGGGTCTGCCCCCGCTCACGGCGCGTGTAGCCTCCCTGTCCACACTGCTCAGACTCTAGGTTGTTCCGCCGGGAACAATCCGAGGCTGGCCCTGGGCTGCATGCACCTCCCAGGTCCAAGCCGCTCAGGTTCAGGCACTCGGGTAGTCCTCAGAGGCGCAGACTCAGTTGGGCCTGCGTTTTGTGCTCTTCCCAGGTCCGAGCGCCAATTTGCTCTTCCTAGGCGAGCGCCAATGCTGCGACTTATCGCCTCCCCGCCACTCGGTTATCTGGATGTAAAACCGGCGCACCTTCTCAGGCAGATGTTGACCGTCCAGACCCCCAAGAAGTTTTAGTTAGCAAAGAAGCCTGCTTACAATTTTATAGATAATGTCTCTCTGGGGCTGCGATTGCCCCCTTCCGGCTCTGGCTGCCTGTCACCGGAGGGGGAGGGTCTGCAGCCGGCTATCTCTGTTCAGTCCTTTGTTCCGTGCGCGGGCCTGGCGGTCTTAGGTTAGGGCTGGCTTTTCGCGTGGTAGGTATCCCACAGTCTGGTTTGCTAGCCCAAATTATTTCGCTCAGATAGCGCTCAGGGTATTCAGGCCAGATTCTTACTCTCAGCGATGCAGCCCACGCCGTGCCTCCCTGCCCAGCCCCGGTTTGCTAATGGTGGATGCAGGCGTCTGCGCTGCTTCTCTGCTGGGGGAGTTACCGTAGGGCTCGCAATCTGCGAGTTTTAAATTGTTTATTTATTTTTTCTCCCTGTTATGTTGCCCTCTGTGCTTCCAAAGCTCGGCACAGATTCGGCAGTGAGAAGGTTTCCTGATGTTTGGAAACTTCTCTCTTTTTAAGATTCCCTTCCAGGGACGGAACTCCGTCCCTCCCTCTTTTGTCTCTTTTTTTTTTGTTTTTAATATTTTTTCCTACCTCCTTTCGAAGAGTTGGGTTGCTTTTCTGGGTGCCTGATGTCCTCTGCCGGCATTCAGAAGTTGTTTTGTGGAATTTACTCGACGTTTAAATGCTCTTTTGATGAATTTGTGGGGGAGAAAGTGTTCTCCCCGTCCTACTCCTCCGCCATCTTGGCTCCTCCTCCCAGGGGGCTAATTTTAATCCTGTGTCCATCACTCCAAATTTCCTCTTTCTTGAACATACGATCTTGCCTTTGTCCAGAAGTCCAGTAACTTCAAGAGGTTCCAGAAGAACCTTTGGACAGAATTTCTGAAAAAACAAGCCCAACTTCTGGAAGACTCTTTGCCAAATGAGTTCAGAAGCAGGGGATCTTACTCTTCTGTCCTCTCGAAACAAGTTTAGACTAATCTCCCATCTGTCTCTGGACAAATGACTTCTGGAATAGTATGACTCAGAATGGTTTTGGAGAAGGAAATGGCAACCCACTCCAGTATTCTTGCCTGGAGAAACCCATGGACCAAGGAGCCTGGCACGCTACAGTCTGTGAGGTCACAAGAGGCAGACATGACTTAGCAACTAAAGTACTAACTAGAATGGTTTACTGGAGATTAGCACTTAGCAACAAGTGAAATGTTGGGTAAAGAGACTTTACGACACTCTCTACTGCCAAGTGGAAAGATGGTTGTTTAGTATTTCCCTTTTCTGATCCCTACTTTCCTCTTCTATCTTTTAAAATGAAGCTTCTTTGAGTCATCCAGAAACAAGAATTGATGACTACTGAAGTTTTTCTTAGCAGCACCCAAATAAATTTTCATTCACAAATATGCATATTATTCCCACCTCACCCCCTCCACACACACACACACACACACACACAAACACATTATTCTGTAATTGTTCCAATGGGATCATAACAGACATAAATGACCTGGATGACATAAAGTACCTTAATCTGGAATCTCTAAGATATCATATTCAAGGAGGCCTTAAGTCTATGTAATCTGGTGTTGAGAGGTCTCAGATGGGTCCTTATCACCACACTGTTTAAGAAAAACATTACAGGTTCATTATCAACAACCCTCCAGTCAGCCCAGTTCTCTCACAATAGCCCCAGGAACCAGTTTGGGGATTTATGATAACTGTCCTCATGGGCTTCTACCAATATAAGAATGTTGGTATTAATATTATCCATGTGTTCATTCAACAGGCACTTATTAGGTGGCTAATATGTACTAGAGAGCAGTGAGGAGGACACAAGACAAAACAAAGCACATTATGAAATAATCCAGGGATTTTATGGCTCCCTCATTGTTTATGACTTCCTCATTGACTTGGCACGCTTAGACCAACTTTGCAGAAATAACTTACATATGCTATTTCTTCACAGCAAGTAACATAGTCTGTAGTTACGTTCCACGGTACACAAGAGTTCTGTAGTTTGTCTGTTGTAAAAATAAATAAATAAATAAATAACAGCCCTAAATGGTGTCCCCTTGATGAAGTGGGCAGATCCTGTGCTCACCATCTACACAGTCATCCTTGGTCCTGGAATACCGGTAGTCTCCTCTTACTGATGGTTGGGGACTAGAGAGCTAATATAAAAAGGTAAAAGAACCTCAAAGCCTGGACAAAAAGGATGACATGCCTGAAGAATGGGAAGAATGAGTCAGTAAATCCAATCCTTACTCTGGTCTATAAGATGTAGTGTGTGATCTGGCCCCAGCCAACCTCTCTACCTAGCATTATCCCATTCTCCTTTCCACTCATGAAAAAGCTGCTACTTTCCTTTATCCTCTGAGTCTTCACCCAAGCCATTCCTCTACAGGAATACATCTCACCCCTATTCACACAGGTCCTAGGGAAGCCTTCTATAACTCAGCCATGCCCTCCCATCCCACATTTGGTCCCTGTATCCTATATTCTCATAAAAATGTTACATTTCTTTCAGCACCTGCCATATCTTTGTACCCTCGCTCAGTGCCAAATAAAGTGCCTGGCAAACTGTAAGCACTCAAATATTTGTTGAATGAGTTGGTGAATGAGTAAATGGATGGATAAATGAATGAATGATGGCTCTAGCTCTCTGGGATCCATCCCCAAATACGAGGAACAGGTACAAGTGAATAAAAACTTTCAAGTAATGAGATCTGAGAGTATTAAATATATTTATATCATATATATATATATATATATAATGTATTTGTGTGTTTATGTGTATTTGGGAGAAAGAGGACTATGGGCCTTTCATCCAGAAAGTGTTTGTAGTCAACTGTTGACTATCAGTATATAAATATGTATAAAGTGCATGGTATATAGATATAGAGGTGGGGAGAGGCAGGCAGGGGGAAGAGTGTGTGTATATATGTATGTATTTGGGAGGAAGAGGACTATAAGCTTTTGTTCCAGAAAGTTTTTCTAGTCAACAGTCCTCATAACTGAAAGACGCACATGCATGCTCAGTCGCTAAGTTGTGTCCAACTCTTTGTGACTCTATGGACTGTAGCCCACCAGGCTCCTCTATCCATGGACTTCTCCAGGCAAGAACACTGGAGTGGGTTGCCATGCCCTCCTCCAGGGGATCTTCCCAAGCCAGGAATTGAACCCACGTCTCTTACATCTTCTGCATTGGCAGGTGGATTCTTTACCATGAGCCACCAGGGAAGCACCCAAAATACAGTTCCCATGAAACCATAAAGAGAATGGAGTCCAGGGGCAAAAAAACGTATGGCAAGTGTTATGAGTGCCTGTGGGGCTCTGGCTCAGTGTGATTTTTCTGTGTGCCTCAGGCGTTCCTGTCAGGCTTTGTTCTCAAGTTTCCCAACATGTTGGACCAGAGCTGCTCTTGCCTCAGTGAAGGACTATGTGCTCTTTGTCCCCTTCCTGTTCCCTAGTAGGACATACAGGACAATGTATGTCTTCCGTGGACAAATAAGAAAACTTGGTCAGGAGGCAGAAAGTACAGTGGTGGGAGTGGTAATTGGTTACTCTTGGGAGTCTAATTGAATCTCAGAGAAATAATTTGCATAATATTAAATGATTTGCATATAGATGGGACTAAGAAATTCCAGGAGACCCTTCTTTACTTTTCTTCCCTCCCACCTTTACCGTTTCCAGTCCAAGGTCACACAGTCAAGTTGAGGCCAGTCAGAGAGTCCCTCCCAGGTAGCCCTCACCTCCAGTAGCTGGGAAAAAAGATACCAAGACAAGAGGTTTAACAATGTCGCTTTTTGTCACCTTAATGATATGTAATTTTAACTGAAATATTTACTACTTTTAAGAGTCAGATTATGAAATATCATTGGCACTTGCTCACCACTGCAAATACTATTCATGATATTTTTGACTGGGCTGCCACTGAGCAAGAATGAAGTTGTTTGTAAAGCTATTCTGAAAGAGTCTGGAAGCTGTATGGTGGCACCACCTCTCCCAGTTATTTTTTTGGTTACAGCAACCCTTTGGTTGCTCCAAAATATATAAACATATATTTTCTCTTATAGCCCTCAGGACAGGTCTGTGATTGTCAGGCCTGGCCTTGGGATACGATCAAGTTCTTCTGATAGGCTCTAAAACTCATATCAGCAGTGGAAGAGAATTAGTTACCATATCCTAACAAAAGAAAGTTCTAGAAATCACCAGGAATTTCCCAATGCTAGAAGTAGGAAGCAGAGGATCCAGGTCACAGGGAATGGGCATAGGGTTGCTCAGGAACTGAGCACGAAGGAAAACCAGACAGATGGGGAAAAGGCCCTTAATGAGTTTCAATGTTCTGCCAGATGGGGCAAATTCTAGGCTCTTAAGGGTTAGGTGTGGAGAAGGCAATGGCACCCCACTCCAGTACTCTTGCCGGGAGAATCCCATGGATGGAGGAGCCTGGTGGGCTGCAGTCCATGGGGTCGCTAAGAGTCGGAGATGACTGAGCGAGTTCACTTTATTTTTTCACTTTCATGCATTGGAGAAGGAAATGGCAACCCACTCCAATGTTCTTGCCTGGAGAATCCCAGGGATGGGGGAGCCTGGTGGGCTGCCATCTATGGGGTCGCACAGAGTCAGACATGACTGAAGCGACTTAGCAACAGCAGCAGCAGCAAGGGTTAGGTGAAGGCTAAACCTTCTTGTGGGCTAAAACATGTCTACAGCTAGACCAAGAGGCAGACCAGGGAGACCCAGGTAAGGGCTTAAATCTTCAGGAGAACCAGAGTGGGATACAAAGGCAGGAAGCTGGGTCAGCAGCCAACTATATTCAAACACCTAAAGAATTTTTTCAAAAAATCAAGTTGATGGTATCACTTGCTAGCAATAAAGCTACCTGGGTAACATTGTCTCCAACAGTCCTAAGGGGCCATCAGATCCCTAATCAGCTATTAATTAAAACTTTGATATCTGAAAGGGCAAGAAAAAAAGTGGGGGGAGGTCATCTATTAGAAAGGCAAGAATCCAGAACAATGACAACTATAAATGCTGACAAGGATGTGAAGCAATAGGAACTCTCAATCATTGCTGGTGGGAATGCAAAATGGTTCGGCCAGTTTGGAAGACCATTTGGCAGTTTCTTAAAAAACTAAACATACTCTTACTATATGATCCAGGAATCATGTTCCTTGGTATTTACACAAAAGAACTGAAAACACATCAATACAGAAACCAGCACGTGGATGTTTATAGAAACATTATTCATAATCATTCAAACTTGGAAGCAAGTGTCCGTCAAGAAGTGTATGGACACAATGGAATATTACTCAGCCATAAAGAGGAACGCATTTGAGTCAGTTCTAATGAGATGGATGAACCTAGAACCTATTATAGAGTGAAGTAAGTCAGAAAGAGAAAGATAAATATTGCATTCTAATGCATATATACAGAATCTAGAAAAATGGTACTGAAGAATTTATTTACAGGGAAACAACGGAGAAACAGACATAATAGAGAATAGACTTACGGACATGGGGAGAGAGGAGGAGAGGGTGAGGTGTATGGAGAGAGTAACATGGAAGCTTACACTACCATATGTAAAATAGATAGCCAACAGGAATTTGCTGTATGGCTCAGGAAACTCAAACAGGGGCTCTGTATCAACCTAGAGGGGTGGGATGGGGAAGGAGGTGGGAGGGAGGTTCAAAAGGAAGGGGATATATGTATACCTATGGCTGATTCATGTTGAGGTTTGACAGAAAACAGCAAAATTCTGTAAAGCAATTGTCCTTCAATAAAAAATAATTTTTAAAAAAAGAGGTGTATGGACAAATAAACTACAGCACATCAGCAACAATGGAATATTATTCAGCACTAAAAAGGAATGCACAACCGAGCCATGAAAAGACACAGAGGAACCTTAAATGCATATTACTAAGTGAGAGAAGCCAATCTGAAAAGACTACTTGATTCCAGCTATATATAGCTGGAAAAGGCAAAACTATGGAGACAAAAAAAGATTAGCAGTTGCCGTTAAGGGTGCAAGGTGGAAGGGAAGGAATAAGTAGAGCACAGAGGATTTTTAGGGCAGTGAAAATAGTCTATGGGACATTGTAATGATGGATATATATTTTATATGTGTGCATTTTCAAAACCATAGAATGCACAACACTAAGAAAACAAAACAGTTTTTTAATCTGGAGAATTATTGTTGGCTAGAAAGTGCTCTGCACAGAGTCAAGTGACTTTGGTTCTTACTATGATTCTGCCACTTACCTGCTTTGTGACACTGGGCAAGTCCCTCACTTCTATAGACTTCAATTTCCTTTTTTGTATCAAGTGAAACAAAACACTTACAGACAGGAGATATCAAAGATACTTAGAAACAACTCCAAATTATTCAACTGAAAACAGTGATTGTGTCACTACATAAAAACCCTCATGGTTCTTTCTTTAGGACAAGCCCCATAACCACTCAGGATTTGTCATTCTTTCTCGAAGGTGACTTCCAGGAGACTTCTATTAGACTGGCAGCCTTCTCCTGAGCAAACCTTTTTTAGAGTACAGAGGAATAACAGTTCATCCATGCATTCAGATCACTACATTGAGTCTTTAATTCTTACCCCAGTTAAGCATTTTCTTATAAAGGGCATATACTGCACGGGGCTGCCAACTAAAAAAATGTCACTCGTCACCCTGTCTTATGGGGACTAATTTATTAGCCACTGCACTCACTGACATTCAGGGTGGAGATCAAGAATGAGGCACTCAGGGAAACTGGCAGAACAAGGCCTTCAGATAGTTATTTTCAGGAGAAAATTTTGTCACTCACAATTCCTGCAGCTCCTGATACATAGAAAAGCACTAAGACCATTAACTAAGACATCTGTTCCTTGTGACTAGCAGCAACCTTACACTGAGATGTGCTTTATTATATGCACCCTTCATCAAAATCACATATAGGCTGACTGCTCCCCTTGGTCTCTTCGAAGTAGTTCCTCAGAGCTCTCTGAGAGGTTCTCTCTCAAGCCATGAAGTGAAGTGAAAGTCGCTCAGCCATGTCCGACTCTTTGTGGCCAGGCTCCTCTGTCCATGGAATTCTCCAGGCAAGAATACTGGAGTGGGTTGCCATTTCCTTCTCCAGGGGATCTTCCTGACTCAGGGATCGAACCTGAGTTCCTGCACTGTAGGCAGATCATTTACCATCTGAGCCATGAGGGAAGTCCCTCTCAAGCTATACCCTTCAGTAAGTCCTCCAACAAAACTGAAATTCGCAGCTCCTCACAGCTCTCACGTTGTGCATTTTTATATCAGTCGACATAATAGTTGTAGAGGGCAGTGTGTTGGAATTGGCCAGGGAGTCAGAGGAAACAGAGACCTGGGTTCTAGTCCCAGATCTTAAATAAAATGCTAAATTATGTGAAGTAATTTAGCCTCTACTTTTCAGATTCCTCATCTGTAACCTGATGATCATAATAATAATTATAATAACAGCAGCTATCATTTGTTAACACCTACAATGGCCAGAAGTGGACAAACGAAGACCTACAAAAGGTCTTCCTTTATCCAAGGTCACCAACTAAGAGTGAGATTCAAGCCCAGGTCCTTCTGACTTCAAAACACGTGTTTCTTTTTTTCCCCCCGTTATTACACATTGTCTCCCATTAAGTAAGCTAGAGAACCTCCAAGATCCCTTCTAAGTCTGACATTCCAGCATTTTATGAGCCAGAGGTTCACCTTATATGTACTTAACTTTATGGTCCTCACAGCCCTGCCCTTTACCATGATATTCTTAATCTTGCTTTTTAAAAAGATTGCTCACATTTTCGTTGAAGACCTTGAATCATTTATTCTTAGCCAAGTAAATGCAAATACTTTTGCATCTTTCAAAAACCTTAGCCCTTTCACTAAATCAGGAGCTAGGTGAAGCACTTGTTCTAGAACAGATTCCTGGCTCAAGAGAAGATTCTAAATGTCTGGTAACTGAGGCTACCATCATTACAAATGCCATTTTTTCCCCCATTGAAAACTGCTGGAGTATGAAGCTGCCTCTGAGTGGAGTGATGCTGAGAATAAAAGCTCCGAATCTATATGGGTGCACACTCTTCTGCGAAATTCCATCAATTGAGACTTCATCTCTTGGTCTTTGAACAACTTTAAAAGTTCCTATTAAAACAGTAAGAACTATGGAAGGATAATACCTTAAACCTGTAGGTGGGTAAGAAGCAACTTTAGTGTGCTAAAGAATATAAGCCCATTGTGGTGTTGGAAACGGTCTAGATTCCTGGTGAAAGTAAGAAAGGTTTCTTCCAGAAGAGAGGCATGGGAAGTGGGGAAGGGTCAAAACCAGCTTGGCTGACTTCTAGTTTTGCTGCATTTGAATCCTGCTCATGGAAAACTATGAGAAGCCTCATCAATGAGGGTGAACAGAAAGCAACCTTTAAAATGAGAAACAATGGTCAGAAATTAGAGACTTGGTAACTTTCATACCTAGAAAAACCCTGGAACAAACAAGGAAAATAATCAATGGACAAGGGTTTTAGGACACAGAGGGCAATCTATCAGCCTGACAATGAAGAATACAATGTCAGACAGACCTAATTTCCTGTTCTGACAGAGTAACAAACCCAGCAGTTTGGAGAAAGTAATAAATGTGCTGTATTCCCAGGTGGCGCTAGTGCTAAAGAACCCACCTGCCAGTGCAGGAGACAGGAGAGACAGGAGTTCATTCCTTGGGTCAGGAAGATCCCCTGGAGAAGGAAATGGCAACCCACTCCAGTATTCTGGCCTGGAGAATACCATGGACAGAGGAGCCTGGCAGGCTACAGTCCATGTTTTCACAAGAGTCAGACACAGCTGAAGTGACTTAGGACGGATACAGGTGGTGGGTCTTTACATTGGGTCCCCAGGGTGAGGGAGATAAGGTCCTGAAACAGTTTGTCAGTAGTGGGCACCCCAGAACTGAGCCAGACCCCCAAGCACAGGGACTGCAACTGCATGGTCACGTAAAGCCTACCACAAATGGCATGGTCATTCAAGTTCTGTTACTGTTGTTCAAGATTTGAGATGATTCTTACGTAGGCTTTAAAGGTCTTGCACAGGAATTTTACCTCAGCCCTGAACTTTCACTACTGGTGCTGGAAGGAACCTAGTATTTGTCCACTGTAATTGAACTAACTGCCTGTCAACCAAGGAATCAGTATAAAAGAGATTTTAAATCAGAAACTAAGTAAAAAGCTAAAGTATTTATTGATAAGCACAAACTAAAAACCTAAGACATTAGTAAATGAAACTGAAGAAGTACATATCAGAGCAAATCCAAAGACAGAAAATCTTTTTATCTGTTAATGATTTTTGCATTAACTTATAACCAACATCTCAATGTTTCAAATATCAGCCCTGCCAGGCACTATCAGTCAGTTAACTGACCCCCTCCTTTCCCCATCACCCTCTTGACAGACTTTCCACAGGTTTTATAAAGTCGGTTATGTACGGAGCTGCTTGGTTTTTCCTTTCAACACGTTTAAGAATCCTTACAATCTCCCCAGGGTAAAGATAGTCCTTTCAGTTATACCCAGCTGTCTAATCAGCGTGGGCCCCACATTATCTTGTTTTATTTCAATGCTCATCTCAGCTCCCCACTGGGACTGTATCCAACAGAGATGCAGGTAGATATAGATGGTGTTATAGACTGAATTTTGTTCCCCTCTTCCCCAAATTCATATGCTTAGGTCCTAACCCAGAAATGTGACTGTAATTGCAGGTAGGGTCTTTAAAAAATCATAAGGGCCAAGCTCTATTTCAGTCTAACTGGTGTCCTTAGAAGATCATGCAATGTCACAATGAGAAGCCTCAAAAGAAACCAACCCTGCCAACCCCTTGATCTTGGCCTTCTAACCTCCAGAACTTAGAAAAACAATTTGTTGTTTAAGCTACCCAGTTTGTGGTATTTGGTTATGGCAGCCCGAGCCAACTAAGACAGATGAAAAGAGTTAGGCTAAGCTGGATTCAAACTTGCTACTTGTTATCTGTATAGTATTAGATGAGTCACTGCATCTTCCTGAGTCTCAGTTTTCCCATCTGTAAAATGGGGATAAGAATATCCTCTGGTGGTGGTGGGTGGTGTGACCACTTGAACATGTATGTATGCTGAGTCATGGGGGGAGAAGGAGGTCCCTGAATAAATGGACTTTAAAAAAAAAAAGCACTACCCTCAATGCAAGTGTGTCTGCATAGATCCTGATTTTTTATCCTAGTTAAGGTTTTATTGGCTTAACTAAACCAGAGAAACGTTTTTAGTTAAAAGTCAGCCTTTAAAGCTCAGAAACCTTCTTTTCTTGCTGTTTGAAGTTGCTGTATTTTCTTCCCAAGCTCATTTCAAACTGTTCTGCCCCTCAGCGCCAGATAGAAAGCTTCCTGAAGTATTAAGTGCACTCACTCACATAAAAAAGGATTTCCTCAGTTAATTCTCCATTTTAACTGACTCCTTTTAGAAGTTAGTGTCTCAAAATTAAGATCCGTATATTCAGGTCAGAGATCTGCTCACTCTGAAAGAAGCACTGAACTTCATCAGAGCTGCCATCTCTCTGCAAAGCCTTTATCAGAACCTCTCTTTCCCATCAGGGCTTCCCAGGTGTCTCAGCGGTAAAGAATCCGCCTGCCAATGCAAGAGATGCAGATTCAATCCCCCGGGGTGGGGAGATGCCCTGGAGAAGGAAATGGCAACCCACTCCAGTATTCTTGCCTGGAGAATCCCATGGACAGAGGAGCCTGGTGGACTACAGTCCATGGGGATGCAAAGAGTTGGACACAACTGAGCACGCTCACAGGCACACCCTTTGCCATTAGGCAAAATCGGACTGTATGTCCCACCAAGGCGATGCCTTCTAAGCCAGCATGTTGTCTGTCACAGGGCCAACTGGACTTCACAACAACAGATGGCATAAAGCTATCAAGACACAGAATAAATGGAATTCAAACATTTACAGTACAAATCACATGAGATTGATTTGCTGTTGTTCTCTTTAATCAGAACCAATGCTTGCTTGTTTTAGAAACTGGTGGGCAAAAATTATGCAATAAAACCAGAAGTATATAAACAAAGAATTAAACAAAACTCACATCCGTAATCAAGGCCAAGGAACCTCAGACGAGGTTCCACGTGTATTGCCCTAGAAATTTGTTCAGGAGGTTTCTCCTTGGAGAAGGCCATTTGTGGCTGTGAGAAAATGAAAATAAATGAATTTCCAAAAATTAGCACATCAGCTAGTGACCCTTTGGACTGTAGCCCACCAGGCTCCTCTGTCCATGCAATTTTTTAAGCAAGAATACTGGAGTGGCTTGCCATTTCCTCCTCCAGGGGATCTTCCTGACCCAGGGATCGAATCCACATCTCTTGTGTCCCCTGCATTGCAGACAGATTCTTTACCACTGAGCCATCGGGGAAGCTCCAAACATCAGCCAGACTTCAGTTCAAATCCCATTCGGGCCTCTTGAAACCTGTATAAGTTGTAGACTGTGGTGCTCAATAAATATCTGCTTTCTTTATTCTCCTTCACAAGGGAGGCTAAGATTCAGGCAAAATTGTAGTGTTCTGACACCACAAATCAAGCCCAACATTTTAACTTGTTATCCTCTGTAACAATGCTGTAACAGTGGTCCTCAATACTTCTGGCACCAAGGGCCTTTTTGTGAAATAATTTTTTCATAACAGTGGTGGGGGACGGAGAATAGGAAGGATGGTTTTGGGTTGATTCAAGCACACTACATTTATTGCATGCTGCTAAGCTGCTAAGTCACTTCAGTCATGTCCGACTCTGTGTGAACTCATAGATGGCAGCCCACCAGGCTCCCCTATCCCTGGGATTCTCCAGGCAAGAACACTGGAGTGGGTTGCTATTTCCTTCTCCAATGCATGAAAGTGAAAAGTGAAAGTCACTCAGTCGTGTCCGACTCTTAGCGACCTCATGGACTGCAGCCTACCAGGCTCCTCCATCCACGGGATTTTCCAGGCAAGAGTACTGGAGTGGGGTGCCATTGCCTTCTCCGACATTTATTGCATACTTTATTTCTAATCAAATGTCGCCGATCTGACAGATCAAGGCAAGAGTATATGAATGGAGGTTGCAGACCTCTGCTCTATAACATTATAGATGATATTATCTATATCCTCATTAAAGGATTTGCTGAATTTTCTTCATGACGCAGATATCAGTGTTCATTCTTCAAAAGCTGGACTAAGTGGTTCAACACATAGGGAACCAATGCTTGTACTTCAACAAAATGTTTTCACACTGTGCCAGTGGGTGCAATGGGTATGCAAATTTACAGACTCACGAGGCACAGACAGATGATGTTGGCTTGCTCTTTTATTACAGTCCCTGAAGTCACTTATCTGCTGTGGATAAGCAGAAGTGGCAAGAAGGTGACAGATGCAGTAAAGGATTCTAGATAAGCATAGGTTGCCAGGTCAGGATCAAAAACAGGAGATGGCAGGGTAAGGTGACAAATGAAGGCCAGAAATAGAAACCAGAGTCACTTGGCCAGGCCAAGCCAGAGAGAGAGTGAAGAGAAGCTCTCAGCCCTACAGAATTGGCAAACACTAAATAGCTTGTGTATGTAAACACCCAGCACAGAATCAGAACGGCTCCCTGGCATGAAAGCACTGCTCCTGACTTATTTGAATTCTAACTATTAATTTCCATTTCTTCCAATCAATGAAGTATATCTGAGATTACTGGCTATGGACTTTGAAATCAAAGTGAGGTTCTTGGTTGAGACAGTTCATCATGATGAGAATCACCTGAAATCAGGACACATTGTTCTCCAATTCTATACACTCAAAGAGCATCCAACTCTGCACATACAACAACTATAGTAACAATTATTAGTAAATCATGTTGGACTGCATTTCATTCCTGATGCTGCTGCTGCTAAGTCGCTTCAGTCATGTCCGACTCTGTGCGACCCCATAGACGGCAGCCCACCAGGCTCCCCTGTCCTTGGGATTCTCCAGGCAAGAACACTGAAGTGGGTTGCCATTTCCTTCTCCAGTGCGTGAAGTCATGTCTGACTCTTAGCGACCCCATGGACTGCAGCCTACCAGGCTCCTCCGTCCATGGGATTTTCCAGGCAAGAGTACTGGAGTGGGGTGCCATTGCCTTCTGCATTTCATCCCTAGCTGGTCTTTAATGTACACAGGGCAAGTGTTGGGATAGGGTGCAGAAAGTAAATTCCAAAATATATCTGGCCTTGGAATGAACTTTATGGTGCTAACTGGGGATCCTGGAGGCAGCATCATAAACTCCATGATAACATTAATTGTAACAATGAATTACAATTGACAATATAACCATCCTTGCTGTCCTATAGGATGGACGATCTTCTGCAGTGATGTTTCCCAAGCTATTCTGGTGAATCCCAGAACAGTGGGTTGCTTTTAAAAATGAAGACTTTGTGCTCCCACTCCTAGGGATTCTAATTCATTAGGTCTAGCTCAGAAATCTCCATTTTCACCAAGCACCCTAAGTGGATGCAAATACTCTTATGGAACATACTTTGGAAAACACTGAACATTGGCGCACACACAAAAGAAATTTCCTATTTCAGACAAACCCATTGAGTCTTTCTGCTGGATGTGGATTTTAAATGGAATCACAGAAGTACTCTCAACACTGGATTTGCTTGCCCACTGGTCTCTGGATGACATGCAATGCTAAACTAAGGACATATGATGCCAAGTTTAAGGGTCTCATAGACCACCTGTAACATCTCCACCAACCCTCAGCCTTTGGTTCTCTTGCAGATTCTAACCTACTGAATGCCTGGTCAAGACACAGTTGGGGTCATAAAAATAACTGCAAATGATTTGTGCTATTCTACCATCAACATTTCACCTGCAGCCACATCCAGGAAATCTGGCTCCATGTTGAGTTCAGTCGCATTTGCGACTCCATGAATCGCAGCACACCAGGCCTCCCTGTCCATCACAAACTCCCAGAGTTCACTCAGACTCACATCCATCGAGTTGGTGATGCCATCCAGCCCTCTCATCCTCTGTCGTCCCCTTCTCCTCCTGCCCCCAATCCCTCCCAGCATCAGAGTCTTTTCCAATGAGTCAACTCTTCGCATGAGGTGGCCAAAGTACTGGAGTTTCAGTTTTAGCATCATTCCTTCCAAAGAAATCCCAGGGCTGATCTCCTTCAGAATGGACTGGTTGGATCTCCTTGCAGTCCAAGGGACTCTCAAGAGTCTTCTCCAACTCCACAGTTCAAAAGCATCAATTCTTCAGCGCTCAGCCTTCTTCACAGTCCAACTCTCACATCCATACATGACCACAGGAAAAACCATAGCCTTGACTAGATGGACCTTTGTTGGCAAAGTAATGTCTCTGCTTTTGAATATGCTATCTAGGTTGGTCGTAACTTTCCTTCCAAGGAGTAAGCATCTTTTAATTTCATGGCTGCAGTCACCATCTGCGGTGATTTTGGAGCCCCAAAAAATGAAGTCTGACACTGTTTCCACTGTTTCCCCATCTATTTCCCATGAAGTGATGGGACCCGATGCCATGATCTTTGTTTTCTGAATGTTGAGCTTTAAGCCAACTTTTTCACTCTCCTCTTTTACTTTCATCAAGAGGCTTTTTAGTTCGTCTTCACTTTCTGCCATAAGGGTGGTATCATCTGCATATCTGAGGTTATTGATATTTCTCCCGGCAATCTTGATTCCAGCTTGTGCTTCATCCAGTCCAGCGTTTCTCATGATGTATTCTGCATAGAAGTTGAATAAGCAGGGTGACAATATACAGCCTTGATGTACTCCTTTTCCTATTTGGAACCAGTCTGTTGCTCCATGTCCAGTTCTAACTGCTGCTTCCTGACCTGCATATAGGTTTCTCAAGAGGCAGGTCAGGTGGTCTGGTATTCCCACCTCTTTCAGAATTTTCCACAGTCTATTGTGATCCACACAGTCAAAGGCTTTGGCATAGTCAATAAAGCAGAAGTAGATGTTTTTCTGGAATTCTCTTGCTTTTTCAATGATCCAGCGGATGTGGCAATTTGATCTCTGGTTCCTCTGCCTTTTCTAAAAGCAGCTTGAACATCAGGAAGTTCACAGTTCATGTATTGCTAAAGCCTGGCTTGGAAAATTTTGAGCATTACTTTACTAGCATGTGAGCCGAGTCCAATTGTGCAGTAGTTTGAGCATTCTTGGCATTGCCCTTCTTTGGGATTGAAATGAAAACTGACCTTTTCCAGTCCTGTGGCCACTGCTGAGTTTTCCAAATTTTCTGACATATTGAGTGCAGCACTTTCACAGCATCATCTTTGAGGATTTGAAATAGCTCAACTGGAATTCCATCACCTCCACTAGCTTTGGTCGTAGTGATGTTTTCTAAGGCCCACTTGACTTCACATTCCATGATATCTGGCTCTAGGTGAGTGATCACACCATCGTGATTATCTGGGTCATGAAGATCTTTTTTGTACAGTTCTTCTGTGTATTCTTGCCACCGCTTCTTAATATCTTCTGCTTCTGTTAGGTCCATACCATTTCTGTCCTTTATCAAGCCCATCTTTGCCCCATGTTAAGTTGAATATAAAAAAGTCAAAAATCTGATTTAACTCAAAAATAATTCTCCTTGTCTAGGAACCCAACTAACACCCACTTTATTATTCATTTAATTGAGTTCCCTGGTGGCTCAGATGGTAAAGAATCTGCCTACAATGTGGGGGACCTAGTTTGGATCCCTGAATTGGGAAGATCTCCTGGAGGAAGGCATGGCAACCCCCTCTAGTATTCTTGCCTGGAGAATCCCATGGACAGAGGAGTCATGGGATCACAAAGAGTTGGACACGACTGAGTGACTAAGCACAAGCACGATTAAGTGCCTACTGGGAAACAAGCTATTGCGGTACAAAGCAATGATCGTAGTACTTAACATTTATTCAATTCCAAGTGCTGTGCTAAGCTCTCTATATGCATTATCTGGCCTGCACTACAATCCTAGAAGTACCACTATTATTCCAACTGACAGGTAAACAAACAGGTCCACGGCCACATTGTAAGTGGGAGAACTGGGATTTCACCACTGGTCAGAGCACACATGCTGAACCACTCCACTGTCAATTACATCAGCACTGCTTATGGATTAGAAGTTCACAAAAAGGGGTCTGCAGGCCAACAGCATTGTTAGCACTAACTGTAATTTTTAGAGATTCCAGCTCTGGGGGCCCACCTCAGATGTAATGAATCCAAGCTCTGAGTGTGGGGCCAAATGATATGTTCAACAAGGCCTTCGGGTGCTTCTCATAGGCACCAAAATCTGAGAAGCATCAAATTAGAGAACCAGCTATGGAAACCTATGAGACTTGGAGACTGACTCGAGGTCTTGGGTTGGGCCATCACTTCTGGCTAAATGTCAGCAGAACTGCCCCATGGGAAAAGTATAACCTCAAAGTTGGGGGTGCATTGTCCCTCGAGGCCCAAACATTTTAAAGGACACTTTATCCCACAAGTGCAATAAGAACTAACATCCCCCTGGCTAACAAGTCAAACTATCATCCAGGCATCCATTTGCTCATCCATTCACTCCCCAAGTATTTAAGAACCAGGAACTAAGGATCCACAAAACGTGCATAACAGCAGCCACATACAGGAAGTTGCACAGCACATGAGGCTAGACTTTGTGACATTGCAGAGCATGGACCACTTCAGAAGCCGTAAATCCATACAAGCAACCTCTACATCAGCTGAGAGGACTCAGGTAATGAAACCCTATAAGGGGTACAGTCAGACAACCAGAGCGCACTGCTCTGTTTAATTACTGAGTCTCAACAGAGGCATTCCCAGAGTATAAGATAAACTCGCCCAAGAACTAAAGTTCATTTCTATATTCCCCAGCCCAGTGCCAGCCACAACCAACTGCCAGATGGCTTTTCCCCTGTGGGATAAACAAACACTGCCCTAATAGCTGATTTTACTTTAGCAAAGTTTAGTCACTAAAAAGCCAACACCTGAAAAGACCTTACCTTTTAGAAACATCCCAGGAAAGGACCTTTGAAGTTTGATGAAAACCCTGATTCTAGAACATCAGCTCCACAATGGGAGGAATGTTGGTGTTAATTTTGTACCCTGATATATTTTAAGGAGCAAGAACAGTATTTGATATATAATTGATACTCAGTAACATTTGTTGTGAAATTTTCTGGCCTGTCCTCACTTCATACCATCCCACAGAGCCATTCTTTTCAATAAAGTTGATGTCAAGCTTGTTAACTCCCAAGTGACTTCATTTTTATATCTTTGCAAGGCTTTTTTCCCCCTACATAAATTTCTCCCCCCAAAACCCATGGTTAGACCATCTAAAAGCTTTGGTTTAGGGAATGTGGTCATCCCACTTAACACACACCCACTGAATCTTGACCAAGAAGCCAAGAATAGGCTTTGGAAAAATAAACCGCTTAAAAGCACACAAGCCAGATACAGTTTCTAAGTCTCTAGAAAGCCTTTCCAACTGGAGCAGCACTGATTTTCTGGCTACAGGCCGGGCAGGCTGAGCACACAGGGCATGCCCTTCCTGGCTGGCCTCCGGAAAGACCAGGCTGACCTAAGAATCTGGCGCTTGTTTCCTTTTTGGCAACTGCCACCATAGATACTCACAGCTAGACAGCGATGGGCAGAATATCAGACGCCTAGGATCTGGGTGTCACCTCAGGGCAGGAGCTCAGAGAGCAGAGGTAGGCAAGAGCCAAGGGCTTACCTCACAGGCGGGCCAGAGAGGACGTCCTCTGGAGAACTGCTAATCCCCGGACAGGGCTTGCCAACCCCTCTGCAGGGCTCTGCTCAGCTGTTTTTACCCTAAAGCACCCCGCAGGGCCCTCCCAGGGCAGAGGCCAAACATTCACAAATTGAATTCATCTGGGTGGGCCTTGCTCAAGCTGACTCATTTGATACAGCTGAATGCCTGGCCAGTTAAGCTCCGGGCCCCACACTGGAAGGTAGAATAACTTCCAGTCTACAGAGCTGGGCAGGGCAACACTTCAGCACACTTATCAACAGACACTGCCAAACACACACCCCACATCACCCCTTTAGGAATGTGGGGAGACGTGAGCACCTGTGACTTTATAAATATGCAAAGGAACGCATGTAGTGTCATCTGAGTGTTTCAGGGAGCTCCAACCCCTCCTCTCCATCTCTACTTTCTCAGGCAGCCCATGGATGTGGCTGGCTGGGGTGGCTCTTCAATAACCTTCAAACTCTCCATACACTTCCAAAAGGTATAACAGTTTTTGAATTCACAATCCATGTGTTTCCCAGTCTCCAGAATATATGCATAGCTAGAATGTTCAGTAAGTCAAGTCGATTCATTTGTTACGGCTGCCGTAAGAATGGACCACAAACTGGGTGGCTTGCACAATAGAAATTTCTTGTCTCGCAGTCTTAGGGGCTAGAAGTCTGAAAGCAGGGTATCAGAGTGGGGTTGGCTCCCTCTGTGAGTTGGGGTAAGAGATTGGTTACATATCTCTCTCCTAGCTTCTGGTGGTTGGCTGGCTATCTTTGGTGTTTCTTGGTTTGAAGAAAATGGAACCCTGATCATCTTCACATGCTCTTCCTATATGCATCTGTCTCCAGAACTTCCCTTCTAATAAGGACACCAGCTATATTGGATTGGGGCCCACTCTTCTCGACTATGGGGGCTTCCCCTGTGGCTTAGCAGTAAAGAATCTGCCTGCTTTGCAGGAGCCACGAGTTCAATCCCTGGGTCGGGAAGATCCCCTGGAAAAGGAAATGGCAATGCACTCCAGTATTCTTGCCTGGAGAACGCCATGGACTGAGGAGCCTGGTGGGCTACAGTCCTCCACAGGATTGCAAAGAGTGAAGCAACTTAGCATGCACTCTTCTCGTTTATGACCTCATCTTAACAAGTTACATTGGCCATGACCCTATTTTCAAATCAGGTCCCATCCTAAGGTAATAAGTGATAAGGACTTCAACTTATGAATTCTGAGGATATAATTCAACACATAATGTCAAGTATCTCAATAGAAAACCTTTCTTTCCCCACTGATTTTCACAAAAATACTCTCAATGGTTCCATTCAGGTGTCACTGTCAACTCAACAGATACCACAAATTACATTAGATAATGCAGCAAACATTTTCAAAAGGCATAATTAAAGAAAAAACTGATTGCTTTACTGTAGTAAGAACCAGCCAAAAAAAGACACAGAATGTGAACGCAAAGTAGTGTTTTTCTTAGTACAACAATAGATTTGAGGGATCAAGGGAAGACAATGACAATTTAGCAGAACAAAACACACTGGATTAAGATGAGTGGATTCCTATCAACCTTCCACCTCCCGCAGGTAACTGGCAGCAAGAGAAAAATCAAGTCTCTGGTTACTCAGCCCCTGTTCCCCTGAACACTGGGGAAGCTGCTGGCTCTTCAAATTGAACAGATCGCTCTGAACTGAAGGAAGGAAAAGATACACACACGGCTGAGGCATTTGCAAAATGAAAGAGGAAATGGGCAAACATGATGAACACCCCGCAACTGCAATGGCTATGGGGGAGGAGGGTGCCTAGGAGGCATTTGCTGGAATTGGGGATGCTGTCATCTGCCATCAGTCCCCCTGCTGTGATTCAAGATAGGTGGCGATGAGGTGGAGGAGTGTCAAAGGGGCAAGAGGACAAGCCAGCCAGTCAAAGGCTCTTTAGGAAGCCGTTAGCAAACACCAAAAAGGTCACAGCCTGTTTCTTAGCCTTGCATGTCCAGACACTCAATCTTGTATCTCCAGGTGGGTCAGACTCCCGAAGACTGACTCATGCAACGAAATTCACAAGAGACTGCTATGGAAACCAGAACACCTGAGTATCCATTTGGGGGCATTTCTTTACAGAGACTGAAGTGGGGTGCGTGTGTATGTTTGTGTGTGTACTGTCCAAACCTCTTCCTGATATTAAGATGCCACAGACTCTAACTCATCATCAGATAATAGCAGGAGGTACAGGAGCTCGGTGCTCAGAGAAGATGCTGTCCCTCAATTGAGAAAAAAAGAATCCCCCTCATGTCAACAGCTCTTTGCAGGAAACCACCCTCAGCAAGAGACTTCTTTTCCTGTCACTTTAGCAAAGCTTTTAACTGACTTTTAAACCAATCTCCCCCAAGCTCTACTCATCTCCAACCCGAGCACGGCTTTCAGATATTTTAATCACACAATACCTTGCCTGCCTTGCCAATGCTTTTCATAGATCAAAGAGGTAGTAATGAAGAATAAGTAATTAACAGATGACCAGATCTCTTCTCTAGCTTCCACTTCAGTAATCTGGTGAATGAACTGTGTGAACAAACTATGTGAACAAGATAACATCTGGAGGAAAATCGAGAGGAGTCTATGAGCCTGCACACACGGTGGTGGATGGCAGTGACTCTGACCCTCTATCTCAATGATGCACTTAGATTACAACCATCCTCTTTAAAACTTTCATGGCCGAGCAGAATCTTTGTTAGGTTTTTTGGGGGGGACATGGAGTCCACCATCTCCCCAGATTGCCAACATCCTGATTAAAGGCACCTTTCCTTTTTCTACTGACATTTGTGAGTATGTAATAGATTTTGCAAGAGGCTAGCAGTGATAATCCCTCATTGATAACACTACTGCCTGGAATGTGTACACGTCCCAGAATCTAAGCCTGAGTCCTTCTGGCCCCCGCCCCTCTCAGCTCCCAGGCTGACTATCCTCTGCCCACTGACCTATTCTTTGCTTCACTGAACACTGATTATATTAGAGCCAAGTCTCTTCTCTCTACTCCTAGTCTGACCCACAATATTCTGGCTCTATTACATGCTGATGGTATGAGTCAGTATCTTAACAATCTGAGGGTTCTTTACAATTACCTCCATGCATGGGTTTCAAGGCAATTTAAAACTTCAGTACATCAATCGCTTTGCTTATCCCTGAAACTAACACAATGTTGTAAATCAACTATACTGCAATTAAGAAAAAGAATTAGTACTTCAAACTTGGTGTTTCTTGAGCCTCTGAGTTATATAGATATAGATATAGATATAGATATAGATATGAGAGAGACAGTTCTTTGACCTAAATGTAAGTGTCGTTATTCTCTTGAGCATATCTCTTACCCCCCAGAATCCAGAGAGGGATAGAAAAAGGGAGAAAGAGGGACTTCTCTGGTGGTCCAGTGGTTAAGACTCTGCATTCCACTGCAAGGAACATAAGATCAATTCCTGACCGGGGAACTAAGATCCTGCGAGCCACTCCGAGGACCCAAATAAAAGAAAAAGGCTAATAAACTTGGCTTCCAGGGTTTCCTCATAGAGACTGCCATTGCTCACCATGCTTCCCATGGCCACCCTTCCAGGTACTCCCAGACCACCCTGCAGAACATGGCTACTGAAGCAGGCTCCACCAGCTCCCCTTCTTCAGATCGTCAAGATGACGGTCCTCTCAGATACATCATTGCTCAGGGGTTGCACCCCGTCCATGCTTGGAGGATTGTGTTGATGTGGTATGTCATATGGCTGGAGGATTCCTTCCTAGCAAAAGGATCATGGCTGGGCAAGGCTATACTGCTATTTGTTTTCCCAGCTTGGAATGGAAACCAACCAAACAACTCATTCTTCCTGAAACTGCTCTGTCTCCTAGGGGCTCAGTGGAACTGCTGCCCAGATCCAAAAGCTATAGGAGGGGACTGGTTATTACCCAGCCACAGAGGCAAGTGTCACAAAGGCTGATGTCATAGAGGATGAGGAGGGGTCAAGGAATTCTTTACTTTGTACCTCTGGCCTTTTTTGAAGGAAAAAGCCTTTCAAATCTCCCTCTTCACCCACTGTCAACTCGAGTCACCAGGCATTGACCAAGTACCCACTGGCATTATGGGAGACAAAACGATTAACAAGAAGAAGTCTCTGCCTTCGAAGAGCTTAAAGTCTAGAGAGGAAGACATGTACATAAAGGACTTAGGAGAGCAAGATAGTGGTTGAAGAGTGACATAAAATACTGGATGAATATGGAGAAGGCAACGCCAGTGATTAAACCTTGTTTTGTGACAGTGCGCTGGGCCAACAGACTGGTACCATTTTCTTTCAGAACAATGTTGAAACACATCCTGTCTCCTCCAATAAAGAGTCCCCAGCTTGACTGCCTCTTTCATGGAAACAAGGTACTCTACCAGGATGAACAGAGAAAGCAGGAACTCAGGGTGGGAGAAAGGAGGAAAAACAGGACGTGGGTGACAGGACGTGAGCTATCAAAATGGGAGTGTTCACTTCTCACTTTTTATCCCAGAAGCACTGCTTAGAAATGTGAGTAGAATTGAAAGGGATCTGAGATGTCGTCTCACTCAACTACCATGTAATGCTTGAGTTCCCTTCGTAATATCCTCACCAAACAGATGCCCCCAAGGGAGATAGCAAGAAGCTTTAGGGGGAAAATGACATTTCAATTAGATTTTTAGAACATTGATTTTTTTTTAATTTTTATTTTAGATTGGAGTATAGTTGATTAACAATGTTGTGTTAGTTTCAGATGTACAGCAAAGTGATTCAGTTATGCATATATCTATTCTTTTTCTAGTTCTTTTTTCATTTAGGTTATTATAGAATATTGAGAACATTGAATCTTGATGCTTGGAAATAGGAAGTGTAAGGAAATGATAAAATTCTAAAAGTTCTGGAAAACTATAGGGCTTTTGCAAAGGATAAATTCTACAGGCTGGATGGAGTATTAAAGAATACAAGGAATAGACTTGTAGACATAGACGGGGAAAGGGAGGGTGGGATGATTTGCGAGAGTAGCACTGACACACATACTCAGCTCAGTGCTCTGTGATGACCTAGAGGGGTAGGAAGGGGGTGGGTGGCAAGAGGCTCAAGAGGGAGGGGATATTTGTGTATATATAGCTGATTCACATTGTTGTGCAAAAGAAACTAATACAACATTGTAAAGCAAGTATACTCCAATTTTTTTAAAAAAGAATATGAGGTGGGGGGGACTTCCATGGCAGTCCAGTGGTTAGGACTCTGAGTTCCCAATACAGGAAGCACAGGTTCAATCTCTGGTCAGGGAACTAAGATCCCTCACATGCCACCTGGGCATGGCCAAAAATAAATAATATTTTTAATTAAAAAAAAACACAAGGAAGGCATGAAGAATGAAAATGGAAATCCTGGTAGAATTCAAAGAGATTTTTTTTTTTAATTGAAGTATATTTGATATACAGTACTGTGTAAGTTACAGGGGTAAATCAGAGATTTTTGACTACCAGGCCCAGGATTTTGAACTGATTTAATAGGTACTAGGGAAAAACTGGGAATTCCCTGGTGGCTCAAACGGTAAAGAATTTGCCTTTAATTCAGGAGACCCAGGTTTGATCACTGAGTCGGGAAGATTTCCTGGAGGAGGGAATGGCTACCCACTCCAGTATTCTTGCCTGGAGAATTCCAAGGAAAGAGGAGCCTCGCAGGCTACAGTCTATAGAGTCACAAAGAGTTGGACACAACTCAGTGACTAACACAAGGACATTTAAGGGAGCAACTAAAGATTTCAGAGCACAGAGAAAACATGATTAAAAGTGGATTTAGGGAGGAAAAAGTGGGTTTAGAGAGCTTAATCTGGTGGTCCAGTGGAGAATAAACCATAAAAAAGAGAGACCAGAGACAGAAAGATTGGTTAGGAGGCATGTGCAAGGAACCCAGGAAAAAGGTTATCAACTCTGGTGGTAGCAAAAAAAAGTATGGACAGAAATATTGCAGAATTTCATAATTCTTCTCAAAGGAGGACTTGGCGACATGATGTGTGTCTGTATGTGTGGCCAGCATTTAAAAATTTACAAAGAGCTGGAGCATTTATGATTTCCTTGATCCTTGTAACACAGCCCCATGGACTAGGTAAGACAGGTTTATTTTTCCCCATTTTCTAGATAAGGAAAGGCAACCAGGTGTTTCAACTTAGGAGAGGAGGGTGTCATATTGAATAAACTCAGTCACAGGATCAGGGCAGGTGCCTGGAGAGTCCCCCTTTTCTTTCCACTCAAAAGCCTACACTTCGACTCCAGGTTTTATGCAACTTCCTGCAATAAAGGAAATTCCTCTCTGCTATGGTTTTCTTGCCTGGAGAATCCCAGGGACGGGGGAGCCTGGTGGACTGCCGTCTCTGGGGTCACAAAGAGTTGGACATGACTGAAGCAACTTAGCAGTATGGTAAATGATCTTTTTCTGTTTTTCCTTTTAAAATATTTGCTCATTTGCTGAGTATCAATTGTTCACGACAGACCAACCGACTTTCATTAGCTTGTTTCCTTATCTTAAAAAGAGCTCCAAGAGAGGTAATCCATTCCCCGTAGCAGTTTCATCTCACCCGAGCCCTATTGCTCTCCAGATGAAATACACCAGAGACGACCATCATTCACTCACTCAGCCTTTCCACAACCTAACATCCACCCGGACAATGTGGTAAGGGAAGCCCATACTAATATCAGAATAAACAGTACCTCTGTTTTCAACTATTGATCTGAGGATTTCTGCTAGAAATAAAGTGAAAACCTAAGGAAAAAAAATTCCATCTGGGGCTATTAAATTTGCTTCCAAATGAAAAACAACAGGATGACTCATCAGCAAACCTGGCCCGGCCCTGAAAACAGACATCAACAGAGACAGAGGGATCTCAGATCAGCTCCAAACAGAAGACAGAACAGCCCGTGGACTAGGAGCACAATGAAGAACAGAGCAAGTAAAAGCACTCTCAGCAACGTTGCAAGAGACCTTCAAGGACATTCCAAAGACCACATTGTGGGAAGGGAGCCAAGATCAGAAACTGCATGGTTCCATCCACAGCAAAATGGATGATGGATCAGGCCACTAATTCAGTACTTTTTTCACCTGTGAGTAGTAAGCTTTCAGCCTCTTGATATCTTAAAGGAGTCACTCATATCTGTGCCACTTATAACTCTTCCTTAGAACCAAACACTATTCCTGCCTCTATCTTTATGCCTCAGCAATGTTCCAAGAGAGAGATTTATAGAATATTAGGTGCTGATTGAAAAATTTGGGACTAAAAACATCAACCACCCAGAAATAAGGACTGTTTCTGTAAAGTGCAGCCATGGGACATGCTGTGTTTCATGCACCCAATGCATGAGTGATCCAGTGCTATGGAGGAGGAGGCAGAGAATCACATCCCAGTCTTGGTTACCAAAGCTATGGTTTTTACCAGTAGTCACGTACAGATGTGATAGTTGGACCACAAAGAAGGCTGAGGGCCAAAGAACTGATGCTTTTGAACTGTGGTGCTGGAGAAGACTCTCGAGAGTCCCTTGGACAGCAAGGAGATAAAGCAGTCAATCCTAAAGGAAATCAGTCCTGAATATCCATTGGAAGGATTAATGCTGAAGTTGAAGCTCCAACACTTTGGCCACCTGATGCAAAGAACGGACTCACTGGAAAAGACCCTGATGCTGGGAAACATTGAAGGCAGGAGGAGAAGGGGACGACAGAGGATGAGATGGTTGGATGGGATCACCGATTCAATGGGCATGAGTTTGAGCAAGCTCTGGGAGATAGTGAAGGACAGGAAAGCCTGGCGTGCTGCAGTCCATGGGGTTGCAAAGAGTCAGACACGACCTAGCTACTGAACGACAACAACCTGGCTACCAACCCACAATGAGAACATTGTTAGCTTTCCTTAGTAATTCGAATACAGACACACACCCAATGCAAATGGTCTAGGCTGGGTTCCTGGGCCCTGCCCTCCTCCAGACCAGAATCCTGAAGAAGTGGTAAATCTAGGCTCTGAGGTAATAAGATTGTGCATTTCAAAACCACCCAGGCATTTCACTATGATTCTTTAATTCAGTTGTACTCCCTGAGCTCACTAGAAAGAGCTCCTCTTGTGGGAAGCAATATGATAGGGTAAAAAGATCACCAAAGTAAAGACTGCACTGTAAGTAGGATTCCATATCTATCCTAAAGCAACTCACTTAACTCTCTGACCCTCAGTGCCTCATCCATTAAAGAGAGATTTTTTTCTACCTATTTTCTAGTTAACTGTGGTGTAGAACAGTTTACAAGCTTTCAATGAGCAGTAGAATCTTTCTTCCCCCCAAACAAGATACTAGTTGAAACCTTGATACCAGATGTCCATCAGCAGACGAATGGAAAAGACCCTGATGCTGCGAATGATTGAAGGCAGGAGGAGAAGGGGATAACAGAGAATGAGATGGTTGGATGGCATCACCGACTCAATGGACATGAGTTTGAGTAAACTCCAAGAGTTCGTGATGGACAGAGAAGCCTGGTGCACTGCAGTCCATGGGGTCTCAAAGAGTTGGACACAACTGAGCAATTGAACTGAACTGAATGCTGTTTCATGCCCCCATCTTTTTCCTTCCATTGTTCCTATTGCCAGAAAAAATAGGCTCTGTTCTGCTGTTGATGATAGCCTAATCACCCTCCAAGTCTTAATGGAAGCATCAGCTTTTCTAAAGAAATTTTCTGAATCTCCGTGCAATCCTGCCATTCTGTACAGATATCTATTTACATTTTGCATGTCTCTAGTATGCCCTCAAAATACTTACTAATATGCTACTTCCTCTCTACTAGACTAGGAATTCCTTAAAATCATGAACCATGTCTTGCTTATATTTATATAATCAGCATAGTATTTGGCATAGTCAATATCTATAAATGAATGGATAAATAAATGAATGAATAAAACCATAAAAAAAAAAAAAAGAAAGCTATGGTACATATTACTCAGCCATTAAAAAGAATACATTTGAATCAGTTCTAATGAGGTGGATGAAACTGGAGCCTATTATACAGAGTGAAGTAAGCCAGAAAGAAAAACACCAGTACAGTATACTAACGCATATATATGGAATTTAGAAAGATGGTAACGATAACCCTCTATGCGAGACAGCAAAAGAGACACAGATGTATAGAACACTCTTTTGGACTCTGTGGGAGAGGGCGAGGGTGGGATGATTTGGGAGAATGGCATTGAAACACGTATAATATCATATGTGAAATGAATTGCCAGTCCAGGTTCGATGCATGAGACAGGGTGCTCAGGGCTGGTGCTGAGCACCAGAGCATCCCAGGCTCTGGGATGACACAGAGGGATGGTATGGGGAGGGAGGTAGGAGAGGGGTTCAGGATGGGGAACACGGGCACACCCGTGGTAGATTCATATTGATGTATGGCGAAACCAATACAATATTGTAAAGTAATTAGCCTCCAATTAAAATAAATAAATTAAAAAAAAGAAAAACAGGTAAAAGTGGGGCTGCTCTGGTGGAAGCAGCCATGGAGGGCCTGGGAGCACAGCTGCTGTGTCTCCACAGCCCCTCACAGCCCCAGGGAAAGTGGTTTGAAAACCACTTGACCCAGCAGACAGAACCCCCGAAATAAGAGTCAGGAAACAGAATCTCGACTCTCAATTTACCAAAACCCAGTTGAAATCCCAGTAGTAAAGCTGGATCTCATCAGGTTAAGGCTTTGATACCTGGAGAAATCCTTCCCCACATCTCCCTCCAAAGGGTGATATTCAGAACTTCAGTCAGTAATTCACATCTCAGTGTGAATAGAGGACATCAAAAAAGGACTCCTTCTGTTTGCTTTTGAAGAATATCTACTTCCTGTTTTCATTGATTCCCAAAGGTAATGCATGCTTGCTATAAAAACATAAACAAAGAAAATAGAAAATTTCCCCTACAAATCCCACCCATACCTGCCACCAGACAAATAACTGATGGCTTTTGCTCAGGATCCTTCCAGACTTCTGCTAATATATACATATACATGAGTGTGTATATACACATCCTTTTTTCCCCCACAAAACTGTATTCTACAATTTGCTCTCATCATCAAATGACATACCACCAAAATCTATGAACATACATAGAGAGATCTGTCTTTAAAGAGCTGCTAAGCTTCTGGTTGCAACTTAAGTAAATTATATAATCCCTTATTGATGGATCTTTAGTGTTTCTACTTTTTTTGCTCTTGCAAACACTGCTGAAATACAGACCTTTTCAACCTATCTCTTAATTGAGGGTGTGAGTTAAGATTATAACCATCAACACCAAAGACACAAAGAACAGGGAAACCTCAGCCAGTTTTGTTTTTTAAGCATACTACTTAGAAATCCAGACATGGTTCTCCCATGACACTCAAAAGTTTCTATTTGTCATCCCATTTCTATGGCACCCCCTGAGGACAGTCTAAGCCATCACAGCAACCAATACAAAATTCAAGAACTCCTGCCTCTGTATAAGAATGCAGGGATACTTGTTTACAACCAAGAAGGATGTTGGGCTGAGAAAAAAAAATCTCAACCCAGCCTCTCTGGAACACAAGAGGAAACCAAATGACCTGCTGAGAATAACTATTCCTCAGGCCTGAAGTCCATCTGTCAACCCACCTACGACACAACTAGACCTTTCAATGACGTTGACTTTCTGACCCTCTGGCCCCCCACTCATCGATAGGAAGTAGTGTGTAACTGGTCTGGAAATTTCTTCAGGGTGAAAAAGTAAAACAGCCATAAACCTCACCTTAATTAGTCACTGATTACACTAACCAGGCGCATTCACTTTAGAGCTTCCCAGTTGATGGCTTTTCACTCCATTTCCTTTTCAAAATCCATCCTGTTGAATATGAAATTCAGCACGGGCCAAGATTTCTCAGTGACTGACGTCAATACCAATTTGGAAGCAAAACTAAAGAAACACAGCTCCTGTGCCAGCATGGAGGATTGAGAAAAATCAACTTTCTGTCTTTCCCAGAGAATGATCTGGTTGGACATTTCTTGAATTCTTACCAAAATGTGTTATTATCCATTTCTAAAATACATTGCTACAAAACACATTTGGTTTGATGAACTTCTTGCAGTTCAGCTTTGGGGTAAGCATGGTCTCACTGACCAGGCAATGAGCATATAAGTGCCTAATGTGAGAAAGATGGCTGCTGGGTATGGAGGAGGTTCTCACGACGAATCAAACAGGATCCCTGTCCTCAGGGGGCATAGATTTCAGTATATGTCAGTATGTGATAAGACTTGCAGACATCATTAATACGAAACTGAGGAAGAAGTACATTTTGTGCAATTTAGGAGAAATAAAGAGAGAGGAGAAAAAAACTTCAGGTTACAATCAAATCAAGGAAGACTTTCATAAGAGAAGGCATTTGAGATGGTCCTTTAACAATGAGCAGGATTTAAACTAGGGTAGGGGATGCCTGAAACTGAAATGCCTTCAGGAGCCCCATTTATACTCAGATATGTGTGTGTGTGGTCAGTTGTTTACTAGTGCCCAATTCTTTGCAACCCCATGGACTGTTACCCATCGGGCTCCTCTGTCTATGGGATTCTCCAGGCAAGAATACTGGAGTGGGTTGCCACTTCCTCCTCCAGGGGATCTTCCCCACCCAGGGACTGAACCCATGTCTCCTGCGTCTCCTGCTTTGGTGGGTGGATTCTTTACTACTGAACAACCTGTTGTTATTGTTGTTCAGTCTCCCAGTCATGTCCAACTCTTTGCAACCCCATTCCTGGTGGCTTGGATGGTAAAGGGCAACCTGAGAAGCCTATAAATGGGCTAGGGTTAAGAAAAAATAGCAAGTGATGGAATCTGTGCTGAATGAACCAGATATGCCCCCATTTAAAGGAAGGTAACAGATAAAGAAGATGTGGTACATATATACAACGGAATATTACTCAGTCATAAAAGAGAATGATAATGCCATTTGCAGCAACATGGATGGGCCTAGAGATTATCATACTCAGTGAAGTAAGTGAAAAACAAACACATCACTTATGGAATCTAAAAAACTGATACAAATTAATTTATGCACAAAACAAACAGACTCAAAGACAGAGGAAACAAATTTTTCATTTTTTTTCTAGAGGAAAGCAGGGGATAATTAGGAGTTTGGTATTGACATGACCACACTAGTATATACAAAATAGATAACAAGGACCTACTGTAAAGCACACTCAGTATCTTGTAATAACCTATAATGGAAAAGAATCTGAAAAAGCATCATATATATATATACATACACACATATACTTATATATGTATATAGAGGGCTTCCCTGGTAGCTCAGTGGTAAAGAATCTGCCTGCAATGCAGGAGACCCAGGTTCGATCCCTGGGTCAGGAAGATCCCCTGGAAGAGGGCATGGCAAGTCACTCCAGTATTCTTGCCTGGAGAATCCCATGGACAGAGCCCGGTGGTCTACAGTCCATAGCGTCACCAAGACTTGGACACAACTGAAGTAACTGAGCACAGCACACAGCATGTATATAGAACTGTACATATACCTGAAACTAACACAACATTGTAAATCAACTACACTTCAAAAAAAGTTGGTAGAAACATATTAAAATTAAAAATAAAAGCAAGTAACAAACACCTTGCAGACCCAACAGAACATACTGGCAAGCAAACACTGGCAGACTTCAATAGATGCCAGTCTGCAACAAAGGCAGAAGAGAATGGGGCATTTCAGGAAGAGGCAATAGTGAAATCAAAGGCACAGAGGTTGTAAAAGAGTAGGCTATGCCTGAAGAAAAGTAACTGAGCAGGAATTCCCTGGTGGTCCAGTGGTTTGGACTTGGCGCTTTCACTGCCATAGCTAGAGCACCCTGAAAAGTGCGGGAAGGTGGGTGGAGGTATAGAAAGGCTTGGGAGAAAGAAAAACAAGAAGATGGGAGAAAACGTTAATTTAAATACTAGCAGTCTCACCTATATTGTCTCATGTACTCTCTGCAACTGCCTTTGAAAAGGAGGTAATATCAGTCTTGCTTCAAAGGAAAAAAAAAAAAAAAAAAAACTCAGATACAAAGAGGTATGTTAAGTTGCCCAAACCCTCGCAGCTAAGAGTTATAGATGTGGGGAACAAGCCCAAACTTGCCGATTTCTAGAACTTCTTTCCATTATGTGACACTCCGTGATGAGCTGAAATAGATGTGACAAGGTCAGGCCAGATTGTGAAGGTTGTTGAATGGCTACAAATTGGTTCAATCGAAAATGTACTTGTATCAAATGAGATATAAGGTTCAAAATACTAGGCTATAAACATGTTCCACAAGTTATGAATATGGAACTTTTAAACATTTCACACAAAAGAAATGCTGCTTTTCCAGTATCTCTCTCCCTTCTGCTTTTTCTGATTCCCTTTCCCCAACCCTAAAGAAATCAAGCAGCACTGGGTTAATAATAAACAGATTCTGGGTCATCCCAGTGCACCAGCCCCAGGCATCCAGTATCGTGCATCGAACCTGGACTGGCAACTCATTTCATATATGATATTATACATGTTTCAATGCCATTCTCCCAAATCATCCCACCCTCTCCCTCTCCCAGAGTCCAAAAGACTCTTCTATACATCAGGAGGGCTCAGGATGGGGAACACGTGTATACCTGTGGCGGATTCATGTTGATATATGGCAAAACCAATACACTATTGTAAAGTTAAAAAAATAAAATAAAATTTAAAAAAAATAAAAAAAAATTAAAATTAAAAAAAAAAAAAAAACAGATTCTGGCATCAAACAACTTGCATGTGAATGAATCCTGGCTCTGCTACTATACAGCACATTATTGAACCCCTCTGTACTCAATGTCCTCATCCAGAAAATGGGGACAATGATAGGGTCTACCCCAGAGCATTATCACGCAGTGCTTGGCACAGAATAAGTGTTCAATAAATGTTAGATTTTCATTTCATCTGAGCCAAAAATCCAAGCCAGTTCCACCTAATGAGAATAAAAGGAGTCTTAGTGATAGTCTCAAAGTGAGAAAATGAAAAGCCACAAATTCAGATATGAAGTTAGAGAACTGTGTCAAAGACTGTTAGTTATTTCCCAATAGCCTTTCTCCCCTTCTTTAATAAAGAGAACCTCAACTTTCAGCTGAGCACAGTCAGCACATAAAATACTACCTGCCTAGCATCCCTCACAGCTAGGTGAAGCCATGCATCTAAGATCAAGAGAGTGAGATGTAAGCAAAACATTTCATGGAACCTCTGGGAAGTCTCCTTAAGAGAGAGCGGGCATACCCTTTCCCCTGTCCTCCATTCTGCTGCCTAGAAAATAAACGTAATCGCTAGAGCTCTAGCAGCCAACTTGGACGCTAGTGGTAGAGCCTCCAAGATAATTTCACAGGGCAATAGTTTAACAATTGGTTTATATCTAGTGTGAGCTTCACCCTCTGTAGAAATATAAATATTTTAAGATTTTTTCAATTCATAGTACAAATGACTTCATAAGATCCTTTCTCAGTAAAAATATAAGATATGAACAGTATCAGGATACTGGACTCATCAACTTGTTCCCTTCACTTATCATAGTCTACGAGTATCCATCTTCTCCACTAGAATATAAGCTTTATATTACTTAATAAAAATTCATATAATACTTAATATGGACCAGGAACTCATCTGATGTGCATAACAACCCTGTAAGGGACGTAGTATAATTAGTCTCATTTTACAGATGTAGAAACTAGGGCACAGTGAGTTTACGTGACTTGTCTACTATCAAAGCAGCTGTAAAGTAGCAGTGCCAGGGTTCATGCCCAGGCAGTCTGACTGCAAGGTGTGCTCTGAACTGCTACGCTATGCAGTTGCTCTGTGAAAATTGTGATCTTGCGTTGTTCACCCCTTGTATTCTCAATGCCTAGTACAATGCCTGACAAAAAATAAAGGCTCAGTAAATATGCCTTGAATGAATGAAGGAAAGAATGACTTAGAGAAAAGTACAAAGTGCAGGAAAAGTAGAGGGCACTGACTTTCATTTCACGTACTTCACAATCTGGGTTTTAACCGAGAACATGGATCGGGGCAAATAACAAAGTTTCCCTGATAAAAACACCATATCCACTTGGCTTGCTAAGTCTCAAACTGGAAGGTCATCAGAGGTGCTACAGGATTCTACTAGCACTTCTCTTTGGGGACAATAGGAGAGCCTTCTTGGTCCCAAAGGATTAATTTTAAGAGGTAAAGTCAGAGTTTACAAGAGCCATAGCTAAACCATGAATGTAAAGGCACTTCCAAGCTGTTTCACCTCTCTCACTTTGTGCAAGAGAACAGAACATTTTCATCCAGAACCAGTGCAGTGACAATCACAAACTTAGGGGGGTGGTAAAAGCAATTTCTAATCCCCAGAGTTGGGCAAGGGGAACAGGGTCCTAATGTCATCTTAGCTGCCAAACTGACCTTGAAGGAGCCAGTGACCTTCAATTTCAGGTTTTAATAGAAAGATTCAAATGCTCTTAGGAAGGAGAAGAGAGAATTTGCTTTGTCAAAGAGCAAAAAGAAACCGTCTTACCTTCAGGGTTCAGAGTATATTAAAATTCTCATATAATCACACTGTTTTGCAAGGACACATTCACAACTTTTATAGACACTCCAACAGTGCTTTTAAACCCCTTATGCACTTAGGGCTCTCCTAATGGTCTAAGTGACCTCAGTTCTGAGGCTGAAAGAGTCCTTTTTCTATAATGTTAATGGCTTCTTCCTAATAAAGCATTTTTCCCTGCATTGGCAGATAAGAAAGCTCTTTCAACACTCTCATGAATTTTGGCCACTTTATTCCCTCTCAGCCTGGGAGGAGTTTATACAACTGTTAAAAGTAACATGCCTCCTCAAATTTCATGTATGAACAAGGAGCACTAGGTAAAGATACTGATTACACAAACCACACATCAGAAACCTCTATGGTGCTAGGAAGAGTCATTGGGCTTCCCTGGTGGCTCCAGCACCTTCCTTGCATTATCTTCACATGACTTCCACAATATGTGGTTCCTGCTGCAAAACCACTTCAGTACCAGAAACAAAGAGCATCCAGAACTCAGCAGGACTCTCCTGGAGTTAAAACTGGTGGTAATCCTACCTGAGAAGTCAGCAAAGGACAACTACAGAATCTCAAAAGGACCAAAAAAAAATAAATTAATAAAAGCTTAATAGCTCTGTGAAACACAGCATTCTCTGTCACAAATAGGAGTTCTAACAAATGTTCTTGTGTTGACAAAATGTGAACGTGCTTACTTTTCTAATGGTTGTCTATACATTCTGTAACAGTTTGGACTTCAAACATTCCATTCCTTTGTCTCCGTTTAAGTCCACTGGAATTTGTCAGACCATGTGTACTGACTTGCAATTGGAAAATACGGTCACCACACTGACGGCGAGTTTGAACTGTGTTTGGCAGCTGTTACATAAGCTCAAAAGGAAGACGAGAGCAGAATAAAAACATACCACAAGCTTGCCACTGAGGAGGGGATACAATTCAGAAGGAACACAGGTTTGCTCCCATGGCTGCAAATAGGCAAACCACACTCGGCAAAGTGAAGACTCTAGATAAAGCTCTCAGTGTAAACCAACCTTCAACAACAAGAAAAAATGACATCTACCTTACTCAGCAGGAAGGGAAGCTTGTGAGGTGGTCTACTTCAGGCTTTATGACCTCAGGCATTTCTCCTTTGTCAGGTCCCTAATTCTGCTTCAGCATGGCCCTGGCACGAGGTTCATCAAGAAGGGGATGCCTCAGTATTCAAAAGGAAAAACAAATCATTTGGCAACAAACCATGTTGATATATATCAGAGCTTAACCATTTCTTCATATGAAGCATCAGTAGAACATACCAGTCTGCTTTTCCATCAAAAGGTGAAAAACTACTTTGTGCCAGTAAATTTTTCACAGACCTAAAACAACTGGGAAAATGTGAGATGTATAGCAAGATGGCCATGAACTGAAAGCAAACCCACACAAGTTTTATCAATAATAACAGAGGTGAGAGAGAAAAAGAAGGGGAAAATACAATAGAAGCCAGAAGAGGCAAGAAAAAAAAAAAAAAAAACTAAGTCCTAGGCAAAAAGGAAATTCTGTAAACTTAAATAATAAATGGAAATTAAAATTTCAGAGGATTGCTGATCCATAGTCAAAAACTGTATTCTACCTTTGAAATCTGAGTGACAAAGTACAGATAAAAAAGAAAAAAAAAACTCAATGGAGCTTTTAATAAAAGTAGGTAAATAAGACAACAGTTTTCATGACCATCTATATACTTTCCTATAGCTCTTCATTTCATTTCTTAGTTCACCAAGGAAAATAATCGCCAGCCTACCCACAAAATCTAGCCCAGATTCTTGTTCCTGGCACTGTGCCCCATAAAGTGGATGATGCTGTGTCCTCAATAGGTGATATTCAAGATACACCTTAGGTTTTTCTGGAGGGATCCATGAGACAATTGAGAGAGGTGACAATAATTTCTGCCACATTTTGAAATATCCTCTCTTTCCAGTTGAACTTGTTTACCAACTGTGAAGTCTCCACACTGGTCTCTGGATTTTTGACTGTTGAATTTACTCCCTATGATGGTCATTTTAAACAAATTACTCAAGTCCAAAACAACCAAAATATTGTATATACACATCTCACACTTCAATTACATGATCCAGCTTGGTGACAGAAAGTTTAACTCACTGAAAACTGGGGCTCTGCAAGGCTTTTGATTCCTAAGTTATAATGGACACTTCATCTTACAAACCAAACAGTGGTCATGGCAACCTTGAAGTTCTAGAATGTTCTATCTCTGACATCATTATGGTGGTGGTTTAGTCGCTAAATCATGTCCAACTCTTGTGACCCCATGGACTGTAGCCTGCCAGGCTTCTTCTTCTTCTCTCTATCCAGGCAAGAATACTGGAGTGGGTTGCCATTTCCTTCTCCAAGGGATCTCCCAACAAGGGATTGAACCCAGGTCTCCTGCATTGCAGGTAGATTCTTTACTAACTGAGCTACAAGGGAAGCCTGACATCATTATAGTTAATTATCATCCATAGACTAATAATACATTCAGGAGGGTTTGCGCATCTGTCAATTCGTGGTCCAGGATGCTAAGATGGACCCATTACACAAACTACTTTATTTTTCAGTTACATAAATCAATTAAAAGTAACCACATGGGGAATTCCCTGGCGATCCAATAGCTAGGACACCATGCTTCCACTGAAGGTGCAGGGGTTCGATCCCTGGTCTAAGGACTAAGATCCCAAAAGTGACATGGCCCCCCCAAAAAAAAAATGACCCCAAGTGGTGATGATTTCTAAATAGCGCTCCCTAATTAAGAATGACCATTTCAAGGACAGAAAAAAGTGAATGATCTTTCTAAAGCCTTCTAAGGAGTTCTGCCACACCAATCCCCGACTGTCCCTACTCAGCATCTTTGTCAGCCCTCACCAGACTAGTAACAGTGGAACAAACATGAACTCAAAAATCAGATGAATCCAGCTCCAAATTTCAATTCTGTCCCTTTTTGCCCATGTGATCTAATCCAGTCATTCAACCTCTTTGAGACTCAATGTTTCTCATCTATAAAATTAAGATAATAAAGCTATACTATAGGGTTTTAGGAGAAACATAGATATCACATACATATAAAGCACATGCCACACTATGCCTGGCCCAGAGTCACAACCAGTGGCCACTCCAGAAATTCTCCAGAGGAGAGAGGTTCAGGGTAACATTCTAGTTGGATGGGGTAGGAGAGGGATATTGATTTGAAGCTGAGATCACATGCTGGGTTTGCATTGATTGGATTTTCACTTAACGTAGCTTGTAGTAGCACGGAGACTAAAACCCCCGACAACCAAGGCAACTCCTTGACCCTGCCACTCACACACTCATAAAGGCACTTCTCTTCAACAGCCACACCATCGCGAAGGTCAGAAATTCAACATTTTCCAAAGCCAGGGTCCCTTTAGGAACTAACATCAGTGCAATATGCTTTAATCCTGACAGTTCCACCTTCTTTGAATACAAAGTCCAGAAAGGTTTTCTTGCTTTTATCCAGCTGGAGTCAACCCAGAAGACACATTTCAGAATAAACCAGTCTTGTTACAATAAAGTAAGAAAGTAGAGGTCTCACAATCACAAGGACGACATACAGGCTCAGGTCCATAAATTCAAGCTATTTTTCTAATTAGTAGTTCTCTTCAGTTCTCTGAATAAAACATGGAGAAGCTAAACTGGTAATAATTGCAAAAGCCTTTTAAACCTATTATTCACCTGGGCCTATATCTCGGAACCTTGGTAAGAAGTGTTGTGCCACCGTGCCAGACTCAATCTGGAGATTCCACAAGGTTTTGGCTTCCTTGGCTACTACCAACTGGCACAACATGGAAGACCATCCTTGAACATTCAGATAATAATTTCATTTCATTTCGAAGCTAGATCCAAGCTTTTCTAATCCTATACATTACCCCATTTAATGAACATTTACTAAGCAGTGTAGTATGTTGTCAGTTCACTCAGTCACGTCCTACTCTTTGTGACCCCATGGACTGTAGCCTGCCAGGCTCCTCTGTCCATGGGATTCTCCAGGCAAGAATCTAAGCGGGATGTCATTTCCTTCTCCAGGGGATCTTCCTGACCCAGGGATCGAACCCAGGTCTCCTGCATTGCAGGTACACTCTTTACCATCTGAGCCATCAAGGAAGCCCAGTGTAGTATTGGGTTGGCCAAAAATTCATTCAAGTTTTTCTGTAAGAGGTAATGGAAAAACCTGAATGAACTTTTGACCAAGCTAATATAATGAACATGCTGTCTGGAGTCCAGATTTTAATAGCACATACCATTTATTGAGCTATTATTGTGTGACAGATGCCATGCTGGAGTGTTTTATACATGTCTGTTGACATCTCATATCAATAATATACAGTGATTGCTATTGTTCATAGATGATAATACTGGGGCTGCCCCAAATCGCACAGCTATGTTTCCTGTGCTCCACAAACTCAAATTTCTCTGACTCCAAGATACACATTCTTTACAATTCTCATGTTGATCCCTATGACTGCTCATCCCAACATACACCCCCAGAGCAAATGATCATTCACTAGAAGATACGATGATACTTTTTTTATCCTTGTCTTAATGTAGCTCCTGCATTAGAAATTTCTCACCACTACACACAAAAATATGGTGGTATCTTGGTTCATCTGAAAAGTACTTTTTTCATTCCTTTGCTTTAACTGGGGACACCAGGACACACTGATTTCTATTCCCAAGATATCTTGAAATGTTCTTTCCAGATCTAGGAATCAAGGTCCTTTCTTAGCCTCCAATCAAGAAGTATCATTTGTCCTTTTACAGTCTCATAAATTCTGACTTAATAAACCTGCCCCAAGCATGTACAACGGACTATTGTGGAATTATCTATAGACTCCTATAACAGATACGGAGTAAATGCTGTGCACAAAGGCTATGGCCCCACAGAGGTCTCCAATTTAGGTTTTTCTTCAAATTCTCTGCTTTCATACTCAAAACTATTGAATGAATGAATGAACAAATGAGATTGTCCTATCTATCCAACTTAGAAAAAGAAACTTAGAGAGCAAAGAATTCATTGTCAAATATTTAGAAACTCACAAAAGCACCTAAACCAGGGAGCAGGAGTGGACAAAACAAAGATTAATAAGGTAAGTACTGCACACAAGCAGTTGCCTTGGAATCAGAAGATGCAGGTGTGAGTCTTGGCTTTGCCCACTTACTTATTAGTTGAGTAAGTCATAAGCCCTTGGAGTTGACTTTGCTGCCATCTAGTTCATATTACTGTGGCTCATTTCATTTGGTCAGTCATTCATTTAGTAATTCTTGGATGCTGACTATATCCCAGATACTGTACTAGGCAATGAGGCAGAAACAGAGGAATAAAACGAGCCCTGGGCTTCTTTCCAAATACAGCCTTTGAAACACATGTATAAATAGAAACAGCATCATGATGACATTTGCTCTTCCTTAATAAAACAGCTCCCACTTATTGAGCACTGTGATAGGAGCTCTTCATAAACTATAACATTCCTTAAAAATTGGCATTATCATATTCATTATACATATGAGATAACTCTAGCTCTGCGAGGTTGAGAAGCTTGCCCAAGGTCACACACCCTGTAAGTGGCTGAGCTGGGATTTCAACTCAGGAGAGACTGATTCTAAACCCATGCTTTTCTCACCCTATCACACTGCCCATCTGTGATGTGGCTATTAGCCAGATGGCTGCTTGTTTTCCATCAAGCATACAAGTGTTTTTTACCCTACCCAGCTTCTGAAAAGGACAACAAATCTTTATGAACTCAGTCCTGGCACAATGCAAGCTGTCTGAATCATCCCTTAAAACTAATGATTGAAAATGAAGATAACTAAAATAGTCCGGAGCAAAAAAAGGCACATCAGCCTAATCATGGCCTGATAAGATGACCTACCGCATTTCTTACCAGTGGAGAGAGAGGCTTGATGGGCATGATCTCTGGGACTCAGTGTCAGGCCAGTTATGGAATCGAAGGGACAAATGGACTTCTACTTTTCCTTCAGGGATTACCATGATCATTTAGCATCACTGGTGATGGGGCAGTCTGGTCAGGATGTAGCATGAGCAGCGGTTTTCTGGTTCACTTGTGTTGATACAGGTCAGTGGACAAAGAAACCTTAACATTCTTTCTCAACATAAGTCATGGTTGCAACCATAAGGTCCAAATTTAAGCATTAACTCTTCACTCCTCACTGATTCATACGCAGACCAGGGTAACATTTCTTCTACAGTAACTGTGTAGCAAGTGGAACTAGAAACTGCATAAATGCTCACTGACTCTCAATCACAAGAGGTCAGGACTGAAAGGAAACTTCAAGAGAATCTGATCCAACTCTCACTTTACAGACGAGAAAACTGGAGTTCAGCACAGGGAAGTGACTTGCTCGTGGTCCTGGTCATTGCTTACTACACATTGATAAAGAAGTCAGGGTGGGAAGGATGAGGTAATGAAGGTGAAATAAATTCTTCATCCTTTTCAGTCAAAAACTAACAATAGCAACAACAAAACCCAGAGGCATACACAATTATTTTGCATTACAGATGTAAGCTGCAGAAGAGCTGAAAAGAAAAGCAGCTCTGATATGGCCGCCGACTGTGTGACCTTGACTAAATTCCCTTGGCCTCAGTTTTGTCATCTATAAAATGGGATAACTGCCATTGCCCAGCTCATTTCCTAAAGTTGTTAGGAAGGACAAACATGTGAGTAAATGTAGGAAATGGTAAGAGTTCTCAGCACCAAACAGGGCTGGTTTCTAGCAATTTCTCCTGCTCATTTATATAATAGGGTTCCTGGAACAGCCTCCCAAAACCTACATTGGCTTCCTTCCCTAGAATGCCACCCAATACTGTGGTCTATTCTTCCTAGGCTCTGGCTAGAAAAATTTAAATGTGTTACGAGTAATTAGAAAGTATCTGGGGCCTCCCTGACTGTCCAGTGGTTAAGACTTTGCCTTCCAATGCAGAGGCTATGGGTTCAATGCCTGGTTGGGCAGCTAAGATTCCACATGCCATGGGGCCAAAAAACCAAAACATAAACAGAAGCAATATTGTAACAAATTCAATACAGACTTTAAAAATGATCCACATCAAAAGAAAAAAAAAATCTAACTCAGGTTTTCTCACCCCTTGAATCCAGGTCTTCTACCTGTTACTAGGTTTTCTCTTTGGGGATTGAGATTCCCTCTTCTAGAATGACTCACTGTGAAAGGGAAGAAAAGCCCAAACCTGGTTTCCTGCCCTTTGTCACAGAGGCACTGAGCAGGGTGTCAATCAGTGTCGGAGGACACATTGCCTTCACTCTAAAGAGTTTTAATTACAAGTTGGCAGAGCGTCAGATGCTGGCGGGACTCAGAACAGACATCCAGGAATCTGCTGGGGTGCTAACAGGAGAAAAACATCATCTATGCTCCTCTGTCCAGTATTTATTGGTCATGAGCTGAAAGGAACTATGGATCTACCATTCTAACTTCGGGAGACATGCGAAGGTACACACACAGGCAAACACACACCCCATAAGCACACAGGCAGGCACCCTCCCTGGCTGGGTGAAAAAATAGTTTCTAGACCTCTGAGAGGTGTTTTGCATCAACGGATCAGGTAGTCTCACTAAGCAGAAAATCAGAGTGACAACTTTTAGAGAAACGTACACTTGTTCAAATTTTCTTATCTTAATTATCCAAAGCCCTTCCACTCTTGATATGGTTCACTTAAAGATCATTACTCATGTTACTGAGTGGGCTGCAGAGAGATGGTGCCTACGCAAGGTACGCTTCTGGGTGTTGGAAAATGACAGGAGTAAGCTACAATATTGAATGTTCTGAAATTAACTCAAACTTGCCAAGATCTAACAGCACCATAAAAGGGAAGATATTTATCCTGCAGGATATTTATCCTGAAGACAGGAGGAGAAGGGGACAACAAAGGATGAGACACAAGTTTGAGCAAGCTCCAGGAGATGGTGATGAACAGGGAAACCTGGCATGCCACAGTCCATGGGGTCACAAAGAGTCGGACACAACTGAGCTGAACTCATTTATCCTGCAGCTGAAGTTGGGGCAGGGGGAAGAAGAGGGCTGGGGGCATTAAACGATTTACAACTGAAAATGTTCAAATCCACACACAGGCTCAAGGTCTCACAGGATGTTGGTAACAACTGACAATACAGCCATTGGTATCTGTGTTTAATATAAACCATGAACACAAAATTAAAAGAGTTTACTAAAAAAAAGTGTGAATTTCTCCCAACTTCATTATTTTATTTGGCACATAAAGCCTATTTGCCACGTGTCATTTATAACTAAGATCAAACAAGCGTTATTTTGAAAGAAACAGAAGAAATATTGCCTGAACATGGAGGTAGAAATGATCATTTTTTAAAAGGGAAGCAAAACTCAATTAAAAGCTTCTTGTACCTTATAATACCCCCCATAGAAGTGACTAAGGTCTTAATTAGCTTTCCTCCTTATCTCTGGGAAAACAGGCCCACAAAGTTTTCTGTGTCAGTTCCATTAAGACATTCAAAAAATGTGTGATCACCCACATGGAAGAAGTGTAAGCTCATTTCCATCCTATTTGAGACTTATTGCCAGCAATGTGTGGACGTTTGTACGTTTTGACTAATAATTATGGAAAATTATGAGAGATGCTGTTATGAAAATTGGTTCCATTAGATTAGGAGGGAATACTCTTCCACTATGTCTGTAGGCAAGGTCTAATATCAAAACAAGCATGATTTACAAAATGAATTTCAAGTCATTTTAACGGAAATTATTCTCTAAACTAGGATCATACACTCTTTCATTCAGAATCAGCTCCATTTTACTCTTAAAAACACAACCAGAAGTTAATTGAAATGTATTTTGAAAATATGCGATGCATAGAATGGATCTGTTTTTGAAGAATGGCCCAAATAAAGGTATTTGCAAACATTCTGTATTGCTTCCCATTCTCTCTTAGCTGACTCCAACTTTCTGATATTTTGGTGAATGCATTCCTTACCAAACACAGAAGTATGGTATTGCTTCAACTCACAAGACTGTTGCCAATCTTGCCACATTTATTACCAATCTTGCCAGCCAAAATGCACAAACGTAAAATCTGACTTCATCTAAAATCACAGAGCTCTGACAGTCATCAAAACAGTACGGTACTGGCACAAAAACAGAAATATAGACCCATGGAACAAGATAGAAAGCCCAGAAATTAACCCATGCACCTATGGGTACCTTATTTTTGACAAAGGAGGCAAGAATATACAATGGGGCAAAGATAGCCTCTTCAATAGGTGGTGCTTGGAAAACTGGACAGCCACATGTAATAGAATGAAGTTAGACACTTCCTACCACCATACACAAAGATAAACTCAAAATGGATTAAAGACCTAAATATAAAACCAGAAACTGTAAAACTCTTAGAGGACAACAGGCAGAATACTCGATGACATAAATCAAAGCCAGATCCTCTATAACCCACCTCCTAGAGTAATGGAAATAAAACAAAAGTAAACAAGTGGGACCTGATTAAACGTAAAAGCTTTTACACAGCAAAGGAAACTATAAGCAAGGTGAAAAGACAACCCTCAGAATGGGAGAAAATAGCAAATGAAACAACTGACAAGGGATTAATTTCCAAAATATACAAGCAGCTCATACAACTCAACACCAGAAAAACAAACAACCCAATCAAAAATTGGGGAAAAGACCTAAACAGACATTTTTCCAAAAAAGACAGATGGCTAACAAACACATGAAAAGATGCTCAACATTGCTCATTATTACAGAAATGCAAATCAAAACAACAATGAGATATCACCTCACACGGGTCAGAATGATCATCATTCAAAAGTCTACAAATAATAAATGCTGGAGAGTGGAGAAAAGGGAACCCTCTTGTACTGTTTGTGGGAATGTTAATTGATACAGCCACTATGGAAGACAGTATGGAGATTTCTTAAAAAAAAACTAGGAATAAAACCACCATATGACCCAGCAATCCCACTCCTAGGCATATACCCTGAGGAAACCAAAACTGAAAAAGACACATGTCCCCCAATGTTCGCTGCAGCACTATTTACAATAAATAGAACTTGGAAGCAATCTAGATGTCCATCGACAGATGAATAGATAAAGAAGTTGTGGTACATACATACAATGGAATATTACTCAGCCATAAAAAGGAACACATTTGAGTCGGTTCTAATGAGGTGGATGATCACAGAGCCTATTATACACAGTGAAGTCAGAAAGCAAAAGATAAATATCATATACTAATGTATATATATGGCATCTAGAAAGAGGATACAGAAGAATTTATTTGCAGGGCAGCAATGGAGAAACAGACAGAGAGAGCAGACTTATGGACATGGGAGAGGGGAGGAGAGGGTGAGATGTATGGAGAGAGTAACATGGAAACTTACATTACCATATGTAAAATAGATAGTCAATGGGAATTTGCTGTATGTCTCAGGGAACTCAAACAGGGGCTCTGTATCAATCTAGATGTGTGGGATGGGGAGGAAGATGGGAGGGAGGTTCGAGAGGGAGGGGACATATATATGTCTATGGTTGATTTATGTTGAGGTTTGACAGAAAACAACAAAACTCTGTAAAACAATTATCCTTCAATTAAAAACTAAAATTTTTTTTTAAATCACAGAGCTCTTGAGTGAGTCTGGAGCTACCATCATCAGGACTCATCATCTGCATGGTCAGTCGTTTCTGACTCCTGTGACCCCATGGACTATAACCCCCTAGGCTCCTCTGTCTGTGGAATTCTCTAAAGAATACTGGAGTGGGTTGCCATTTCCTTCTCCAGGGGATCTTCCTGACTCAGGAATCAAACCTGGATCTTCTACATTGGCATCATCAGAAAGGAGGTCAATTTACCTCAACTCTTTCCAGCTACAAATGCAAAACAGGCTTCCCAGGAGTAGAATATTTGGGTGTTGGCTAGCCAAGAGATGGCTTTTTATCATGCAAAAGTTTCTCTGTTATTATTATTTCTGTCTTCTTTTTTCCCCAGAGAAAGAAGAAAACAGAGAGATGGGTCAAGCTCCCCACGTGCATTCTGTCCGACCTTAATCAGCCTGACTCTCAGTCATGCAGGAGAAGGCAATGGCAACCCACTCCAGTACTCTTGCCTGGAAAATCCCATGGGCAGAGGAGCCTGGTAGGCTGCAGTTCATGGGGTCGCTAAGAGTCAGACACGACTGAGCGACTTCACGTTCACTTTTCACTTTCATGCATTGGAGAAGGAAATGGCAACCCACTCCAGTGTTCTTGCCTGGAGAATCCCAGGGACGGGGGAGCCTGGTGGGCTGCCGTCTATGGGGTCGCACAGAGTCAGACACGACTGAAGTGACTTAGCAGCAGCAGCAGCAGCAATCATGCAAGTGCTCTATGCAGGCTTGGAGTGGGTTCCAGGCCATGGTGCCCAGCTGCTTCTCTGGAGCCTGGATCTGGCTGTGCAGCTGCCCCAATCCTGCCCACAGAGGATCTGAACATCGACCACTGCTTCACTTTCAACCCCTGTGGAAGGTAGCCCAAGAAGCGATATATCAATTTGCTTCTCACAGAATTCAGAGCAGTGCTTTCTACAATGAACTACATGGCAGGCCTGCTTTAACCACCTCCGTCCCACTTAGTAGTCAGTCTTCATTCATTTTATACAGGTCTCCCTACATACAGATACCCCTGGAGAAGAGAAATGCTACCCACTCCAGTATTCTGGCCTGGAGAATTCCATGGACTGGGGTCGCAAAGAGTAGGACACGACTGAGCAACTTTCACTTTCCCTACACACAGCTGCATCAAGGCAGCCCCATAGTTCCAAACTTTACCACTTGACTAATCCTCAGTTCAGTTTGGGAGAAGGCAATTGCACCCCACTCCAGCACTCTTGCCTGGAAAATCCCATGGACGGAGGAGCCTGGTGGGCTGCAGTCCATGGGGTCGCTAAGAGTCGGACACGACTGAGCGACTTCCCTTTCACTTTTCACTTTCATGCATTGGAGGAGGAAATGGCAACCCACTCCAGTGTTCTTGCCTGGAGAATCCCAGGGACGGCGGGGCCTGGTGGGCTGCCATCTGTGGGGTCGCACAGAGTCGGACATGACTGAAGCGACTTAGCAGCAGCAGCAGCAGTTCAGTTCAGTAACTCGGTCCTGTCCAACTCTTTGCGACCATGGACTGCAGCACACCAGGCCTCCCTGTCTATCACCAACTCCTAGAGTTTACCCAAACTCATGTCCATCGAGTCAGTGATGCCATCCAACCATCTCATCCTCTGTCATCTCATTCTCCTCTTGCCCTCAATCTTTCCCAGCATCAGGGTCTTTTCAAATGAGTCAGCTCTTCGCATCAGGTGGCCAAAGTATTGGGGTTTCAGCTTCAGCATCAGTCATTCCAATGAACACTCAGGACTAATCTCCTTTAGGATAGACTGGTTAGATCTCCTTGCAGTCCAAGAGACACTAATCCTCATACACCCTTAAAGTGCTGTTGTTGCTGTTCAATTGCCAAGCAGTGTCTTACTCTCCACAACCCCATGGACTGCAGCACACCAGGCTTCCCTAAAGCACTGCTGCTATAAAGCTAGTGAAGGTGATGGAATTCCAGCTGAGCTATTTAAAATCCTAGAAAATGATGCTGTTAAAGTGCTGCACTTAGTATGTCAGCAAATTTGGAAAACCCAGCCACAGGACTGGAAAAGGTCAATCTTCATCCCAGTTCCCAAGAAGGGCAGTACTAAAGAATGCTTAAATCAGTGGACAATTGCACTTGTCTCCCATGCTAGTAAGGTTATGCTCAAAATCCTCCAAGCTAGGCTTCAGCATCACATGAACAGAGAACTTCCAAATGTTTAAGCTGGGTTTAGAAAAGGCAGAGGAACCAGATACCATATTGCCAACATTCGCTAGATCATAGAGAAAGCAAGGAAATTCCAGAAAAACATCTACCTCTGTTTCACTGACTATGTTAAAGCCTTTGGCTATGTGGATCATAACAAACCCTTAAAGTAGTCACCTTCTGAATACAGGGTGGAGGGGAACTGATTATTCAGTATAATAATTACTATTATTTGGCATGATAATAATAACTGTGATAATAGCAGCTATTGTTTGTCAACTGCTTACATGGTTCAGACAACATACTACATGCTTTATGGACCTTATCTCATGAAATCCCTACAAAATTCCTGTGAGATCGGTTGCCTTCATTTGACAAACAGAGAAGCTGAGGCTCAGAACGATTAAGTTACTCAAAATTCATAGCAGCTGGTAAGACAGAGAGGTGATTTAAACCTTACTTTGAGGACTTTTCTGGTGGTCTAATGGCTAAAGACTCAGGGCTTCAAATGCAGGGACCCAGGTTTGATCCCTGGTTGGGGAATTAAAGCTCACATGCCATAACTAAAGATCCCTCATGCCACACCTGAGACCCAGTGCAGCCAAATAAATACATTTTTTTAATCAATTAATTAATAAATGCTACTTTGTCTGCTTCCCAAATTCACACTCCTGACCTCCAAGTCTATGAGTCTTAAACTAGTCAGCACATTAGTGTGTGTGTGTGCTTAGTCCCTCAGTCGTGTCTGACTCTTTGCGACCCCATGGACTGCAACCCACCAGGCCCCTCTGTCCATTGGGATTCTCCAGGCAAGAATACTGGAGTGGGTTGCCATGCTCTCCTCCAGGGGATCTTCCCAACCCTGGGATCGAACCCAGACCTCAAACACTGCAGGCAGATTCTTTACCGTCTGAGCCACCAGGGAAGCCCCAGCACATTAGAATCACAATCAAATTTGTATCTCTCGATGTGGGACCCAGGCATCAGTAATTGGTAAAGACTCCAAAAGTGTTTCCATAGAGCCAAAAAATTCCTGAAATCTTGACAAAATTGTATTCCTAAAAATATTTTTGGTACACTTTGGTTACTCATAGGCTGCTGCATTTGAAAAATTCAGTTTCCCACTCATGAGTCTTCTTGGCTACTCACACAAAACACTTCACCAAATATGTGGAGGTTTTTCCCCACATCAAGCAATTCTCTGCAACCCCAGTTGGATGTTCTACAATTTAACTCAAATCTGATACTACCTACCAGGTGATAGTGTCAGATTCCACACTTTAAGGGCTCAGCCCCATAAGACGAAACATCCCCCCAACACACACACCAACACACACTTCAGGCACCGGTTCCAAGTCCAGGATATTACCTGTGCTTCTGATTAGCTGACTATAGATCAGAAGTCCCCACAGCCCCCCTCCTTGGGTTCTTGACCTACAAGACTCAGGGAAACACTTACCTTTAGCAGTTTATTACAGGTTATGATAAAGGATTCAGATGAACACACAGTGGAAGGGATACACGGAGGGTACGTGCTCTCGGCAGATACACACCTCTGCCCAAATATCCCCGTGTTCGCTGACCCAGAAGTTCTCCAAACCCCATTCTTTTGAGCTTTTATGGAGGCCTCATTATTTAGGCGGAGAAGGCAATGGCAACCCACTCCAGTACTCTTGCCTGGTGAATCCCATGGACGGAGGAGCCTGGTAGGCTGCAGTCTATGGGGTCGCTAGGAGTTGGACACCACTGAGAGACTTCACTTTCACTTTTCATTTTCATGCATTGGAGAAGGAAATGGCAACCCGCTCCAGTGTTCTTGCCTGAAGAATCCCAGTGACAGGTGAGCCTGGGGGGCTGCCGTCTATGGGGTCGCACAGAGTCGGACACAACTGAAGCAACTTAGCAGCAGCAGCAGCAGCAGCAGCACAGCAGCAGCAGCATTATTTAGGCATGCTCAATTAACCACTGACTATTTTTGAAATTCAGCCTCCAGTATAGAACAGTCTTTTGGACTCTGTGGGAGAGGGAGAGGGTGGGATGATTTGGGAGAATGGCACTGAAATATGTATAATATCATATATGAAATGAATTGCCACTCCAGGCTCGATGCATGATACAGGATGCTCAGGGCTGGTGCACTGGGATGACCCAGAGGGATGGTATGGGGAAGGAGGTGGGAGGAGGGTTCAGGATGGGGAACACATGTACAGCCGTGGCAGATTCATGTTGATGTATGGCAAAACCAATACAATATTGTAAAGTAATTAGCCTCCAACTAAAATAAATAAATTTATATTAAAAAAAAAAAGAAAGAAATTCTACCTCCAAAGGCTTCTCCCCTCCCCAGAGGTCAGGGGTTAGAGCTCCGGAGGGGAAGAGAGTGGAGGAAGAAGGGGGACTGAAAGTTCGACCCCTATAATCATGTGATTTGTTTCTCCTGGCAACCAGCGCCCCCCCCCACCCCCATTCCTAATTGTTTTCCAAAAGTCACTCTATTGACATAGCAAAAGACACTTTTAAGGCTTAGGAAATTGCAAGGGTTTTAGGAGCTGTGAGCCAATATCTTTTGGTCAGCTAACTGATTAAATCTGTATTTCTTATAAGCCACAATATTTTGGTGGACCCCTTGGTCTTCAAACATGGATCACTAGCAAAACAGTCATAAAAGTCAAAAGAAACGCATTCAGTCATTAGGAATTATCCAGTCCATCATCGTGTTACATGAAAATGTCTCCCAGGGCAAGGTCACTCAGCTTTCCAGGCTTCCATTTGATCTTGTCAGCTAAGGGGACAGGTTTGATCTTGTTATGGAGGTGGACTGAATGAGCTCTAAAAATCCCAGGATCCATAGTTTAAATTGAAATTTGGGAAGATCCATTTACGTTAAAACCTAAAGCTACCTGATTTTAGAGGTTATATATTTGGAGCTGTCAACTACAAAAAAAAGTCAAAACATGAAAGTAGAATTTTTTTATTTGGTGGGAATGTTTAGGACTCTGAACCCAGGAGACAGCTCTGAGAAAACTGCTCCAAGGAGGCAAGTGGGGGAGTCAGGTTATATACAAATTTGCAACGTAGGGAGCAGATAGTCTGAACATCAAAGGTCAGGTATCAAGTTAAGGAGTTTAGCATTCCACGTATGGGAAGATGCAAGCCTCTGGGCTCACTGACTTCACTCCTTTCATACGCACCTCAGCTGTCTGGGGCCAATCTTATTTCCTGGTTCACCTTGCTTCTTGCGTTCCCCCAGCTCCTCAGCAATCACCATGCGGAGTGGCAGCATCCGCTGGATCGCTGTTTTGGGAGCCCTCATTCACATTTGGAGGCCAAAAATCGCTGATGGCTGTGACATTTATTGTTTACTGATATGGCAGGAGATATTTTCATTTCAATGAGCTATCTCTTTTCAGCACATTCTGATTTTCCCAGCTGGACAACACATCCCACCTCAGTTTCCTGATGCTGGCCAGAATTCCTAGTGACCCTTGCCCATGTTCACACCTACATTCTTACTCTTCAGACATAAGTAACCACCACTACCCTCACTGTCATTGTTCTTTTCATTCATTCAACAAATATTTACAGAGTAAATATTCTGCACCTAGTTCTGTTCTAGGAGCTGTAAATATAACAATGAACAAACCAGACAAAAATCCTGCCCTCAAAAATCCTGGAGATTGCAGAATTGATTCTTTCAAACTGTGGTGCTAGAAAGTGAAAGTGAAAGTCGCTCAGTCATGTCTGACTCTTTGTGACCCCATGGACTATACAGTCCATGGAATTCTCCAGGCCTGGAGTGGGTAGCCTTTCCCTTTTCCAGGGGATCTTCCCAACCCAGGGATTGAACCCAGGTCTCCTGCATTGCAGGCAGATTCTTTACCAGCTGAGCCAACAGAAAACTCTTGAGAGTCCTTTGGACAGCAAGTAGATCAAACCAGTTGGATGACATCACCAACTCAATGGACAGGGGTTTGAGCAAACTCCAGCAGATGGTGAAGGACAGGGAAGCCTGGCGTGCTGCAGTGCACAAGGTTGCAAAGAGTCGGACACAACTGAGCAACTGCACAACAACAATAGTAGAAGGAGATAGACAACAAATGACTAAAGAAATATTTAGTCTCTCTGGTGGTGACAAGTGCTAAGGAGTAAAAGAAGCAGAGCAAGCAGCTAGAAAGGCAAGTCTTCAGGGTAGGCCTCTCCAAAGAGGCTGTGGTTGAGCAGAGGCTGAGTGAAGGGAAAGAACAAGCTCATCTGATGAAAGAATGATCCAGGCAGCTGGAACAGAACAGTTTTCTAGAACCACTATGCACAACTTCAGGGAATATCTCATGGATGAGGGTTGGACAAGGGCTGAAACTGCAGCTGTGCAGTTTGGAGATGAGAATAGTTCATCTTAGCCTAACCTGGCTTTCCAGCTCCTAATTCCAAGGCTTTTGCAATCATATACTTATTGAAATCCCCTTTGAAAAAGGTTTGTTTAGCAAAAGAAGCAGGCTAACAAACCCAGTAATTATTAAAATCATACTAGTAAGAGGACAGAGCTACAGTCAAAACAGGCAATCTGTCCTCAGCTCTATCTTATAAGAGGGATTTGACCTTAACCAAGATTCATCACTTCTCTGTACCTTAGTTTCCATGTCTGGAAAATAAGGAGGGTAATAAGCAAACAAAAAAAAAGTTTTTACAATATCTGGCATAAAACAATTGCTCAATAAAACGATTATCACAATTCAAAATATGGAGTTGTATGGGAACTAATCCTAGTGACATGTGTCCTGGGATGAAGTTCCAGCTCCATCACTTACTAGACACATGACCTAGAATAAGTTGCTCAACTTCTCTGCACCCCATATTCCTCATCTATAGACATGGGGATAGTAATTCATGCCCAACCTCACGGGTTGTTACATTTTAAAAAACTGGAAATTACAGAACACTATTTAAACATTTAGGGTCTTTTTTTTCCCAGCTAGATGAGAAAGCACAAAGGCACAGAGTAAGATATGATCAGAGAACTTCTATCAACTCAAAACTCAGGATCATGCATTTAGTGCTTCTTGAAAACACAAACAGCCATTCTAGAATAATTTTTATAGGGACTTCACAGTCCAGTGCTTAAGACTCTATGCTTCTACTGCAGGGGGCACAGGTTCAATCCCTGGTCTGGGAACTAAGATCCCACATGCCATGTAGTCAAAAGAAAAAAAAAAATAGGATAATTTTTGCAAAATCACAACAATGGGTGATTCAGTTCCTCTTTAGCACTAATTCTTAGCTTTCACTCAAATTGAATAAAATTATTTTTTCTTTCTGGAATTACTGAAGCACAGACGTCTGTTAACCAAAGTGATCTTAGAGTTTTTCTGGTCCAATCTTCATACAAATAAGGAAATTGAGGCCCAGAAAGGTAAAGTGTCTAGGCAAAGCCACACAGGAAGTTAAAAGGGACCCAGAAACAAAATCAGATCCCTTGACCTGCCCCCAATTTCTCCTGTGCACCCCCACCTCCACCCCTGCACCCCTGACTTCATATTTGAGGAGTCTTCTTTGTTCCATCCTGTTTTGGAGCCTGAATCCCACCTATTTCATTGCATTTAAAAAGGAGTCTTTGCTTACAAAAGCACTCCTTGGGTATTTTTCTTAAATAAGAGATCTATGTTTCCTCATCCAATTGTAGCCACATGCACACATGAAAGTTCTCATATTGCCAATCTCTCCTAATAGTTCACGTTGTTAGTTGAAACGCTATCAACAGTTGGACTGGATTCAGTTACACAGTCATTACTCTGGGGCTATTTAAACAGACTACAATAAAACTCCTCTTACCCTTAGAAAAAATCGTATTTGAAGAAAAAAAAGAAAGGAACAAGTGGCTTTGTCAACCGAAGACCATTAAAACCCACAAATGGGTTCAATTGCCAGAAAACTTCTAGCATGCCCAGAAACAACAAAGCCCAGATCTGGCCAAATGTGAGGATTCCTGTGGAGGAGAGTCGGAAGCACCGTACAGACAGACAAGACTTGTCATCTCACTTGACACTTTCTTCCAAAGGCCTGGAAGCACTTAAGTGGCAGATCTGGTTTTCCCTAATGACACCATGCTGGGGGGAATAATGAACCAAGGCTTCTCGAATGGTCTCTAAGGAACCCACAGCATAACAAGCTCAATGGAGATGGTCCTATAAAGCCCAGATTTCACCTCCAGGGAAGTTCCATTGACAGCATCTGAAAGGCTTGGTCAAGGTGAAGAGGTCAGTGGAGTGTGAGAATGTTCTACAGCATGACACTAACAGAAACTCTCACAGAAACAATTTATTTTCTTTCCCTGGGATTCAGGACCAGGTCCATCATTCAAGAGACTGACACTCTCCAACCTTCTAACTAAGTTAAATTTTAGAACTGTTTCCTGTTGAGGCAGCATCTCTTTGAGTAAAACCAAAAAAAAAAAAAAAAGACTGTAGCCAATACAGTGCTTCCTTCCTGCTCCACTTCCCTGGTCAATAGGCCATGTATGCCCATCCAAAGACAATGCTCTCCTCCTCAGAGGCAAAAAGATCACATGTCATTTCAGATGCTGATGCTGAGGGTTATAATATTGCTGATCACAGTGACAATAGATCGTGTTTATTGAACTTCACTCTGTGCAAAGGGCTCCTACAAGCTCACTTAATGCGTACAGAACTCTCTGAGGTAGATACTATGACATCTTTGTTGTTGTTTAGTTGCTAAGTAGTGTCAGACTCTTCTGCAATCCCATGGACTATAGCCTGCTAGGCTTCTCTGTCCATGGCATTCTCCAGGCAAGAATACTAGAGCAGGTTGCCATTTCCTTCTCTAGTTCTTTCCTCAGGGATCTTCCCGACCCAGGGACAGAACCTGCATCTCCTGCATTGTAGGCAAATTCTTTACCTTCTGAGCCACCAGGAAGCCCCGCCTTTGACATCTTATTTTTACAAATAAAGAAACAGGCTCAAAGAGATGAAGCAACTTGCCTGATGTTACAGAACCAGTGAGTGATGAGTAGGAATTAGTGCTAACTAATATGTCTGCAGGACCTACATTTTTAGCTATTAATATTTATGCCTGGTAATAGAGGTCAAATTCTATATAATCGAAAGCTAAGTAGTAACTCAAGCTTAGGGACAAAGACAGAAGACAAAGATTGCTAAGAAGAAATTTCACACTGTCTCCAGAATACCTCCCCCCTGATGGTTCTTACAAATAATATACTCCTCTCCACAGGTTATCACCCTAAAATGTATAGACATGTAGGTATATCTATTCACAACATTGTGCATGTACTAAATGCCATGACATTACATACTCTTTTAAGTGGTTAATTTCATGTGATGTGGATTTCACCTCAGTAAAAATAACACCTGTATTTGAGAAAGATTTTTTGGTAGTATTTTTTCCAGCTTTATGGAGGTACAAAGGACAATCAAAAACTATATATACAGGGACTTCCCTGGTGGTTCAGTGGTTAGGACTCTGAGCTTCCACTGCGTTGGGCTCAGATTTGACCCCTGGTCAGGGAACTAGAATCCCACATGACCAATGGCGAGACCAAAAAAATCCATATATACAGTTAACCCTTGAACAACATGTTTGAACTCTACATGTCCACCTATACATGGCTTTCTTTAGATAAGTATGTATTATAGCACTACACAATCCACAGTTGGTTGGATATGGAGGGCCCAATTCTAAGGTTATACTGGGATTTTGTGAAGGGCCAGTGCCCCTAACCCCCAAGTTGTTCAAGCGTCAACTGAATTTAACATATGTAACCTGGTGACCCAATATTCACCACAAATCACCCCACACAGTTACCATTTTACTTTTTTATGGAGAGAACTAACCTTTCAGCAAATTTCAAATACACACTACAATATTGCTAACTACACTCATATCACTGCACACTGGTTCTCTAGAATTTATCTTGCATAGTGGAATAAGAAAATGAATGTGTCATTTTCATGTATGAGAAACTTCCTCTGCCTCAAAAAGATGAAAGTTTTTCCATGCATTTTGAAAAAATAAATATGGGGCGGGGCAGGGAGAGGTTCTACTTGGAGTCAATTTCCAAACACATAGAGAAGTTCAATAACGTGATTTCCACTTTGTAGAACCCAGAATCTCAGAATTAGAAAGGACCATAGAGGTCATCTAAGCAACGTCCTTTCCAAAGCAATAATCCTTCCTGTACTTAATCATCCAGATCACACTCCTTGATACATGGTCATCCAGCTTCTGTTTAATATTTCCAGTAACTAGCAACTTACTGCTTAAAAGCCAGCTGTTCTATTTGTAAATAGAACCAATTAGGGAAAGGTCATCCTTTATGTTGAATTAAATCTGCTGTCCTGGTGCTTCTGTGCATGTTCCTGCTTTAATCTTTTAATCTGTTCTGTTCAATTCACCAGTCACTAACTGTATATGGCTATTTGAATCAAAAGTCAATACTATTAAATACAAATTTAAATAGCGCCTCAGATGCAGTAGCCATATACCAGGTGCTCAATAGCCACATGCGGCTTGTGGCTGCTGTATTGAACAATCAAGTTATATAAGATTTCCATCATATCGAAAACTTTTATTGGATGGTACTGCTCTATAGCAAAAGAAAATATCTAGTACCTTTTCCACATGAAAAGCTATCCAAATGTTCCCCCTCGGTCATTCTTTAAATCCATTGTTATTGGAATATAGTTGATCAACAATGTTATGTTAGTTTCAGGTGTACAGTAAAGTGAACCAGTTATACATATACATCTATCCACTCTTTTTTAGATTCTTTTCCCATATAGGTCATTACAGAATATTGAGTAGAGTTGCCTGTGTTACACATTAGGTCTTTACTGTATACTGTGTGCTCAGTCGTGTCCAGCTCTTTTGTGATCCCGTGGACTGTAGCTTCCATCTGATTTCCCAGACAAGAATCCTGTAGCAGGTTGCCATTTCCTCCTCCAGGAGAATCTTCCTGACCTAGGGATCGAACCTGCATCTCCTGCACTGCAAGTGGATTCTTTACTGCTGAGCAACTGGGGAAGCCATAGTAGCATGTATTTATGATCAATTCTTATCCAGAATAAATTGCCCTCATTCCTTCAACTTCCAGGAATAGTGCATTGGTTTTCTATGGCTGCCTAACAATTACCCCAAACATGGTGGCTTAAACAGCATTCATGTATTATCTCATGGTTCTAGAGGTCAGACATCAACAAGCTCACCTGGGTTCCATGCTCCAGCACTCCTCTCAAGGCAAAGTCAAATTGTCACCAGATCAGGCTCCTAGCTGGAGGCTCTAGGGGAGACTCGGCTTCCAGGCCTAATCAGGTTGTTGGCAAAATCCCAGTTCTGTACAACTCTCAGAGTCACTTGATGTTTGCTTGCTGTCAGCCGGAGCTGCTTTCAGTTTCTAGAGGCTGCATTCCACTCCTTGTGCGCGGGCTTCTCCTTCCCATCCATCATCAAAGCCAGCAAAAGTGCATCAAATCTTTCTGATGCTTCAAACCCCTGTGAAATTCCTATTAGGCTACCAAGCAGAGAAAACTCTGCTTGTAAAGGACTCCTGTGATTAGAATGGTCCCATCTGGATGATGTCCCTATCATAAGGTCAACTTATAAGGAAACCTCCAAAATCTTGTTTGCAGATATGTTGTGATAGCCCCAGTCTAGGGATTGGAGGAGGAAATCTTGGGATGCCATCTTACAATTCAACCTACCACAGTGATCTCCTGTAACTCTCTAATCATGGCTATGACACTTGAATTTTCTAACAAGCTATTGGCATAGTGATTATAGACAATAATACTACATTATAAACTTCAAAGTTGTTAAGACACTAGATCTTAATTATTCTCATCACAGGAAAGAAATAATTATGTGACATGACAGAGATGTTAGTTAACACTATGGTGGTAATCATATTGCAGTATATAAATGCATCAAATCATTATTGTACACGTTAAACTTACACAATGTTCTATGTCAATTATATTCCAGTTTTAAAAAAATGTTTTTTAAAATAGCTTTTGGGTCCAGGTCATTTCTTCCTTTGTGTTTTACAAAAAAAAGAGGTGCTACCTTATCAGGAAACATTTCTAAAATGCAATTCCAACCAGAACTTTAACTTGCATATGTGCAGTTTGACGCATCCTGGAGATGACTAATTAGCCACAGGAATGCAATCAAAACTCAGAAGTAAAGATCTTTTCACACCAATTCACTATTCAAATAGTTGAAAGAGGATAAAATGGCTGGATAGTATCACCCACTCAATGGACAAGAGTTTGAGCAAACTCTGGAAGATAGTGAAGGAAAGGGAAGCCTGGCATGCTTCAGTTCATGGGGTCACCAAGAGTCAGACACGACTTAGAGACTGAACAACAGTAAATCAGTTATTTAATGATATTAACATGTGCTGAACTCGTGTTCAATTGAAAATATCTGAATTCAGAGAGTTTAATGGGATTGGCTTTGTATGCCTAAAACACAAAGCTTATTTTGTGTTTTATATTATTATAAAGAAAATACAGCAGATTTTAATAATTAAAAATTGAGCACAAAATAAAGCAAAATTAGTACCCACAGTACCCTTAAAGAAAGGTTAGCAAAACACTACATTTAGTGGTAATGTAAAATAATAGCCTTTTCCATTACTCTCACCTGATTACACTTGCTAATCCTTTCAAAATGTCATTTCACAAAAATATTTACCTTCTTTGTGGCTTCATGGAAAAGACAGCTACTAGGACTTGAGATGGAGAAGGCAATGGCACCCCACTCCAGTGCTCTTACCTGGAAAATCCCATGGATGGAGGAGCTTGGTGGGCTACAGTCCATGGGGTCACTAAGAGTCAGACACAACTGAGGGACTTCACTTTCACTTTTCACTTTCATGCATCAGATGAGGAAATGGCAACCCACTCCAGTGGTCTTGCCTGGAGAATCCCAGGGATGGGGGAGTCTGGTGGGCTGCCATCTATGGGGTCACACAGAGTCGGACATGACTGATGTGACTTACCAGCAGCAGCAACAGGACTTGGAACACCTTAGAAGCAGTGGGGTAACATCTTTTAAAGTTTAAATCGTCCAAGGCAAGAAAATGTTCAAATGGTGAGCTAAAAAACACACTGGTCATAGCAAACACCCTCTTCCAACAACACAAGAGAAGACTATACACATGGACATCACCAGATGGTCAACACCAAAATCAGATTGATTATATTCTTTGCAGCCAAAGATGGAGAAGCTCTATACAGTCAGAAAAAAACAAGACCAGGAGCTGACTATGGCTCAGACCATGAACTCCTTATTGCCAAATTTAGACTGACATTGAAGAATGTGGAGAAAACCACTAGACCATTCAGGTATAACCTAAATCAAATCCCTTATGACTATACAGTGGAAGTGAGAAATAGATTTAAGGGACTAGATCTGATAGACAGAGTGCCTGATGAACTATGGCCGGAGGTTCGTGACATTGTATAGGAGACAGGGATCAAGACCATCCCCATGGAAAAGAAATGCAAAAAAGCAAAATGGTTGTCTGAGGAGGCCTTACAAATAGCTGTGAAAAGAAGGGAAGCAAAAAGCAAAGGAGAAAAGGAAATATATACCCATTTGAATGCAGAGTTCCACAGAATAGCAAGAAGAGATAAGAAAGCCTTCCTCAGTGATCAATGCAAAGAAACAGAGGAAAACAATACAATGGGAAAGACTAGAGATCTCTTCAAGGAAATTAGAGATACCAAGGGAATATTTCATGCAAAGATGGGCTCGACAAAGGACAGAAATGGTATGGACCTAACAGAAGGAGAAGATATTAAGAAGAGGTGGCAAGAATACACACAAGAACTGTACAAAAAAGAGCTTCACGACCCAGATAATCACAATGGTGTGATCACTGACCTAGAGCCAGACATCCTGGAATGTGATGTCAAGTGGACCTTAGGAAGCATTACTACGAACAAAGCTAGTGGAGGTGATAGAATTCCAGTTGAGCTATTTCAAATCCTGAAAGATGATGCTGTGAAAGTGCTACACTCAATATGCCAGCAAATTTGGAAAACTCAGCAGTGGCCACAGGACTGGAAAATGTCAGTTTTCATTCCGATCCCAAAGAAAGACAATGCCAAAGAATGCTCAAACTACCACACGATTGCACTCATCTCACACCCTAGTAAAGTAATGCTTAAAATTCTCCAAGCCAGGCTTCAGCAATACATGAACCGTGAACTTCCAGATGTTCAAGCTGGTTTTAGAAAAGGCAGAGGAACCAGAGATCAAATTGCCAACATCCATTGGATCATCAAAAAAGCAAGAGAGTTCAAAAAAATTTTATTTCTGCTTTTTTGACTTTGCCAAAGCCTTTGACTGTGTGGATCACAATAAACTGTGGAAAATTCTGAAAGAGATGGGAATACCAGACCACCTGACCTGCCTCTTGAGAAATTTGTACGCAGGTCAGGAAGCAACAGTTAGCACTGGACATGGACCAACAGACTGGTTCCAAATAGGAAAAGGAGTATATTATGACCCTGCTTAATTAAATTATATCCTGAGTACATCATGAGAAATGCTGGGCTGGAAGAAGCACAAGCTAGAATCAAGATTGCCGGGAGAAGTATCAATAACCCCAGATATGCAGATGATACCACCCTTATGGCAGAAAGTGAAGAGGAACTCAAAAGCCTCTTGATGAAAGTGAAAGAGGAGAGTGAAAAAGTTGGCTTAAAGCTCAACATTCAGAAAACGAAGATCATGGCGTGTGGTCCCATCACTTCATGGCAAATAGATAGGGAAATAGTGGAAACAGTGGCTGACTTTATTTTTATTGGCTCCAAAATCACTGTGGATGGTGATTGCAGCCATGAAATTAAAAGACTTACTCCTTGGAAGGAAAGTTATGACCAACCTAGACAGCATATTTGAAAGCAGAGACATTACTTTGTCAACAAAGGTCCGACTACTCAAGCCTATGCTTTTTCCAGTGGTCATGTATGGATGTGAAAGCTGAGCATCGAAGAATTGATGCTTTTGAACTGTGGTGTTGGAGAAGACTCTTGAGAGTCCCTTGGACTGCAAGGAGATCCAACCAGTCCATCCTAAAGGAGATCAGTCCTGGGTGTACATTGGGAGGACTGATGTTGAAGCTGAATCTCCAATACTTTGGCCACCTGATGCGAAGAGCTGACTCATTTGAAAAGACCCTGATGCTGGGAATGATTGAGGGCAGGAGGAGAAGGGGACGACAGAGGATGAGATGGTTGGATGGCATCACTGACTCAATGGTCATGGGTTTGGGTGGATTCCAGGAGTTGGTGATGGACAGGGAGGCTTGGTGTGCTGCAGTTCATGGGGTCGCAGAGTCAGACACAACTGAGCGACTGAACAGAACTGAAAGACAACCTTCTCCCAGCCAAAAGTAACAATTAGGGGAAATATACAAAACCTATCTATTGCCACCAGGCTTCCTCCCTTGGAGAATTCATGGAGATCCTGTGCACATAGGTTCATGTATGCTCCATGGATCAAAGTTTTCTAGCACATTGTCCTCCTTTGTAAAATGCAGTACAGTGGTCTCATCTACCTTTTGCACCTCATGGGTACAGGGTAGACAAGAAGGAACAAAACAACAATGATTTGAATGTGCTTTTTTATTTCTCCAGCCTTATTGAGGTATGATTGACAAATAGAAATACATATATTTAAAGTGTACAATTTGATGTTTTGATCTACATATCATATACCTCTGGAAATGATCATCACAGTTAAACTACTTAACATATCCATTATCTCACAGGTCAGTTTCTTCCTTTCTTGGTGGTGAGAACACAGAATTTCAAGCATACAATACAGTATTGTTCACTGGTATCACATTGCTGTACAGTAGATCCCCGGAACTTACTCATCATGTGTAACGGAAACGTTGACTACAATTTTCAGCTCATGGAACAGAGGAGGAAGCTACTTGACTGAATTTCTCCAGTTTCTGGCAAAGTCACAGGAACATGCGTGCGCATGCGTGCCGCTGCTTCAGTCATGTGGGACTCTTTGTGACCCCGTGGACTAGAGCCCACCAGGCTCCTCTGTCCATGGGATTCTCCAGGCAAGAATGCTGGAGTGGGTTGCCATGCCCTCCTCCAGGGGGTCTTCCTGACCCAGGAACAGAACCTGTATCTCTTACGTCTCCTGCATTGACAGGCGGGTTCTTTACCACTAGTGCCACCTGGGAAGCCCCACAGGGACATATTGCTCTGTAATTTCCTCATCTTGAAACTGAAAACAATATATGGAAAAATAATTGCAGAATAAACTATAACTTATAATTAACTTTTTTTTTTAACTTTCCTGGACAACAATGATGCTTTGAGTGAAAGAAGTCCATAAGCACTCTGTGAGCAGATGACACCCATAGAGAGAAGAGATCCTCAATTACCATTCCCAATTGTATAAGCTGACTCCAACATCCAACAAGATGCCACTCCTATTTAGTGGTAATACTTTAGGACTAGCTGTGGCTCTTTTGCAAAGGGCTTTCACCAGATACCAGTATCTCCACAATGTCTGCCAAGTTCTGCCAAAGAAGCCGTCCTTTCTTTGACATCCCTGTTTCAGCTTCTCCCAAGGTCCATTATTTTCAACACTGACTGTTGTGTTACAAATAATGCCATAGAATCGCAACACTTTCAAGGGTTCTTAAAAATTGAGTCCAATCCCACCTTTTCTAAATGAGAAAACTGAGGTACAAAGATGTCAGGGTCATAGAACTCAGTCCGATGGTAACACTCATCTATTCAGAATCATCTTTCAGCCTGGACGGAGTTTCTCACTACTTGTATGTGTAAAAGCCTACACAAAGCTGACTAATTCATAAGGCCAAGGAAGAAACAAGGGTCAGGCTAATGCCCTGAAGCAAATAATGAGTTCAGCTCCTGGATGGCCAGTTCATCCATTTCATGTTGTCTAGTAAGATTATGCCTATAGAGACTTTCCTGGCAGTCCAGTGGGGCCTGGGATCCATCCTGGTCAGGGAACCAATCTTGTATAACTTGCAGTGTGGAAAAAAAAGAAAGATTATGCCTATACATTTCAGATTACTTTTTTACTTCCTTTAAAATAATTTTTGATTTACATAAAAGTTGCAAAAATAGTCCTCAGAGTTCCTACATACCCTTTACCCAGCTTCCCCTAATGTTAGCACCTTGTATAACTTTAGTAAAACTATCAAAACCAAAAAAAAAAAAATCACATCAGTACAATGCTATTAACTAAACTACAGACTGAACTTATTGACATTTCACCAGGCTTCTTGCACTGGTGTCCCTTTTCTGTTCTAAGATCCCATCTGCTGCTGCTGCTGCTAAGTCGCTTCAGTCGTGTCCGACTCTGTGCGACCCCATAGACGGCAGCCCAGCAGGCTCCTCTGTCCCAGATTATACTTGCTATTGTTTCTTTTTGGTCCCTCCCAGTCTGTGACAGACCTTTAGTCTTTCACTGTCTTTCAACATCTTGTCACTTGGGATGAGTACTAGTCAGCTGTATTTTTTTGTAAGTTTTTTTGTTTTTATTTTCTGGCTGTGCCACATGGCTTATAGGATCTTAGTTCCCCAATCAAGGATCAAACCCACACCCCCTGCATTGGAAGTGCAGAGTCTTAACCACTGGACCATCAGGGAAGTCCATAATCATTTGTTTTATTAAATGTCTCTGTTATTTCAGGTCATTTTGTTGCAGGAAGGGGGACCCCTTCCAGGGCCTAAAACTGGGCTCTTGTCTAGCACTCGGAAATGAATTGTCCAAGGAGACACATGTGCTGACATAGCAAGAGATTTTATTGGGAAGGGGCACCCGGGCAGAGAGCAGTAGGGTAAGGGAACCCAGGAGGACTGTTGCCATGTGGCTTACAGCCTCAGGGTTTCATGGTGATGGGATTAGTTTCCCAGTTGTCTTTAGCCAATCATTCTGAATCAGAGTCCTTCCTGGTGGTGCATGCTTTGTTCAGCCAAATGGATGCCAGAGAGAAGGATTCTGGGAGATAGTTGGACGTGTGGTGTCACTTTTTGACCTTTCCTGAACTCTTCTGGTTGGTGGTGGCTTATTAGTTCTGTGTTCCTTACCAGGACGTCCTGTCATAAAACAACTCATGCAAATGGTTACTATGGTGCCTGGCCAGGGTGGGCAGTTTGAATCAGTGTGCTTCCCCTAACAATTTGAGAGAAGTACTTCACTGGTGGCTCAGAGGTTAAAGCGTCTGCCTCCAATGCAGGAGACCCAGGTTCGATCCCTGGGTCGGGAAGATCCCCTGGAGAAGGAAATGGTAACCCACTCCAGTATTCTTGCCTCGAGAATCCCATGGACAGAGGAGCCTGGTGGGCTACAGTCCACGGGGTCCCAAAGAGTCGAACATGACTGAGCAACTTCACTTTCACTTTCACTTTCCAATCTCAAAGCTTAATGAAGTGGGTCCTCTTTTGCATCCTGGTGGGCTGCCATCTATGGGGTTGCACAGAGTTGGACACGACGGAAGCAATTTATCAACAGCAGCAGCAGCAGGCTCATATGTTTACTGCTCAGTTAGTACCAGGGTTCTCTTCATTTATGACCATTCCCTAGATGAAATGAAGACAAATTTGTCATCATTCATTGGCCAAAATTAGACTCACTACTCTTCAGGTGTCTTTGGAGAATTACTTTGTGATGCATCATGAGTAATGAGAAACACTGTCAGTACATACAACGTGAGGCTGATTAATTTGTTAATCATGAGTCTTTGTTGTTACCTTGCATGGTTTAATTATGACAGAGTACTGCGGTGAAGCTAAACACATGGACACAGGGGTACAGTGAGAAGCCATGAAGAGATATGGGTGTTACATGGACAGCTCTGGAAGTACTAACCCTAAGAGGGCCAGGCAGTGTTCATTCGAGCCAGTTAGAACCTTCAAGCTGGGGAATGTTGGGCATGATGAATGACAATAAACACTCTATATGCCACCCCACCCTTTGGTACATCATATTCCCATCATATTAATAAAATACAGTGCCCATCGTAAAACAGAGCATGCATGCCTATGGAAAGCAGCTGGGAAGAGGCCTGCCTGGAAAGTGATCTTGGACCAATTCCTAGTGTCTCTGAAATATCAGCAGTTGGGGCAGAGGATGGAGGGAAAATGAGACTATAAAGGAAAAGGCACTGGACTCCATAAAAAGCTACAGTGACAGAGTCACATAAAGCATGAATTGGTACCATTCACTACCAAATAATCATCTCTGGCATCAAAATTATGCTCTTCTGGGGACTTCCCTGGTAGTCCAGTGGTTAAGACTCTGTGTTCCCAATGCAGGTAAGAGGGTAACAGCCAGGAAGGCTAGGGGTCCCCAAGTGTCAGATGTTTTTTTTCTTTTCTCTCTTAATCAGCAGGAAAAAACAACCCACAAGTGTCAGATTTTTTTCCCCCTTTTCTATACAAAATTAAAAGGAGGTTTATTTTACAATTTTGTGTTGCTGTGACAATACCTGGTTCCACCTGAACTTGACTTTTCTCAAACCTTGACCTCACCAATGCGTTTTTCTTATGGAAATGTTTTTCTTACACTATGGTAATGAAACTATGTATATGCTTGGAAACCTGCCTTTCTTCGAGATTCATGTCAGTCATTTTATGGCCCAGGATGACTCACCTTGTGCCAATGTTATCTCAAGATGCATGTTGTGGGTGAGGGGCCTGGTGCCACTCTCTGAGGGTTAAGACATTTCCTTTCTCTAATTAGCAGCCTGCTAGTCGGTATCTGCTAAAGACTAGCAGGGGGGCACCCTTTCTGCCCACTTCTGATGTCTATGTCAGAAGCTTTCTCTATCTCTTTTATACTTTAATAAAACTTGATTTCACAAAAGCTCTGAGTGGTCAAGCTTTGTCACTGGCCCTGATTGAATTCTTCTCCTCCAAAGGCCAAGAATCCCAGCATCGTTCATGGCCAGTAGCAGCAACGTTTCACAGAGGGCACAGATTCATTCCCTTGTCAGAGAACTAAGATCCCACAAGCCACACTGCGGCTGCCGCTAAGTCACTTCAGTCATGTCCGACTCTGTGCGACCCCATAGACGGCAGCCCACCAGGCTCCCCCGTCCCTGGGATTCTCCAGGCAAGAACACTGGAGTGGGTTGCCATTTCCTTCTCCAGTGCATGAAAGTGAAAGTGAAAGTGAAGTCGCTCAGTCGTGTCCAACTCTTGGTGACCCCATGGACTGCAGCCTACCAGGCTCCTCCGTCCATGGATTTTCCAGGCAAGAGTACTGGAGTGGGGTGCCATTGCCTTCTCCCACAAGCCACACAGCACAGCCAAAAAAAATGATGCTCTTCAGATACAGCCCCCACCCCAGCACAACTCCAAGGCTCAATCATCTTGCTGACAGTCACTTCCTACCCTTGACCCCAAGCCACTCGCTCTTCCTCTACTGGGTCTCCAGCTCTGGGCACGATTTTTACTACAGCACCTTTTTTTCAGGTCTGTTTTCCTCCTGACACTGTTAGGGGAAGCACAATGACTGAAACTGCCCACCCTGGCCAAGCACCATAGTAACCATTTGCATGAGTTGTTTTATGACAGGACGTCCTGGTAAGGAACACAGAACTAATAAGCTACCACCAACCAGAAGAGTTCAGGAAAGGTCAAAAGGAGACACCACATGTCCAACCACCTCCCAGAATCCTTCTCTCTGGCATCCATCTTGGCTGAACAAGGTGTGCACCACCAGGAAGGACTCTGACTCAGAATGATTGGCTAAAGATGACCTGGAAACTAATCCCATGATCATGAAACCCAAGACTGCAAGCCATGTGGCAGCAGTCCTCCTGGGTTCCCTTACCCTTCTGCTCTCTGCCCAGGGGGCCCCTTCCCAATAAAATCTCTTGCTTTGTCAGCACATGTGTCTCCTTGGACAATTCATTTCCAAGTGTTAGACAAGAGCCCAGTTTCGGGCCCTGGAAGGGCTCCCCCTTCCTGCAACAACACTGGAGGCTTCTCAGAAGTAGTGGGCAAGGCTGCTGTTGGACATATGGTGACCAATGAAGCAATGGAGAACTGTATCTCGTTTGATTCTCAATATTTTTCTGTCTTATGATTTTCTGTTATTATTTTAATTATCTGTTGTGACCTCAGAAACTGATTTTCTGACCCAGTAAGGAGAGATGACTGGTGGTTTGAAGAACACTGGACTGGAGGATTCTTTAAAATCTTTTTCTGCTTAATGTTTTGAAAATCAAATGGGTTAAGTTGAAAACATGGCAAAACCAAATATGTAATATTCATTCACAACCTCAGTCTTCAAATTAAATTTAATTTAATTAAAATATTGATCCTCCAAAAAGCAAACAGGGCAGATACTATTTTCATTTTAGGGAGGAACATGAGACTTAAAGAGTTTAAACCACCTGCAACGAAGTTGCACTGTGATCTCCACAGTGCCAGGACCAGAGAAGATAAAGGACCTGAATTAAATGCCAAATTTGTCCCATGCCCTCTGCTAAGTCAAGAACAGCAAACTCAAATGGCTTTAGAAGTTCAGCAAGTCATTTAATGTGTATAGAGGGTGTCTTTGGTGGCTCAGATGGTAAGGAATCTGCCTACAATCCAGGAGACCTGGGTTTGATCCCTGGGTTGGGAAGATCCGTGGACATGGGACAAAGGCATGACAACCCACTCCAGTATTCTTGCCTGAGAATCCCATGAACAGAGGAGCCTGGTGGGCTACAACCCCTGGGGTCGCAAAGAATCAGAAACAACTGAGCGACTTTCACTTTCACTTTTCACTTTCAGAGGGTGTCAGACCCTACAAGTGGTAGGGACAGTGGCAAAGTGGAGGGTGTGCCCAGTGTATGACAAACAGATCACACCTTCAGGTCACGTTCAACCTAAGGGACCTGCAGGTCATGACCCCTGTGGGCACCTTTACACCCAGGACCTCATTTGACCTTCATCACAACCTGTAAGGTCTGCATTATCATCCCCCCTTTACAGCTGAGGATGCTGGGGTTTAGAGAGGCTAAGTGCCTGGGTTACCCCCTATTGTGTGCATGGGAAAGGCCATCAAGCCTGGGCCATGATCTAGGGGCCATTGTCTCTTGGAGCTACAGAATATCTGACTTTTATAGTTGCTGACAATCTGAGGAAGGTCAAAGAGAGCGATTCAGCCAGACTGAGGCTGTGGATGAATATTACATATTTGATTTTTCCACGTTTCCAACTTAGCCCTTTTGATTTTTAGAATATTAAGCAGAAAAAGATCTTAAAGACCCTCTAGCCCAGTGTTCTTCAAACCACCAGTCTTCTCTCCTTACAGGGTCAGAAAATCAGTTTCTGAAATCACAATTAAAAAATGATAAGACAGAAAAATATCAGAATCCGTCACTCATGATTAGTGGTGAGTATTATTTTAGGAAACTGGTTATACACAGTCAAAAAAATTAACTGAAAGAAAAATTTTTAATACTCACTTTGGAAATTCATTTCTCCAATCCAAGCCCTTCACTCCATGGATAGGAGACAATGGGAAAGTTAATGGCAGGGCCAGGACTACAGCCCAGATCTCCCAATGCCCAGTTCATGGCTAAGTTCCCTCATCACAGTGCCTGCGCAAAGACATTGTTTGAAAATTCTGGCAATAGGTACAGTATTCTTACCTGAGAAATCCCATGGACAAACAAGCCTGGTAGGTTACAGTCCATGGGGTCGATAACGTGTCAGACAACTGAGCAACTAAACAACAACAACCCACTGTCAGCCAGTGGTGCGTGAATAAACTTACGTCTTAAAAACAGTCACTCTGAGGGGGTTTACTTCGTATACATGCTGTTGAGTCATCATGTTGCAGGAAGAGGGGTCTTGTTTAACACTCGGAAACGAGTTGTCCAGGAGACACACGTGCTGACAAAGCAAGACACTTTATTGGGAACGGTGCCTGGGTCAGAGAGCAGGAGGGTAAAGGAACCCAGGAGGACTGCTCTGCCACGTGGCTCACAGTCTCAGGTTTTATGGTGATGGGATTAGTTTCCAGATTGTCTCTGGCCAATCATTCTAATCATTCTAACTCTGGGTCCTTCCTAGTGGTGCATGCATTGCTCACCCAAGATGGATGCCAGAGAGAAGGATTCTGGGAGGACATATGGACTGGTGTCTTATGTCTCCTTTTGACCTTTCCCAAATTCTTCTGGTTGGTGGTGGCTTGTTATTTCTGTGTTTCTTATCAGGATCTCCTAGTAAACTCACACAAAATGGTTACTATGGTGCCCGGCCATGGTGGGCAGTTTCAGTCAGTGTTTTTCCTAAGAGTCAAAGTCCCTGCATGTCCAGCTGTTGGACATACTTGAATTTAAAGAGAATTCTGTTTCTCTTATAACATTTTGGAGCCAGAATGATCTCTGTCACTCTCCTGAGTACAGAGATGGTGGAAGGTCTGATGTGAGAGTACATTGTGTTGCTGTAGCCCCTAAGTGGGCTTCCTTCGGGGGCATGTGTGAGGATGCCCTTCCTTCAGAGCTTTGAAGGAGCACCCAGATCACTTGATCTGTGGAAGAAGTCCAAGCAGGAGTGGCTGTGTGGGGTGGTCTGAGGAAAATACCAGGGGCTAAGAATATGACTGAAAGAGAACTGAGTAGAACGCCTCTCTCTGGAAATTTCTGCAAAAGCAGGGGCAGAACATTCTGGAAGAAGCAAAATGGAGTAGGTAGAGAGAAGACAGGGTCAGAATGTGACTGGTTAAAGGAGAACTCAGCTAAGCATTACCTCCCTTAGGTGCTTCTCTGAAGGCAGAAGAATGAGGACAGAACTTTTTGGAAAAGAGCCATTTCACAGAAGGCAAAGCCTAGCAGAGGCTGTCGCTGGAAGGAAAGAGACTGATTAACATGTATGATCATGAGCCTCAAGGTTCTAAATATATGGTGGACCAACTGCTTTTATATGTTAATTTTCTTTCTCTCTTCTTTCAAAGCTGAGATACTTTCAGCTCGTTCTAATTTTTAAGCCACATTTTGAGACCAAATCCATTGTGTTATTGTGTTCCCTTTCTGCCTCTCCTTTCTCCCTTTCCATAATTTTAAAAATATGAACTCTGTATGTCCAGCCCACAGAGAATAGTTTTCAAGGCTCAGACATTCCCTAAACCAGATAGTTATGTGATTCATGGACACCAAATAAAAAAGAACCTAGTCTTGTGGGAAGGGGGATGGGAAAATGGAGGCATAAAGGGGAAGAAGAGACAGAGACTAGAAAAAGGGCAAGGCTGAAGATTGGGATTCAGCAAGAAACTGACAAGAGAGAGCTCAGGGGAAATCAAAGGCTCTCAGTCACCATGAAAATGAATTCCAATGATATTCAATCCTTGAAGAAGTATTGATGGGGTCTGATCAATATAAATAAATGCTGATCTCAAGGAAGAGGGGAAATTCATTCCCTAATTATATCCAGAATAGTTATTTCTCAAATAATTATTGTATGTCTAATCTATATAAGTAAATGCTTATCTGAAACAACTACAAAAAAAAGAAAAGAAAACTGCTACCATCAAAACTAATTTCAGTAAAGCATTTGACAGTATCTCAAAAAGGTAAACATAGAAGTACCATATGACTCAGTCATTCCACCCCTAGGGGTATGCCCAAGAGAAATGAAAACAAATATCCACACAAAAACTCATGCATGAATGTTCATAGCAACATTATTCACAGTAGTCAAGAGGTAGAAATAACCCAAATGTTCATTAACTAATGAATGGATAAACAAAAATCTGGTTTATGCCCACAAAATGAAATATTCTTCTGCAGTGAAAAGGAATGAATACCAATACGTGGATAAACTATGAAAGCGTTATCGACACAAAGGGCCACATGTTGTTTGATTTTAGATCTAAAATAGGCAAATGGATAGAAACAGAAGCGGAGGTTTAGAAGCTCCAATGGCAAGAGTCACAATTTATGGTTTCAAATATGCAACCATCAGTGAGGAAATTGAAAAGTCTTTAATTCATGCCAAGTGTGTGCTTTGGCTAAATACACGACATTAGTCTTAGTTAAAGACAGAATTCTCCCTATCTCCCCACCATAAAAGGAAGAAACAGAAAAAGTGGGTTACCACATTGAGGTTTTCCTTTCATGTATACCTTCACGTGACTGACATTGTATTTAGTCCTCTAAGACAATGAGGGGCTTTCCAGGTGATGCTAGTGGTGAAGAACCCACTTGCCAATGCAGGAGATGTAAGAATCATGGGTTCGATCCCTGGGTTGGGAAGATCCCCTGGAGGATGGCACAGCAACCCACTCCAGAGGCGCCACAGGCTATGGTCCATAGCATCACCAAGAGTCGGACATGACTTAAGTGACTTAGCACACACGCACTGAGACAATGATTTTTTTCCCCCCTTGAAGCAGAGTACTTGTAATTACAAAGCCCAAAGTGGGAATTGGACCCACCAGGAGACACTCAAAGGGCAGATGGGATTTTGTGAAATCCTTCCCTCTGCAGAGCAGCATTTGTGGACACCCACACTCCACCTGGGAAGCCCGGCAAACACAATCTGGCTCCAGTAGGTAGGGTGTGGCATATAGATCGTGATGCCATTGGGAAACCAAACAGTGAGACTGAGTTCGTTCAGATCCAGCACCAGGGCTGAGAATTCTAGCAAGAGAGGCAGGCCTTTAAAAGGAGAAATATAGGAACTTCCCTGGTGGCCCAGTGGCTAAGACTACACACTCCCAATGCAGGGACCCTGAGTTCGATTTCTGGTCAGGGAACTAGATCCCACATGCTGCAACTAAGACCTGGTACAGCCAAATAAAATAAAATTAAAAAGTAAAAGTTTTTAAAATAAATAAAAGGAGAAATATAGGACACTGGCCTGATAAGACAGCCCATTCTCGATGTGTTTGTGGCTTTTCTTCACGTCCAACATCACTGTCCCCTTCACAGGCATGGAGCACGCAGGGTCCCCTAGCCTGGTGTCTGATTATTTGTCCCATCTCAGATGTGCTTTCCCCCTGAGGATCATCCTTTTCTAGAGCTCTTGCAGATCAGTTCCTTTCTTATTCCTCCACCAGACTCGGCCAAGTCCTGGGACAGGTGGGCCTCGTTGGTCGAAGAGGTAGGGCTCCCAGGTGCTTAAGGGACACCTCCAGCGCTGCACCTGGGTGCCCTTGGCTGCCCATTCTGTGGAAATCAGTCCTGTTAACAAATGCATGCTTGTACCAGACTTTGTTGCACTCTTGGGATCGTGTGAACTAGTAGTTAGTGGTGGCTCACCTTCTATGTTGCTCTCCCAATAAGATGAGTTTGCTTTTTTTTTAACAAAAAAGATGGTATGGAAATCTTGCCGCCTCCTGAATGATAACTTCTTCCCGCCTAGGCATTCATGTCAGATCTGGTCCTAGGAAGAGTCTGATCTGCTCATCTTCAGTGAGTTACTACAGATTTGGGCCATGGGAGGCAGAACAGGCAGGCAATGGGAAGGATTCAGAGAGGCTCCAGTTCTGTCTCAGTTCACAAAGGCACCTGAAGCCTTGCTCTTGACCATTAGGACAGGGGAGCCTTGGCCTTGACCATTAGGGCATGGGTGGCACCTGGAGACAGGTCTTGGTGTGGGTCTTCCAAATCAAATGGTGCCAAAAGTTTCCCTTGAACCCCTGGAATTTTCTGCAGGCCTTGCTTTATTTATTTATTTTTAATTTTTATTTATTTGACTGCACTGATCTTGGTTGCAACACGCGGGATCTAGTTCCCTGACCAGGGATCGAACCCATGCCCCTGCATTGAGAGTGTGAAGTCTTAACCACTGGATGACCAGAGAAGTCCCTGCAAGTCCTGGTTTAAAAGCTGAGGAAGTGGGAATTCCCTAGTGAATCAATGGTTAAGATTGTGCTTCCACTATAGGGAGTGCCAGTTCTATCCCCAGTTGGGGAACTAAGATTCTGCATGCTGTGTGGTTCAGCCAAAAACTAAAAAGAAAAATTAATTAAAAAAATGTTTAAAGTAAAAGCTGAGGAAGTTATCCAGATGGTGTCAGCTGGGTCCCAGAGCTGGGGCGGGGATTGGGGGAGGGGGGTGGGCCATGGTCATGAAAAGATTGAACCAGAGGGAGACATCGGTCTGAGAGTCTCCACCCCGGGTGACCACATGACTCCAGGTGGAGCTAGCGAAAGGGAAGATCTGCCAAGAAAAATAAATCAAGTTAATTAATTTGTAAATGTTTTGAGGACACAGGCACAGGCAGCCTCCAGTCATTTATAATCATGATAGGCTTCGTTTCCTGGGCCTTTATGGTTGTCATTTAGTCCTAAAGGCAGATTCACAGAAGGAGGTCAGTGCAGGTCTGGGGGACCCATCGGTGGACAGAGAAATGAGGCACACATTTAAGTAGAAGGATTTTGGTTGGACAAGGTTTGAGGAAAGGAGTCAGTCAAGATGTTGATTTCTAATAAAGGGAAAGCTGACAAGCAGAAGGACTCTTGGAAGGCAGCTCCCTGCACAGAGAGTGGTAGGCTAGACTCAAGGTCAAGGGAGCAGGCCCTTATTACAAAAGCTGAGGCTACTGAACGGGCAGACGTCAGTGGGGAAAGATCTAAAATTGTGTAATGCAAGCCAGGTGCTAACGACAAAGAATTATGCAGCATTATAAATTTCAAATTATTTTCTCTCACCAAAAAAATACATCATGTAGGGGCAGGGGGCAGGCTACCACATAAGCCTTTATACTCTCATGTCAAAGAATTTATATTTACTTTGCAGAGGAATCGTTTCTATCATGTGGTCAGATCCACATAACTAGGTAGCCCACAAGTATGAAGCCTGCCCAGAAGCAGGTCAGTTGGCCTGATCTAGGGGCCAGTCGTGGCCAGTTATTTAAAGATTGGCAAATGACTAGATATTGCTGAGGGAATCGTTCTGCTCAAGGGACCCACAGGGCATCATATGAACTGTGGTTGAAATTGAAGATGTAGATAAAACATCCTCCTCAAAACCACATACAAAAGGGGGAGATTATTTTAAAAATTCCTTTGAGGGGATGGTAACATAAGATGGCATATGTTCCTATGTGTGGATTCAGGACATATAGTGCAAGACCTCACATTTTAAGGGGTTCACAGAAGGTGACAGAAGAAATCTCTGACCTTTCAGGACCCATGTGCTATTGTCCTAACTGAAGAAACAAACCAATAAAATACAAATAATAATGATGATGGTAAAAATAAATACGGAGGGTGGGAGAAAATTTGCAGAGTTTGACAGATATGTTTATGGCAAAGGCTGTGGTGGTCATTTCATGGGTATATGCTGCTGCCAAGTCACTTCAGTCATGTCCAACTCTGTGCGACCCCATGGACGGCAGCCTACCAGGCTCCTCCATCCATGGGATTTTCCGGGCAACAGTACTGGAGTGGGGTGCCATTGCCTTCTCCCACCTTCTCCTCATGGGTATATAGTTATCTCCAAACTCATCAGGTTTTATCCATTAAATATGTACAGCTTTTGTATGCTTAGTGAGACCTCAACAAAGTAGATTTTAAATATAACTGTAAAAACTAGGAAACAGGGGCCTCCCAGGTGGTCCAGTGGTTAAGAATCCACCTTCCAATGCAGGTTCAATCCGTGGTGGGGGAACTAAGATCCCACATGCCATGGAGCAACTAAGTCTGCGCACCGCAACTACTGAGCCTGCGTGCCACAACTAGAGAAGCCTGTACAGTGCGAGGGAGATCCCACATGCCACCACTAGGTTGGATGCAGCCAAACAAATAAATGTTTTTGTGATTCATTTTGATATTTGGCAAAACTAATACAATTATGTACAGTTTAAAAATAAAATAAAATTTAAAAAAAAGAGAGTAAATTAAAAAAAAAAAAAAGGAAAAACTAGGGAACAGCAGAAGATATGGCTTAAAAGTGGGCTGGCCAGTGTGACAGATGTGGGGGACACATGGCTATTGAGCATCTGCCGTCTGCTGTAAGTGTAGAAGGTATGTACTCAGTTGCTGCATAGTGTCCAACTCTTTGCGACCCCAGGGACTGTAGCCCGCCAGGCTCCTCTGTCCATGGGATTCCTCAGGCAAGAATACTGGAGTGGGTTGTCATTTCCTTCCTTCAGGGAGTCTTCCTGACCCAGGGATTGAACCCGCATTTCTTGAGTGTCCTGCATCGGCAGGGTTCTTTACCACTAGCGTCACCTGGGAAGATGTAGAATGCATCACAGATCTCAAATAATGTACAACTATCTCATTAGTAACGTGAAATGTTGATCATGTGTGGAAATGATATTATTTTGGACATGGTTTAAACAAGTATATTTTTAAAAATAATTTGACCTTTTAAATGTGATTGCTGGAAAATTAAAAACGACGCGTATGATGGCTGGCATTTGTGGCTCACATTGTGTTTCTATCGGACAGCAGTGCATTTGAACGCCTCCTCTACCAGGATCCAGGTGCAGCCCAGGCTGCAGGCACCACTCCCCTCTGCTTCTCCACTGGGGGGCTGGGGCCCTGGCTCCTTAGGATTTCTCCCACAGCTCACTTGACCTGCATGGATGTTGACTGTGATAGCTTTGAATCTAGAATTCAATTTGGAGAGAACGGCTATCTTAACAATTCTGAGCCTTCAATCTGTGAACATGGCATGCCTTTCCAATTATTTCGGTTTCATCTAATTTAATTTCTCTCAGCAATGTTTTATAGTTTTCATCAGAGTGGTGTTGATAGTCTTTTGTTAAAGTAATTACTAGTTATTTTATGTTTCTTGGTATTGCCATAAATGAGATTTGTAAAAATTTCATTTTCCAATTGTTTCCTGCTAGTATATATAATACATGAGATTTTTCTATATTAACCTTGGATCCTATGACATTGCTAAGATCATTTATTAGTTCTAGTATTGCACTGTAGAGTCCCTGGAATTTTCAACATAAACAATCAGATGATCTACATACAGGGACAGTTTTCCTTGTAAAGAAAAACTCGAACAGAAATATTTTAAAAACAGAAAGAAAACCATTTGAAAATGTACTTATCAAAGTTCTGTAAAAGCACTAGAAAACCACAGGAAACACTTAGATTCTCATGACATTATCTGAGGTCTGCTATATATTATTTTGGAGGGGTGATTCCACAAGAAACCCACCATTCCGTTTTGTGGCATCAAAATACTGAACAGATTTTTCTGGCTTAAGTGATGAGGAAGTGATGGTGGTGAAGAAGGGGTCAGTGGAGATGGCTGATGTCTTAGTAAAAAATATCACTGGCTGGGTGGCTTATAAACAACAGAAATTTGGGGGGAGGGATAAATCAGGAGTTTAGGATTAACAGATACAAGCTACTATATAAAAAGGGCTTATCTGATGGCTCAGACGGTAAAGAATCTGCCTGCAATATGGGAGATCTAGTTTAATCCCCAGGTCAGGAAGAGTCCCTGGAGAAACGAATGGCAACCCACTACAGTATTCTTGCCTGGAGAACTCCATGGAGGCTATAGTCCATGAGGTCACAAACAGTCAGACACGACTGAGTGACTAACATTTTCCCTATATATAAAATAAACAAAAATAAATAAACAACAAGGACCTACTGTATAACACAGGAAACTATTCAGTATCTTGCAATAAACTATAATGGAAAAGAATCTTAAAAACAGTAAATATGTATAAAACTAAACCACTTCGTTGTACACCAGAAACTACCACAACACTGTAAATCAATTATACTTCAATACAATGAAATAAACCAAACAAACAACAGAAATTAATTACTCACAGTTCTGGGGGCTGGGAGGTCCAAGTCCAAGGTGCTGGTTCCTGTCTTCCTTCTTTGCTGTGTTTCTCTGTGTCTTCACATAACAGAAAGAACAAGCTAGGTCTCTGGGACTTCTTTTTATAAGGATACTAATCCCAACCAGTCCATTCTAAAGGAGATCAGTCCTGGGATTTCTTTGGAAGGGATGATGCTAAAGCTGAAACTCCAGTACTTTGGCCACCTCATGCGGAGTTGACTCATTGGAAAAAACTCAGATGCTGGGAGGGATTGGGGGCAGGAGGAGAAGGGGACGACACAGGATGAGATGGCTGGATGGCATCACTGACTCGATGGACGTGAGTCTGAGTGAACTCCGGGAGTTGGTGATGGACAGGGAGGCATGGCGTGCTGCGATTCACATTCTGGAATTCATGGGGTCGCAAAGAGTCGGACACGACTTAGCGACTGAACTGAACTGAACTGAATCCCATTCGTGAGGGCTCTTTTTTTTATATACTTTATTGTTTATTATGTTTTCTCCAGCAGAATGAAAGCTCCTTGAAGGCAGTAACTTTTGTCTGTATTCCCTGATACCTAGAATTGTGCCTGTACACAGCTGGTGTTCCATACAGATTTCTGCTGGAGACTGGATGTAATGAGTTAATCAGAACTCAGGTGGTGGGGGGGGAGTGGCTTCTGCAGAGTCTGGGGCAGGAAAAGGGGAGCTGGAGGGACCCTGTGCCTTGCGACCTCCCCATTTTAACCTTAAGTTTTAAGAAGTGTGGTGGAGCCGGATTCAGTCTGCTGGGTGACAGGGTCAGTGGGGTGCAGAGAGACCCAAAAGCAGCCTTTGGGAAGGTGGGGGTGGGGGGAGCTTGACACTTGACTCTGGCCTCCTGGTCTGGGTTGGACCCAGGACCCTGAGACAGAGCATACACATTCTGGGGAGTCACCCCTCCAGTCATCAGTTCCCTGAGGAACCAGAAATTACTCTTCTTGGTTTGAAGTCACTTGGAAAGGAAGGGGCATGTGAGTGGGGAGGAGGAGACTGACCCTCTTCCCACCTCCAGTCTGCGAGGTTCCAGGCTCCCCCTGCTCCACGGAGACCTGCCCGCCAGTCCTTTGAAGGCTCAGAGCCCCGACTCGGGTGGTGCCCCTGTCTGGGAGCCATGGAGCCGGACTGCCGGGTCAGCAGAGGCATGTGGCCAGTGCCCCGAGAGCTGCCATGTGGACACGGTGGTTGGCCACAGAAGGCCTCGGCTGTCCTGAGCTCAGATCTCGGCTGCCGGCCACTGAGGTGGTGGCTTCTGCAGCTGGGTCAGCGTGTCTGGCTTCTCAATGGATTCCAGCTGTTGCTTCTTCGCCCGCTTGAGCTTGGCAGGGTTTCGAATCACTTGGACGATCTTTGCCTCCCGCTCCTCCTCCAGGCGGCGTTTCAAGTTCTCCCTGCAGCGACGCTCCTTCTCCTCCTCCAGGTGCTGGGAAGGTCCTTGGCCAGCTTCCTCTCCTGCCGGTCTTTCATCTTTTGCTGCCGGCATGTGCGCAGGGGCTTGTCCTGAACCATCTGGGAGAACCTCTTCTTTGAGCGGTCCTTCCACACCCGCCCCAGACTTGCACTTCCCCTTTGGGATTATAGGAACCTCCTCCTCCTTCGGCTTCTTGGACGCAGGGGCCTGGGCAGAAGAACTTTTTCACTTCTTTGGTGTGAGGCCTTCTCTTGCCGGCTGCCCGGCTGGAGCTAGCTTGCTCTGCTCCTACTGATCCCGTTGGTAGACGGGCAACTGGGGTGTCAGCTCCTGTAGTGGCTTCGAGGGCTCAGGACCCAGAGATGCTGACCTAGGTAAGGCTCTAGTGATCCTGAGCCTGGCTGCAACTGATATCGGGGGACCCCAGGATAGGCTCCTCCTTATTCTTGTGCAATTCCGAGTCTGCTTCATCTTGGTCCTGGGAGAACTTGGGTGAGTCCTCACTTGGCTTTGACTGAAGTTGGTGGAATTCAGGACTTGACTTCTGCTGGCTTTGGGGCAACTCCAGGCCTGGATCTCCCTGACCCTGGGGGGAACCTGAGTCTGGTTCCAGCTGCTTTCAAGGGGACCCCAAGCTTGGCCCCTCCTGTAGACTGGGTGATCCCAGGCTTGTCTCTGACTGATGATTGGGCTCACTCATTTCTTCTGCATTCAACTAGAACGCCACAAGGGCCTGTCTGGCCCACAGAACTGAGGTGGGGTTCTCGGGAGATTCAGTCTTTACATCTTCCAGCCTTAGGCTGCGCCTAAGCAGCATAGCCATTATTTTCAAATCCGAGCCCACCTGCATGTGAAGGTTCTTATGGCCAGATCACCTCCCAAAGGTTCTACCTCCAAATACCATCATCACCTTGGAGATTAGGATTTCAACATATGAACTTTGTGGGGACATATCTATTTGGAACCATAGCAACTGGCTTCCAGTGAATCAAAGAGCTGATGTTGTCCCCAGAACAGCCCAGTGTAGAAGGAGAGCCTTCGTGTATAACTTTAACATTAAATGAGGTGGAAAACCTGGGTGACAATCCTGAAGGACACAGGCATTCTGAGACCTTGGCCAGGAGACTCGAAGTTCCCTCATTCTTGTGCCAGGGCGTGGCCCCAGCCTCCCTGAGGTCTGTTTCTCAGGCCAAGAAGCAGCAGCTGCTGAGGGTGGACTGGACACGAATTCCTATGTATGCCTATGTGTTCCCTGCATTCCAGAAGGACTAGGACCAGGATCCTCCTCAGTGCTTTCAGGCATCCCTGCTAAGCCTTTCTGCAAGTTTCTGGCCTCCCGCACTCAAGCCAGTCCAGCTCCAAGCTGCCTATCTCCCTCTGGGTACATCTTCCACTTCAGCTCTGCCATGGCCCACATCCACCGCATCCTTGATCTTTCTTAAACACTGAGGGTCAGACAGCTCCCCCTGGTATGTGTTGGCACCTTGACAGGTTTCAGGCAACTCACTCAAGTCTTTTGCCTTTGATCAGAGACTACACACCTTTCATCTTAGATTCACAGAAAGCAACAGTAGACTCAGATGAATTTGACTGTTTTTCTGCCTCTGTACAGATTGATGGGACCATGTGTATTTTACCTTGGACAAGCCTGAAAACAGTAATAACAGAAATACATTTTTCACTGTCCCTTTGCCTCTCTTTGAAAGTGGAGGACAGATCAACAACAAGGTCCTCCTGTGTAGCACAGGGAACTATATGCAATATCCTGTGATAAACCATCATGGAAAAGAATATAAAAAAAAGAATATGTATGTATTCATATAACTGAATCACTTTACTGCACAGCAGAAATTAACACAACATTGTAAATCAACTATATCTTCCCAGGTGGCTCTAGTGGTAAAGAGCCCACCTGCCAATGCAACAGACATAAGAGATGCAGGTTTGATCCCTGGTTTGGGAAGATATCCCTGGAGAAGGGAATGGCAATCCACTCCAGTATTCTTGCATGGAGAATCCCATGGACAGAAGAGCCAGGCAGGCTACAGTCCATAGGGTCACAAAGAATCAGACATGATGGAAGTGACTTAGCAAGTACGAAAATAAACTATACTTCAATTAAAAATATCAGTTAAAATGAAATAAAGAATAAAATTGAGGACATCAAACAAAATAGACTAAAAATATCACACATATAAATAATGTTGGAAATAGAAACAAGTGATTTATAAAATGAAAGTGATAAGACATCTATGACCACCTTTTTTGCCAATAAATTAAAAAATAGAAGAAATTGAAAAAAAGTGGAGGGGAGCCCAGTTTTCACTGAGTTGTCATTCCCAACAGAGACTCTATCCTCTGTGCTATGTCAGCAATTGAGAGATTTTCTACCTGTGAGAAGACTCTTGAGAGTCCCTTGGACTGCAAGAAGATCAAACCAGCCAATCCTAAAGGAAATCAACCCTGAATAGTCATTGAAAGGACTGATGCTGAAGATGAAGCTCCAATACTTTGGCCACCTGATGCGAAGAGCTGACTTGTTAGAGAAGACCTTGATGCTGGGAAAGATTGAAGGCAGGAGGAGAAGGGGACGACAGAAGATGAGATGGTTGGATGGCATCACTGACTTAATGCACATGAGTTTGAGCAAGCTCCAGGAGATGGTGAAGGACAGGGAAGCCTGGCATGCTGCAGTCCATGGGGTGGCAAAGAGCTGAACACAACTGAGCAACTGAACAACAGCAACAACTGCCTGTGACAATAGTGTCACCTCTCATCCCTCCAGTGGCTGGCCTTTCCTAGGGCTCTTATTACTGAGCTGGATCCCGCCAAGGCCCAACCACTTTCACATGGGCCTCCCTAGTCCCGGTCATGGTCACTATCACCCAGAGGGCAAGTGTTGGGTAAAAAATTCCTCAAGGGATGGTTTCCCCCTTGTGTTATGGCTGCCTCCCAAAGAACTCTGACTCGGGCTCTTCTCAACCCTCGTGAATGACTGTGTGTCCGTGGCCAAAACCTCTGCCAATATGGGGCTGACTTTCCTTTCCCCTTCTGCTCTCAAGAACCAGGAATAAGGACTTCCCTGGTGGTACAGTGGATAAGAATCTGCCTGCCAGTGTAGCGGACATGGGTTGATCCCTTGTCTGGGAAGATCCCACATGCCTCAGAGCAACTCAGCCAGTGCGTCACAACTACTGAGTCCACCCTCTAGAGCCCAGAAACCTCAACTACTGAGCCCGTGTGCCATGTGACAGCCCACGTGACAACCACTGAAGTCCAGGCACCCTAGAGCCCGTGTGCTGCAACAAGAGAAGCCACCGCAGTGAGAAGCCTGAGCACCGAAACTAGAGAGTAGCCCCTGCTTGCTGCAACTAAAGAAAGCCTGCGTACAGCAACAAAGACCCAGTGCAACCAAAAATAAATAAAAAGAAGTTAAGTAAAGACTCTGTAATCTTTGAAAAAGAAAAAAAAAAACAACAAATCTGGAATAAACTTGGGTCTACTCTTAACCAAAGAGCCATTTTTCAGAGACATTCAGAGAGTGGAAGGGCTCATTGTTCTACAACCAACTGTGGTCTTCTGTCTGTGGGGTCAGTCCACCCTGACCCCACAACACCCCCCAGTTCCCCAGGCTAAACAACTCTTGGTTTCCTACATATACTTAGAGTCTGAGCACTTTAGATAGGTGGCTCTCTGGGCTCTTGGGTCTCTGTGAGCCTGGATGCTTGCTACATAAAGGAAAAAAGCAGATCGAAAACTTCGTGCCAGGTGAGTGAAATGCTCAGTGTGTAGCTTCACTGGAAGACACCCATTGCCCCCTCCTTTAGAATCTGTTGGGACATTTTAATTTTGTATGGTGCCTTCCTGGACTTTTGACGACCACAAGAGAATCCCTGGCTGTCCACGCAGTGGTGTGGCTAGGATATCCATGACAAATGGGTGCCTAAATCTTATCATGGCCACCCTCGAAAATATCCAAGAACATGGGATATGTGGGACCTGGTCTGTGAGGTGCTCTCTTCTTCATTCCAAGAAGAGGTAACTGGCTGATGTGGGGGCACCCTGCCTAACGTGTTCACCATTCAATTCTCTCTCCTCCCTCACAGCCTTCAGAGTCCTAAGCCCAACCTCCACAATGGGCACAGCTCTCCCATATGCACAAAGACACCCTGCCATCTCACTTCCCTGGTGGCTCAGTGGTAAAGAATCTGCCTGCAATGCAGGAGACTCAGGTTTGATCCCTGGGTTGGGAAGATTCCCTTAGAGGAGGAAATGGCAACCCACTCCAGTATTCTTGCCTGGAGAATTTCATGGAGAGAGGAGCCTGGTGGGCTACAGTCCATTGGGTCTCACAGAGCCAGAAATGACTGAGTGATTAATGCTTTAACTTTCAGCTTGTTTAAAACTCTGACTCCTTGGGAGTTCCCTGGTGGTCCAGTGGTTAAGACTTTGCCTTCCAATGCAGTGGGTGAGGGTTTGATCCCTGGTCAGGGAGCTAAGATCCCACATACCTCTTGGGCAGAAAACTAAAACATGAAACAGAAGCAACATAGAAGTAACAAATTCAATAAAGACTTTACAAATGGTCCACATCAAAAAATCTTTAAAAATAAAAAGCAAAAAAACTCTAACTCCTTAACCAATGACCACACAAGTGTTTCCCTAGGATGCAAAGTTAGGAATGCCTCTCGGATGGATGATTGGATGTCCATTCACCTTCCAAAGACCCCCCACCCTTTCCGTGGACCCCCTCTCAGATCTCTCTCACTCAGATATGCTCCTGGAAAAGAACCAGATCTGCCCACTTCTATGAAGTCACATAGAGGGAGGGTCAAGTAGGAAATCTATTGAAGGGGAGAAAAAGCAGCCACCAGATGTGACAATGGGCAGTGCTATGGATGCCAGCCATGTCCCAGGTGCCCCCAACACAATATTCCTTGTGTGGTCTCTCAGGACGGAGCTCCATTCATGACATTTCTTCTCAGATGATAGTAATGGGCATTCTTTGAGTCACTGGCCTCAATGGTCTCAGAATCTCCTTCAGCCTCCAGGCTCAGGACTCAAAGTGGTTGGATTCCTACTATAGAATTTAAAGACTCTTTCATTCAATACTAAATAAATATCTGTGAAGCCCTGTGAAACTTCCATACGTGACCTGACCAGACCACAATGGCCATCTCTGCCCCTTGCCATCTGTACACTGAAGGGCCATGTGTCTAATTCCCTAGACTTCCTGATAAAGAATCTGCTTGCCAGTGTAGGAGATACCAGAGATATGGGTTTAATCCCTGGGTTGGGAAGATCTGCTGGAGGAGGAAACGGCAACCCACCCCAATATTCTTGCCTTGAAAATCCTATGGGCAGGAGCCTGGTGGGCTGCAGTCCATGGGATCACAAGAGTCAGACACAATTGAGCACACACATACTGCACCAAGGACTTTGCCTTCCCAGGCACTACCAGCTCCTGCCCCACACAACCGTCAGTATCATCACTCAAGTTTCCCCAGTTCATTACGATATTTCTCAGCCCAGTGCTAAGTGGAAATGAATGTGAGCTTAGACACCAGGAACCTTAGACAGCAGAGGGACAGAGAGCAGTCAGAAAATATGATCCTATGACAGAACCCTAAGAGTCTCACAGAAGTAGCTCACTGGACCCTGCTCTCGAGCCTGTTCCTGTGTTCCCCTATGGTGGAGACTGGGGTTTCCTCTTTGGGAGCCATCCACAGCCTCCTGTTGGAAACCCTGACCCACAGGGTCTGGGCCCTGTTTCAATCATTTGTAAGCACTACCAACCCTTGTGCATAACTTTGGGTTCGAAGTTGTTCTCTCACACATCAGAGCTCGTGACTCAGTTTCCTCCTGTATTTGGACAAGAGGAAATTATTATCCACTTGACAAGAGAGTTTCACACTGAATAGACAGAGGTTCTGACTCTGGCACTGGGCTTTAGGAACTCCCCCAGGACTGAGCAGTAGGAGTGAAATTCATGAGCTTTTCTTGCACCTGCTACCCTGATCTTGCAGTCTGAGATTGTAGCAGATGGTTGTAGCATTGATACCTGAAAAAGCAATCTATTCTCATCCCCTCCCTGACTTCACAATCTCAAGCCCCATGAGATCTTTATGACTGACAGACCCTGCATAAGATCCTGCCAGTTCTCTGGCAACAAGCTGCCTCTTAAATCAAGGAGATGGGACTCTTGTGCTGTGGCAGCATCTGCTAGTGCTTCACCACAGTTGTCTCTTTCTTCTGAGTCCAACCTTAGATTTTGTTTCCTAACCTCTTTGAAAGTCGTATGGGAAGTTCTATACCACAATCAGATCTGGCCCCCAAACCCTCTCATTTGGTCCTCAGTTGTTCCCTCCCCCGATTCACCCTCACTGAGCTGGAGATGATCGTGGCTATTTGCCGAATCATAGATGGGAGAGCAGCTCCCGAGTGATCGCATAGAGCAGAGCCGCCCTTGGGCCAGACGCGACTTGCCTGGTAAATGGGTACAAAGTAAGCATCTTGACTCTGAGCCATTCTCATCTGGCGGTCTGCTTGTTACAGCAGTTTAGCTTACCTTAAGGAAATTTTTTAAAAATCTCTTTTTCTTAGTTTTGTACCTAGAGATGGCCCAGGCCCACTTCTCAGGCTTCTGGCCTCACTCCTGAGAGCTCTGAAAAAAATGGCAGCCTTCTGAACCTCTGATGAAAAATCCGATTGTTGGAGATATATTCACTGATGACGATCATTAGCCCTCTTGGGTCATTAGTCTATGGCAACTGCTTCCTTTGCTAGAGGTCTAGAATACTCAGGGACTGGGCTGGTGGCCCCCTTCCTTCCTGTCTCACTGGCATGTGTTCTAGCATTGTTCTCTTCTATCCAGGCTTCAACAAAGGACTAAGAGAGAGCTGGGGAACAAGGAAACATTTAAATATTTAGTGGATATTTCCATGGATACTGGAGTAAGAAATTATGAATTTTGTTAGCCAGGATAATAGGATTGGTGTTAAGAAGGAAAAAAATCTCTTAGGTTTAAATATATGTAATGAAGTATTTGGGGCTTCCCAGGTGGCTCAGTGGTAAAGAATCCACCTGCCAATGCAGGAGATGGACCTGGGTTGGGAAGATTCCCCTGGAAAAGGGAATGGCACCCCATTCCAGTAGAATACTGGAGAATCCCATGGACAGAGGAGCCTGGCGGGCTACAGTACCTGGGGTCACTGAGTCAGACACTACTGAGCACTCAGCACCACACCAAGGTACTTAGGGAATAAACATCCTAATGTCCAGAATTTCCTTTAAAATACTTTAACAGAAAATCAGATGAGACAAATGTGACAGAATGTAACTGTTACACGTAAGGAATGGATGTGCAGGTGTTCATCATACAATTTTCCCTACATGTCAGTATGTTTGAAAATTCTACTAATAAAAATGAAATGTAAAATCAAAAGTTTTCATTTCTGGGAAACAGTCCTCAAATTGAAGACTTCCTGGCACAATTAAGGACACAGCAAACTACTGTGTCCCTCTCCCTCCTCCCCCTGATGATGCTGACTTTGCCCTTCCCAAGCTCATTCAAGCACAGGGAACTATAGTCAATATCTTCTAATAACTTATAATGAAAAATAATTTCAAAAATAATGTATGTTTATATGTATAACTGAATCACCTTGCTGTGCACCTGAAACATTGCGAGTCAACTATACTTTAATAAAAAATATATATATTAAGAAAAAAAAAGTTCACACTAGGTAAAAGGCAGCACGTGGGTCCCCCTCAAAGCCTGTGCACCTGACTCAGCTCTTCCTGCCAACTCCCTGACTTCAGATACCTGACTTTGGAAGCACACATTCCTGGCGGTGATCACCCCTGCCCTCGGCACTGGATCAGTTGGACTGGCCACCCACCCCCATACCACCTGACATTGCCATGACTTTGGAAACCTCTCACTCCTAAATCAGCTGTCCCACACATTTTATTCTGGATCCTGAACTGGTGGAGAGATGCAGAGTGCAGAGTGTTAGTGGCTCAGTCGTGTCCAACTCTTTGTGACCCCATGGACTGGGGCCCACTAGGCTCCTCTGTCCATTCAGTTTTCCAGGTAAGAATACTGGAGTGGGTAGCCATTCCCTTCTCCAGGGGATATTCCTGACCCAGGGATTGAACTCAGATCTCTTGCAATGCAAGCAGATATCTTTACCATCTGAGCCACCAGGGAAGCCCGAACTGGTAGAGTTGTATGGCCTAAGCACACACTTCCTAGAAGCCTCCCAAATGCATGCACACCATCCCTGTAAGCTTCACAATTCCTCTAGCAGGATAGAGTCTTATCATCTCTTTTACCAAAGGTATCAAAGACCGAATGGGAAAAATGTGGGAGAGCTTCGAGCACAAGGACAGAAAGGGGACACCAGATATGAGGTCAAGGATATCCAAACCTTTGCCAGCTCTTGCGGCCACTATGGAGCCTATTCTTGTCCCAAGTGTGCTGACCACCAGTCACTCTAATTGGTCCCAAGGACACAACTCTAGGCCTCTTGACTTTTGCATGCTGTTTCTCAGCTTCTTCTTTCTTGCCTGAGAGCAGGACCTGTCCCTGGCTCAGACGTGCTGACCACTTTTGGGTGCCCTGCTGCTACGTTCCCAGTCTTAGTTCCAAAAATCTGCTACAGCAACTTCATCACACATTGTTGGTGTTTAACAACAGCTTGGAAGCTGCTTTAAAAAAAAAAAAAAAAAAAAGAGCCCAAAACACTCACTCAGAGATCCTTGCTCAGATCCTGCCAGGTTTTGTCATTGTGCATTTGTGTCTCTACCTGCACCAAGATGCTGTACAGTGAAGGTGATGGGCAATGAGAGGCAGCAGCCTGAGTTCTGCCTCCCTTACCACCTCCCGTGAGGTCCTTCTGAAGCAGGCAGGGCTGCTGGAGCCTCAGTGAGGTGGAAGATAGCAGATGGAGAGGTACTTCCTGAGCCCTCAGGAGGGCTCAGTCCTTCTGACAAACTCTGTTAGCTTTTGAGAAATATTTGAACTCTTGACTGGCAAACACACACACTCATTTTTCTTTGGACCTGAATGGGGTTACTTTGTGTAGCTTGAACTTTATTGTTATTTTTTAAATATTTATTTATTTACCTGCACTGGGTCTTAGTTGCAGCATGTGAGATCTAGTTCCCTGATCAAGGATCGAACCTGCATCCCCTGCACTGGGAGCACAGAATCTTAGTTACTGAACTAGGGAAGTCTCTGAACTTGTTTTTGTTGACATCAATTTGGGGGACGTCTCATCTCAGATTAATTTCCCCATTCACTGGGAATGTTCCCCTTTCTAGGGATCAAGTCCCTGCCCCTCACATTGGTGCCCTGAGGCTCTCGTGTATTCATCCAAAGGTAAGTGATCTAAACCCGTCCTATCTCTGTGCTTCCCAAGGAGTTTTCAACTGATGATGGCAAGAGGGGAGTATTTTCTCCATTGTGAGGGAAAGGCAGGCATTCTCAGGCCACTGCCATGTCAGAGAGGCTACTCCATGGGAGGAAGCAATGAATCCAGCCCTCAGAGAAAAGCAGAGTCAGAGTGCTGACAGTCTTTGAGTCCTTCTGGTTTTCTCCATGTTCCAGGGGCAGCTAGGGTCTTCCTATGGTTGTAGAGGATGCCCCAATAACTGGTCTAATATTTTTATTTGAGCATGAGCTGGTTGGAGTTTGGTTTCTATGGCTTGCAGTCAGAACCTTTTTGCTTTCCCTATTTATTAATGTTTATTATAGAGAGGGCTTCAGGAAAATATTTATATGATGAATCAAAATCATGGGCTGCTGCCATGATTGTGTACCACTTAAGATATAGGGTTGGCCACAAACTTCCTTCCAGTTTTCATATGGAAAAACCCAGAAGAACTTTTTGGCCAACCCAATCCATTCAGAGTATGTGTTCTATTCTAATGTAATTTTGCTGTGAATTCCGAAGAAAGTGAAAGAGGAGAGTGAAAACGTTGGCTTAAAGCTCAACATTCAGAAAACTAAGATCATGGCATCCAGTCCCATCACTTCATGGCAAATAGATGGGGAAACAGTGGCTGACTTTATTTTTCTGGGCTCCAAAGTCACTGCAGATGGTGACTGCAGCCATGAAATTAAAAGACGCTTACTCCTTGGAAGGAAAGTTATGACCAACCTAGACAGCATATTAAAAATCAGAGACATTACTTTGTCAACAAAGGTCCATCTAGTCAAGGCTATTGTTTTTCCAGGGGTCACGTATGGATGTGAGAGTTGGACTATAAAGAAAGCTGAGCAGCAAAGAATTGATGCTTTTGAACTGTGGTGTTGGAGAAGACTCTTAAGAGTCCCTTGGACTGCAAGGAGATCCAATCAGTCCATCCTAAAGGAGATCAGTCCTGGGTGTTCATTGATAGGACTGATTTTGAAGCTGAAACTCCAATACTTTGGCCACCTGATGCGAAGAGCTGACTCATTTGAAAAGACCCTGATGCTGGGAAAGATTGAGGGCAGGAGGAGAAGGGGATGACAGAGGATGAGATGGTTGGATGGCATCACCAACTCAATGGACGTGGGTTTGGGTGAACTCCTGGAGTTGGTGATGGACAGAGAGGCCTGGCGTGCTGTGGTTCATGGGGTCGCAAAGAGTTGGACACAACTGAGCGACTGAACTGAACCTACAAGGCTAGGAGATAACTTATACTTCGTTGTGGCTGCCTGGGTTTAATCACTGAGGGAGTAGGTAGGTTTTCAGATAAGACATGAGAACTGAGAAATCAGACCTTAAAGTGATGTATCTTTTGGAACTTCGCTTTTTGCTGTCAGGACTTCAAATAACCCAGGAGTCCACATTAGAACATTTTGTTTATATTGTAAACACACACACACACACACACACAAGTATTGTTTGGTGAATTTTTTCTTTTGATTAAATACATGCATATGTGTATATTTAATATATGTAAATTCATGCATATACATAGTCAAAAGAAAAATTCACAAAACAATACTTAAATGTGTGATCTAGGGCATACTCTATTTTTTATTCCATTTCTGTACAAAATGTTTCTAAAATTGATCTTAGAACTCAGCAGTTCTCAAACTTTTGGGTCTCGGGGCTTCTTTATATTCTTACATTTTGAGGACACCAGAGACTGTGTTTATGTGCATTACAGCTATTGATGTTTATTGTATTAGAAACGAAGGATGAGAGGTTTTTAAATACAAGAATATCCAAGCTCATATCCAATTACCTGACAGAGCAATGGCATAACTGTTTGGCCTTCAATCTCTGGAAAATGCCACCATACACTTGCAAATGAGATCATAGTATGATGAGAATGGTTTTGACTTCTAGAATTCCCTGAAGGATTCTCAGGAACACCAGGTTGCCTGGACCACACTTTGAAAATTTCTGTACTCAGACTTGAAAAACATGAATCTAGAAAAAGCCCAGGCTGATTATGGACAAATGGAACCAAAAAAAAATCAAATTAGCTACATTTCCTTCTCCATGTTTCCCTCTTGTTCTTCTCAAGTGAGGAAAGTATTACGGTTAATTCCTCAACAATGATTTTGCATCAGATAGTTAATCTAAGCCGATCCATGCACAGAACTCCCCTAGCAACAGGTCCACGGACAAATCGTATGTCCTAAGTTGGCTCCAACAGACTAAAGAGAATTTAAATTCCACGATTGAGAGAGAGGTTTTCTCTCTCTTTGGATGTGAACAAGGAATGCTACTGGCAAAATACAGTGCTTACAAATGTTATTGCAAATAGAGTGGGGATATGAGGAAAAAAAAAAAAAAAAAACCAACCAGGGAGTTTGACAACACTGAGCTAATTACATTGTGCCTGGGGCCTCCTTTACCTCCAGTGGGCTTTGCAGCTCTGAGAAAACACATTTCCTTATTGTTAGAGTTGGGGATTTCAGTTACTTGGAGCAGAAAAGATATTGACACACTGAGATTTTCAGGACGTCTTCTTAAATATCCCATCCTGCACTTTGCTGGTTACAGAGTATTTTAAAGGGCATGTTGTGTGTGACTCTACCTAGCACAGAACCAGCAAGTTAGTAGTTTGGATAATTAGATGCAGTTGATCAGGGGACAGGAGCTAGGGTTTCAAGGACTGACTGCCCCCTTCTTATACATATTCTTTTATTTATAGCTTTGTGGCAAGAAAAGTTGCATTAATGCAGACACTCTTCTCTTTGTTGATTTCGTCACTCATTTTATAAATATCTATTTATGTGATTTGCTCAGATGTGGCTTCTTCACACACCCATCCTAGCCTCCAGCACACCACATTGTAAGCATCAATCTATCCAACTAGACTGAGCTCTTTGAGGGCAGGGATTCAGTTTTACTCATTTTTATAGACCCTAGGACTCTTCATTGACTGACAGGAAATAGGTTCACAATTTATGTCTGTTGAAAGAATAAATCAATGATAATGAAACGTGCTCTTTTAAAACAGAGGTCAGCAAACTCCTGACCATGGACCAAGTCTGCAATGTGGCCTACTATTCTATGGTCCAATAGCTAAGGATATTCTTTATTTTTTAAATGGCTAAAAATTCAAAACGAGAGCAATATTTGTAATTTATTACATGATATTCAATTTTTCACTGGCCTAAAGTTTTATTGGAACATATTGATGGTCATTCATTTACACATTCTTTACAACAGCAGAGATGAGTCATCATGACAAAGACCAATGGTCCAACAGAGATTAAAATATTTATAGAAAAAGTTTGCCAACCTGTTGAGGTGGCAAGAATACACAGAAGAACTGTACAAAAGAGATCTTCATGACCCAGATAATCACGATGGTGTGACCACTCCCCTAGAGCCAGACATCCTGGAATGTCAAGTCAAGTGGGCCTTAGAAAGCATCACTACGAACAAAGCTAGTGGAGGTGATGGAATCCCAGTTGAGCTATTTCAAATCCTGAACGATGATGCTGTCAAAGTGCTGCACTCAATATGCCAGAAAATTTGGAAAACTCAGCAGTGGCCACAGGACTGGAAAAGGTCAGTTTTCATTCCAATCCCAAAGAAAGGCAATGCCAAAGAATGCTCAAACTATCGCACAATTGCACTCATCTCACACGCTAGTAAAGTAATGCTCAAAATTCTCCAAGCCAGGCTTCAGCAATACATGAACCATGAACTTCCAGAAGTTCAAGCTGGTTTTAGAAAAGGCAGAGGAATCAGAGGTCAAATTTCCAACATCTGTTGGATCATGGAAAAAGCAAGAGAGTTCCAGAAAAACATCTATTTCTGTTTTATTGACTATGCCAAAGCCTTTGACTGTGTGGATCACAATCAACTGTGGAAAATTCTTCAAGAGATGGGAATACCAGACCACCTGACCTGCCTCTTGAGAAACCTATATGCAGGTCAGGGAGCAACAGTTTGAACTGGACGTGGAACAACAGACTGGTTCCAAATAGGAAAAGGAGTACGTCAAGGCTGTATATTGTCACCCTGGTTATTTAACTTCTATGCAGAGTACATCATGAGAAATGCTGGGCTAGAAGAAGCACAAGCTGGAATCAAGATTGCTGGGAGAAATATCAATAACCTCAAATATGCAAATGACACCACCCTTATGGCAGAAAGTGAAAAGGAACAAAAAAGCCTCTCGATGAAAGTGAAAGAGGAGAGTGAAAAAGTTGGCTTAAAGCTCAACATTCAGAAAACTGAGATCATGGCATCTGGTCCCATCACTTCATGGCAAATAGACTGGGAAACAGTGGAAACAGTGGCAGACTTTTATTTTCATGGGCTCCAAAATCACTGAAAATAGTGATTGCAGCCATGAAATTAAACGACATTTACTCCTTGGAAGGAAAGTTATGACCAACCTAGATAGCATATTGAAAAGCAGAGACCATTACTTTGCCAACAAAGGTCCGTCTAGTCCAGGCTATGATTTTTCCAGTGGTCATGTATGGATGTGAGAGTCGGACTGTGAAGCTGAGCGCCGAAGAATTGATGCTTTTGAACTGTGGTGTTGGAGAAGACTCTTGAGAGTCCCTTGGACTGCAAGGAGATCCAACCAGTCCATTCTAAAGGATATTAGTCCTGGGTGTTCATTGGAAGGACTGATGCTAAAGCTGAAACTCCAATACTTTGGCCACCTCGTGCAAAGAGTTGACTCCTTGGAAAAGACCCTGATGCTGGGAGGGATTGGGGGCAAGGAGGAGAAGGGGACGACAGAGGATGAGATGGCTGGATGGCATCACTGACTCAATGGACATGAGTTTCAGTGAACTTCAGGAGTTGGTGGTGGACAGGGAGGCCTGGTGTGCTGTGATTAATGGGGTCACAAAGAGTCGGACACAACTGAGCGACTGAACTGAACTGAATATTGTAATGATTCCTGCTTTGTTTGCTTTTGACAGAGCTGTGACCTTTATTCTCATTTTCTAAAGGTCAATCTTCATTTATCATAGTCCCATTGCCAAATAACATGCAAGGTGAAGAAGCATTGGGCTGATTAATGGAGACAGCAAGGAATACTAAATTTAAATAGAGAATGAATACATCCCTAAAACCACCACTTAATACAAAAACCTGTAATCACTTTTAAAATACTAATAAAAAATAGAGAATGAAATATCTACTGTGAGATTTTAATTATACAAATAACTTCATTGATGAAATAAATATTTTAATTACCTAGTATCACCTTGTTAGGGGAAGCACACTGACTGAAACTGCCCACCCTGGCCCAGCACCACAGTAACCATTTGCATGAGTTGTTTTATGACAGGAGGTCCTGGTAAGGAAAACAGAACTAATAAGCCTCCACCAACCGGAAGAGTTCAGGAAAGGTCAAAAGGAGACACATGTCCGACCACCTCCCAGAATCCTTCTCTCTGGCATCCATCTTGGCTGAACAAGGCGTGCACCACCAGGAAGGACTCTGACTCAGAGTGATTGGCTAAAGACAACCTGGAAACTAATCTGATCACCGTAAAACCCGAGCCATGGCAGAGCAGTTCTCCTGGGTTCCCTTATCCTACTGCTCTCCATCCAGCTGCCCCTTCCCAATAAAATCTCTTGCTTTGTCAGCATATGTGTCTCCTTGGACATTTTATTTCTGAGTGTTAGACAAGAGTCCAGTTTTGGGCCCTGGAAGGGGTCCCCATTCCTGAAACACTATTACTTAAATCAATGGACATATGATTTGATCACATTAATATTTAAATATTTTTACACTGATATAAACCCAATATATTGTTGAGTAGTTAAACCTCACTTAATACAGGGGTTAGAAGTCTTACTCTGAATACTGTATTGACATATTTTGTATCAGTAATTAAAATGCACAGATGTTCTGGAATGTATTTCATATCAGGAAATTATATATTAATATATCAAAAAATATATTGTCATACAAAATTATATATACTGATTTGAAATGATAATTGTGTAAAAGCAAAATACATTTAGCTATAGTTACCGATATGGGGGGAGATGAATGACTTTTTTCTTCCTTGTATTTACCAATTTTTCTCTATTTTGCCTGTTTATAACTACCAAGAGTTTTAAAATACTGCATGATTTGATCCATTTAAAATAAAATTCCTGGAATCCTTGTGAACTTATTTCACATTTACTTTGCTGCCCACATATTCCAAGAGTTCTCTGATGTGGAAAGGACTAAACCTGAGGTCTGGTGCCTTGAAAATAAAACACACAATAGCCAAGAATAAAATTAGAGGCAGAGCCCACTTTTCCATAGTAAGGTAAAGGAAGTCTGCTTACCATTCTTGGGCGGGGGTGTGGGGTGGTGGGGAGCAGGGGAATACACAAAGGCGCTTGAAATGGAAAAAAAGGTCACAGACTAATAAAATACCACTTAATTGCCTTGTGGGCCACTGGCTCAGGGGCTCATGAAAGGGAGTTATTTTAGCAACTTCTGAAGAGACAATACATACGTATATATTTTTAAGTCCCTAAAGTAACATGAGAGAGGAAACAGGTTCGGGTCATCATCTTTCTTTTCAGGACAAAACTTGATTATGAGATAAAAATTAAAAAAAATTCTTGAAATAAGCAAAGTACCTTTTTTCATTCATCTTCCGCACTCTACCAGCCTTGACCAGGAAGGGAAATGACAACCCTTTTGAGATTTAATACATTAAACATTTACTACATTATATTAACATAACATTAAACATTTACTACATTATAACTCAATAACTCCTTTTTCAAGTAAAACAAGAACCTAAGAAAGGCAAATGTGAGAAATGTTTGTAAAGTCAACCAATGACTGGCATATATTTTTTATACAGAAAAATGGTTAATTTGCAATAAAGGAAAATGTGTAGTAGTTTACTAGCTGTTGGAATTGTTTAATAACAGCACTTCTGTGACGTGCATTGTTGTTCTAAATAACATATGGCATGGATGCAGAAAAGGTAAGCTGTCAAACAGAATCTGTGTGCTTTGTTATTCCCCATGGCAAACTGGGAACAAATCACAGACCCTATTTCCTCTTCTTTCTGGGCATGTGGCTGTCTGATATTTTCCAGTCCCCTTTGGGCTTCTGTGTGGACACAGGACTGATTTCTGACCAGCAGAATTTGGGTAAACGTGATGTAAGCCTCTTTCAACCCAACACCCCTCTTGCCTTCAATGCTCCATTTTTCTTCTGCTGACTGAATGGAGAGGATTCCGAGGACCCTTAGAGGAGAGTTGCCTGACCAGGAATACTCACACTGGACTCTGGTGGGACCTCAGTCTGTCTTGTACATGCTCCCACATTTGGGCAGTTGTTAACTCTGTGCAAATGGTTGAATCCATTCTGCCTATAAACAGAGAACTGAAAATATGTGACCAGTTACTGTGACTTAAGAAAGAGAGACACAGAGGTAGAGAACAAATGTATGGACACAACGGGGGAAAGGGGTAGGGTTGGAGGAATTTGGAGATTGAGATTAACACATACACTATTGATACTATGTATAAAATAGATAACTGACGAGACCTATTGTATAGCACAGGGAATTCTACTTAATGCACTGTGGTGGCCTGAATGCAAAGGCAGTCCAAGAAACAGGAGATATATGTATACATATAGCTGATTCACTTTGCTATACAGTAAAAACTAACACATTATGAAGCAACTATACCCTAATGAAAACTAATTAGAAAAAAGAATAATCCTGCCAAAGAAGGTCTTTCAAATTCAAACTAGGCCTCTCCTAACATTCAAAAGTACCACTGATGGGAAAATGGTTTTCTTTGTTATGATTAACTCAAGACAAAGGTAGTGACAGGGTACTGCCAATTACCCACTGGTTAAGAACTTTGGTGATACTCGTTGGTCTGAAATAGCTCAAAATTTTAACCTGGTCATTTAACCTGGTCATTTGCAGATGAAGTAGGAAAAATCATACACACGGCCCTAACATAATGATCAGACAATAACCTACAAAATCTTTTTCTTTATAATCCTTGGTTGAGAACAAATCTCTTAGGTTATTTTACATGATCTCTTCTTGTTAGACAAGATGGATCTTCTCGAAGAGCAGGGAAACTGACTTCAGAAATTCCATTGCTCTTGTGGTTTAGACATATTACCCTGTGGGGATGGAGAGAGGCCAATGAGCATCTTCTACAAACTATTTTAAGTGAAAGTTGCTCAGTCATGTCTGACTCTTTGCGACCCCATGGACTACACAGTCCATGGAATTCTCCAGGCCAGAATACTGGAGTGAATAGCTTTGCCCTTCTCCAGGGGATCTTCTCAACCCAGGAATCGAACCCAGGTCTCCCGCATTGCAGACTATTTTGCGTTGGCCAAAGACTTCTGTAAGATGGATATGAAAAAACCGAATGAACTTTTTGGTTAACCCAATGACTCCTCAAAAACAACCAACAAGGAGTTTTCACCAATGAAGCTGGACCTGGTCAAATTCTTTCTTCCTTGAATGAAAGATAATAGTATTCAGTAATCCAAGCTGTTCAGTACTCTTAAGTTCTGATCATTTAGATCTTGGCACACTAAAAAAAAAAGATATTTAATAAAAGGAAGTCAAATCAGACAATAATAGAATATCTCACACCAAAATGACATCAAATGTTTTTTATTGAACAAAAAAGATAGAACATGGAAATTGAATTCACTGAGCAAAAGCAGCTCACCAGATGAAGCTGCTATATTGTGTGCTAAATAATCTTATGAACTGAGTATACAGAATACATATAATATGTAAGTTATCGCAACAGCAAAGGAGAAGGTGTAGAATACAGTTTTGGAGGGAAAAATCTGGTCAAATGACAAATTTAGTTGCTCAAAATTTCTAGCCCTTGTCCACCTAAATTCAGTATGATTCTACATATGTGCATTCAGTATGTGCATACTGAATTCCCATTTTAACTGAAGCTGCTTTTTGGAAGAAATTTAAAAGTATTTATTTTTTTGCATTAATTTGACATTCTAGTCAATTTTTTTAAATTTCCTTTTTGACATATATGTGTGCATGTATTTTTACACACTTAAAAACCCCCAAACCCTTGTTTACAAGTTGAGGGGTCATGCTGTTTTTTTAAAATTAAGATTGGTGAATTTCAATGATTATTTCTCCTGTGCATCTAAGAAATTGGATGTGTTTTCAATGCACCCCCACAGACAGGAGGGCTGACAGATATGTCAAAAATACTTTATGGAAAGAGGCAGGTAGCTCATGCGAGTTGGCAACCTTTTGTCTGGTGTCTCCTGTTGGAACTAGCTGTCTCCCTTTAACATCTCACAGTCAAAGATGAAAGGAAAACTTTTTACTTTGAAGCTTAGTTAGCACAGTTGCACACTTACTATAATCCACCTTTTAACTTGGTTTTTTGGGCTTTTCTAATGTAAGATGACAAACACCTTACACCCAGTACACAGCATCAAAAAGTACTGAAGAAACATCTTATAGACAATACTTTTTTTTTCTTGTATGTTAAATATCAGCTTCTATGGGATATATTTCCAGAATGGTTTGTTACCACTTTATAAACACTCGAAGCCAAACAAACAGCACAAAGAACATCAATGTCTTTTTTTCCAATATTTGTATCAATTACTGGAGGATAATCCTAACATACACTACTTAAGGGGAGGGGGCAAAAGAAGAGGATTCATGACACACTGCAAAGATAGGACTACAGCATCTTAGTTGCAGGGACGATCTTATGGTGCAGAAAGAGGGGACTCTCTAGAAGGTGATGGTGTGGTTTCTTCAGGTGGAAAAACCGTGAGTGTGCAAGCTCGGATGCCACCCAGGGATTCTGGGAGATCAAATACCTTATGCCATTCATCTTTATCTGGATCATATTTCTGCACGATCTCTACCATACAACGATTATTCCACGAATACCCACCAACCACGTAGATTTTATTTTCAAAGACAGCAACCCCAACATCACTCTGCCCTCTTAACATAGCAGCAATTGGGGTCCACTGGTCAAGGATCGGTGAGTAGTATTCACAGCTTAGGACGTCGTCATAATCACTGGTTCCTCTGAAGTGATTGCCGCCGATGACGTAGAGCCTTTCTCCCACAGTGCACATGCAATGCAGACCTCTGACAGTGGTCATTGGCGCCTTCTGGATCCATTTGTCAGTATCAGGGTCAAAGCACATGAGCTCCTTTTGGAAAGTGTCATGAGTAATTCCTCCTAAAGAATGAAAATTATTGGTGGGAGGTAAACAGATTAATATGAAAATGCAAAAGTTAATAGAAGGCTCTCTGTCACAGATAATTAACTTCTAGCCACATATTATGACATTTTAGAGTTTATCAAGTGTGTTCTTATACATGTCTGCCCGCTATAACAACTTTCTTTGGATTAAAAATAAAGAAAATAATATTTTCCTCTCATTAAAGAACAAAAGTGTAGCTTATATTATTGTAATGACTTTCTCAGAGACCCAAGGGATTTAAGAGGCTTTACAGAACGAAAATATATTTTGGCTACTTTTCAAGTTGAGTTTACAGTAAATCCCATCTACAAAGCATCATTCACTCCTGCTGCTCTTTAAATGCTAGGTGTTCCCTTCCTCATTTGTCAATTAAGAATGGCCACTCTAGTTCTCGAGTTAGGATTTTGACTATGAATTGAAATAAATAACAATGCTTTGGAAAAGTCAAAAGTGTTATGCAACTATACAGGCTTACATGAATATTCAGAACTGTTTTTGTAGACCTGTCCTCTCTTAAAAATTTAAAGAATTAGAATGCTGAATATACCTGGAATTTTGTATGTACAGTGATTTGTTGCTGATCTATTGAGTCCATAACATCTATAAAACATATTTTTAGATCATATTTCAATCAGTTTGTACAATGAAAATATCAAACTATGTGTTTGCAGATTAGGGAGAAAACTAAACTAAGCTTCAGCCACATCATTCAAAGCTCTACTATCTGGGGGCCAGATGGCCATCACTAGGTTGTTGGTTTTTTTCTTCTTTTCTATATTTTCTTCTGTACTTCACTGAGTTCCCAGCAAACAAAACAGTGCTGTTTGGTTTGAAAATCAGCTGTGGTTTCCAGCCTACTCTTGACTGGGAAGGTCATTTGTGTAATATATGCTAGTTATGCCAAATCACCACTAGAACAATTCGAATGTCATTTTTTCCCACCAGAGAAATTGCAGCTCTCATTATAATAGCATAGCAGCCACACACATAAAATAGGTAGATGGTGTAAATCATTGATTAGTGGAACATATCATTTCCTGGAAAGCTCTTTCAATATAAGACGTCCCATAGTTTGCTCATAAATTTCACACCAGAAACCTGCCAATCACACACTAAAGGCCTTTCACTGATCCTTCTTGATTACAGATTTCATTAAGGCAGCGTTCAGAGACTCAGACCACAAACATCACCTTAATGCCTTTGTTCTCTAATAATGTAGCTGCAGGCTTGGCACTGGCCGACCTTCAAAAGAGGGAAAATTGTCAGAGGTAGACTCTGTCAGGGCCAAATGGCAAGAACCTATCAGAGTCAAATCCAAATACTGGAAGTGAACATAACATTAAAATAGGACTCATTTCTACATTCTACATAAGGATGATTTGAACACTAACAGTTTGTGTTACTGTAACACTGAGCCAACTGTAGTCTTTTCAGAATTTTTTATTAGAAAAATATATGTGAATGTGGCCAAAACACAGGTAATCAACACAGAATTATTTATGCAATGACACCACAGTAGAACCCAATATAATACTCAGGACAAGAGAAACATGTTATGGGTTGCACTAAATTAGGTCTTCCCTCGTGGCTAGGTCAGTAAAGAGTTTGCCTGCAATGCGGGAGACCTGGGTTCAATTCCTGGGTCGGGAAGATCCCCTGGAGAAGGAAATGGCAACCCACTCCAGTATTTTTGCCTGGAGAATTCCATGGACAGAGGAGCCTGGTGGGCTACAGTCCATGGGGTCACAAAGAATCAGACGACTGAGTGACTAGCACAAATGAGAAAATGAATATTATTATGCATTATATGTATATTGGAAGCAAGTTTTGTGCACAGTAGAGCTCACATGTTATATAATGATATATTTCCTCATGGAGTTTAGCCGAATTCTAAACAGAAATGAATTAATGCTTGTTATAGAGACTATGAATGGTGGTTATTAGAGTATTAGACTATGGACTAAGGGGGCTGAAAGGCACGTTGGAGAAGCTGAAAACTTACCAATTTCTTCTAAGTATTACAGTAGGATTGGCTGGCTGCTAGTCTTATAAAATTTTATAATACCAAAGGCTGCTGCTGCTAAGTCACTTCAGTCGTGTCCGACTCTGTGCGACCCCATAGACGGCAGCCCACCAGGCTCCCCCATCCCTGGGATTCTTCAGGCAAGAACACTGGAGTGGGTTGCCATTTCCTTCTCCAATGCATGAAAGTGAAAAGTGAAAGTGAAGTCGCTCAGTCGTGTCTGACTCTTAGCAATGCCATGGACTGCAGCCTACCAGGCTCCTCCGCCCATGGGATTTTCCATTACATACAAATGTACACAAAAATACATTCTAAAACCTACAATTATATTTTGATTATCCATTTCCTGGATTATTAACACTATATGGAAAGATGGCAACATAGTAAAAATCTATGTATTATATGAATTGCATTTGCAATTATTTACCTGATATATACATTACGCCTCCATACACAGTTCCAGCATGGCCATAGTGGGGCTCACTCATTTTGGCAACATAGGTCCATTCGTTTGTTCTCGGATTGTAACATTCTACTGTAGCTGTTGTTTAAAAAATAAAAAAGAAGAATGAATGGATTTTAAAATATGATTTATAATTTCAAATTTAGCAATAAATTATTTTTCCCTTAGGTGGAACAATAATAATATCCTCATAACTGAAATATTTCTATTTAGGTATGAGATATTCTTGGGGGTCAGATATTAATTATTGAGATTTTGCAATTAATATGAATTGTTAATATATTGAGACATGTTATATCAGACTATTTAATGTAATAATATAACACACTTCTGTCACTGCAGAAATCACTAGACTTTCTTTTCTTCTAGGATCTTGTTACATCTTTATAATTTGATACTTCTCCCATTTCTTTGCTCTAAATATGTGGGAAGAAAAGATGAAAAAAATTACAAGGAAGAAAAACACTTTGATTCTATATGATACACCATATAGGAAACAAAGGTTAACAGATACGAAGCAAAAGTTTAAGTTGATAATGAAATTATGCACACTGCCTGGTGTATGTTTTGATGCCTATTGTTTATTTCATACCAAGACTACAAAATTGACACAGACAATAATTTTTCAGTATTTATACATTAAAGCCAATAGTTTACCACTGCAGCCAGTACTGCTCTAACTTGAAGATGACTGGCAGCATAATAAAATTTTTATTAGGGGTACTTCCTCTCAGCAATAAATTTTCATCCTTAACACAGAGTATTTGAGAAGTGACCTCAACTTATTTAACTATCAATCTGTTATAACATCAAGACTAGAACCAATGACAGTCTAGACAGATAAAAAATGTAATCTTTTTTAAAAGGCAGAATAGGGATGTTAGGAGGTCTCTGATCAACAGCACAAAATTAGGATTAACTTGAAAAGTTTATACTTTTTATTGCAGATGCTGCCACTTGTTAATCCAACTGCTTGTCTCCACTAACCCTGCTTTTTTCTTACTAAGAGAATCACAACACTGCTCAGGAAAGCACTGTGCCAAACTCAAAATAAAATTCAAATCTGCAGGTTCCTGCAGGCCCTGTGAAGCTGGAATTGATGGCATGACATATTTGTAGGCAATGGAATGCAAGTAGGAGGATACAGAGTGGGGCTATTTGATCAAGTCACTGGAATAAAACTTGGCTGCTGCTGCTGCTGCTGCTAAGTCACTTCAGTTGTGTCCGACTCTGTGCGACCCCACAGACGGCAGTCCACCAGGCTCCCCCATCCCTGGGATTCTCCAGGCAAGAACACTGGAGTGGGTTGCCATTTCCTTCTCCAATGTATGAAAGTGAAAAGTGAAAATGAAGTCGCTCAGTCGTGTCCGACTCTTAGCGACCCCATGGACTGCAGCCTACCAGGCTTCTCCATCCATGGATTTTCCAGGAAGGAGTACTGGAGTGGGATGCCATGCAGCAAAATGCAACCCTAATTGATAAGTCATCTTTTGAACAAGTTTTCCTATTTAAAAAATAATACTACTGTGAGACCAGGCAAAACTAGAGACAGATTGAAGAGATTTTCTCTTTTCAATAATTTCATCAAATTCACTAAACAAACTATTTACTTCTCCTCTAACAAAACCTATATTATACCACTTCTTATATCCCATTACTGATTTCCTTTTCTACTTTAGTTTTGAATTTTCAGTCTTATTTCAAAGGTTTTTACTATTTTTTTTTTAATCTCTTGTTAGTTTTGTTCATTGCTTTGGGCTTGGAACCTTACCAACTCTATTTTTTCTAAATCTTTTCATCAGGTAGCAACATTCTACAAAATCTTTCCCCAAAATAAGGACTACTGCCACAATGAATGACAAGCTAAAACTGCTCTAATACTGTTTGTGATTATTTTCAATCACTGGATGTCTTCTTGAGTGTTCAGTTCCATTTGCCGTCAGCATGGCTTTCACCTAACTGACAAACAAAATCCTACTGAATGTATATCAGTAGCACCCTCTTTACACTTATAGTGGATCTAATACATTGACTGGCATCAGCAAAGTAGTTAATAGTAGGGTTTTATTTGATAAAGGAATATAGTCCAATCACACATCCTTTCAGTAAAAGGGTTTTAATGACTTCTGGACATCATCTTTTCCATCTATTTGATGTCAAAGGATAGGTTTTATTATAGTTTCATGCTTTTCTTAATGAATTCTCTCTTGAACTTTGAAATTTCTAGACTGTTACAGTCTTTTCTAATGTCTAATTCAATCTATTTTGAAGTAGTTTCCATTAGTTTGCTCTTATTTTTTAAAGGAGAGCTAGAAGTTGAATAGCTATTCACTCTTCATGATTATTAAAATCTTCCTACGTAGAAAGATAATGCTATTCTTCTATCAGTGAGTTAACTGCATTTTTTTTTTTGGGTAATGGGGGTTATAAGAATCCATCTATACTTTCTCATATAGGAGCCCTTTAAGGGTAAGATGGTTATTAAGCACCAATAACACAAGTATATAATAGTTCATCATCCCTAAATTGCCTTAGTCTCTGTGGGGTCTCTGGGCCCTGATGCGTACAAGGTATGTTTGAGCCCTCTGAGCACCTCTGGCAGGTATGGGGTTTGATTCGAAATGCAATTTTGCCCCTCCTACTGTCTTGCTGGGGCTTCTTTGTTCAGACTTAAATTGAAGACAGTAGGGAAAACCACTAGAGCATTCAGGTATGACCTAAATCAAATCCGTTACGATTATACAGTGGAAGTGACAAACAGATTCAAGGGATTAGATCTGATAAACAGAATGCCTGAAGAACTATGGATGGAGGTTCGTGACATTGTACAGGAGGCGGTGATCAAGACCATCCCCAAGAAAAATAAATGCAAAGGCAAAATGGTTGTCTAAGGAGGCCTTATAAATAGCTATGAAAAGAAGAGAAGCAAAACTTAAAGGAGAAAAGGAAAGATATACCCATCTGAATGCAGAGTTTCAAACAACAGAGAGATAAGAAAGCCTTCCTCAGTGATCAGTGCAAAGAAATAGAGCGAAACAATAGAATGGGAAAGACAAGAGATCTCCTCAAGAAAATTAGAGTTACCAAGGGAACTTTTCATGCAAAGATAGGCACAATAAAGGACAGAAATAGTATAGACCTAACAGAAGCAGTGGAGAAGGCAATGGCACCCCACTCCAGTACTTTTGCCTATAAAATCCCATGGATGGAGGAGCCTGGTAGGCTGCAATCCATGGGGGCGTTAGAGTCAGACATGACTGAACGACTTCACTTTCACTTTTCACTTTCATGCATTGGAGAAGGAAATGGCAACCCACTCCAGTGTTCTTGCCTGGAGAATCCCAGGGATGGGGAAGCCTGGTGGGCTGCCATCTCTGGGGTCGCACAGAGTCAGACACAACTGAAGCAACTTAGCAGCAGCAGCAACAGAAGCAGAAGATATTAGGAAGAGGTGGCAAGAATACACAGAAGAACTGTACAAAAAAGGTCTTCATGACTCAGATAATCACAATGGTGTGATCACTCACCTAGAGCCAGACATCCTGGAATGTGAAGTCAAGTGGGCCTTAGGAAGCATCACTAAGAACAAAGCTAATGGAGGTGATGAAATTCCAGTTGAGCTATTTCAAGTCCTAAAAGATGATGCTGTGAAAGTCCAGCAATCTGGACTTTATGCCAGCAAATCTGGAAAACTCAGCAGTGGCCACAGGACTGGAAAAGGTCAGTTTTCATTGGAACCCCTAAGAAAGGCAATGCCAAAGAATGCTCAAACTACTGCACAATTGCACTCATCTCACACGCTAGCTAAGTAATGCTCAAAATTCTCCAAGCCAGGCTTCAACAGTACGTTAAGCGAGAACTTTCAGATGTCCAAGCTGGATTTAGAAAAGGCAGAGGAAACAGAGATCAAATTGCCAACATCCGTTGGATCAAAAAAGCAAGACAGTTCCAGAAAAACATCTACTTCTGCTTTATTAACTATTCCAAAGCCTTTGATTGTGTGGACCAGAACAAACTGTGGAAAATTCTGAAAGAGATGGGAATACCAGACCACCTGACCTGCCTCTTGAGAAATCTGTATGCAGGTCAAGAAGCACCAGTTAGAACTGGACATGGAACAACAGACTGGTTCCAAATTGGGAAAGGAGTACGTCAAGGCTGTATATTGTCACCCTGCTTATTTAACTTATATGCAGAGTACATCATGAGAAATGCTGGGCTGGATGAAACACAAACTGGAATCAAGATTGCTGGGAGAAATATCAATAACCTCGGATATGCAGATGACACCACCTTTATTGCAGAAGTGAAGAACTAAAGAGCCTCTTGATGAAAGCGAAAGAGGAGAGTGAAAAAGTTGGCTTAAAGCTCAACATTCAGAAAACTAAGATCACAGCATCCAATCCCATCACTTCATGGGAAATAGATTGGGAGACAGTGGAAACAGTGGCTGGCTTTATTTTTATGGGCTCCAAAATCACTGCAGATGGTGACTGCAGCTATGAAATTAAAAGACGCTTACTCCTTGGAAGGAAAGTTATGACCAACCTAGACAGCATATTAAAAAGCAGAGACATTACTTTGCCAACAAAGGTCTGTCTACTCAAGGTTATGGTTTTTCCAGTCGTCATGTATGGATGTGAGAGTTGGACTATAAAGAAAGCTGAGCCCTGAAGAACTGATGCTTTTGAACTGAGGTTTTGGAGAAGACTCTTGAGCATCCCTTGGACAACAAGGAAATCCAACCAGTCCATTCTAAAGGAAATCAGTCCTGAATATTCATTGGAAGGACTGATGCTGAAGCTGAAACTCCAATACTTTGGCCACCTCATGTGAAGAGTTGACTCACTGGAAAAGACCCTGATGCTGGGAAAGATTGGGCGGGAGGAGAAGGGGACGACAGAGGATGAAATGGTTGGATGGCATTACTGGCTTGAGTTTAAGTAAACATGAGTTTGAGTAAACATGAGCTTGAGTAAACTCCAGGAGTTGGTGATGGACAGGGAGGCCTGGCGTGCTACAGTCCATGGGATCACAAAGAGTCGGACACGACTGAGTGACTAAACTGAACTGATCCCTAAATTTGTCTTCTTCCAGCTAGATAACCCATCTCCTTTAGCTTTTCCCATCTTTTAATCCTTATTGTCAACCTTTGGCTTTCTCCAGGTAGGATTGTTCTTGTCATTAGTAAAATCAATATATTGTTTTAAAATAGAATACATGTAATTAACAAGTATATATTCATATCCTTATTTCTATTTTCCATATTTACAAAGCAACAAGATGTTAGTATCAACCACATTGACGGGGGAGGCAACAAGAGATGAGCAAGCAAGGAGCTGGAGCCACAGAGCAGTGAGTCCATCACAGTCTATGACAGGTGGGAATGGTAATGAGGTAATTGGGAAAATCTAGAACAGGGAAGGTCAGGCAAACTACAACCTTAAGCCAAATCCAGTATGTCATCTGCTTTTGTATGTCCCACAAGATAGAAACACAAATTGCTTTCACATTTTTAAATAGCTGGAAAAAAAAATCAAAAAAAAATATTTTGTGTAATATGAAAATTATATGGGATTCAAATTTCTGTGTTCATATATAAAGCTTTATTGGAACACAACCTCACTCATTTGTTTATAAACAAACTGTCTAAAGTTGCTTTCACAACACAATGGCAGAGCCGATTAGTTGTGACAGAGATCCTATAGCCTGGAAAATCAAGATTTCCTTCCTGGCACTGTACTGTGTATTCTAGAGAATCATCTTCAGTAGTCTGGTGGCCTGGTATGTAAATTAGAGATCCTCTCTAATTTAAGAAATTCAGTTAGGTTGGCTGTTTCACGTATCTCAGGGACTCTGATATTCTCAGGTGATTACCCTGGAGTTCAGAATTTACCTGTTCTTTGAGATTAGGAAAGAGATTAGTCCTGAAGAAAATTATTTGCATAATGAGGGCTCTCAGAAAGTGGGGATGGTCTCTAGAATCCTAGAGTGCCAGTTAGTAATATGTCACTTAATAAAGAAACTGCAAATCTATTAAGGGATATGGAGGTATCTGATAAATTTCAGTACTTTTATTGTATATTTATTTGGAAAAATTTAACAAAGGGTTACTTCATTATTTGGAACTTTGACTTATTAATATTAAACTGCAGTGAAAGATACCTGAGCTGTCATATTTCTTCTCAATACAGAAAACTTCAATGAAAGATTGATTTCTTATATGATGCAATTTTGAAAGATACCAGAAATAACTGACTCCTTTTTCTCTTAAGTGACAGCTACTCTAAGCTTTCCCCAGTTTCCCATTGTTCCCAATGTCAAAAGAAAGTAGCATTTCTAAGGAATTATATTTTAGCAATAAATCAGGCTCTAACACACAAACACTATTATTATTGTTTGATGGACTATGGGCTTGGGTCCATACACTCCATGGAAAGATTTTAAAAGGGCAAATCCACTTAAATGATCTAAAATGTCTTGTAGATGCTGCCACTGTCTTCTTTTCATCATTATACAGAGGCAGTGATTATTGTGTATATAAAGAATAAATGATGTACTGATACTAATGAACCGGTTAAACTGTGAAATGATTTACCTATCAATCCGTTTTTCCTGACACCCATTCCTATCCCCTTCTCTATTTATACTGACATATGAATATGTCAACATAATCAGTTAAGGTGGGAATATTAAGTTATTACAACAGATGTTAGAGTGGAGTGGAGGGAGGGGGTTTCCATTAAAAACCATTTACAGAGCAGGATTGAAGGCAAAAGGAGAAGGGGGCAGCAGAGGATGAGATAGTTGGATGGCATCACTGACTCAATGGACATGAGCAAGCTCTGGGAGATGATGAAGGACAGGGAAGCCTGACATGCTGCAGTCCATGGGGTTGCAGAGAGTCGAACACGACTGAACAACAACAACGGAGCAGGAGAGCACACTGATAATGTTTCTCTGGACGGGTTACACTGGGTTTGCTCACCTCAACAATACAGAATGTGACGAGATGTGTCTGTCTACTTCTTACTTCTACGTGGGTATAAAATAGGGGGAACTCAAAGGTGTGGGGTGAGTCAGAAAAAAAAATATGAAGCTTCTTGCTCCTTGGTTTTATGTAATGGCTCTTTTGGGCCTGAAGATTCTCCTGGAATCAAGACCCTCAACTGAAGTGTACTTAATAAGTCAATCACATGATTTTTTAAAAAAAACTTCCCATATATTTTAACTTAAAATATGTACCATAGGGACTTCCCTGGTCATCCAGAGGATAAGCCTCTGCATTCCCAATGCAGGAGTCATGGATTTAATCCCTGGTCAGGGAACCAAGATTTTATATACTGTGTGGCACAGCCAAAAACAATTAAAACAATATGTAACACAGAATGGATTTGCTGGGTATGCTAATTTTAAGGGAAGCAATCCTTTTCTACAAAAGTTTAGTCACTTCTAGATTCTAGGAGATAATTTCTTCAAAGGAAAAGAAATACTAAGTAGTTGGCCTCAATGGAATTATAGTTCTCTTTTGATAATGAGGGTTTGTATCCATAGTATAATCATACATCCCTTTATGAAAATGCAGTTGATGAATTAAGATAAAAGTGGACCTATACTTATCATTTAGAGTGGAGAGTATTCTTTTTAGAACATGTAAATCATTATCCTTAAGTTTAAGCTCTGGGTGATTGTGTTTCAAGTCTAACTATAATCCAAGAGTAATAAATTTAGGACTCACACGTGAAAAGCATGATTCTCTTGTATCCTGTAACTTTCAAACTGAAACACAGAATACTGTTTTTAATAAGAGATGAAGGGGGTGATTTCTGAAGGGCAAGGAAGCCAGTCACTTGCCCAACAAGGTAGTCTACTTGTTGTTCCCAATTGAGTATAATGTGGGAAGAACTCAAACAGGGTGAGGATTAAGTCAGAAGAAAGAAGCCTCTCACCTTAGTCTTATGTAATGACTTTCCTTGGCCTGAAGACGATAAATTCTCAGAAGAGTAAGGCCTCTAATTAATATTAGGAAAAATATATTGAAGACTTAATAGCTGCATATTAACAGGGGTGTTAAAAATCACCAAGCAAGCAGTGACTGAAAACTGGAGCAATTTCCTTAGAGAAAAGAAGTTTCAAAATGGCCACTGATTGAGGGGTTTGATGACCTATAAACTGTAAACTTGTAAAGATTATTTTATATAAGTGGTTTTTCTAAGAAAGTGCCAAGTCACCACTTGCCTCTTCTGCTTATTTTAAGATACCATAAATTTAAAAGAGTATAATAACATGTAAATAATGTGTGTGGGTTAACTGAGGAAAGGACAGCTCTACATGAAGGGTATTCATGTGTCAAGTGCTTTTAGAAGTCTGATTATTAAAATACACTGGAAAACCTGTCTGCTTCATGATTCTGAAAGCTAGTCCAACAATCTGGGAAGTCTGGCCTTAGAAGAAATATCATTGTGACAACAAGGGAAAAAAAAAAAACATGGGTAGAAAACATCAGTAACATTAAGACCATGTCACTAACAAGCAAGAGCTTGATAAGCTGAAAAGGATAAGAACTGAGAGCAGATCTTTTTATCTCCAACAAATAGCTTATTTTCAAATCCACTAGACCACAGAGGATGAGATGTTTGGATGGCATCACCACCTCAATGGACATGAGTTTGGGTAAACTCTGGGAGTTGGTGATGGACAGGGAGGCCTGGAGTGCTGTGCTTCATGGGGTCACAAAGAGTCGGACACAACTGAGTGACTGAACTGAACTGAGATCACCTTCTACTTTTTAGAATACTGAAGAAAAAGATTATGATAATTACTCTGAATTTATCCAGAGCCAATGCCAATATCTCAAACTTCCCCAGGTTTATGGAGCCTAGAATACTGGTCAACTCCAAGGACTCTATTTAGAATAGAGAATAAAGGAAGATGGGTGAAGAAAAGACCAAACGATGGTAATGACAGATATGTAAAACCTGATATAAAATGAGATCTTCCTGACTTCTTTTTGGACAGCTACCTTATTCCAATTTTATCTAAAATAACAAAATTAGTGTTAATTTACATAGCCAAAGTATTGGTCTCTGTTATTGATCTAAGATCAGTGACTGATTTTAGATTAGGAAGACCAAGAAGGGACCGTCAAATAATCAAGTTTACCAGCTCAGTTTACATGAGAATGAGTTTTGAGACTAATAGTTATATATAATACTCATGGTAAATAAAATCTGGATAATATTGAACTTTAAACATTTAGTAGATAAAGAAAATCATCTTACTGTGTGGCCTAGGATAGGTAACAGATTACATAAAAGGACCAACTATAGAAGTCAGTGCTCTGTAAGGAAGGATTTTAACCTGTTCACTGAAATATTCTGTGGGCTTTTACAAATGTAAAATGAGGAAACATGTCAAAGTTCTGTCCAAGATTCCATTAGAATTTAAATTAGCAGAATATGCTTTTCAGTTAAACCTTTACAATGAAAACCATGGATATTGCACCAGTAAAATATTCTGCCACATATTGATATATTTGTAGTGTGGCCAACAATATAGGCTCAGATAGTCTCTGACATTTTCTAAGAAAAACAGTTTAAAATAAAATTCTGGCAACATTTGTTGGTCTTTGATGTTATAAAACTGCTTATTTTATGATCTGACTAGAATCTGGGGGTAAAGAAATTAGTCTTTGTGCTTAATAGACATACACACACTTACGCAGTTCACCAGCTGCATTTCGTCCACCAACTGCATACAGGTATCCTTTGAGGGCACTGAGGTGGAAGAAGGTGCGCTTTTCATTTAGAGATGCAACTTGCATCCACTTATTGTATCGTGGATCAAATCTGAAGACTGTATCAACTGCCGTTTTTCCTTTTGTGTCATAATTGCTCTGTCCTCCAACGACGTAGAGGAAATTTCCAATGACGGCAATGCCATGCTGGTACCTTGGGGCATCCATGGGGGCTAAGGACTTCCACTCATGGGCCTTTTCATCATACATGCGCAATTCCTTGCTGACAACCAGCTGCTGCCTCAGCACTCCTCCTAGTGTAACCAAATGAGTGGTGTCAGACCGAATGGCAGTCCTGTCTGACTGCATCACTGGCTGCATATATGGCATCATTTGATAATTGCTGGCTTCCAAAAGGAGATTCACACACGTATTGTCAGTTCTCATGAAATCCACGGTTTGCACGTAATTAATGAGCTCCTGCGGTGTCATCAGTGGAAATCGTATGTTCTTCATTAACTTTGCAGCAAAGTCCATCCGAGGCTCTTCCAGGCGTAGCCAGCGACAGGTAGCCTTAAAGAGCTCAAGTTCAGTGCAATGCTTAAGGCTATTACTGGAAAGCACGAAGGCAAGACGTTCAAAAGGGAGTTTCAAGAACTCCCCAGTGCTCAGCAACGCAGGAAAATTCTTCAAGACGAAACTGTTAACATATTTATCCACTTCTGTCAGATTGTAGGTATTGGCAATCCGCCCAACTTCAACACAATTGTCTAAAGTGACCTATTAAGCCAATCCAAAAAAGAATAATAATTAAAACCCAACTACTTTCATGGCACTCATACCTGGATATATAAATACCTGCTCTAGAATAAGAGTAAATGTGCTTTTTACTGTCCATATAGATGAAAATTAAGATTCTTTTCTCCGTATATTAACTATTTAAAGAGAATTCACAAACCACCCTTACCTAATCCAATAGAAAGGAGACTAAAAGAAAATGCTTGTTCAGAGTCAGTAGATTGAAAGTTACTCTAAGAAACAATGGTATAACTTGACTATGCCAACATAATTATTTTCTTTCCTCAAAAATGTGTCCTCACCACTACCCTGCAAATACTAAGAAAGTTCTGGCCAGATGGAAGTTCTGCAAAAATAGAAAGCAATTCTATAATGAATCATCTCAATTCACTTTTCAGTCATGATTCTTAAAAGCAACTCAGCTAGCAGATCCACAAACAGAAAAGCTCTAGTACCTGATCCCTATATTTCTTTCATGTCAACAGGCATCATCATTCATCACTATCATTCATTTTGATTCCTTCAAAAGTTATTGCTTATAGTGAAGATAATTTAATAGGGCCATTATTCCTAGGGTGAATTTATTTTCCATATTATTTATGTAGAAATAGAATCAAGGAAATCACTTTCTTGAGGAATGGAATGGGTGTTTTTGCATCAAATTATTCATGTAGTTTAGTTTCCAGTAAGTATGCTGATGGCTGGCACCACAGTTTTCCTTAGCTACTCTCTTACTCTCAGCATACTCCAGCTCTGCCTGGAGTCCCCGTTAGCCCCTCAAATCTCCCCAGCACAGAGTAAAATAAAGCAAAACCAGAAGTCATGAAAAGCAGAGAAGCTATGGAGAGGCCCATCTTTGGCAGGAAGTCTTTTCAATGTTCTAAGGGCTAATTAGTCAAAAGTGAAAATTAGGAAAATCAAATCAGCAAATATGTAAAGCATAAATCACAAAAACAAGCCTGCCATACAAATCTCTTTGTAATTGTATGTGTGTGTGTGTGTGTATGTACAAACACAGAGACAAGTCACAGGCAAAGGACTCACTGGATTTTTTTGCTTAATTTTGTCAGGGTGTGTGTTCACAAATGTCACATAAAGCTCACTGATGCCCCTGTATTGTTAACCGACTGGCAGATGGATAAGAGAAAATTGGCTAATCCTTCTATCATCTTGTTATTGAAAAGCTGAAATGAGATGAAAATCATGACTCCTCTGCATAAAGTCACAGCCGAGTTATGACATAATACCACTGAAAGTTTGAAGGCCAACACATACACACACATGTTGCTATTTTCATAGATTATTACTCAAGAAGAATTTGAACTCTTTTAGGCACTGATTTGCTGCACAAAAATCAACAATTTAAAATTGTTATTATACTTAATACCTATGTATTTTAAAATACCGAAAATAAATTGTAACACAGGAGGACTAGGAAAAATAAATGAACAACTTATGGGCCTTTTCAAACACACAGTTTAATACTATTCGATAACTTGGTTAATAAAAAGTACACTTTAATCCACTTTTAGGGGTGGCAGGTTGGTGTCTGACACAATTTTAAAGTTGTGTAAATAAAATTACAATTAATACCTCATTGCCCAAATCACCCCAGGTGGAAGGAATTCCTGTTTGGGGTAATAGACCTACTTTATGGGGTAAGACATAGTCCTTCCCCAAAAGCAAAAGTAATTTTCATTTTTGAAGATGTTTGCTAATATGGATAAGCAAACATTGATGAAAGCACAAATATATTTCCTGAGTACGCAGATTCTTATCATCACTGATATGATTGATTACAAATAAAAAAATTAAAACAACAAAGACTATATTTTAAATGGGCAAAATAATAGCATTGGCTGTTAGTCACCAAAATTAATTCTAAATTTATAGCATATATAATGGAAGGACTGATGCTAAAGCTGAAACTCCAATACTTTGGCCACCTCATGTGAAGAGCTGACTCATTGGAAAAGACCTTGATGCTGGGAGGGATTGGGGGCAGGAGGAGAAGGGGACGACAGAGGATGAGATGGCTGGATGGCATCACTGACTCGGTGGACATGAGTTTGAGTGAACTCCAGGAGTTGGTGACGGACAGGGAGGCCTGGCGTGCTGTGATTCATGGGGTCACAAAGAGTCAGACACGACTGAGCGACTGAACTGGAACTGGAATATAAACCGAGATTAAAGATTAGAAACCAATCTGTATAATTCAGAACTGGGATCAAGATATTCAGTTCCTTCCTCTTTTCCTTCTTTAGTATCATTCAATAAGGAAACAGTTTTTAAAACAAGAGGATAAAAAAAAAACTACCTTGTATTTAAGGGCATTTTGAAAATCCCTTCTATATATCAGATATACAGATTCTCAGGAATGGGAAAACCTTGACAGATTGCCTAGCTAATATAGCTAGCTGCCTACTCTTTCCTTTAAAAAATGACCACCAGAGAATGGTATTTCATAACCTTCTGAATAGTCATCTTCTTGATACAAGGACTAAGTATTTTCTATAGCTCATGTACCACAGCTACCACACTGTGGGTATATAACAAAGGTTAAATGCCATGATTATCAGCAATTTAAAAATTAAAGATGTGATGATAGATACAACTAAAAACAGAATATCTGCTGAATTAACACAGCAGATTACTAGAGTCTTATTAATTTTAAAATGAGATTCAGATAAGAAAATATGTAACAGGAAATTAATTTTTATGAAGTACATGCAATCAAAGCTAAAAAATTTGGGGAACACGTGTATACCTGTGGCAGATTCATGTTGATGTATGGCAAAACCAATACAATATTGTAAAGTTAAAAAATAAAATAAAATTTAAAAAAATTAATTGTAGACCATAGGGACGGTAGCAGCACAGTGTAGAATAACAGTTAATATAAGCAGATCAAAAATGATGGAATAACAGTAAACAAGTTTTGGAAAAATACAAGATTATTCAATTATAGCTCATTGTAATCCATTCTCAGTCATGATTTTTAAAAGTGTTTCAGCTAGCATAGTCCCAAACATTTAACCTTAGACATTACAAAATAATGAATATGTACAGTAACATAATATATACTGCAATTCAGGTACATAATACATTTTAAAAAATGTAAAATATGAATTTAAAGCTTATTAAAAAATACATCATAAGCAGAAAGAACTCTAATTTCATCTGAATATATACCCTGGCCAAAATTCCAAAGAAGAGTCATTAAAGAAGTTAAGCCAGGTAATTATATTAGAGTTTTAAAGGATAGAGAAGCAAAAAAGGACAAAATTTCCCAACTTCTTATGAGAACCAACAGCGTTATTTTAAAAAACAATCAAGTACACATTTAAGTTTCCTTGATATAATTTATAAATTATTCTACTGATTACAGTAGAACCTTCATGGTCATCCTAAAGGCAGTTCTAAGCATCATGATTTTCAATTTTCATTAGCATACTGGTACTCATTGCTGCAATATTAAGTTGTCCAAATCACACCTGATGTACCTAATGCTGTGATTAACATAATTTGATATTTTAATGACAGGTTTCATCAGTAATCTGTGATGTTACGTTGTTGAAGTTCAGTGTCTTATACAAATAAATTTCCATTTAGAAAAAAAAAAGCAAATGACTATCTGCTTTTCGTCCTCTCAAGGGAAGAGCAAACACTAAGAAATTCACTGGTAAATCTGGGCAGTGGGGTGGTGCTCTTCAGACATTCAGTGTACCAAATTCTCCTTGGTGCTATCTAGTTTATTAAAATAACACCCTGACCTCAAGTACAACCAATGCAAAGAGAGAAAGCACGTTCACAGAAAACGACTGGGAAGCAGTCAAACAAGCTACTTTGAGGGATACAGGACATAACAGGTATCTTCTCCCAAGCTTCCTTCCACAGATGAGAATATCACAGGATACAAGAAAGGGGCCTTTGGGTAAGAAGAACAAAGGGATGATAAGAAAACTAAAACCTTTCTCTCCGGGTCTTATTTCTCTTCAGATGATTGACACCATTTGAGGTGAATTTTGAGGGTGTGTCCAGCTTGGCGAATCCTATTTTCTTATTCCTTTGCACTTTGAATGCACTTGCCCTGGTGGATGCAATAGTTATCATAATGGTCTTTGGGGGGATGAGTTGGTTTAGGCCCAGGCTGAGACTCTTCTTTCCTTACAGAATCCCGGACAGGCAAGAATGGGCTGATTAAAGTTATATGCAGGGATGATATTTAGAATATTCGAGTACCAACTAATCAGAACACATACTCAACCATAAACAACTGGTATCTGGGTACTACTTGCTGAGTATCAGCCTTGACAAGAAGAAAAACAAGACTGGTTTAATGGGGAGGGAAACAGTTTTGATTCATTTTAAAATTACCCATGAATTTTTTTCTCTAATTTGCATTGAGCTTCCCCCAAAGCAAAAACATTACCTGGAAAGACATGTTAATCAAGCTTAATGGGTAAATCCAGTCTTTATGAAAGAAAGAATGTCAAATGCATGTACTATACAGGAAATCCTTACATCAAAAAGAACATTCTTTCCCAAAAAGAACATTCCTCAAAAACACATCCTTGCTGCTGCTATGGTCACATAATAGCAAAAGAAGCTATCTTTTCCAATAACTTCCTCCGATTCCCTTCATTGTTCCCTTAGAGAAGTCCTTTGTTCTCCAACAAATGTGCCTCTCTTGTTTTCTACTGTCTCGCACTCTTCATGACCCCAGTCACCTCAATAATTTCTGTACATTGCACTGTGAGCTCCCCAACCCGATCAGTGACAATAAATGTACAGGTGGAACCAATGATAGACCTGTATCAAGAAAAAAAATAAACACTTAAAAAAATGAGTTTAAAGAAAGTACACTGAGTCTAAAGCACAGAGAAGTTTCATTCTCTGATTAGATATGCTTTTATGTAAAAAGAAAATGATTTCTTGCTCACCTTCATCCTGCTGTTTACTCTGTATAACTGTAAACTTAAATTTCAATTTTTTCCAGTTCAATTGCAAATTGTTCTATTTCAGTAACCTGACATTAAATTGGGTTTTACAGGCTAGCCTGTAATCCTCCATAATAGTAATACTGTGGGGAAAATGCTAGATGGTACAATTTCCAAACAGCAAACAAATGATAAAAAATTTGACTACAACTTGTTTTTAAATCAGGGGACTGCCACATGGAATTTAGCATGCTGTAGTTATGCAATGTCATAAGGACAAAAGCTAATGTAATTTTTGTAGGTATGTAACAAAACAAAGGTAATTTTTTATTATGTCCATGATAAATGATAATATTTTTAGTTTTACAGAAAATTTTACCAACTCTGCATTATATCCTTCACTGTCATCCTTTTGTTTTCTTTTCATAGTCCTCTTTTTCTATAACTACCAAGAAAATAGCATAGCAAGAACAAAATTAGGGTCTATAGGTCTTATAGCCCCTAATACTAGTTACAACCCTAAAAGAAAAGTATTGCTGCAAAGAAGGCAAAGGTCAGGGCGCAGGGTTCTTGTTCTACTGAGCGTGATGCTCCCTTACAGAGAATGGATGCCTAACCGACCAAAGGCAAATGTGGCTTTATCACTGTATTTGGGGTTTGGCGGTATTTTTAGCAATACAGAGTTGTTCATTTTATTTTTTTAATTTTATTGGAGTATAGTTGATTTACAATGTTGTGTTACTTTCTGTTGTACAGCAAAGTGAATCAGTTATACATGTACATATATCCACTGTTTTAGATTCTATTCCCATATCGGTTATTACAAAGTATCGAGTAGAGTTCCCTGTGCTAGACAGTAGGTTCTTATTATTTATTTATGTGTAGTAGTATGTATATGCCAATTATTATCGTATTATCATTATCATTATCATTCAACATTATCATTCAAAATTAACATATAAAGGTTTTGTGGATGATATGCTGATTCATCTTCTATATACCACTGCTCCTCTTCATCCACACAAGTGGTTAAGAACAGATAGAAAAGAATTGTGTTCAAAGCTAACTTTTCTTTCCAGAAATTCAAACCCAGGAAGTGTTTTGGTTATACGAACTATAATCACACTATATCAATAAGAACACAAATCTATTTCCTCAATACAGTTGGGTTAAGTACATGGTTGCAAAATTGTTATATTTTTAAATTATCTATAATAACTGAGCCTGTGGGAAAACGGAAAACATATTTACCTTTGAAAAATATTTATATTATCTTGACACTTTCAGTTCTTATAAATAGGAAAGGCACCCAGGGCTACTGTTTTTCCTGATTTACTTGATTGCTGAGAAAGGGATAATAGAGTAAAGCCTAAATATTTAACTAAGATATGGAAAGCATGAAAGAAGGATAAAGGAAAAGTTAGATTTTATATAATCCGTAAACTAATAACCCACCAACTTTTCTCAAAAATTACCATGGATTCTGAGAAGGAAGATTTCCATGTAAAATCACATAGACATATCCTAAGCAAACAAGATGAAAGATAAGAAAATAGTATGGTACTAAGAAAAAGCTCATAGGCAAGAATTTTTAAAATGGGAGTAAGCTACACTAAAAGTAAGCTTTGTCAGGGACATGTCTCTTCTCCTTTAGAAATGGGCTTTAGTATCTCTGCAGAGATACTCGAAATGAAGATTATAATCTTTAAGACAATATTAAGTGTTTATAAAAATAAAGACATTTTCCAAAGGGTAAAAACATACAGTTATAATAAATGCTTCAAGGAAGTTAAGGAACCAACATTCTAATTACAGGAAATTTGCTATGATGTCATCTTGAAATAAATGTGCTTTAAATAGACTTATCCAGAACAAACTTATTTTCTAATATTGTTATTTTGAGAAATGCATATTTTTATAACTTAAGAAATCAGCTTTACCCAGTTTGGTTCTTTTCATTCAGACTAAGGAACTGATCACAACCAGCATCTCAAGTGATAGGTACTGAACTTGAATAACAGACAATGGGTACTAGGTCAACAGTGTCTGTAGCTACTGATTAGTTTCAAGGAAATCATGACACTGTACCTAGTTTGCCTCAGGACAGCCACATGTTGCTAAGATCAGTGTAAATAAAGGTTAAGAGTTTATAAATGTAAGTATTAAGTACTATTAATTTAAGGGTCTCAACCAAAATGAGGCACTATCCAAAGCAAGTGGGTGACTATAAGGAAGTTCAGTGACTGGTGGTTGTATGTGTCCTCTATTATCTATTAAAATATGCTGTAAACGACTTAGTAGGTGATGTGTTGCCATGGAATCAAAAAGATTTACACATAGGTGTTAGTTCTTCTCAAGATCTAGGTCCCATATTTAAAGGAAGAAAAAAAAAATGACTTGAGTATATCTTAAAAGACTTCTAGAACCTCAGATGACTTTCCCATAGAACTCCATTTAAAAAACCTGCTTGTATAAAATCATTAAGCAGAATAAAACTGGATTACAATATATAACATTATCAAACATGCTAAGGATTTTATTGCTATCAAACCCTTATTACTGTCTAATGTCACTGGATGACACAGAAGGCTTTTTTAAATGGTTCTATTTTGTAAAAATGCACTTGCACTGTTTTCTCCTGAACCTGCTTCCAAACCATACAGTAGATGACATCTCTCTCTAAAGGCCAGTTAGTTTCAGGCCACAATACTATTCATCACAGGAAAAGATTTGATTTGAAAATGTCTTACCCCAGATATGAGAAAAACTTTGCAGAAGTCCAAAACCGGCAGAATCTGTAGAAAACTGGCAGCTTCCAGTGTGTCTTGAAGGTTGTCCATATTAAGAGAAAGCTTTGCAGTGTAAATGAAGTCAATAATTTTCCTTAAACCGACTTTGCTCACGCCATGAAGCTTAATGCACATTAAATCTTGTTCTTTCATCCCACCTTAAATAAAGACACTCAATTAAATGAAGGTGGATAATTTAATTAAGGTCAAACTCACTTCTGTTGCTAATTAGATGCAATAAAATCAGGGAAAATTTTATTCTGTGTAAGCATTAGTATCTGAGTCAAGCTTCTGCATATTTTACAGTTAAAAGAGAGTACTTAAAAAGGAATATCTCTATACTAATGGAGGTGGTATATGATGCAAGTGCCTCCAAAATGTTCTCCTGGCACTTCAGATCTTTTGATGGATTAGAGATTGTACTAGTGACATTGTATTAGTCTCTGATGGCCCATTCAGATATGTGTCTGGAAAAGCAAAGCTATGAAATAAAGGTAGACAGAGGTATAAAAAAGGTATATCCATTTTCCAAGTCAGAAAAGCACCACCCACCCACACACATACTGGGTATCTATTCTTTTTAAACTCTTCTTGTAAAGACACGGAACAAAAGCACTGAATCTTCCTCTAGCAATGAAAAGATTTAAACACTTATTTTTCTTATTGTTTTAATATGAAAGTAGAGTTTAGAAGGCAAGCTACCTGTGAACATAGCCTTGAAGTAATCACTAGCAGAGGCCATCATGACTCTGTGCACAGGGAAGGCATCATCTGTGTCCCCTGGCATCAGGGTCACGTCACAGAGCAATCCTTCAAGTCGGAGCTGGTCAAATCCCTACAAGAAGAACATGAGATAAGCCACTCATCAAGGTAAAATGGGAACACAAATTTCTGTGTGCTAAAATTCTCTTGACATATTAATGTCTGTGGAACATAAAGCCAGTAGAATAATGACTCAGAAGACAAAAAACTGAACAGCTTACTTGATATGTGACAATAAAGAACAAATAAGGAAAAGAGCATATATGTTCACTTATTTATACAACCATTGGCTTTTATTATTCTGAAAAAAACTACCATGTACACTTTCATTTTCCCATGTGCAGAATTAGGGTGTTACACTACCATTCCTTTCCATAATAATATATTTTATAATATATAGTTCTTTTATTCTTGGTTTTCACTTGCTTATTTTTGTTGTTTGAAAAAAGAAAGGTCCAGAACATCTGTGCTAACTGCAAAATAGGAGTTACTTTCTGCCAACCAGATTATTCCACCTCTTACAAAACAAGGAACTGTGTTAGACATCCTTATATTCAGTATTTGATACTAGTATTTGATATACTTGCTCCTGCTTGATCAATTATCTTTCAAGTTTTAAATTTAATTATCTCTGGAAAAAAGTGCCCAGGGAGCTCCAACGTGAGACATAATTGTCCCCAAATGCTTAAAGTTTAGTGGAGAATTAATAGGCTGACACCCACAGTTCAGAGGAGAGACAGGGCTCTGCTGATAAGAATGCCTGTTGATTAGCTCCACCACCCACTCCTTGAAGAGCCCAACCAATGATAAGCAGGCAGCTGTTCCCTTGGTCTACTCTGGGAAGAATGAAACACTGTAAGATTATAATAGGCTGGTGAAATGCATAAAAAGATGATAATATACAATTTAACAATGAAGCTCAAAATGAAGATTTTTCAAGATGGAGTCTGTAGTTTCAAAAATGGAAATGTACTCTTATAAAAAATCATGAAGATACTCATACAAATTACTTTCAAATAATATAACAAAAACTACCAGCAGAATTATTCTATCCCCTTCATATTTTAATGACCCCACATAAAACTTTTATTTAAAGTTGTGATTCACAGATTTAAGAAGCAGAAGGCACAACATACTGAAGAATGCAGTTTCAGAAATATCGATCCTGCACATATGTATAAGATAAATCTTAGTCTAAACATCTTCTCATCACAATTTTTAAATGGCTTTCTAAAGAAAATGCTTGAATCTACAGAACTAGAACTTCAAAGAGATAATATGATCCAGCCACTTTCTCTCTGGAGAGAGATATAAATATTTTAATTCTAAAAATATTTATACATTATACATACACTTTGGAACAGGATTATGTATCATATTTTTTGCTCTCCAACAGTGATTGACATATGTTTTTGCTCACAAATATCAACTCTTTCACAAATATCCCCTTTCCATTGTAAATGCAAACATTCTCCCCCAATGCCCCCTCAATATTTTCCATTGCTAAATCATCTCCCATCCCTGTTATTTAGAAAAGTAGAGGTTAAAAAGAGATGTCCATTTTAGGGAAATATCTACATGCAGAAGGTAAAAAGTGGTGAAAATTCACATATAGTGTGTGAACTATTGCAACTTAATTGCAATTAAGTTTAAGTGGATCACCTTTTAAACATAAATGAGCATATGAGCACTGGAAAGTCCTAAATGCAACCACTGGGGCTGAAACAGAAGAGGAGGGAACCATCAGGTAGAAGACTAGGATGTCTGAATTCCCCAGTGCTTGGCACACCATGGGGACTTCACAAATGTTCAGCAAATGCTTGAACAAACAAGCCAGACTTTACCCAGATGCCATAACTTGGTATTAAAAAAAAAAAATCAACATGTAGAACCTGAATTTTGTAACAAGCTAACTAGAAACAAAGAACATTATTTGTGAACCTACTCTCAATAATAAAATGAATTGGACCTATAGTTCTCACTTGTGGTAAACTATAAAGGTTAAGATGAGAGAAGAGGAACTGAATCAGGGTTTAGGCTGAAAAGTTTGGCTTCCAAGGGCTTGGCTTTTTTCTCCTTCAGATAAATTTCAGATTTCAAAAATTTAAATATATCCTTGTGATAAAAATACAGAAGGACATAAACTGAAAACCAAAAGTCCACCTCTTCTACTTACTAAGACTAACTACTGCTAACAGTTTAGTATATGTACTTCCAGGTCTCTTTCTATTCATATACATAATCTACCTTTTGCTTGTATACATACAGGATTTTTAAGAGTAGGATACTATATGTACTGTTATGCATTTTAAAAGTTCACCTGAGCACATAACACAGACACCTCTGTGTCTCAATACACACAAATCTATTCTTTTTAGTGGATGCACAGAATTTCAAGAGTGTGGTTCAGTTCAGTTCAGTCACTCAGTCATGTCCGAATCTTTACTACCCCATGAACTGCAGCACGCCAGGCCTCCCTGTCCATCACCAACTCCTGGAGTTCACTCAAACTCATGTCTATCGAGTCAGTGATGCCATCCAGCCATCTCATCCTCTGTTGTCCCCTTCTCCTCGTGCCCTCAATCCCTCCCAGCATCAGAGTCTTTTCCAATGAGTCAACTCTTTGGATGAGGTGGCCAAAGTATTGGAGTTTCAGCTTTAGCATCAGTCCTTCCAATGAACACCCAGGACTGATCTCCTTTAGAATGGACTGGTTGGATCTCCTTGCAGTCCAAGGGACTCTCAAGAGTCTTCTCCAACACCACAGTTCAAAAGCATCAATTCTTTGGTGCTCAGCTTTCTTCACAGTCCAACTCTCATATCCATACATGACCACTTGAAAAACCATAGCCTTGACTAGACGGACCTTTGTTGGCAAAGTAATGTCTCTGCTTTTCAATATGCCATCTAGATTGGTCATAACTTTCCTTCCAAGGAGTAAATGTCGTTTAATTTCATGGCTGCAATCACTATCTGCAGTGATGTTGGAGCCCATGAAAATAAAGCCTGCCACTGTTTCCACTGTTTCCCAGTCGATTTGCCATGAAGTGATGGGACCAGATGCCATGATCTCAGTTTTCTGAATGTTGAGCTTTAAGCCAACTTTTTCACTCTCCTCTTTCACTTTCATCAAGAGGCTTTTTAGTTCTTCTTCACTTTCTGCCATAAGGGTGGTGTCATCTGCATATCTGAGGTTATTGATATTTCTCCTGGCAATCTTGATTCCAGCTTGTGCTTCTTCTAGCCCAGCATTTCTCATGGTGTACTCTGCATATAAGTTAAATAAGCAGGGTGACAATATACAGCCTTGACGTACTCCTTTTCCTATTTGGAACCCGTCTGTTGTTCCATGTCCAGTTCTAACTGTTGCTCCCTGACCTGCATATAGGTTTCTCAAGAGGCAGGTCAGGTGGTCTGGTATTCCCACCTCTTCAGAATTTTCCACAGTTTATTGTGATCCACACAGTCAAAGGCTTTGGCATAGTCAATAAAGCAGAAACAGATGTTTTTTTGGAACTCTCTTGCTTTTTCCATGATCTAACAGATGTTGGCAATTTGATCTCTGGTTCCTCTGCCTTTTCTAAAACCAACTGGAACATCTGAAAATTCACGGTTCACGTATTGCTGAAGCCTGGCTTGGAGAATTTTGAGCATTACTTTACTAGCGTGTGAGATGAGTGCAATTGTGCCATAGTTTAAGCATTCTTTGGCATTGCCTTTCTTTGGGATTGGAATGAAAACTGACCTTTTCCAGTCCTGTGGCCACTGCTGAGTTTTCCAAATTTTCTGGCATATTGAGTGCAACACTTTCACAGCATCATCTTTCAGGATTTGAAATAGCTCAACTGGAATTCCATCACTTCCACTAGCTTTGTTCGTAGTGATGCTTTCTAAGACCCACATTCCTGGATGTCTGGCTCTAAGTGAGTGCTCACACCATCATGATTATCTGGGTCGTGAAGCTCTTTTTTGTACAGTTCTCCTGTGTATTCTTGCCACCTCTTCTTAATATCTTCTGCTTCTGTTAGGTCCATACCATTTCTGTCCTTCATCGAGCCCATCTTTGCATGAAATGTTCCCTTGGTATCCAATTTTCTTGAAGAGATCTCTAGTCTTTCCCATTCTGTTGTTTTCGTCTATTTCTTTGCATTGATCGCTGAGGAAGGCTTTTTTATCTCTCCGTGCTATTCTTTGGAACTCTGCATTCAGATGCTTCTATCTTTCCTTTTCTCCTTTGCTTTTTGCTTCTCTTCTTTTCACAGCTATTTGTAAGGCCTCCTCAGATAGCCGTTTTGCTTTTTTGCATTTCTTTTCTATGGGGATGGTCTTGATCCCTGTCTCCTGTACAATGTCACGAACCTCTGTCCATAGTTCATCAGGCATAGACAGAGTGTCTATCAGATCTAGTCCCTTAAATCTGTTTCTCACTTCCACTGTATAATCATAAGGGATTTGATTTAGGTCATACCTGAATGGTCTAGTGCTTTCCCCTACTTTCTTCAATTTAAGTCTGAATTTGGCAATAAAGAGTTCATGATCTGAGCCACAGTCACCTCCCGGTCTTCTTTTTGCTGACTGTATAGAGCTTCTCCATCTTTGGCTGCAAAGATATAATCAATCTGATTTCGGTGTTGACCATCTGGTGATGTCCATGTGTAGAGTCTTCTCTTGTGTTGTTGGAAGAGGGTGTTTGCTATGACTAGTGCGTTCTCTTGGCAAAACTCTATTAGCCATTGCCCTGCTTCATTCTGTATTCCAAGGCCAAATTTGCCTGTTACCCCAGGTGTTTCTTGGGGTGTGGGGTGTGGGGCCAACCACAATTACTCATCCATTCCTCACTTGAGAGACTCAAATATCTCTCAACTTTTGCTATTACAAGCAATATTGCAATAAACTGCCTTGTACCTATACTTACTTATAAGTAGATCTGTGGGAGATATTTTTAGAAATGGAATTGCTGGTTTGAAGAATATATACTTTGAAAGTTTTAATAACTACTGGCAAGTTAAAGCATATGGTTTTATCTTGGAAGATTTACCATACCTTGGGTAATGTCAAAAAAAAGAGATGTCAAGATGTCCATTAGATGAGACTACGTACAGTATGTCACCTTTATTTTTATTCAGGAAATAACTTTTGAATTTTCTTCTCTAAGATGTATGTAGATAATATCTTTGAAAGGTAATCATGGCTTATTCAGTCAAAAGCAATGATTGTATCTAATCAGTTATTTTCTTCCCCACCTCAAAATCCAAAATCCTTCTTGGCTCATTTGCTGGCCCTCCTGCCTTTAAAATATTTCTACAAATATTTTATACTGGGAATTGAGTTACGTCAGTAGGTTTTTTTCCTACTACTGTAAAAAACAAATTTATTTATTTGACTGTGCCAAGTCTTCGTTGCAGCATACAGGATCTTCAGTCTGTTGAGGCATGGGGACTCTTCGTTGTGCCATGTAGGATCTTAGTTCCCCAATCTAGGACTGAACCCAGGTCCCCTGCATTGGGAGCTCAGAGTCTTTGCCACTGGAACACCAGGAAAGTCCCTTTCCTGCTATTTATTGTTCTTTTTTTTCCCCTTTGAAAAAAGGCATGGCTAATGTTTCCTTTACCATTACCTGCATCATTTCTCATTTGGTCCATATTCCATCAAAACTGCTTGCTGAGATTTGCAGTCAATCCTCAAAATCTGGACAGTTCAGCTAAGACCCCAGGAGCTGTTTACCCTCTTCACAAATGTGATCATTTTGCTTCCTTTTGCACTCTTAAAAATGATCCTCTAACTATTCTTAGTATAATCTGGCAGCACCAAAGAAAGGAAGCTGAGGCTCCTAGACCACTTTTATCACATTCTGAGTATTTTCTATTCTAAGTTTAAGTTATCTACCTTTGGCAAATTGCTTTTGAGAGGTTTTTGCATTTGTTTTCACTGCATGTAGTTTCCTAGTGTAATATATCTCATAACCTTTATTTTCAGATGCACAAATAGTCCCCCTATCCAATTCCATATTTGCTAACTTTATTCCTGATTATTGCTATCCTCATCCAAATAAGATCTATCAATTCGGATTGTTTTCATACAGATCTAAATATCTTGTTTGCATGTTGTTATCTGTATTATCCCAGCTTCGTCTAAAGGGAAAAAGGCTAAAGTTCCTCTACAACATACTTTGTCGTACAGAAGTAGACAGTCATTTCTCTAAACAACTTTTATACTCTAATCTTGTGAAGAATGTACACTTAAAAGAAGCTGGGATCATTTTCTTTCACAATTCTCATCTGACTTCTATATATCTACTTTTACTTTCACTCATATCAATTCAGTTCAGTCGCTCAGTCATGTCCGACTCTTTGCAACCCCATGAACCACAGCACACCAGGCCTCCCTGTCCATCACCAACTCCCGGAGTTCACTCAGACTCACGTCCATGGAGTCAGTGATGCCATCCAGCCATCTCATCCTCTGTCGTCCCCTTCTCCTGCCCCCAATCCCTCCCAGCATCAGAGTCTTTTCCAATGAGTCAACTCTTCGCATGAGGTGGCCAAAGTACTGGAGTTTCAGCTTTAGCATCATTCCTTCCAAAGAAATCCCATGGCTGATCTCCTTCAGAATGGACTGGTTGAATCTCCTTGCAGTCCAGGGGACTCTCAAGAGTCTTCTCCAACATCACAGTTCAAAAGCATCAATTCTTCAGCGCTCAGCTTTCTTCACAGTCCAAATCTCACATCAACACATGACCACAGGAAAAACCATAGCCTTGACTAGACGGACCTTTGTTGGCAAAGTAATGTCTCTGCTTTTCAATACGCTATCTAGTTTCGACATAACTTTCCTTCCAAGGAGTAAGTGTCTTTTAATTTCATGGCTGCAGTTACCATCTGCAGTGATTTTGGAGCCCCAAAAAATAAAATCTGACACTGTTTCCCCATCTATTTCCCATGAAGTGATGGGACCAGATGCCATGATCTTCGTTTTCTGAATGTTGAGCTTTAAGCCAACTTTTTCACTCTCTACTTTCACTTTTATCAAGAGGCTTTTTAGTTCCTCTTTACTTTCTGCCATAAGGGTGGTGTCATCTGCATATCTGAGGTTATACAGATTCATGAAAATACCTTGCATACTTAAAATCTGTCCTTTTATTATAAAATCATTGTCTCCCACCAAATCTGAACTTATTCCTCTAGCCAGAATTCTATAAACATTTTTGCCTATTTCCACATGCTAGTAGTCCATGATATACAGATACAGGTCTGTTTTATACAAAATTGCTCAAAATTTCCAATTAGTCTTTCAGAGTGTCTTTAAACTATTTCTAGTGCTTTAAACTCAACTTCTTTCTAGCTTAATCCTTTAGTTCTCTCTTTTCCTATTTCTTCTGGGCCTTGGGTTCTATTTATGAGGGCATTGTGGCCTGTTCTCTATTCCCCTTTCCCTCTTTTATAAACATCCTCATATCTTCTTTTTTAAAATCTCTTCTTCACATTCTTTTGGGGAAAAAATAAGCATTAAAAAAAATGTTCTTTTAAAAAAAAGGATTTTCCTGGACTTGTGGACATGCTGTGGGTGGAGAAGAAAGGGTGGGATGAACTGAAATAGTTGCACTGACGTATATGCACTACCATGTGTAAAATAGATAGCTAGTGGGAAGCTACTATATAGCACGGGAAGCTCAACTCCAGTCTCTGTGATGACTCAGAGGGGTGGGATGATCGGAGGGAGGCTCAAGGTGGGAGGATATCTGTATACATATAACTGATTCACTTCGTTGTACAGTAGAAACTAACACAACATTGTAAAGCAACTATAGTCCAAGTAAAAAAGAAATTAAAAAAATCAGAATATAAATATATAAATACAATGAATATATATGTATATATATTTTTTCTTCTCTGTAGTAAATTTACCTAACATATCAAAACTTCAAATACTATTAAACAGAGGGAGGTACATACCCTAAAGGACTGACATTTTTAAATGAGTTTGATAAACTTTTAAATGGTCACATTAAAACAGAGGAGGGTATGTGCTGATATTATACATCTATACTATAGAAACCTGATAAGTTACAAATAATGTATACTAAAAGTTGCTTGAATGTCAACAGCTTTCAAATTAAATATAATACTACTATGGGAAAATAGCTAGATTGATACTCTCAGGTATTAAAAAAAATAATCTGATAACCAAATCTCTACACTAAATTCTGCATTGGAAATAACTTACTAGCATAGTCTATCTAGCTTTGATCAGTATAATTTGGAAAAGGAAGGGGAATAAAAAGGAAATGCATCCTGAGAAGAGCAATAAAATTAACATTAAATATGTTTTATGAACAAAGATTAAGGAACTAAAAGAAGAGAAGGCTGAGGAATACGTTTACTCCACTCTTTAAGTAAATGCAATATATTTGATCAAAGCAACACCACAGTCATGTTGCTCTGAGACATCATTCATTTCATTCAGAGGACAGAAAAGGAACAGATTAATTAAACTTTGTTCTCATAATATAACACTGCTTGGAGTTTAAAAACTGCTAATGGCTTTCTATCACTGCTTTATATCATTATATAAGACTTTAAAGATTAATCTGGCCCTAACTCAACTGTTTAGCCTTATTTTTCATTATTTCTCTAAGTACTCAGATAAACTAAATAGCTATATATATATATATATATATATGTATATGTGTTATATATACACACACCATAAAACTGAATTTTCACTGGTAAATAATACTCTACATTTAGGGAAGAAATAACACCAATTTTACAAAACCAGATCCAGAAAATTAAGAAGGAACATGTCCTAAATCATTCTACAAGGCCAGCATTATCCTACCAAAACCAAAGATAATCAAAGAAAACCACAATCAAAATTTCTCATGACCATAGATGAAAAAATTCCTAAAATTCTGGCAAGTCAAATTTAAAAATATATAAAAAGGTTAATACATTATGACCAAGTGGGGTTTATTCCTATAAGGCATGGCTGCTTTAGCATGCAAAAGTCAATTAATTTAATTCATATTATTAGTAGACTAAAAAAGAAAAATGATAAGATCATCTCAGTAGGTACAAAAAAAGCATTTGACAAAATCCAATATCGATTTATGATTTGAAATAAAAAAACAAAACTCTCAGCAGACTAGGAACAGAAAGAAATTTCCTCAAACCTATACACAGTCCATGGGGTTGCTAGGAGTCGGACACGACTGAGCGACTTCACTTTCACTTTTCACTTTCATGCACTGGAGAAGGAAATGGCAACCCACTCCAGTGTTTTGCCTGGAGAATCCCAGGGATGGCAGAGCCTGGTGGGCTGCCGTCTCTGGGGTCGCACAGAGTCGGACACGACTGAAGCGACTTAGCAGCAGCAGCAGCATACCTAACGTAACACTTAATGGTGAAAGAATGACTGCATGCCTCCCTACTATTAGGACAAAGCAAGAACATACACTCTAACCACTTCTATTTAACATTTTTCTGGAGTTTCTACCCAGTACAATAAGGCAAGTAAAAGAAATAAGAGGCATTAGACTGGAAAGGAAGAAAAAAACTATATTTACAGGCAAAATGGTTATCTATGTAGAAAATCCTACAAAATCCACAAAAAAACTTCTAGAACTATTAAGTCAGTTTTTCAAGGTCTCAAAACAGAAGATGAATAATCAGTAACAGTATTTTTATATCGTAGCAGCAAACAATCAGAAATTGAAATAATGTACTTGAGCATATTTAACTCTCAGTTGGTATGTGCTAGTCCTCTCTATCACTTGAAACATGCTAAATAACAAACAACAAAGAAACTCATTTGAAAACTCAAGGTAATAATACACTAAAGTGGTCTGAAAAGAAAGGTGGTAGACTCTCATCCAACTTATGTACTACAGATATACACTTAATTGGAAGTATCAAGATAACCTATTGTACCCTAACCTGAGTACCTGAAAAACTATCCCTAAGAAAAACTACATACTCAGTTTTCTATATTCTAGTTGACATTCAGGAAACTTAAATAAAGAAATAAAAGCATCATTTTAATAAAAACTTCAACAATCTGAATTATTTAAGTGCTTCTTTTATAAAATATAACGTTCTAAAATCACTATCTTATGTTAATAATATATTTTATAGATTATCTTACGATCATAAAACTTTTAAATAAGGTATAGTTCATTAACATGACAACCAGCAACCCAAACTTTTACTTTAGGGTATGTATTTCATCAAGATTGCAGGGAGAAATATCAATAACCTCAGATATGCAGATGACACCACCCTTATGGCAGAAAGTGAAGAGGAACCAAAAAGCCTCTTGATGAGAGTGAAAGAGGAGAGTGAAAAAGTTGGCTTAAAGCTCAACATTCAGAAAACGAAGATCATGGCATCTGGTCCCATCACTTCATGGGAAGTAGATGGGGAAACAGTGGAAACAGTGGCAGACTTTATTTTCTTGGGCTCCAAAATCACTGCAGATGGTGACTGCAGTCATGAAATTAAAAGACGCTTACTCCTTGGAAGGAAAGTTATGACCAGCCTAGATAGCACATTCAAAAGCAGAGACATTACTTTGCCAACAAGGGTCCATCTAGTCAGGGCTATGGTTTTTCCAGTAGTCATGTATGGATGTGAGAGTTGGACTGTGAAGAAAGCTGAGTGCCGAAGAATTGATGCTTTTGAACTGTGGTGCTGGAGAAGACTCTTGAGAGTCCCTTGGACTGCAAGGAGATCCAACCAGTCCATTCTGAAGATCAGTCCTGGGTGTTCTTTGGAAGGAATGATGCTAAAGCTGAAACTCCAGTACTTTGGCCACCTCATGCGAAGAGTTGACTCACTGGAAAAGACTCTGATGCTGGGAGGGATTGGGGGCAGGAGGAGAAGGGGACGACAGAGGATGAGATGGCTGGATGGCATCACCGACTCGATGGATGTGGGTTTGGGTGAACTCTGGGAGTTGGTGATGGACAGGGAGGCCTATCGTGCTGCGATTCATGGGGTCACAAAGAGTCGGACACGACTGAGTGACTGAACTGAACTGAAGTGAACTGAAGTATTTCATGAAGTTAGCCCACTGGAAAACAGTGCAAGTTAATTTAAGTTCTTGAGAAAACCCATTTCTTCAGCATTCTATTACATAGATAATAACTTGAGCTGATACAATCAAATCTTTCAGTGACTTTGCAACTAAAGTTGGATGAGAAAATAAATAGATAAAATGGAGGAGAGCAATCTGATAGGCACCGATCTTATTATGAAAAAATATTAATTAGCAGCCTAGACATCTGGAGGATAGAGGCATTTTCAAGCTTAATAGGCTTGAGTAAGCATATTCAACAATCAAGAAATGATATGTTTCCACCTAGATAACTATTCTACAATTAGTATACACTGACACTCCACTAGATGAAACATGATACTTTAGTTATGGCCTCCTTGTCCTAACAGGAGTGTTTCCAAAATGATATTGACTTTTCTCTCTCTGGTCCCACCCCCCATCCCTAGTTTGACAGAGAGGAAGAAGGGCAGGCAGGCATGAAGATACTCTGTGTAAATTCTGTGATTCTACTAAGAGCAAAATCTTTACAGTACCATTCATGCCAAATTATCTTTAAACCTTTAATACATGTTTTTATACTTATATTGAGTGAAAACAATATTTAAAGACATTATATTTAAAAACAGAACAGAGCTTAGAGTAAGATTAGAAAAAAATCCAAGTCTTAGTTTTTGTCTCTTAGTGGGTAAGTGAATTTGGGCAAGCTTTCTAACCTCCCTGAGCTTCAGTTTCCCAATCTATAAAATAGGGATAATAATTCTTGCCTTTTCTAACTGACAGAATTGCTTCAAGTATTAATGAGGCAAGTATATATGAAAGTGATTTATAAGTGTTATCCAAATTCATTTATTCCATAGCAATATCAATAAGAGCAATAAAAAGCATTGAATACTTCCTCTGTGTCAGGTACTGGGCTAGGGCCTTTATATGTATTTTCTTCCAATGATGATAATAATATTAATAATACATAACAATACTTATAATTTATTTACATTTATTAAGCATTTACCCTGTGCCCTATACTAGATCATAGGCAGACAGAGAAAACAAACTAGATTCTAGATCTTGCGGATCTCACTGGTAGGTGATACTGATGGGCTCAGAGAGTAAAAGAAGGAGCTACGAACTCTGCCTAGGTTACACAAATTCCAGCTTTAAACAGCATTGAAATTAGCTTTCAAAAGAACAGATCCATGGGGAGAAACTGTTTTCAGATGGTTCACTCTGCAGGATTACCCACTGTATAACTGTAGTGGGCAGAATGTGAGTTCAGCCCAAAACTGGAATTCCAGTTTTACAATTTACCATTTAAGATGGATTATTATGAATAAATAAGGGTTTACCAGACCAAAAAATGTTAAGTACTTAAGGTATTCCAGGGAGAAGGGATGAGTGCAAAGATACTTAAGTGTGAAAGAATAACGTATGTTTAGAGAATAATAAAAAATCAGAAGTCTTCCAGAAATTTGCCTTGTCTATCTGTCCCATTAACTCTACTAAGGTAAAGCAGTAGCAAAGATTACACAGTCGAATGGATAAAGAACTGAAGATTGGCAGAGTAGTTATGGAAGACCAACAAGGAACCACAAAACCGAAGATGCTGGGAGAAAATACTTGGAAATCATATATCTGCTGCTAGGAGATTTGTATCTAGAATATATAAAGAACTCCTACCACTGAATAATGAAAAGATTAATAACTCAACTAACAAATGGAGAACTGACCTGAAGAGACAGTTCTCCACAGGTGATATACAAATGGCCAGTGCAAAAGTGAAAAGATGCTCAATATCATTAGCACTCAGGAAAATACAAATCAAAACCATAAGATATCACTTCACACCTTCTAGTATGGCTATAATAAAAAAGACAGCTAACACATGTTGGGAAAAACATGAGGAAATTGGGATCCTTATACTATGCCAAAAGGAATTTAAAACACAGCCACTTGAGAAAACACTCTGGCAGTTGTTCAACAGATTAATCATACAATGATATATCACCCAGCAATTCCACTCTTGCTGCTGCTGCTGCTAAGTCGCTTCAGTCGTGTCTGACTGTGCGAGCCCATAGACAGCAGCCAACCGGGCTCTTAGGTATACACAAAAGATAAATGAAAACATGTTCATGCAGACACTTGTACATGAATGTTCATAGCATAATTATTCACAATAGCCCCAAAGTGGAAACAAACCAAATGTCCATAAATGGATGAGTGAATTTTTATAAAAGTGGTATATTCATAGAATGGAATATTATTTAGTTGTAAAAAAAAGAAGTACTGATGCATGCTACAGTGTGGGGGAACCTTGAAAACACCATTCTAAGTAAAAGAAACCAGTCACAAAAGACTACATGGTATATAATTCCATTTACGTGAAATATTCTGAATAGGCAAAACTATAGAGATATGTAGTAGACTAATGATTGTTACAGGTTAAGAAAGAGATTATGAGTAAATGGGGAATGACAGCTAATGGATAGAGGTGATAATACAGATAATAATGTTCTACAATGGACTGTGGTGATATTTGCCAAACCTTGCAAATATGCTAAACCCAACTGAATCGTACACTTTTTGAAAGGGATGAATTTTATGATAGGTGAATGACATCTCCCTAAAGCTGTTATTTTTAAAAGTGAAGGTGTTAGGAAGGGTATGATTTGATGAATCACCATCAGTTCAGTCCAGTTCAGTCGCTCAGTCGTATCCGACTCTTTGCAACCCCATGAATCGCAGCACACCAGGCCTCCCTGTCCATCACCAACTCCCGGAGTTCACTCAGACTCACGTCCATCGAGTCAGTGATGCCATCCAGCCATCTCATCCTATGTCGTTCCCTCACCATAGGATGGGGTTTAAAAGATGTTAACAACCTGAGATAATAGCATGAAGCCAAAGGATGCAAATTTTCCATGAAAAATCACCAGAGTTGTAGCAGTAGTAAAGGAGTGAGGGAAGTGAAAAATCCTTGATTTCATCAATTATTACTTAAGCAAACCCTGGTTCTTACTTCAGTATAAGTATTTTGCACTGCTAACACAAATGAGAATCATGAATTCTCCTGGGATTTATTCAAGATTCTAGGAATCCAAGTGTATTAGGTATCAAAATTATTTCCAGGCACTTTCTTCAACAGCCTTGTTTCTTAGAGCCTATTTACTGGAGACAAATAATCTGCTAGAGCAGATCAAGCCAACCAGATGGGCACCTTATTTGGCACACCCATCACTTCTGATCAATGACATTTCCTCTGACACCTTCACTGTTTGGTTCAAACGGAAGGGAAATAAATGGATATTTATTATGCACCTTACTGTTCCAGGACTTGCTGCATTTAATCTTCACATCTACTACCCAGATTACAGATAAGGAAACTGGCCCAGAGAGTACAAAGACTTTCCCAAAGTCACATAACTAGCTGTAAGTGGTAAAACTCAGATTCTACTTTTTGCCTAAACTCATGTCCTTGCCACTACAGTTGTGCACTGGGGTATCCTTCAGAGTGAGACTTCTTTAAATAGTTTCTCCCCATGGATCTATTCCCCTGACAGCTACTTTCAATGCCTTTTGAAGCTGGAGCTTGTGCGATTACTAATTTTAAAACAATGATAACATTTACCCATTAAACACTTCTCTAGCTTGTTCCCTTGACAACCACACACCTAAGATTAGATACAAAAAAAAAAAAAAAAACCAGTCTGCTAGTACTTGGACTTAAAAATCTCAGTTAGTGAGAACACAATTTTTAATAGACTTTTAAAGACACCGTACAATGTTTTTCAATAGCAATATGGAATAGTACCACTACATTACCACATGAAAAAATCAGTTGAAGAAAGAACAAACTCTCGGGTTACTCTCACGTTTCCATTCCCATCACTAGCCTAGACCAACAAAGGCCGAGCTGGCTCCCACCTCGAGTGTTTTTGATTCAAAAACTCTGGGGTGGGCCACAATACTCAGTTTAACAAGCCCTCCTCCTTGTGATTCTGATATGGAATAAGATCTGAGGACTACTGTTCTAAATCTTTTTGACTATACTAGAGTGGCTTTCACTATTTGATATAAAGTAAATTTTTAAAATTAGCAGGACCACAAAAAATGGGCTTTAATCCATGACTATGGTCATGGATAGGGCAGAAGTATAGTGGAGGGGGTGAGTCTCTTTTTCTTTAGAGAAAGTACTTTAATGTAACCAAAAAACCTCTTCCTTTCATGTTTTTCCTGTTTGACCTCTCATTCTCCTCCTCCCATACTCTTGTAAAACCAACAGTTAAACCACTTACGTAGAACCTAAGATTCTGGGAGATGGGAAGCTTTTTTCCTTTCTGGCCCTCTCATTTCTATTGATGAATGAGGAACCATAAAATCCAGCTCCCATCAGAAACTGAAACATGGGGAAAATGAGATTTCAATGAATCACAGATGGGAACTTGAAGAAAATTTAGAAATCTGCTTCCCGAGTCATATTTTTTTTTTTTTATTCTTCCAATTTTATTTTATTTTTAAACTTTACATAATTGTATTAGTTTTGCCAAATATCAAAATGAATCCGCCACAGGTATACATGTGTTCCCCATCCCGAACCCTCCTCCCTCCTCCCTCCTCCCTCCCCATACCATCCCTCTGGGCCGTCCCAGTGCACCAGCCCCAAGCATCCAGCATCATGCATCGAACCTGGACTGGCAACTCGTTTCCTACATGATATTTTACGAGTCATATTTTAGAGATAAGAAAAATGAATCCCAGAGACATTAATTAGCCACATAGCAAGTACAAGCCTCCTTCTCTCATTAAGCTATATACTATACTATATACTGCTTGACCATGATGGTTCTTGGCCAATGATATGCATGAAATTCATCTGGGGAGATTTCTTTTACAAATATATTTAGAAGGATTTATTCTCCTTACCTTAGTAATCTGAGAAGATTGATATAATTTAACTATATCTAAAAGAAATTTATGGACATCGAGCATTATACTATATTCTCTAAGTCAGCAACACCCACAGAGGTCAAGGAGTGTCCACAGTACTCAGAAGTACTTGGACTGCCTATCCCTATGTTAAACAGCTCCATATCACACTTGTTGGTGTTCTTTTGGCTTTCTATTGTTTTTCTGTTCTTGCCTTTGATGTCAGTTATTACTTCTTGCATGTATCGGTGTGTTTGCCTCCAGAAGCCCTCAACCCTTCTCCTATATCCACAACTGTCAATGTGAGCTGAGACACCAAATAAATACAATCTCGAGAACTATGATAAAAGGTGATAGGAAAATAGGTTGTGAGTGAGGAACTAGAAAATTTAATGTGGGGGCTTTGTGATATTTACCCTCCTAAGACAACATGAAATTAAAAGATGCTTACTCCTTGGAAGAAAAGTTATGACCAACCTAGATAGCATATTCAAAAGCAGAGACATTACTTTGCCAACAAAGGTCCGTCTAGTCAAGGCTATGGTTTTCCCTGTGGTCATGTATGGATGTGAGAGTTGGACTGTGAAGAAGGCTGAGCGCTGAAGAATTGATGCTTTTGAACTGTGGTGTTGGAGAAGACTCTTGAGAGTCCCTTGGACTGCAAGGAGATCCAACCAGTCCATTCTGAAGGAGATCAGCCCTGGGATCTCTTTGGAAGGAATGATGCTAAAGCTGAAACTCCAGTACTTTGGCCACCTCATGCAAAGAGTTGACTCACTGGAAAAGACTCTGATGCTGGGAGGGATTGGGGGCAGGAGGAGAAGGGGACGACAGAGGATGAGATGGCTGGATGGCATCACTGACTCGATGGACGTGAGTCTGGGTGAACTCCGGGAGTTGGTGATGGACAGGGAGGCCTGGCGTGCTGCAATTCATGGGGTCGCAGAGAGTCGGACACGACTGAGCGACTGAACTGAACTGAAGACAAAATGAAAAGCCAACGTTGCCAGATACAACATTCTGTAAGAAAGTAGCATGAGAGCAAAATCTCCCTTACACAAATGAAATAAACAATGGATTCAGAATATCTTTTAACATCAGGAAGGCATATAATTTCCCCCTCAAGGTTTCTCCTCTGTTTACATTTTTTTTTTAATTAGTAAACTTTATTTTTTAAGAGCAGTTTTAGACTTCCCTGGTGGTCCAGCAGTCAAAATTCTGTGCTTACAATGTGAGAGTGGTGCGGGTTTGATCCCTGGTCAAGGAACTAAGATCCCACATGCCATATCCCAGCACAGCCAATAAATAAAATAAAATAACTTTTACAAATTAAAAAATATAAGAGCAGTTTTAAGATCACAGCAAAAGTATACAGGGTTCCTGTCTACACACAGGCACAACATCTCCCACTAGTGACATCCCACACTATAAAAACCCTGGGTGGTTTTTGAAGCTATGTAAATAATGTAAAAGGGACAGTGAACTTACCTGTAACACCACAGAACTATGGGTATTGCTGGTAAAGATGCGTGTGGTTCCGGCCTTGGAAGACTGCAAATGGGAAGAGAGGCCCATTTCGCTGCTTCCAAGGGACAATTTCATGTGCTGGTCTTCCTCTTCCACTAGAGATCTGAAAAGGTTTTTAAATCAGAAGGAAAACCAAATGAAAACATGTCATATAATTCACAATAATGAGATGATTTAAAGAAACACTCATCGGATTATGTGCCAATCATCTGACTATGGAACACACATGAATGCTGTTGCATTGTATTTTAGGCTCATATCATTCTATATCACAAAAGAAATAGATATATATTTGTAAAAAGCCTTCTGAGATCAGAAGAGATAGATGAGAACTAAGAAATCAACCTAACAGCTGACTCAAAACTATAATTACAAAGGGTTTGTTTTTTCAGTGCCAGAGTTATTGCTCTGGGATTGTTTAGGTAGCAATACCATCAAATTGTATTATTTGCAGTTAAAATTTTTGGAATATCTACTTTTAGAAATAAAAATAATACTTGTCATTTATTGGACAATCACTGTATATACTTGTCAAGAAATTTACACACATGATCTCATATAATCCTCAAAGCAATCCACTGCAATAATATTACTATCATCTCCTTTTTATTAAGGGGAGGGAAAATGAGCCACAGAAGGGTTAAAAATTATTTACCTAAGGTCACAAAATTAGTAAAGTGACTGGGCCAGGATCTGAATCTAAATATAGTCTGTTTCCAAATTTCAAAGATCCCATAAATAAAAAAAACAAAGATTAACTGTGATATACTATACATTACTTCCTCTCGTGTTACTGTAGTTCTAATTAACCCCAACTGAACAAACAGTTTTACACATGAGGGAATTCCCTGGTGGCCCAGTGGTTAAGACTCTGTGCTTTCACTGCTGAGAGCCCATGTTCGATCCCTGATTGGGAACTAAGATCCCACAAGCTGCAGAGCACAGCCAAATTTTTACACATGAAATAATTTCTTTTTCTTGAGAGTATCTCTCACCAAATAATCACTTGGGATTATTTAGCTAAATATCTTCAGCGTGGGCTTCCCTGATAGCTCAGTTGGTAAAGAATACATCTGCAATGCAAGAGACCTGAGTTTGATCCCTGGGTTTGGAAGATCCCCTGGAGAAGGGACAGGGTACCCGCTCCAATATTCTGGCCTGGAGAATTCCATGGACTGTATAGTCCATGGGGTTGCAAAGAGTGGGACCTGACTGAGCAACTTTCACTTTCACTTTCCTTCAGCTTTGTGGTTTTCCATCTTTCCAAACAAACAAATAATAAAAATAATAAGTGTATATATCACATTGGCAATTTTTCAGGGGCCATAAAAAGCATTAGAGAACCTGTAGTCAACAGATCAGTTAGTTTCACAGAGAAAATGGCAAAACAATAGTTATAAGGCTTCAGGTTACACTAAAAATTGACCACCATGTACAACCTTTCATTATTCCTCAGACTCGGCAACTTCTGTTTCCTTAGGTATGTATTGCTTTGTTTCTGAATCACCTGCCTAAGAGTGGGAAGCCTGTGGCTCTGAACGGGTTTGTGCATTCATGATATAGACTGCTAAAATGGATATTAGGAAGGGAAGAAGGAAGAATGGATTTTCAAGTGCCAGAACTCTGTCTTTTTCCTATTTCTTTGTAACTTTCTGAAGGTTGAAGTATTGGTTTCTCTAACTCAGGTCTATCCAATACCATAAAGATTTCACCTTTCTCCCTATGATACCTATAGTCTACGTTGATCAGTTTTAACAGGAAAAAAAAGTTTTAAGACTATACTTTTAATAAAGTTTGTGCTTTCTGAATTCCAACACCAACCAAATGGCTTTAAATCCTGCAATAATTAGCAAAAATCTTGGCCTTCAGGGTGATGTCATTTCTTCTTAACAATATTAGAGCCATAGTATAACCAAAAAATGAATTAATAATATATAACTATGTTTTATTCAACTCTCATGGGTATTTAATAAAGAAGAGGAAAATTTGAACAGTATTTTAATAAGCATAAAAAATGAATATAGCTTTCCACTAGTTTCGGAAATAGCTTTTTAAAAGAATTAAATTATATACATGATATATAGCCTACACATACTCACAGATATTTTAACCAGTTTCTGCACACAGACATTTATAATTACAGAATCAAATGGAAAAGTGGCAAATAGAATGATGGTAACTGATATCCCTAACCAGAAAAATTCCATTCATCCAGGATTATTTTAATGGGACATTCAAGCAGAATGTTTCATTAGTTTCTGTATTCCCGACATAGAACCTGGCACATGAGAGGTTTAATATATCATCATTTCTATGGGTCAATCCAGAGACACTTATTTATCATGCAATGCTTTAAAGGACCATCAATTATCATTTTATAGAACCACAGATGTAAAGAGTACAGGAGTAAAGCTGAAACTGCACTGCCCCTATGACACATCCTGGAAATTGCTTTTTCTGAATAAACTGCAAACAACCACTTGCTTCACGTCAGTGGTCTCTTGCTCCTAAAACTGAAAGGCAGAGTATGAAAACACAGTCCTTTCTTGGCTAGATAATACGTCTGGCTTTCTAACTAATTACTTCAAAAGCTCAAGAAGCCTTTACTAAAATCATCTTCTTCATGACTTTTTATCAACATCTTTTGACTTTTTAACATTCACAACACTCCCTATTATTTCTGCATCAGTAACACCACATGTCATGTCAACCTCAGCAGATTCAATACTCCATCTCCTTTTCATTAAGTTTATTGACTGGATGTGAAGCGCATTGTTCTTCAGCATTGCAAGGAGGTGAAACCTCTCTGCAAATCCCAAGCCACAATTACATCAAACTATCCTTAAAGGAATGATTATCTGAGTAATTCTAAGAACAAATAACATTTTTTAATCTTATTTTTTTCAAGTTATATTGGTTAGAAGCAATACAGGGACTAGTGGCCCTCAGTGGAGGGAGGGGAATCAAGGGGATTTTTGCCTCCCATCACCCCACGCCCATGCTTGGCCGTGTCTGGGCACATTTTACATGGTCGCTAGGTGGAGGCGGGGGTTGCTCCTCTCATCTAGTTGGACACTATGAAACATCCTACATCACACAAGAAAGGTCTCCACATCAAAGTTGTACTCAGGCAAAAATTTCAAGAATGCCAAGGTTGAGAAACCCTGATAGAGAGACATAACCTCCTCAGGACAATTTTTCTGAAGAAATTTCATGTTCTAAATAACTTCTCAGTCTGAGAGTTAACTCCATGAGGTAATGCTACCAGTCAGAAACACAGTAGAATTATTAATTACCACTATCTCTTCTAAGGCTACCTAATAATAGAATATCTCTGCTCTCCTCCAGTCTATCAATCTGAAAAATCAACTGTTTATGGGAGATAAGTAGATAACAGCTTTGAAGTTAATAAGACAATTATGCTTCCTCGGTGGCGCTAGTGGTAAAGAACCTTCCTGCCAATGCAGGAGACATAAGAGACATAAGGAGACATGAGACGCTGGTTTGATCCCTGGGTCCAGAAGATCCCCTGGAGGAGGGTGTAGCAACCCATTCCAGTTTTCTTGCCTCTTCCCATGGATAGAGGAGCCTAGAGGGCTATAGTCCATAGAGTCGCAAAGAGTCGGACACAACTGAAGCGACTTAGCATGCACACAGGCTTTTGTTCTTTGCAAACTCATATAAGAATCATTCCTAACTCTGCTTAAAACAACTGTTATTTCGAGAGAAAGAAAACAATTGGTATTTGGATTCACTTTTACATGCCAATTTAGAATTAAGCTAACTCAGTCCAAATAGTCCCACTTCATCAAAACTGTTCAATTATTCATGGGTAAGATTGTGTTCATCAATTTTCTTTTGAAGAATTCAATCTTTTTCTTATAACGTCTATACATTACTACCACATCTTTCCCATCCACCCCACCACCACTGGACACATCTTATTTCCTAAACAATGACCAACCACAGAGCACAAAAGCAATCTTCCACAAAGTGTGCTTGAATCAGTCAACGGTACTTGCTCAAAGGGAACAATTACTTTTTTGAAGAGCATTAGGTAAAGAAGTACTGTTTGATCATCTTATTAAAAGCATTACAAAGAAACCAAACATACACAGACTATGGCATTTTCTGCACTCTTATTTGAAGACAAAGGAAATAGACAATCTAAGCAATTGTCACATGTTGGCAGGGTGACACTAATACTGCAATGCTGTCTCAAAGCCGTCCATATTTTAAAAAATTACTCCAAGGGAAACAGGTGTAAATGATATAAGGACACAATTCATAAATATATAGGTACAAATAATTAACAGATAGAAAATGCTCAACTCCAACCTCATTAGTATTCCAGAATATGCAAATTAAAGCAAACCTGTACACTTAAAGAGTAGAGAAGATATATTCTCAAAATTGCTAGTGCAAACACGTATTAAGCCCTTGTCATCTGCTTGGCACTGTTTATTCAATGGATTTTTTAATGAAAATTTAAAACTCATCAAATGTACAAATTCTTTTTTTTTTCACACTGAACACCATGTCAGTGAAGGACTGTGTATTACTGGTAGGTGGGCTAGAGCAAGAGTGGTCTGTCAATCTGGTTCAAATATGTTTTCAACAATGAAAAACTCTAACAGTAGAGTTAACTGTTAGTAGAGCTAACAGTCTGGTAGATGTTCTGTGAAGAACCACGTACTTAGAATTCACAATAGCAGTCAGGTTTGTTGGTATGTCATATGGGAACAGGAAGAGTATCTCATATTTGCATCATTTGGCTCCAAAGCCTCAAATAGTCTTAGAACACTCATCAATTTCAATAAAACATGCTGATAGGATATATGTAAGACCATCAGAACAGGTGTCAAGTTGTTCCTTGTTTTTATTTCTGAGGGAAAAAAATAAGTCAATCAGAGAAAAACTAGAAAGGTAGAAGTATATCAATGCTTTTCTTTCTTTAGTTCCAAGTTTCACAGCACTTCTTATTGCTTCTGACTATTACATTACAAAGTGATTAAGCCTAACAATGTATGTAATTCTAATAATGTAATAGCACTATAACAAAAGAACAGGGGTTTCTGAATTGGTGTCAAAAGTATTATTCAAATACTGCAATTTCCCAGAGTAATAATATCATTATAATTGAAAGTCAGTGCCATTGGGTTGGTGTGCAAGTACAGCAACAATAAGAAAACAAAAATAAAAGTCATGAATGGTATAACAACACAACAAGTCAGGTTGGTTAATCAAGACACTGACTCATGCTTTCCACCACCCGTCCCCCAGAAAAATAAAATACATATTTCTCACACTCACAATTTAAAAAGAAAATCAAGAAAAAGGCTTTCTTCAAAGAAGAACTCCCCCGCCATTTGTGTTTCTGCTCTGAAACAGAGAAGTGTCTGCTAGCAGCAGCATTTGCTAAATGAAACATTTCTTGTGATAAAGTTGCATTGGCAGGTGGGGGAAAAATTCAGCCACCTGTTCTCACACTCATTTGAATTTGAGTGCTAAATCCGTCAAGGTATTTCCTTCCCCCATAAGAAATAAATTAAAAACTTAAGACGGTATTAGTCATTTCCCATTGATTTTTCTATAGATTCAAAATATGCATTCTGCATTGAATTCTAAAGATATTAATAAGCTTCCTACCACAAAAATTTAGAACTCTCCTTCAGCACCCCATCAAAACCTGAATCACATGCATGCACACACACACTCAATGACATTAAGAAGAAAAAGAAAGTATTTTTAAAAATCAGAAATTTTCCAATTCATGAAGTAAGCTAATGTATATATAATAAACCTGGTATTCTCTTTAAAAGAAAAACCTTTAAAACCTAAAATATTTAAAGATATGTCCCAACTAAAATTATTATTTATGGTACCACTGCACAAGGAAGTTATAAACATCATAGCAATTCCTCTTAAGAAAGTATAAACTAATCACTATTTCAGAAACTATGGAGAATGTATCTTCTTAAGAAGATGCCTGCCTCAAAGAAGCCAAGAAAGATAAAGCTTTCGTTATTTGTATTTTTTAATGACATAAATACATTATTGTCAGGTTTCAATAAATCTGCTAATGGAAATCTTTAGCATAGATGATATAAAATAGCTGCTAAACTTTCCAAGGCTTTCTTTTCTGCTGTAGCAATACCAGAGCCCACAAAAGAGGAGAAAAAGTTCAAGGTGATAGCGTCAGACTCTAAAGTGATTTTCCAAAGTAAAGAAGTTTCTTTATATGCAAATGTATGTCACATTTAAAATAAAATCACACTAATAAATAACTGATGTCAGTTTTAACATACGAATAAGATCGTCTACCCAGCACCTGCTGTGTACTAGGCAGTGTGCCAAACATGTTCTCTGTGCTGCTTAATCCTCGTAACAATCCCATTTTAAAGACAGGAAACTGAAGCTCAGTGAGTTTAAGGCCTCATGATGAATCTGGTAACTGATTTGAACTTGAATCTGATTCCACAGCCCACATTGTTCTCACCACACCAAGCCTAAAAAACAAAGAGCAGAGAGTATAGGCCATGAAGCCTCAAGATGGACATTCCAATGTTTAATTTATAGACATGAGGATCGTTCTGTTACAGGGAACCAATTTGTTGGCTGAATTAGTTCAGGCTAAAATTACTCACTTTTACCACTACCTCCGTAACAACCATACCAATAGTTAAAAACCTCTACATGCCATTCTCCCAACACATCTGGGGTTGGGAGGGAGCATATCCTAGGATATAACTCAGATCAAATTTAAGAAGAACTCAACATTACTGATACGAATATCTAAAAGAACAGATTCTGAATTCCAAAGCCATCCAATAGCCATCACAGAAATAGCACTATGACACAGATGAGGGAATTGGGCTAAACAAATGGGATGACAAATGATATTCTACTCTAACTTGATGAAAGTAAATTATCCAAACCATAAAGCATTGGCATTGAATATCTCAGTCCTGTTCTTGAAGTGAAGTTGTGCAGTCGTGTCCTACTTTTTGCGACCCCATGGGCTGTAGCCCACCAGGCTCCTCAGTCCATGGGATTTTCCAGGCATGAATACTGGAGTAGGTTGCCATTTCCTTCTCCAGGGGATCTTCCCGACCCAGGGATCGAAACTGGGTCTCCGCATTGGAGGCAGATGCTTTACCATCTGAGCCACCAGGGCACTGTCAATTTAATGTTTGCTCCCTCTATATTTCAAAACTTAAGTCTTCCTTCATCTTTTAAAATCCATATATCAATTAAACTACATCAAGTCTCATGCACCTAGACTAGAAAATTCTACTGTTTGGAAGCTTGGTTTATATAAATTTCTCATCATATTCGGATGAAAGATATAGATAGAAAGTGAAAGTCGCTAAGCCGTGTCCGACTCTTTGCAACCCCATGGACTATACAGTCCATGGAACTCCCCTGGCCAGAATAGTGGAGTGGGTAGCCATTCCCTCCTCCAGGGGGTCCTCCCAACCCAGGGATCGAACCCAGGTCTCCCACACTGCAGGCGGATTCTTTACCAGTTGAGCCATCAGGGAAGCCCCAATGGGTAGTTAAATAAATAGATGGTAGATAGATGGATGGAGAAGGCAATGGCACCCAATTCTAGTCCTCTTGCCTGGAAAATCCCCTGGGTGGAGGAGCCTGGTAGGCTGCAGTCCATGGGGTCGCTAAGAGTCGGACATGACTGAGCAACTTGACTTTCACTTTTCACTTTCGTGCATTGGAGAAGGAAATGGCAACCCACTCCAGTGTTCTTGCCTGGAGAATCCCAGGGACGGGGGAGCCTGGTGGGCTGCCGTCTATGCGGTCGCACAGAGTCGGACACGACTGAAGCGACTTAGCAGCAGCAGCAGCAGCAGATAGATGGATAGACAGACAGAAGTAGAAACAAAAAGAATAAGCAAAAGAATGAGTTCTACTTGAAACTAATATAACATTGTAAATCAACCACACTACTTTTTAATAAATGAATTCTAAATGCCGATTCTGTATCTACTACCTAAAAAAGTGAAGTCTCAGTCAAAACTGCCCTGCCTTAAGAAGCCATATAAGGTGAGAGAGTACACAAGTGGTGCTGGTGGGAGGCAGACAGCAACATGGACACACAGTTCAGGTGAACAGCACAGACTCCCATCACAGTCAACAGTTTCCTTCCCAGCACTCAGAAGAGAGAGTTACAACCCTCTAAAAGGATGCTCCCTACCCCACTACAGCCAGCACCAGCCCAGCTATGAAGAAGTTGAGCTATACCTGAGGCCAGGAGCATGCCTTCTCCTTCTTCAATCCCCCAAAAAAGAAACTGGAACGAGAACTCTGACACCCCGGCCACCTTTCTATAAAGGAGCGTTTTGCTCCCAGAGGATTTATTAACCAAGGTGTCATTTTACTCCTATTATCTGTAACTCACTAACTTTGAAATTTGACTATGGTGCTACGGTGCGTTTCAAGGGAAAACCGTATTATTAAAGACTTGGGCTTTTACCTGCCTAAAATTTCAGTTTATGAAATATTCAAATATCCAAGTTATGCAATTTTAGAGTTTATTATAAAGGCAGATTCCACAAGCTCAAAACCAATTAGAAATCACTGAGACAAATCTCTCTGGGAACAGGAGGAATCATTAATCAAGTGGTAAAAATCCAATCCATTTCTGTCTTTTCTGAATTTCCTAGTTATATTCAACTTCATGAAGTCAATAATTCATGACCATGTCTTAAGGGAATGTTTATTGCTCTTTTAAAAGGAAACATGATAATAACAACAAGGAGTAAGACTTTCCAACCTAAAAGTAATAGCCAACTGCACTTCATGTTTTAAGAATTACAATTGGCAGCTCTATGAGTCCCACTGATTCTATCTTCAAAGACTATAATAAACGTAACGAATCTCATTCTTGATTTTGCAATGACCTAGAGGCACCCCTAATTATTTCAATGAATATATCAAATCAATCATTTAAATGTTTAATATGATTTCATCAAATCGATGTTTTATTATGACAGCCAATATTTTTAAGAGAAAAGGTAATACAAAAAGAGAAATCAGAAGATAAAGTCTTAACCCCAAGAGTCTGGGAATCACACTAAGAATAGTTCTCCCAAGCCTGTCTCAGATATGAAGCTTAGAGAAGCAAAAAGTAATATTAGTACAAGTTTTCATATTGGAATTATTTTCCATTTTGTACATATTTGCTTCACCATTAAAGTTTTTCTTTCGTTTTGTTGTTTGTTTTTAGAATATTTATTTGGCTGCCCCAGGTCCTAGTTGTGGCACGTGGGAGGGACCTAGTTCCCTGACCAGGCATCGGACCCGGGTACTCTGCATTGGGAGTGCAGTCCTAGCCACTGGACCACCAGGGGAGTCCCCGTTTTTGTTTGTTTGTTTTTTGGTCGAGCCCTGCAGCATGTGGAATCATAGTTCCTCAAACAGGGATGGAATCCATCCCCTTTGTATTGGAAGCAAAGTCTTAACTACTGGACTACCAGGGAAGTCTCATCATTAAGGCTTTTTAAATTAAACTTTGCTATAAGACTTTGTTATCCATCTTGTACAATGCTTACCATAAAGAAACATAACCAGTTATTCCTGACCTTAAGTTCTTAGGTTGTTAGAAGATGAAAAAACCTTATTGTCACAGCCCACTCACCTATCTACACATTCAAGCATATTCTAAGAGAAGAAATGCGGAAATGGCTTGATTTTTCTCCTGAAATGCCATCCAGAACCTCCACTTGACTACAGTCCTAGAAAACTATTTTAACTAAGATCACTGTATTGGTCATCTGCATTCAACATCACAATGCAATTTCATGATCTAACTACAGACAGCTCTATTAATGTGAGTAACAAAAATTGCTCTATAAAAATACTTTCATAAGATTTTGTCCACTGTGCAGGAAGGAGTCTTTTGAATGAAGTATTTATGTACCATGACTATATTTGTTTACCCCAAATATTAAGTATTCTTAATAAAACTGGTAACGACTTCCTGGAAGGCAGACTGGTTATTTTTTTAAGAGAGTAGAAGCAAATTATAATTCATTGAGGAGTTTGCCACTTCGGGGGTAAGGTGTTTCTTTTTAGGAACATAATGGTCTCTGGCTTAAAGAGTTTGTGTTCTTGGGTGGAACTCAAAAAGGGTCAAGGCAGACCATATCCTTTAAGCAGTATGACCGTAGGCATCCAACACTCACATTTCCCAGTCAACTAAGTGGGAATTCTGAAATAGAAGCCAACTGGAGCATTTTCAGACCATGTGTGTATGTGTCTTGCTGAAGCAATCTATGAATTGTGAAGCTGTAATGAAGTACTGCCTCAAACTGTTTGTGACATATATAACTGAAGGATATTAAGCAAGAAAGAAGCATTCCCTTCCTTTCCTTCCTTCCATACTGTCCTTTAAACTAATGTTTCATACCCCAATTTATAATTTCTGACTCTCAAATTACAGGTGAGAAGGAGGTGAAGAAGAATCACCAAGTAGATGAAGAGAACAGGGTCAAGGTGTCAAGTTTGCTCAGCTAGTTGGAAAATGCTAGCCTAAATGCTATTCCCCCTCAAATCACCCCGTCTATAACAAGCTATTTCTTGAAGCAATAATTCATTTTTAAATGTTCAAAAGCTAGTATTTTTATAGATCATGCTTTAAGGAGAAAATTGGCTTATTTAAAGATACTCTCAATGGAAAAATTTGACTACATAGTTCTTAATGATCATTCCTGGAAGCTTAGTCAGTCAGAAGAAAGTTTAGGAATCTCAAATGTATCTAGATGTCATGCATTCAAGAGAGACATAGATAGGATATTCTGGATTCTAAAAGTGTTATCATCAAAATATTTCAGTCATCTTTGACTCCTGGTTCTCTCCCATCTCCTATATCCAGGCAACTGACAAAGTACTACTAAGTGTCTCTCTAGTATGCATCTATCTTTCACCACCTCTCCACCCTCACTGTCCCTGCCACACTTTGGGTATCTATTACTTCTTCCTTGGATTTGGTTATTAACGTATTTGTTACAGTACAACTTCTTCACATACTGCGGCTGTATTTATAGCTCTGAAAGTCACTTCCTTGCTCAAAAGTATTCAATGACTTCGCTCTGCTTGCTGAACAAAAGTCAAATCTTACACTCTTGGATTCCAGGCTTTTTGGACTAGCCCTCTTTAACTAGTTGTACATTCTGGCAAATAACTCAAAGCAAATATATATTTAATGACTGAAAATAAAAATTAAATTTATTCACAAACTATCAATTGTTTTGCTTTAGAATATGTTGTTTTCATATGTCAGTAACTGCTATGCTGTTTTTTTCTATTGTTAACCAAGTAATGTATAAAAGCATTTATTTAAAATATTTCTGATAGAAGGGAAAGTTAGTTAATTTAAATTCAATATCTGCTGGGAGTTCCCAGATTTCCCAGTGGTTAGGACTCAGTGCCATGGCCCCAGGTTGAATCTCCAGTGGAGGAACTACAACCCCACGAGCCACGGAACACAGCCAAAATATATATATATATATCATCTGTTAAACCTTTACATTTGGTCTAGCCTCTTTAAGTATAAAACAATTCAGAACATAAGTAAATGTGCATGATTTTCTGAGTATTGATCTTAAGTTTATTTCTCCTAAAACCTAGTCAGATTTCTTTTTATCTTAGTCAGCCCTTTCTGTTTTCAAACTATACACAGAAAACACATTATCATTTAGGTGCAACCATACTAGTTTTAAAACATGAATTTGTCTAAAATACTTTTCCCCACCATGGTAAAGGACGTGTGAAAATAAGCCAAATAAATCTCAACTTTGCTGCCTTGGAAGATATCATAATCTTACTTTCTTTATCAGATTACAATTTGATGAACCATGACTAAAATATTCTAGTCACTGGTAAATTGCTTCTGCTAAAATTACTTTCAGTCTGTGCCAGCATCATGGTATTCATCAGTAAGCAAGGAGCAGAATCAGGATTTTGGATTAGCTCTTTTCATAGGAAAGATAGCTGTAACTTACTCTCTAATAAGACTGTAATATATTAGATTCCTCTATATATGAAATGAAGATATGCAACACACTTTTAAGTGAAATAATTTGCACAAGGCTACAGACCTAAAAATTACTCTCTCTGAATTCTTTCACCAACTCAACATTTGAACACAGGCCAGGCCCTGCACTGGGAGACAGGTATAAAAGAGCAGGTGGGATACTTGCTTGCAGAGATTACAGTAAAAGAGAGAATTACTTTGCAAAGGACTAAATGTTATAAAAATAATAATAAATTATCAACATTATCTACTAACAAATTCTACATTTCATAATTTATATAAGCTACAGTAACAAAACTAATTACATACTTGCTCCCTGGTACAGAAGTGTATCAGTTCATATTTAGCATATAAGCACCAAATTTAAAAAAAGTAAATAATATCGAATTTCCTTAGTTATTTTATTTGAAAGGATTATCCATCCCAGATCAGGCTGTCTGCAAGGCTGGATCAGCAGTCAAATAATATCCACTATGCAAAAATATAATCTGTAATTATAATTACAGGAAAGAAAGCCAAACGTATGATGATTGATGGTACATCACATGATTTGAAAAAAAGTCTCTAATTATATCTATATACTTCAGCAATATGCCTACAAAAGATATGCTAATGAGCCAGGTCACTGGTCTACTTAAGATGAAAATTTTGGTTCCAGTTCCATGAACCTTTGTTTAGCTGTGAATCATTCAGAAATGACTGCACACACACATCCTTTGAGGGAAAATACTCATAATGAATAAAATGACTTCAATTTGGTGATGCTAAGGAATTGTCTATTGGATAATCTACTTACAACCTAAAATATCCATATACTCTTCAAAACTGTATTTCAGATTTTTTAAAGAATGTTATTATTCTTTTAATATTTATTTACATGCCTGTGTGAGGACTTAGTTGCAGCATACAGGATCTCTGATCTTTGTTGTAGCATGTGGGATCTTTAATTGCAGCATGTGGGATCTAGTTCCCTGAACAAGGATCAAACCTGGCCCCCCGGCACTGGAGGCATCGAGTTTTAGCCACTGGACCACCAGGGGAGTCCCTCAAATATTCTGCAGGTCCACCGAAACTAAAGCTAGGTCAAACTGTGAGTTAATTAGGAAAACGGCTCAATGCAATACAAGAGAAAAATCTCTAGTATAATCACATCTATAAAGAGAAATCTAGTTGAGGTTTTTGTAGTAAACTGTTTTTTAACATTAATTTGTAATACAATTGATGAAACAGGATGAAGTAATAAAAAGGAAATATAAACTAAGACTGGGTTAAATCATCAAATACAAATGTATACAGATGGTGGAAAACTGACCAGACTTAAATATCACATTCTCTTTCTAGGTACAATGGTATGACAAAGAATGATTTCTAAGGTTCCTCCCAGCTCTTAGATTCAAAGAATCCTGAATAAGATACTTAGGCTCTTTTTAAGATGCCATGTTCTGATCTCATGGGTCAGTGAAAAGCACTATGTTTTTAAAACCAACCAAACAAACAAAACCAAAGAGTGAAAATAGAAGATGTTACAGGGCAAGTTGTAAATGAGCAAAGGTCATTTAGAATTTGTAGAAATATCCTTAGTGATAGACTTTCAAGTGGGGAAGAAGGAGGGGGAGGGAGCAAAGAAGGACACAGTGATGGCCAAGGCACTAGTTTAGCCCAGTTGCCAACAACAGATGAGCTCGCCACTCTAATACGTCATTCTTGTAATGTTTCATTTTCAAAATTTTATTGTTCTAAAATACCGTATTCATGGGACTTGGCAGTCTGGTGGTTAAGATTCCATTCTTCTAGGGCAGGGGGGCGTGGGTTTGATTCCCTGGTTGGGAAACTAAGAGCTCACATACCGAGAGAGCTGCCTGGCCAAAACAAACAAACAAAAAAATCCCCTGCGGTATTTAAAGCTTTTAAACCAAAATCTCAATCGAGTCCCTGCATCTTCCAATCTAATCACATGTGTCCTTAAAAGTGGAAGAGAAAGGCAGAAGAGGTAGGGTCAGAGAGAGATAGATGTGAAAAAGACTCTTGCCATTGCTGGCAATGAAGATGGAGGAAGGGAGCCAGTAGCCAAGGAATGCTGGCGGCCCCTAGAAGCTGAGATCAACTATTGGATTACAGCCAGCAAGAAGATGGGGACCTTGGTGGTCGTACAGCTGCAAAGAACTGAACTCTGTCAGTGATCCAAATGAGCAGGAAATGCATGCTCCCCTAGAGAATCAGAAGCAAACACGGCCCTGCCATCACCTTGATTTTAGCCCAGTGTGCAACAGCTACAGCACTGTCAATGGCAGCTAATTACCAGGCGGGAAAAGGTGGGTGGCCAATGAAAGTAGAACAATACTTCAAAAGAAATAGGAAATAAGAGGCTAATGCTGGTATCATATCAGTTAAGTAAAGATTATTGCCCCACTACTTTCCTGTAATTTCACCCCTTGACTGTACCACAAAGTAGAGCTATCTTGTTCCTATACCACCATCCAATTCAAGCAAGTTTATCTCATCTGTCACACTTCTTTGTTCTTCGAATCCTAGTGAGATATTTCCTAATTAGGAGATGGCATGAAAGTAGCAAAACTCTATGAAAACAAAAAGGCATTAGAGAAGCCAAGATCATTGAAATCAAGACCTGCATTTGAATTCTCACTTCACCTCTTACTTGAAGTGTGACATTGACCAAGTTAATTAACTTCTTGGAACCACCATGCCCATCGTGTAAAACAGGGAGAAGACTTACCTTTCTGGAGTATTTGGGAGGCAGCTGACAAAGTGCTTGGCTTTTTTTGTTTTTTTGTTTTTTTTTTTTTTACTGGAAAAGGAAGGCCTTACTTCTTGCAACAAGTAAGGAGAACACCTGGAACCTTTCCCAAAGGAGTGTCTTCCCGGACAGCAAACTTTGGGAAGTTTTAACAAAATGCTTGTACTCTAATATTAGAACTCAATAAACTGTATTACATTTAACTATGTTAAACCAGCACATTTTAAATACTGGAAATAAATACATTTCATATGAAATTTATAACATCTGTTATATAGGTAGATCAAGAGTTCTGAAAGTTGTTTTTATTTACATTGTTCTTATGGAAAGATATTTCATTTCTCCACTGAACCATATAAAAAGTATTGTACAACAAGTTGGCTATCTCCTGTCTTACCATACCATAAATGTGATAAAATTGGGTAAAAACAACATATACCCTAATCATAGTAAGTCATGCCAGTGAAAATATTTTACTATAGTAGGAAACATAATATAATTTTATTTTTCACTAAGATTACATCACATAGTCTGGGATCAAATTGCTGATGCTTTGTAAAGGTAAAAATAGATACACTTGTATGCTATAAAGCACCTAAGCCCTGTCCAACTTAAAGGATGGTACTTTGTTCTTCTTCTTTAAAAAGGTGACTCTCAAGTTTAAACGTAAATTACATCATTTTCCACCTTATGGAATATGCATTTCCTTTTTTGTTTACAAACTGGGGTATAACTGACATACATTATATTAGTTCCAGGTATACCACATAATGATTCAATATTTGTATATATTGTGAAATGATCACAATAGGAATATGCACTTTAAAATGTTATCTATATCCAATTCATATCTCCTCTGTTAGCCCAGACACATTTCTCCTCTGTAGTATTTTTACCATCATTAAATTATTATCATTACTGAAAGTATAGTAAACAAAAATGTTATTTAAACTTGTTTTGGTTTAGAATTTTCACAGCAGTAAAATAAATTAAGCAATTTAACTGTTTATAAATATAGGATGGAAGATAAAGAACAGTCATTTTGAATAACTGCAAGGACTATATCCATAATACCCAGCAGAGTTATTCCTAACACATACCAGGCAGTGAATAACTTCTGAATATCATAAACTCAATATACAGGTGATTGAAAAAGAACTGAGCTCTTTCAAAAGTAGATTGCTCAGTAACTTCTTTATGTACTGATTGCCCAAGAATCTCACATTTATACCACCTCATTCTCAGCCTTGAGGAAATAAAAGCAGTACACTGTGGTTGCTATTTCAATTTAAAATATCAGCATGTACAGTGCTTGTAATTCCTGACTTTTCACCAGAAGTAATAAAGCCATTAATACAAATAAAATACTTGCCTATCTCTTAGTTCTTTTTTTTTTCCTTCCCCCTAACTTGGCCCTATTTAGGTCTCATCTAAATATTCTAAATTTCAAGCAGAATGTCTAGAATTCTTATTAACTTCAGACTTCCCATGATGATAAAAGATCTGCATTTCCACCTCTCTTCCCTCTGGGGAAATGTTTTGAGCAGTACTTGGAGGTAACGCTCATTTATTTAGACATAAAATACAAGGAATCTAGATAAATTATTGACAAGTAACATTCTTGGAAATTTCTGAAAGCATCAGAAATACTAGCTTTCTGTCTTGCAAATTTCTTGTGTCTAATAATCTTCAGTTACATTAAATAATTTTTAAGAGATCTTTTTAAAGACACATACATGCTCAGTGCTCAGTCATGTCAGACCCTTTAGGACCCCATGGAGTGTAGCCCACTAGGCTCTTCTGTCCATGGGAGTTTACAGGCAAGATTACTGGAGTGGGCTGCCATTCTCTGCTCCAAGGGATCTTCCCAACCCAAGGATCAAACCTGAGTCCCTCACATCTCCTGCATTTGAGGCAGATTTTTTTTTTACCACTGAGCAACTGGGGAAGCCCCCAAAAGACACATACAATGGGCCTAAAAACAAAATTAAAAAAAATATTTTAAGATACAAACAGTGGGCTTTAAAACTAAATTTTAATTTCATTTGCGCATGCCAGACTTTCTCAAAGTAGCCAAGAGAATAATTGCTGACCCATTGTAAACTCTGAAAAGAAGTTTGCAAACTCTGATTAACTATGGTTCAGGGTGAATGCTATGATTAAAAATAATATAATCCCAGGCTCTTTGAGATAAGCATCATGCCTGTATGAAAGGAGAGAGGTGTCTTCCTTTAGTCAGACCACATGGGGAGCATCTCATTCAGATGAAGTAATCAATATCTTGTATAAAGACTAACATAAAAAACTGTTGGCTGAGGGACAACCAGCAGAGTGAAAAGTCTGGAAAACCTGTCACATGAGTAATGGTTAAAGAAAGAACATTTCCAGGCTTAAATGTTATGGAAAAAATAATATTTTTCTCCATAGCTCTAGAAGGCCACACTAGGAAGAGGAGATAAAAGATAGGAGGAATTGATTTTGCTCAGTGCAAGGAAGAGCTGTTCATGAATGAAAGGTGCTACCTTGGTGAGGTAGTGGGCTCTCCGTCACTGACAGCAATCAAGGAGAATGTGTATCAGCATCTTTCAGAGGTGTCACAGGAAGGATTCTTGCTTTAAAGGGGGTTTAGATTCTCTAAATGACATCTGAGGTCACTTTTATCTCAATGATTTGCCATTAGTAAGTCTTAAGCTAATCCTCCTGCAAGCTCAGACAATGGAAATTCTCAAGAAACATGCTACTAATACAAAAGTTACACATGAACATTACATTGCTCTGAGGTGTTGTTTGTTATTTCTCCACATAATTTTATTAGATGGAGCATATGCAGTAAAAAAACAAACAGACACAAACAAAAGTTTCTGTATATGGTAATTGTGAAAATACTTAATTATTTTCTTTTCTAATTTGAGAATATCAATTTGGGAAGTATGTGGCTAGATAAAAAAGATTTCTATGGTTGTTTTATTTTAGAGGTTGTATTTTATTAAAAAAGACAATCTTAGGGGATAGAAAACATGTCAAATTTAGAAAATGCATATTTTAATTTTCTCTGTCCTGTGAGTCATCCACAAACAAAGAATATTTATATAGTATGAAAGAATCTAGAAAAATTATTGTCAAGTAAAGTACCATCTTTTCTAGGGAAATCTGGATACTGAATTTTAATGATAAAATGATAGAAAATGATTGCTATGAAAGTCAGTGTTACTGGTTATTTTACTCTAAAATATATTTTATATAGTAAACAAAATAATTGTAAACAAGACACTAACTGAACACAAGTGCATTGGCTAAGAGAGGAAAAGTCTTATTCGCTAACACTCATTCTACACCCATTGTTTGGCTGGCTAGGATTCACTGTTACACTGTGCTGGTTAATTCTTACCCATTGTCTTCCTCCTTACTGCCACACCATTATTAGCAAGACTTAGTGCTTCTAAAGAAAAGATAAAAAGATCGCTAATGCTAATTCTGTTCTATTTCCTTGTGTCCTTGGAATCTAATAATACATTAACCCTATAACATCAGCCTGAAGGAACCATTGTTGTTTGAAAACAATGAATACCAAATACCAGAAAACCACTTAGAAGTGACTGCCCTTTCAGCTTTATTAATTTAGGCAAAATGACAGGTTAATTTATATGGTTCACACCTGTCAGGAGCAGAGTCTACTAATTCAGTTTACACTGACCAGGAGATCCTCCCTCAGGCTAAGGTTGAACTTCAACCTTCTGTTGAACAGAGTGGAACACAAACACATCACTCAGATTTCAAGCAAGACAGTCCCTTCAGAATTCCACCTGGATGGCACACCGCCCTTGCAAGTGTTCAAAACTGAAGCTGAAAGAAGACTATCTATCCAATAAAGACTAAGTAATATTTGGAAATCAAGCTATCTGGAAGCCAAAGGATTATTTTCCAGATAATTTCCCCAAATCTTTCATCTTTAAGGTACTCCACTTTACCGGAGTCATATTGTAACACAATTTGAAAAGCACTTTATACTATATAAAAAACTATTTCCTTCATATTATCAGAAACATAGTATTTATCGTCAATAAGTCTTGAAAATATGGAAAGGTTTTAATTCTCATTCAGGTTCTAAACAAGCAGAAAGCAAGCCAGCTTGGACTTTAAAACCACAAGGGGAAGAAGGGAGCTTTTCTGTTCAACGTTTGCAGTAAGTAAAACATTCTCTACGGTAGCTTTTACTAGTGGCTAACAGCATTGGCCTCTCAATAATGCCAATGCAAGAGTTCAAGTCAGCAGCACCTAAGCTGAGTTGAGAAAGAGACCAGGAGGAGCCTTTATATTTTCTCCATATTTGCTCCATTACTACAACACACTTTTACTACAAGCAAAACTATTTTATATTGAAATTTCAGTCTTTGAAAAAGTACCCAAGTCGTCAATGAAAATCATGTAGTATGTATTTGACAAATCACAGTAAATAGTGATAAAGGTTTAAAAACCAATACTGATGCTACACAAGCAAATATACCAAAAGATGGTTATACTAACTGTGAAGAATTCTATATTCAAGATAGTAGTTTTAATGTTTATACATAATTTTACAGGTAAATTCTAAACATCACAGTCTATTAAAGAGTCAGAATTTAGATACTTCAAATCAATGCAAAGACTTTAGACCTAAAAGACACAACTAACCATCTAATCTATAATCTGTGTTTGCCAGCCCAACCAATTCTGGAAGCAGACACAATGTTACTTGACCTAGTATTCTAAAGTAGTCTTTATAATTTCTGAGTGAAAACTCTGTGCAATTTAAATATCATTTATGTGTAGAAGTGTTATGGAATATAAGGAAACCCTGATGAGAACAACATGTTAAACATGGCATCTTTATTTCTGGTCCAGCAAGCAAATGAACAAGTTATTTAAAACATTGATTTAAACTCCCCAAGCTAGTCTTCTTTTCCTATATTTAATGTATTTTCTCTGTGTATATTTATATAATATTGTAACCTATTAATTTATTTATAAAAATAAGTTAAGGCCAATTTAATAATACAGACTGTCACAATACCAAAACAGTCCAGGCTAGCACTAGCTCCTCAAATACACTTTTCCATTCTACATATGTGTACTATCAATAATCAGAGCCAACATGCAAGATCTATATTTTCTGGCTTCTATCATCTAAATCAACTCACTCATATCATCAGGTCAAAGAGGTGAGGACTTAAAAGAAAGAAAGTGATTCATTAAAGATGCTGTATTAAGCTGTATCTGAGCTTGTGGCTAGTATGGATTGATAAAATATAAGTATATTTTAACCATCTCTAAAAACTCACAAGTCAGCTGCAATAGGGGCTGCATATTGGATCTTTTGGACAGTAAAATGCAGTAAGAATACTAGAATCCATTAGTAACTAGTAACCATTAGTAACCATAACCTACTGACTTTACTTTCCTCAGGTGTGTATGTTTTGTTGTGTTTTATTTTGATGATAAAGTTGCTTTTGGTAAATCTTTGGTCATTTCTTACCAGCTAAGATACATAAAGTCAATAGGCACATCTCATTTTCTCAAATTATTTGAAGGAGCGCCATTAACCTGTCACCTTCATTAATTTGCACTTTTAACAAATACAGCTTTAGAGAGACAAATAGAGCTGATTTTTTCCTTTTTTCTTTTAGAAACATAACTTAAATTTTTAACTTTATAGGAAACAGAATTTAACACCCAGATAGAATAACCTGAAGCATCTCTAAGAAGGAATATACAAAATAATCTGAAAATGAAATGAGAATGGGATTTAACTGAAATGTCATTTTCCCTCGTGTTCCTGGGAATTGCTTCTTTTGGACTGAGAGCACAAGCACACCTCTTCAGCAGTTGAAAGCCTTTCAAAGAACCAGACAGATACCCCTGTGCATCCGTTCCTCATATAAAGCAAAAACTAAGTAATAAAATGGCAACTCACCAGATTTCTAAACACACAATAAACCTAAAAGCGGGAAGAATTTTCCACATCTGTCCTACTGAAAAATATTTTAAAGGGAACACTTAACAGTAAGACAGACTTTCATTCGAAAGCTTTTCTCACACAATTAATTTTTTTTTTAAAAAGTCCAGCTTTCCCTCACTCCTTCTCTATAAAAAAAAGATCACAGGCAATATTTTAATTTACTGTATCTCCTAGATTTTTTTTTAAAGCAACCCTGTGCGAATTTAGAAAGATTTTCAAAAATTCTAGAAAGACTTCACCTAAATATTTCAGTATATATTTACTTAAATTTCTAAAACAGACATTTGTATACTTTTCAACTCCATGTATATAAATAGCTACTCACAGAACTATAAATTTGCACAAATTCAAAACTTATACTTCAGAACTCAAATTATAAAACTGAGAAAGATAAAATATCAAACTTATTAATATTCATACACAACTCAAGTATAAAAGTCCTGATTAAAAGTCTCATTTTTCTGATCAATGTGTTAATTCTGAAAGTTTCAAATTCATCAAAAAATTATAGAAAGCATTTCCATATTTAATACAATACCATCAATCATCAGCAGTTTTTGTGCCATTACACAAAAGAAGTCATCTTAAGTATTACAGATAAACCAAAATTCAAAAAATCCAACCAATGTAAAAGTTTATCCTTATGCATTTTCTTAGCTATACCTTTAGACTCTCATCTTAGTAATTATATTACCATGAAGCACTTTAAATGAAAATAAACATAAACTCCCAGAAAAACAAAACAATGGTAAAATGTGGACATGCCAATATAGTTAAATGTCAGCAAGGTCGAGACTTTTCATCTTGTGGGGTTTTGGATGTTGCTGTTTGGGATGTTTAGCCCCTTTTGCCACAAGGTTGATTCATGAATGAAATCCCGCTTTAATATCCTATTTTCTCTCACTTACATGTATGCTGGAGAAAGTGGAGTTGACCTGGATGTTTTAAGCACAGGAACTGGGAATTTCCAGATAGCAGGAGAGCTCGTTTTCCATTTCAATGGCATGTTGTCACCACGGTACTACAATAACAGTAAACAGCGTTTCCATAACAGACTACCAACTAGGACTTCCATTCCACACTGTACTGACACAGCAGTGGCTGCCGCGGAGAACAAGCCAACGATCCTGCCAGTGCCCTGAAACCGATGCTTCCAATCTGTAAAATAGGGCTGCAAGGCACCTCCTTTAAATCCTCCTGTCCCCTAAAGCCATATGATGATTCTACCGTTCAAACTCCACAATAGTGCCACCTCGTTAGGAAAGCGTTGACTGCAGTATATATATATATATATATATATATATATTTTTTTTTTTTTGAAAAGACTGCACTGTGCATACCACACAATGCAGCTTTATTTAATAAAAGCAGCTAGGGTTTGGCTTTTTTTTTTTTGGTATTATTTTCAGCTTGCATGACCATTGTTCCACCTTAACAGGGATACTGCAGCACGGCACTATATTCTGCACCTATTAACCTGATTTCTGACCAATAGTAGCAGGAAAAAGAAAATAGACGGGTTTCATACGAAAATGAAACAACATACCTACTCAGAATACACTTGTCATCCTCTGAACATTCTTCTTTTGAGCTGCAACAATACAAATGGGATATAAACCTCAGCATAGCCTTAGGCCACAGCTAACAGAGATCAGTGACTAAATTCGGCAGCCTGCTTTCCTCCTCTGCAAGCTCTGGCCACACAATACAAGAATGCCATTATGGGAAGAGCCCGTTTAAAAAATGCCAGTCTCTCAGTTTTCCAGTTTGAAGAAGGAAAAAATGTAAGAACAAATATCAACTGCTGCAAAACTCTGCACGCTCTTCCAGTAGCTTCTCATGCAAGTTGCTCTCTTTTCCCTATTCTGAATTCCAAGCCGGGATGAACAAAAATCTCATACATTTACAACATGCTGTGTGCTAACACGAATACCACTCTGTCTTCTGCAGCAGAGAAGTACAGAATAGCATGCTCTTAATAGCAGTCCTCGGAGGGACGCTATCAACAATCTAATTCAGTGCTGCCCTCCCCTTCTTCTCTCCCCCTTTCCCTCCCCTTCACCCCCCTTCACGACTCCCCCGCCCCCAAACAGCTCACAAATTGCCTAGAGGAGAGACACCAAGCAGGTGTCCAGCAGGGACTATTCCAAAGCTCAGCGGTGGGGTCCGGTAACCTCGAGGGGTTAGTGATTGACAAGGAGGTTAAAAAATTAAAGCTGCTGTCAAAGGCAGCTTGACGTATTTCAGGAAAGTAACAGCAGAGGCTTCATCTATATTGTTTTAAAATACTGCCAGAAAATAGCATTCTAAATGCCCAGAGAGCGACTGGGTGTTTTAAGTTTCTGTTTAAAGCACCAAACTCACACATTCTCTACAGAGTTCAAAGAAGTGAAAATAGGATAAAGAGGTATTATGCTGAACTCTTTATTTTCAGAATGAAGATTTTTACTTCTGATGTAGGCAAGTCACCATCACTAAATATCTACTCTCAGAGCACCCTCCCATTTCTACCTAAAAACCAAATTATCCGTCTTCATCAATGCAACCTTAATAAAGGCAGACTGCCATTGACATGAAAGCCACCTTTTTAAAAAACTCACTGCAGTGACAAGAAGCTCATATTTACTTTCAAGTTAACATTCAAACAATAAGCTTGTACTTCCAATTTAAGTAGCTGGCTTTTATACAGTCTTTCCAAATTATTCCTAGTTTTGGAAAGATTGGGATTCAGTCCCCTAAGACTCTTTCTCATTTGTATTCAAAAAGCACAGATTTATACAAGAAAGACACTACTTTCAAAAATTTCAAAAAATGTAATTTAATATACCAGAAATAGAGCATGAAATCACCTAAGGTAATCACAAGTACCTTTAAGATACACATTAATATTCAAAAGTGTTATTTTCCGATGAAATCCAACATATATGCATATGCAGTATATACATTCACAGATACACAGCTATGGCGAGAAAGCTTATTTTGAAGAATTGACCAGTACTGCATACACTTTATTAAATACGAAATAGGTTTCAGCTATCACTAGCTCGCAAATAATTTTTATTCAATCTACCAAACACAAACATTGAGCAAAAACTCAGTCAAGCAACTTAAAGGGTTAAATGATATTTCCAGTTCTCTAGTACCCCCACACAAAACTGTCTCACAGAAATCTTCAAGAAAATCAGAGAAAGGAGTATTTATCAATATCTTAGTGACCAAAATATAGTTTTTTAAAAGTGTCACTATTACCAAAAACTACAGTCAATATATTGTATTAGGATTTGTGTAATAATTCTTAACAGTTAAGAAGCAAAAAGATTCTAGGTACAACTGGCAGTGGTAATTTGTTGGAAACACCCAGAAGAAAATCACACAACACATGTGCGCACATGCACACACGCGTGCGCGTGCGCGCACACACACGCACACACATACACGTACTAATCAAGCAAGTTTGGAATGTCTCATTCCAAAATCCTGGAGCATTTTCAAACATTAAAAAATATAAAACATAAAACAATTACAAAATAGCTGTATGGAGGCGATTTAGATTTTAGAGAGGAAATACAATCACTTTCTAGCTTATGAAAATATTACAAAGTTGTAATTGCAAATGTAACTTCTCCTTCTGAGAACACAGACCCCCAAATGTCTGTAAAACCAAGATAGGTTTTGAGTCTTTATCTGTAAAGACTACTTAAATATTTATAAGGGGAAAACAGAGTGAATATAGAGTTTTCGAAATTTCCAAGAGGGTAACCTCCCCACACAGGTGAAGATCACTTTATTGCAAAGGTTCTCAAGTTATTATTGTACTATGAACAATCAGCTGATTAAAAAACCAACATATTGGTCTAATCTCATTCAGCTCCAAAGAAATCAACCAATACCACCAAATCATCTACGTCAATTTTCAGTCTAGATTTCTCTTATACTTAATGTTTAAAACCTGTTTTTATAGCACTCCAACACTTGTAATACTTGTTCAAAGTGAAAAGTAAGTAAGACTGCTTTCCTCCACCTACCCTCAGCATTCTTAAAGATCCTAAACCCTAAAAGCATTGTATCTGATTATGAGAATTTATTTATACTCAGTTTTTTTTGCTTTAATAAATCGCTAGAAGTAATTTATAATTATCTCTCATGAACAAACAACTAATAAGCCAAAGGCTTAAAAATAATTCCTTTAAGTAGAAATATAGTCCCTGAAATATACTTAACCCTATTAAAATGCTTAACAACACCATTTGTCATATGTCATTTAGAAATAAACTTTAGCCAGGTAAAATCACCTCAACTACAAATTAGCAGAGTCCAAATTAATCAGATTTTACTACCCTGACAACGAGTCTAGTAGCAGCTATGGAGTGTAATTACCATTACATTCTGGAACTAAAAATGCTTTTTCCTACAGAATGAAAGAAAGAAAATGATTAAACATATATTTGAAATATAATTTTATGCAGTAGTAGTACCATTACTTTAATATTTAGACTGGGAAATGTCAAAAGCCCTCGTTCACATCACAGGAAACACTGCTTTCATTTATAGAACACTTGGTTTCTATTATGGACAACTGCATAAACGGAATAGAAAGACAGCATGCACAAAGGCTCTTCAAAGCATTGTATGAACATTAATCATTTAAAAATACCTGTGAAATGCACATTTCAGAGATGTAATAAACAAAGGACAATGCTGGGACTTGGCCAAGGCCACAAAACGAGTCATTCTGGCCAAATCTCACAACACGGAATTCCCTGGTTCCCAAAGTAGAAAGAGATTTGTAGAACTTTTACAAATCATCTTGCTCAGGACACTCATTGTATAGATGAAAAAACTGAAACTCAGATAAGTTAACTTGTCACACTATTGGCTAATGGCAGAACTGGAACCAGAAACCAAATCCCAACTCCTAGTCTAGGACTCCTGCTCTAGAATCCCTACTGTCTTTACTTCTCAATGAGACTGTTCCAGAAGATGTTTGCTTCCATATGAAGTGAATCACATTCTACAAATGTCTCAATGTATTCAAAAGAAATAAGAACTACAAAATAATCATTCATTCCTCCAATTACATGTATACTCAAATGACAGACATGGGAAAGAAACACCAAAAATACAAAAGTGTGCAGAAAGACCACTTTCAAAATCTTAATTCCAGACATGATTTAAGAATGATGAGAGAGGCATTTCCCTGGTGGTCCAGTGAAGACTCTGCACTTTCAAAGCAGGGGGATGCAGGTTTGATTTCTGGTCAGGGAAGTAAGATCCCACATGCCATGTGGTCCAAAAAAAAAAAAAAAGAATGATCAGGGAGAAAAAGGTAAGTAAAAATTAAGCCAGTCATAGTGTGAGAGAAAAGTGAAATATACAGCCAAGAGTCTAATTTTTTCTCACTGTAAATGCTTCTAAATAACTTTATATGAAAGTTTAATTTGCTTATTGACTGCAACAGTTTGTCTCCAGTACCACCACTTTGTGAAATGAATTGACTAATATGTCACGTATCTGACCTCTTTCTCCATGTTCTCCCAATATTCCCTAAGAATTAACCTACCTTTTTCTTGCAAGTTTTGGTTAATCCTGTGGTAGTTACAATGAAAGAATAATAGCACTAACCATCGTTTGTGTGAGCAGGCACTGTGTAATCTTGACAATGTCCCTTCAGACTACTCTGGGAGATCCATGTTATCCCTGTTGCACAGACAAGACTGTAGAAAATGCCCAATTGTGTGCTCTGCTTATGTTCTACCAATCAGTAAAGGTACTTGGATGGCAACCAAGTAGGACTGTTAAACCCTTCAAATACACAAAAAGTTTTGTGTTGTTCTGGACAACAACAAAATTCTTGATACATTCAGGGCTTCTCATTACAGGAAATAGAGCTGTTCACATGAATGGCTATACATACTTATGTGTATGTTTCCTCTTTATTTGTTTCAGGAAATTGAATATCAAATATGTTAAACATTTCTTATGAGATACTCACATATGTAACCTTGCTAAGATCAATATGGAAAACCCCAGACATTTCTCAAAGATACTTTTGAAAATCATTGTTTCATCTTTTATAAGCACCTTCTCACAAATCAATTTCCTTAATAGAACTGTGTGGACCTTAATTCCCACAAAGAATTTACATGGATTATTGTAACTATGACTATGCCTTGGATTACTATAATACCTCTCTCCTTCACAATACGAACAAGTAGAAAAACAAACACACTTGGCGTGCAGGTACACACTCACACACAGGTGTGAATATACGCACAGAGAATTCCTCAGGCCATGATGGCATAAATAATGTGAAGATGGTACTCTTACAATCTTGAACATTTTCAAAGTAAAACAAGGGTACTAAATGCTTGTTTGTTCCTTTGTTTGTTTTGGGTGAGTCAGCAATAAGACGATATGGTAAGCTGATAAGACAGGAAACAATAGATAAGCAAACAAAGGAGAAAAAAGTAGAGCAAGGAAGGTAGTGGACTCGCTGGAAGGAGAATGGAAAGCCAGAATGGTAGTGGTTCCTCATGTTTATGCAGCACCTTTTATAACTGGGGAGTCAGATGAGAGGGGTTATGAGGCTAACATGGGAGCTGGAGTAGAAGGGACTGAGCAGACAAGAAAGATCCAGTTGTTGGGGACCCATTAACCCACAGATTCTGACTACCCTTAATCTCACTATAGCTGAGAAAAGGATTAACACTGAAAGGGAAATTTGTAAGTTCTTGCCCTTCTTTTTTCCTTTTGTTTTCTGCAGTATCTCTATTTTTATGGCTTTTTTGGGGGGGCTACCCCTGAATTCTTCATTCATATGATTCCCAAATCCATATGCTTAAGTAAGTCTTTATCTATCTTTGACATGCATGTGTGTATGTTAGTCACTCTGTCCAGTCCGACTCTTTGAGACCCCACGGAATGTAGCCCGCCAGATTTCTCTGTCCATGGAATTCTCCAGGCAAGAATACTGGAGTGGATTGACACGCATACACCAAAGTAATTCTTAAGTATTCCCATCTATGTAAAAAATGCCTTAAAACCCAAATCAAAGTGCTTTGGGGTATTATGAAGGGTAATGGTGGAAATCAACGATTTTTACATACATACTATTTATATACCTGATTTTGCATTACCATTTTTAAATTGTTTGAAAAATGTCATTTAGAAAGATGGTTTATAATCATCAAATAGGGATAATCTATCCAGTGCTCCAATAAGAGGCCACGCTGTTACCATACCCTGTACTCCAGCCTTGCCACTTTGCCTGCCTGTGATGCCCTCCCCAAATTCCTGCTCCTCCTTCAAGAAGGAATCCCAATTGGTCACTATTCCTGGCACGTGGGAAAGCACTCAATAAGTGTTTGTTGACTAAATTGAAAGAGCAGTTTTCATAAGCAGATGAGTGATTAAATAAGAATTGTGTACCAAAGCCAGGATATATCCTGAAAGGTTTTTAAAATGGTGTTATTGATTCTACTATTACTAAAAGCAGAGTTCAAGTAACAGGAATATTCATCTGTTAATTTGATAATTTTAGGCTATGAAGTCCTTAAAATGAAAAAAATTAAATATACACATTAACTTGTTTAAAATAAGCATACATTGAAGAAAATCACCCAAAACACATACTTTCTTAGATAAAATAAAGGTGTCACTTATAGTGATGATAGACTGCTCTAAGGAAAAATCTCTGCTCCCACCTCAAGTAATAATTAAGTGTTTAGTTGTCTCTTAACAACTTCCTAAGTATCTACTTAAATTACATTTGGTAAATAAAATAGCCAAACTATAGTTAGAATTTCTGATGTGTTTGTACATTAAGCATACAAACTTATCAAAATAAAAAGCCATTTAAAATGTAGTGTTACTGAAAGAAAAGTTAAGAATATGGTTTTACTGACTGAAAATTCTATGCACAGAAAGCTTTTCAAATAGTTTCACTCCTTTGTGATATCGACAATAGAAGCAAAACTACAAGGTTTCCATGAAAACAATATAATAAGCAATATTAAAATCTTAAAGTTTATAAATCCTGAACTATGTTGATAAGAGTAAATAATTTCTAATAATGTTTATTTACAATGGTTGAAAAACTTTTTAAAATAAGCACATTACATACCCAGTCTCAAAAGGCATGCCAGTTAAAGAAAGTCAATATTTGCTATGTTATGCATGCTTTCAGTAAAACCTATATTTTTACAAAAATCTAAGTTGCTGAAAGACCATTAGAATAAAACAGTAAAACATTTTCTTCAATATCCCAATTAGAATTAATGAAATAATATTTTTATCTTGAAAAAATTATATTTCTATATTTTTATCCAAAAAGTTATAATATTCACCTGTGCAGAGATCTAGATGATTACTTAGTTGTTCCATCTCTTCTTCTGAGTATTTGTAAATCTTGGTTACAAATACTTGAGTAATCACAATAATATTTTGCTAGCCAGAAGCAAACACTTTCATGAAAAGCTAATCCTAATGACTCATTAAGATTATACAACACTACTTAAATTTTCCATGATAAAGGGCCCTTTAAATGCAAATGACTTAATTTTGTTTTTACCACTTCCCAGGCCTAATCATTAAAACTTTCAATTTCCTATACATATATCTATATAAACTATTATTATTTAAAAATAAAAGGTATTAGCTATATAATGAATGAGAATATCTTAAACTCCAAAAAAGGCTCAACTTTCAACTTGAACCTTGTGACCCACTGCCATAACATGGGGCCCAACAGTTTTCTTAAAGGTATAATGTAGAGTTATGGTCGGAGAAGGCAATGGCACCCCACTCCAGTACCCTTGCCTGGAAAATCACATGGACGGAGGAGCCTGGTAGGTTGTAATCCATGGGGTCGCTAAGAGTCAGACACGACTGAGCGACTTCACTTTCACTTTTCACTTTCATGCATTGGAGAAGGAAATGGCAACCCATTCCAGTGTTCTTGCCTGGAGAATCCCAGGGACAGGGGAGCCTGGTGGGCTTCCGTCTATGGGGTCGCACAGAGTCGGACACGACTGAAGTGACTTAGCAGCAGCAGCAGCAGCAGAGTTATGGTATCTGCCTACTATGGTGGTATCAAAGAGACTTAACAATAAGTTCAATATCTCTATTTTCATGACAATTTTGAGATCCTTCTCATTTTCTAACTTAGAATTCTTCTCATAGATAATCTTGAATTCTAAAGATAGTTTGGCCATGTCACGTGGCGTGTGGGATCTCAGTTTCCTGTTCAGGGACTGAATCGGGGCCCAGCGGTGAAAGCACAGAGTCCTAACCACTAGTCATCAGGAAACTCCCTATAGATATTTTCCTTAAAAAAAAAAAAAAGGAAGGGAGGGGAGGCAGAGAAACATTTATACTGCAAGATTTCAAATACATGGTAGTAAGTCTAAATTACAGAAGCTAGTCTGCAACTAAAATTTGCTATGCCTCAAAAACATATTTAGCAATTCAATGAAAATCCTATGATAGAATACATCATTAACTCATGTTATATAAAGTGTTCATGTGTTACGAACTAATGACAGCATTATTTTAGAATTATGTCTAGCTTCATTACTTGGATACAATGGTTGTCCACTGGGGGAAAATTTTTTCTTTCATCTCACATTCTATGACTAACTAAAGTAAATGCAATTCTGCTATGAGGAAATGAAAAAGAATTCCTCTTCTAGGCTGACCCTAGGTTTTGACTAGAGGCAATTTAAACTGGGGGTTCGTGACTGCCTTTCTAAGTCTGTCTACTTCATCTAGTAGTTGAGAACAACTTCATGTCTTCAAAATCAAATATATGTTTTAAATAATCAGTTACTTTTCATGGAATTCTGAAGCTACATAACACTTGAATAAACGACATCTTCCCTTTAGCTAGCATATATTTATTCATTCTTTCCTTATTCAGCTTGATCTAAGTCAGAGACACTGTGGAGCATTTTTATGAATCTTTCACTACAGGATCTGGTCATTTTGTTTAAATTCGTATGATACTGTCTAGCCAGTAAACAAAAATATTTATGTTTAGAGATTTCCAGAATCGCCAGTTTTTTGAGATTCAGACTTTTAAAGCATAGAACATAACTGTATTCCAAAAAGGGTGAAGAGGCAGCAAGATCGGGCTTAAACTGATCCTCTAAACAGGGAACAAGAATTAAACCAATCGATTAATTAGGATCACGTTTTTGCATTTTTCAACTAAAATGCATTTGTTTGGATGGAGGCCCCTATAGTATATTAGCCATTCTTGCCAGTGTCAGATAGACCCTTTGAACTTCACAAACACGAAAATCAATCAACTCACTATGCCAAGCCCAAAATCTGTACAGAAGAGGTACACGCTGAATTCACTCAATCATCAGTGAGTACTGAAAAGTTATGACTTTGCTAGGTGTTACAAGTATGCAAAAGAACACACGTTCCCCAGCCATAAACCCCACAAAATCTAATCGCACTGACTGCATATTCACATATGAAACATGAGTTAGCATAAATATATTGCATCCATTAAGCCTTAACTATCCAGAATCCTAGACAGCCTAGTGTTCTAGCCAGTTTTTAATAATTAACTTTACAACAACTGGGATAGGTTAACTCTTAAAAATATCAAAAGTCACTAATTTTTCACCTTTTGAGGGCAATGTTTCTGCCTTACCTTCTATTTTTCTGCTTTACCGTCTTTGAGTCTAAAATGAACTATTTAAAATGCCTCAGTCAACATGATGCACAATAACTACTGTTATATGCTTCTAATAACGATACAGCAAGGTGTGCAAGAAACCGCTGCCATTCTTCACCCCTGCCTGACTCCCACCTCCATAGGCCTTGACACAGAATTTGGATGCTTCCAAGAAAAAGGGGGCTCTTTTCTTTACCTTCAAATACACATACCAAGAGAAAAGCCCTATACCTTTGCAGACTGAATATTGAAAATGTACAAGTCTAGGGACTTTCCTGGTGGTCCAGTGGTTAAGACTTCGCCTCCCAATGCAAGGTGTGCAGGTTCGATCCCTGGTTGGGGAACTAAGATCCCACATGCCTTATGGCCAAAACAATCAAGACATGGAAGCAATATTGTAACAAATTCAATAAAGACTTAAAAAAAAAAAAAGAAAATGTACAAGTCTAGAAGTGAGAAGCAGTATTCTTGCATTTTAAACAAGTACTCTAGCTGATCTTCAGAGTCTAGAGGGCTAACCATTACACCACAGAACCCCACTCCAGCTGATTTTCAGGCCTCGTCTATTAAACTTGGAAAAATCCTGCTTTTAAGGTCAAGGTAGCCCACCCCCAGGCAAGATGATCCCAGAGTGAGATTCTCTTTTTTGCCTCAGTGCCGGGCCATCCTCAGCATATCAGCCTTGGTTGCTCACCACTAACTTGTCCATCCCTACTGTCCATGGCCATTATCTTGCCCTCCCACACTCCAGATACTTCCAGGTCTGGGAGAGTCTGAAAAGCAAGGTCTCCAGCTGGCTGACAGATATGGAGGCAGACAAACAGACACATGCAAAGTGGGAAACTGTACAGCAATTAGGAAACAGGCGTGGTATAATTGATACTGATTGCGCAATACAGAGTAGGAGTTAAGAGCTTGTGTTAAACTTTTTCGATGAGGAAGGGTGCAGAAGAGGACAGAGCTGGGCACCTGTGATCTGGTTGTTGCCACAAACTTGGAACCTCTCGTGTTATCTTCCTCATCTGTAAAATAGGGAAGATGCCAATTTTCCTTGCCAGACTCACAGCAATGTTAGGAAAACCAACTGTACTTGTGTTGATGAAAGCACACTGGACAATATAAAGCACAATACAATGATGCGTGGTATTTCTTTAACAAAATAATTTATTTTTTGTCTTAATAAACACAGTACCCTAGATGTTACTGAAAGTTTCCTGGATGACTGAATGGCTTCTAGTACCTCAGGGTCTTTTTTTATGAAGATAAATTCTCATCGACAAAAAACACAGAAGAAAATGCAGACCCTTACACATACCCTGAAGTTGACTTTTTGAATATATCCTTGAAATCGGCTTGTTTTAAAGATAATTGCCTCCGTCTCCTAAAAGTGGAGTGCAAAAAAAAAATCTTTGGTTAATTGTGGCTTTATTGCATGTATTTTAAATTTTTCAAAGCATACTCTGCAAATATTTTAGCTGTAAATTAATAAATCATATATAAATTCTGAACAATTTTAAAATATGTAAATTATCTTCCAAAAAGAAAAAAAAAAAAAAAAAAACCCTTAACTAGGAAACCATAGGATTCTATTTGTTTTTAGAAGCTCTCTTAATGTTTCAGAAAGTCTGGAATAGAGACTGACATTAAATACAACATTTATTGGCAGCTGATCTAAAAGACTAAACTAGACAAATTTGGACACAAGGAAACACTTTTCCAGTAAATATATACTCAGCCTTGGAATGCTTTGTCATTTTCTAGCTTTTTAAGCCTAAAGTTCAATTCTTTGCTGATATACTGTTTTGCCATTAAAACCCAAAAGCAAATGACAAACATTACAAGCTTTCAGAGAACAGATGGCTAATGTTCTTCTAGGTTCATTTACTACATTTTCTTATTTTCATACTGCTTGTAATTAATAAAATCATATAAATAGATGTATTGCCTCCTAACTGGGCGATTCTGTTTTGTGAAGTTCTGTCGTATACCTAACTCCTTTGGGTTAATACAAAGGCAACGATGAACAGACATACTTCTGGTACTGCCTCAGGAATGCAGTTTTAAAAATAGAGACTACTACAGAAGCACTGCAGTATATGCTGTCAACAGTCAATTCGCTTAAAAAATTAAAGTACGCTGGCAGGTGTTTAAGGAGCTCTAACACAAAATTCCATTTATTTACCTTTATCTCATTTATATTGCTATTACCTTATAGAAAGTAAACATACTAAGCATCACCTTTGTTTTAACTTTTTATTCAAAATGAACAGATTTGGTATTTTTCTGGGTCATCTCACAAGCACTATTGCATTATTAAAGTCACAACTAAACCAAAGTCATAGTCTCATAGTATCTTTAAAAAGAGCTTGGCAGAAATCTTATCCAGAATGTTATTCTACATCTAATCACTTGTTATGCAAAAGATAGGTAGAAAGTATTTTATTTTTTTAAATGATAAATTCAAAACAGTATTTCCTAATGGCAATACTATTTCAAAGTCTACTTTTACTATACACATAAAAATTATTTTGGATCATAAAAAGCTACAATGGGTTAAATTCATATTTGTCATATTTCAGCAACAAACCTCACTAAGCAAATAACAATTATATAATTTTTTGCTTAAAAAATACATTAAAGGATCTTTAAATACAGCTTATTTTATATTCCTATTAATATTATTCCTTTCCTTTGTGTATTTAAGAAGAATCTGGTGTGCCACCTTCTGGTAACTGAGTGAAATTATGTATCTTCACATAAGTCACTATTCTTTATTTTAACTTTTAAAAAATATAGATATTTCTTAACCTGTATTACATGTAAGCTATACAAATAAATCTATACCACAGTCTGCAATAAAGTAAAATTTCCCTAGTGATTTTTTCCCCCAAATCAAGGTTTATACATGCTTCCTATGATTTTTCCATGGTTACCAATATGTCTCCTGAATTCTACAATACATATAAAATTGATTTCTGTACACCGTTTCCCAGCCACATATGAAAACAACAGGCTTGCTATTTTAATGAATAAGGAACAGCAGTAAATAAAGAAAAAAAGGTCTCTTACCAATAAGCCCATTTTTCTCTTAAGGTTTGAACTCTCATCATTTGTCATGTTCTTGTGGATCCCTCTCTCATCAAATTCTCTGGAGTTTTAAAGTTGAGAGCTGTGATGCACAGCTAGGCTCGGCTACATCGGAGCGCACCCCAGTGCATCTGCCTGGTATAACACTTCACAGTTGTAGCTCCCAAGAGCAGAAACAAGCTTTCTATATTCAAAACCTATGCACCACACACCTTCCCTTGATAGGAAACTGTAGTCAGGGTGGTTGAACTGTTTCTATTTCTTATCTTAACTCCTGATCAGATATGAAGATCAGAACCACATGAATCTTGAGCTTAGTTATAGAAAACTGAACAGGAATGGTGTGTTCTTCTTCAGAGCAGAGGTGGGCTGAGGCAAATACTAACACCAGGAGATCTGATTGAGGGGGAAAAAAATGTTTATCTCATTTTTCCAAGGGTTACTGTCCTGATATTTGTTGTATTACCTCAAATATTTATTATCTTTAACTCTTCCCTCTCCCAGTCCCTAGTAGCCACTCATTAACTCCTATATTTATTTTTTATAAATTTTCTAGGAATCTACCCCCCACTGTTTTTTTTTTTAACAAATGAGCTATTTCAAAAAATGCATATAACTGGTCTCTCTGCGATTCCCATATTTAATCTAGCAATCACACTGCTTCTGGACGATTCTCTTAAAAAACTGCATATGGTGTAAATTAAATGTTCAGTAAATATTTTACTCAACAAATGTTTGTCAAGAATTTGCTGCATGTTAGGTAGGGATTCAGATAGGTGATATGGGTGACATGGGGAGTAAGACACAAATCCATGCTTTCAGGAAGCTTCTAGTTGAGTAAAGAAAGCAAACATGTACTCTGATAGCATAAAATAATGGTGTTTCTATACCTGCTTTAAGCAGGATTCGCCCAGGATTCTATAGCAGCAGAGGAACCATGAAATTAATGCTGCAAATAAGGCTGAAGAATGAGGCATTCACCAGGTGGACTCGAGAAGAAATAGCCTGTGCAGACAAACAGAGTTCCAAGGATTACAACATTCTGGGAGAATCGGGAAAGTCTTCAGTACAAATGGAAGGAGCTTCAAGTACATAGTGTTGAGGGAGTGGATTTTAAGATATACACAACCACATCACAGAAGACCTTATATGCCAGGAAATAAGTCTGGATTTTATCCCATGAGCTATGACAAGCCATTTCTTGAATGAATGGATCACTCAAGGAATTAATCAAACCACTATGCCCAGCACAGAGAACTCAAGCTGGTCACTACTCTTCCAGTTCACTGTCTAGTATCTCCTGACACCAACTTCTCATTCTGTACCTCACAAGCTTGCTTTGTTCTTTTTCTCCTTTACTCCAGAGGTCCTCCTGCAAGAAATTCTTTCCCCACTCTGCTTTTCTAAACTCAATTCATCCTTCTAGACTGAACTCAAACTGCATTCTTTTCTGTGACGCTTTCCATGGTAATCTGAGTCTACAGTTTATAAATGTTCCTCCATCACACGGACCATGCCATGCATTCTTCCTAAAACACACAATGCATACAATGTTCAAGAAGTTTTTTTGACCCTTTACCTCTAAAGTGAAGCAAGATGGCAAGGAGATGACAGTAAGGCAAAAGTTAAAGCATGAAGGTAAGTGGCCTAAGAAAGTAAACCTCCCCAGACTTCACAGTACACACTAATCTCAGTAACTTTCTTCACCACTCTCAAGCCTAAAAGAAAAGAACGTGGATTTAAGAGAGCTAGATCTGGACTGGGCAGCAATTCTGCAGTACTGTGCAACATTTTTGGCTGTATGCATCATAGCTCTGGTTTAATAAGAAATAGATACCAACAGAAGAGCTGAATCTCTGGAAAAGAGAGCTGTGATCTCTGGAAAAAAGAATGGGTGGGGGCGGGGCACCGTGACTGTGTTTTACTATTGATACTGGCAGTAAAAAAAGAAAATTCACCTGAGGGTCCATACCATAACAAAAAGAATTCATGAAGACCACAGAAATAGATGGGAGAGTGAGGACAAGGGAACTGGATCCAGAAGATTTAGAATCTCATGAAGTATTGAGGGAGAAAATCCAAGTATAAGAAGGGGGTGTGTTTAAAAAGGGCTATTGGTGTGTAGCTGGGAGAGTCATCTAGGACAAGAAACTTCACCAGAGAAACGTGTCCTGGGATGTAAATATTTAGTGTTTTCTCCATGTGGAACCAAACCCCATTATGCTGTCAACTACACAACCTCTCAGTGAAGTTGGCATTTAGCATTCAGCTTTGTCTTGTCCTTTTTACATATGCATAATCTCTTAGATTTACGCAATAATGCAAAAACCATGGTGCTTTCTTTTATGTAGCCAATAAAAAATCTTCTCATCTCAACCACTTTATGTTAAAGTGGGTTAAGAGAATTCTGCCAATAATTTCAAAAAGCAGCTAATACTTGAAAATATTCTCTCAATGACTTAAAAATGCCCTAGATAAAAGCTGTCTACACTTTCTTTCTTATTTATTGAGTGTGAAAACGGACCACTTTTCCTTTCCACTAACTTGTAAGGAAAAAATTTAAATACGGGAAAAAAGAATGTGATTTTGGATATATGCCACACTTTTCTCAAGAAATCTTCAAAAAAGGACAATATTTAGGGGATATAAAAATGATTTAATCTACTAGGTCTTTGGAAGAATGTTTTTAAACCATGTATCAATGGTACCATGGATTTTAAAACAGAGAGAAAATAAGCCAGACCACTTAGTCATTTAATTTTGTGGAAAACAATATTGCTAAAGAATTTTCCTCAGGCCTGGCAGAAAAAAGCAATAATCATTTTAAAAGCAATAATCATGCTTTGAACTAGAATATGTGTTTTATCCAAATTCACATGAACTAGTTCATCTAGAAGTTGTAAAGGAAAAAAAAAAGAGGGTAATAACTACCTTCTGGTAGTATACAGTAGGTCTCATATTATTTTTGATGATAGAGTCTTTATTAATCAAATATAAATAATTCACTTAACTTTCCAGTTAAAATAGCATCATCATGTCATCTCTTGCATTAGCAGTACTCTTCTCCTTTCTTCTGGCTTATGTAAAGTGGCTCAGAGCAGGACAAGTTGGGTGGTTTATAAAGTTTTCTGTCATGTGGAAATATTCTTAGATGCTATATTTTGAGAAACACTCAAGGGATGGTCAGGGATATTTATTGGGTAGGCCAAAAAGTTCGTTTGGGTTTTTGATACAGTGGTACATTAAACCCAAATGAACTTTTTGGCCAACCCAATGTATTGAGTGCAATTGCTTGTATTTGTAGAGCCCAGAAGTGCTTATTTCAGGTGATTTATCAGATTACAGTAGTATCACCACTCAATCTAATGGGAAAGGCAGAGTCTCAAAAGGAAAAAAATGAATGGAAGTGTCTTTTCCTGTTACTAATAACTCTGTACTGTCACTGGCTTAGGAAAAACAGCAAAGGAAGTAGAAGGTCACAGTTTCATAACCTCCCATTTCTAGCTGAATGAGTCATAACTCTCTTACATATCCCTAAAATGTAACAACTCTCAGGTCATACCACTATACAGTAGCATTAATGATTGAGGCTAAGTCATGAGTAATTCAAACTACCTAAGAGATGTCAGTTATTCAAGGCTATTAAATAGAACAAATCATATCTCACCAACCTAAGTCTTAAATCCATTACTATGTAATAACTATAATGAAAATTGTCAAGAAGCTAAGTTACATATGATAGACCATTGAGAAGAAAGACCATGTTAAGTTCAGAAACACAGACATAAGGTAAATGACATTCCACAGTCAGAAGGGCAGACATATGGAGTTAATAAGGAAGTAAGAATATTTCTACCTGTCAATTACTTTTCAAGCTAACTTTGCCATCTAGATGCCCCACGAAGTATTTTACTTGTTTTAAATTTGCCAACAAAAGTCAGTCTAGTCAAGGCTATGGTTTTTCCAGTGGTCATGTATGGATGTGAGAGTTGGACTGTGAAGAAAGCTGAGCGCTGAAGAATTGATGCTTTTGAACTGTGGTGTTGGAGAAGACTCTTGAGAGTCCCTTGGACTGCAAGGAGGTCCAATCAGTCCATCCTAAAGGAGATCAGCCCTGGGATTTCTTTGGAAGGACTGATGCTGAGGCTGAAACTCCAATACTTTGGCCACCTCATGTGAAGAGTTGACTCATTGGAAAAGACCCTGATGCTGGGAGGGATTGGGGGCAGGAGGGGAAGGGGACAACAGAGGATGAGATGGTTGGATGGCATCACCGATTTGATGGATGTGAGTTTGAGTGAACTCCGGGAGTTGGTGATGGACAGGGAGGCCTGGCATGCTGCGATTCATGGATTCGCAAAGAGTTGGACACGATTGAGCGACTGAACTGAACTGAACTGAACTAAACGTTAAGTTATAGCTTCATCCAACAGCATTCCAAGTAAAAAAGTTTATTATACCTCTTAAATTTAAACTTTATATTTATTTTTATTTTTTTGGAGATGCCACACAGCATGTAGGAATCCATTTCATCTGGTGTGAAAGTCCTAACCACTGGACCACCAGAGAATTCCCAATACCTCTTAATTTTTAAGAGTCTCATTTTCATTTTCACCCCAACCTTGAAGTAGGCAATGTAAACATATTAACATCTCCATTTTGCTAGTGAGAGGCAGTTATTAAATGACTTGGCTCAAGTCACATAGCTGCTGAGAGAACTGGAAAACACGAATTGAAAACACGAATGTCCCCTGACATCTAATTCAGTGTTCATTAGTCACCTCTGTATGATATTAATGCTTATCGTAGCGGGAAAAGAGACAAACATGACTCCTAAACATCACCAAAAAGGGGAAAGAGCAGTCTTTTCACCCTGATCATGTGGAAATAAATGGCTAGAAGACAGAATATGTCATGAAGACAGAGGATGCTATAATGATTAAGGTGGCAGGATGGTCCACGTACACCTGTGCCAGAAATCCCTTCCCAAGGCTAATTTGCAGAGCACCCTTATATACCTCAATTAGCAGTTTCTCGGCACAGACCTCAAGTGCGTCATACTCTCTCATGCTCCAGTGGTCTTGTGTATGGTATTCTCTTCACTTGGAACTCCCTGCCCTCCTCATCTACCAAAGCCAATCTCTATTCATACGTAAGTGTCCAAACACACCTCTTTCCATGAAACCTTCCCTCACATCCCTTAGCAGACTCTGATGTTAGGTTTTCTAAACTCCCATGGCACTTCGAATATGATAGCTCCTTGTCACCTTGGATTATAACTTTCTACTAACTATGCACTGGACTACAAATCCCTGACAGTGGTAGTTGGGTCTTTCTTATGTTTTTATTACACCTAACTCAATGCCTGTCACATAGTAACCCAATTAGAGGAGGCCGTTTTAATGAAATCAAGTCAGCAGAGATAAGTTCTTCTCTTCTCTAAAACTATGCATTGTTTTCAGATGATTAAGCAAGACATTATGAAAGAGGCTTTATCCTTATAAAGGGGTTCAGAACAAGCCTCCCCAAAATGTACCACTTTTGTATAAGGATTATTTTGAGCAAAAGGCAATCAAGATTCTGCAGGCTCAAAAGAAACTTCTACCACTCCCTTATGTATCTAGAGGAATTAAAATTGGGGGTCTTTTCCAGAATAAGTGATTACCAGAGATAAATGTTATCTGAGTGGCCCACTGTATGTCAGGGTAAACACCTAATTACTCAAAATCTGGACTTCCCAGGTGGTGTTAGTAGGAAACAACCCACCTGCCAACGCAGGAGACATAAGAGATGCAGGTTCGATCCCTGGGTTGGGAAGATCCCTGGAGGAGGGCATGGCAACCCACTCCAGTATTCTTGCCTGGAGAAACCCACAGACAGAGGAGCCTGGTGGACTATAGGTCACACACATACCTAAATGAGGTCTTTTGGTATCTGTGTGACAGCACTGTATGTGCCTACCAGGGTGCCTAGAATGGTAGGTACTCTCTGTGATGGAAGTGAGGACAAAAAATGTTGCTTTCCATTTCAGTAAGCACAGAATGCTGCCCTCCATCAGGCCATCAGCTGCTACGCTGCCCTGACAGTACACCCTGAGGGGAATTCAGGATGAAGAAAAACAGGATACTTATCTAAGGAATAAGTCAATGAGCCCAGACTCCTACATCGTCTTTTGCACAGAAAAGCACTAAAATCATTAACTTGAGATGTCTGGTTGTTTTTAGTAGTAGTAATCTTTTGACCTTCGGTTACAAGCTCATTTTTTTCAGCAAAAATTCCTGTATATCGTGACTCCTCCCTTACCTCAATGGAACAGTTCCTCAGAGCTCTCTGAGAGGCTGTCCCCTGGGCTACAGTCCTCAGTAAGATCCCCCAATAAAACATAAATCACAATTTTTAGGTTGTGTTTTTCTTCAGTCAACAGATGCTTGGAGGAATGAGTGACTGAATAACTGAACTGAGCAAAGGAAATAGCTACTACAAGGAAGGGAAACACCAATTATCATCTAAGTCAGGATAGTATGGGTAAAGCTACAAACTGAGGAAACGCATTTCACTGGTTATTCACCAGTGAACACTGGTGACAGTTTAGACCAGTGAACACTAAAAAATGAACGAGTGTCTCTAAAACCAGTCATTTGTACAGACTGCTAACTGCAAAGGATAAAAGTATAGTCTTTGGATAGTTACATCCTAGTAAATTATTGTAACCAGTGATGATGAAATAGTAAATCACAAAATCCTATGTTGACAATAACTGCTCCACTTGATTGAACAACAGTAAAAAACAAAACAGTGTATTCAACCAAGCAAGCCATGGCACATCACCAATACCTAGTAACACAAAAGTTATGCTGAGAAGTCATGAGTAAAATACACAAGTGAAGCACAAGAGGGCCCAACGCTAACAAGCCCCTCCAACTTTAGAAATAGAGAAAAATATACATATTTGATTAAAGACCCATGAAGCTTCTGTTTCAATATGAAAATGATAATTTCGGCTTAAGAAAATGTCTCAAATCCCTCTCTCACCCCATTGCCTGGCCCCTTATGCAATGGGCAGGGTAGAAATGGCAAAGATATTAACATAATGAACAACATAAAGAATAAAAGACAAAGCAGTTCCCCATAGGAAAGAGCTGATTCACAATAGTTTAACACATGCATAGGGTTAGGGAGAGGGGGTGATGGCTTCTGCAGCTGTGAGGGCTCCCTGACAGAGGATCATTAACCACTATCTTCCGTGTGTTCTGGGCCATTGTTAGAAAGGCTGGAGGTTTCTTTTTAAACAAAAGTAATATGGTCTTTAAAAAGGGAGTTAGTGTTTTGCTAACACTGGAGTTGAATTTTGCCACTGGGACACAGAAATACAATGTATAACTCCCTATGGACTAGTTGGAAATACAAGAGTCATAAAAACTTCTAGGATCCTGAATCCTAAAGGAAAGACTGGCTCAGAAGCCACAGAGAACAGTCAGCAGCCAGGGAAACAGACACTAACAATTAAAGGAATAAGTCCCAGAACAATGAAAAATTGGTAGCAAAAAACAGAACTGTGTATTAACTAATCACACAACAGCCAAGAATAAATCTGACCTGCCATCTTTTCTAATCTGAAATTTATACTTAATTTTGCCTTCTCTATTGCTTTTATCATCTCAACCTTCCATGACTCCTTGTGTCGATGTAGACTCCACTTTCAAGGTCTCTTCAACCCCAGCCCTTTTATCGGTAAATTTAAGGTTCTTGCTCTGTTGCAAAAGAATTTGGAGATGAAGTGATAGGTAAGAACTGGATTTATTCAGAGAGAAACACACTCCACAGGCAGAGTGTAGGCCATCTCAGAAGGTGAGAGAGAGCCTCAAAATATGGCATGGCTAGTTTTTATGGGCTGGCTAATTTCACAGGTTAATGAGTGGGAGGAGTATTTCAATTATTTGGGGGAAAGGGCAGGGATTTCCAGGAATTGGGCCATGACCCACTTTTTGACCTTTTATGGTTGGCCTCAGAACTGTCATGGCACTGGTGGGTGTATCATTTAGCATGCTGATATATTACAATGAGCACATAATGAGGCTCAAGGTCTACTGGAAATTGAATCTTCCACCATCTTGGACCCAGCTGGTTCTAACCAGTCTCTGTCATGTCCTATGGCCATATCATTCTTTTAAATGCTGTGCCCTGCTCCCTTCCCTCCTGTTTCAGCCCCACCTTATTTATTCAACCCTATTGCCCACTATAAACCATCCCAGAGTTTCACACAAGTGTGAAACACAGAACCCTTTACCCAGAACTGCCATGGGAGTTACAAATTTTTTTTTAAAAATTACAACTTATAATTTCTGTGGATTCAAGAGAAGTCACACAGACATGTTACACAGAAACAATTCAGGGAACGGAGGTCCAAGGCAAAGGGAAATTAGCAGAGGTTTTCCTTGTCCCCAGATATCTTCTCCTACAGGGCCAACTCTCCCTCCAATAAACTTTCTTCCAACTCTTCTGCCTACCTCACCTCTCCTCATTGTTTGCTCTGTACCACTGCCAGAAATTCCAGCAATTACAAGTTCATTTTAGCTAAATAGAAGTTTGTTGAAATTGTACCAAGTACAACTGCTGGGATGAGGTAGCTATCAGTTTCTCACACCTTGGTGTGAATGTGTTCAGCCAAATTTCTTCAAATAGCATAGAGCTGCTGACCTCAGGGAATGGGGAAGGCTGGTAAGTGAGAGGGAGCCTTCTGGAATCAAGGCAACCTTGGACGGGGTGCTATTTGAGGGAAGTTGGCAAGGGGCCTTGCTGGATAGAGAAACTTGACTAGAGATAGAGAAAGAGAAACTGAGATAGAGAAAGCTGCAAAAGGGGTCACAGGAGAACAACACAGCTCAACTTCCAGCACCACGATGTCTTCAAGTCCAGAATCTACCACACCCTTCCAGACCCCCTGCTGCCAGACCCTGGAGCCCGAACTAGTACTGCCCATGAACTAGTACTCAAGCAAGTTAAACACAGTGTCTGCGGCAGGGCCAGAAACCTCACCATCATGTATATGATGTATCCTGTGCAGACAAATGATCTGTAAATAAACCTTTAGAATTCACGTCATTGGTAGGTTGGGAAATACACACTTTTTTTTGGCTGCACTGCAAGCATGTGGAACCTAAGTTCCCTGGCCAGGGATCAAACCCGTGGCCCCTGCAGTGGAAGTCCAGTCTTAACTACTGAACCACCAGGGAAGTACCCATACTTTTTAACATATATCTCCTCTCCTCCAATACACACACTCTTGGCAGGTGGTCTCTTCTATTTTAAAGATGCTGTTTTTTCCTGTCACCATCCATTCAAGAAACTTGACTGAACTCAAGTGAACACTGCCCTTGCCTGGACTGTGGCTCTTCCTCTGCTCTTAAGTTCCAAATCAAGTTCTACCTAATTTTGATTCTCCAACACTCACCAGATGCCCTCTTTTTTAAACTCTTGCAGCACTCACCTCAGCCTCTGAAATAAAGACTGAAAGCTAACTTTCTACATTCATCCTCCCAAACAATTAATAAGCATCTACTTCTGTCGTGTTTAGACTGGAAGTTCAAACCAGAGTAAGTCCAGCTTCCTACAACCCTAAAGGTGGCCAGAGCACAGGGAACATCAAGTACAGTCACAATACAGCATGAGATACACTACAGTGGAGGTAACATGGACACGCATGGAAAGCCCTAACTAAGCAGGGAATCAGGCAAGTTTCCTGGAGGTGACACCTGAACTGAGTTTTTAAGAATAAGCAGGGATAGGTCAGGCAGTCAAGAGACACAGAGGGACTGGTGAGGAGAGAGGCAAATCCGTTAAGACTCAACTGCAATTATGACAGCATAAAGTCTTAAACTAAACTAGTAGTGGGGGACATTCAAAAAAATGTTAGGAGATAAATAGACAGGACTTACTGATTGGAGATGATGACAGTGGCTAACTGTGGCTCAATTACCATGTACTAAACAGTGTTATAAATGCCTTACTCACTAAACAATTTCACTTATCTTTACTATGATGTTATAATGTAGGTACTGTTAATATCCCCATTTTACAGAAAAGTAAGGAATAGGAAAATCAAGTGACATGAGGTAGACAATGAGTGAGCACCTGACCTGAAATTCGACTTCAGGCAGTAGAGCTCCAAAGACCACCACTTAAACCATACACTATCTTTGAATGTGAGCTTGTGAAGGAGAGGGGAGCCCAGAACAGAGAGAGAGAATGGTCAAGCCAGAAAGGGCGACAATCTATGGAACTTGAATACATTATCCGTTGCATTTATTATTTCTGCTCCTTGTTCCTAATGTCAAAAGCAAATTTCTCTGTTCTTTTTTCTTTCTATATGTTCTCGTATTTTCTTAGATAGACTGGTAATCCAAAGGTACCTAGTCTTGACCTCTGCCTATTCTCATTTTTTTTTTTTTTTTTTTTTTGCACTTGGCATATTTAGCCTCTTCCTAAAATGATTTACCTTTCTGGCATATCTCCCTTATTAGGCTGACAGCATCCAAAAACACATCTTACTCATCTTTGATGAACAGCATCCAGTACCTAATATGTATTCAGTAAATATTAATTGGCTTGAACATAGAATAGCAATGATTCTTGAAGTTCCCTATTCCTCAGTCATCTGTATGGACTTTGTCATCTCATTCCTACCTTTATTAGTTTTTTCTTCTTTAAATCAACTCTTTAAAAATTTACATTTATCTTAAAGGGAAAATGCTATACTTATTACTGCAAATGGAAAACTGCTATAATGTACCACAATGAAAAGGCAACTGTAAAAATAGACACAACTCCTAAAACAAGAAATGCTTGCTTGTACACAAATCAACACCATCCTATTCCCCACGTAGTGCCTCACACATGCTATGGAGTAGAGTGAGGTTTTTTCCTATTGAAGTGAAATTCACATACCATAATTAACAATTTTATATTGAACAACTCAATGTCAAATAGCACATTCTGAATGGGGGGCAACTATGACTTCTATCTTGTCCTCAAATATTTTCATCACCCCCAAATAAAAACCCATATGCATTAAGCAGCTGCTCCTTATCCTCCCATGCCTGCAGCCACTGGCAACTACCAATATGCATTCTGTCTCAATGGATTTATCTATTTTGATATTTCACAGAAATGGAGTCATAAATTATGTGATCCTTTGTGCCAAGCTTCTTTCACTGAGCATAATGTTTTGGAGGCTCATCCACAATGTACAGAGTATCAGTACTTCATTTCTGTTTCTGGTGAAATATTACATTGTACGTATATACCACAACTCATTTAGCCATTCATCCGTCAATGGACATTTGAGCTGTTTTCGTCTTTGGCTCTTGTGACTAGCTGTGAACATGCATGTACATGCATTTGTTTGCCTACCTGTTTTCCTTTCTCCTGGGTATATACCTAGGAGTGGGATTTCTGGGTCATATGTTTAATGTTTTGAGGAAACTTTGGGGTAGATTTTGTATAGCATACTCTTCTTGTGTTTCAAAATAACATGTGGAATTAGAAGATTTCACACCAGGATGTGTGTGTCCAAACAAATGACATGTAAGCAAAGAGGCACATTCTTATCAAGCTTATGAAAATACAAATGTTAGATACTTTTCATCATATTTATACGCTAGTTGTTTTCTTAGCAGTTAGTCCGTTTTCATCAGTAGCAGATGGTTCAGGCAATTCCTAAATTAGGTCTTCATATCTGAAAATACATGACTGATTTCATCAAAATCATGCTCTAGTACGAGCATTTCCTTCAGTCTAGCACCTTTACATTTTAGAAATTCCATTTTATCCCCTGATCAGTGCTAGTTCAACAACAAAATAGCGGGGGGAAAAAAGCAACCAAATCTAGAGCACAGGCTTAATTCCAATTCACAATTACATTTCTGACAAATACTCTGTAGATTTAAAAATCACCATTTCCTGGATATAAAGTTTTGCTCTCTCCTTGAAGTAATTGCAGCCACGCATTGTCAGGCATGCCTGAGCATAGCACTAAAGATGCAGGTTGTGTGGAAGAGATGTTGTTACCTGCTCTGATCTTGACTTCAGCAATAATATCCATGAAATCACAAGTGTAACACACCAGGCTTTTTTTTACCCTAATAAACATTAAAATGAACAACAAAACTATTAAAATTGAAAGTGTAAGCCTATGTACTGCCTGGAGTCTTTATACGGCCAGTAGCACACACACCATACTTCAGAAAATACTGCTCTGACAGGAGCTATTGTTTAAAACTGCATGTGCTCTACTCACATTTTTTGTTTGCGAAGCAAACAGGAAGTTACTCTCTTGTCTGCAAACTGATGAAGAACAAATGTCCAACTCAACACAAAGAGTTCTCAACAAACACAACTCAACAAAGGAGTTCTTAAGAAATCTGAAGACTTAGACCTCTTGAGTTCCTAAGAGAAAGGTGAAGGACGTTAGGCGAGCATCTCCTAGAATCCAAGCTGTGAGGACACATGCTTCCAGGACTCACAGTCACTTGCACTTCGCAACATCTTCCACTGGGAGATGCACTCATTCTGTGATTTGAAAGAATCCTTTGTATTCAAAGAGCACCCACCTCTCATTTAAATAGCATGCTACCTTTCTTCCTGTAGTCAACTGTGTCACCCAAGTCCCATAGTGCTCAGTCATGCCCTACTCTTTGTGACTTTATGGACTGTATTCCTCTGTCCATGGGATTTCTCAGGCAAGAGTACTGGAGTGGGTTGCCACGCCCTCCTCGGGGGATCTTCCTGACCCAGGGATCGAACCCACATTTCCTGCATCTTCTGCATTGCAGATAGATTCTTTACCACTGAGCCACTGTGGAAGCCCCACTGACACACTATCTACTGTCCAAAAACAGAGAAGAATTTTTAAACAAATCATTTCCTTTTTTTAATATAAAGATTATCATAAAAAATCTTTATTCTTATTCTAAAGTGAAAGCATTTAACCAACTTTTCAAAAGAAGGTATCCATGGCTATATACAAAAACAGAATATACCTTAAAAGCTGCATAAAAAGTAGAATTTTCCAGTTTGAAGACTTTCACTGCCGAAAGTCTATTCACATATAACTGTGGGTGAAGGGTTGATGAAAAACAAAACCAACAAACAAAAATCTATCTTTAGGTCAAATATTTTGAAAATTGGTCTAAGACATAATAAAATAACTTAAGAATATAAGAATAAATATAAAGATTAAATAGGATAATATATGTAAAGTGCCTAGTACATGGCTCCTTTGTGTCACAGCAATTTAACAATTGGCAGCTTAGATCATCCAAGATCAAGTGGCTCTCCCTGCTCCTTGGAACTAAACTACAAATCCTCTGGCCACAATTAAATTACAACTGTCAGGGCTCCCATAATTTTATTTGTTCCCCTATTTTAGCACCCACCATATTCTACCTCATCTAATAATTATATGTATTTGTATATCTATTTTATTAGGTTGCAAGCACCTCTGAAGGCTCCTTAAATCTTAAAAGAAAATGCAACTAAAACCACTTAATAAATGTGAATAATACTACCTTATTTTTGTATGATACCCTACTAATTACAAAGCACTTTCATGTCCTTGATTTCATTAATTAATCATCTTTTATTATCTCTGCCTCACCAAGAAGGAAACTGAAACCCAGGGAGGTCAAGTGATAGCTTATTAAAAGCAACGCTTGGCTTAGAAATAGAGTTTACAAAAGCAAATAGGGAGAGAAAGGGAGAAGAGTGACTAAGACATTTCCCAAAAGGATATGTGGAATGTGTGGTCTTGATTTTTTTCAACTACAGACACAATAGATCATCTCTTAAGAACCACCTTGCAATTGATACATGGTGGTTCAGAGGGACCTTGAACTGGTTGCATCTGCCTAGGCCTAATCAGGAGAGAAACCAAACAATAATTTGAACTGAGAGTTTCACAAAAAGAATTATTAGCTGTGACAGGGGATTTAAATAACAGGGAACTGGAGTGATGAGCAATTGACTAGTGCTAAGTAAAGCCAATTCTAAAAAATACAGGAATGTTGTATGTCAGGAACAACTATTACCCCTAAGGCTGAGATAAAGCATGCAAGTAAGAGATCTCTCCCTCAAGGCTAAGTGTCCAAGGAAGTACGCAACCCAGAGCCAAGATCCAGACCTTATGAGGACAGGACACAGCTTGCGGAAGGGCAGAGAAGTTGCTATGGTGCTCATCTTTGGAATTTCTGGAAAAATGAGGCAGCTTTGGACATTTTCAGAAATTTCAAACATGAGCCTATTACTTGGAACATACCCAAGATGCACCCTCTAGAAACTGTCTGACCAGAAGCACTCTGACACAACACTGTCTAAGGGGACACTGGGAAAAAGTACTGCCAATTGAGCGAAGAAATTGAGCACTAAAGATACCCAAGTTGCCTGAACAGTACTGAGCAAGCCCACAGGAACCAGGAAGCAAAACCCTCTCCTCCTGCTATGTCTTTCCAGAACCCTATACTAACAAAACTTCAGTGTCAAGCAGGAAAGAAAGCAAACAGTTAAAAGCCTCAGTTCTTTGTCCACAGAGCAGGCAAAAAGGGTGAATTTGAACCTGAGGGTCAATTAATCAATAACTAGCACACTGGTTAACTGAGAAATACTGTTTGTAAGTAAGTAAGAGTCAAATTACAGCACAGCTAGCTACAATAATTGCTTTACGAAGTCTGCATTCTGAACAAATTTGCTAGAATGAGAATTATGTAGCTGTATTACTTCATGCTATATAAAAGACAAGCTGATGTATACCAACTCATATCCACTTATGAGATTATAATTAGGTAAAAACGCCTTCACAGTATTAGACTTTTACCTATGTAATCTAACTGGCCAGGATGCGGAAGAAGAGAACCTTAGAAGACTATGTAGAATAAAAAGGTAAAATCACCTCTCCATCCAGAAACCAGAATGGACAATGATACACAATGAATGTGTGGTATGAAAGACAATATACTGTAACTATGGAATTGTTTCTAAAATGATGATTTTACCTGTTTAGAGTGGTCTTTACTGTCAAAGTGCTTTCATAGCTGCTAACTCATTTTAAACTTGTAAGATGGAAAACTGTGAGCACATTTGATGGACAGGAACATAAACCACAAATACTAAAAATTAATCAGTTAACCTAAGCTCACATAATAATGTGTCATTGCCCTTCCTCAAGAGATCTCCTTACAGGGTCTAAAGTCCACTTAGCTTTTTGACCAAACAAATGCATCCAAGAGGCTCTTTAAGGCTAAAACCAATCCCTATCAGAGAATCTCAGCCTATCACTGGTAATTACAGGGTGTTTTCTACTGCAACTTTCTCTCTTCTTCTAATCTCCTAAAAATGCTATAGAATAAACTTAATTTCAATTTACTTTGATCAAAAGTATATTTGAGGGGGACTTCCCTGGTAGTCCAGTAGTTAAGACTTCACCTTCCAACGCAGGGGGTGCGGGTTTGAGCCCTGGTCAAAGAACTAAGATCCCACATGCCTTACGGCCGGCCAAAAGACCAAAACATAAAACAGAAGCAATACTGTAACAAAGTCAATAGACTTTATAAAAAAAAAAGTATATTTGAGGAACCTTGCAACCTGCAGAAATTACATTATCGTTGACTAGAGATGAGTATAAAAGTAAAGCTATGTTCACTTACTCAGTAGTGTTCAGGGGAGTGTTTCCCATGCTTTTTGGGTTTTGTGGACCAGCAAAATGGCAAAACCATCTTGGGGTCCTACAAACGGTAGCCAACTGTATTTTGCAAAGCAGGGATACTTTCAAAGGCAACTATTAATCCATGACCACTTATCCACAGTTTCAAAATCCAAACAATTGGAAATCAAATGGTTCTTTTTTTGTTCTTGCCTTTAACTCAACTCATTTGGCAGCAAAATCTGAACTGACCTGAACTCATCTGGCAGTAAAACCTGACATGAACAAACCGGAGGCTATCCACAGGTTTTTCTATCTCACTTAGTATAAATATTCTTGCATTTCACTGCAGAAATATTACTCTGATTATGGGTGTCAACTCAGCTCTTACCAGGGCTGTTATGTAATACAGGAGACATGTACTCTATTACCTGTCTGAAAAAAGAACCTAAATTCTGAAACACACCTTGCCTTAAGGTTTTCAGATAATAAGGGTACACAAGCTCTCATCACCATCATTTCATTAAAGAAAAGGCAAACAGATATTTTAACAACTCAAAAGAAAAAAGATAATCTCAGAATAAAGGATGGTTCTTTACAAACAATAAATTCAGCTTTCTGGGAGAAAAAAAAAATCATGAAATGGTTGTCTTTTTATTTCACTTCAGACCTGTGACAATACCCATAACAAACCAGCTTTCATGTGCTAACAAGCATCTGGGACCTACCACCAGTGAAGACTCTGCTCGGGTGGCTCCATGCTGGCTGCAAGTAGAGAAAAAAGCCCGCACAGCTGTGAAGACCCAGCACCGCCAAAAATAAACCAAACTATTAAAAAGAGATGGTCTTTGGAATCTTTTTGTAGTCTGGGACAGGACAGTCATTCCAGGATGGGACCACGTTAAGCCATTCTATGATAGCTGTTGGCCACAGCAAAATAACCAGTGGTCATGTGGAATTTTAAATATTTTTAAAATTTAAATTTAATGGAATTTTAAAATGTTTTCCCCCCTTAAACTGCCTTTAGGGAACAGATTAGAAGGTTCTGGCATCTCTGGACTAAATCGAACTGAAAAGGTTCTTTGATTTTTAAAGAATTAATGTAACTGAATGAACATGTATATACAAAAATAAATCTAAAAAAATCTAAACATACATCCTGATTGTGAGAACACTGGACAAGCTGGGAAGAAAACCCACTAGCAAATCATCTTGTTACGTATGAATCTTACAGCTTTTGTAGATTGCTTCTTTCTGAGTACCACCTCTTCCTGGAACAGTTTGATGTATTAAAAAAAAAAAAAAAACTAGAGTACTCAGACATGTCAAATTCAATCCCTGTAGATGCTACTGAATCAAGTGTCCTACAGTTTAAGAGAGATCATTTACTCTCTCCTACAAGGGCCACCATCTGCATCTATAAACAAGACAATAAATTGTTCACTTCAACAACATTTAATGAGCCTCTACTTTGCATAAGTCACTGGTTTAAATGCAGGCAATGGAAGGCTAGAGAGGAGCATGTCATTTTCATCATGGACTCCACAGTCTAGTCCAGACAGACTATTAAGAAAGTAATTATTATGCCACGTGCTAAGTGATCTGATTGATGCACAATCAAACACAGTGCGATCGAATATCATGCAGTTCAGCTGGAGGCAGGGAGTCGAGTTCATAGATCCATCAAAAACAAAGGCACAGAGGATCTGAATAAACGGAGGGAGGCCTTAATCACAAAAGACTATGGCCTTTCCTCTTGTGTACCGTATTGCCTCTTTACATTCATCCTTATATGTATTTCAAAATATAAATAACCCCATACTGTAAATCAGAGGAAAGGAAATCAAAGATAAAGATAAGAATAGACTCTTGATGAGAAAAAATCTGATGCTCATGAAATATCAGATACTCTTTTTGCCCCCCATCATTTGGTACCTGTGCCTACCTGGTGCTCTGAGCACATGCTTTATTACCTATTAGGTACTCAATATCATCATAGCAATATGAAAGAATGTGGCACGTTTGGCAAAGGAAAAGTAGACGGTACAGCAATAGTATAGGTTATAAGAATGAGAAGTGGCAGAAAACAGGGCTAGAAAGACAGCTTGGGAGCCCAATATGAAGGGCTTTCTATGCCATGCTAAGGAAATCCGAATTTTTGAACTCATGTCTTTAACCTTCAATAACCAAGAAGAGGTTACTATGTAATATGTTTTAAAATTACCCCCATTCTGGAGATTGCTTAAAAAACTGGAAATATAACTGCCTTATGATCCAGCAATCCCACTGCTGGGCATACACACTGAGGAAACCAGAATTGAAAGAGACACGTGTCCCCCAATGTTCATCACAGCACTGTTTATAATAGCCAGGACATGAAGCAACCTAGATGTCCATCAACAGATGAATGGATAAGAAAGCTGTGGTACATATACACAATGGAGTATTACTCAGCCATTAAAAAGAATACATTTGAATCAGTTCTAATGAGGTAGATGAAACTGGAGCCCATTATACAGAGTGAAGTAAGCCAGAAAGAAAAACACCAATACAGTATACTAACGCATATATATGGAATTTAGAAAGATGGTAATGATAAACCTGCATGCGAGACAGCAAAAGAGACACAGATGTATAGAACAGTCTTTTGGACTCTGTGGGAGACAGAGAGGGTGGGATGATTTCGGAGAATGGCATTGAAACACGTATAATGTCATATATAAAATGAATTGCCAGCCCAGGTTTGATGCATGATACAGGATGCTTGGGGTTGGTGCACTGGGATGACCCAGAGGGATGGTATGGGGAGGGAGGAGGGAGGGGGGGTTCAGGATGGGGAACATGTGTATACCTGTGGTGGATTCATGTTGATGTATGGCAAAACCAATACAATATTGTAATTAACCTCCAATTAAAATAAATAAATTTATATTAAAAAAAGAATAAATAAATAAAATTACCCCCATTCAAAATGGTTATTATGATGAAGAAGTCATGATTCTATGTTATCTGAAAAATCATCGTATTTCCAACTGCATCATTTTCTGACATTGTATTTCTACAGTATCGTCAAATAATAACCCAATCAGAAATAATCACTAACTAGTAAGCTAATGAATATTAATCTCAAGAAAAAAACTCAGAAAAAAAGAAAAAAACTCAAGTTGACAAGCAAAAATACCATAAAATATAATGAAGAAAATGTGGATGTTGATTGCATAAAAACACTATTTATAATAAAAACAACAGGGGCTTCCCTGGTGGCTCAGCGGTAAAGAATCCACCTGCCCATTGCAGGAGACATGGGTTCAATCCCCGACCCAGGAAGATCCCACATGCTGTGGAGCAACTAAACCCGTGTGCCACAACTACTGAAGCCCGAGCACCCTAGAGCCCATTCTCCACAAAGAGAGAAGCCACTACAATGAGAAGCCCACACACTGCAACTACAGAGTAGCCCCTGCTCACTACAACTAGAGAACAGCCCATGCAGCAACGAAGACTCAACACAGCCAAAAATAAATAATTTTTAAAAAGCATTTAAAATTTGTGCAAAACAACAAAAACAACAACAAAAGGTGTGTGAGATAACTAAACATCCAATAGAAAGGGAGTAATAATTAACAATGTAGTTTGTGAGAAAAAAAAAGTGACAACTGAACAGTCAAAATAAAGGTCACGTCCTTCCACCTCCTAAACAGTCTGGTCAGAAAGCTCTAAGTAGGGCCAAGCAAAGTAGGTGTCCTCTGGTGAGGGCAGGGGGGCAGGGTATGAAGAAGGCCCTTTATGGGGCTTCAGAGGATAAAGAAGGTGTTACTGCAGGGTGGCCTGACATGGCAAGTTGAATTCCAAACAAAGTGAGGACAGTATTCATGCAGGGGAAGAGCAGCCTCAATCAGACTGTATAGCAGGAGGGCAACTTCAGGGGAGGGAGAGGGCAGGGTGCATCAATAGGACACGGGCTGCATATGGCACTGGCCAAATAACAGAAGGCACATTTCTTTTTGGCCTTGCCACACAGCTTGTGGGATCTCAGTTCCCCAACAAAGGACCAAACTGAGGTCCACAGCAGTGAAAGAACCAAGTCTTAACAGCTGGACTGAATTCCCCAAGGAGACACGTTTCCTACTATTGGAGATTCAGGGGTGAAAACATGGAAAGGGAGGAAGCTAGAATGAACTCTATAGTGTTGTATCAGAATTTGAGGTATTGAAAGGAACTCATGGTTTTCAACATAATGAAATAAAGATGTAAAGTTTTACATGTGTGTTCTACACACACACATATTTTCTAGCTCTGCTCACTGACAGGGCCCAGGAACAGCAGTACTCTGATAGCAATGAACACACACAGTACACAGATTTTGCTTCTAGAAACAATTCTCCACTAAAAGGAATCAGGATGACTGGCAGAGAAAGTATAATATTTTGGTTCTAGAAACAATTCTAGATGATTTCAAAATGTAAGGAAGAATGATGGAGACATGTCAAAACACTTAGAAACCAACATGGATGGGCTCCTACTGACCAAATCTGGGAACATTTGGCATCAAAATATATAACCTATTATAACTCTTTGGACAACACTGGAACCTGTGACTCCATACCAACACAAATAAATACATTATTACAAAATGTGATGAGTCCTAATTATAAGAAATGCAAATGAAAATCACAAAAAAGCATCATTTCACACTGGTCAGAATGGCTAGCCTAAAAAAAATAAAAATCTACAAATAATAAATGCTGCAGACTATGTGGAGAGAAGGGAACACTCCTACACTGTTGGTGGGAATATAAATTGGTACAGCGACTTTGGAGAACAATATGCTACTGCTGCTAAATCGCTTCCTTAAAAAACTAAAAATAGAGCAACGATATGAATAGTCACTGGAAGGACTGATGCTGAAGCTGAAGTTCCAATACTTAAACCACCTGATGCAAAGAGCCGACTCATTAGAAAAGACCCTGATGCTTGGAAAGATTCAATGCAGGAAGAGAAGGGGATGACAGAGGATGAGATGGTTGGATGGCATCACTGACTCGATGGACATGAGTTCGAGCAAACTCTGGGAGACAGTGAAGGACAGGGAAGCCTGGCATGCTGTAGTCCACAAGGCTGCAAAGAGTCGGACATGACTTAGCGACTGAACAAAAATGATCCAGCAATCCCACTCCAGGGCATATAACCAGAAAAGATGAAAACTGTAATTTGAAAAGATACACGCAACCCACTGTCCATAGCATCTCTATCTACAATAGCCAAGACATAGGAACAATCCAAATGCCCATTAACAGATGATTAGCTTAAAGAAGATGTGGCATATACATACAATGGAATCTTACTTTGCCATAAAAAAGAATACAATATTGACATTTGCAGCAACATGGATGGACCTAGAGATGATCACACTAAGCAAAGGGAGTCAAACAGAGAAAGACACAGATTATACCACTTATATGTGGAATTTAAAAATAATACAGAATTAGATTAACAGACACAGAAAGCAAATTTATGATTACCAAAGAGGAAATAAAGGGGAGGAGGGATAAATTAGGAATATGGGATTAACAGATACAAACCACCTAAGATAGATAAGCAACAAGGATTTACTTCACAGTACCGGAAACTACCTTCAATATCTTAAAATAACCTATAATGGCAAATAATTTGAAAAAATATATTTATAACTAAATAACATTACTGCACACCTGAAACTAACACAATACTGCAAATTAAAATAGTACTATACTTCAAGTTGGAAAAAAAAAAGGTTAATGAGGAACAAGATATTTTTAGACCCTTAAAGTATTCCTACTATCTGCCCAGAAATACTATTAATTAGAAAGAAGAGAAAAAGCAATTTTACCATGTAAAGTTTAACTCTTTACAATTTAAACCTAACAGACAGCAGCTTAATCAAGTTAACATCACCAGTACGGGACAAAAAAAATCACGTTTTACCTAACAGGATACAATGAGAATACAGTATCATTTCTGTGCAATTTCTGCTGATGAAGGAAGATCTGAATATAAGCATGACAAACCATTAGGACTAACTCAAACTGAAGGACATTCTACAAAATAACTGGTCTTCAGTCTTCAAAAGTGCCAAAGACATGAAAGTCAAGGAAAGACTGAGGAAGTGTTGCATATGAAGAAAACTGACAGACCGCACAGAAGCGCACCGGCTGCGAAGGATGGCACAGAAGCGTGGCCCAGAGAAGTTACCCCTCACACAAGGTCAGGGCGGTGACTGAGAGTGCAACGCTGCATCGGCACAGGAGCGGCCGAGATGAGCTACCCCACATCTGAGGTCAGGGGCTGAGGCTGTGACGAGCTACCCCACGTCCAAGGACAGGGGCGGCAGCCGAGATGAGCTACCCCATGTCCAAGCTCAGGAGGGGCGGCTGTGAGGAGATACCCCTCATACAAGGTAAGAGAAACCCAAGGAAGTTGGTAGGTGTTGTGAGAGGGCACCAGAGGGCAGACACACTGCATCCATAATCACAGAAAACTAGCCAATAATCACAGAAAATAATCACATAATCACAGAAAACTAGCCAATCTGATCACACGGACCACAGCCTTGTCTAACTCAATGAAACTAAGCCATGCCGTGTGGGGCCACCCAAGATCAAACGGATCATGGTGGAGAGGTCTGACAGAATGTGGTCCACTGGAAGAGGGAATGGCAAACCACTTCAGTATTCTTGCCTTGAGAACCCCATGAACAGTATGAAAAGGCAAAATGATAGGGTACTGAAAGGGGAACTCCCCGGGTTGGTAGGTGCCCAATATGCTACTGGAGATCAGTGGAGAAATAACTCCAGAAAGAATGAAGGGATGGAGCCAAAGCAAAAACAATACCCAGTTGTGGATGGGACTGGTGATAGAGGCAAGGTCTGATGCTGTAAAAGCAATATTCCATAGGAACCTGGAATGTTAGGTCCATGAATCAAGGCAAATTGGAAGTGGTCAAACGGGACATGGCAAGAGTGAATGTCGACATTCTAGGAATCAGTGAACTGAAATGGACTGGAGTGGATGAATTTAACTCAGATGACCGTTATATACACTACTGTGTGCATGAATCCCTTAGAAGAAATGGAGTAGCCATCATGGTCAACAAGAGAGTCCAAAATGCAGTACTTGGATGCAATCTCAAAAACGACAGAATGATCTCTGTTCATTTCCAAGGCAAGCCATTCAATATCACAGTAACCCAAGCCTATGCTCCAACCAGTAACGCTGAAGAAGCTGAAGTTGAACGGTTCTATAAAGACCTACAATACCTTTTAGAACTAACATCCCAAAAGATGTCCTTTTCATTATAGGGGACTGGAATGCAAAAGTAAGAAGTCAAGAAACATCTGGAGTAACAGGCAAATTTGGCCTTGGAATATGGAATGAAGCAGGGCAAAGGCTAATAATAGAGTTCTGCCAAGAGAATGCACTGGTCATAACAAACACTCTCTTCCAAAAACACAAGAGAAGACTCTATACATGGACATCACCAGGTGGTCAACACCAAAATCAGATTGATTATATTCTTTGCAGCCAAAGATAGAGAAGCTCTATACAGTCAGCAAAAACAAGACTGGGAGCTGACTGTGGCTCAGATTATAAACTCCTTGTTGCCAAATTCAGACTTAAATTGAAGAAAGTAGGGAAAACCACTAGACCACTCAGGTACAACCTAAATCAAATCCCTAATGATTATACAGTGGAAGTGAGAAATAGATTTAAGGGACTAGATCTGATAGACAGAGTGCCTGATGAACTATGGATGGAGGTTCATGACATTGTACAGCAGACAGGGATCAAGACCATCCCCATGGAAAAGAAATGCAAAAAAGCAAAATGGCTGTCTGAGGAGGCCTTACAAATAGCTGTGAAAAGAAGAGAAGCAAAAACCAAAGGAGAAAAGGAAAGATTTAAGCATCTGAATGCAGACTTTCAAAGAATAGCAAGGAGAGATAAGAAAGCCTTCCTCAGCAATCAATGAAAAGAAATAGAGGAAAACAATACAATGGGAAAGACTAGAGATCACTTCAAGAAAATTAGAGATACCAAAGGAACATTTCATGCAAAGATGGGCTCGATAAAGGACAGAAATGGTATGGACCTAACAGAAACAGAAGATATTAAGAAGAGATGGCAAGAATACAAAGAAGAACTGTACAAAAAAGATCTTCACGACCCAGATAATCATGATGGTGTGATCACTGACCTAGCACCAGACATCCTGGAATGTGAAGTCAAGTAGGCCTTAGGAAGCATCACTACGAACAAAGCTAGTGGAGGTGATGGAATTCCAGTTGAGCTATTTCGAATCCTGTGAGGTGATGCTGTGAAAGTGCTACACTCAATATGCCAGCAAATTTGAAAAACTCAGCAGTGGCCACAGGATTGGAAAAGGTCAGATTTCATTCCAATACCAAAGAAAGGCAATGCCAAAAAATGGTCAAACTACCGCACAATTGCACTCATCTCACAGGCTAATAAAGTAATGCTCAAAATTCTCCAAGCCAGGCTTCAGCAATACATGAATCGTGAACTTGATTCACGATTTGAGTTTGAGTAGATTCCGGGAGTTGGTAACAGACAGGGAGGTGATTCATGGGGTCGCAGAGTTGGACACAACTGAGCGACTGAACTGAACTGAATACTTAGAAGGAGGCTGATGTGAACAATTTTAAGAGGGAATATTTGAGTGTTTATCATGTTCCAGATAGCATTTTATAAGCATTGAGAAATCCTGAAGAGGAATATGGACATAGAAAGATATACTGATATTTTACATGAAAAATGCAAATACAAAATAATATCTATTATATTTTATAAAAACAATGATATACACATTTTATATAAATATATACCAAAATATTAACCAAGTAGTGAAACAACTTAATGATATAAATTTTCTTTTCATGAAAGTACTAAGTTCTAAAAATAATGAGATATATTAATTTTTCATTGTGACGTATTTCGAAATGAACCATTTAAAATATTTAATAGTAATATGAAAGTGAAAGTGTTAGTTGCTCAGTCGTGTCTGACTCTTTGTGATCCCATGAACTGTAGCCCGCCAGGCTCCTCTGTCCACGAAATTCTCCTGGCAAGAACACTGGAGTGGGTTGCCATTTCCTTCTCCAGGGGATCTTTCCAAACCCAGGATCAAACCTGGGTCTCCTACATTGCAGGCAGATTCTTTACCACAGGGCACAGGGAAGCCCATATGGGGAAACATTAACACTGCATTATCAGAGAAATACATGACATAAAAATATGTGTAAGGTAGGAGTCTAATTTCTTTTATTTTAAGAAAGAAAGGGAAAAAAATGAGTGAAATATATCTAAATGTTAAAAGAGTAGTTGAATTTAAATAATGAAATTATTTTCTATTTATTCTTTTCTGCGTTTTCTCAATTTTATACTATACATAGATCAATTTTATTTTAAAATGCTATTTTTTTTCATTAGGTGATTATTAAGTAGATGGTTAATGATATGAAAAGTGTTAATGGTATCACTTTGTATAACTGAAAACTGTACATACATGAAGATCATGTAAAATATATGCACAGAAAAACAGTTGAAAGGATATATGCCAACACAATAACTGGTTTACCTTAGATAAGGTGGGATAATGTAAGATTTATTTTCTTTTCTGCATTTTTCAAAATTTCTGTAATTTTCATATACATATATATATATACATGTATTTCACCTATTATGTGTAAAAATCATCTTTATAAGGAAAGGAAAGTACATGAAGGGTACTAGAATAAGAATTAGTGATAAATGTTTTAGAAAATAATTATTAAAACTGAAAAAGATCCATTATCTTAACACTCTCAAAACACAGCATGGTATTGACAGTAGACATGGATACTGAGTGTAGTGAACAAGACAATGGCCTAATCCTTAGAACACAGCCTAATCCCCAGTTTGTGAATATGTTACTTGACATGGTAAAATGGACTGCAGATGTGATTAAATTAAGGGCTAGGAAACGCGGAGGGAGGTGTTACACTGGATTATTCAAGTAGGCTCAATGTAATCATAAGCATTCTTATAACAGAAGAAAGAAGCAGAAGAGGTCCAAGTGATGAGATATGAGACAAACTCAACCCACTGTTGCTGGCTTTGAAGATGGAGGAAGAGAGTAAAGTAGTGTAGGCAGCCTCTGGAAGATTAGAAAGGCAAGGAAACAGAATTTCCCTTAAAGACTCCAAAAGGAACGCCGTCCTGCCTATACCTTGACTTTAGTCCCATGACCTCCAGAACTGCAAGATAATAAATCTGTGTTGTTTTAAGCACTGAGATTGTGGTTATTCAATACAGCAAGAGGAAACTAATATTTAGGGCTATATAGTTGTTTAGTGACTAAGTCGTGTCTGACTTTTTGTGACTCCACCAGGCTCCTCTGTCCATGGGATTTCCCAGGCAAGAATACTGGAGGGGGGTTGCCATTTTCTTCCCCAGGGGATCTTCCTGACCCAGGGGTCGAACCCATGTCTCCTGCAGATTCTTTACCACTGAGCCACCAGGAAAGCCCACGTGGGGCTATGGACAACTGTAAAGAAATTGATGATTTTAGCAATCTGTTTTAGAGAAAACAAAATCACTGAGGGGGGAGAATGAGCTGAATTTGAACTAACAATGTTTTTAACAGCAGGAGTTGTGCCTGGATGTGGATATGTCATTAAGTATATGCTTATGTCCAACTAATACGCTAGAATAGCACTCAGTGATGTTCAGGACACAGACAGGGTTAAGATTCCATCTAGTAATATTTTTATCTACCTCCCTGCTTGCCACTGATTATTAGATGAAGGCTTATTCCCTTATTATAATTGATGTATTAATTCCCTTATTAATAGTTATCCATCCCACAGAAAAGAAACTACTTGAACTATTTAGCCAAAAGTATTTTATACATATAGACTACATACCAAATTAACTATAAATATAAAATTTATGTACCAAACAATACTGAAAATCTTACAGAAAACATTTTATTATAGAAACTACTTTTTTTTTTTTGCTTTAAATATGCAAAATGTAGGTATCTGAGGTAAAAATGATACTTTACATCAGAAAACCTGGGTATTGATATCCTGGATCTTTCCCTTGCTGTGTGAACTTGGAAAAGGTCTCTCATCTTTGCATATCATATTCCTTGCCTTTTTACATTTAAGAGGGTTGAACAACATCTCTACAATCTTTTTCTGTCTTTAAAGAAATGCAGTCTCTTTTTTGTGGAGCCACAACTATTCTTAGAAAAACAAGTAGTCTTAACTCTGTTCTCAACTCCTTTCAAAAATCAACTTGAATTGCTGTAGGGTCAGCCTTCCAGGGAGAAGAAAGTAATTCAAGCATATCATCTCATTAATTTTCAAGACAGGAGAAAGAAAGTATTTCTGTTTGGGAAAAAAAAAGAGAGAGAGAGAGAGAGAAAGACAAAGAAAGAAATGGGTAGCATGCTAAATAAATTGCCACTGTTGGTAGAGGCAGGACTAGAAGACAGGGTTTTTCAAACTCAAGATTGCATTCTGCGTTTTCAGCAGAAGGGTCTCTCAGGTAAATGAACTGTCCTTAAAGGGAAAGGATAGGAGTATGGGATTAAGAGCTAATATTTATGTACTTTGCCCTACATGTCACATGGTCAAAGGATAAATATAACAGAAAGAGGCAGACTCTAGGGTCCAGAGATCAAACAGCTCTTCTCTCCCTAGAGGCCTTATTGGTTTTAGCCCTGCCTCAGGGAACCTAGAGAGAAAAGTATGTTCTAAGTAGCCTCCCACTGACTCAGACAGCCACCCAAACTTGAGAAGACAAAATTGGGAGCTAAGCCAAACCCGAGGGACCTGCCAACTCTGGACAATGGCTGATCTCAGACAAGTTCAGACGAAGTTACATAATACTATTTTCAATAATGTGCCAGGAAAAATAAATGACACTGTCTATATCTAGGCACAGCTCCTGTCAAAAACAACAAGTTTAATTCAAATTAACTCTGCTGTCTCTGTTATTTTGTTTCCCGGAAAACAGATTGCTAAAATCAGAGAATGTTTTTTTCTAGCTTTCAGGAGCTCATATCTGTGTCATCTATGCCATGCTGTGCTGATAAAGGAAAATGTCTCCACATTCAGGAGAATTTACTTCATAATATATCTAGGAAGGGAGAAGGACACATTTCCTTTTCCCTCAATGGCAGATTAAGGCCTTGGACTCTAAGAGGAGACCCAAAATAGGGCTGCCTGAGGGTCACAAAGCTTGAAACTGCTATAGCTAAAACCCAAAAGCAGGCACAGAAACTATAATCCACAGTCCAAGAGTAGAGCTTCCTTCCAGGAAAAAGAAAAGGTATGACTCTTTTTCTGTTCATTTTAATTTAAAATAAAGCAATGGATGGGCGGGGGGGATCTTCCCTGGTGGCTCAGTGGTAAAGACTCCGTCTGCCAATGCAGGAGACATGGTTTGACCCTTTATTTGGAAGATCCCACATGCCAAGGAGCAACTAAGCCCATGCTCCACAAGCACCGAGCCTGTGCTCTAGAGCCTGGGAGCCACAACTACTGGGCCCATGCATGCTGCTGCTGCTGCTGCTGCTGCTACTGCTTCTAAGCCGCTTCAGTCGTGTCCGACTCTGTGCGGCCCCATAGACGGCAGCCCATCAGGCTCCACCGTCCCTGGGATTCTCCAGGCAAGAACACTGGAGTGGGTTGCCATTTCCTCCTCCAATGCATGAAAGTGAAAAGTGAAAATGAAGTCGCTCAGTCATGTCAGACTCTTAATGACCCCATGGACTGCAGCCCACCAGGCTCCTCCGTCCATGGGATTTTCCAGGCAAGAGTACTGGAGTGGGGTGCCATTGCTTTCTCTGACGCATGCTAGAGCTCCTGCAACTTCTCTGCAACTAGAGAAGCCACTGCAATGAGAAGCCTGTACACTGACTGCAACTAGAGAGTAGTCCCCACTCACCACAGCTAGAGAAAAGCCAGTGCAGCGATGAAGACCCAGCACAGCCAAAATAAAGAAATAAATAAAATTATTTTAAAAATTAAAGCAATGATAGAAAAGCATTAGGAGATAGGAAGTCAACATGTCACACAACGATGACCAGAAGATAAAGGAAAACTTTGTTGTCTGACTGTATATTTTTAAAAAGCATCCACATCATGTAAGGCTCTGAACTGTTTCATGGGTCCCGCATAACCCATGACCCAATTGTGATTCAGGAGGCTTTGGAAATTTTATATAATCTTTCAACATTCTCCACACAACTGCATTTGTTGGGAAGATGAAAAGGGGGGAAAACTGAAAGACGGGAAATGGAGAGAAGTGAATACTTTTTAAAGAAAAGCTTACTTTTGTCAACTTCCAGGTTTCCAATTCATTTATAGCACTTAACCTATTAGTTAATACATATGCACTTTCAAAATACAGCAGAAATGCCTTGACCTGGGGACTTCCCTGGTGGTCCAGGGGCTAAGACTCCACACTCCCAATGCAGGGGGCCCAGGTTCGATTCTCAATCAGGGAACTAGATCTCACATGCTGCAATTAAAGATCCCACCCTACCACCACCATTGGAATGAGTTGTTACTACTATGGGAGTCATAATAGAAGAAAACCTCATTCTTTTTGGAAGAGGAATGGAGTTCATGTTAGTGAAGGTATTACAGAGGAGTTAAGACCTTTGCTGGGTCTTGAAGGATAAACAGGAGTTGGTTAGGCCAACAACCAGGGAGAAGGCATACCAGAAAGAAGGATGAAAACACGAGGGAACGTGTTACCTCCCAATGTTGAGGGAGGCTGCAATATGTGCTGTAGGCAGGAGATGAGGCTGGGGAGGCAGGGGAGCTGCATGACAGGCCTTGCCACACTGTGAACCAGTAAAGAAATCTAAACAAGGAGATGATATGAACACACATATTCACATTACAGAAGGATCATTACAGCTGCCCCTGATACCTCTCTTGTGCCCATGCCAAGTCAGAAATTACAACTGTTGGAATATACTGGGAAGCCTTTGTGCCAGACTCTGGATACATTCATTTCTTATTACTGCTGTGACAAATGACTACAATCTTAACAGCTTTCAGTTCAGTTCAGTCACTCAGTCGTGTCCGATTCTTTGCGACCCCATGAATTGCAGCATGCCAGGCCTCCCTGCCCATCACCAAGTCCCGGAGTTCACTCAAACTCACATCCATCGAGTCGGTGATGCCATCTAGGCATGTCATTCTCTGTTGTCCCCTTCTCCTCCTGCCCCCAATCCCTCCCAGCATCAGAGTCTTTTCCAATGAGTCAACTCTTCACATGAGGTGGCCAAAGTACTGGAGTTTCAGCTTTAGCATCAGTCCTTCCAACGAACACCCAGGACTGATCTCCTTTAGAATGGACCGGTTGGATCCTTGCAGTCCAAGGGACCCTCAAGAGTCTTCTCCAACACCACAGTTCAAAAGCATCAATTCTTCAGTGCTCAGCTTTCTTCACAGTCCAACTCTCACATCCATATATGACCACTGGAAAAACCATAGCCTTGACTAGACGGACCTTTGTTGGCAAAGTAATATCTCTGCTTTTGAATATGCTATCTAGGTTGGTCATAACTTTCCTTCCAAGGAGTAAGCATCTTTTAATTTTATGGCTGCACTAACCATCTGCAGTGATTTTGGAGCCCAAAAAAATAAAGTCAGCCACTGTTTCTACTGTTTCCCCATACATTTGCCATGAAGTGATGGGACAAGATGCCATGATCTTAGTTTTCTGTATGTTGAGCTTTAAGCCAACGTTTTCACTCTCCTCTTTCACTTCCATCAAGAGTCTTTTTAGTTCCTCTTCACTTTCTGCCATCAGGGTGGTATTATCTGCATATCTGAGGTTACTGATATTTCTTCTGGGAATCTTGATTCCAGCTTGTGCTTCTTCCAGCCTAGTGTTTCTCATGATGTACTCTGCATATAAGTTAAATAAGCAGGGTGACAATATACAGCCTTAACGAACTCCTTTTCCTATTTGGAACCAGTCTGTTGTTCCATGTCCAGTTCTAACTGTTGCTTCCTGACCTGCATATAGGTTTCTCAAGAGGCAGGTCAGGTGGTCTGGTATTCCCATCTCTTTCAGAATTTTCCACCATTTATTGTGATCCACACAGTCAAAGGCTTTGGCATAGTTAATAAAGCAGAAATAGATGTTTTTCTGGAACTCTCTACATTTTTTCATGATCCAGCGGATGTTGGCAATTTGATCTCTGGTTCCTCTTCCTTTTCTAAAACCAGCTTGAACATCAGGAAGTTCATGGTTCACGTATTGCTGAAGCCTGGCTTGGAGAATGTTGAGCATTACTTTACTAGCATGTGAGATGAGTGCAATTGTGCGGTAGTTTGAGAATTCTTTGGCATTGCCTTTCTTTGGGATTGGAATGAAAACTGAACTTTTCCAGTCCTGTGGCCACTGCTGAGTTTTCCAAATTTGCTGGCATATTGAGTGCAGCACTTTCATAGCATCAACTTTAAACAACACAAATTGACTCTCTTATAGTTTCGGAGGTCAGAAGTCTAAAATCAAGGTATTGGTGAGGCTAGGGAGGAGAATTTGTCTGTCTTTTCTAGCTTCTAGAGGGCACCTGCATTCTATGGCTCATGATACCTTCCTCCATCTTCAAAAGACATGGCTCCAAACTCTCCTTCCTTGATCACATCTCCTTTTTCTGACTCTGAATCCACTTGCATCCCTTTTATGAGGACCCTTGTGATCACAGTGGGCTCTCCTAGATAATCCAGGATAACTTCCCCATCTCAAGATCCTTAGCTAAACCATATATGCAAAGTCCATTTTTGCCACATACAATCAGTCCCAGGTTCTGTGGATTAACATGTAGACATCTTTGGAGGGCCACTATTAAGTCTACCACAGGGAGTATTTGCCAGATTTCTTCACCATAAAGGTACTATGTTTTCCTTTCCACTCTCTTTGGAAAGTAAATCATTAAGTCTACACTCAAGAAGGGAGACAGATGAAATTCTATCTGCTGGAGGGGGAAATATATACTGAGTTGGCCAAAAAGTCTGTTTGGGTTTTTCTGTAACATCTTATGGACACCAAACGAACTTTCTGACCAACTCAATATACAAACACACATACTCATAACATATATATAATTTGGAATTGTCCTTCAAGGAAGAACTGTCTTTCCTCCCGCATCTATTTATTTCATTTATTTCTATCATGGGTAAAACTCTGAGGAAGGGGTTCAAGAGCACATAGTGGGGCGATGGTTAATTCATTCATTAGGCAAATATTAATACCTACTGTACAACTAAAATGTACAAGACACAGTGGTAGGTGATAAAATTAATCAACAAGACAGACAATATCCCTGCCCTCCTACAGCTACTATTTTAGCAAAAGGGAACAGATAATAAACAAAGAAGGAAAATATCTAATAGTGATAGTGATGAGTCATGCAGAGAATGGAACTAGGTGAGTGTGACACTAAACAAGTGGCCTCTTCAGCGTGGGTGGTCAAAGAAAATCTTTAAGTGGATATTTCCGTGGAGATCTGAAAAGAAGAAGAGACAGCCACACAAAGACCATGAGGAAGAACGTTCCAGACAAAGGGAACAGCCATTACAAAGGCCATTCAAGGAATCTTTCTTCCTCTGAGAATAAACAAATAGAAAAACAATTAGCATGGGGGTAGTGAAAATTTATTGAAAAACAAGGAAAAGGAGATATGTCATCATAAATGCTCAGAGAAAGAGCAGAACTCTGGAAATGTTTTCATACAGGAGTCAGAAAACAATGCTGAAAGCTTTTGGCACTTTTAGGAGAACAAGAAAACATTCAGGAGAACAAGAATCAATAAAGCAGGAAGAGGAAGCCAAATAAGATAACATGATCAGATGAGGAAAGCAATAAATTATACTGGCCAACTACCAGGAAACTAAACCAGAATAACAACTAAAATGTGTATCAGAGAAAGTAGAGAGAGAGTCTGATACAGTTTAAAATAAATTCATTAAGGAACAGAAAAAAGATAACAAATATTTAAGTTAGGAGAGAAAATATGATATGGTAGACACTAAAACAAGTAATATCCACAAAGTAAATCCAACCTAAATATTTAATGTTAAGAAATCATTTGTACCATGAAAGAGTTTACACTTTGCAGCTATTATAGCTACTACAAGTTTTTATTGACATGTGAAAATGCTCATGATACAACTAAGGAAAACAGTAGGATACAGACATGATATAAAGTATAATAAAACAGTAAGTTTTTCCATTTATTGAGAATTTACCATGTACCGGAAATGTGAATATCTTACTAAATTTTATTTTATTCTTAGAACAATCCAAAACAATGACACTCTTTTATTTTATAGATGAGGAAACACATTCAGACACATTCAGAGAGGTTAAGAAACTTTCCAAAGTTCACACAGCTAGTAAGTAGTAGAGTTTGATATGAACTTGTATTTGGAAGATTTCAAAGTTTCTGCTCTTAAGCACATATACCATATCATGTTCAATAATTACAACTTCAGTTACATTTTAAAATACACCAAAAAACCACAGTGAAAATGCATTAAGGGGGTTTAAGAGAGTTACTTCTGGTGATTATTTTCTCTGCATACACGTATATAATTTGTTATTTTAAGTGTTCCATAATAAATATGAATTATTTGTAAAGTCAAAACAAATGAACAACTAGTAGAGAGAGGAATAAAGAACTTTTTAGTTGGGGGACTCATGAAAAAGATTTAAATGTTAAATAGAAATGTTAAGGTCTTCACACACTGTTTGGAATTGAAATAATGGCTGTAGATGAGATGTCCCAGAAAGAATGTGTAGACTACGCATAGAATCATGAACAGGAATATTCAAGACATAGAGGAATCAGGGTAGTAATTCCTCGCCCCAGAAAGAGAGACACTTCCTATGGCCTAGAAAATTCTCTAGAAAGATCAAACAGGCAAACATTACTAACAATTCCATGCCCTTTGTATAAAGATATGTAACTCTTCGGTGAAAGGAACAAATATGCTGATAAACACACATATACTGCAATATATTACAACAATAATAATAGGTAACCCAAGATCTACAGAATTTCTGAGCCAAAATAAAAGTCCATAGTATAAAATGTAACTGGTCTCAGAAATCTGTGCATTATCCTCATATTATAATGCTTATAGGCATCTTCCAGCCAAAGATTTAACCTTATTATAATCATTGACTCAATTTAGCAAAGGTAAAACTAGATTCTCATAAATTTTTAATCTTTAGAAAGCACAGAAAATCCTATCTTCATAGAAGTTTAAAAAGTTGAATTGTGAAAAGAGTAATAAAAGGATATCTTCAATGACTGACCATTTTCAAGGTTAATCCAAGACGTGTTATTTATCACCTACTATGTGCTTAGGTTTAAAGATATAATTCCAGACTTTTAAAACTTAATGGAAGGTCAGGATTTTCTAATCCTTAAATGTTACAGATGAGACCAGTGCTTGATAAAAGGTAAAGGCTCAATATTTTAAACTATCAAATGACCAGATTTAAAGCCCTGTATTCCCTTGACATCATATAGTAAGAAATGATTATAGCTGTTTCCATAGTTTTAAAAACAATTAAGGTTCTATAGAACGCACATACTTTTATACGCTAGCTTTGAGAAGAAAACATAAAATTAACTTTTCTTAATTATGAGCCATATTTTGTTGTAGTAAATTTTCAACATAAAAAAAGAAATGATTATACATTAAGCCAGTTTAAAAAGTCTGAGCTTATTCTTAGAAATCTGTAATAAATTTCATTAGTCTATTTTACAATTTAATGATTACTGTTTAATATCCAATTACTTAACTCTTAGTAAGAGTTGACTGTGGAAAACAAAACTACCCTAAACAATTTAAGCAAATAAAATCACAAGCAACAAATAATTGTTGATACATGTTATAATGTTTGTAAATATTTGATGAATGCCTATTATGTACAAAACCCTGCATTATATACAATGTGATGTAAATATGCATTAGATGCAGGCAGTCACGCTCTGAAAGAGCTCTCTTAATGATGCTGTAAGCAAAGACATGCTCAAATTACTTCAATGCAGAACCAAATATGAGAAAATTCATCAGATGAATGAATATGAGAAAATGGTTCACAGACAAGAGAGACTCTCCTGATCATCTGAAAATCCCGTGGACAGAGGAGACTGGCGGGCTACAATCCGTAGGATCACAAAGAGTTGGACACAACTATGGACTACACTTTCTTTCTTTCTTTGATTATCTGCTTGGATTGATCAGGGAGGGCTGACAGACAGGGCAGACAATTTGATGAGGGTCTTGGAGAACAGGTAGATTTCAATAGCTGGAGACAGGAAAGGGGAGTCTGGACCACATTATCAGATAAGCCATTTTAAAAGATCATATGGATTGGAGTGTGAAGAATCTAGTTAAATATCAAGCATTGTTAAAGTTACCCCAAATATTTCACAACTTCCTCCCCACTCTTCATCATTTCCTCTGCCACCACCTCTGTTCAGACTCTCCTCATTTCTTATTTTCCCTACTACAGTAGTCACCTAACTGACAGGGAACCATGTATTATCATTCACTGTCATATCCCTAACACCTTGCACAGTAAATGGTGCATAATATTTGTTAAAGGGATGAAAATCCAATTATACAGTGTCTGGCACTCTTTCTCCTGTGTTGCAAATACCAGACACTATTATACGCTCTGTTTTATTTACCAAAGAATACTTTTTAGAAAATTGGAACACTGTCAGAGCTTTCTACATCATTGCAGAAATCCTTCCTACAGCTAGGAACCCCAAAAGGACACACCACCACACACCACCAGCTGGGTAACTCTTACCAAAGTGGGCCCTCCCTGACAGTGCGTAACGTGTACTGTCAGTGTGAGGAAGATGCTCACACTGAGATGATGTTTGCAGCACAGTAAGTCATACATGGCTGACCTCTCTCTATACCAGATGAATCACTGGAATAAAACTTTTAACATGGTAAAACAGATGATGAATGGTAGACTGCAAGACTAAAAACATCTAAGACTAATAAAAGATTAACGCTATTCGGTACTGCAAACCTCCACCCTTAATTCTTTATCTACTTTGTTTCATTTTCTGCATTAACTTTCTCATATATAAATATATATTTGGGTTTTGTCTGACCCCACCCCAATCTCCATCAAAATATAAGTTCAATAAGAACAAAGATTCATCATTTTTAATATAGTCATCATCGAGGCTCCCCTGGTAGCCCAGTGGTTGAGAGTCTGCCTTGCAGTGCAGAGTACATGGGTTCAATCCCTGGTCCAGGAAGACCCCACATGCTGTGGAGCAACTAAGCCTGTGTGTTGCAACTACTGAGCCTACATGCCCTAGAGCCTTTGCTCTACAACAAGAGAAATTACTGCAATGGGAAGCCCAAGCATCATGACTAGAGAGTAGCCACTTCTCATTTTAACTAGAGAAAGTCCGCGTGCAGCAACGAAGACCCAGCACAGCCAAAAACAACTAATGAAAATGTTTAGCACTTAGCGATTACACAATAAATGTTTGCTGAATTATAAGCAGAACAAATCATTAGAATTTTTTGACCAGTAATTACTGCTACACATGCCAGACATTATATTAAACAATGGGAATACATTTCTTCCATACATTTATTATCTTAATGAAAAGTCACTTTGACAACATTTTATATTTCCTATTAAGTTTGTATTAAATCTATAAAACAATGTGGGAAGAGCTTGTCTCTTCCCAAAATTTAGTCTTTTAGTCAAGGACCATACAATGTCTCTCCATTAAAAAAAAAAAAACAAAACTTCCTTCTTATCTCTCAGTTGAATTTTTAAAGTTTCTTCATATAGGTCTTAGAAGTTTTTATTGGGTTTATTACTAAAGGGCTTTCCTAGTGTCTCAGTTGGTAAAGAGTCTGCCTGCAATGTGGGAAAGCTGGGTTTGATCCATGGGTCGGGAATACTCCCTGGAGAAGGAAATGGCAACCGATTCCAGTAGTCTTACCTGGAGAATTCCATAGACAGAGGAGCCTGGTGGGCTATAGTCCATGGGGTCACAAAGAGTCAGACATGACTAAATGACTAACACTGAACAATTAAATTTTATGGCTTTTGTAAATGGAATATTTTCCCTTATATATTCTATTTATCTATCTATCTATGTTTGGCTGTGCTGAGTCTTCATTGCTTTGCCCAGGCTTTCTCTAGTCGTAGTGAGTGGAGGCCATTCTTCCTTGCAGTGTGCCGGCTTCTCATTGCGGTGGCAGCTCATATTGCGGAGCATGTACTCTAGGGCACACAGGCTTCAGAAGTTGCAGCACATAAACTCAGTACTTGCACCTTCGTGGGCTTTAGAGTGCAGGCTCAGGAGTTGTGGTGCACAGGCTCAACTGCTCCATGGCATGTGGGATCTTCCCAGATAAGGGACTGAATCTGTGTCCCCTGCACTGTCAGGCAGATTCCTATCCACTGCGCTACCAGTCAAGTCCCCAGTATATATTCTAAATGGCTATGTCTGATACAGATAAAAGGTATTGTTTTGTAATTTTTACCTTATATCTAACTACATTTTAGAACTTAGCCTATTATACACAGTCAAGTAAGCTAGAAAGAAAAACACCAATACAGTATACTAACGCATATATATGGAATTTAGAAAGATGGTAACAATAACCCTGTATACGAGACAGCAAAAGAGACACAGATGTATAGAACAGTCTTTTGGACTCTGTGGGAGAGGGAGAGGGTGGGATGATTTGGGAGAATGCCATTGAAATACGTATAATATCATATATAGAACGAGTCGCCAGTCCAGGTTCAATGCACGATACTGGATGCTTGGGGCTGGTGCACTGGGACGACCCAGAGGGATGGTACGGGGAGGGAGGAGGGAGGAGGGTTCAGGATGGGGAACACGTGTATACCTGTGGAGGATTCATTTCGATGTTCGGCAAAACCAATACAATATTGTAAAGTTTAAAAATAAAATAAAATTTTAAAAAAAATAAAAAAATAAAAAAAATAAAATTCTGTGAACAAAGAAGTTGTTTTTAAGTCTTAGCTTTTGTAGGTACATGACCCTATCTTCTAAAACTTGATCATTTTTGTTTCCTCCTTCCTGTGAACTATGCCTCTTTATCGACACTGACCATAGTTTACAGATACACGTTAAAATGGTGATAGAGGGCATCTTTGTTTTGTTGCTGCTTAAGGAACAACTCTTATATTTATCATTAAGTGCGATGCTTGTTTGTTGGTTTCAGACAGATAATTATTATTCTTGTTAAGAGTACAACTTTCTATCACTCACTAACTCTAAATCTTAAAATGGGCAATGAATTTTTTCAAACACCTTCAGCATTTACTGTATCTTTTATTTCTTAGGAAATCTACTGACAGACTGCATCATATGAGTAGCTTTCATGGTATTAAAGAATTCACAGTCTGGAATAAAACTTTCCTAGTCACAAAGGGTTAATACTTCTCATACATTCCTAAATGTGTCTGGTTTCTTTTTTATTTAGAATATGAAACTGTTCTACAATTTGTGTATACAAACATGTCATAAGTTCATTTATTTAAGTTTCTGGTCAAGAATGCACTTACAATGCAGGGGTTAAAACATTAGGAAAAAAGCCTGAAATTTGGGACAGTAAAGATTTCTTAGAAATATGCAAAAATTACTGAGCATAAAGAAAAAGTGACAATTGAACTTCATAAAAATAAAACAAAAATAAAACTGCTCACCAAAAGACACAATAAGAAAGGGGATGGAAGCTACAGAATGGAAGAAAATAGTCATAATACATCTATCTAAATATCAAGAAAAAAAATTAAAAACTCAAAGAGAAAAAAATCAATTTTTAAATGGGCAAAAGATTTGGATACTTCTAAAAGACAGATAAATACCTAACAAACATACAAAAACAAACTCACATCATTTCACATGAGGAAAATGCAAAGTGAAAACCATAGTGGCAAACAACTATACACCCAAGAGAATAACTAAAAGTAAACACCAAGAGTTTGTAAAGATTCTCACTTTTTATTGGTCTGAGAAGAAACTGGTATAACTTCTTTAAAAGTGTTTGGCAGTTTCTAATAATGTCAAATAAATTAAATAAACATATATACACATATGACCCACCAATTCTAGTTCTAGGTATATAGCCAAAGGAAATGAGTATATATGTATGTCCACAAAAAAATTTGCTAAAAAGATCAACAACAGCTTAATTCATAATAGCCAAATAATGAGTATAACTTAAATGACTCTCAACAAGAAATGGATAAATTGTGGTATATTTAAACAAGGGACTACTACAAGCAATAAAAACAAGGAATTACTGATACCTGCAATAATAATGGATTTCAAAAGCGTTATTTTGAACAACAGAAGCCATACACAAAAGAATACACAGTGTTAGACTACATTTACATGAAGTTCAAGAACAAGCAACACGAACCCAAGATACACAAGTCAGTAGGACGGGAGGAGACACGAACTGGAGAGGGGAACGAGGGAGTTCTCTGGAACTGTTTCATATCTTGACCTCGGTTGTGGTTACCTGGATGTTTGCATGTATTAAAATAAATCCAGAGGTATATTTAAATGTTTCTGTATTTTACTATATGTAATTATATCTTGATAATAATAATGGAAACAAATTCCATTGTGCTATAACTACCTCAGTTATCAACTTAAGCTTAGGAAATACTGCCCTCCTACCAGTTCCTCTTCCAAATGTGTGATACAGACCCCTGACTTCAGCAGCACATGAACTCTGCAGTCTCAATTCCCCACTAGAAATCTACCCCTGCAATCTACTCTTCTCTTCTATATAGCCATACAGTATTCCTGCAATGACTTCCTTGTGTGCAGTATCTCTGAATAAGTCTACCTTACAGCCCTTTGCCCACATTCCAACAAGCGTATACTCTTCATATGATTTTCCTTTGATGGGAATACTATGCAAAATTCCTAGCACGGTATCTCTCAAATAACAATGACTTTATATATGTCCCCTTCATACTTCAACCTTTCCCCTCCTTCCATAGTCTTTTAATGAATGAGCGAGTGAGTCAAGTCGCTTAGTCGTGTCCGACTCTTTGCAACCCCATGGACTGTAGACTACCAGGCTTCTCCGTCCATGGGATTCTCCAGACAAGAACACTGGAGTGGGTTGCCATTTCCTTCTCCAGGGGATGTTCCCAACCCAGGGATCAAACTAGGTCTCCCGCGTTGCAGGCAGACGCTTTACCCTCTGAGCCACCAGGGAAGCTATTTTTAAAGTACCTTAGAACTGAGTAACAAAAATATTATATTTTTGAAATAGTTAAAATCCTACATTTGTGTTTCAATACAAGCACTGTTAGACTTTGAATTATTTGATAAGCTCCAGCTCTCCACACACCAACAAAGGCCATATTTCTTTAAATGACTTAAAATCCTAAATTGACAGAAGAAGCTCTGAATTTCTCATAAGTCCCTGAAAAAGTTTTAAATGGAATTTCAGATAACAGCAATGTACACTCAAACACAGACAATACTATTTAAAAAAATACTTTGTTGAGACATCTATTTGTAAGCAATGGATACCAGTATTTATTCACTTATATACTTTAAAACCAAAAATTCACATCAACAGCTCCACTGACTGAATTCTATTCTCCAGGCCATAATACTGGAGTGGGTTGCCATGCCCTCCTCCAGGGTATCTTCCCAACCCAGGGATCGAACCCAGGTCTCCCACATTGCAGGAGGATTCTTTACCATCTGAGTCAACAGGGAAGGCCAGGAATACTGGAGTAGGTAGCCTATCCCTTCCCCAGTGGATCTTCCCAACCCAGGAATAGAACTGGGGTCTCCTGCATTGCAGGCAAACTCTTTACCAGCTGAGCTACCAGGGAAGCCCTATTTATTCATTGATATGCTTTAAAACCAAAAACTCACATCGATAGCTCCACTGACTGAATTCCAGGTGTTCACAATGTCCACCAATTTTGATTTCTAGTTATATTTTCTATTTTTTCATTAGATCAGAATATAGTCATTAACATTCTCTTCATTCCATTTGTCACTCAGGCATTCTTCTATTTACTCATATAGCAAATATTGTAATTTTATAACAGGTATTCAACAAATATTTACTGAGTACCGACTTATATTAGGTAAATAAATAAATGGAAGACACATTATATAACTTATAAGGTAAACTGCTTCCATAAATATACCGGTTACGGAGTATTGCAGCAATTGATTCCCCTCTATGCAGATGATCCATCACCTCTAGAAGTTGGATAATGACCTGTGCAGGAGGAAAAGAAGTCAATATTTACTATGAAAATCAATACTCGAATTTTCACATTATGCTACCTTTGTAATATTCTACATAGTTTGTGATAAACAAAATGCACATCCATGTATCTAGTATCCATATTACAGCTTATGAAAATTAAGAAACTGAATCTGCAATAGTCAAAATACCTACAAAATTCAGTACTGAATCATTAAAAGAGTACTAGCTAATTTCGTGTGAAATCATTAGCCAACAATTAACCATGGAAAAACCACCATGTAAACAGGAAGTTGGATTAAACGACAGTCAGAAGACCTGGGGGAGTCTGTGTGAAGCTGGGTGAGACACAGAAGCTAGAAGCAAAGAGCTGGGGCAAACATTTGACAAGCAGATTCAGAGACGGCGTTGAATCCCAAGTTACCAGGGGGCCTTGAGGCCTGTGGGGACCACATGGAGGGTCCATAATTTTCCAAGTGATTGCTCAAAAGTAAGGATAGAGATATGCTTTTAAATACTTTTAAAACTTAAAGATATAAAATAGGTAATGGAGGTAGGAATGTTGCTTTTATGGGAAAGAGCAGGTGGGGTGGTAGTAACTATATGTTTTTAGTAGTGTGGATGCTTTGCATTGGCAATAAAGAATGTATTTAATGCATTCTATTAATTTCAACTATATTGGGAAGCAAAAGTGTATACTTTACATAAATGTTTATTAATAAAATCTATTTATTGCATTGGAAGGTAAAAATGTAAAGTATCCAATTTAGTTTGTTCATATAATTATGCTTGTTACAAAACTATGTGAAAACCTAAAATAATGAAGCTAGAGGGGAAAATTGTTCCCTGCCTTCTTCCTGTCCCTTAATTTAGGGACAAAAGCAAAAAAGCAGAAGAGAAAAAAGTACAGTTGATCCTTGAACAACACAGGTTTGAAATATGCAGGTCCACTTACATGTGGACTTTTTCCAATAAATATAGTATGCACATTTTTATTGTATACATCTTTAAATTAACTAAGTGTGGGGAAATGTTTGTGTTTGATTACAGATCATAATATGGAATCAAAAGAACTAGGGTTTGAGTCCTGATTCTACCCAAACTGTTTCAACTTCACCTCCATGGGTGTACAATTTATCAATTCTTTTGTTTTTTGCTTTTTTTTGAGACAGAGATAGCAATAAGAGAATTTTCAACTGCTTGGGGGCTGGTGCTCCTAACTGCTGTGTTGTATAAGGGCCAACTATACTCTGTTTCTTGGGTCTTCAAAACTCTAAACAAGAAACAAATCAAATGAAAACACAGCATTTACATTTATTTGCACAATCACATTTTTCTGCTTATAATCCTGTAAAGAATCAAGTAAATTTATAATCAAGAAACTGAGTAGCCTAAACAAAATAAAATATTTTAAGCATCTCAAAATCAACTGACTTTTGACTTACATTTTCTGAAAATGTTTAACCAGTTAGGGTTTTGAGATGCTGAGAAATTTTTCATTTTGCTTATTAGGTTACTTGATTTCTTAGAGGATGTGCCAAGAGAAAACCTATTATATCTAGATCACCGTTAGGAATCTGGGAATGTGAAAATAACTCATGAAACATCTTACCAATTATATCTAGGGTAGAACATAGAGGTCCCCAAATGAGGTATGCAAATTTTCATGTAATCCCATTGTTTTAAGCAATCCACTTGCTGCAGGTGGATCTCTGAGTCTAGGGCTCTCCCATCAAATTCTCCAGATAATAACCCTCTGGTCTCCAGAGGAGCAGAGATGGGGTACAGGGGACATTAGCCACTTATTTTAAAGACTTTCAAGGAACAGCCCATGTTTTCAATCTCATGACTCATTCCTGCCTTCTGCAGACCAGGCACCTCCAAGTCTTGAAATACTAGGAATTCTATGGGAAGAATGAGTTGGTTTCTCTCAAAACATGTAGGGGAAGATACTGGAGTTATAACTTCCTTTGCTAAAAGTAAAAGAAACATAAAATAAAATAGTTCCAACCTCACATCTGTCAGTGTTTCCACTCCTGTTCTCTTTGTCCTTTTGCATTTTTCCATTTCTTTACTCTCATTTTAATGGAGTTAAGAAGAAAGAGGAAGTAAGTGCATGTGATCAACTTATACAGGATATAAATGAAACCAACTTTTTAAACATGGGGTTTGTCTGATCAAATACATGTAGTAGAAAATTAACACTTCCTGTAATGTGGGGCTGGACCAGAGACAGAGCGACCAGAAATATGGAGACTGCTAAGAAACTACTTCCAAAATGAAAGCATAAAATGAAAGCACAGACAAAAACTATGAGAAGAGGAAGGCAGAACTAGGACCTGTGACAGATTACTGACAGATTTTAAAGGCAAAAGGAGACATATCAAAGATAAAATCTAAGTAACAGGAAGAAATGGTGATGACAGCAAGTGAGGTAGGGTATAGAAAGAAAGAAAAACATTGAAAACAAGGACAACAATGGTTTGTATACACATATTGAAATAACCCAGAGCACATCATATAGTATCTAATAGAAAACTGGAAATATAGTTCTAGATTTAGGTTCGAAGTAGAAATGAAAACACAGGAATATTTAGCCAGTTAAGTAACAGCTCAAGGGATGAGATGGGGAAGTATTTACTCATGCCAGAATAAAGTGCAAATCCAATGAACACTTTTGTGCAAGAAACAGAGGAAGACAAGCTAGCAAAGAAATGAGACAATTGGTAGGAGGGAAACTAAGAGAAATGTGAAAAGAAGGATAGTTTAGAAGAAGAGTGGTCGGAGAGTATTCAACTGTTTCACTTTCTGCCCAAAGAAATACACAGCTAAATGATTTGACAGCTATAAAGTCCATGATGATCTCTTTTCAAGGGTAGTTCCATATCAGTGTCACACTGAAGTGGTTTAAAAAATAAAACAGAAATAAATACATTTTTAATAACTTGGGAGTAATTCAAATACACCAGGGAATTACTCTATAGTGAAGGTGGTCCTCAAACAAGAGAAATAGAGATGATTAAATGATTGGGGGACAATCAAGTAGTCACTTAGAAAAATAAACAGGATGCACAACTCTTCATTTCATACACTGAATAAATTCCAGAAGGATCAAAGATTTAAAGGTAAAAAAAGGAAGCTTTGAAGCAGGACCAAAGAAAACTAAAGTGAAATTATTTATGATTTAGTGGAGAAGGTAAGCAGCACCTAGAGGCCAGGAACCATAAAGGAAAAAAAACTGTTAAAGCTGATTATAGCAAAAAATTAGAACTCTGTACTTCAAAAATGCCACAAAGTCAAATGGAATCTGATAAAGTAGGAAAAAAATTCACAATACCCGACAAACAGTTAATGATTTTAACTTACACACTTAGTCAGTAAAACACTATAGAAAAAATGAGCAAATAATATAAACAGAAGGTGCACAGAAAATAAGAATCATTAATAAGCAAATAATTGTAATTTAAAATGAGGCACTGTTCCCATCATAGGATTTACACAAACATACACACATAAATGAAATCTGTTTATATTTTTTATTAGTGAAAGGGGATATGGGTTTTGAGGGTGGCAGAGAGAGATGGTCACTTTTCATCCTAAACTTTTTTATTCAATTTATTTCTAAACAAAGCTAGCAAGAATGCAGCAAAAGGCATGAGAAGGACTGGCCATGAGGGAGGAGGAAAACCAAAGAGGTGTAGTAATTTAGAAGGTAAATGAAAGTGTTATAGGAAGTAATTTAGAAGGTAACCAAATGTGTCCAATGTTGCTGAGAGGTTAAGTGATAAATGGAGAACAACAACTTGGTGTGGTAACTGGGAGGTCACTGGTCACCTGGATAAGAACTGTTTACATGGAATGGTGGCAAAAAGGCTCATTATTGTGAGTTTAAGAGAGAATGAAGACAGGAAATAAGCACATACAACACTTACTTAGCAAGAGATATAAATAGGTAGTAGCCTGGAAAATCCCATGGACAGAGGAGAATGGCAGGCTACAGTCCACAGGATCGCAAAGATTCGGACTCAACTGAGCAACCAAGCACAACAGATGGAATGAGATATAGGATGGAAGTAGACAATGTTTTGTTTTACTTTGTTTTAGTAACAGGAGATACTAGAGCAGGTATATCTGAAAAGCATTACATTAAAAAAAAAAAAAACTCCCACAAGAAAACATAAGCAGAACACTTTTGACATAAATGGATCTTTTTGGATCTGTCTCTTAGAGTAATGGAAATAAAAACAAAAATAAACAAATGGTACCTAATTAAACTCAAAAGCATTTGTACAGTAAAGAAACCATAAACAAAACAGAAAGACAATCTACAGAATGGAAGAAAATATTTGCAAATGATGTGACTAACAAGGGATTAATCTCCAAAATATACAAATAGCTTGTACAACTTGATATTAAAAAAAATGAACAATTCAATAAAAAAATGGGCAAAAGATGAAAAGCCAATTTCACACCATGTAAGGAAAGCCCTGTGTACGAACTAAGCCAATGTTATATAAAAGAAATTTTAAGAGTTTCTAAAATCATAGGTCTTCAACTAAAATTTTGATTAAGTACAGTGAGATAAGAAAGCTGACAGAAGATGTAAATAGACATTTCTCTAAAGAAGATATACGGATGGCCAAAGGCACACTAAAAGATGCTCAAAACTGCTGCTGCTACTGCTGCTGCTAAGTCACGTCAGTCGTGTCCAACTCTGTGTGACCCCATAGACGGCAGCCCACCAGGCTCCCCTGTCCCTGGGATCCTCCAGGCAAGAACACTGGAGTGGGTTGCCATTTCCTTTTCCAATGCATGAAAGTGAAAAGTGAAAGTGAAGTCGCTCAGTCGTGTCTGACTCTTCCCGACTCCATGGACTGCAGCCTACCAGGCTCCTCCGTCCATGGGGTTTTCCAGGCAAGAGTACTGGAGTGGGGTGCCATTGCCTTCTCCGCAACACTGCTACTTAGAGGAATGCAAATCAAAACTAAAATGAAGTATCACCTCACACTGGTCAGAATGGCCATCATCAAAGTCTACAAATAATAAATGCTGGAGAGGGTATGGAGAAAAGGGAACCCTAGTAAACTGTTGATGGGACTATAAACTGGTGTAGCCTCTATGGAGAGCAATATGGAGGTTCCTTTAAAAACTAAAAATAGAGCCACTGTATGATCCTGAAATCCCACTCCATATATCTGCAAAAAGCTGTACTTTGAAAAGATACACATTGCACCCCAATGTTTACTGCAGTGCTGTTTACAACAGCCAAGACATGGAAACAATTTAAATGTTCACTGACAGATGAATAGATAAAGAAGATGTGGTACATATACATAATGGAATACTACTCAGTCATAAAATGGAATGAAATAATGCCATTTGCAGCAACATGAACGGACCTAGAGATATCATACTAAGTGAAGTAAGCCAGGGAGAGAAAAACAAACATTATGACACTGCTTATGTGTAGAACCTAAAAAAAAATTATACAAATGAACATATTTACAAAACAGAAATAGGCCCACTGATACAGAAAACAAACTATGCTTATCAAAGGGGAAAGGGGGGAGGAGGGATACATTAGGAATTCTAGATTAACATATAGACACTACTATAAATAAAATAAAATATAAGGTCCTACTGTATAACACAGGAAACTCTACTTGATATTTTATAATAATAATAAGGGGTAAGAATCTGAAAAAGAATATATGTCTTTGTTTGTGTGTATAACTGAATCATTGTACTGTACACTTGGAACTAACACAATATTGTGAATTAACTGTACTTCAATTAAAAATTAAGTAAAAATGCAAACTAAAAGAAGTACAATACCATGAAATAAATTTCAAAAGCACATAAGGTAATACCAGATGACATATAGACACACACATATACATACATGGAAAAAGCATAAAAGTATTCATAGGAATGATAAGAAAATTTGGCACAGTTGTTACCTCAAGAGAAGAAGGGTGAGGAATGCAATTGGGGAGGGATACACTAGGAGTTCTGCCTGAATCTAACATTTTGCTAAGCATCTGAAACAAAAATGGTAAAACATTAAGATATTGCACAGTTGCTTCCCTGTGGCTCACCTGGTAAAGAATCCGCCTGCAATGCGGGAGACCTGGGTTCGATCTCTGGGATGGGAAGATCCCCTGAAGACGGGAAAGGCTACCCACTCCAGTATTCTGGCCTGGAGAATTCCATGGACTGTATAGTCCATGGGGTTGCAAAGAATCAGACATGACTAAGCAACTTTCACTATGTGATCGTTTGTTATACTGGCCTCTGTACTTTTCCCTGCAGGGCTTCCTTGGTGGCTAGTTGTAAAGAATCCACCTGCTAATGCAGGAGATGTGGGTACAATCCCTGGGTTAGGAAGATCCTTTGGAGAAGAAAATGGCAACTCATTCCAGTATTCTTGTCTGGGAAATCCCACGGACAAGAGGAGCCTGGTGGACTACAGCCGGGTTGCAAAGAGTCGGAAAGGACTTAGCAACTAAAGAACAACTTTTCCCTATGCTTGAAATGTTTTAATAAAAGAAACAAAGAAAGTATCATGTATTATCTCTGCCCTAAAGTAGGGACTGTGTAGACAAGCAGACAAGACATGACATATAAAGGCCAACATTTAAGGAAAAAAAAGGACAGGACAAATATATACCTAGACACATACTGTAATTAAAAAGATAAAATTCTCCATGGCCATAAATACTCTGACAAATAAAAGGGAGACTAGTTGTTACTCAGAGCACACACATGACAAAAATCTAATTGTGGTTTTGCCTTTAAAATATTCTACTTGGATCACAAGAAATAAAACTGACAAGACTGTTTCTGATAGCTGAGATATCTTGCATAAGCTCAACTAATTTTACTCTCAAGCATTTATTTTAAGTAATTCACAAATCTAATAATTCTCAATCACCTGTCATACACTTAGATAATATTTCAAATAGAGATTCTAGTTTATGACTTAGTATTTAATTAAACCCCACAGTCTCACTTTCCTACCCTATCTAAGAACCAACAGCTTTAAAAATAATGAGATTTGAGATATGCCTAGCCAATTTCACACCATGTAAGGAAAGCCCTGCTTATGAACTAAGCTGATGTTATATAAAAGAAATTCTGAGAGTTTCTATAATCATATGTCTTCAACTAAAATTTTGAGTACAGTGAGAAAAGAAGGCTGATAGAAAAGATCAGTGAAAAGTGCTAAACATTACAAAATTGAAACATGGCAACCTGTAGAAAAGTTGTACATAATTGCTCTTCTCTCTAAATCAAGTTATATGTAGCAGTGTCATGAAAAATTCAAAATCATTTTGAAATCCCAAACTTTGGAATTTAAGGAACAGAAATAGTTTGTTACTTAAAGGTTAACTTTTAACATGTCACAGACTATTGAATCCTCCAGCTTTCACACATGACAGACACCACACTCCCCTCCCACCCATGGCACTGAGGTCCTACCCTAAAACAATAGAGCACGAGATTTGAGCTGGGTGATGATTTTTCCCTAGAGAAATTCTGAAACCAACTAGAACCATGTAGAATGTTCCCACATAAGCACCCCTAACAAAATGTGCAAGGCTACAAAGAATAACAGTTGCAGTGTACAAATGGCTGCAGTGACAGCTGATTTCAGAATATACCCTTTATGTAAGAGATCAGCCTGCCTGGCTTCCTCCAACCAAATATACTGGAGCCCCACGTTCCATAACCCATAGGTTTCTTCCTTCCCCTGGCTGTATGCCAAGACTGACACACTCTTAATAATTTCACCTTTATTGCTGCAGTCACGGGGGTAACCTGCCCCACATGGTCACTACCATCTTGCTCTTTATTGATGTACCTACACCATGCAGTTCCACTGCTCTTTGCAATAATACCACTCCTTCCTTCTTCAGTGTGATCCAATGGAAGTCCCTTTTCACACTGACACTTATAAAAAGCTTTATGGATGCCTTTGGGATATATTGTTGGTTAATGGAATCATTTGTCTTTTACCAATGTTGAAGGAAGTTACTGTCCTTGTATTAATGTAATTCTATCTGATTTTCTAATAGTTACTGTTTTTATATAATAAGGGCTAAAATTCATCTTAATATACTTAATTTCTCTGACCCAGTCAACCTCAGTCTGAGGTTAAGTACACCCCACTACCCATTCACCTGGTTAAAAAAGTATTCATTTCCCATCATTCCCCTCTCCAGTGTTTCTCTGGAAAGTTACTAATTTGTCTCAGGCTCTTCAAAGTCCATTCTATACAATCCATTCTATATAACAGACTGTGAACTGTTACATACACATCTTGCAAGAAAATAGAGGTGAGAAGTGAAAATATGGGTAAGAAAAAATAAAAACTATCATTTACATCAGTGGTCCTCAAACTTCACTACGTATTAGAGTTTTCTGGAGAGCAAGATGAACACAGACAGCTGGGCTCTACCTCTGACTTTCTCAGTCAGTTGATGAGGGATGGATCCAGAGAATTTGCTTTTCTAAGAGGTTGAAAAAGAATGCTGCTGCTGCTGCTAGACCATGAATGACACTTTAAGGTCTAAGATTTACAGATAACATGAAAGTTTTTATAAAAAGTCCAGAAGAATTTTTTAGTTCATTGATTCCTATGATTCCTAAAATGTTGACATTCACTCTTGCCATCTCCTGTTTGACCACTTCCAATTTGCCTTCATTCATGATCATTCCAGGTTCCTATGCAATATTGCTCTTTATAGCATCAGACCTTGCTTCCATCACCAGTCACATCCACAAATGGGTGTTGTTTTGCTTTGGCTCTGTCTCTTCATTCTTTCTGGAGTTATCTCTCCACTGATCTCCAGTAGCATATTGGGCACCTACCGACGTGGTGAGTTCATCTTTCAGTGTCCTATCTTTTTGCCTTTTCATACTGTTCATGGGGTTCTCAAGGCAAGAATACTGAAGTGGTTTGTCATTCCCTTCTCCAGTGGACCACATTTTGACAATGCCAAAGAATGCTAAAACTACCGCACAATTGCACTCATCTCACATGCTGGTAAATGCTCAAAATTCTCCAAGCCAGGCTTCAACAATATGTGAACTGTGAACTTCCAGATGTTCAAGCTGGTTTTAGAAAAGGCAGAGGAACCAGAGATCAAATTGCCAACATCCATCCACTGGATCATGGAAAAAGCAAGAGAGTTCCAGAAAAACATCTATTTCTGCTTTACTGACTATGCCAAAGCCTTTGACTGTGTGGGTCACAATAAACTGTGGAAAACTCTGAAAGAGATGGGAATACCAGACCACCTGACCTGCCTCCTGAGAAACCTGTATGCAGGTCAGGAAACAACAGTTAGAACTGTAAATAGAGCAACAGATTGGTTCCAAATCAGGAAAGGAGTACATCAAGGCCGTATATTGTCACCCTGCTTATTTAACTTATATGCAGAGTACATCATGAGAAACGCTGGGCTGGATGAAGCACAAGCTGGAATCAAGATTGTCAGGAGAAATATCAATAACCTCAGATATGCAGATGACACCACTCTTATGGCAGAAAGTGAAGAAGAACTAAAGAGCCTCTTGATGAATGAATGAGGAGAGTGAAAAAGTTGGCTTAAAGCTCAACATTCAGAAAACTAAGATGATGGCATCTGGTCCCATTATTTCATGGCAAAAAGATGGGGAAACAGTGGAAACAGCGGCTGACTTTATTTTGTGGGGCTCCAAAATCACTGCAGATGGTGATTGCAGCCATGAAATTAAAAGACACTTACTCCTCAGAAGAAAAGTTATGACCAACCTAGACAGCATATTAAAAAGCAGACATTTCTTTGCCAACAAAAGTCCGTCTAGTCAAGGCTATGGTTTTCCAGTAGTCATGTATGGATGTGAAAGTTGGACTATAAAGAAAGCTGAGTGCGGAAGAATTGATGCTTTTGAACGGTGGTGTTGGAGAAGACTCTTGAGAGTCCCTTGGACTGCAAGAAGATCCAATCAGTCCATCCTAAAGGAGATCAGTCCTGAGCGTTCATTGGAAGGACTGATGTTGAAGCTGAAACTCCGATACTGTGGCCACCTGATGCAAAGAGCTGACTCATTTGAAAAGACCCTGATGCTGGGAACGATTGCAGGTGGGAGAAGAAGGAGACAACAGAGGATGAGATGGTTGGACGGCATCACCGACTCAAGGGATATGAGTTTGAATAAACTCCAGGAGCTGGTGATGGACAGTGAGGCCTGGAGTGCTGCAGTCCATGGGGTAGCAAAGAGTCAGACATGACTGAGCAACTGAACTGAACTGAACAGAAGAATTAACTGGAAAACTAACACAGTAAATCGACTACTACAAGAATATCAGTTCCACAAAGATATAGATTTGTAAGATAACTAGGAATAAGCTTAAAAATAATGTGAAAGACTTATAAAAATAAAATTTCACAAAATAATTTTTTAAAATGTGAGTCACTTAGTCATGTCTGACTCTTTGTGACCCTATGGACTGTAGCCTGCCAAGCTCCTCTGTCCATGGGATTCTCCAGGCAAGAATACTGAAGTGGCTGCCATGCCCTCCTCCAGGGGATCTTCCCAACCTAGGGATCAAACCAGATATTCCGCATTGCAGGCAAATTCTTTACCGTCTGAGCCCCCAGGAAAGGACCCGAATAAATGAATACATGGACACAGATACCCCCCACACAGAATATTGAAGAACAGACATTTTACACAAAATTCATATAGAAATGCAATGCAATCTGAATCAAATTAGCAAAGGGTCAGATTTTTATTGTGGAGGAGGATGGATATTTTACATGTTGAAACTATAGTTCAATGGGAGATGTAACACATAAAAATTGCCCAAATCTTTTTTTTAAGTAAGGGGGGAAGCAACTTCCACTTGATGCAACTATTAAGGCACAGTAACTATTAAAACAGTGTGGTACTAGTGTGGGAACAGACAAAAGGATCAACAGAACAGAATCTAAAAATAGATCAAAATAAATATGGTTATTAACTATGGTGAATGTGGTAGTCACAATTAGCAAAAAAAAGATGAAATTCTCAATAAATATTTGTGAGGAAACTGGATACATTAGTGGGAAAAAATAGAAGTTCTCTCTATACCATATATATACACCTCAGAGGAATTAAATCTCTACATATGAAAAAATATATAAAAGTAGTAGAATAATATAAAGGAGATTTTTTTCCTATTTAATGTTCACATTTTCAAATTACAAAAAATGCAGTTTATTTTCTTGTTTTTAATTGCAGTTAACATACAATATTATATTAGTTTCAGGTATACAAATAACTTAATATTTTTACAGAACACACTCCATACAAAAAGGACATTCCCTGTACTGTAAATTACATCCTTGTAACTATTTTATACTTAGTAGTCTGTACCTCTTAATCCCCTTCACCTAGTTTGCTCCTCCTGCCACTTCCTATCCTTGGGTAACAACTAGTTTGTTCTCCCTATCTGTGAGTCTGTTTCTATTTTGTTATAATTGTTCATCTGTTTCATTTTTTAGATTCCACAGGTTAGTGAAGACACTGTATTGGACTTTCTCTGTCTGGCTTATTTCACTAGGTACAAAACCGTCCAGGTCTATCCATGTTGACACAACTGCAAAATTTCATTTTTTATGACTAATATGCCATTGTATATATATACCAAGTCTTCTTCATTAGCCCATCTGTTGATGGATAACTGAGTAGTATTCCATTGTTTATATATACCAAATCTTTATTAATTCATCTATTGATGTATATCTAGGGTGTTTCCATATCTTGGCTATTATGAATAATGCTATGAACACTGGGGTGCATATATCTTTTCTAATTAGTATTTTTGTTTTCTTTTGATAAATATCCAGGAATCAAGTTGCTGGATCACATGGTAGTTTTATTTTCATTTTTTTGAAGAACATCCATAATATTTTCCACTGTGGCTGCACCAATTTAATTCCCACTGATAGTACACGAAGGTTCCCTTACCCCCACATTCTTGTCAACACTTATCATTTCTTGCTGTTTTTTTTTTAATTAATTTTATTCTATTCTCAAACTTTACATAATTGTATTAGTTCTGCCAAACATCAAAATGAATCCATAGCCATCCTGACAGGTATAAGGTGCTATCTCACTGTGGCTTTGATTTGCATTTTCCTGATGGTTGGTGATGTTGAGCATCTTTTCATGTGTCTGTTGGCCGTCTGTGTGTCTTCTCTGGAAAAATGCCTATTAGGGTCTTCTGCCCATTTTTTAATCATTATATGTTTTTTATATATTGAGGTGTATAAGTGCTTTACACATTTTGGATATTAAACCATAAAACTCCTAGAAGAAAGCAAAGGCAATAGACTCTTTGACCTTGGTCTTAGCAATATGTTTTTGGATCTGTCTCCACAGAAACGGGAAACAAAAGCAAAAGTAAACAAATGGGACCTAATTAAACCTAAAAGCTTTTGCACACAAAGGAAACTTATCAAGAAAAGAAAATGGCAACCTACTGAACAGGAGAGAGTATCTTTTTAATAGGACATAAAAACAATCTAAGGGCCAACAAAAAACACAGAAGCCATAAAGAAAATAAAAGTGGTCTGTATGGTTGTTACTTTAAAAAAAGTTACAAGTTTACATGGTGCAACACACTTAAAAGGCAAGGGGAAGTGGACAGGGACTGTAATAACTACTACAGGCAAAAGGTTTTCTTTTTAACTTTTATTTATGTACTTATTTTTGGCTGTGCTGGGTCTTCATTGCTGCTAGGGCTTTTCTCTAGCTGCAGAGAGTGGGGACTACTCTCTAGTTGCTGTGTGCAGGCTTCTCATTGCAGTGGCCTCTCTTGTTGTGGAGCTCAGGCTCTAGAGTGTGCAGGCTCAGTGGTTGTGGCTTCAGGACTCTAGAGCACAGGCTCAGAAGTTGTGGCACACGGGCTTAGTTGCTCCACAGCATGTGGGATCTTCCCGGAACAGGGATCAAACCTGTGTCTCCTGCATTGGCAGGCAGATTCTTCACCACTGAGTCACCAAGGAAGTTTCAGTTTAATGCTCATCATACATAAAGTAGTCCCCCCAAAATCATTTATAAAGATGAGGAACCCAATGGGCAAGTATTTGAACAGGCCTTTCCTAGAAGAACAACAACAAAGAAGCAGAAGAAGAGAGGTTCAACCTCAATTTGTGTGTGTGCGTGTGTCAGAAACCAAGAGAAACTCACAGCATGTTAAAGACACATTATTATCCTTCACCACATTTAAAAAAATTTTACTGAGTTATAGTCAATATTAGATAAGTTTCAGGTATACAAAAAAAGTGATTCACAATTTTTAAAGGTTATACTTCATCTACAGTTATTATAAAATATTGGTTATATTCCTTGTACTGTATAATATAGCCTTGTATTTTATTTTATACATAGTAGTTTGTATCTCTCAATCTTTTACTCGTATCTTTCCCCTACTTCGGAGAAGGCAATGGCACCCACTCCAGTACTTTGCCTGGAAAACCCCATGGACGGAGGAGCCTGGTGGGCTGCAGTCCATGGGGTCGCTAAGAGTCGGACACAACTGAGAGACTTCACTTTCACTTTTTACTTTCACGCATTGGAGAAGGAAATGGCAACCCACTCCAGTGTTCTTGCCTGGAGAATCCCAGGGACGGGGGAGCCTGGTGGCTGCCGTCTATGGGGTCACACAGAGTTGGACACGACTGAAGCGACTTAGCAGTTCCCCTACTTAGTTCCCTCTCCTCACTGATAACCACTATTTTGCTCTTTATATCTACAAGTATGTCTCATTTTTGTTATATTCACTAGCTTGTTTTATTTTTTAGATTCTACACATAAGTGATAACATACAGTAATTGTCTTTCTGTCTGACTTATTTCACTAAGCATAATATACTCCAAGTCCATTCATGCTGCTGCAAATGGCAAAACTTTCATTTTTAATGCCTAAGTAGTATTCCAGTGTGTGTGTGTGTCACATCTTTTTATCAGTTCATCTGTTGATGGACACTTAGGTTGTTTCCATATCTTGGCTGTTATAAATAATGCTGTTATGAACACTGGGGTGCATGTATCTTTTCAACTTAATGTTTTCTTCTTTTTTTCAGATATATACCTAGGAGTGGAACTGCTGGATCATATGGCAGCTCTATTTTTATTTTTTGAGAAACCTCCATAATATTTTTCCACATTTTTACATTCAAAAGATAGTAAGACAGTGTTCAGATCCTACTAAAACCATGAAGAATCCTGTATCTTCACTTATACAAACAAGAAAATTACAAAGTAACAGAAACCATAAACAAAATGAAAAGACAACATACAGAATGGGAGAAAGTACTTGCAAATGATGTGACTGACAAGAGATTAATTTCCAAAATACATAAACAGCTCATTTATAGCTCAATATAAAAAACCAAACAACCCAATCAAAAAATGGGAAGATCTAAATAGATATTTCTCTAAAGAAGGGTACATGAAAAAATGTTCAACATTGCTCTTTACTAGAGAAATGCAAGTCAAAACTATAATGAGGTATCACCACACACCAGTCAGAATGGCCATCATCAAAAAGTCTACAAATAACAAATGCTGGAGAGGGTGTGGCAAAAAGGGGACCCTCATATACTGTTGGTGAGAATGTAAACTGGTACAACCACCATGGAGAACAGTATAGAAGTTTCTTAAGAATCTAAAAATAGAATTACCATAGGACCCAGCTACCCTACTCATGGGCATATATCCAGACAAAACTATAATTTGAAAAGGTACATACACCCCAATGTTCACTGCAGCACTACTTACAACAGCCAAGACACAGAAGCAGCTAAAATGTCCATCAACAGAGGAATGGATAAAGAAGATGTGGTACATATATACAATGGAACATCACTTAGTCATTAAAAAGAATGAAATAATGCAGCAACATGGATGGACTTAGAGATTATCATATTAAGTATGACAGAGAAAGCCAAGCAGAATTATGATATTGCTTATACATCTTAAAAAATGGTACTAATGAACTTATATACAAAACAGAAAGAGACTCACAGACACAGAAAACAAACATGGCTATCAAAGGGGAAAAGTTGGGAGAGGGATAATTTAGGAGTTTGGGATTAAAATATACATATTACTATATATAAAATAGATAATCAACAAGGATCTACTGTATAGCATAGGGAATTCTACTCAGTATCTTGTAGTAATGTATAACAAAAAGAATTTTCAAAAGAATATATGTTATATGTGAATCACTTTGCTGTACATCTGAAACTAACACATTATAAATCAACTATATTTCAATAAAATTTATAAAAATCCTTGGTACAATAAAAATATATTTTTTGGTTTCCAAGAGACATTTTTAATTTAAAGAAAGTGACAAAGTAATGTACAACATGGTAACTATACTTAATGATACTGTACTGCATTTTAAATTTGTTAAGAGTAAATCTTAAAAGTTCCCATCACAAGAATAAAGAGCTGTAATGATGTACAGTGATAGATGCTAACTGCTGCTGCTAAGTCGCTTCAGTCGTGTCCGACTCTGTGCGACCCCATAGATGGCAGGCTCCCCCGTCCCTGGGATTCTCCAGGCAAGAACACTGGAGTGGGTTGCCATTTCCTTCTCCAATGCATGAAAGTGAAAAGTGAAAGTGAAGTCACTCAGTCGTGTCCGACTCCTAGCGACCCCATGGACTGCAGCTTACCAGGCTCCTCCGTCCATGGGATTTTCCAGGCAAGAGTACTGGAGTGGGGTGCCATTGCCTTCTCCGAGATGCTAACTAGACTTCCTCAAGTGATCATTTCAAACTATACATAAATATCGATTCATTATGCTGTGTAACTGAAATTAATGATGTTATATGTCAATTATAACTCAATTTTAAAGAAAAGAGAGGGAGCAAGACAATGAAGAAGAAAAAAACTTACAAAAACATTTTAAATGAAATCTTTACAGAAAAAAATCAAAGATAAACAAAAATTTATTATACATTTTACTGGAGAAGGCAATTAAGTGGGTTCATTATTAAAGCTTCCAGTTTAGGGTTAGTTTAAGAAAGGAGGTGAAGGTTGTTTTTTCCCATCCCCATGCTAACTGGCCAAAATTGAATTTGTCTTTCATGTTCCAAAGGGTAAAATTCTTAAGTGCTTTTATATTACAGTAATTACCTTACCAGAAAGCTGTTTATCCAAGCAAAATGAGATTCATAAGCTATCTTAAAACAAAAATGCTTTTGTCTCCAATATAATGGAATAATCAAGCTCCAAGTGACTTGAAAAATCCAGATGCAATGCAGTGTTTTTATTACATTTTTCTAGTATTATAAAAATAAAGAATAAATCATTTTATTGTCTTTGCACTGGAGGCCTTTAAGCTTAAAGATACTAGTTTTCAAATCAATTTATAGCTGAAATCTGAAGTCCATGCTGTAAATACTAAGCAAAACCTAAACAATAGCAAAAGAAATTAAAGTATTTCTTGTTACCACTGATTTCTTTAAAAAGTGTCAATTATTCCCCCAATGATTTAGGTCAATATGAATAGAAGATGCTTATCCTTTGACTATATTTTGGACAAAATATTTACATGAAAATTTTGAAAAATGTAAACAGATTTTTAAAAGCCCACTCATATATTACATAATATTTATGTTGTATAATATTTGTTATTCTGACCAAGAAGAATGTATTGAATTCTACCCACATGATCAGCTAATTAATTATATTAAGAACTCTTTAACTAAAATCCACTGTAAGTTATAATCTAATAATCTAATAACCATAATCTAATCAATCTTAGCAAAAAATACATTTAATTGTAATCTGTCTTCTAAAAGTTTATTATATTCTTCAACATTAAATTAAAAATACAAAGAATTTCCTTTTAAAAAGATAGAATACTGTTAACACACCATTCAGTCATAATCAGCATGAGTCAATTCAATGAAAACAACAAACATCTGGCCTGATCACAATTAGTACAGTCCATTTACTAGAGTTTTATCTTTTTTTAGTGAGTGACTTTCAAATATGTTAAAAACCTTTAAATGACAATTCACTAATCAGAGCTCCATAGAAAGCCAACATTCCAGACAAAAACCTTTCCAAAATAAATCTCCACTTTATTAATTAGGTCATTCAACTTACACTGTGCCAGGGATTCAATGGAGTACACAGAACATGCAGGTCTGGATAAAGATAATAAGTTTTCCTGAGACCCTAACGAGTTTAGCAAACTTAACAGAATTAAAGAAGACAGTAAGGGAAGTATAGGTAACTCTATACTTTACACAATCTTTCATATAGATAGTATAAGTCATATTATGGGATATATACAGGCCTGAGGTTTGTTGAGTAATCAAAAAAGTTAAAATAGGAATAATTTGTGACTTCCCTTATCATTTGATCTAGAGACTAGGCTTTTTCTTTGTATATAAGCCTGTTAACTGGATCTTTTTCCACAAGTTAACCTCACTCAAAACAATGAATGCATGAACTGTGATTTATAGATGTCTTCTTCAAAACAGGAAGAGAAGAAAAAGCCACTTGTACAGTAGAATCCTTAGGAGTTTTTATAATTTTCTTCAAATCTTTTTAAAGTGCAGGTCCAGGACTGAAGTGAATTGAGTGACATCTCAGGCTGAAATTTTTTAGGGGTTCCCCAAAACTCAGTAATCAAGATAAATGCTAATTTAATACAATACTTAAAGATGAAAGATTGGATGCCTGTCCTGCACAATCAAGAACAAAACAAGGGTAACTGCTCTCAATATCTTTATTCAATAATGTGCTCAAAATAGTAGCCAGGGCAAACGGTCAAGAAAAAAATAATAAAAGGCATCAGATTGGAAAGGAGGCAATGAAACTTTCTCTATTAGCAGATGACATGAACTTACACATAGGAAATCCTAAGGAACTGGGTAAAAAGACTGTTAGAATTAATAAATGAGTTCACTAAGGTTACAGGATACAATTTCAATATGTAGAGATCAGTTCTACTTCTATAGTTGCAATAAAAAATATAAAATGGAATTTTAAAAATTCATTAATAATAGCACACAAAAGGAAAGAACACTTTGGAATAAATTTAACAAAAGCAGCACAAAAGTTGTACTGTGAAAAGTACAAAACATTGCTGAAAAATAAGATCTAAATAAATGGGTAAATATCCTATGTTCATGGATTCAATTAATAATGTTAAGATGGCAATGCTCCCCAAACTGATCTGAAGATTTAACATAGAGCCTATCAGAATCTCAACTGACTTCCTTGTAGAAACTGTCGAGCTGATTCTAAAAGTCATATATAATTACAAGGGACTTAGCATAGTCAAAACAATATTGAAAAACAAGAACAAAGTGGAAAGACTCAAATTTCCTAATTTCAAAACTTTCTAACAAGCAATGGTAATCAACACAGTTTGGTACTGGCATAAGAACTGACATAGGGATCAATAGAACAGAACTGATAGTCCAGAAATAAAGCCATGTATCTTTGGTCAACTGCTTTTCAATTAGAGTGCTAAGATCATTCAACAGGGAGAGGACAGTCTCTTTAACAAATGGTACTATGCACAATTGGATAGCCACATGCAAAAGAATGAAATTGGACCCTTACTTCATACCATATACAAATATAACTAAAATGGATCAAAAAGCTAAATGTTAGGGCTGAATGATGAAATAGAAGAAAACATAGAGGTAACTCCCTATGTCCTCAGTTTTGGCAAACAATTCCTAACTACGATACCAAAACCATAAACAACAAAACAAAATATAATTTGAACTTCATCAAAATTAAAAACTTTTATGTACCAAAGTACATTATCAAGAAAAGTGAAAAGACAACCTATAGGATGGGGGGAATACTTGCAAATATATGTCTGACAAGGGAGTAATTCACAGAATTCCAACTAATAAACAATAAAAAATTCAATCAGGAATTGAACAAAGATCATGAATAGACTTCTGCAGAGAAGATATACAAATGACCAACAAGTACATGAAAAGATGCTCAACATCACTAATCACAGGCAAAATGCAAATCAAATTCATATTGAGATACTACTTCCCACCCATTAGGATGGCTATCATGGAAAACAAAACAAAACCAGATAATAATGAATGTTGGCTAGGGGATGGAGAAATTAGAACCCTTGTATAGTATTAGTGGTAATTTTTGCAAAATGGTGCAATTTCTGTGGAATAGTTTTGTAGTTCCAAAATAAGTTGAACATAGAATTACCATATGACTCGCACATCCACTCCTAGGAATCCACCCAAAAGATTTGAAAACAGCTTATCAAACAAAAACATTTACATATATGTTCATAGCAGCATTATTCAAAATAGCTGAAAGTAGGAAACAACGCCCATGGCTATCAATTTGTGAATGAATAAACAAAATGTGTTATATTTATATAATGGAATATCATTTAGCCATAAAAAGGAAGGAAGCTCTGATTCATGCTACAACATGGATGACCACTGAATATATTACACTAACTTAAAGAAGCCAGTCAAATAAGGTAACACATTGTATGACTCCACTCATATAAAATGTCCAGAATAAGGCTAACCATAGAGATAGGAAGTAGATTTGTCACTGCTTAGGGCTGAAGGAGATAGTGGGTGGTAGGACTGTTATCTAAAGAGCAGGTGTTCATTTTTCTGGTGATAAAAATATATCCAAATTGGTAATATTTGCACATATCTGTGAATTTACTAAAAATTCTGGAATCGTACATGTTTTTTTTTTTTTTACTGAAGTACAGCTGAATCAAAATGTCGTGTTAGAGACCACTTCCTCCCTCCATCCCTGCCACATGAGGCTGTGGCACATGGTGTAGAGCTGCCTTTGAGCTCCGACTCTTTGCTTCCCAAGTGGGAGGAAATCTTGTAATGGAGTGGTTCCTTATCTCACACTAACAAGTGCCTGATTGCCTCAGGATCAAGGGATTGAAAAATGTCCCAAGTTTCCATGGGGCAAGTTCTCTTAAGGAATGTTATCTGGCACACAGATGCTCACAATAAGTTACAGGAGGAATTAGAGAACTGGAGAAACAGATGGAAGATGCTTACTGGGGGACCAAAAGGAAAATATGACCCAGTAGTTCAAGCCAGATACCTAATGATGGTTTCGATGAAGAAAGTCAAGAGACTATTGGAAGTCAAAGAATGAAATTTATGGAGCAGTGGATGATGATTTTCTTAAGGCTAAATCCTGGAACAAGTAGTTATATGATTATGAAGCTAACACACCAGACAGATGGGGTCACAGTGGCTATAAAGAGTTATACCCTCAGGAATCTGAAACAGACAGTGATCAACAAGATAGTACATGCTATCTAACGGGGAAAAAACATCTCCCCAGGTAAAATCATCTACCCACAAACATAAAAAGTCAAAGAAATCCCACAAAGAAATAAGAAAAAAAAATCACACAAAAACCAGAAGAAAAGCAAAAAGGAAACCACAGATAGAACAGCTGATTCCTCAAGTGAGATCTCAGAAGAAACTGGGGCTTCTAGTGCTAGGAAAAGGAGACAACCACAGAAGCTGAAGAAAAAATCCAGGAAAAGTCTCTCAAGAAATCTGCTTTATTCCTAGAGGCAGAAAGTGACACATCCCAGTCAGATGATTCTGCATCCAGCAGTTCAGTGGCAAGTGAGGAAAGAGACACTAAGAAAACCAAAAGGAAAAAAGAGAAAAAAGCCCACATCCCTACAATTCACACTATTCATTGTACAATGAAATACAAGAGAGGACAAAGGCACAAATTGGAAAGTGGCTACAAACGAAAGGTCTGCTGAGGGTTCAGAGGATGACTAAATGAGAAAGAAACATTCTTGTTTCCTGCATGACTGGATATTTATAGTTCTTACATCTTGGAGTTTGCCAGTGATGTTATTGCTCAGCACAGGGGGCCTGAGGTCAGAGACCTCCTGTGCCATCTACATGAGTTCTGTCAGACTTCCCATCTTCTATTTTGGCCTATTAAACTTGATCCTCTTACTGGTAATAGGAAATCTGTTATTTTGCTATGAAGGTTTCTTGAAGAGATTATTTTTGTGATTAATCACATTTAGAATAGAGTGCATATGCAGCAAGTTAAAGGACCCAGATATGCAGATGATAGCACTCTCATGGCAGAAAGTGAAGAGGAACTAAAAAGCCTCTTGATGAGGGTGAAAGAGGAGAGTGAAAAAGTTGGCTTAAAACTCAACATTCAAAAAACGAAGATCATGGCATCCAGTCCCATCACTTCATGGCAAACAAATGGGGAAACAATGGAAATAGTGACAGATTTTATTTTCTTGGGCTCCAAAATCACTGCAGATGGTGACTGCAGCCATGAAATTAAAAGATGCTTGTTCCTTGGAAGTAAAGCTATGACAAACCTAGACAGTGTATTAAAAAGCAGAGACACCAATTTGCTGACAAAGGTCTGTATGGTTTTCAAAGCTATGGTTTTTCCAGTAGTCATGTATGGATGTGAGAGTTGGACCATAAAGAAGGCTGAGCACCAAAAAATGATGCTTTCAAATTGTGATGCTGGAGAAGACTCTCGAGAGTCCCTTGGACTGCAAGGAAATCAAATTAGTCAATCCTAAAGGAAATCAACCTTAAATATTTACTGGAAGGACTGATACAGAAGTTGAAGCTCCAATACTTTGGCCACCTGATGTGAAGAGCCAATTCATTAGAAAATATCCTGATGCTGGAGAAGATTGAAGGCAAAAGAAGGGCAGGCAGCAGAGGATGAGATGGTTTGACAGCATCACCAATTCAATGGATAGGAATTTGAACAAACTCAGGAAGATAGTGGAGGGGAAGGGAGCCTGGCATGCCACAGTCCATGGGGTAACAAAGAATTGGACACAATTTAGCAACTGAACAACAACAAAGGACCCAGAAAGCTGAATCCAGTAATGACCTGGGTATACCAACTGCAATGTCAAATGTGGGGAAGGCAAGGGCTGGTGTCAAGAGATAGACTGGTGTTCGTGCTATATAGAATGGTATGATAAAGGAATACTGTGTTGCTCTGTTTATACAGTAAGTGCCACAACTTGACTTTTTTTGTCTTTAGCCTTGGTGCTTTGATCTTTCTGGATATGGGCCCCACACGCGTCGTCCGGTTTACTTAACGAGGAATTGAACATAAGAACAAACACCTTCCACTCAGGATACATCCACAGACAGCTGTTACAGGTAGAAACAGGGTTTTTTGTCAAATTTCCCTGCTGGACGGGGTCTGTGGTTACACTCTGTATATACCTAAACATGGTCATTGGATAGCAAAAGGTTTTCTAGTTCCATTGCTTACTGCCTAAATGTACTTGTATTCAAAATTATTTATTTAGTTGTCATAGGTTAAGTCCTAAACCAGATGAGGAAGAATTAAGACAGTCATGCTGTCTAGTGGAGAAGGCAATGGCACCCCACTCCAGTACTCTTGCCTGGAAAATCCCATGGACGCAGGAGCCTGGTAGGCTGCAGTCCATGGGGTCGCTAAGAGTCGGACAGGACTGAGCGACTTCACTTTCACGTTCATGCATTGGAGAAGGAAATGGCAGCCCACTCCAGTGTTCTTGCCTGGAGAATCCCAGGAACGGGGGACCCTGGCGGGCTGCCGTCTATGGGGTCGCACAGAGTTGGACACGACTGAAGCGACTTAGCAGCAGCAGCAGCATGCTGTCTAGTCATGTTGTCTAGTGGTGTGCTGAATAGGATTCAGAGCAAGCAACAATCATTTAAATGTTGTCTTCCTTGCTCATTTCTTAATCTGAAACTTGCTCATTTCCCTGAAACTAGGTTGAATCAGTTTGAAAATGAAATGGGTTTTTCAGGGACATATCCAATTCTTCCTAGTCTGCCTTTGCAATAAAGGACCAAGCAGAGATCTTGTTATTTCCTTTAACTATCTACTGTGATCCTACTATGTTAATTCTTAAGAAACCAAAATATCACTGGAACGCTGACAGAACACAAATGAATTTTTTTCATTATGGCAGATCAAGTGACTTTGTTTTTTCCTGGCTGACACTTCAGGCACTGAGTAAAAAGCTTGAAAACTCTGGAAAAAAGAAAAATCCCCAATGTGCTAGTTTCAGGTATAAAGCAAAGTGATTCAATTATACATATATTCAATTATACATATATACATATATTCATTTTCAGATTATTTTCCATTATAGTTTATTATGAGGTATTGAATATAGTTCCCTGTGTTAAACACTAGGACCTCATTGGTTATCTATTCCTATATAATAGTTTGTATCTGCTAATCCAAAACTACTAATTCATACCTCTCCCACCTTTCCCTTTTGGTAGCCATAAGTTTGTTTTATACATTTGTGAGCCTGTTTCATAAATAAGCTCATTTGTATCATTTTTTCAGGTTCCACGTATAATATTTGTCTTTATCTGCCTTACTTCACTTACTATGATAAGCTCTAGGTCCATTCAGTTCAGTTCAGTTGCTCAGTCATGACTGCCTCTTTGAGACCCCATGGACTGCAGCACACCAGGCCTCCCTGTCCATCACCAACTCCCGGAGTTCACTCAAACTCATGTCCATCGAGTCGGTGATGCCATCCAGCCATCTCATCCTCTGTCGTCCCCTTTTCCTCCTGCCCCCAATCCCTCCCAGCATCAGAGTCTTTTCCAGTGAGTCAACTCTTCGCATGAGGTGGCCAAAGTACTGGAGTTTCAGCTTTAGCATCATTCTTTCCAAAGAACACCCAGGACTGATCTTCAGAATGGACTGGTTGGATCTCCTCACAGTCCAAGGGACTCTCAAGAGTCTTCTCCAACACCACAGTTCAAAAGCATCAATTCCTCAGTGCTCAGCTTTCTTCACAGTCCAACTCTCACATCCATATATGACCACTGGAATGTAAATGGCATTATTTTCTTCTTCTTCATGGCTGAGTAATATTCCACTGTATAAATGTACCACATCTTCTTTATCCATTCATCTATCAATGGAAAATTACATTGTCTCCATGCTTTGGCTATTATAAATTGGAACTGTACATTTTAAGTGAATGGATTCTATGGTATGTGAATTAAAGCTAAATAAATCTGCTTTTAAAAAAAATCTAAATTAATACAGAAAACCCATGATGAACATTACACCAGTACTTTAAATAAAGACAGCCTCGGTATTACTGATAGTATTACTGATTTTTTTAATTTCCTCAAGCTCCAGTATGGCTCAGCAAGGCACTGCATACCCAATGACAGCTTTTTAAATCTTTTTTTGTTTATTTGTTTGTTTTTTATTTTATTTTTAAACTTTACAATATTGTATTAGTTTTGCCAAATATCAAAATGAATCTGCCACAGGTGTACACGTGTTCCCAATCCTGAACACCCCTCCCACCTCCCTCCCCATACCATCCCTCTGGGTTGTCCCAGTGCACCAGCCCCAAGCATCCAGTATCGTGCATCGAACCTGGACTGGCAACTCGTTTCATACATGATATTATACATGTTTCAATGCCATTCTCCCAAATCTTCCCACCCTCTCCCTCTCCAACAGAGTCCATAAGACTGTTCTGTACATCGGTGTCTCTTTTGCTATCTCATACACAGGGTTGACAGCTTTTTAAATCTTAAGCATTTCAACGGACCCCTGAAATTTCAGGAATCACCCAATACATGCAACTCTCTTTTCTTAGAAATAGCTTCCTTTTCATAGTTACATTTGAATAGTAATTGTGATATTTAAAAAACGTAACCATAGTAATTAGCACAAATGGCATAGAGGTTTGTTTCATATCAAGCCACTGACTTGTGACGACATGGGCAGTGCAAGCAAAATTGAAAGGACAATTAGTGAAGAGAGCCCTAGTCAAGAGAAGTCAATGCACAGTGGCATCAATTAATATCACTGAAAGGCTTCTGACTTGTTCAATCAGGTTCCTAATATACTTGATTTGGTAGAGGGTTGCTGGGTAAAATATAGGACCATCCAGTTGAGCTCAAATTTTAGACAAACAGTGGATACATTTTTAGTATATGAATGTCAACAATACTGCATCGAACTTCCTTTTATACCAAAAAAAAAAGTTGTTGTTTAACTGAAATTCAAATTATCTGAGCATCCTGTACTTTTATTTGCTAAATTTGGCAGCCCTAATTTGAGGAAATAATTGCTAGTAGAGGAAACCATGAAACTGAAAATAGCCAGTGAGGGTGGCTGTGGATTTTGAATCTGACCTATGAACTACAGTTTTGTGAATTTTGTGAATTTCTTAATAAGAGTGAATAAAAATCACTGGAAACAACAAGAATTCACTCTGTGAAATATTTTGATTACTTAATATTTCCATCTACTACTCCATCTACCCCAATAGACTAGAAAACAAAACTTTTACAATTGTTTACATATTTGCTTACAGAAACCCAAAATGCTTTCTAATATTTTCAACTAAAATATTTCTCCCTTCTTTCCTGAATTTCGTATTACTAATGATAAAAGACAGGTGTAAGCTTTTGGTTTGGGTTAGTATTAAAAAGAGAAAAGAATAAAGTTCAATTGCGAGTATCCAGGATGCCAAGGCTTATATTTAGACCTTCCATCTCCCTTCAAAGTTCAGGACCCAGGCATGAAAGCCTCCTTTCCTCTGGACTTCATACAGAAAGATGGCCAGCAGTCCAGCTGAGAGACCACAGGCACCCCCAGCACAGAGGCCCAACCTCCCCTCCCTCACCTGGGCAAGAGCTCAGAGGCACTTGTATTTCAACCTTTATTTGCTTTCTCAAGGACATAAAACAGTTCACTTAAAAGAGCTTTAACCAAAGTGCTTAGAAATTATGAGAGGGGAAAAAAAATGGGACAAAGAAAAAGGGGAAAAATGTATTTTAAAAAATGTTTCTTCTAAGGAGGAAATACAGCAAGGGATGATATAAGTATGTTGTTTTTAGTAAGTTCATGTCCATCTCAGACTGCTGCTCACTCTGTTAAGCCTGTGTCATATTTACAACATCTCACTGAAGCACAGAGGTGTAAGTTATAGCCAATTACAAGTGAGGGGATTGAATAAAACCTTGAGCAAATCATCTGCTATTACAATAACCTATATCATCACGAAAAGGCCAATCATATAGACATTAACTACCAGGTATTTCACATTTTCATTACTGTGCTGGTTGTCTTTAAGTTTCATTAAGGTAGACACTGTCTTAGAGATCCAACTTAATATCTTATTATTATATACATGCATATATATATATATATATATATATATATATATGTCATTATGCTATGCTATGCTAAGTCACTTCAGTCGTGTCCGACTCTGTGTGACCCCAAAGACGGCAGCCCACCAGGCTCCCCGTCCCTGGGATTCTCCAGGCAAGAACACTGGAGTGGGTTGCCATTTCCTTCTCCAATGCAGGAAAGTGAAAAGTGAAAGTGAAGTCACTCAGTCGTGTCCGACTTTTAGAAACCCCATGGACTTCAGCCTACCAGGCTCCTCCATCCATGGGATTTTCCAGGCAAGAGTACAGGAGTGGGGTGCCATTGCCTTCTCCGTATGTCATTTATATATATATATATATATATATATATATATATATATATATATACACACACACATATATATATACACACACACATATATATATATGTCATTGTTCAGTCACTAAGTTGTATCTGACTCTGTTACCCCATGGACTGTAGCCTGCCAGGCTCCTCTGTCCATGGGATTCTCCAGGCAAGAGTACTGGAGTGGGTTGCCATGCCCTCTTCCGGGGGATCTCCCTGACCCAAGGATCCAACCTGTGTCTCCTTAGTCTCCTGCACTGGCAGGTGGATTCTTTACTACTGAGCCACGTGGGAAGCCCAAAATACTATAGGTATACGTAATAGAGTACTAAGTAGCTATAAAACAGAATGAGGAATATCTCCATATACTACTGCAAAGTTATCTTCAGAATACATTTCTAAGCAAAGCAAAACAAAAACAAAAAATCCTCAGTGTATACAGTATGCTATTGTTTACCTAAGAAAGGAATTGGGATGGCTACGTATATGAGAAGGAGAGAAAGGTAATAGTTGGACTTCTTTGAATATGTCTTCTTTTGTAGACTAGATTTTGAACTGTGTAAATATCATATACCTAATTCAAAATTGCATTTAAAAACCAGTATTAAAATCACAAGTAAAATTAAATAAATGGCCCAAACTGTGTATCCTTGTTGGTTGTATAATTGTATAAACAGCAATTATAATTCAAGTGACTTTAAAACACAACTTAAATGTAGATTTCTAGTGGGATATACTTTAAAGACAAAAAAAAAAAAAAAAAAACCCTGCTCCAAAGCACAACTGTGCAGACATGCGTGCACACACACACACACACACACACATATTGTAAATGGCTTCCAATAATCACATTGTTGATGGGCGTGTTGGTATTGTTATTCTGAGGCTATTGCGTATATATGGTAGGATAAACAAAATGATAATTATGTAGATATCACTGAACCTCTGTATTTGTCAAAAGGGGATACATATGTAGTTATCATTGAGGTTAATTAAATTTGAATGGTCATTATCAATAAGAACTCATGATATAGTTTATCCTAAAGAAAAATTATAATTGTATTAATATATTCAAGAAAGGCTTTAAAACAATGATCCATCTAGTAGCAATAATACTCCTAATAATTATATTGTGATATCTAAATAACATTCCCCTCCAAAGAAAGAAACAAGGGCTCCATTTTCTAAATGGCTGATAATGGGGTCTAGAGCAGAAATGTACAAGAGGACCCTGGAGCATCTTACACTGAAAAGTAAGGAAGCCATCAAAGACTCCTAGGGCCATGTCAAAAGGACTTCGAAGCCAATATAAATAAGCCTCCATTGCCCAAATATGGGATCATTTGAGGATCAATAAGGGTAATAATGAGGACTGAAGCACATCGTATATGTCTAAATGCAACAGTTCATAGTCATGCTAAAAATGATCACTGAGCATTTCTGGAAGGTGGTAAAGAACCAGCAAATTATTTTGGAAGCTGGAAAATAACGGGGAAGTATCAATCACTCATCTTGTCTTTTCCATGTGCCTTCTACATCAGGGTAAGTGTACCATAAAAGAGGTAAGTGCAAACACTTGGGAAATAGTGAGGATGGTGTCAGCATCAGGCGAGACGAATTGTGGAGCACCAACCACAATGTGGAAAACCAGTGGGGAAGTGGAGAGAGTAACAGCAAGACCAGCTTGCAGACTGTCATGACGGTGTAAAGAGAATGACAAGGAGGTCTGGAAACGAAACAGTGGTAATAAGGAAGAAGACTGGACAGATTTAATCAACTAATTGGATGAATGAGAGGAGTGCAAATTATCAGTAAAGTTTTTATATCTTGGGTGATTGATGGATGGTAGTGCCATTAACCAAATTGATGACTCTAAAAGGCAGTGCAAAAATATAATTGACAATTCTAAGGAAAAGCAACACTCTTATCAAATTCCAACGAAATTCAAAATTATCCTTAGAAGAAAATGCACACTGGCCAATTAGGGAATAAGGAAAAAGAGGAAAAGAAGTAAGTTCTGGTATTCCCCTTCTTCCTATAATCTTTACTTTTCCCATAAGATCCATTTTTACTCCCAATATATACATATACGTTTTTGAATGCTGACTATGTTCATTTTTGGCATTCGTTTATCAGAAGACACTTCCAATAGGTGATCTATACTCATTGCTTCCAGGACAAATCCAAAGTCCTCACTCAACCAATTTCTAGCTCTGTGACTAGATAAAAACCAAGTAATTGTCAAGTATTCTCCTCTAGTACGTACATTTCCAGCAATTCTCAATACCTGGGAAGGCAGACATAATTATCTGAAATTCATCAATGAGGACCCTGAGACCCAGAGATCTTAAATAACTTGTCCAGTGTCAAAACTGGAATTTAAAACCCAGGAATCTCTTCTGGATCAAGAACTGCAAGGTGCCTAAATGAATGCTGGTCACAGAACAACCACTGAAAATATTTGGGGACTTCTCCCACTTTTTCACAGGATAAATTATAGCACCATTTCTTTCAGTAAAGCAGAAAGAATCTTATTTTCCAATAATATCTGATCATAAAATGTCATGTTTCTATAGCAAATGTCACAATCTATAGCAAAATTACCTGAATATAAAGCCAAACAATCCTTTTTAACACATAAAATGAAAATTACAGTATCTTACAATATAATGCCTAGAATGAACCAGTTTGGAAGGAACTTCATCTGTTCAAAGTGCAGCAAAGAAATCAGTAAATAAGAGGTCTCAGAGACAAAACACATGTCACGAAGTTCAAGAACAAACGCACATTTATATTAGTAACTAACATGCCCCTTAGTCCTTCTAGTACAATTCCTAAGAAGCTTGGCAGACTGGTTTTAAGCCTGCAACAAATCATTAGGGGGCAAGAAGGGAGCCACATGAAGGCACACTGACAACTGCAATGTATATTTGACAGCAACAGAAAGGGGAAAATCATAGAAACCAGCTCAAGGAGGGTAAGGAGAGCACAACACTTGAGAACCATATATTATAGAAACAAACAGTGCTACAAGTCTCAACAGATCCTAAGGGTGTGTCTAAGAGACTGTTAGTAATAGGTGTAAAGATGGCCGCAAGTCAGCAAGAACAATATTCAAATGAAGTACTTAAAATGAAAAATATATTGGTGTTCAAGGGGTTATTTAAAAAGAAAAAATTCTAGAATGTTTCATTTGCCAAGGAATCAAGAAATCTGCGGTTTTAACTGTCATGAGCAGTATCACTTTTTATCACCTTATTTTTAATAAACATATAGCAAATTTCCCTAAAGTTGCATCAACCATTTTAACCCTGCTATTAAAATAAATCTTAGAATGTATAATGAAGTAGTGGGTAATGATAACATGCATATTAAGAGACTTGGGAGATTATAGCAAGAAAAATTCACTCCTCATCACTATACATTTATTAATGAAGAAAATGCATATGAGAGATGTAGTTTACTATCTGTACCTTCATTACTAGTAGAAACAATACAGAAAAGTGTCCATTAGGATATAAATTCATTTCCAAGCCTCAGGACACATACACACCCCAGTTTGCCTCCGTATTAGGTGTTCTTCAGGCTCTTGACCCTCACAATGCAATGCTCTACAGTATCTGAGCAACACTGCCATACTATCAGTTCAGTTGCTCAGTCGTGTCCCACTCTTTGCGACCCCATGGACTGCAGCATGCCCGGCTTCCCTGTCCATCACCAACTCCCAGAGTTTTCTGAAACTCACGTCCATCAAGTCAGTGATGCCATCCAACCATCTCTTCCTCTGTCATCCCCTTCTCCTCCTGCCTTCAATCTTTCCCAGCATCAGGGTCTTTTCCAATGAGTCAGCTCCTCGCATCAGGTAGCCAACGTACTGGAGCTTCAGCTGTACCATCAGTCCTTCCAATGAATGTTTGGGAGGGTTGACTGGTTTGATCTCCTTGCAGTCCAGGGGGACTCTCAAGAGTCTTCTCCAGCACCACAGTTCAAAAGCATCAATATTCCAAATACAATAGCCCTTCCATCCTTTTGGTTAAGAATATGAACTCTGGGTTCAAATTCTAGCTCTGCCCACTGAATTGTGTGATCTGGGAACTTCATTCTCATCTGTCACATGGACAGTGACTTCCCTGGTGGCCCAGTGATTAAGAACCTGCCTTCCAATGCAGGGGATGTGTGTTGGATCCCTGATCAGGGAACTAAGATTGCCACATGCCCTGGGACAACTAAGCACTGCAACCAGAGAGAAGTCTGTGCACAGTAAGATCCCACATGCCACAGCAAAGGTCCCATGTGCCACAACTAAGATCTGATGCAGCCAAAAATAAATATTTTAAAAAAGGAATGATCATAACTTATAAAAAGTGGACAAAAAAAGTACTTGGCACTTAACATCCCTGAAAAAAGGTTAGTGATATGTAATTTAGAATACACCTACAAAGAACCAGGCACTGCACAGGGCATTAGGGATACTGAGATGAAAAAGGAACAGTCAACACCTTCAAAGAACTCAATCTCTTGGGGAAAACAGACCATTAAAATAGAGCATATATGTGCTGTGAATAAAGGTATGTGGGCTATGGGGCTATGGAACATCAAAAAGGAAGACAACCCAACAGATTCCCAGAGGACAGGTCTCCTGTGTCTTAAAGGAAGTTAGACAAGCAAAACAAAGGCTACCACAATGTCTCCTGAGGCACAGTCAGGTTTAATAACTGCACATCATGTATAAATGAATGTGAGGTACTTTCTGTTTGTAAACTGCAAAATATTATATGCACGTTCTTGACTAAAGCTACTGAAAATACCTAACTGCCCCCAAACCTCTCTGCCATCCACCAATCAGACAGCCTGAAATTTCACAATAGAGGCTCATCTGCCAAGCATGCCTTACATTCTTTTAGAAAATGCAAAACACACCTAAAAGTGGAGGCAGATGAAAAGAGAACTAATCGTTAGGAAGTCCTCTAGGTATCATGTACTTTACATTATTTATTTCACCTAATCCTCACAACAACCTGGTGAGGAAGGTATCCTGATCCTTATTTTAGATTAAAAAAAAAAAAACATGGTTAATTAATGTGCCCAAGGTCACACAACTAAGTGGATGAGCTGGGACTGTAATACTGAAAACTTGAACTGCAATCACTAAATTACACTGCTCTTCTAGTATACCGACCTGGAGGTTAACACACATTAAGGGGTCACGGTGTTAGTTTGCTGGAGCTGCCATAACGAAGTACCACAGACAGGGTGGCTCCAATAACGGAAATGTGCGTCTCACAATTCTGGAGGCTAGAAGTCTGACATCAACGTGTTGTCAAGGTTGATTTCTTCTGAGGCCTCTCTCCTTGAGAGAGACTGCAGATGACCTGTGTCTTCATACAGCCCTCTCTCTGTGTCTTAGTCTCCTCTTCTTATGAGGACATCAGTCATGCTGGATTAGGGCCCACCCTAAAATCTCCTATCTCCAAATGTAGGCAAATTCTGAAATTCTAGGGGAATTAGGACTTCCACGTCTGGATTTAGCAGGAATCACAAACAATTCATCTCCTGGCAGTCACACAGTGAAAAAGATCCTTCTTTGAAAAGTACATGGGGAAGGACCTTAAATGTTCTTAAATCACAAATGAAATCTGTGAAGGTTTTTTTGAGAAATGCAGGTATGTACTTACAGCAAGAAAGAGCCAAATGGTCAGTGATTACCGCTCCCTAGGGAGTAGTTTGCAAATGTGTTGGGGTGCTTTTACAACCCTTAATTACTGAGGGGAACCACTCTGGCAGAGGCCAGAGGCATGGAATGTGGAGCAGTTCCACATAACAAAGAATCATCCCATATCCCAGAGGAGAAAAATGCTCTGTCAGACTAAACCCAACACAGGTATCAAGAGCACTTGTGTGTATACTAATATGAAGTAGAGCTTATTAAAAGTTAAGAAAGAATGCCAAAAATTTAGGACAAAGACTTTATGGAGCTAGAAGTTTGAATCAAATAAAGACATTATCTCAAAATTAAATGATGTACTCACTCCATGCTCTATATATTAGAGCATTTTCAACCTTCCACTTCTTGAAAAGGATTTCAATGCAATAATGGCATTACAGCAAAAGCAATGACACTACGCTACGCTAAGTCACTTCAGTCGTGTCTGACTCTGTGTGACCCCATAGACGGTAGCCTACCAGGCTCCCCCATCCCTGGGATTCTCCAGGCAAGAACACTGGAGTGGGTTGCCATTTCCTTCTCCAATGCATGAAAGTGAAAAGTGAAAGTGAAGTCGCTCAGTCGTGTCCGACTCTTAGCGACCCCATGGACTGTAGCCTACCAGGCTCCTCCATCCATGGGATTTTCCAGGCAAGAGTACTGGAGTGGGGTGCCATTACCTTCTCCGAAAAGCAATGAAACCTCTGCAAAAGATGTCATGGAGGATATGAGAATCCTTTTAGTAAATTTCGAGCAAAATGTCATTAAATTAGTAGCCACATAAACCATGTCGATCTCGATAAAAGCTACTTTTAATATTTTAGATGACTGTCAAACTATGCATTTTTGAGATTTTTTTTATAACTCTAAAAGAGCTCTGCTGTGAAAGATGATATTTGAAAGTTGCTTGGGGGCTGCCTGTTTTTTTCAATCTTCTCTGAGTTAGAGATGTCTACTGCACAACTTCTGCATAGCTTCTTGTTTTACTGTTTCTCTTTTTAAACCATCCTCTATTTCTCATAACCTAGAGAAGGATATGGTCTTGGAGGACTTCTGAAGTACTAGGAACCTAAAATACGCCTCAACAGGTGATAATATATTTCAAAATGCAGGATATGCTTTCTGTGATAGCTCAACAGTATCCTGTCCCATATCACAACATAAGAAATTGTTTCATCACTAAACTCATAAATATGGCCCAGGTCATTTATGAGAATACCATACTTCCTCATTTTCTCCATGCTGACAGTCTGTAATTTGTCCTGACATGTTTTCTCTAGTTCAAGTGTTTTATTCTTTCTCTTATCATACACAACAAACAAGTCTGGTTGGTTATCACTTATTCTAACATTTTTACGGTCCACGTGCATCACTGATTTTCTACTTTCCCAAACTTCTTAGAATTATCTTTCTTCTCACAAACACACACTTCCTCCACAGAAGTAGGCACAAGCATCAATGACTTCATTCTATCCTCCAGGACAATGTGCCCTCATAATTACATCCCCAAACACAGACTGTGTTATGAGTTACACTCATTTAACCTTTATATTATTATCCCAGTGTCATGTTTTTTTATAACATGTATAGGCAGGTTATATTACCTATGAACTTTATTTCTTACACAACCAAAAGTTTATTTAAAGGGGGGAGTTTGACGAAGATAGGGTTAAGAGCCACAGAGTGAGGAGAACTCAGAAACTGGCCCTGAATCTGGTCAAGGCAAAAAGGAAAATGTTCTTTATTACTAGTACTCTCATAGTTCATCAAACAGAACAAAGAAACAGTAGCCCAGAAACTGGAAGCAACAAAGTTGAATAAAAAGTGAAGTGCTTTATAAAAACCCAACAATTAAGTGTGAATATGCAAAATTGACTGCTGGTAAAGGTCTTAGACCAAATCCAGCAGCAAACAGAGTCATCAGGGTTGAAGAAGAAAGCTAAGATAGAAGATGTGAAGAGAAACTAGAATTTCAATCCTGAAAGAGCATCAAGGAGCTGAATTTCTCCAAATAGATATATTCTTTAAATAAAGTCTATGGCCCACATAACATGTTCACCATGAGAGTAAAAGTTGAGCTGTACCACAACTGGCCTGTTGTGTGGTCTTATGGTCTGGACATCAGAAGAATAAGAAAATGGGGTCAAGAAGTAAGAAAGAATAAAAGGTCAAAGTGGCCACAATACCAAGGGTTTAGCTTCCTAAGAAGAAAATTCTGTCACTAATAAGTTCCCATCCCTGCTTCTAGGCATGGCAATGAGAAAAAACATTAGTGGTATTTAAAAGAACTGTGGAGGACAATAGGTTCAATCAATTAACACTAAGTGGGCTTCATTTTCCCTAAAGCTGGGCCAACATCAGAGTAAGTAACTCAGGGTTACTTTCAATTAGGTACTTTTAGAAGAGAAATGCTGAAATCAGTTGGTCAAGATCCTGATGGCTAAAGCACGTCATGCTTGATTAGTTTGTCCCTTAACTAGAAAAGATAACTTCTAAAGGAACAAACAAGAAATAAAACAATGATTTGAATTCCTCTTTTCATGTCCTGAAAGATAGCAACAATATAAATTGTAAAACATCAAACTCATCTGCATCTCTTGTCCCTCTATTTTAAAAAGGTCACTGTGAATTCTTAACAAATAAAGTATTAGGCTAGATTTAATTTATATCAACCTAATCTTAAGCAGTAAGCCTGGGAGACCACATTTCATCTCCTGTAGAGAGCTCACATTTTTATCTTTTGCTAGAACTTTAATGAATATTCTTCACCATCCAAACACAAAGCCTACTTATTTTAGGAATCATACCCTAGTCATTGTTTTAAATTTTTTTCAGACTAAGTCTGAAATTGCAATAAACCAAATGATTATTCCTTTTCATTTTATTGCCAAAGCCACTTTAGGCTGATAAATCAGAAGGTAAACTATCATTAACTCACTGGTAAAAATCATGACTATTTGCCTCTTCAGTCAACATCACCAAGAACAAACAATTTAAATTTGTTTCATCTAACTAAAATGTAAAGAAGCATTTATGTTGTAAATATGTCTTCAACAAAAATTTCTAAAATAAGTATTTCTTCTGATTTTTCACATTAAAAGGGGAAAGCTTAATGCTGTCTTATGCTGCTTAGCCAGTCTTTGCTTTCCTCTTCCTGTTTATTCAGACTAAGAAAGGTCAGCTTTCCCTTTTTCACCCTCAATTCTCAATTTATCATGCATTAATCTTTAGAATATAAGGTTAAAAAATATATATTTATTTTTTGCAAACTGAAGACGCCACTGCTATTTTTAAACACTGATTTATCAGTTGAATGACCTCTGAAAAATCCAGGTGCTTAAATGACTAAACATTACATAACTAATGTCTTCAGTCCAGATATTGGAGAAATGGCTGCCACATGTTTGATGCTGAGACTGAGACTTAAGTATACAGACAAGAGGATGAACTCGGTGGCTCCTATACAGTCCTACTTATAGCTTTCTCTAGAAAGGTTATGTAAATAAATTTTTCATTTTCCCAAAGGCTAGGGTGTGGGAGAGAAAAGACTTGCAAGTTATGCAGACCAGAGCTTAAATCCCAGGCCAGCCACATATCAGCAAGCTAAATTTCCCCTGGGTTTTCATTTTGTCACTGGCCATGGGATAAGGATACCTACTTCTCAAAGGGCAGTTATAAGGGCTGAATGTAATAACATAACGGTAAGTGCCTAACTGCTGCTGCTGCTAAGTTGCTTCAGTCATGTCTGACTCTGTGCAACCCCACAGACGGTAGCCCATCAGGCTCCCCTGTCCCTGGGATTCTCCAGGCAAGAACACTGGAGTGGGTTGCCATTTCCTTCTCCAATGCATGAAAGTGAAAAGTGAAAGTGAAAGTGAAGTCGTATCTGACTCTTAGCGACCCCATGGACTGTAGCCCACCAGGCTCCTCCATCCATGGGATTTTCCAGGCGAGAGTACTGGAGTGGGTTGCCATTGCCTTCTCCAAGTGCCTAACTAAGCAGAGTCATAATAAATGTTACCTTCCGATATTCCCTTCGCCATTTGAGGATAACTGTGAATTTTAATATATCTAAACAAAAACTCTTCAAATAAAGTGCTTTCATTCAAACCATGAGAAAAATTTACCACAATTTAAATCTATATTACACGTTTGACACTTTAAGTATCTATTTTCTTTAACCTGAGACTCTCTCATTTGCTGGATCCACAGATATTCTGTATATAAACAACTGCCTCCTTTTAAAATAAGGAGCACTTTGGGGCTGATACATTTGACTAAATATCTATGTGTTATGTAACTGTAATTATATAAAACATGATGAAAATAAAAAGAAAAGTCACTCTTGTATGACAGTGTGACTTTTTCTGGTTCTGCAATCCCTAACTTAAGTTTTATTCCAATCTGCTATAAACATTTTATGAACCTCTATATTCTGAAAACTAAATTATTTTAAATATATTTGAAGAGATAAATGTATGTCACCCAGCACTTACTGAACCTGCAAGAGACACAACACCCTTCTCAGTTTGTCAGAACCATGAATCTCTGATGCACAACAACAGACAAGGGTTCTATTTTCTGGTCCCATCCGCTTTGGGCAAAGCTGACTGCAGCCAGGGTGGAACGCCTCCTAAGTCAAACTAATTATACCGTCTCTCCTGGGAATTGGAGCAGTGCAATCCTGCTGCTGCTGCTGCTGCTGCTAAGTTGCTTCAGTCGTGTCTGACTGTGTGTGACCCCATAGATGGCAGCCCACCAGGCTCCCCCGTCCCTGGGATTCTCCAGGCAAGAACACTGAAGTGGGTTGCCATTTTCTTCTCCGATGCATGAAAGTAAAAAGTGAAAGTGAAGTTGCTCAGTCATGTCCGACTCTTAACGACCCCATGGACTTTAATCCACCAGGCTCCTCTCCCAATGGGATTTTCCAGACAAGAGTACTGAAGTCGGGTGCCATTGCCTTCTCCCAGAGCAATCCTAGTCTGGCTAAAATTAAACTCAAGGTCTTGGGGCAGTCAAGTGCAAAGAGAATCAGAGAAAGTCAGTCTTCAGAGAGAGAGAGAAAAGGAGAGAAATGAACAACTCACACAAAAAGAAACAACAATGAAGCCAGTTCAGTTCAGTTGCTCAGTCCTGTCCAACTCTTTGAGACCCCATGGACTGCAGCACGCCAGGCCTCCCTGTCCATCACCAACTCCCGGACTTCATTCAAACCCATGTCCATTGAGTCGGTGATGCCATCCAACCATCTCATCCTCTGTCGTCCCCTTCTCCTCCTGCCCTCAATCTTTCCCAGCATCAGGGTCTTTTCAAATGAGTCAGCTCTTCGCATCAGGTGGCCAAACTATCGGAGTTTCAGCTTCAGCATCAGTCCTTCCAATGAATATTCAGGACTAATTTCCTTTAGGATGGACTGATTGGATCTCCTTGCAGTCCAAGGGACTCTCAAGAGTCTTCTCCAACAACACAGTTCAAAAGCATCAATTCTTCGGTGCTCAGCTTTATTCACAGTCCAACTCTCACATCCATACATGACCACTGGAAAAACCATAGCCTTGACTAGACGGACCTTTGTGGACAAAGTAATGTCTCTGCTTTTCAATATGCTATCTAGACTGATCATAACTTTCCTTCCAAGGAGTAAGCATCTTTTAATTTCATGGCTGCAGTCACCATCTGCAGTGATTCTGGAGCCCAGAAAAATAAAGTCAGCCACTGTTTCCACTGTTTCCCCATCTGTTTCCCATGAAGTGATGGGACCAGATGCCATGATCTTCCTTTTCTGAATGTTGAGCTTTAAGCCATCTTTTTCACTCTCCACTTTCACTTTCATCAAAAGGCTTTTTAGTTTCTCTTCACTTTCTGCCATAAGGGTGGTGTCATCTGCATATCTGAGGTTATTGATATTTCTCCCGGCAATCTTGATTCCAGCTTGTGTTTCTTCCAGTCCAGCATTTCTCATGATGTACTCTGCATATAAGTTAAATAAACAAGGTGACAATATACAGCCTTGACGAACTCCTTTTCCTATTTGGAACCAGTCTGTTGTTCCATGTCCAGTTCTAACTGTTGATTCCTGACCTGCATACAAATTTCTCAACCTCTTTCAGAATTTTCCACAGTTTACTGTGATCCACACAGTCAAAGGCTTTGGCATAGTCAATAAAGCAGAAATAGATGCTTTTCTGGAACTCTCTTGCTTTTTCCATGATCCAGCGGATGTTGGCAACCAGCTTGAACATCTGCAAGTTCACGGTTCACATATTGCTAAAGCCTGGCTTGGAGAATTTTGAGCATTACTTTGCTAGCGTGTGAGATGAGTGCAATTGTGCAGTAGTTTGAGCATTCTTTGGCATGGCCTTTCTTTGGGATTGGAATGAAAACTGACCTTTTCCAGTCCTGTGGCCGCTCCTGAGTTTTCCAGATTTGCTGGCATATTGAGTGCAGCACTTTCACAGCATCATCTTTCAGGATTTGCAATAGCTCAACTGGAATTCCATCACCTCCACTAGCTTTGTTCGTAGTGATGTTTTCTAAGGCCCACTTGACTTCACATTCCAGGATGTCTGGCTCTAGGTCATCGATCACTTCATCGTGATTATCTGGGTCGTGAAGATCTTTTTTGTACAGTTCTTCTGTGTATTCTTGCCACCTCTTCTTAATATCTTCTGCTTCTGTTAGGTTCGTACCATTTCTGTCCTTTATCAAGCCCATCTTTGCATGAAATGTTCCCTTGGTATCTCTAATTTTCTTGAAGAGATCTCTAGTCTTTCCCATTCTGTTGTTTTCCTCTACTTCTTTGCATTGATTGCTGAGGAAGGCTTTCTTGTCTCTCCTTGCTATTCTTTGGAACTCTGCATTCAGATGCTTATATCTTTCCTTTTCTCCTTTTACTTTTTGCTTCTCTTCTTTTCACAGCGATTTGTAAGGCCTCCTCAGACAGCCATTTTGCTTTTTTGCATTTCTTTTCCATGGGGATGGTCTTGATCCCTGTCTGCTGTACAATGTCATGAACCTCCATCCATAGTTCATCAAGCACTCTATCAGATCTAGTCCCTTAAATCTGTTTCTCACTTCCACTGTATAATCATAAGGGATTTGATTTACGTCATACCTGAATGGTCTATTGGTTTTCCCTACTTTCTTCTGTTAAGTCTGAATTTGGCAATAAGGAGTTCATGATCTGAGCCACAGTCAGCCCCTGGTCTTGTTTTTGCTGACTGTATATACAGAGCTTTCCCATCTTTGGCTGCAAAGAATATAATAGAGTTTCTCCATCTTTGACTACAAAGAATATAATCAATCTGATTTCAGTGCTGACCATCTGGTGATGTCCATGTGTAGTCTTCTTTGTATTGTTGGAAGAGGGTGTTTGCTATAACCAGTGCGTTCTCTTGGCAAAATTCTGTTAGCCTTTGCCCTGCTTAATTCACAATAAAGCCAATGCAGCCCAAAACGCAAATGCTAACAGAACCTGAGAATAGCTGCCGAGGTTCCTGGGCCCTTGCCCCTTCCCCTCATACTCATCTCTCTCCAGTCCTGTGTTTCTGTTACTTACAATTAAAAGAAACTTTGGGGGTCACGGAAATGGGGAGATGTTGGTCAAAGGTTTAAAAGATAAATAAAGTCTGGGAATCGAATATACAGCACTGTGATTATAATTAACGATACTCACTGTATATTTACCAGGCTGGATGAAACACAAGCTGGAATCAAGATTGCTGGGAGAAATATCAATAACCTCAGATATGTAGATGACACCACCCTTATGGCAGAAAGCGAAGAGGAACTAAAGAGCCTCTGGATGAAGTTGAAAGAAGAGAGTGAAAAAGCTGGCTTAAAACACAACATTCAAAAAACAAAGATCATGGCATCAGGTCTCATCATTTCATGGCAAATAAATGGGGAAACAATGGAAACAGTGACAGACTTTTATTTTCTTGGGCTTCAATATCACTGCAGATAGTGACTGCAGCCATGAAATTAAAAGACGCTTGCTCCTTGGAAGAAAAGCTATGACAAACCTAGACAGCATATTAAAAAGCAGAGACATTACTTTGCCAACAAAGGTCTGTCTAGTCAAAGCTACAGTTTTTCCAGTAGTCATGTATGGATGTGAGAGTTGAACCTTAAAGAAGGCTGAGTGCTGAAGAATTGATGGTTTTGAACTGTGGTGTTGGAGAAGACTCTTGAGAGTCCCTTAGACTGCAAGATCAGATCAATCAATCCTAAAGTAAATTAATCCTGAATATTCATTGGAAGGACTGATGCTGAAGCTCCAGTACTTTGGCCACCTGATGCGAAGAGCCAACTTATTGGTAAAGACCCTGATGTTGGGAAAGAATGAGGGCAGGAGGAGAAGGGGACAACAAAGGAAGAGATGGTTAGACGGCATCACTGACTCAATGGACATGAGTTTAAGCAAGCTCTGGGAGATGATTAAGGACAGGGAAGCCTGGCATTCTGCAGTCCATGGGGTCACAAAGAGTCAGACATGACTGAGTGACTGAACAACAACAGCACTGTATACTTGAAAGCTGCTAAGAGAGTAGATCTTAAATGTTCTTACCACAAAAACAAATGGTAATTATGTAACATGGTGGAGGTGTTAACTAACTCTATGGTAATATTCATTGTGCAATATGTAAGTGTATCAAGATAACGTATTAAACTTACACAATATTATGTATGACTCATGTCTCAATAAAGCTGGAAAAACTGCTCTACTTACTGCTATTGTGTGACAACATGGCTGGCAGTACCAGGTAAAAAATGTTTAAGTTATACTAACAATTAAATTGTGATTAGAGAAACAATGAAAAGGATTATTACTTAACAGAAGGAAAAGGGCAATAAGTTATGTAAGTGGAGGTGGTGATGGTTTTGAGTTCCCATTAAGGTAGTTAAGTCAATGTTTTTCAACTGACCTGGACCCATTAGAGAGAAATGAAATATGTTTAATGGGTCAGGATGAGCACTTGTTTTTAATGAAACAGAATTGCTGGGGGAAAAGTAGTAAGGGTAAACACTGATATTTAGGGTAAATATTTTTTCATGAAACTTTTGTTTTAGGTATACTCACTTTTGAGTAACTCACAAAGTCCCCTATATTTCTTGGCAAGGTCAAAGAGCTTAAAAGTCATTGACAAATCCATGCTTCCAAAATACCAACCAGAGACAATAGCTCCTACAATTGTACTCCTATAGCATATTTATTCTCTGAGTTAAAACAAATGAAATTATTTCTAGGAAATAAAATTATAAGCTAACCCAAAATAGATCACATAACTAAATACAAAATGCAAATCTATAAAACTTCTGGAAGAACAGATAGGAGAAAATCTTCAGGATCTTGGGTTAGGCAAAGATTTTATACCTATGCCATGAAAAGCAAAATCCAAGAGAGAAAAAATTGATAAACTGGCCTTTATACCATCAAAAGAATGAAAACAAGCCATAAACTAAGGAAAAAATATTTGCAAACCACAAATCTAATAAAGGATTTGCATCCAGAATCTATAAAGAACAATTACAATTCAACAATAAAGATAATACAATCTTATTTTAATGAGCAAACAATCTGAACATATACTTAACCAAAAGATGTAATAATAACCAAGAAGCACATGAAATGATGCTCAAAATTATTAGTCACTAGGTAGATGCAAGTGAATGCAATAAAATAATCCTCTACCCATTTTCCCATTGGGACAAACTTAGGAAGTTTCCAATAGTTACAGAGGAACCAGAGATCAAATTGCCAACATCCGCTGGATCATCGAAAAAGCAAGAGAGTTCCAGAAAAACATCTATTTCTGCTTTATTGACTATGCCAAAGCCTTTGACTGTGTGAATCACAATGAACTGTGGAAAATTCTTAAAGAGATGGGAATACCAGACCACCTGATCTGTCTCTTGAGAAATCTGTATGCAGGTCAGGAGGCAACAGTTAGAACTGGACATGGAACAACAGACTGGTTCCAAATAGGAAAAGGAGTACATCAAGGCTGTATGTTGTCACCCTGTTTATTTAACTTATATGCAGAGTACATCATGAGAAACGCTGGACTGGAAGAAACACAAGCTGGAATCAAGATTGCCGGGAGAAATATCAATAACCTCAGATATGCAGATGACACCACCCTTATGGCAGAAAGTGAAGAGGAACTCAAAAGCCTCTTGATGAAAGTGAAAGAGGAGAGTGAAAAAGTTGGCTTAAAGTTCAACATTCAGAAAATGAAGATCATGGCATCCAGTCCCATTACTTCATGGGAAACAGATGGGGAAACAGTGGAAACAGTGGCTGACTTTATTTTTGGGGGCTCCAAAATCACTGCAGATGGTGACTGCAGCCATGAAATTAAAAGACGCTTACTCCTTGGAAGGAAAGTTAGGACCAACATAGACAGCATATTCAAAAGCAGAGACATTACTTTGCCAACAAAGGTCTGTCTAGTCAAGGCTATGGTTTTTCCTGTGGTCATGTATGGATGTGAGAGTTGGACTGTGAAGAAGGCTGAGCGCCAAAGAATTGATGCTTTTGAACTGTGTTGTTGGAGAAGACTCTTGAGAGTCCCTTGGACTGCAAGGAGATCCAACCAGTCCATTTTGAAGGAGATCAGCCCTGGGATTTCTTTGGAAGGAATGATGCTAAAGCTGAAACTCCAGTACTTTGGCCACCTCATGCGAAGAGTTGACTCATTGGAAAAGACTCTGATGCTGGGAGGGATTGGGGGCAGGAGGAGAAGGGGACGTCAGAGGATGAGATGGCTGGATGGCATCACTGACTCGATGGACATGAGTCTGAGTGAACTCCTGGAGATGGTGATGGACAGGGAGGCCTGGCGTGCTGCAATTCATGGGGTCACAAAGAGTCGGACACGACTGAGCGACTCAATTGAACTAAACTGACTTGTATTATATTGTACTTTATATAAAATTCTGATTCACCATGTGAGAAGGGAATGTTGCGTGCCAGTCCAATAAACAAAGAATGTTGCCTACCTCAAACCATCAGCCATTGCAGCTGGTCCCCTGAAGGTATGCCCTGAGAGGAATCCAGAAGAAGAAAAAAAAAAAAAAAAGGAAAACATTCTATGCTTTGGATATTGGCCCTAGATAGTTAAGATTCATATCTATGCAATAATTTCAGTGAACCCAGACCCTTGCATCTTCCCACAGAAAAGCACTAAAATCATTAACTTGAGATGTCTGTTTCTCTTGTGATAGCAGTGGTCTTTTTACCAAGATTAACTATATGTATTTCCCAACCCCTAAAATTCACATATATCCTGGCTCCTCCCCTACCTCTTCAGAGCAGTTTGTCAGAGCTATCTGAGAGGCTGTCCCAAACTATAGTCCTCAGTAAGATCCCCCAATAAAACTTAACTTTAGAGACTTCCTGGTGGTCCAGTGGTTAAGACTTTGCCTTCCAATGCAGGGGTACAGGTTTGATCCCTGGCCAGGGAGCTAAGATCCACATGCCTTGTGGCAAAAAGCCAAAACATAAAACAGAAACAATACTGTATCAAATTCAATAAAGACTTTACAAATGGTCCACATTAAAAAAAAAAACACCTTAACTTTAGGTTGTACATTTTTCTTCAGTTGACACATACATGTGTACACACAGGTGAAAGACTCTATTGGATCCACTCTTCAAAGCAGAGTCACTGGAATGAAGGTTGTTTGTATTGTTTTTACAAATACTAGAAATTGTTCCTAAGGCCATACTAATTGATATCCTCAGGAAGAGTAAGTGAGCTTAATTATCTGCCCATCCCCTGGACCTACCTGATGACACTTTTTTTAAAGCCTCACTGAATTTTTCCTGATATTTCACTAGTGAGGCTGAGTTTTATACTTATTGGCTATTCCTCCCTCTTTTTCTGTGGATTTACCATTTCAATCACTTGCGCTGTTTGTGTTTTGCTTTCTTTTTTAAAAACTGTATTTTACTGAAGTTTAATTGATTTGTGCTTTTCTTTTCAATTTTGTGAATTATTTTTCTACTTTAGATATGCATCCTTAGTCACTTTTATGAGTATCATTTTCTCCTACTTTGTTGCCGGAACTTTTTAAAAATAATCAATTATTGGTTATGATTTACATATTAAAAATTCACTCATTAAAAAAATACAATGAGATAATACCAGGTTGGCCAAAAAGTTTGCTTGGGTTTTCCCATAAGATGCTATGAAAAAGCCCAGATGAACTTTTTGGCCAACCTAATACTACTACCTAATAGAAAGGCTAAAAGTTTAAACAAAACAACAAAACTAGTACCAAGGTGCTAGCAGAGAATAATTTACATAAAATAGGACTCATTTGCTTAAAAGAAATAAGCACAGTGAGATACCAACACCTACCTACTAGAATGGCTAAAATTAAAAAACAAAAACAAACACAATACCACAGTGCTGGCAAAGATGCTGAGAAACTGAAATTCTCATAAATTGCTGCTAGAAGTAGAAAAATGGTACCAACCCAGAGAATAACTTTGCATTTTCTTATAAAGTTAAACACACATATACCATATGATGAATCCTACCCCAAGATATTTACCCTAAGAAATGAAAGCTTGTGTTCAAATAAAAATCTGTAAACAAATGTTTATGGCAGCTCTTTTTATAGTCACCTCAAACTGAAAACAGCTTGAGTGTTCTTCAGCAAACAAATTGAGCAAACAAATACGCTCACACCAAAAAATATTACTCAGTAATATAAAGGAACAAATTATTGATACATGCAACAATTTTGATGAATCTCAAAGGTATTATGCTAAGTAAAAGAGCCAGAATCATAAGACTGAATAGTGTATGATTCCATTTATATGAGGTTCTGGAAAAGGCAAACAAAAACTGTTGTAAAACCAGTTATACCAATATTCCACTGCAGAAAGTTACAGTAAGGTCCTTGCTCAAAAACTTATATGATACTAAGAGCATTCACTGTTTCTAGAAAAAACATCATCACCCTTTTGATAATGCCTGCGTCTATTTGTTCAGTCCTTCAGTTTATAAAGCACTTTGACAAATACGATCCCACTTGAGTCATTACACAATACCTTTCAAGCAAAGAAAAACTACTCTCAGAGAATTCCAGTAGCCACGTTCACAGGAAGCTGCAGACCCTCATGACCACAAAGAGATAAGCCCTGAGCACAATTATGAAGTAGACTTTTGAATCCCAAGCTGCATTTTTTTTCCATCCCGAGTGACACTGAACCCTAAGGTAAAATGAAGTCAGTCCCAGACAGTGTGACAGATCAGACTCAATAATAAGGCTGTGATGTCACCAGAGAGAAGCACCTCTAATGGAAGAAAACCGAAGAGGTGTGTACCAGCATTGGCTCACATTCAATCCAAACCGCAGCCGCTGAGAGGAAACAGCAGCTTGTCTCTTTTCTAAGGTCCATTTGATTCTGAAGATGTCTCTGTACAGAATGTTCTCTTATTCCCAATGCACCCCTACTTTTTTAGTCCTGTGTCCCCTCTTTCTGGGATAAGCTCTTAAACAACTTGATTTCCTCTACAAGGCAGAAATTTAAACTCCACCCATTCTTATGGACCAGCCCAAAAGTCATCATTGCCAGCGAATTTCCTCTGCACAGTTGATTAGCTCTCTCTTCCAGAATTGATCATGATCTGCTTTATATCACAGATGTCTGAGCATTTCGTCTTCAACTCCTCAAGAGCAAAGAGCCTCGTTCATCTGGGAGCCACCACAATAGCTAGCAGCGTATCTTGCTGTTCAGTTAGCCCTTGGTATTCTCTGATGTGAACCCCATGGATCAGAGGTGAGACTGTATTCTCTGTGCTAGGCCATTTTCTATAAGGGGCTTGAAAAAAGCATTGAGGATTTTGGTATCTGTAAGGGTCCCTGGAACCAATCTCCAGCAAATACTGAGGGACGACTGTATACACAATAAGGTCTCTGCATCTGTATACAAGTGTGTCACATGATTCCAGAAAGCACCAGATAAAAAGGAAACAGAAGTAGACATGAAAAACAAAATACTCAAAATAATAAAGCACAAGTATTTTTGCCCTGTAATAGTCAAGGGTCTCCAGAGAACAGAAGCAATGAGTATGCATGTGTGTATATATATAGGTATATAGACATATATATCTGTATAAGATATAGTATTTGTATAATACATAGTATAATATAGAAAGATGTAAAATAGTATATATCTATAAAGATATGCTACATATTGTAAAATATACATTTATACATTTTATATAATATATAAACATATAGTTTATATTTTTATTATATATTTTATTATTTTTAAATACACACACACCGATTTTAAGGAACTGAGTCACAATTGTGAAGGCTGGAAGGCTGGAGACCCAGGGAAGAGATGATACTGAAGCCTGGCCTGGAAGGTAGCCTCTGGGGGACAGAATTCTCCTTTCTAAGGGGTTCAGTTCAATTCAGTCACTCAGTCATGTCCGACTCTTTGTGACCCCATGAAATGCAGCACACCAGGCCTCCCTGTCCATCACCAACTCCCAGAGTTCACCCAGACTCACGTCCATCGAGTCAGTGATGCCATCCAGCCATCTCATCCTCTGACGTCCCCTTCTGCTCCTGCCCCCAATCCCTCCCAGCATCAGAGTCTTTTCCAGTGAGTCAACTCTTCGCATGAGGTGGCCAAAGTACTGGAGTTTCAGTTTTAGCATCATTCCTTCCAAAGAACACCCAGGACTGATCTCCTTTAGAATGGACTGGTTGGATCTCCTTGCAGTCCAAGGGACTCTCAAGAGTCTTCTCCAACACCACAGTTCACAAGCATCAATTCTTCAGTGCTCAGCTTTCTTCACAGTCCAACTCTCACATCCATACCTGACCACTGGAAAAACCATAGCCTTGACTAGACAGACCTTTGTTGGCAAAGTAATGTCTCTGCTTTTCAATATGCTATATAGACAGTTTGGTCATAACTTTCCTTCCAAGGAGTAAGCGTCTTTTAATTTCATGGCTGCACTAACCATCTGCAGTGATTCTGGAGCCCAGAAAAATAAAGTCTGACACTGTTTCTACTGTTTCCCCATCTATTTCCAATGAAGTGATGGGACCAGATGCCATGATCTTCGTTTTCTGAATGTTGAGCTTTAAGCCAACTTTTTCACTCTCCTCTTTCACTTTCATCAAGAGGCTTTTTAGTTCCTCTTCACTTTCTGCCACAAGAGTGGTGTCATCTGCATATCTGAGGTTATTGATATTTCTCCTGGCAATCTTGATTCCAGCTTGTGTTTCTTCCAACTCAACGTTTCTCATGATGTACTCTGAATAGAAGTTAAATAAGCAGGGTGACAATATACAGCCTTGACGTACTCCTTTTCCTATTTGGAACCAGTCTGTTGTCCATATCCAGATCTAACTGTTGCTTCCTGACCTGCATATAGGTTTCTCAAGAGGCAGGTCAGGTGGTCTGGTATTCCCCTCTCTTTCAGAATGTTCCACAGTTTATTGTGATCCACACAGTCAAAGGCTTTGGCATAGTCGATAAAGCAGAAATAGATGTTTTTCTGGAACTCTCTTGCTTTTTCCATGATTCAGCGGATGTTGGCAATTTGATCTCTGGTTCCTCTGCCTTTTCTAAAACCAGCTTGAACATCTGCAAGTTCACGGTTCACATATTGCTAAAGCCTGGCTTGGAGAATTTTGAGCATTACTTTGCTAGCGTGTGAGATGTGTGCAATTGTGCAGTAGTTTGAGCCTTCTTTGGCAATGCCTTTCTTTGGGACTGGAATGAAAACTGACCTTTTCCAGTCCTGTGGCCACTGCTCAGTTTTCCAAATTTGCTGGCATACTGAGGGCAGAACTTTCTCAGCATCATCTTTCAGGATTTGAAATAGCTCAACTGGAATTCCATCACCTCCACTAGCTTTGTTCATAGTGATGCTTTCTAAGGCCCACTTAACATTCCAGGATGTCTGCCTCTAGGTGAGTGATCACACCATCGTGATTATCTTGTTCATAAAGCTCTTTTTTTGTACAGTTCTTGTGTGTATTCTTGCCACATCTTCTTAATACCTTCTGCTTCTGTTGGGTCCATACCATTTCTGTCCTTTATTGAGCCCATCTTTGCATGAAAGTTTCCCTTGGTATCTATAATTCTAAGGGGTAGATCAATCTTTTTCTATTCAAATGATTGGATAAGACCCACCTACATTATGCAGTATAATCTACTTTACTCAAGAGTCTACTGATTTATAAGTTAATCTCATGTAAAAAAATAACTCCAAAGGAAACATCTAAAATAATGTTTGATCAAACAATCAAACTGACACATAACATTAACCATACCATGCCCTTTTCTCTAGACAATACTCCACACCTCTCTCCTGCCAGTCCTTCTCCTCAGTGCTACTACAGTGTGAGCTACGTTCTTTGAAAGGAAACTTTATCTAAGATAAGCTATACAAGCTCAGGCTAAGTTCTAACTAAATGATAACATTCCAGAAGCCCAAGGTATGGCGATCAGATAAACCAAATTATCCAATGATGAAAATGCCCAAAAGCTCTTTTATAGTTGAAGATAAACCCAAATCATACATAACAATTTATATTGCAATTTTGCTACATTGCAGCACATTAAAAAAAAAATCACAGAAGGGCTCCTTTCAAAATAACCTTACTCCTAGAACACACATTGTCTTCCTATGCTGCTCTTTCCAAATATGGTAGAAGTGACCTCAACTGAAACTGAGATTTCAATATATCAAGAAGAAACAGAAGAGAAAAAAACAGTTTCAAAATCAAAATGTAAGTATTAATAATCTCAAATGCTAAAATACTCTAGTGCTCAAATAAAACATAAAATTAGAAACTGTCAACTATTTCAACTAAGAATTTTATGACTTCTTCCACAAATATCTTATGACATAGAGGGAGAATCTAGCAATCACTCTGTCCACCAAATAGTGAATTGTTAGCAAAGAATACCCAGACTTCAGTTAGCATTTCTCCTAACAGCGAGTAAGATCACATTCAAATTTATTAAGTCAACAAATATTCATTGAGTGCTTACTAAGTATAAAGTACTGTGGACAATACAAAGATGTCTCCAGTAGAGAAGGCTGGAAAAACACAATTTATTTTCAAAATAGGGTAGGACATGAAACCGCTCTCATCAACCAAGGTCACTAAGAAGTTCTAGTAGCTAAAATTCATTCAGGTCAACGAGCACGTTCACTCCTTTTTGACCTGTCATCTCTGCAGCATGACATCGACGACCACTCTAAACAATTCTTTTGCCGCTTTCTAAACCCACTCACTCTTGGTCTTCTGGTTGTCCTCATGCCACTGTTTTAGATCTCCATGTCCTCTGCCCAGTTCTATCTACAATGTTGGTGGTTCCAATAATCTGGTCTTATATTTCTGTCCTTCTCACTTTACATACCCTAGGCAAGCAATCTCATTCATCCCCTTGGCTTCAAGGAGTACCTGCTTGCTGACAACTTCTAAAGTAAGTTTTATACCTGTGGCAGATTCATTTTGATATTTGGCAAAACTAATACAATTATGTAAAGTTTAAAAATAAAATTTTTTAAAAAATTAATAAATAAATTAATAAAATTTATTAATAAAAAAATAAAGCACTGATTTTAAACTATTTTTCTTGTGGTAAAAAGCATGTAACATAAAATTATTGTATTTTTTTTCATCCAAGACCTCTTCTGAGATCCAGAGCCACAGATCTAGCTGTCTACTAGGTAACTTGGGTGGCAGAAAAGTGCTCTGATTTTACCATGTTTCAAATTTAACTCTTCATACTATTGACATGATTTGATTTTCTCGTCCCTTCTCCTCTTGTATTCTCTGGCACTAGGGATGGCAGATGTTCCAAGCAAGTGCAAGCCAGAAATCTGGGCTTCAATCTTTACTCTTCCCCACTTTCTCACTCCTTCATGCATTCAAGTTGTGAAGCCTTCAACTGGCTTTTAAATCCATCCTTGGGCTTCCCTGGTGACTCAGTGGTGAAGAAACCACTTACCAATGCAAGAGACCTGGGTTTGATCCCTGATCTGGCTAGATCCCACATGCCACAGAGCAACTAAGCTGATGCACCAGAACTATTGAGCCTGTGCTCTAGAACTCAGGACCCACAATGGAAGCCCATGTGCCCTGGAGCCCATGATCCGCGATAATAGAAGCCACCACAAAGAGAAGTCTACGCACTGCAACTAGACAGCAGACCCCACTCGCTGCAACTAGAGAAAGCCCACGACACAACAAAGACCCAATGAAGTCTAAAATAAATAAAATTATTTTGAAAATCCACCCTCTTCCTCCATCTATACTCTCTTAGATCTTAGATTTGACACATATATAGCTTAGATTACTATGTCAGCTTTCTAACTAATTTATCTCTGGACTTTCCTTCCTTCAGTGCTTTTCACAAATGGTAGCCTGAGTAGTATTGCTAAAAGGCCATTCTGAAAGGCACTTCTCCCCTTAATGACATTACAGTGGCTCTCTGGTATCTTCAGTATAAAATCTAAACTCTTTAGAGTTATATATAAAGCTTTCAGTGACAACCTGGTCCCTTGCTAATTCTCACCACTCTTCACCGCCAGCACACACTGAGTTTCTGGCCCTAGTTCATGCTTTATCTCCCTTATAAGGCTACCTCAGCCCACAATGACCCCCACCTTCCCCCATTTTGCCTAGTTAATGCCTACACATTGTCTACTGAAGACTAAGATCAGTTTGTATCACATCTGAGAAGGTTTAAGGACACAAGAACTAACTAGAGTATACTGCACTTTGGAGAAGAGCAAGGATCTGAGACACTGAAACAAACTGCTTCAACCATCTGAACACTTCTCTAATCCAAGGGGCGGGACCAGTACTTCTCCAAGCATTATCTTCTTTCATACTGTCTGCATGTGTAGTGCATTCCATCACCAACTCTCAGTATGCAGAGAGGCTCTCCAGAGGAGAAAGGGAAATTTAGAGAGAATTAAAAGTATACATGGTAGGGTAGGGGAGCAGAAAAGAAAGGAAGAGAACCATCCACACAAGCCAAAGTACATCCTATCAGACTTTTATGCTGAGAGTTGGCAGGGGAAGGGGGTGAATAAAAATGAATTTACTAGAACTCAGTTTTCATACATAAATAATAATTATGGGCACAGAGCATTCACATGGAATTTACAAACTGATGATAAGTTCTTACAAAATCACCAGTGGAAAATGTCTGTCATGGTCATAAATTCAATGGCCTGCCTGAAGGATACACAGGACTTACTAATGGTAAGGCCATCAGCCCCAGTGAGTTCATATACCAAGCACTACCATAATCCAAAGGAGTGGAACATCCACAGAAAATATCCTGGCAGTTTGCACGATAAGTGAAGAAAAAGCAATTTATTAAGAGCAATACAGTGAAATCACTATAGCAGAATGAAGCCCAACAGATTTATTTCACTAGATGAAATTCATGTGGATGCCTGCTGCCAGGTGAGACTTAATAAATATGCATTTGAAGAAGTTCTGGATTCTTTGAGAACCAGCTTTGTCTCAAGCTACAAGAGTGGCTAAACTGAAAAAGCTGACAGATTTATGGTTGAGGTTTCACTTCACAAACAAACCCTTAGCTAGAACCAACATTTCAGCTGAGGTCATAGTGTCCTTTTGTGTCAAGGACAGTCCAAAGACAAAATAACTCATAGCAGTTTATATAGGTAGAAGATTTCAGTAATTCAGCAGACTGCCAACTCTGTGACTTTAATGAGAACCTCAAATGGGAAAAAAAATCAGGAAATATGGGATGGGGAGGACAGAGAGGGAGCTTTGTTTCTAATCTCCACTCTGCTAAAAGTTGTAACTCTGAAAAAGTTAATTCACCTATCAAGAACTCCATTTCCTTATCTATAAAGTATACTGGGGGTAGGAAGGGACAACTTAAAACATCTTCAAAAGTCCCTTGAAGCTTTGAAACTATATGAATTGATCTACAGTGACCTCCTTGACAAATACACAAGGGAGTGGCACAGAAACAGACAAACATAAAAACTATCAGCAAGGATGAAACAGGTAGTGATGGCTGCTAGAAGTGAGGTAGAGATATACACAGGAGGTAGAGATACAATTGGAGAAGCCAACTTAATACTGTTAGTTAGGAAGCCTTAATCACTGTTTACCAAATGTCCCTCCCCTTAACTTTCAGAATTACTTCCCTCAATCTTTTAAGACACTCTTCTGGTGAAAGTCCACATTTGGGGAATTACAAATACTGTGGTTACTACATCCAATAGATGGGGTTGAACTTTCACTCAATCAACTGTCATTTCCACAGCCAGGTGTGTGAAGTGAGGATGCTACTGGAGAAGAAAAGAGAAAGGAGAAGCAGAATAGATGGAGGTTTCTTCTCCTTTAGACCACATCACGATGAAAGTTTCAATTCACCAGGAAGGTAAAACAATCCTCAGCTTTTATGCCCTTAATACACAGCCTGAAAACTGAAAGCAAAACTAACTGAAGGAGAGTAGGAAACTGAAAAATTCACCTATAAGAATGGAATATTTTAAACCATCTTTCTCAATAACTGACAAAACAAGTAGACAAAAATAACCTAGTAACATTATAGATACTTTGAATACAATTATCAAGAGAACTTCCAGGTGTACAAAGTGGGTTTAGAAAAGGCAAAGGAACCAAAGATCAAATTGCCATCATTTGTTGGATCATAGAGAAAGGAAGGGAATTCCAGAAAAAATCTACTTCTGCTTCATTGACTATTTGAAAGCCTTTGTGTGGATCACAACAAACTGTGGAAAATTCTTAAAGAGATGGGAATACCAGACCACCTTACCTGTATCCTGAGAAACCTGTATGCAGGTCAAGAAGCAACAGTTAGAACCTTACATGGAACAACTGACTGGTTCCAAATTGAAAAAGGAGGAAGACAAAGCTCAGACAGCAAGGAGATCAAACTAGCCAATCTTAAATGAAACCAATCCTGAATATTCATTGGAAGACTGATGCTGAAACTGAAGCTCCAGTTCTTTGGCCACCTGATGCGAAGAGCAGTGGAAAAGACCCTGATGCTGTGAAAGATTGAAGGCAAAAGGAGAAGGGGGCAGCAGAGGATGAGGTGGTTAGATAGCATCACTGACTCAATGGACATAAATTTGAGCAAACTATGAGAGATAGTGAAGAAAAGGGAAGCCTGGCATGCTGCAGTCCACAGGGTTGCAAAGAGTCAGGCAGGACTTAGCAACTGAACAATAAATCAAGTTTAATCTACTGGGTATTCATAGAACATTATTTCAGCAAATGGCAAGAACAAGTACAGACACAACATTTGCAAAAATGGACCATGTACTGGGCTCTAAAGTCTCAACAAATATCAAAAGGACTGAAATCAGAGTATATTCTCTAATCAATATGCAATTGTGCTAAAAACATATAACTAAAAATATATGTTTGAATATTAAGAAAAACTTCTAAACACATAAAGTAGAAATCATAATGGAAATCAGAAAATGCTTAAAATTGAACAATAAAAAGCACTACATGGCAAAACCTGTGAGGTGCAGCTAAGTTGAAGCTTAAAAGGAAATTTATAGCCTTAAACATTTACATTACTTTTTTAAAAGGCTAAAAATATATGTACTGGGCACAGTTTAATAAGCTAGAAAAATCCAACATAATAAAATCAAAGAAAGTATCAGTGTAGAAATCGTAAAGAACAAAAATAAATGAAATGGAAAACAATACAAGATCAAGAAAATCAAAAGCTGATTGGTTGGGTTTTGGGGTTTGGGGGCTAAATAACAGCGACAAACATCTGGCACAAAGAGAGGATAACATGAACATTTTAGGAATAAAAGTGAACATTACAAATGTCACAGAGATTAAAAAGATAAGAAAGGTTATGAAGAGACAGATACTCAGACGCATAAACTGATGAAATCTCTTTGGAGAGCAATGAAGCAACATATAAATCAAAATGAAAAATTACACATACTTTTTGATGTAGCAATTCCACCTCTTAGAATATTATCCCACAAATGTGCACAAAAATGTATATGCAAGGCAGCTTGCAATTTCAGAGTCTCGGCCTAACCTAAATGTCCCTAGGTAGAAGACTATTTAACTATAGAACATGCACATGGTGGAATATTATGAAGTTATTAAAAATAATAAGGTAAAATGCCACATAAAAACTTATACACATATGTTCATGGCAGCATTCCTCATAATACTTAAAAAATGGAAATAACCCAAATGCCTATCAATGAATGACTATATAAACAAAATGTGGTATATCCATCAGTTCAGTTCAGTTCAGTCCAGTCATGTCCAACTCTTTGCGACCCCACGGACTGCAGCACACCAGGCCTCCCTGTTCATCACCAACTCCTGGAGTTCACTCAAACCGATGTCCATTGAGTCAGTGATGCCATCCAACCATCTCATCCTCTGTCGTCCCCTTCTCCTCCTGCCCTCAATCTTTCCCAGCATCAGGGTCTTTTCTAGTGAGTCAGTTCTTCGCATCAGGTGGTTAAAGGATTGGAGTTTCAGCTTCAGCATTAGTCCTTCCAATGAACACTCAGGACTGATCTCCTTTAGGATGGACTGATTGGATCCTGCAGTCCAAGGGACTCTCAAGAGTATTCTCCAACACCATAGTTCAAAAGCATCAATTCTTCGGTGCTCAGCTTTCTTTATAGTCCAACTGTCACATCCATACATGACTACTGGAAAAACCATAGCTTTGACTAGACAGACCTTTGTTGGCAAAGTAACATCTCTGCTTTTTAATATGCTGTCTAGGTTGGTCATAACCTTTCTCCCAAGGACTAAGTGTCTTTTAATTTCATGGCTGCAGTCACCATCTGCAGTGATTTTGGAGCCCAAAAAAATAAAGTCTGCCACTGTTTCCACTGTTTCTCCATCTACTTGCCATGAAGTGATGGGACCGGATGCCATGATCATTGTTTTCTGAATGTATATATCCATACAATGGACTATATTAATCAGAAAAGAAGTTAAGTCCGTTATATACCAGAAAGGAACCTTGAAAAACTTGTGCTAAGTGAGAGACACAACAGGCCACCTATGTTATGATACCATTTAAAGGAAATGTCCAAAATAAGCAAACCCACAGAGCCAGAAAGCAGATTAGTGACTGTCAGGAAGAGAGGGAGATGAAAATGTTATGGAATTAGTGGTAATAGTTGCATAACTTTGGGAGTATACAACAAAAATCACTGTACTGTACACTTGAAAAGGCTGAATTTCATGGTATATGAATTTTACCTCAATTTTTTAAGTTAAATGAGGTAGCTATTTATGTCCTGATACAGAAAAATCTATAAATATGCATTAAGTTTAAAGAAAAAGCAGGGTAAAGTAGTTTGTATCATTTGCTCCCTTTTGTATTTAAAAGATGATATACACATTTTTATTTGCATAGAAAACATTTATAAACATACAGCCCAAAAGAAAAAAAAAAAAAACTAACAGTGACTTCATTAAGGAAAGAAGATTCATTTCCCAAAGATATCTTTTGGTTTTGGATTTTTTTCTAATTGAAGTACAGCTGATTGACAGTGTTAATTTCTGCTGTCTAGCCAAGTAATTCAGTTATACATATATATACATTCTTTTTCTTATTCTTTTCCATTATAGCCTATCACAGGATATTGAATATAGTTTCCTGTGCTATACAGTGTGTGTGTGTTATTCGCTCAATCGTGTCAGACTCTTTGAGACCCAATGGTCTATCCATGGAATTCTCTAGGCAAGAATACTGGAGTGGGTTGCCATTTCTTTCTCCAAGGGATCTTCCCAATCCAGGGACTGAACCTGGGTCTCCTGCATTGCAGGCAGATTCTTTACTGTCTGCGCTACTAGGGAAGCCTTTGCTTTACAGTAGGCCTTTGTTGTTTATCAAGGATATCTTTTGTTTTTTAAGTGTTTTGCCATATATATGCATTACTCTAATAATAAAGAGTTGAAAGCACCCAAAACATTTACATTGAGAAGGAACATGGAATAATACTCTATTGACCACTACTAGAAAGTAAATGAAAACACATTCATGTGATAGTGATAAATCTTCAGCCCTAATCTGGGCTAAATCTGGCCTTCTGTTTCAATTCCTCCACTCTATGAGGCATGTACTAAAATGTGCTAGTCCTATATGTACCTGTGATGATATACAGATTAGGTGAAATCCCAGTGTAATACAGTATAATCCCAACATAATGAGAATGTTACTCCACAATGATAGACTTCATTTTTTTTTTTTCCACTGTAAGACATGACACTTAATGGGATTTCCCAGGTGGCTCAGTGGTAAAGAATCTGCCTGCCAAGCAGAATACGGGGTTTGACTCCTGGTTTGGTAAGATCCCCTGGAGAAGGAAATGGCAACCCACTCCAGTATTCTTGCCTGGGAAATACCATGGACAAAGGAGCCTGGCAGGCTGCAGTCTTTAGGGTCTCAAAAGAGTCAAACACAACTTAGCGACTAAACAACAACAACAATAGCTCTGAATATTTTACTATCCAAAGTAAAATTTTATCTATGTGGCCACCAATGGATCTTTCTATACCCTTATCAGTGGACTTCAACTGAGGAGGAAGGGAAGCTTTGCTCCTGCTATTATTTTGAAGGCATGCTCTCTAGTTGCCTTCAGAGGAATACCACAGAAAAGATAAAGTACAATCACTGTACGACACTAAAGAACTGAAAAAAATTTATTGTTGAAGAAAGCCTTTGAATCAATCCAATCTATATTTATTGTTTCAAGGCGTGTAAAACAATAATGTGTGCCAATATTATATGTCTCCAAAGGATTTTAACGAGAGTTATGTGCTTGCAAGTTAACTGATGCTGTAATAACACGCAAGTTTAATCATTACTTAAGCATTATAATCACATTACTTAATTCAGTGTAATACTGAGTCCCACATCCTGACTCAAGATTTTATTCTCTGTGAAATCTGTGTCATTTATACATCCTTCCACTTTTATTGTCCTTCTCTCAAACAAGTTGTTTGTTTTAATATAAATTCTTAAAGGTAAAACAGACTCTTCTCTGTGTGATACACATTTATTAGACTTAACAGTTTCCCTTGTAAACTAAAGAGATGTTGCCTATATAAAGATACCTTTATATAACATTACTGCCAAAGTAGCTAGGTGGCATTAAAAAACCCTCCAAATTCTATGTTGTATTAAGTCTCCAGTTTCAAGTTTTGAGATGTAATTAAACCTTAATAACTAACAAGAATTTAGAAAGGCCAAAATAAGTCAAACATCTGCTGCTGTTATGATAAAGTACATGTGCTCTTCCCTATTATTTCTACAAAGTACAGCTAAAAACCATGGAAATCATATTAATATACAAAGCAAGTATAAGAAAACTCTGAAAAGTTGAAAAAAGAGGCACACTGGCTAGGGATCTCAGGACCAAAGTAACAACACAGTGGTAAGTTCCCTGGATTTTCTTTGAGCCTCATTTATTCGAGATGTGAAGCTGAAGAGGCTAGCAACCTAGATACGACAGTAAGCTCAGAGAATAAAAAAAAAATATCCTAAAGAAGGCCTGCTCTCTCTAGGCAAGGGATGAGGAAAGGGCAGATCCGTAGGACAGAACACTTTTAGATAATAACCACATTATTTCACCTAAACACCACAGAAAACATATCCATGTCACCAAAGGCTTAAGGGAGGCTAAACTTGTACCCTCATGAGGATGTAAGGAGGCACACCCCTCCCTCCTGGCTGGGGTGGTGTCAGAGATGGACTTTCACCACTGCCTGGTGGTGATGTGGCCATCCCCCTTCATGGTATCAGTGGAGGCTATGTAGGAAGCAGTACCAAGGCGCTCCTACTCCTCTCAGTCAGCAAGGTATCACTGGAGGCCTAATGGGGAACCGGTACTCCCACCCTTACCTACCAGTAATGAGGAAACACCCGCTCAAGTGTCCACAGAGATCAACCGGGCAACGTGGCCAACTAGACCCACCAGGAAGTAATGAGGCAGAGAGTGGAGTCAGAAGACAGCTAAAATTGTAAGTTTCAGTAAGATGGAGAATCTCATTACATAATGCCCAAAATGTCCAGGTCTCCATCAAAAAAATCACTTGTCATACCAACAATCAGAAAAAGCTCAAGGTATATGACAAAGGAATCAATAGAAGTCAACATCAAGATGACAGAGATGTTAAACTTATCTGACAAAGATTTTAAAATAGGCATGATAAAAATCCTGAAAGAAGCAATTATGAACATGCTTGAAACAAATGAAAAAATATAGACAGCCCAGTAAAGAAATATACAGACTCAGTAAAGAAATAGAAGATATAAAGAAACAAGTGGAACTTTTAAAACTGAAAAATAAAATAACTGAAAAAAAAATACTCAACAGATTGGCTCAGCAGCAGAATAGAAAGGACAGAGGAAACAATCAGAGAAGTCAAAGACAGAACAATACCCAACCTGAACAATAGGGAGAGAAAAACAAACTAAAAAATGCACCAGGGACCTGAGGGATGATAACAAAAGATCTAACATTCATGCCCTCAGGGTCCCAGAAGGAGAGAGAAAAAGGGTGTGACTAAAAACATACTCAAAGAAATAATGGCCAAGAACTTCCCAAATTTGGCAAAAGAAATAAACCTATAGCTTCAAGAAACTGTGTGAATACGAAAGAGGGTAAATCTGAAGAAATTTAATCTAACATACATGATAGTCAAACTTTTGACAAAAGAAGAAATCAGAGAGAAAGAGAGAGAAATGACACCTTACTGATAGGGAAAAACAATTCACAGGACAGCAGATTTTTCATCAGAAACAATGGCGGCCATAAGGAAGAGACACACAAGATTTTTCAAGTACTGAAAGAAAGAACTGTCAACCTAGACTCCTATGTCCAGTGAAAATATCCTTCAGGAATGAAGGGGAAATCAAGACATTCTCAGATGAGGAAAACTAAGAATTGGTTGCCAGCAGACCTACTTTAAAAGAATGGCAAAAGAAAGGCCTCTAAACTGAAAGGAAATGATAAAAGAAGGAATTTTGCAACATGCTGCTGCGGCTAAGTCACTTCAGTCGTGTCTGACTCACCAGGCTCCCCCGTCCCTGGGATTCTCCAGGCAAGAACACTGGAGTGGGCTGCCATTTCCTTCTCCAATGCATAAAAGTGAAAAGTGAAAGTGAAGTCACTCAGTCACGTCTGACTCGTAGCGAACCCATGGACTGCAGCCTACCAGGCTCCTCCATCCACAGGATTTTCCAGGCAAGAGTACTGGAGTGGGGTGCCATTGCCTTCTCCATTGCAACATGAGAAAGGAAAAATAACATGGTAAGAAAAATATGGATTACATACAATAGATTTTCTTTCCTTCCTTCACTTGAGTTGTCCGATTTATGTTTGTGGTAATGGAATAGCTCTACATCTTGATATGGAGGTGGTTACATGACTCTATGTGATAAATGGTGTAGAACTATCAATGCCGATAAATGGTATAGTCATATCAATGTCACTTTCTAGGCTTTGATAATGTTCTATAGTTGCACTGGGGAAAACTGAGTGAAGGGTATATGATATCTTTCTGTACTATATTTACAAGTTCCTTCAAATATGCAGTTATTTCAAAGTTTTTTAAAAGTCTTATCAAAACCAAGCTATTTCCTAAAACTGAGGTAATTGAAAACAAATTCTATCAATGAGAGTCAAAGGCAAAGTCATTCATAGTCTGACGGGTTTTTTGTTTTTTGGGGTTTTTTTTTTTTTTTTTTTTTTTTTTTGTCATTTTGTTTAATTATTTGTCCAAATAATTGACAACAATAACAAGTAATTTACCGGCTAAAAACACCCCCTATTACTTGAAGATAATTGAATGTGTTAGCTGCTCTGTTGCGTCTGACTCTTCGTGACCCCATGGACTATAGACCACCAGGCTCCTCTGTCCATGGGATTTTCTGGGCAAAAATCATGGAGTGGGTTGCCATTCCCTTCTCCAGGGTATATTCCTATCCCAGGGATTGAACCTGAGTCTCCTGCTTTGCAGGCAGATTCTTTACCATCTGATCCACCAGAGAAGCCCTTTTAAATTATTGATATTGTCATTTACCTCACTCTTTTGATTTCTTTTTCTAGAGAGGTTTGCTTTAAATAAAATAGCTGGGAAAATTTGTTGAAACTAACAGCCAAAGTTTTTCTGAAATCATATGAAACTATACAAAATAACAACACTCAGCATTCATTGAATCTTATGATATACTAGGTATAGTGCTAAATACTCACATATGTTATTTTATTTAATTGCTATAAAATCCCTTGTTTCTCCATTTGAGATGAGGCAACCATGACTCAATGAAATTAAGTAACTTGCTCAATTACACACAAACAGCAAGTGGCAGAGTCTGACTTTAAGCCAGGCTTAGAGCCTTAACAGTCTTAACCAGTACCATACCATAACTCTCTAAGTCCACAATGTTCAAGTACTATGTTATGTAATAGATTTTACACAGGCATAAGAAGTTTATGATAGGCTAAAAATTACCAGTGTTTCTAAGACAGTAAAAAAAAAATCACAGAAAAACTATACTTTTGTTGAAATGTCTTTAATTTTCAAAAGCCAACATAACATTAACTTTTAATTACGCTGAAGTACAAAAACATTACAGAAAAGATATTGATACCTTTAATTGTACAACATCTGAAAAAATGTTTTTGGGGTAAGCATCCTAAAATGTTTCACAAATATACCAGTCTCCAATCAATACAATTTAAGTGAACCTTCATTTAACTGGAAATGTCCCTGCGATTCTTAAGAGAAAGGCAAATGATAATAATATAAGCTATTTTCACATAGGTCCTTAAAAAACAAGTATTCAATATATGTTTCTGAAGCTATAAACTTAGAGACTTCAAAACCCTAAATTAAAGGCTTCCATATCCCTCCATATTCTTTATTGCCGTTAAAGAAATATTGGCTCAGCCAAAATGTTCGTTTGTTTTTTTCCATAAGATGGTATGAAAAACCCAAACAAACTTTTGGCCAACCCAATATATTCATCCTGATGATATAAATGCTTCTTATGTTTAGATAATGTTTAATTTACACTCCATTTTAGCTTCATAAAAAACTATTTTTGAACAAAATGGCTCCCAAATGCATTGAGAGGGCTCATGTCACCTCATGTTTTTGTTTTGTTTTTGCCCGACTGGCAAAATAGAAGGTCCAATGCAGCAGCTGCCACCACGTTCTCAGTTACTTCAGGAATTTTTACAGTGTATTGGTGTAACGTGAGAGTTTATACAATTATCTACAGTATGTCATGACTAATACATGCACATTACTAGTATTACAGTCTTGTTGCTTGGGCTTACTTTTTCCATTAAGAAAAATGCTGACATTGTTATGTTAATTATCACTGAAATCTACGGTGTATCATGTTTTCACCTTTGAGCTAAAACTTTAGAATCCATCAAGTTTGTATTTTTTAGTTGGCATATTAGACAACATGCCAGTTTCATGACCTATTTTGGCCTTCAATCCAGTCCATCTATCAGTGAAATAAAACACACAAAAATCTTTTTCATAATACCATTCACCTACTCAAAAACTGCTAGTGGTTTCCCTCTGCAGCCTGGTATTCAAGTCTACTTTTCTAGCTCTATTTTTCTGCCTTCTCTTACTACTAAACATCATTCAACTGAACAGATCCCAACAGTCACGTGTACATCCTTATTTTTTAAACTGTTACTTATATATTCCCTTCACCTGGAATGTCTTCTTATAGCAAAACCATTCAGGCTTATGTCAAAGCTTAAGTCCTTGATTGAATCTACATTTTCTTTTTTTCTAGTTGGGGGTCTGTGCTGGGACTTCTCTCTAGTTACAGGGAGTGGGGGCTACTCTTAATTGCAGTGTGTGGGCTTCTCATGTCATGGAGCATGGGCTCTAGAGTGTGGGCTTCAGTAATTGGTTCCCGGACTCTAGAGGACAGGCTCAATTGTTGTGGCACATGGGCTTAGCTGCTCTAAGGTATGTGGGATCTTCCTGGACTAGGGATTGAACCCGTGTCTCCTATATTGGCAGGTGGATTCTTGGCAGGCAGATTCTTTACCATTGGGCTACCAGAGAAGCCCTGAACCTATCTTGATTAGCCCCACCATGTCTACTTATTTGTCAACACTTTTCTCAATTCTTTTACATGTCTATAATATCACCTATTCAATGACACTGCAAGCTCCTTGAAGACAGAGGCTCTTGATCAAGTAATTTAACATCAACTTCTCCATTAGATTATATATCTTTTTAAAATTAGAAGGGTTGGATTAAATGATCTCCAGGGGTCATTCTGCATTTAAAATTTTATACATCTTTTTCTTTTTTTTATTATTTTATTTTATTTTTTAACTTCACAATATTGTATTGGTTTTGCCATACATCAACATGAATCTACCACAGGTATACACATGTTACCCATCCTGAACCCTCCTCCCTCCTCCCTCCCTGTACCATCCCTCTGGGTCGTCCCAGTGCACCAGCCCCAAGCATCCAGTATCGTGCATCGAACCTGGACTGGCGACTCGTTTCATATATGATATTATACATGTTTCAATGCCATTCTCCCAAATCATCCCATCCTCTCCCTCTCCCACAGAGTCCAAAAGACTGTTCTATACATCAGTGTCTCTTTTGCTGTCTCGTATACAGGGTTATTGTTACCATCTTTCTAAATTCCATATATATGCGTTAGTATACTGTATTGGTGTTTTTCTTTCTGGCTTACTTCACTCTGTATAATAGGTTCCAGTTTCATCTACCTCGTTAGAACTGATTCAAATGTATTCTTTTTAATGGCTGAGTAATACATCTTTTTCTTGCTCCTCCTATACTGTGTATGTCGTAGTCATGTGCTAAATATTTTGAGGTGCTTGACTTTATCAATACTTATTATAAAATTACCCAGTTACAGTTACTGGAAAATATTCTAAGTATTGCAATTTCCAGATGGTAATTAGGAAGAGCTTCCAGCTTAATCAAGTAGCCATAATTAGTAAGCTAAATATTTGAGTCATTTTCTCATTCAACCAACATTAATTAAACATCAGGGCCAGGTATCATGCCCTGACATGGAGAGGACAGACCTGGCCCCTGCCCTCAAGGAACTCCCAATCTAATGAGAGACACAGAGACACAAAAAGATTGCTAAAAGGAGACACAACTAATACTACAGAAATAAATACAAAAACAGCTAGCAGTGGCTATTAGGTAGAGGAGGCTCAAGGAAATGTTCTCAGGACAGGCAACAACTAAAATGAACCCTGACAGAAACAAGCAGTCAGCATTTCAGGGAGAACAGAAAGTATAGAAGTGTGGGGATAAGAGAACATGGCAAGTTGGAGGGTGCGCAATTTAAAATGCAACTTAGGTTTGGAAGGGTGAAAGAGTAGCTAGAGGGACTAGCAAAAGTCAAAATCAAGATGGGCTTGTATGTCACACTGACAAGTTTGGATTTTTATCCTTAAGAAAATGAATATCCAATGTTACAGAAATAATATCCCCAGATAAGTCATGAAATTGACCAAATATTCAAGTTTGAAACAGTGTACAGCAGACCGTTGGTTGTCCCCCAATATCTATGCTTCTCTTCTTATATAGTAATAATAATTTTAGCTGGGCACATGGCCACATAGCTAAGGACCACATTTTCCAGACCCTTTTGCAGCTAGGTGACACCACATGACTAAGGGCTAGCCAATGGGATATTTGTGGAAGTGCTGTAGGAAACTGCTAAGTTATATCATTACATGTAAGGAGTCTCCTTTCTCCTGCCCCTTTTCCCAGCTCCCACCAGTTAGAATGAGAATGTAATAGTGAGTTACAGTAGCCATCTAGGATCACAAGATGGAAGCTGCTTACTAAGGTGGCAGAGCAAGAAAACAGAAGGAGCCTGAGTACATGGTAATTGAGCAACCACCATCTGACCCTGAACTGCCTACCTGGACTGATATGTGAGAAAGAAATATTTTGTTAAAGGCACTGGATTGGGGTGGGGGGGTCTCTGTTACAGCAGCTTAACTTGTATCCACATGAATACACAGTGGAATTCAAAACTGGGTCTAATGACATATATATATATATATATATATATATATATATATATATATATATAGTGGTGGTGGTGGTTTAGTCACTAAGTCATATTCGACTGTTGCGACCCCATGGACTGAAGCCCACCAGACTCCTCTGTCCATGGGATTTTCCAGGCAAGAATACTGGAGCAAGTTGCCATTTCCTTATTCAGGGGATCTTTCCAACCCAGGGATTGAATCCCAGTGTCCTGCATTGCAAGCAGATTCTTTCCTGACTAGCTACCAGGGAAGTCCATATATATCTATATCTATATATCTGAATCACTTAGCTCTATACCAGAAACTAACAAAATATTGTTTTGTCAACTATATTGTCAACTATACTTCAAAAAAAATAAATTTAAAAATTGGATCTAATAGACTTAAGAACTGTACATACATACCAGTAACACCAGACTGAATTTAAAAAGGAGTTCTATAATTCACATCTTTCAAGTTTAAGTGAGAGTGTATAGGTTATCAGAATGTAACTGTGCTAAAACAACTTAAAGTAGTACATGTGAATAGAAGGCAAAATGAGTTATCAACATGCTGCTGCTAAGACACTTCAGTCGTGTCCGACTCTGTGCAACCCCATAGACGGCAGCCCACCAGGCTCCCCCGTCCCTGGGATTCTCTAGGCAAGAACACTAGAGTGGGCTGCCATTTCCTTCTCCAATGCTTGAAAGTGAAAAGTGAAAGTGAAGTCGCTCAGTCATGTCCGACTCTTAGCAACCCCATGCACTGCAGCCTACCAGGCTTCTCCGTCCATGGGATTTTCCAGGCAAGAGTAGAAGGCAAAATGAGTTATCAATATAAATCACCTAGATAATGTGGTTACAATAGTGGAGCCATAGACTCATGGTAACCCAGGGATCGAACCCGCATCTCTTAATTCTCCTGCATTGGCAGGCAGGATCTTTAGCACTAGCACCACCTGGGAAGCCCTTAGAAGCCATAGATCTCACCAAATGGTGGAAATCTCAGTTACTTTTGCAAAGAATCACTGCAGATGGTGACTGCAGCCATGAAATTAAAAGACGTTTACTCCTTGGAAGGAAAGTTATGACCAACCTAGATAGCATATTCAAAAGCAGAGACGTTACTTTGCCAACAAAGGTTCATGTAGTCAAGGCTATGGTTTTTCCTGTGGTCATGTATGGATGTGAGAGTTGGACTGTGAAGAAAGCTGAGCGCTGAAGAATTGATGCTTTTGAACTGTGGTGTTGGAGAAGACTCTTGAGAGTCCCTTGCACTGCAAGGAGATCCAACCAGTCCATTCTGAAGGAGATCAGCCCTGGGATTTCTTTGGAAGGAATGATGCTAAAGCTGAAACTCCAGTACTTTGGCCACCTCATGCAAAGAGTTGACTCATTGGAAAAGACTCTGATGCTGGGAGGGATTGGGGGCAGGAGGAGAAGGGGACGTCAGAGGATGAGATGGCTGGATGGCATCACTGACTCGATGGATGTGAGTCTGGGTGAACTCCGGGAGTTGGTGATGGACAGGGAGGCCTGGCGTGCTGCGATTCATGGGGTCGCAAAGAGTCGGACACGACTGAGCGACTGAACTGAACTGACTGAACATTTTAAAAACAACCACTAGGTGCCCTTCAAATCATGTCATGGAAGCTATTCTTACACAAGTCCTTTGGCAGCTCGTATTTCCACTAAATATATTTCTCCAATTGAATGCTAAAGGATCATGGTCACAACTGTAATTTTATAATTTTCATTTAAGTCACTGGAAAGGGATACAGGTAACAACCTAGGAGGCACTTTGGGCACACAAAGAAAGAACAAGGGTTTATAACTAAAGGCAACACTTCAGCCTGATGGAGCTGGAGGCCAGTTTTCCTCTTCCTCGTTGTAGTTATGACTGAGTCCCATCAAAGAGTATCAAGAGGGATTCCCAGGTGGCTCAGTGGTAAAGAATCTGCCTGCCAATGTTGGAGGCACAAGGGATGCAAGTTCAACCCCTGAGTCAGGAAGATTCCCTGGAGAAGGAAATGGCAACCCACTCCAGTATTCTTGCCTGGAGAATCCCATGGACAGAGGAGCCTGGCAGGCTAAAGTCCATGGGGTTGCAAAGAGTCAGACATGACTAAGTGCGTGCACACACCCACCCCAGGCGTTTCCACAGCTCTTGAGGAGAACAAAGACAACAAATAGGATACTGTGATTGCCTCTGAGAATGAAGACAGAACTTGGCCTTGGTCACCACTGCATCCCCAAAATGTGGGTCAGAAGGTACTTCACTAATTTTTCTTGAATGAATTGACATGAAATGCCTCATTTCCTCTCATCAGACATGGTGCTGCCCTACATACTAAGGCTAATTACAGTCATTGAGTCTCCCCTACTTGCAAATAAAGCAGATTCATCTTCAAAACAGGTAGATGGAAATAACCTGCACTTAGAGCCATTCCAAATTGTTTAAGAGTCTGAATCATTTTTGGCATTAAGTTAAGCAGAAAATCACACTATTGTCAAGTAATAGTTTTTGCATATACTGTAATGGGTTCATTTCTTAAAATCAATAAATGATATCTCCAGTTAAAGAAAACTCAATTTGCACATTACTCTAGATCCTCTTTTCTAAATGGTGTGGTACTTTCTCATTCAAAATGACCCTCAAAGCAGACCAATCTGGCTTGCCTTAAATAATCAGGTTTCTAACCCCTTTCCACATAGCTCAGTATCCTAATAGCATAATAATAAAATTAGTAATGAAAAAGACACCAAGTTTCCTAAATCAAAATTCCTAAACTGAACATTTTAATTTCACAGTACCTGATTCCTTGATCCCTATTAATCTCTGTGATGAAGATATGCTTCTACCTAGTTATCATAAAGGTGCACTTAGGTGTTCTTCCAGAACAGCCGTGTCATCCTGTCTGATTCTCTCCTACACACTAGCGATAAGATCACCCCACTGCTGCCATGCATAAAGAGCCGAGATCCATGTACAACAATGAGCAGAGATCCATGTATTTCAGGTTCACAGTAAGCCATTTTGAGTGAACCAAGGCACTTTGGCCTCAAGTGAAGCTACTTGGAGCCCTGAATAGAAATTCAACTTGGGACTTCCCTCATGGTCCAGTGGCTGGGAATCCATGCTTCCAATTCAGGGGGCCTGGGTTCAATCCCTGGTCAGGGATCTAGATCCCACATGCAGCAACTAAGAGTTCACATGCTACAACTAAGACCCAGTGCAGCTGAATAAAAAATAAACATTAAAAAAAATCAACTCAGATATATAATAAGCATAGAAAAATATGAAGGAAATTTTAAATGACATTTCAAAACTGTTCTGAAAGAAAAAGTAGCAAATATGGATCCAAGATTAACTCATTTTAAAAGACACCTATGCTCTTCAAGACATCTTATTATGTCCACAGATTATTTTTAATAATAAAAAGTATACAGCTATTCTTTACCCTGAAAGGTAACACTGACTCTAAACTATTACTATAATGAAGAACCGAGAACAACCCCTCCCTCCCATGCTATGCCCACAGGTATTTGGTTTAATAACTCCCACTAGAAAGGAGCTTCCCCAATGGCTCAGCTGGTAAAGAATCCACCTGCAATACAGGAGACACAGGAGACTTGGGTTCAATCCCTGGGTCAGGCAGATCCCCTGGAGCAGGAAATGGCAACCCACTCCAATATTCTTGCCTGGAGAATCCTATGGATTAAGGAGCCTGGTGGGCTACATGTAGTCCACACGGTCACAAAGAGTTGGACAAGACTGAAGTGGCTGAGCACACACTAGACAGAAACATAGTCAGTCCTTGAGTATAACAACTGACTATATTTTGGTGAAGTCTGAGTGGCTGAAAAATCATTTCAGATTTTTTTCAAAATATTCTAACTATTTCACAATATCTATATATAATATGCAATGCATTTTATTATTTTTTATTTTTTTGGCCATTTTCCACAGCTTGCAGGACCTTAGTTCCCTGACCAGGGATCAAACCCTGGCCCAAGGCAGTGGAACTACAGAATCCTACCCACTGGATCACCAGGCAATTCCCATGCAATACATTTTATAAGAACTTTTCTATAACACGTCACCCTAGTACTATACCCCAGCAAAAACAAACAAACAAACCCTGTTGCTTTTATCTCAACTATCTATCGACTAACATTCTATGTCAGGCGTAACCTTTGGAAATATTTTTTTAAATGCCAGTGTATACACATAAAATTTCTTAGGCATCCCTGGCTCCAGCCCATTATAAAAGCACACACAGATAGGGAGGGATGTGGGAGGGAGGTTCAGGATGGGGGACACATGCGCACCCATGGTTGATTCATGTCAATGTATGGCAAAAACCACTACAATATTGTAAAGTAATTAGCGTCCAATTAAAATAAATAAATAATTTTTTTTAAAAGCACACACAGACAAGGAAGGAGTTATTCACATGAGCAAGTTTAGCAGTTTTGTTTGTAAATAAAAATCTGGCTTAGTTACGTAGTACTAATACCAAGTACATTTGTGATAAATACATAATGAACAGATTTATATCATCAATTTGGGCTTAGAATGCCAAATCAGATAAATACAGAATCCTTTGCAAGTTCAGTCACTGATCAAAATGAAATTAAAATAAGGCATCCTCTAGCAATTTGGAGCTAGCCACCACAAAACAGCATCAGATCTGTGTTACGCTGAGCACAGCTCCAGAACATTTTGATGGGAAGCAGTAGTGCCAACAGGCACACTACCTCCAGCCCCTTCATGGCCACATTGGTTTCAAAGCACGTATTTCTCTTTTTTGGGTGATGAAAGTATTCTAAAATTGACTGTGGTGACGGTTGCACAACCCTGTGCCTATACTAAAAACCACTGAATTGTACATTTTTAATGGGTGAACTGTATGGTAGTTGAATTATAGCTCAATAAAGTTGTTCCTTATTTTTAAAAACATGTTTGTGGTACAAAATGTTGCACATAAAAACATAAAAAGGGCTGCAGATATAAAGGATTCTGAATTAGATTTACCCTCAAATTTCTTCCCAGTTCAAAATAAACATGTATATAAACTCACATACACCTGCACACACATACACACACACACATGCGATATACAGGTACAAAGATTTGGGTATTAAAATGTCAGAACACTTTCCTTATTTTTCAGTAAGATCCTCTTCAAAAGTATCTTGCTTAAAAATGCCTTGGCAACTTTAATACCCAACTCTGATCATACCTCTAGATTTCTGCAGAATGTCTTCTAATATGCCTTATTTAGCTATCATACTCTTATATAATGTCCCTGTCAGAGAGAGAGAATAAAAGAAAAGGCTGTGGTTCAAAAGCATAGACTCTAAAACTAGACTGCATGGATTTTAACGCTACTGGTTTTACTGATTAGGTATGTAACCTTGGGATTGCCATCTAACTTCTCTCTGCCTCAGTTTTCTCGACTGTAACATGGGGACAATAATAGCGCCTTCTTCATAGCATCGGTCTGTGGTTTCAATGTGTCGGTGCATATACAGCGCTTACAATGGTGCCATATTCACAGTGTTATGCTGCTGCTACTGCTGCTGCTAGGTCGCTTCAGTAGTGTCCGACTCTGTGTGACCCCATAGACGGCAGCCCACCAGGCTCCCCCGTCCCTGGGATTCTCCAGGCAAGAACACTGGAGTGGGGTGCCATTTCCTTCTCCAATGCATGAAAGTGAAAAGTGAAAGTGAAGTCTCTCAGTCGTGTCCGACTCTTAGCGACCCCGTGGACTGTAGCCCACCAGGCTCCTCCGTCCATGGGATTCTCCAGGCAAGAGTACTGGAGTGGGGTGCCACAGTGTTATAATACTACTGTAAATTATTATTGATTGACATTAGTATTATTAATAGTACTGGCTGGTGTCAGGTTGCTGCATGTTGTCTGTTGCCTTTGCTAGGGTAGTGGATACATTTTCTCCCTCCTAATAGAATGCTTTACATATAATTACTCCACGATTGCTTCCTCAGAATGTTTAAACATCATGCCTATATGACACCAAATGCACGTAGAAAATTTCATAATAAATCCAAAACTCATTTTGATAAAAGTCAGATTGTGCCAGTACATGTGCAGACCTAGAATAATGGTTGGCATTTCCACTGCTGAAGTTTTGGTTCACCCTGTCAACTGAAAAACTATAGATATGAAAGGATCCTTTAGTTTTCTATATCACTACTGGAAAAGCACTAGGTTACAACCAAGGGCCCTACATTCTGCTCCTAGATCCCTCTTAGACAACGTGACCTTCTGCCAAGTCACTTAGCAGAGTAAATATGTCCACTGGAGTAAATAAAATAAGGAAAATTAACCATGCTTCAAAAGAAAGATGCTCTAAATAAAAGGCATTATCTTTAATACTGAGCTCACTTCCTGAGGGTAGACTAAGTCTAATTTTTGAAATGAACTTTTGAACATTTTCATGTTCAAATCTGATGCTGCTGCTGCTGATTATAAATGCAGGTAAAGCTGGTAATAAATAATATATCTCATTAGTGTGGTGAGCTACACTTTTCAGTACTTGAATGTACATTATTGTAATTATCAACACAAAACCCTGTGAATAGACAGCAATGCGTTTCCTGGTTCTTTCCCATCTGTGCACTTACGGCATTCCATAAGCAAGCCCACTACCCAAGGGACATTTGTCTCCTCAAGTGTCTGACATGGCAACCAAAGGAGAATGCTGGAAGGTGAAAGAGCAGGCACCTTGCCTTCAGGTACTTCCAACTCAAAAGGTGAGACCCACTCTGCAACACCTGAAGCTGCTCTCAATAATTTAAACTGAGATATTCACTTACCAAAACTGCTATTGAACTTTTATTATTTTAAGGTAAAAGTTATTACTTAAAAAGTTTAAGTAATACTTATTTACTTAAAAACTTTAAAAGTTTAAGGTAGTAAGTTATTAGTTGATTTGTTGCTAGAGTAACTATTATAAAAGCTTAGGATAACCATAGCAACTCCAAATCAATAGAACACATTATTCAAAAATACCCTCTTCCCAGTAGTTGAACTACTATGAGTCTTTCAATATTTTCTACTTTGAGGGCTTGAAATCTGGAACAGAGATAAATCAGGGAAATATATTACCTCTCAGATTATCAAAACAAAATTTACCTGTGTAAAAGACAACATCGCTTGCTGTGCACATTTTCCTGTATCTCTGTTTCCCTTCAAAATGGAGATTAAAATTTAAATCCTATTAAGTTAAACAGTATTGTATTTATGTATGTGCTGTGCTTAGTCACTCAGTCATGTCTGACTCTTTGTGACCCCATGGACTGTAGCCTGCCAGGCTCCTCCATCCACGGGGATTCTCCAGGCAAGAATACTGGAGTGGGTTGCCATGTCCTCCTACAGGCGATCTTCCCAACCCAGGAATCGAACCCAGGTCTCCCACACTGCAGGCAGATTCTTTACTGTCTGAGCCATGAGGAAAGCCCGTATTTATGCATATATGGGGTCAATCATATTTTAAAACTGACATTTTCCTCGCATTCAAAGTGTTGCCATCTTTGAATAAGTAATAAGCCAAGCATTTACCACAAACTCTCTTGTCTGCCAGAAGACTAGTGCTACCTCTAAATGGTCTCAGTTCAGTTCAGTTCAGTTGCTAAGTCGTGTCTGACTCTTCACGACCCCATGGACTGCAGTACGCCAGGCTTCCCTGTCCATCACCAACTCCGGGAACCTACTCAAACTTATGTCCGTTGAGTCGGTGAGCCATCCAACCATCTCATCCTCTTTTGTCCCCTTCTCCTTCTGTGTTCAATCTTTCCCAGCATCAGGGTCTTTTCCAAAGAGTTAGTTCTTCACATCAGGTGGCCAAAGTATTGGAGCTTCAGCATCAGTCCTTCCATTGAATATTCAGGACTGATTTCCTTTAGGATGGACTGGTTAGATCTCCTTGCAATCTAAGGAACTCTCAAGAGTCTTCTCCAACACCACAGTTCAAAAGCATCATGTTCAGAAAATAGCATTCTCACTGGGATGAAGGCAATATCAAAGAAAGATGCAACTTTTCCCTCAGATTTCTGGTTCATATAGAAATGGCAAAACTCCAAGAGTTTTAACCAGTTAGGCCATCAATCTACTAAAAGAGACAATCATAACTGTATCTACTATGTGGCTCGAACTGGGCTCAGCACTTTATATGCATTCTTTCATTTAATCCTTACAACCAACAGACGAAGTTGCTTACAGAGGAGACAAACAAGGCTCAGACAGGTAAAGAGAGCTGCCCCAGATTACACTGTCAACAAAAGGCAGAGTTGGGATTTGAATCCCAGCCTGAGATTCCCAGACCAAAGATCTTAACCACTGAATTCTACAGCCTTCCCACTGAGAGACAGACAACAGCGTAACAGAAAACTTGGTTGAAATAAAGCATTCTTTAGAAATAAGTGAGACTACGAAGCAAAACACTACAACTCTCTTACCATCTTCTCCTGAAAAGACTATAAGTGCATGTCATGCAGAGAATATAAAGACCATTCCTTAATCACCCCTCTATACCCAGGTCCTTATGATCTTCCAGCAGTAACACATTACAACAAGTTCAGGCCACGGGAATTGTTATGCAATAGCACTAAGAAGTGGAGAAGGCAATGGCAATCCACTCCAGTACTCTTGCCTGGAGAATCCCATGGACAGTGGAGCCTAGTAGGCTACAGTCCATGGGGTCACACAGAGTCAGACACAGCTGACGCGACTTAGCAGCAGCAGCAGCAGCAGCACTAAGAAGGGTGGGACAGCAATAATAAAAACGAGCTGAAAGATAATATTCTTAGACTTACTCCATTCATGTTCACCCCCTTTCTTCACTTGCTTTTCTCTACATCTTTCTCATCAGGAGGAAAGCAAATCACTGCTTTGTAACAGGCACACCTCTGATGCACAGCCCACCCCTTTTCAAAACCACCTCAAACTCCAGAAACCTTTTATCAACCTCAAAAGCACATAAGCTGTGATAATTTCCCTCTACTATTAAATATTTCAGTAGTCAGCAACCAGCAAAATCATTTGTATAGTGAATGAATTACAAACGAAAGAAGTTTAAAAAAAAAATATTTAGTTGCACTGGGTACCTGCAGCATGTGGGTTCAGTAGCTGCAGAGTGCAAGCTCTAGAGCGCAGGCTCAGTAGTTGTGCTTAGTTGCTCTGTGGCATGTGGAAACTTCCCAGACCTGGGATTGGACCCGTGTTTCCTGCACTAGCAGGCAGATTCTTATCCACTGCACCACCAGGGAAGGACTGAAAGCAGCTTTAAAGTTAGCAAAACTGAACTTCTGTCAGTGACACAGGAAAGCGTGCATAGAATGGGGCAAAGCTTTGATCCCATCAATTCTAACACCTTTCTTCTGAAGACAGTAGTCCCTTGCCTTGGCAGGCCCTTCCTTCACTATCAATCATAGCTACTACCCCTCAACATTAGGACCTCAGTTAGCACTTGACACGTTTTAAGATTTAGGTCATTTTCAAACCACCAGAGTGTTTCCTTGAACTAGAAGAAATTATACAATCTGGGGGGGATGGGGAGGGGGAGAAATGGATGTTTATTGCCTTTTCTGATGTACCCTCATTGGTACATTGGTGACTCATTGGTAAAGAATCCACCTGCCAATGCAGGAGATGTGGGTTCGATTCCTGGCTTGGGAAGATCCCCTGGAGAAGGCAATGGCAACTCACTCCAATATTCTTGCCTGGGAAATCACACTGACAGAGGAGCCTGGTGGGTTACAATCCATGGGGTCACAAAAGAGTCAGACACGACTGATCAACTAAACAACAATTACCTTTTCTGTAGGTTATTACAGGATTTTAAGACTATGAAAATGTATGGGTATTTGACTGAAGGTACAGACTCAAAGGGCACAGTGTGGCCTCTGTTTTCCAAAGGGTCAACCCAGGGTTACCACAGCTACCCTTACAGGCAGCCTTTCTCTGAAGTATTGGGTTTTACCTCAAATTTTTATCATGAATACTGCATTCTAAAGCACAATGTATTTTAATTTCTTCTAAATCTTTGTGTATAATAAATACTCCAAGAAAACATAAGCTGCTTTATTTTGTAGCTCCTACTACACACTATCATGTCACCACTCTGCTCATCCAGTGTACTCCAGATAGACGGAAAGAGCACTGCACAGAGATTCTATGTGTGTGAACAAGTGTAATGCCAAGAATAGAAGAAGTTAATTCATAAGTATTGATATTTGTTGAATGAATAGGCAGAATAGCTTTGAGGACTAGTTTTCAACTTTAAGAATATTCCAGAAAAAACCTTTTGAGACACTTTATACCCTGAAATCCACAAAAGAAAAAGGACAAAGAAAATATACAAATTATGATTTACAAATATTGATAAAGGAGAACAATAAAAAACATATTTTGCTCAGTTTAAGTGGAAGGAAAAGGCTGCCAGGATGTCATATAGAGATCATATTGTAGGGGGTAGGGAGTAGTTAGGGCGACTAAAAACCAGTTCCATTTAGTGAATACTAAAATGAGTTTTCCACTGACTCTTGTGTCTTCCTTTGTACATTTTAAATATTAATGATTTCTAACTTACAGAGGAAAATAAGGAATTGTAATGGACATCTATGTTCCTGTGTAACCATGCATGATGCTGAAACTACTGAAGACCAGGAACCATGCCTCATTTGTTTCATACCTTTCTCTGGCTTTTAATACAGATTTCTATATACATGAAGAGTTCAAGAAGTGTTTAACAACTGCACAGAGTAAGTGTCTAATCATATTAGATTCTTAACTGCATCTTCTCCACTAACCCCCCCTCAAAAGACTCGCCCTAAAGAAGCATGCATTGTTTTAAATAACAAAAGAATAACAAAAAATAAATACTTTTACTGGTACTAGATGAAAGACTATTGAAAGACTGGGGTCTTGGCTCCTTTCAGTCATGTGACCCAGCCATATCTGTTTTCCTATGATAAAATGAGGCTCATACAGCCGGCCCTCTATCCAGAGTTGTTGCATGAATAAATCAGCATATATTTACATGGTAACCATTGTGAGAGAGGTATTGGGAAGGACAAAACAGCATATTTACCTCCCTAATCCCAACCAACAGCAATGACTTACTTCGTGCAAGCCTTAATTTAAGCACTTTTGTGTAAGGTATACAATCCCTTATCTGAAAACCTTGGTGCCAGATGTGTTTCCAAATTAAAAAATGTCCAGACTTTTAGGTAGGCAGTAACCTGCATATCCCTGGAGAAGGAAAAGCCTACCCACTCCAGTATTCTGGCCTGCAGAATTCCACGGACTGTATAGTCCATGGGGTCGCAAAGAGTCGGACACAACTGAGCGACTTTCACTTTCACTTCACTTCAACCTGCATATATGATATATTATGTAATACCTCAGCAAGGTCTGAGGCACTGCCCCATAAACACATTACTAGTGCTACAACAAAACCAAATAAATATTAACATTAAATAGAGTAAAAGTTATCAAATACCCTCATATCAGTTTAAGTCAAATTTTGTCACCACCTGAGTTTTGGCACCTAACTTACCAAATTAAATTTTCATCACATCTTTTTAATTAAAAATTGCAAATAACAAATTTTAGATGTAACTAACTCATTTAATCCTTCTAAGTACTCTAAGAAGAAAGTTATCTTATTCCTATTTTACAGATGAAAACTATTAGGTATAGAGAGGTTAACTCACACAGTATGCCCCAGCAAGTAAGACTCCCAGCCTGCACTGGAACCCAGACAGCCAAGTTCCACAATTGCGCTCTTAACAACTATGCTCTATGGCCTCTCTCAGAAACTGCTTGATGGCACCAGACAAACATGTGATAAGTTCAACAGTAATAAACAATTAAAGTATCCAAAACAATAATAGGAAAAATGGCACAAGGCAGCATTTATCCCTTATTCAACAACTATTTATAGAGGATATACCACATGCCAGGTGCTCAGGAGATGACGACACATGAACCAGACAAGGTTCATGCAGGTTGCCTTCATGCAGCCAGAGCCCAGTGGGGAAACAGCCCGGCAACAAATAAAGATGATTATGACATGCATGATGGTAAGTGTGTAGGACTGCTGTTCACATCCAGAGGAGGAAAGCAGGTCAGGGTCAGGGGTGATAGGATATAAAATTTGAACTGTTCCTTGACTAGCATTGGGATTTGCAAGGACAGAAAGGAAAAGAGAGGGCTTTTGAAATGGATGATGGCATGGCATCCATTCAAAAGGCCGCTACTGTGCACCTACTCCATGCCAAGAATAATGCTAAGCACAAAATTCCAAACTAGGTAAAATCCATTTAAACCAACAGAGGATTTCTTGTTAAGAGAATAATAAGGACAATTGGGATAGTAGGCCTATGTCCTATCATGGCGAATCCTTGAGTGTTAGGTTGAGGAGTTGGAATTTGACCCTGCAGGAGTCACTGAGGCTTATTTGGCAGGTTTCTGCTTCACAATATTCAGATTTATTCCTATGGAATGTCAATGACTATCTGCATTCTTATTTGGGGCCAATTAGACCTCCAAGTTGGATTGCGTTCAAGCAAGAGTTCAGGGCAACAAAATAAATGCCAAGTATAAATTCATTTAATCCTCAAGGAATAGAGAAAACTCTGATCTCTCAAAGAATAAAGGTATGGCAATTTGAAAACACTGGAGAAGGCAATAGCTAAAGGGAAGTGGCAAGCTCCTCTTAAATCCCAAAGGCCATTTCTAAAACCTAAGTTATTTCTTCACATGCAAATAAACTTTCCAACCTTCCAAAGTATATTTCCATGAGAAAAAATTTTTTACATTTCTTTTTTTATTATATTTCTTTATTTGGCTGTGTCCCAAGTGGCACAGTGGTAAAGAATCCGCCTGCCAATGTAGGAGATGCAAGGGTTCAATTCCTGGGTTGGGAAGATCCCTTGGAGTAGGAAATGGCAACCCACTCCAGTATCCTTGCCCAGAAAATTCTATGGACAGAGGAGCCTGGCAGGTTACAGTCCATGGGGTCACAAAGAGTAGGACATGACTAAGTGTGGGTGCGACGTGCATGCGCGCACACACACACACACACACACATGCTGGGTCTTAGTTGCAGCATATGGGGTCTAGTTCCCTAACCAGAGATCAAACCCAGGCCTCCAGCACTGGGAACACAGGGTCTTAGCCACTGAATCATCAGGGAAGTCCCAAACAAATTCTTAAGTTGAACGATGATCTGATCTTTAACAAGGCTGGTGACAACTCACCTCAGGGCTCTGGTGGACAATGTGACAGTGCAAACTCAACTGCTTCGTAACTTATTCACCTTGGAGTTCCCATTCCCTTACTCCCTTATCTAAGCAGAGTGAAAGAAGTCAATTACATATTTTATACATATCAAAGATTTTCATTCTCTTAAACAATTGAGTAGCTAGATATTCTACTTACCCTCTGCAAAACAAATTTTATTTACATCCACTAGTTTTTTTTTCAGTCATTGACCTTCCACAGAAAAGTACATAACAAAGACTCTCCAATGGTTTCCCACTATTTTTGAGAATCAAATTATTTATCAGACTCTGTAGGCCCTGCATTACCTATTACTGACTCCTTCCAGGCTCCCTAACTCCTTTAAAGCTCACTAGGTTCCATCCATCCTGGCTGGCTTTCTGTTCTTCAAATATCTCAAGTTTGTTTTTCTGTCTCAACGTCTTGGCTCTTACTCTTCTCTCAGCTCTTGATGAGGTAAGCTGACAAGGTAAGAGTGATCTCTCTTCTTTCACATCTCTGTTCAAAGGTCACCTTCGCTGAGAGGCCTTTTCAAACCACCCTTGCTAAAAAGGCCCTTTCCAGTTCTCCATCTCATAGTATTTCCACCATTGTTCTCACTACCATCTATAAGGATCTTCTTCATTTGTTTCCTTACCTACTGTCCATATTCTCTGGTGGAATATAGCCTCTGTGAGACTCCAGAAGATCAAGGATTACACCTCTTATCATTTACCATTGTGGCTAGCACATGGCCTGGCAAATAGAAGATGCCCAACAGATTTTGTAAGATAAATTATTAAATGATTGAAGAATATATTTAAAAGCTGACTGCTATGAATGTCAGTAACTTGAGAAAATCTTTTCATCTAATTTTGAGATGTTTTCTCTAGAGTTGTTCATTTTTCAAAATTTTTTCTACATTTTTTTTCTGAGATCTGAGGATACCTGACAAGTTGTTGTGCTAGTTCACGGCAAGAAAAATATACCAGTTTCAACCAATGGATTAAAGAGAAAATACTTCAAGGAGATTGTAGCAGTTTCTTAAACATCAATAAAATCAAACAATTAAAAAAATTGGTTAGTCTCATTTCACTAATGTAAGTCAAATTACATGAAGAAAAGTAATTTAAAATGTAAATAAATGAAAAAGAGAATTCAGCAGCAAAGTGCAATTATGTTCAATCATGTTTACTAACATCGGAAATACCCAATTTGATAACTCCTGGATGTACCAGGTGGATTATCAAACACATTTTGAGTAAGAGTCTAAAGATTCAGAGCAAAATGCCTAAGACAAACTCATATCCACCTTTATTTTTTTTCTGGCAAACATAAATAGTTCATATTAGGGCAATCTTAGCTTAGTATCAGTAATAATTACAAAAGGAAAAAAAAATGACATAACAACATAAACTCTTTTCTTTGAAACAGTTGACAAGTTTATATATCTTTCCAGAAAGGGTTGCCAAGAAAATTACAGATTTAGAAGAGTAGGCCTATTTGTATAAATCCCCTTTCCCAAGTACACCCATTTTCCAAAAGAACTAAAGAGAAGTCAGAAATTTACCAAATGAATGAGGGAAATTACAGATCAACTGAAAGCCATATAACTAAACTGATGATCAGTTAATATTTATATTAACTGTAATATAAATATTCTTTAATATTCTTGTGAAAACCACTTTCCTCAGAGCAACAGCATAAACCCAATACTGTCACACCACCCTTTCTTAAAAGGAGCTTATAAAAATGGCAGATTAAAAGCATTGGGAATTTGAGGCCCTTATTTATCCGTTTTAAAAATACATCATTTGATGTTGCAGCAGAAACTACATGCATCGTCTCACGGCCAAAAAAAATGCTCCCAGGACAGTGATATTTAGCTGTCACCTTCATTCACAACTTGGTTTCTTCTGAGATGATTGCCAATTAGTGCACACTGTGTCAATGACAACACCTGGTCACACACCAAGTAAACAATTCTATCACTGTTAAATGTAAGGAGATTAATAAAAAAAATACATGCAGACAAGGAAGCTAATATTTTTAAATGTAAAATGATGTCATAACTATAACTACTTAATGGATTATTTCACTTTTCTCAGTTTTCAAACTTCAACACTGGATATAGCCCATTTCCAGGAACACAGCCGCCAAGGTCGGCCTATGCTAGTTCACTGTATCTGCCTCCACATCCAGCTTCTTCATTCAATTTTCTTCACGAGCTAATTAGAGCATGGAAGTGAGTAAACGAACCTCAGTATAGGAGCACGGGGAGAAGGCAGTAGGCTGGTACTGTGTGAAACTGACTTCAGCAAACAGAAAAGTCATCCCTTTGACATGGTTTTTAAATTCTGCTTCTTGAGGGTACATACAAATATGTGATCAGCAGTAAGAAATTGTGGCTTCTTAAAAAAAAAAAAGGCAGGGACCCTCCCAACAGAGTCAGTTTTAAACCCCAGAGTCTGTCAGTTCCAATTCAGTGGGTTTGGTAACCAGCTTAGGCTAACTTGAGTGACTTTATCCCAAACTACTAGTCCTCTGACAACACTGCAACGCTGAACACTCCAGTTTGCAGGAGAAATGGAGCCAAGCATCAAGGTCCCTCCCACTGTCTCTCTCTACGGCCTGCTTGGCAGCGTGGGAAGAATCAGACGGAGGACCATGTGCTAGGATTAAATACAAACAACATACATATATCCATTCTCAGTGCTTGTGGTTCTTGGACTAAGTTACTGAACACTAGGAAAAAAACAAAGTTGGAAGTTCTTTAGATGATGTTTACTAAAGGCTCGTTCCCATCACTCTCAGTACACCGTACAGTAGACTGGAAGCTTCCAAGAAAATCATTAGTGAACTGTGATTAATCCAAAGCAGCCTAGACTTTTTAGAGATGAAGACACTCAAAGCAGAGTTAAAAGCTTCGAGGAAGAGAGGAAGGTGCTCCTGACTCGGGAGCCAGCAGCGAAGCCTCCCAAGTTAGAAGATTCGGAGGGAGGGATGGATTAGGAGGCACAAAGCAGAAACTGTGGGAAGACAAGAGACAGCGGGGCCCGAGGCGGGCAGAGAGACCCCCGACCGTCAAGGGCAGCGACAGCCCCGGAGAAGAAGATCTTAGAGGGGTAACAAAGAAGGAAAGGAAAACTAGGCACAGTGGTCCTCCAAGAACCCAGGCGACGGGCGGAGCCAGCGAGTCGGGGAGGGAGAGATGAGAGGTGCGGGCAGGAGGGCGTACACCCGCAAGTGAGAGAAAATGGGCTGTGGCGACGGAGGGAGGGCGTGTGAAGAGCGGAGGTAACCCCCCGTACGCCCGCAGGTCACAACTCCTGACCGGCGCGCCGCCTGGCCTCGCCGGGTGCCCGGGGCGCGAAGGCGGCCGACAGAGCCGCTGCCACTTCAGGACCCTGCCTCACCTTGTTTGCGCGTCCCGGCGTCCCGCCGCCCGTCCGCTCGCTGCTGCGCTCCGAGGGCCGAAGAGCGAGTGGCGCGCAGCCGGGGCTCCGTCCTGAGGCGAGGCAGCGGCCCCAGTCCTCCGCACCCCCTTGCTCGCCCCGGTCACTTCGCCTCGCTCTCCCGTAGGCGGAGAGCACGGACCCTACCCCGAACGCCGCTCCGCTGATTTGAAACGCTCCGTCCCAGGGTTCCCCGGAATAGGAGCGGCGCTCCTGCGGCCGCAGCGGCGGAGCCTCCGCCTGACCTCATGGGGGGGGCGGGGGGCAGGGGGAAAGGGGGGCGGGAGCCCAGTTGAGGAGGGGTGGGGGAGGGCGCGCGGGCGGGGGAAACATGGCGGCGGGGGCGGCCCCGGCGGCGCCTGCGCGGGAGGCGGGGGAGCTGGGGTAGGACCCAGTGTAGGGTCCGAGCGCAACTCCGCGGCCGCCCGCTGCGTGGCGAGGAGGGGCGGGAGGCGGGCGGGCCGCGCGGTGGCCCCCACGCCTCCGAAACCCGGACATTCGGCTTAGAGCACACACGGCCCCTGGTGCCCAAGACAGAAGAGGTGAAAACTGTCAAATATCCGGGGACACGGCGCGCCCGCCAGGAGGAGCGCCCCCGCCCCGAGCCTCCTGCCCGCGCTTGTCGCGGCCCCTCGTGGTCGCAGAGGGCCCGGGCGCAAGGTGTCTCCTCAAGCCGCTTCACTTCGGTGGGGCGCGCACCTCCAAAGAAGCCTGACCCGGGATGTCACACAACTGCTGTTCATCACTCTTGAGATGCGCTTCATCTTTCCCCCTGCGGGAGGTACAGACGATTAAGAAAAAAGAACAAATACGACACTTTACCCAGGGTCTGCTAAGCAGCCAGCGCTGAATTATGAACGCACTGAACTCTTAGAGCTACTCCACAAGGTCCACAGGCAGTGTTGTCTCCATTTCACAAGCGCCAAGACTGAGGTGTCAAAGTCAAATGATTACTTGCCCAAGGTTACGTAATTGGTAAGGGGCAGAACAGGGCCCAGGATCCCAAGCAGCGTGATTCCAGCGCCCAAGTTCTTAACCGCTGTGCCATGCTCTTTCCAAACTGGTGGAACTGCTATTCTGAGTCACAATCTTGACTCTCTCCCCCAAGTTCTGCCAGCCAAGCCCCCAACAAAAACCCCAGTCAAGCCTGTTTTTCCCCCTTGCAGGTCTTCTATTCATTCTTTGCCTTCTTGACGGTTATAGCCCGGGGCCACCTTCTTACACTTCTTCCTTTGCCTTTTCTTCTTATAATTCCAGACTCCTCCTCAGAAAAATAATGGAGCGTGCTGTTAGCAACCAGTTCACTCAGTTTGTTTTTTAAGGAAAGTGATGGGGTGGGTGTGGGACGGTAGTTCTTTATGCTTTGTAACATTTCTCTTTGCCTACCAGTCAACTCCTCTGGTGTCTGAGAGCTCAACATTGCTGACTTGGTATTTCAAATTCCCTCCACTGAAATTCTAGTAGTGCATTTTAAGTAACTTTGAAATAATCAGTTACTCAAAAACTGGCAAGAACTGAAGCTATCACCACATTGTTAGACTTTACCAAACTGGTAAAAAGAAAGAGAGAACTCCAAATGCACGTGGAATTTATATTATCTTTTACCTGCCTGTCAGTGGATTCAACACAATGCATCTTTGTTAACAGGCACGCATGCATTCATTGGCTTCTCCACCATGCTTATTTAATAATTATCACCGTATACCTATGTTACACACAAAATGCCTGTTAGGTAGAAAGCACCTGTTACAAGAGTTTACAGTCTCACTGATGAGATGTGTTTAAAGCAATTGATTTCAGTGTGTATGAAAAATCTGGCACGTTAAGTTAAAAATAAACAAGTGAATACAACTGAGTGAAATACATCCAAGATACTGCTTCATCCCGGACATAAAAAGGTTTAAGTGGGGTAGTTTTACAATACGTTTTCAAACAGAAATAATGGGAAAATAGGGTAATCACGTGTAGCCATAGCCTCCCCAATTCACCCTACGAGAAAACCCTCCAGATACATAGCAAGGATGGGAGCAGTTATAGAATCTGCATTTGAACAATTGGATAGGAATAAGATAGATTACAAATAGACTTATCTGATAGGAATTAGTTGTTGTTTGGGTTAGAATGCTTTGAATAGTTAATCTAGTGGACAGAGCACCATGGCTTGGAGTCAGAAGACATGAGATATGTTACATTAACACGACCATTTCTCTTGAGTGTGTCTTCCTGAATTTAGAGTGGGGTAATGAAGATATTCCCTGGAGAAGGAAATGGCAACCCACTCCAGTATTCTTGCCTGGAGAATCCCATGGAGAGAAGAGCCTGGCAGGCTACAGTCCATGGGGTTGCAAAGAGTCGGACACGACTGAGCTACTTCACTACTAATGAAGATATTGGACTGATCTGCCTCACAGCATTGTTCCAGGTTAAAAAAAAAAAAAAAAGTCATGAAAGTACCTTGTAAACTTGTAAAAATTATATATAAAATGTAAAACAATGTTTTTCTTAAATCAGACTGATTGGCCACTAGAAGCTAGGGATGTAATTATGAAAGATATTGCAAGTTACCCTGTAGCCTAAAATGTCAAGAATTAGAGTTTGTAATGAAATAGGACAAACTCTGAAGAATGGGGAGATGTAACAGAAGTGCAAGAAATAAGAAAACAAGTCAAAACAAAATAATAATGGTGAAAAGAATGCTGAAAATGGTGATGGCTATTGTGTGCTGAGGGCTTCCCCTATGGCTCAGCGGTAAAGAATCTGCCTGCAATGCAGGGGACGAGTGCTTGATCCCTGGGTTGGGACGATCCCCTAGAGGAGAACATGGCAACCCTCTCCAGTATTCTTACCTGGAGAATCTCTAGACAGAGGAGACTGGCAGGCTACAGTCCTTGGGGTCGCAAAGAGTCAGAGCATGCACACACACGTTATGGGCTGAATTGTACCCCTGCCCCCAAATTCATATGTTGAATCTTAAGTATCTCAAAGTGTAATGTTACTTGGAGATAAACTATTTAAATAGGTAATCAAATTAAGATGAGATCTTTAGGGTGGGCCCTAATCACTCATGACTGTTGTCCTTATGAGAGGAAATTAGGACACACACAGGCACACACACTGACCATGTAAGGACATAGTGGGAAGCCAGCCATCTGCAAGGCAAGGAAAGAAGCCTCAGAGGAAACCAAACCTGTTGACACCTCATTCTCAGACACACAGGCTCTATGAGAACTGTGAGAAAATAAATTTCTGCTTATTGCTGTTTAAGCCATCCAGTCTGTGATACTCTGTTGTGTCTACTATAACATAAAAGCCCAATATAACAGTACAAAATTGAAATGGCAACTGATATCCTCTGTATTAGTTAACTGTTAATTGCTGCATAACAAATTGCCACAAACCTGGTACTGGTCTCAAACTACACACATGTATTATCTCAGTTCCTGGGGGTCAGAAGTCCAAGCAGAGCAGAGCTGGGTGTGATGCTCAGTCTCACAAAGTTGAAATCAAGGTGTCAGCCAGGCTGCATTAACTTGTGGAGCTCAGAGTCTTCTTTACAGCTCATTCAGGTGATTGGATTCAGTTCCTCAGGCTGGTAGGGCTGACACCCTGGGCATCTCCAGGCTCTAGAGACTGCCCCTCTCCATAGTCAGCTTACAATAGGGCTGTTCATTTCATCATGCTCAGCAGGAGAACTTCTCTCTCCTCCAGAAGAGACTTTAATTACATCTTCAAAATCTCTTCACTGTTTTCATATAAAGTAACCTAATCATCACAGTGGGACTTCCCTGGTGGCCCTGCCAGTGCAGGAGGCGCAGGAGACACGGATTCAATCCCTGGGTTGGGAAGATCCCCTGGAGAAGGGCACAGCAACCCACTCCAGTATTCTTGCCTGGAGAATCCCATGGACAGAGGAGCCTGGCGGAGTACAATCCATGGGGTCACTGAGTTGGACACAACTTATCAACTAAACAGCAACAGTTATCAGAGTGGTCACCAAGCACTCATATACAGGGAAGGGAATATACAGGGTGTATGAACCTGGGGGGAAGAATCTTGGAAGTTATCTTAGAATTCTGCCACCAGGTCCCCTAGCAGTTTGACAAGATCAATTTAATTATATATTTATAGAAATTCGACAAGACAGAGACCATGCAGGCAGACATGGACACACACATACACAGGCGCACACACGCCACAAAGCACCCAGCCACGGCTGAGGCCTAGTCCCTCAGGAAGCATTTGCCAGCTTGCTGTGTGCCTAATAGATGTGAAACTTAGGGCTTTCGAGTGCATTAACTCTGATTAGAGAACAAACTGAAAAGTATCAGGACACCTTTTTTAGCCTCTCCGCTCAATTTGCGTTTCTTTAAAACACTCTTCTGGTCCATTATTGAATGGAACTGTTATTTAAGGCGAGCCCACAGGGGGCCTGCTTAAGCCCCTGACTTACTCCAAAGAGTGAAATAAGAAGCAGAATAAGGAAGAAGGTTTCTATTCCCCTGTGGCTCACAAAATAATGTAGACAAGTAGCCTAGTGGGGTGGGGTGTGTGTTTAAATATAGAAATAAATATGGACTTTCTAAGTGAAACAAATATGTTTCATCCCCTTAAAGGAGTGAGCTCTTAACTGGGCTTCAAGGAGAGATCGAGATGGAGCTTAAAGCCAGGAAAGGATCTAAAGCTGTACAGATTTTCTAACATCAAAGGATGACATTAGCCATAAACAACATGAACTCTATCTTGCATGCAGGACTCTGGGAAGACTCTAACCCTGCCCTCTTCTGTCAAAACTTCTCAGAGCTGACTTCTCAACACAGCTTCTTTGCATTTCATTCTTACAAGAGCTCAAGTTGGGAGGGTCAGAAATAAAAACTGTTCTGGGCACTTTGGAATCAAAGGGTTCTAAAAATAGAACTATAGGATGAGTGCAAAGGATACCACTGAGCATTCTGAAGCGTGAGAGTAATAAGAAGCAATGTCTGTTTGAGAATCAGCATGACTTCTCTGAGTCAGACAGGGGCAAAGGCAAATGCAGGGAGACTGGTAGGAAGAGCTGCAGTAGGCAGACAAGTGACGATGCAGCTTAGAATAGGGTGGTAGCAGAAGAGACTTAAAAAAAAAAAGGCAGAGACAGCAGAGATATATTTAAGAGGATGACCCAGCAACTAGGAAGACCCATTCAACTAGATGAAAGATGATGTCATTCACTATGCTGAGAAGGACTGAAGCAACCAGATTTTGGAGGGGGGGGGAGTTGGGGGGGGGAGTAGGGGACTGCATTGCATAGGAGGTCCATTTGAGACATGTTACCTTTGTTACTGAGATACTCAAGAGGAGAAATCAAGCAGGCAGGGATGTATGCACCAAAGGCTCAGAATAAATTCTGTGTGATGGAGAGGCTTCATTGGCATGCTTCTACAGAAAGTGGTGCTCAAGTGTTGTCTGTCTCCCCAGCGTGCTACAACATGATATACATAACAACCTGGATGGATCCCAAAATTATTATTCTAAGTGAAAGATGCCACACAAAAAGGGGCGCATACCATACGACTCAATTCATATAAAACTCTAGAAAATGAAAACAAACCTGGAGTGGTAGAAAGCAGGTAAATGATTGCCTGGGGATGTGCAGCTCATTTGTCCATTCATTCGATAACTATTTATTGAACATTTCCCATATGAAAGGCAAATGCTAAATTCTATGAGAGACACAAAGAAATATAAGATCTGGTCTCAAAATTTATAAAATCATTTTGAGGAGATATGTAAAAGTTCAAGTAACCATTATACCAAGCACGTGTGATGTGTCATATGTGTGACACAAGCAATGGAAATTCATACAATCACACTTTGTCATATCAGTAAATTGGAAATAAAATCCTAACATCAGATATTTGGTTACATATATTATATGAATATATAACTGAATACTCCACACTCTTTCAAAAACAATACATGATTTTATCTATTGAAATGGAAAGATTCATGATAGATTACAAAATGGTACTACGATACCCCTCCCACAATAAATACACACACACACACACACGTATACACATACAGAGAAATAGTTAAGAAAACTATACAATAAGATACTAACTGATTATTCTTTCAGGCATGAGATTATGTGGGTTATATTCTTTTTTTCAATTTTATTTTACTTTTATTTATTTATTTATTTTGGCCACACCATGCAGCTTGTGGGAATCTTAGTTCCCCCACAAGGGATCTAACCTGGGCCCTCAGCACTGGAAGCCCAGAGTCCTAACCACTAGACTGCCAGGGAATTTCTGGGGGTTATTATATTCTTTTACTTTTATGTACTTTCTGATTTTTCTGTATTGAGACTAAAAGAAGGAAATAATGGGACTTTTTTTTTCTAATAAATAGGAAAGGCTTTAGAGAAATTTTGATGCAGAGTCATGTTTTAGCCAAGTCATTTTTGAATTTTTTTACTGAGGTTTGACATATAATATTACATTAGTTTCGAGTGTGCAACAAATGATTTGATATTTGCATACACTGTGAAATAATGACCACAATAAATCTAGTTAACATCCATCACCATACATAGTTACAAAAATTTTTTTCTTGTGATGAGGACTTTTAAGATCTACTCTCTTAGCAACTTTCAAATGTCCAATACAGTATTATTAACTATAGTCACCATGCTGTACATATATCTCTGTGACTTATTTATTTTATAACTGAAATTTTGTACCTTTTGACCCACTTTGTCCCCCTAAACCCCTCTAGGCACGTCATGTCTAGATGAGACTATATCTACTAGAGATACACAACTAGGGCACTTAATTAGAATATGTTTCTTGAGAGATGGTAGTTAAAACAATGGAAACAGTTAAGAAAACTCAGAGGAACCTAGACTCACGAAAGACTTAGTTATCACTTAAGACTTAGTTACAACTGGTGTGTGCTCAGGTGTGTCTGACTCTTTGCAATCCCATAGACTGTAGCCCACCAGGCTCCTCTGTCCATGGGATTCTCCAGGCAAGAATACTGGAGTAGGTAGCCATTCCCTTCTCCAGGAGATCTTCCTGACCCAGGGATTGAACCGTCTCTGCATCTCCTGCATTGCAACAGATTTTTAACCCACTGAGCCACCTGGGAAGCCCTTAGTTAACTAGAGGAGACACCAAAAGAACAATGGGGGAAAAAAAGAGGTCACTTCCAAGTGAGAAACAAGAAAACATCAGAATGAACAGAAATGTAGGTGTGCTAAGCATAAGAGAGTGAGAGGCACTTACTCTTACAGGAGTAAGTGCCTGTAGGACTTACAGTGACACTCTTTAAGTAGAAGTGTCCAAAGCAAGTGTAGAATTTTAAACAGAAGATGCCTTTTTTAAAAAATGTACCATGATATTACCGTATAAAATGTGTCATCTTTCTCAAATGCAAATCTAAATATGTCATTTAGTGTCAAATTGCTTCTTCTTTGCACATTAGAACTCATAGAAATCAGGAGACCAGAGCTAGAAAGGAATGCAAAGACCATTTCATCTTGGCCCTTAATTTCACAGATGAGAAAATTGAGGCCCAGAGAATTAAACTGATTTGCCCAGGGTTATACAACCAGTGACTTAAATATAGTCACAATTTTTCAGCTGTCTGTGCTAAAGGGGAATGCAGGAGCCTTGGTAAATGAATCCTTAGATATTGCACTAATCTCACTTTGTCAACAGTTTTAAGGTTCCTCCTTTCACGATCTTCCTTTTCCTGTAACTCGGCTTGGGCCTAACCTATGCCCCTTCTTTCCACCTTCCCCTCTCCTTTTCCCTAAACCTATCTCTTTTGTGGGGACTGCTTCATTTTGCCAGGACTCTGCTCCTACGATCATCATCATAAGGATGCCCCACTCTCTACATCCTAGCGAACAGTTTCTCCTTTTATCAGACTCAGAGCTAATGTCACTTTCCCTAGGAAATATTTTCTGTCCACCCAGGAGACAATGCACACACCTCGGTGCAGTGGTGAAGAGCTAAGTTTGTCTGGGTTTGAATCCAAGTTCTGCCACTCACTGTGACCTTGGGCAAATGCCTGAATCTCTTTTTGCCCACCTGTATTTTGTAACACGGGGATCCTAATAATTCCTTATCTATTGGATTCTCCTGAAGGTTAAATAAGTTACTATACATGAAAGCACTTAGAACTATACCTGGTACACAGGAAGCGCTACAGAATTCCTAGAAACTATAGGGACCTCCCTGGTGGTCCAGTGGTTAAGACTTCACCTTCCAACATGGGGAGTGCAGGTTTGATCCCTGGTTGAGGAGCTAGGATCCCACATGCCTCATGGCCAAAAAAAAAAAAAATACATAAGACAGAAACAATATTATAACATACTCAATAAAGACTTTTTAAAAATGGTCCACAGGAAAAAATCTTTAAAAAAAAATATAAAAGAAGTCTTAAATACTGTCATTATCTCAAACCCATTCCTCTCACCAGAGCACCTGAAATACTCTCGGGTATTCTGTACATACCTGCCTCCCCCTACTAGACTATAAGCAGTTGCTTAGCACACACGCACAGCCATAAGCAGTTAAGGGGTACATAAAATAATTAGCTGCGAAATATGATGTCAAAACTACTTTTGAAAAGACTTGCATATCACTTCTTCCATGTGAGCAAATGAGCTCCCTTAAATACTATGTCATTTGGGCAAGTCTTTTACATTTTCTAACTCTTCTCCAGCATGTAAATGGGATAGTAACACACTATTCAACATTTCACAAACTGTAATGAATAGCAATGGCAACCCACTCCAGTACTCTTGCCTGGAAAATCCCATGGACGGAGGAGCCTGGTAGGCTGCAGTCCATGGGGTCGCTAGGAGTCGGAGACAACTGAGCGACTTCACTTTCACTTTTCACTTTCATGCACTGGAGAAGGAAATGGCAACCCACTCCAGTGTTCTTGCCTGGAGAATCCCAGGGACGGGGGAGCCTGGTGGGCTGCCGTCTATGGGGTCCAACAGAGTCGGACACGACTGAAGCGACTTAGCAGCAGCAGCAGCAGCAAGGTACTTCAAGATGAAAAGCACTACAGAACTGCACAGTATTTTTTAACAGGGTTTGCCTTCTTCATTGGAGAAGGAAATGGCAACCCACTCCAGTGTTCTTGCCTGGAGAATCCCAGGGATGGGTGAGCCTGGTGGGCTGCCGTCTATGGGGTCACACAGAGTCGGACATGACTGAAGTGACTTAGCAGCAGCAGCAGCCTTCTTCATTCTTGAAGATAGTAAATGTGACTATAGGAACTTGTTTATAGCCTATAAACAAGTTTTTTCAGGTTCAGCTCAGTTCAGTTCAGTCACTCAGTCATGTCCAACTCTTTGTGACCCCGTGAATCACAGCACGCCAGGCCTCCCTGTCCATCACCTAGCTTTCTTCTAATGTAACATTACATTAGAAGATTTCAACGGCAAAGTAGCAGGAGCTTCTTGGGAACAATGGTCCCAGTTTCATAAACATGCTATTGTTGGGGGTCTCTGCCTCTTATCATTAGGTGAGACCTGCACAGCATCTGATCAAGTTTCTTTCTCTAGTCTTTCAGCCCAACGAAGTCTCCATTGCATCAGCAGTTGTTGATCAGTTTCGGTAACTGATTCCATGCAAAAGTCAAACCTTCCCTAACCAGCAGTCATGACGCCTCATGCCTACTAATAGCCACAGAACAACTTCAGACTAGCTTCAGCCTCCGCTAACACCCACAAAATAAAAAAGTCTAAAGTAGCACCAGCCAACAGAAATATAATGTGAGCCAAAAACATTAGCCACACATGCAATTTTAAATTTTCAAATAGCTATATTTTAATAAGTAAAAGGAAACAGGTGAAATTAATTTAATAACATTTTATCTAAGTCAATGAAACCAAAATATTTTCAACAAGTGATCATTACAAAAAAGAATTAATGAGACGTTTTATATTACTCTTTTTTTGTCCTAAGCCTTTGAAATCCAGTGTGTATTTTATACTTACAACACATCTTAACTTGGACTGGCTATATACTAACTACTCAATAGTCACATGTGGCTAGTGGCTACCATATTGGACATGGTAAGTTTAGAGATCTGGTTTACTGACCTGAAATAACCTAAAATTATATACTTATATATACCAGAGAATTGTCTCCAGCAGCACTCCCCTTGCACAATACCCTACAAGTGTAAGAAATGACATAGAAGATGTAACTTTTATTATCTACACATTAAAAGTTTTCCTAAGTACTACTAATAAACTACAAAGGCATTATGTAGTAATATGATAGAATGGCAAACATGATAGTACAGAAAAATATGAAAATTCTAAAGGATTAATTGCATATGGAAGACCAACTGTTAAATTTCTGACCAGTCAGAAGAGAAATAGGGAGCAGGAATTACCCACTGAGTGTATCAAGTTTAGAACAGAAGACATTTAAAAAATAAAAGCAATGCTTTGTCTGAATTTTTGAGGATTTGGAATCACATGAATATTTTTAAAGAAAAACAATTGTATTACTTTCAAGTATATTGAGAAGTGTAAATTAGACTGGCAAAGAGTTGGTAGAAACCCTTGATAGATAGACCCGCTCTATTAATCAGGAAGACAGTAAGCCAACTAAGGGCATCTAATACTTCCCATGTGCTATTTCCTCTGTCTAAGCACGCCATGCCCCAAGTCCTTTTCTCCCAAGCAACTTCTGCTAATCTCCAGATCTCAGATTAATGTTTTTCTCCAGATGACCTTTTCTCATATCTTAGACTAGAATGGATAGTTCTGTAATATTCCCAAAGCACCTTGTACTCAAATAGTATCACCCCATTACTGTAAACCATTATTTGCCTTCATGCTAGAATGTAAGCCTCATGGAGGAATGAACTAGGTGTGTCTTGTTTGTTGGTGAACCCCAGTGTCTCAAATGAAGCCTGGCACATTGGGAGCACACAAATATTGTTAAGTCATTAACTCAAGCCCCTAATAATTATGTTTTGTTATGGACAACTGTTGGGTTAGCGAAAAAGTTCATTCGGGATTTTCCTGGACAACTTTTTGGACAACCCAATGTATTAGCATACCAATTGCACGTAGAAGAAGGCATCAACAGTGTTTATTCCTTTAAGTACTTTATACTCTTCTAATATAGTCATATTTATAATACTGATGTTCTTGGCAATGTTTTTATTTTTCCATGAAAAGTGAAAGTCGCTCAGTCATGTCTGACTCTTTGTGACTCCATAGACTATAGGCTGCCAGGCTCCTCTGTCCATGGAATTCTCCTGGTAAGAATATTGGAGTGGATAGTCATTGCCTTCTCCAGGGGATCTTCCCAACCCAGCAATCAAACTGGGGTCTCCTGCATTGCCATGAAGAGGGCAAAATCTCAGTTTTGGTCTGCATATTGTCAATCAGTGAAGTGCATATTAATGAAGCTATCCTGTATTATGATTAAATGATCCTTGGAACTTCACACCAGCCACTTCATCTCAGGGATTAAAGTTTTAGAATGTGATTTATCTACCTGACATAAATGATTTTAAGGTTGTCTCTCTTTAATTCAAGCCAGGTCAAAGTGAGTGAAACTCGCTTAGTCGTGTCCCACTCTTTGTGACCCCATGGACTATACAGTCCATGGAATTCTCTAGACCAGAATACTGGAGTGGGTAGCCTTTTCCTTCTCCAACCTAATACAGAGTTTGGATATAAACCCCACCTTATATCCATATATATGTAGTGTTTATATCCAAACTCTACTTTAACATTCATGATATGGGAAACTGTATTTCACCTGAATTTTAACTTTCCTGACATTCCTGGAAAAACTAATTTTTTAACAACTATTTCCCCACAGCATGAAATATGTACAGCCAGGAGCTACCCCATTAAATAGCCACACCCATCTTGCCCAACTCTAACACTTTGCTAGTAATTAGCTGTGCAGCCTCAGGAATGTTACAAATGTTCTAAACTCTTCTAAGTTTCCCATCTCACTCTAGGACATTTTTGCTTGTCATTCTTCAATATGACACTCACTACTGTTTCCCTTATTACTCTCAAAGACTAGAGTTAATATTTGTTGAGTGCTATGGTGGACCAGGTACTGTGCTAAGCCCTTTAGAAATATTATTTCATTTAATCCTCACAGCAATCCTATGAGGTAGGTGTCATGAGTGTCTTCATTTCACAGAGGTGCAATGTGAAGCACCGAAGGTTAAATAACTTCCATAAGGATTCACAGGTATTAAGAGGCAGAGCTGAACACTGATCCTGAGCAGAGCAGCTCCAGAATTTAGGCTACATCATTTTGATGAAAATGTTTGTATTCTAGTGCCTCTGCCTTGCTCTGGCCTTCTCAGTGGAAAATGAAAAAGCTATTATATATAATTTTTACTCAAGATACTTGAGTGTATATCAGATCATCACATTTATACACCTTAAACTTACATAATGTCATATGTCAATTAAATCTCAATAAAACTAAAAAAATGTTTTAAGATACTTTTGGCAATGATATAGTAAAAAGAATGTCTATTAGTTTTTTTCAACTTAAGTTACACTATCATTCCTCTTCCTAAATTCTACCTACCTTTTTTATATATTTGAAAATCACTACAACAGATTTTTTTCCAACAGGAAACAGTTAATAAATAGTATATATATTTAATAAATACATATTTATTACCATGATCCTTGTTACAGACAGCTTTTCCCCCTCTGCTCAAAATTCATCTAAAACTTGAGTTATATGAATGGGAAGTTAAAATTTCTGAGTTGGAAAGGATCTTAGAGAAGACCCAACCTCCTCATCTTAAAGGCAAGGATTCCTGCATCAAGACTGAATATGTTAGTCCTTTAGTTCATTTATTCATTAATTTTTCAAACATTTATTGAGTATTGAGTATCTGCTATGTGTTCTACCAGCTTCCCAGGTGGCGCTAGTGTTAAAGAACCGCCTGCCAATGCAGAAGACACAGGAGGCACGAGTTTGATCCCTAGGTCGTGAAGACCCCCTGAAGGAGGGCATGGCAACGCACTCTAGTATTCTTGCCTGAGAAATCTCATGGACAGAGGAGCTGGGTGGGATACAATCCATGGGGTCGCGGGTGTCGCTCAGACTTAGCAACTAAACAACAACAAATACAATTGAATAAGCAAGATAATTTCAGGCAATAAGAAGTGCATGAAGAAAAACTGAAGAAATGAGGACTTCCCTGGTGGCGCATTGGATAAGAATCTGCTTGCCAATGCAGGGGACACTAGTTTGATCCTTGGAAGATTCCACCTGCCACAGAGCAACTAAGTCCGTGAGCCACAATAGCGGAGCGTACCGTGCTGCAACTACTGAAGCTCATGAGCCTAGAGCTTGTGCTCCACAACGAAGAGTAGCCCCCACTCACTGCAACTAGAGAAAGCCTGAGCAAAGCAATGAAAAGCCAGGGCAGCCAAAAATAAATAAATAAATACATGAAATTTTAAAATTCTTTAAAAACAAAACAAAAAACCTGAAAACAAGAGAAATGCGACAGCGAGTGATTTGAGATGGGAGGAGCTATTTCTAAAGAAATGGTCAGGAAATAATGCTCTTAAGAAGCAAAATTTGCACTGAGCTCTGAATGAAGAGAAGAAGCCACCCAAGCAAAGATCTGAGAGAAAGCCATTCCAGGGAGGAAATGACAAGTGAAAAGCCCTGAGGTGGGGATGAATTGGATGGATTAAAGTAATAGAAGAATAGCCATTATAGCTGAAGAACGGTAAGTTAAGGGCTGAGTGGTATAGAGCATGATACTGTGAAAATGAGGATAAAAATAAAACTGCTAACAGCCTGTGGTCTGTGTCAAGGAATTTTAATATTATTCTAACTGTAATAAGAAGCAGTGATAAGATGTCTTAGTTTTTTACATAATAATATTAAGTGGTGTTAAAGCCTTAAATCAGAGTACAATGTGTGTGTGTTAGCTGATGAGTCATGTCTGACTCTTTGGTGACCCCATGGACTATAGCCCACCAGGCTCCTCTGTCCATGGAATTCTCCAGGCAAGAATACTGGAGTATGTTGCCATTTCCTTCTGCAGGGGATATTCCTGACCCAGAGACTGAACCTGGGTCTCTTGCATTGCAGATAGATGCTTTACCATCGGAGCTACTAGGGAAGCCCAAATCAGAGTACAACAGCTGTAACTTATCATTAGTTCTCAGTTGTATACAGAATTGCTAGACCATGAGTTGAGTTTGTTTAATATCAATGCTTTGATAAAATAATGGAAATTTTTTAGAAATGGTAGCAATTACTGTTATAGTAATGTCCCCCATTGAATCACACCTCCCTGGACACATGGTCTTCCTGTAGTCCTTTAACACAGTAACCCTGAGCTTGGCCTCTCACATTGTCTCTGTGACTTGCTTTGGCTAGTGGGACATAAGCAAGCATGTCACCAGCAGAGGCTTGCAAAGCACGTACGTATTGGAGCCTGCTCTCCTTTGCTACTGGTAGAACCCATCAACCATATGAAGAAGTTCAGGGTAGCCTGCTGGAGTGTGAGTGACACTTGGCCTAGATTCTTCCACCACTCCAGCTGACAGCCAACCACCACCAGACAAATGAATAAACCCAACCACAGACATAAACCCTGCTAACACTCCACCCAGATAAAGCCAACCCAGACCAAGCCCAGATCACAATGCGTGCGTGCTCATTTGTGTCCAACTCTTTGTGGTCCCATGGACTGTAGCCCACCAGGCTCCTCTGTCCATGGGATTCTTCAGGCAAGAGTACTGGAGTGGGTTGCCATGTCCTCCTCCCAGGGATCTTCACAACCCAGGGATCTAACCCTCAACTTCTGTGTCTCCTGCACTGGAGGCAAATTTTTTACCACAGACCACTGGGGAAGACTGCCAGATCACAGGCTAGTGAGCAAATCAAACATTTTAAGCCTCTAAATTTGGGGGTAATCTGTTGTGCAGAAATGAGTAATTGAGGCAGCTATATAAATAGAATCCCATTTCATAAGCTTCAAGGCAACCAAAAATTTGTGCATTACTGTATTTAAACTACTTTGTTTTAGTGCTTCTTTTTGTCCCAGCCACACTGCACTCCATGTGGAATCTTAGTTCCCCAACCAGGGATCAAACCTGGGCCTCCTGCAGTGGAAGTGTGGAGTCTTAACCACTGGACCACCAGGGAAGTCCCCAATCTAAACTACTCTTAAGTGACACTTTGTAAAATGATTCAATTGGTTTCAAGGTACTTAAAACAGTTTAAATGATACATTCACAAAATATCAATGATACATATTTTAAAAACCACCCAAACCTATTAATATTACAGTTACTCCTGTACAGATATTCAAATACAGTTATTATATATAAATATCATTCCAAAAGGATACATTTTTATTTTGGGGGAAGGGACTTATCCACTTTATCCATGCAATTTATCTTTGTTTTCTTTTTTATAATTATATTTATTTATTTTAAATAATTGATGATTGCTTTACAATATTGGTTTGATTTCTGTCATACATCAACATGAATTAGCCATAGGTATACATATGTCCCCTCCCTCTTAGTTTCTTTCTTTAAGTTTTGAATAACAATTTCACAAGGTTCAAAACCAAAAATGTCATAAACTGATATCCAGTTAAAAGTTCTTCCCATTTCTGTCATATCCATATACTACCCCCGTGCCACACAACCATTGTTATTCATTTCTTATATATTCTTCCAGGGTTTATGATTTTTTTATTCAAGAACTAAAATAGCAAAACTATATTTGTATGTATTTTAAAGTAGCGAATGGGAGAAAAGGGGAGGATATAATGGTATTTGTTAAAAGAGAACTCTTTCTGCACAGGATGGTTGCCATTCTCTTTATCATCAATTTTTGCTCAGGTTTTATCAACTAAATTAATTAAGGAAGTATTTGTTGAGTCCCCTCTCAAACACAATTCTAGGTTCTGGCTCTGTATGTAGCCTAGATAAGAAATCATCAATACACTCTAGTGAAACCAAAAGTAGCTTTTAATGGATGACTCTAATTTCACAATAAAACAATAGTTTTTATAAATGTAGTAGTCTCTAACCAAGAAATCCAGTTTTTTTTTTTTTATTGAATGTGTTAAAGGAAATTGAATATTTAGAAAACAACTGATCAAAACATAAACAGCTGGAAACAGCAAACATGAAGCCAAAGAAAAGAAAAATACAAGAAACTTGAGAAAACAGCTTTAGGAATGTCCATAGTTACTAGCTTTCAACCACCAGGAAGATGTCCAACCAAAACTAAAATTTAAATGCCTTCAGGGAAAAAGGAGTTTCAACACTTAGCAACTTCATTACTAAGAAAGTATCTGACCTAAATTCACAGGGGAACCACTCATATTTTAAGTTACCTCATACTAATCTTTCTCAAGCTTATAAATATATTGGTGATGTGATGGACTCAAAAGCATCTTAAAGACCACACACGAACTTTAATATTAACTTGTACTGAGATAACAAAGTAACTAAAAACTGAATAATGTATATCCCGTGAGAAGTCACAGCTCTAAGCAACAACACAGCATTCTGCTGCATAGAAAGCCAGAAGGCAGGCTTGGTCAACCATGAGATCACCACTTGCATTTTTATGTATCCCCCTCCCAGTATTTGAAAGAACTTGCGCAACTGAAATCAGTTCAAACGAGTCTGTCCACAACATCCTTGAATAGCCTTCAGTGTTTAACATTTTATTCTCAAGTGACTTCTTTTCCACACATCGTTATGATGATAGTCAGTTTTGATGTTGAAAACGAACAGGTCTTGAAAGCAGATTGTTTCAAAATGTGTTAATATATAAAGTTTCTCAGCTCTGCAATTTTTTTTCTATTACCCTTATCATAGAACCAGGTGAGGGAAAAGGCTAGAGATGCTATTAATAGAATAGTTCGGAAGAAAACATGACATAAGCAAATGATGCTCTTCAATGGAGTGAAATTTATGGAATTTCATAATGGAAATTATGAAAACTATGTTAGTCAGTATTGTCCAGAAAGACAACTAGTAAGACAGAACTAGTAAGGTATAAATATTATATATATATATATATATACACACACACACACACACACACACACACACATACAAGATGTAAGTTTATATATACATATTATATGGGCTTCCCAGGTGGCACTAGTGGTAAAGAACCTGCCTGCCAAAGCAACTTGGGTTCAATCCCTGGGTCAGGAAGATCCCCTGAAGGCGGGCATGGCAACCCACTCCTGTATTCTTGCCTGGAGAATCCCATGGACAGAGGAGTCTGCTGGGCTGCAGACTCCACAGGGTTGCAAAGAGTCAGATATGGCTGAAGTGACTTAGCATGCACCCATATGTATCATATATACAAGGTTATATATTAATATATATTGGGTTGGCTAAAAAGTTTGTTCAGCTTTTTCCATCAGCCAGTATGGAAAAACCTGAAGGAACTTTTTTGCCAGCCTAATATATAAGAGATATCTAGAGACTGGTTGATTAATTTAAGGAATTGTTTCTCACAGTTGTGGAGACCCACAGGCTGGAGAGCCAAGGAAGAGTTGATGTTGAAGTTCAGGCCAGTCTCCTGGCAGAAGTCCTTCTTCCTAGAAGGAGGTCAAAATTTGTCTTATTAAGGCCTTCAACTGATTGGATGAGGCCGACCCACTGGGCCTGTTACTGAGAGTAACATGCTTTATTCAAAGTCTACTGATTTAAATGTTAATCTCACCTCAAAATACCTTGTGAGCAATATCTAGAATAACACTTGAATAAATATCTGGATACCTAGGCCTAGCCAAGATGGGACATAAAACTGACTATCACACCAATGAACCCTCAACAAATACTTCTTGAGCAATACAGATGATCCTGGGAAATGGTACATGAAATGGATTTTTGTATACAGAAGCCCCATGACTTCTCAAACTAATGCTACTTTTAGCTTGGAGTTTGGTCCTGCTAGTCCCTGTGGCACTGCAAAGAGAGGCAAATAATAACCCAATAGATAGTCAGGTTCAGCCCATGAAGGCTTGAGACCTAGAGGATTCATATTTGAAAGAACTCTTGTGGCGGATTCATTTTGATATTTGGCAAAACTAATACAATTATGTAAAGTTTAAAAATAAAATTTAAAAAATAAAAATAAAAAAAGAAAGAACTCTTGATCTTCTTAAACTGGCAGACCTGAAGGGAAGCCTGAACATGCTCACATGAGTTCTTCTGCTAATCCGCAGTGGGGTTGCTCAGTCTAGAAAAGTGACCTCCTGCCTTGGAGTCTTGCTTTGTCCTCCAGTTCCTCAATGAGCCTCAATGCCTGCCCTGACTTCAACTTACTTGACCAGAGCCCAAACACTCTCTGTGCACCATGAACTGGGGCTGCTTCCACATACCAAGAGCAATTATTTGTCTGATTCCAAACATCAGCACATGGATGGTCTTCAGTGCTGGAGCTTGCTGTGTCCCTTTGAACACTTAATCTGGGTACTGAACCCGATTCCAATGTGTGTTTCAGTGTGTGTGTGTGGTGGAGGGGGCAGGTCTTATCCCTCAAAGCAGCAAATAACTCTCCACACACCAGCTGGCTGCCTTACAATTCAGCTCAATGTTGACCCTATCCACCCAGAGATAGCATCGGATTCTACAAGGTCAGGGCTCAGTCCCACAAAACTGTCCCATCCCCCAACTTCAGGTTATCACCAGTGCTTCTGAGCAACTAGTTATAGAGTGTAGGTTCCAACAAGCTTCTCCTTGGGGTCAGTTAATTTAATAGAGTGGCTCACAGAATTTGAGGGAAACTGTTACTAGATTTTACTAGATTAGCAGCTTATGATAAAAGAATAGAACTCAGAAACAGCCAGAGGGAAGAGATGCACATGGAAAGGTATGGGGAAAGGATGAGGAGCTTCCTATGCTCTCTCCAGGCTGCCACTGTCCCCAAATTTCCCAAATTTAGCAACCCAGCAGCTTTCTAAATTCTGGCCTTTTAGGTTTCTCTGGAAGCTTCATTACATGGGCTGCTGCTGCTGCTGCTGCTAAGTCGCTTCAGTCGTGTCTGACTCTGTGCAACCCCATAGACGGCAGCCCACCAGGCTCCCCCGTCCTCTGGGATTCTCCAGGCAAGAATACTGGAGTGGGTTGCCATTTCCTCCTCCAATGCATGAAAGTGAAAAGTGAAAGTGAAGTCGCTCAGTCGTCCAACTCTAGAGACCCCATGGACTGCAGCCTACCAGGCTCCTCCGTCCATGGGATTTTCCAGGCAAAAATACTGGAGTAGGGTGCCATTGCCTTCTCCTCATTACATGGGCATGAATGATCAAATCATTAGCCAACGACCCCTGAATCAACCTCCAGGTCCTCTCCTCTCCTTGGACACCAAGAGGTGGGACTGAAAGTTACAACCCTTTAATCACCTGGTTGGTTCTCCGGGCAACCTACCCCCATCCTCAAACAGGGTCCAAAAGTCACTTCATTGACATAACAAGACACCTTTATTGCTCTCCTCCCAGGAACTTCCAAGGTTTTTAGCAGCTCTGTTCCAGAATTGAGAGTGAAAAACAAACATATATTTCTCCTTAGAAATCACAGTGCATGCATGTTAAATCCCTTCAGTCGTGTCTGACTCGTTTCGACCCCATGGACTGTAGCCCACCAGGCTCCTCCATCCATGGGATTCTCCAGGCAAGAATACTGGAGTGGGTTGCCATGCCCTCCTTCAGGGGATATTCCTGACCCAGGGATTGCACTCGCATCTGCCTGCGTCTCCTGCATTGCAGGTGTATTCCTGACCCACTGAGCCATGTGGGAAGCCCAGAAATCACAGTATCACAACACTATTGGGATGCTTTCTCCACTAGCACTCATTCTGTTTCAATTTCCTTATCCTTGGGAGCCATTATACAGACTGCTAAATTCTCCTAGTTCGTCTTGTCCTTCTCAGGTTCCACTGCTTCCCCACTAACCTGTGCCTGCTTGAACAGTTTATGGCAGTAGATGAAAAGGAAGAAAAGTAAAAGTGAATGATCCTCCTATGCATTCTGCAAGATCAGATTCCTGAGTACCATATTTTCATGCTGCTGCTGCTGCTGCTGCTAAGTTGCTTCAGTCGTGTCCGACTCTGTGCGACCGCATAGACGGCAGCCCACCAGGCTCCCCCGTCCCTGGGATTCTCAAGGCAAGAACACTGGAGTGGGTTGCCATTTCCTTCTCCAATGCATGAAAGTGAAAAGTGAACGTGAAGTCGCTCGGTCGTGTCCGACTCTTAGCGACCCCATGGACTGCAGCCCACCAGGCTCCTGCATCCATGGGATTTTCCAGGCAAGAGTACTGGAGTAGGGTGCCATTGCCTTCTCCGATCATATTTTCATAGAACTGTATGTATCAGATTTGAGTGTGGCTTCAGCTGCATCTTGTAGAACAAAAGTATGAAAAGTATACACTATAACAACAATCCAATTACAATATTTCTGCTATAAGTCTCAGTTATTTTGGCCCTACTGCAAACAGAGTTTCTTTTTATGAGAATCACATATTCTAAAATTATGATCTTAATAGCAAAATGAGCAATGAAATATATTTTAAGTGGTTAAAATAAGAAAAACTGATCTTGAAATTATTTTAAAATATCTGTAAAGCATATTAAACTGAAAACACAGCTCAGACTGGGACTTGAATCTGTGAACTGGAACTTGAACCCACTATCTTTTTTTTTGTTTTTGGCTGTGCTATGCAGCATGTGGGATCTTAGTTCCCTGACCAAGGATCAAACCTGTGCCCTTTGCATTGGGAGCATGGAGACTTAACCGCTGGACCACCAGGGAAGTCCAAACCCATTATCTTTTAATTGAGATCATACATCTGGTCTCAGGACTTAATGAAGCTCGGGTTTTTTATGTCTCATTACAGAAAGAATTCAGTGAAAGACAAAGTCACAAGTAAGAAGTGGATTTATTTAGAGAGATACACATTCCATAGACAGAATGACCTTGGGAGGAACACTCCACAGACAGTATGTGGGCCATCTCAGAAGGTAAGAGGCGCCCAAATATGGGGTGGTTAGTTTGTATGGGCTGGTTAATTTCATAGGCTAATGAGTGGGAGGATTATTCTAAATAGTTGGGGGAAGGGGCAGAAATTTCTAAGAACTGGGCCACTGTCCACTTTTGACCTTCTATAGTTAGCCTCAGGACTACCATGGCACCTGTAGGTATATCATTTAGATGCTAATATATTACAGTGAGCTCTAATGAGGCTCAAGGACAACTGGAAGTAGAATCTTCTGCCATTTTGGTCCTAGTTGGTTCTAAACAGTTTATGTCTATGTTGTATCCTCAAGGGCTATATCATTCTTTTAGAGGTTGTGCCCTGCTCCCTTTCCTCCTGTTTCAAAACCAGGTCTTCTAAGAGTGTCTTCCTTGCCTGTAAATCAGGCACCTCTGAAAGATATACTGATGTATATTTTTAAAAACACCAGAAGACAATTTTACCGCCCCAGGCCAACTTGGCCTCGATGGGCCAGACTGCCAGATCCACCATTCTCTGGTGTTGGGATTTTCGTTTTCAGATGCATCGACTTTGTTGGTTGGTATTATGTGTATAATGAGTACATGCTAGATACCTACCAGTCATTGCTTGCTCAGTGTGTGTGTTTCCTGTGGGCAGCAAGACAAGTCATGTAATTTGTATTGGTTAGCACTCCCCTGCTCTCACCCTATCCTCACCCTGGGCCACCATGATTGACTTATCTAGACATAATTCAGATTTGAACAAGCATTAGGAACCCATTGGACAGGAAAACTGGATCAAGAAAGAAGTTCTGTCACCAGAGGCAACAGGAAACCCCAGACCCAAAATGAGGAGCTGAGCCAGAAAGGATGCCAGTCTGCCAAAGTCCAAATGCCAAAGAGAAAGTCAGGGAAAAGATCAAGTCCTGGAAGGAACAAAGATGGGAATTATCAAAATCAAAGCACACAGTCAAGGAAAGAAACAGGAAAACAAGATAAAGTAAAATCAAATCAAGACTAATTAGGGTCAAGAGAAGGCACATCAATTGATTAGAATGCCTGCTAACTACTGGGGGTGGCTTCAGAGAGGCCCACAGGGATGTGCTGAAAAGAAGGGCAGGTAAGTCAGCCCAATGTAAAGAGTCAGGAAGGAGGTGGATTAATATTTCCTATGGTACCTTTCACAAAGTAAATTCTCAGTTAATATTAACTGAGCTAGTCAAGCAGTAATTAGGTACACACAGCCCTGGTGGTCGGAATGTGTCATATTAGCTTGCACAAGAATAAACCAGACCAAAGGTTATGGGGCATTTTTATTAATAACAGTTAAACAAGGGCTGCTTCAGAGTCCGACAGCCCAAGACCAAATTGGACCAGTTTTGCAGAGGTACATGGAATAAGGAAGGAAAGAAAGAAAGAGAAGCTCATGCTTACTGAATACCAATGCCCTTATGTAATTTGCTTAATTCGATTGCCAAGGGGTATGAAGTATTTATGATTTCACAGATGATGAAATTGGAGAATGGTTAAGCATCTTTCCTAAGGTCATGCAGTCAGAATTCAAATGCAGAACTGATTCCAGAATCCAGGCTCTTTTTGAATATTCTACCCTCCACCTTATGAACCAGGTTGGGAAGACGCACAGACTAGTCAGTGGAAAATCAGAGAGAGCAATACCCTGTCAAGAGCAGGACAAGAAGGCTCTCTAGAGGAGAGGGTTTGTCACTTCTTGAAAAGATACTGCAGTTGAACTCTGTTCCTTGTGACTTTGCTTGGTTGACTTGCAATAACCAAGCCATGATCCAGGTAGCAGTAGCTACTATTTACTGAAAATCTACTGTGTACTCACACCCTATGCTAGGTACGTATATTAAGCACTATCATTTCCAAAACATTTTCATAGCCATTGTTTCACTTGGCCAAGACAAGGACTCAGATACATGGCAGAAAGCCAAAAAGCCCAGATTTCAGAAATAGGAAGCAAGTTAAGGCAACATTGATATTTTAATACTGAAAACCTGATGGCTAGGCTGGAACTGCCTGGCTGCTTGTTCAATCGCTCAGTTCTGTCTGACTCTTTGCAATCCCATGAACTGCAGCCCACCAGGCTCCCCTGTCCATGGGATTCTCCAGGCACGAATACTGGAGTGGCCTGGGTTATTCTTGTCTAAAATCAGGATTGGTCCAGGGAATCAGGTGGGACTGAATCTGCAGGTAGAAGGCCAAGTAACCCCTGACGTGGAGGAAGAAAAACAACAAGCTTATGAAATAGGAAACTTCTGATGGCAGTTTCATTCAAAACTATCAGGCGGCTCTACCTGAAGAAAACAAAACAAAAAAACACTAATTAGAAAAGATACATGCACCCCTATGTTCATAGCTGCATTATTTCAATTGCCAAGATATGGAAGTGCCCATCAATAGATGGATGGATAAAGAATATGTGGTATATATGCAATGGAATAGTCAGTTCAGTTCAGTCGCTCAGTCATGTCCGACTCTTTTCGACCCCATGAATCACAGCACGCCAGGCCTCCCTGTCCATTACCAACTCCCGGAGTTCACTGAAACTCGTGTCTATCGAGTCGGTGATGCCATCCAGCCATCTCATCCTCTGTCATCCCCTTCTCCTCCTGCCCCCAATCCCTCTCAGCATCAGAGTCTTTTCCAATGAGTCAACTCTTCACGTGAGGTGGCCAAAGTACTGGAGTTTCAGCTTTAGCATCATTCCTTCCAAAGAAATCCCAGGGCTGATCTCCTTCAGAGTGGACTGGTTGGATCTCCTTGCAGTCCAAGGGACTCTCAAGAGTCTTCTCCAACACCACAGTTCAAAAGCAGCAATTCTTCAGCGCTCAGGTGTCTTCACAGTCCAAGTCTCATCCATACATGACCACTGGAAAAGCCATACTCAGCCATAGAAATGAAATCTTGCTATTTGCAACAACATGGAAGGACCTAAAGGGTATTGTGTTAAGTGAAATGTCAGACAAAGACAAATACCATATGATTTCACTTAAATGTGGAATCCAAAAAACAAGTGAACAAACATAACAAAACAGAAACAGAGTCATAGATACAGAGAACAAGTGGTGGCTGCCAGAAGGGAGGGGCTGGGAGGAGGAAAGAAACAGGTGAGTGAGCTTAATAGCCTTATGGGATAGAATCCCAGCTCTGCCACATCCCAGCTATGCCATCTTGGGCAAGTCTCTTCACTTCTCTGAGCTTCAGTTTTTTTCACAGGTTAAGTGGGGATAATAACTGTAGCTACTCCATTCACATAGGGTTGTGAAGATTCAATGACAAAGTGTAGAAAAACCCTTTATAACAGTGCTTAACACACAGAAAGTGATAGCTTTTAAATTTTATCTATAGTCACACTTAGCCAGACACCAATTCGTTCTCCATGCTGTAGCCAAAGTGGCATTTTCTGAAATAAATATGCTCACATCCTCCCCACCACCACCACACACAAGGACCCAAAGAACAGTCTAATGGATTGCCATCGCCCTTAGGATAACGTCAAAACTCCCTAACAGCCCCGGCCGGCCGGGGTGCTCTAGGTGCTGCGCGGAGGCCCTCTGCACCCGTGCGAACATGGCGCTGTGCGCGGCGCGGTTGGCAGCCTGCGCGCCATCTCGGCACCTAGCGCGCCCTGCTCGCTGCCGCCCTGGGGACTGTGGGTGGGTGCCGTCCGGGCGCTGCGCACCGGCCCTACTCTGCTGTCGGTGCGGAAATTCACAAAAAAACACGAATGGGTAACAACAGAAAACGGTGTTGCAACAGTGGGAATCAGCAGTTTTGCACAGGAAGCTTTGAGAGATGTTGTTTACTGTAGTCTGCCTGAAGTTGGGACAAAGTTGAACAAACAAGAGGAGTTCGGTGCTTTGGAAAGTGTGAAAGCTGCTAGTGCACTCTATTCTCCTCTATCAGGAGAAGTAACTAAAATTAATAAAGCTCTAGCAGAAAATCCAGGACTTGTCAACAAGTCTTGTTATGAAGATGGTTGGCTGATCAAGATGACATTCAGTAACCCTTCAGAACTAGATGAACTAATGAGTAAAGAAGCATATGAGAAATACATAAGGTCTATTGAGGACTGAAAATGGAACCCCAAAATAAACTACTTTGAAACAATTAAATCTATCATAGTTGTCTTAAATTAGTGGTGGATAGATATTTAAAAAGCAACTTTTAGCAAAAGAAGCTACTTCTAACAATGTTTCCTGAAGAAAATACCCCTTAACTTTCTACTGACTTCAGATAAACAGTGTGCATCTTTTCCACAGCATCCTGTGATTTTTAGGCTAGGCTCCAGTTACAATATTCAGAATTCCTGGAATTATCTCTGGTAAAACTGATTACAAAAATTATGTAATTCAAGGATAACATGGTTATCTTAAACCTTATATGACATTGTAACTTGCTTACAGCTATCCTTGGATTTGGGTCAAAATTATCTTCCCACTAGAAATAACTGCCAGTGGAGGAAAGTTTGTTAGTTGTATAGTGTCCAATGAAGAATATTACTATCTTAATTTTGCTGTGTTTGCTTAATTTTGCTGTGTTTGCTGGTGCTATTTTTATATAGTGAAGCAACAGACTTGCAGAAGAATAAACAATTTAATAATAAAATATTCAACTTCTTAAAAAAAAAAAAAACTCCCTAACACAGACTAGAGAAAGTAGTGCATGAATTTCCGCAGCATGAAACCAGAACCGTTTCCCACTATGCCTTTCTAGAAACTTCCTGCTACCCCACTGGCCTTCTCTTAGTCCCCTTCACTCAACTTGCTCCCTCTCACCCCAAGACCATATTCTACCTGCCTGGATGCTCCCGATCCTTTTTCCTAACTGCTCCCCATTCTGCAGTTCTCAGCTCAAACCTTACTTTCCCAAAGAACTTTTCCTTGACTGGTCATTTCTGAACACTCTCAAATTGTCACGTACCTATCCTGTAGTGAATATATCACAGTGGCTGTTTTTATTTCTTTGTGTGATTACAGGATTAGTGTCTACATCCCCTACCTGACTATGACATCTGTAACAGTAAGGAGCTTGTTTTTCATCACGGCTACCTGAGCAGCAGGTAGTATGTGTCTGGCACGTAATAAATGTTCAACAAATTGCTAGACTCAATGAATGAAAGAATGACTAAATCTCACTTGCTGTGCAGAGGATCAAATGGAAGGAAAAATAAATTGAAACCATAAGACTGCAGATAACATTGTAAAATGGTCTGGGCCTTGAAACAGTTATGAGGCTGTGGAAGCAAAAGTTCTTAGACCAAAATCATGTTTAAAGGAAAATAAGACAGAAAAAAAAAAAATATGGAGTTTAAGCTAATGGAAAAAGCAGGAAGGAAGGGGGAGAATTCTTGAACCCACTGAGTCAAGACAAGGCAATTAAACATTATTTTTTAAAGTTAGGGGGTGTATGTGTGTACACTTCATAGTCTTTAAACTTAAAAACACACCCAAGTTATTTTTGATAGGAAAAGAAAAATCTGGAAAAAAGGAGAGTTCCTGGAATAGGAGAGATACCAACGCCCACCTGGCCTTCTGTACTGCCAGCCTCATTTCCAGGCAGTTGATCCCTGTTTCTATTTTTCCCCTTTCTTTGTTTTTCATTAAGACTGCTAGAATGACCCAGCTCTGAAGTTGATGCTATTACCTTCAGAACTCAGCATTTCTGAATCAAGGCCCTCTCCTCCCCATCCCTTGTGCTCTTGATCTGCCTCATCTCTGCTATTTAGTGTCCTAAAAGTAGCTGCCATTTGGTCCTTGCCCAGCCTTTCTGTTCACTCCTCACTAACCACACCACCACCCTTGGGAGGAAGGTTCAAGGCTGCTTCGTGGTCTAGCGCAGGGATTTTCAAGTCATAGGACAGACCCAGCAGTGAATTTAGTAGGTCAAGATGAGACTAGTTTTTAGTGGGATGAAATAGAACGGAAAAATAAATATCAGAGTGCATTGTACATAGTAAGGTGTGTCTTGTTAAACTTTCTAGATTCAATCATGTCTGTATGTATAAAAAATGTTTGGTAGCTACTGTGATTTAGTGCTGCTTCAGCATGCTAGACTCTATAGTGTTTGGTGTATGAATCAGACAAGCAGTTTTCCCCCAGGAAGTTTTGTTCAGTAGTTTAGCCTTAATGTAAATAACTCTGATATAAGACAGATAGTAATAAATATCATAAGGCAGCCATAAATAAAGCTTACAGGTAACGATAATAACTTAGTGTCTATAATAATAAAATGCTATTTATAATGTTTATGGAGCACATTTGTGCCAGGCAATGTGCTAAGCACTTTATGGGCCTTAGCTCATTTGGTCCTCTTAACAACACTATGAAATAGGCCGTACTCTCACCCTCACGTTATAGAAGTAAAAATGGAGGCTCAGAGACACGATGTAACTTGTCCTGGTGCCCACAGTTGGTTACATGGCTGAACCATGACTGAACAGCAGTGTCACTCGAGTTCAGCACCCATGCTTTTCTGCCACTAAATGTTAGCATCTTTGTAATCCAACAAATTGCCTTTCCCCCATTGTTCTAATAATACCTATTAATATTTCTATTTCTATCACCTCTAATAATACCAACAAAATATTCATGGTAGCCCCTTCCTATTATTGAATGGTTATAGCTAAATTTTTGGACCACAGCGAAGTCCGCTTTCTACTTATCAGTTGCAAAATAATTGATCTCCCACTAAAAGAGAGCTTCTCTTATCATAACCCCCTAATTACAAAACAAAAACAAAGGAAGGAGGGAATCATAATGTGGTATGTCCTTGGTTGCCTCACAGAATTGACTTTTACTGTCTCTGGCTCCATAAACATGAGCAGGTATAAATTAATACTTTTCCTAAAGGCAATCAACTAATTCCTGCATAAATATTCTTTTACCTCCAGGGAGTTCACAGTAAATGTAAATGGTGCTTAAGCTATTAAATGGTAACACGCTTAGCTCATTAAATCTTCTCAGGAATAATTTGTACCGAGGGAGGGTCTGTTAACATCCACATGCCTACTTGAATGTCTGACAAGGGTTTATATGGTACCCAAAGAAACACTGGGGAAGCCTTTGCCGGAGCATAGCCTGAGTGTGAATGCTGCTACGTGGGGCACCTGCTGCCAGGGCTAGACATCCAGTCATGGGGCACTCAAGTGCTGAATTCGAGAGGTCATAGTGGATGGGGCTCTTGAAAAACAAACTGGCTGAGACACATGAAGAAAAGGGAGAAGGAGGCAAGGATTACAACTTGAATTATCCTTATATGATACTCTTTTTTTCAAAATGCTTTCAGATCCATTATAATTTTTAATTATTAAATATTGGATCAGTTCACTTTAGTTCAGTCACTCAGTCATGTCCGACTCTTTGTGACCCCATGAATCGCAGCATGCCAGGCCTCCCTGTCCATCACCAACTCCCAGAGTGCACTCAGACTCACGTCCATCGAGTCAGTGATGCCATCCAGCCATCTCATCCTCTGTCAACCCCTTCTCCTCCTGCCCCCAATCCCTCCCAGCATCAGAGTTTTTTCCAATGAGTCAACTCTTTGCATGAGGTGACCAAAGTACTGGAGTTTCAGCTTTAGCATCATTCCTTCCAAAGAAATCCCAGGGCTGATCTCCTTCAGAATGGACTGGTTGGATCTCCTTGCAGTCCAAGGGACTCTCAAGAGTCTTTCCAATACCACAGTTCAAAAGCATCAATTCTTCAGTGCTCAGCCTTCTTTCACAGTCCAACTCTCACATCCATACATGACCACTGGAAAAATCATAGCCTTGACTAGACGGACCTTTGTTGGCAAAGTAATGTCTTTGCTTTTCAATATGCTATCTAGGTTGGTCATAACTTTCCTTCCAAGGAGTAAGCGTCTTTTAATTTCATGGCTGCAGTCACCATCTGCAGTGATTTTGGAGCCCGAAAAATAAAGTCTGACACTGTTTCCACTGTTTCCCCATCTATTTCCCATGAAGTGATGGGACTGGATGCCATGATCTTTGTTTTCTGAATGTTGAGCTTTAAGCCAACTTTTTCACTCTCCTCTTTCACTTTCATCAAGAGGCTTTTTAGTTCCTCTTCACTTTCTGCCATAAGGGTGGTGTCATCTGCATATCTGAGGTTATTGATATTTCTCCCGGCAATCTTGATTCCAGCTTGTGCTTCTTCCAGCCCAGCGTTTCTCATGATGTACTCTGCATATACGTTAAATAAGCAGGGTGACAATATACAGCCTTGACGTACTCCTTTTCCTATTTGGAACCAGTCTGTTGTTCCATGTCCAGTTCTAACTGTTGCTTCCATACCTTTAAAGTATACTCTTTAATGTTGATGTAAATTAGAAAGCATCCTCACAACACTGGGGAACCTACTCTCTAGCAGAGATGCTGGAAGTCTGGTTTTGGAGTCTGTATTTGGGGAAAATCTGTTATTAGGTTTTGGTTTTGATCTAGATCCTTGGAAGGCTGAATAGATAATGCTCACATCAACACCATTTTTGTTTTTCTGTACTTGCACATGACCAAGGCTCAGTATTTGGAAGTATTATGAGTATCAAAACATTGTTTCAAATATAGGTAGGCATTCTAAATGTTACATGCACTGAAAATTCCCTTACTATTGTAAGAACAAAATGCTGCACTATAAATGATAGTTATACAAATGAGCTGCTAAGTTTATGTACAATGATTATGAACATCAAATAATTAAACAGGGGGATAGATAAAGAATATGAATATTAAAAAAGTATGTTGACTAAATTAGTCTATGAAGTAAATTATATACTTTTTGAACTAATGAATGTTATAAAAATAAAATAATTCAAGGTCAAGTAGTATAGGTTAGATCATATCATTCTAATATTTTTGAATTGTTTGGTGTAATTGTATTTCTAACATGAAACAAAATAATCTTCAAGGACTAAATTTTATTTTCAGGTCTCTAAGTCCATTCAGGCCATAAGCCTTTCAAGAAAAAGTTCTGTTTGAGAATGCTTTACATTTTCTGAGTTTGAATTAACAATGGCATATCAACATTATCACCTCAAAATTTCATAAGAAAAAATTCCCAAATCATCTGTGACAAAGCATCTTCAATCCTCTAGGTAAAAATGAATATGAAGAGTATATGCTCAGTCACTCAGTCATGTCTGACTCTTTGTGACCCCTTGGACTATATAGCCCACCAGGTTCCTCTGTCTATGGAATTTTCCAGGCAAGAATACTGGAGTGGGTTGCCATGCCCTTCTCCAGGTGATCTTCCTGACCCAGGGATTGAACTCGCATCTCTTGCATCTCCTCCATTGGCAGGTGGGTTCTTTACCACTAGTGCCACCTGGGAAGCCAGAAAAGAGTACAGTAAAGAAGAAAATACCAAACAAAGTTGAGTCACCTTAAAAATATCTTGCCTTTGCACTGACCTCGGTGGACAGTGATATCTATTTAGTTTCACAAATGTGCAGCTCAGTGTTCACAGAAGATGACAGTGTTTAAAAAAAATTGTTCTGGTTCTGGATGTAAAAATATATTTTTAATTCTAAAATGATAACTAATGGACATATAGCAAGAATTAATTTTTAAAATGAAATTGCAGGTTTGTTCTTATATCTCACAAGTTCATTCTAAAATGGTGATATTTGGTTTGGGCTGAATATTGATATTACACTAAGCCCTTAAGCATTTTGTAATTGTCAATCTCATTTTTATTCATTGCTTCACTACATATTGGCTCAATGGTAAAGAAACCTCCTGTAATACAATATAATGTAGGAGATGCAGGTCGATCCCTGGGTTGGGAAGATCCTTTGGAGAAGGAAAAGGCGACCCACTCCATATTCTTGCCTGGAGAACCCCATGGACAGAGGAGCCTGGTGAGCTATAGTCCATGGGGTCGCAAAGAGTTGGACATGACATAGCGACTAAACAACAAAACCATATATTGCTTAGCTTTGCTTAGAAACAAACTTTCAGTAGATGATATTAATTAGTCCTTTTGCTTTTTTGCTCAACATTATCTTAATGGGATTTGTTTTCTTTGCTGTAGCATACTCTAATTTATACAAATGTTGCAATTTATTGATCCATATTTTTTTGATCCATCTTTTCAATGGATATTGAGGTTGTTTCTCTCTCTCTCTCTTTTTTTTTTTACTATATTGGCAAAGCTTCTCTGAATAGTCCAGTGCATGCCTCTTTATGTACATGTGCAAGAATTGTAGAGTATATGACTAAGAGTTGAACTGCTAGGTCATAAGTAATGTGGTGGGGTTTTTTTGACCACACCTCCTGGCTTGCAGGATCTTAGTTCCCTGACTGGGGGTCTAGCATGGTCCCTGCAGTGGAAGCAGAGTCCTGACCACTGGCCCACAGGGAACCCCCAGAGGACGTGCCTCTTTAGTAGACAATGGCAATGTTTTTCCAAAGTGGTAGCACTTGGGCTTCAACCACAGCATCCGTCTCTATTCTTTCCCTGTGACCTCACAGCAATTTCGTGATACTACTAAGGCTCCCAGAAAGAAAGAGCAAGGAGATTGTGAAAAGAGAATTATTACAAACATCAGCAAATCTTCTACTAATTTCCTTTTAGATGATTTGCTTAACCTTTGGAGGGCTTCCCAGGTGGCACAATAGTAAAGAATCTGCCTGCCAATGCAGGAGACTTAGGAGGCCCAGGTTTGATCCTTGGGTTGGAAAGATCCCCTGGAGGAGGACATGGCAACTCACTCCAGTATTCATACCTGGAAAACCCCATGAACAGAGGAGCCTGGCGGGCTAGTCTACAGGGTCGCAAAGAGTCACACAACTGAGCATGCATGCAGGCAACCTTCCTGGGTGTCATTTTATTCACTTCTTAAATGAAGTTTTGGACAAGGAGAAATTTCTTTCAGTTCTAAAAGTCTTTTATCTACATTTTGCAGTTGGAAATACTGAGACACAGAACAATAACCTGCTTTGCCTAAATTCATATAGCACATCATTGGGGCTCAAGTTCCTCACGTGGAAAAAGGGGATAGACTATCCCAGTCTTACATATCACAGCATATTTTATGTGTCTGGACTGAGAGTCCATGGTTTCAGGGCCAACAGTAACCACCATTTATTAATAGATCCATTAGTGAAAGTCACTCAGTCGTGTCCGACTCTTTGAGACTCCATGAACTATACAGTTCATGGAATTCTCCAGGCCAGAATACTGGAGTGGGTACTCCAGGGGATCTTCCCAACCCAGGGAATAAACCCAGGTCTCCCACATTGCAGGCAAAGTCTTTACCAGCTGAGCCACCAGGGAAGCTCAATAGATATATAATAGACTATAAACATTAATGAAATAACGTACTATGTGCAAGGCAGGCATCATAGATACCAATGATGTCCTCTGTCCAGAGGAAATGTCCTCTGTTTTTGAGGAGCTCATAAGATAACAGAAGAGATACATGGGTAAACCAGGATGTATCAGTCTACAGTGAGACAAGTGAGGTGATAGAGACGTGCACACATCACAGCAGGAGGGGTGGAAGGGGGAGCCAGGGAACACTTATGGAAATAAATGAAAGCCCCATGAGGGCCTGGACCAGCACTTGTGCCTGCCTAATATCTTAGCACTTGGTGGCTCAGATGGTAAAGAGTCTGCCTGCAGTGTGGGAAACCCGAGTTTGATCCCTGGGTTGGAAAGATCCCCTGCAGAAGGAAATGGCAACCCACTCCAGTATCCTTACTGTGATATTGAACGGTTTGCCTTAGAAACGAACAGAGATCATTCTGTCATTTTTGAGATTGCATCCAAAAGTACTGCATTTCGGACTCTCTTGTTGACCATGATGGCTACTCCATTGCTTCTAAGGGACTCTTGCCCACAGTAGTAGATATAATGGTCACCTGAGTTAAATTCACCCATTTGAGTCCATTTTAGTTCACTGATTCCTAAAACGTCTATGTTCACTCTTGCCAACTCCTGTTTGACCACTTCCAATTTGCCTTGAATCGTGGAAGTAACATTCCAGATTCCTATGCAATATTGCTCTTTACAGCAACAGAATTTGCTTCCATCACCAGTCACATCCACAACTGGGTGTTGTTTTTGCTTTGGGTTCATCTCTTCATTCTTTCTGGAGTTATTTCTCCACTGATCTCCAGTAGCATATTGGGCACCTACTGACCTGGAGAATTCATCTTTTAGTGTCCTATCTTTTTGCCTTTTCATATTGTTCATGGGGTTCTCAAGGCAAGAATACTGAAGTCTATGCCCTGACCAGTAATGCCGAAGAAGCTGAAGTTGAACGGTTCTATGAAGATCTACAAGATCTTCTAGAACTAACACTCAAAAAAGATGTCCTTTTCATTATAGGGGACTGGAATGCAAAAGTAGGAAGTCAAGGAACACCTGGAGTAACAGGCAAGTTTGGCCTTGGAGTACAGAATGAAGCAGGGCAAAGGCTAACAGAGTTTTGCCAAAAGAATGCACTGGGCATGGCAAACACCCTCTCCCAACAACACAAGAGAAGACTATACACATGGACATCACCAGATGGTCAATAGCAAAATCAGATTGATTATATTATTTACAGTCAAAGATGGAGAAGCTCTATACAATCAGCAAAAACAAGACCAGGAGCGGACTGTGGCTCAGATTATGAACTCTTTATTGCTAAATTCAGACTTAAATTGAAGAAAGTAGTAAAACCGCTAGACCATTCAGGTATGACCTAAATCAAATCCCCTACAATTATAAGTGGAAGTGACAAATAGATTCAAGGGATTAGATCTGACAGAGAAAGTGCCTGATGAACTATGGATGGACGTTCGTGACATTGTGCAGGAGGCAGTGATCAAGATCATCCCCATGGAAAAGAAATGCAAAAAGGCAAAATGGTTGTCTGAGGAAGCCTTACAAATAGCTGAGAAAAGAAGAGAAGCTAAAGGCAAAGGAGAAAAGGAAAGAAATACCCATTTGAATACAGAGTTCCAAAGAATAGAAAGGAGAGATAAGAAAGCCTTTCTCAGTGATCAAGGCAAAGAAATAGAGGAAAACAATAGAATTGGAAAGACTAGCAATCTCTCCAAGAAAATCAGAGATACTAAGGGAACATTTCATGTAAACATGGGTACAATAAAGTACAAAAATGGTATGGACCTAACAGAAGCAGCAGATATTAAGAAGAGGTGGCAAAAATACACAGAAGAATTCTACAAAAAAGATCTTCATGACCCAGATAATCACAATGGTGTGATCACTCACCTAGAGCCAGACATCCTGGAATGTGAAGTTAAGTGGGCCTTAGGAAACATCACTATGAACAAAGTCAGTGGAGGTGATGAAATTTCAGTTGAGCTATTTAAATCCTGAAAGATGATGCTGTGAAAGTGCTGCACTCAATATGCCAGCAAATTTGGAAACTCAGCAGTGGCCACAGGACTGGAAAAGGTCAATTTTCATTCCAATCCCTAAGAAAGGCAATGACAAAGAATCCTCAAACTACTGCACAATTGCACTCATCTCACATGCTAGCAAACCAATGCTCAAAATTCTCCAAGCCAGGCTTCAACAGTATGTGAACTGTGAACTTCTAGATGCTAAAGCTGGTTTTAGAAAAGGCAGAGGAACCAGAGATCAAATTGCCAACATCTGCTGGATCATGGTAAAAGCAAGAGAGTTCCAGAAAAACATCTATTTCTGCTTTATTGACTATGCCAAAGCCTTTGACTGTGTGGATCACAATAAACTGTGGAAAATTCTGAAAGAGATGGGAATACCAGACTACCTGACCTGCCTCCTGAGAAATCTATATGCAGGTCAAGAAGCACCAGTTAGAACTGGACATGGAACAACAGACTGGTTCCAAATCAGGAAAGGAGTACGTCAAGGCTGTATATTGTCACTGTGCTTATTTAACTTCTATGCAGAGTACATCATGAGAAACGCTGGGCTGGAGGAAGCACAAGCTGGAATCAAGATTGCCGGGAGAAATATCAATAACCTCCAATATGCAGGTGACACCACCCTTATGACATAAAGTGATGAAGGACTAAAGAGCCTCTTGATGAAAGTAAAAGAATAAAAAAGTTGGTTTAAAACTCAACATTCAGAAAACTAAGATCATGGCATCTGGTCCCATCACTTTATGGCAAATAGATGGGGAAACAGTGGAAACAGTGGCAGACTTTTATTTTGGGGGGCTCCAAAATCACTGCAGATGGTGATTACAGTCATGAAATTAAAAGACGCTTCCTCCTTGGAAGGAAAACTATGATCAACCTAGACAGCATATTAAAAAGCAGAGACGTTACTTTGCCAACAAAAGTCCGTCTAGTCAAGGCTATCCAGGTTTTCCAGTGGTCAGGTATGGATGTGAGAGTTGGACTATAAAGAAAGCTGAGTGCTGAAGAATTGATGCTTTTGACTGTGGTGTTGGAGAAGACTCTTGAGAGTCCCTTGGACTGCAAGGAGATCCAATCAGTCTCTCCTAAGAGAGAAGGAAATCAGTCCTGAATATTCATTGGAAGGACTGATGCTGAAGCTGATGCGAAGAACTGGCCACCTGATGCAAAGAACTGACTCACTAGAAAAGACCCTAATGCTGGGAAAGATTGAAAGCGGGAGGAGAAGGGGACCACAGAGGATGAGATGGTTGGATGGCATCACTGACTCGATGGACATGAATCTGAATAAGCTCCCGGAGCTGGTGATGGACAGGGAAGCCTGCAGTCCATGGGGTCTCAAAGAGTTGGACACGACTGAGTGACTGAACTGACTGACTGATCCAGTATCCTTCCCTGGAAAATTCCATGGATGGAGGAGCCTGGTGGGCTACTGTCCATGGAGTCACAAAGAGTCAGACATTACTGAGCGACTTCACTTTCACTTTCAGTATAATCTGTCACAGGATAGTCCCTCGATAAATATTTATGAACTGAATGAAGACTAACAATACCTTATCATCCTGAAACACGTTTACAGTTCACAAAATGCTGCTGTATACATTATCTTCATTGATCTTATCAGGTCCTTTTAGTACAATCAAAACAGATGGGGTTGAGAAACAGTCCCTCCATTGGCAAGTATCAGAAGATATTAAGGAAAACCTGAAAAAGTCATTGTTATTTTAATGATATAAATTGGATCCTCTTAGCAGGCAGTTCCTACACAAGAACTACCTGTTAAATAGGGAAGGTTAAATTTGCAATAGAAAAAAAAAATCCCTCTCAAATACAGTGTCCTTCATCACACCTTCCTGTGAAAAAAACTGCCTCGCGTCAAATGCATGAGGCATTCTCTTCCATATTACTGTCCTGCCTGTTTGGCCTGTATATGCTCAAGAAATCAGAAAGCAGACGTAGGGTGAATTACTGTGAAAAATCAATGCCTGTCATTTTCTATTTTTATCATGACAATGAATGCTGGATTGTTGCATCTGAGCACAAGAATGGGAATTGTTCATGTAGAAGAAATCAAACATGAAACAAAGGGCCACTCTGTGAGAAGGATGGGCTTGAGCATTTCTAAACTAGAACCACTGCCTGAGACAGCCCCTCAGTTTTCCATTCCTACCTTCTTTTTCAGCAAAGTTGAACTGCTGCCTGGGAGCTATATTTCTTTTTATAATTGTTCTTGATCTTCATATTGACCCAAACAGGGTCTCTGGGAAAGGGTGGAAGCTGTGAGTGTCTGTTGCTTTCCCAATCTAAATAGTTCTTGGGTTATCTCTTAGCACCTTGTGGGCCTCCCTCCTGATCCTTATCATAGATCAGCTCACCCAGGGGTGAAGGTCTAAAATCAGCATATGAAGTGAAAAGAGTAGAATCAAAATTTCTATTATCAACCACTTAAATCTCCCAGAAAGTGCCATACGGGTTGTTTGCATATACTACCCTGTCCCTGGGTTGGGAAGATCCCCTGAAGGAGGAAATGGCAACCCACTCCAGTATTCTTTCTTGCCTGGGGAATCCCATGGACAGAGGAGCCTGGTGGGCTATAGTCCATAGGGTCGCAAAGAGTCAGACACAACTTAGCAACTAAACAACAATATATATGAATAAATGTATTATGTGCATAGGAATATCCTGTATATGACATTATGTAGGCAAAATATATCTCTCAGTATTTTAATTACATAAAAAGGAGAACGCTCAGAACAGAAACCACGGAAGTGCACCAATGCCACAGCTCTGTTTCTTGGCACAATTATGTAATGCTTATCACTCCCAGTAGTCTCTAATCTCCGTTAAGCCATGGAACCTGCCCTATTTTGATGGCTTCTCTTATCCTCTCTATGAATGCCTAGCTCAGTTCAGCCTAATAAATAGATGTCAACTGACTAACTTAAAGGTGAGCTGGGAGGACAGAGGCAGGATGAGATCTGGTCCAGAACCAGCCTGCTCTGCTTCCATGATGACCTCAACAATGACAATGTGTCCTACCAGCTGGCAGGCCCTCCAGGTCACCCTGCTGATAAGCAACTCCTGCGGAGCACTGAGCCACACTGCTCCCTTCCTATCTGTCTGGGAGAGATGACACTTGAACTCCTAAAAGCCAAGTGATATCAATCTGTCCCACAGTTTTACTTCGTGAACTTCAATGTTTAATGTTTTTTAAACTAATGATATGTGCATTTCACTAAAAACAGGCACCAGAAAAGGGGCTGGGATAGGGAATGAGTTTTGTTTTCTTTCTCACACTTTCCTGCATTTCTTTTCCCTTGGTCGAGCATGTAGGATCTGGGTTCCCAGACCGGGGATGGAACCCGCACCCACCCTGCATTGGAAGTGCAGAGTCTTAACCATTGGACTGCCAGGGAAGTCCCTTTCCTAACCTTTTTTAAATGTTCTACAATGATTACATATTGTTTTCTAAAATCTGAAAAAAAGTTTGAAATATTAAGTATTACATAATCTAGTACCTGTTTTAAGTTACTTTAACCTCTTCTGGATTACGAAGACTCAGTATTACACAGTTGAGGCTCGTGATAAAAATTGAGACACACTATTCGAAAAAGTAACTGTGATCTTTCAAAATATTTTAATTGTGAAAGTATATTATTTGATGGCTTCTAACTTAGTGCCACTCTTATTAAAAGCCAATCTCTTTCAGTTGGACAAAATTGCGTTCTCATTGCTTTAATAAAAAGATCGATCATCTCTTGACTTAAGTTTGTCTTAAGTTGCCTTCACCCCTCTAAGGTAAGTACCATTTCTAGGATGTTATAAATGGGGTTTAGTTAATGTCACAGAGAAGGCGATGGCACCCCACTCCAGTACTCTTGCCTGGAAAATCCCATGGACAGAGGAGCCTGGTAGGCTGCAGTCCATGGGGTCGCTAAGAGTCAGACACGACTGAGCGACTTCACTTTCACTTTTCACTTTCAAGCATTGGAGAAGGAAATGGCAACCCAGTCCAGTGTTCTTGCCTGGAGAATCCCAGGGACAGGGGAGCCTGGTGGGCTGCCATCTATGGGGTCACACAGAGTCAGATACGACTGAAGCAACTTAGCAGCAGCAGCAGCAGCAGTAAATGTCAGGGGGAAAAAAGAGGGAGATGAGCTACTCTGCTTAGTTTCCACACATTTCGTGTGGCCACCACCGTTCCATCGTAGACCCCTTAATTTTTAGTACTTTGACATTTTAACAGAGATAATTTCCTTGTAGATTTAGCTATCACTTGTATAATCTACACTCTCCAACTGTACGATATACAAATGCATACAAGAAGAAATAATAAAGAAGCTGATCCACAAAGGTAAAAGGCTATAGAACGATTGCATCTCCCATCAGGTCAAGCACTGCTTGATATGTATACACCCTTTTACAGATAAGGTTAATTGCCCCTAGTGCCGGCTATCTGGATCACTGACTTAGAGGACTACTGTCCGTGCATGTGTGCGTGGGTGCTCACTCAGTCGCATCCGACTCTTTGGTGACCCCATGGACTGCAGCCCGCCAGGCTACTCTGTCCGTGGAATTTTTCAGGCAAGAATATTGGAGTGGGATGCCATTTCATTGCAAAATAAAGGAATGGAATTAGGTCAAACACGATGTCTTGGGAAGCACAGTGGACTGACCCGAATACTGAGCTCTGCTACCAAGTATAACTTTGGGCTAATTGTTAAATTAGAAACTTGAGCTGGAATAACATGTCATTTGAGTTCCAAAGTTCCATTATTTATCAGATTTGAACTTGTGAGCATATCACAGAAACAACTCTGTTCAGAAAATAATTAGTTTTCTTTAGCAGCACTGGGATTTTTGTCTGATGCTTGTAATTCACATCATTCTGCCACTAGATAAATATTCCTACTACTGAAACATAAGCCTCTTGTAGTCAGTGGCAGATTTGGGATATAGTTGTATTATCTTCAGCTATGATCCTCTTAGGGCTTCCCAGCTCTCCAAGGTCAAGGCTCTGACATGGGTCTTGCAAGGTCTTACCTAGGTTCTGCCATAATCACTCTATAATTTAAGCTGGAAAACCACTACTTCAAGTAATAAATCACTATTTGGAATAGACCGCAAGAAACTTTCATTTAAAATGAAACAAAAAAAATCAGCCCTGAGATTTCTTTGGAAGGAACGATGCTAAAGCTGAAACTCCAGTACTTTGGCCACCTCATGCGAAGAGTTGACTCATTGGAAAAGACTCTGATGCTGGGAGGGATTGGGGGTAAGAGGAGAAGGGGACAACAGAGGATGAGATGGCTGGATGGCATCACTGACTTGATGGACGTGAGTCTGAGTGAACTCCGGGAGTTGGTGACGGACAGGGAGGCCTGGCATGCTGCGATTCATGGAGTCGCAAAGAGTTGGACATGACTGAGTGACTGATCTGATCTGATCTGATGCCTTTTGACTTGTATTGACCAAAATAGTGACACATAATTTAATTATGGGGCTTCGCAGGTGGCTCTAGCGGTAAAGAATCTGCCTGCCGATGCAGGAGACATGAGATGCTGGTTCAGTCCCTGGGTAGGGAGGATCCCCTGGAGAAGGAAATGGCAACCCACTCCAGTATTATTGCCTGGAAAATTACATGGACAGAGAAAGCTGGCGGGCTATAGTCTGTGGAGTCACAGAATCAGACACGATTGAGCAACTGAGCAGAGAGCAGAGAATCTAATTATACTACTATTTACAGTTTGCAGTAGGAATTTTGGAGCTTTGTGGATTCTCAGTGGATCAATCCCAAATCTCTAGCTCCATGTCCAGCCCAGAACAATCTCCTGAGCTCTAGACCCATATAATCCAGCTGTTGATTGGATGTCTCTCCCACTTTTTGTACACACACACACTTGAAATCAGTGTATCCCAAACTGAACTCATCACCTCCCGAATCTGCCACTCTCTCTTTGTCTAAGATCTAGAGGACAGGACTGCCATTGTCTTGGGGGCTTCTGTTTGAAACCTCAGCATTCATCTTTGACTCTCCTCTCTCAGGCCTAATCAGCCGTCAAGTGAATCCCACATTCAGCGTTTCTCCCATCCATCTTCTCCACCCCATGTCTACTGTCTTATCCCCTAGTTTAGACCCTATTCACTCTCAGCTATACTTCTGAAGTGACCTTTTTAAAAAAAAATTTTATTGATTGATTGTATTTTAGGCCGTGCTGGGTCTTTGTTGCGCACATGCTTTCTCTAGTTGTTGCGAGTAGGGGCTACTCTCTAGTTACAGTGCGCAGGCGTCTCACTGTGCTGGGTTCTCTTGTTGCAAAGCACAGGCTCTAGAGTGCTTGGGCTTCCGTGTTTAATTGGGGCACATGGACTCAGTAGTTGTGGCAGACAGGCTTAGGTGCTCTGAGGCACGTGGTATCTTCCCAAACCACAGATGGAACCCATGTCCCCTGCGTTGGCAGGCAGACTCCTAACCACTGGACCGCCAGGAAAGTCCCCCTGAAGTGATCTTCTAACTGGTCTCCCTGATTTCGGCCTGCACCCTTTCCCTTTCAATCCATCGCTCACAGAGCTGCCAGATAGACTGCAAAGATTTACGATTTATACTCTTCTACCCTAAAGCTTTCAGAGGCTCCCTTATTCCTATTGAATATTTGCTTTCAGGCTTTAAAAAAAAACACTGATTATCGATTTATTTAAAAGGTTGATTTAAGTATCTGCAATGGTGACTTCAACCTTGACTCCTGGCCCAATACTGATGGAAGCTATGCAAGACAACAAGTCACTTGTGGATCCTCATCTGAAAATGATCCCAAGTCTTAGAACCTCTCACCACAAAGACTTTTCCTCGTAGTTGTTCTTAGAGTCTCAGTAGGCATCCCACCTGGTCCTTTTACTTTGAGGTTCTTTTTCTTCATGCCTCTGATCAAGTCAGCATACAGCTTCTACAAAGATTTTGTGTTGGGGCTGGTTAAGATCATTCTAATTCGATGAGTCTCCACTTTTGGTTCCAGGGGAGTCTTTAAAAGCCAAGGCTGCAGCATGGTTTCCTGGTCTAGTGAACCAGGGCTTGGAGGCAGCAATGACTGCATCTTTCTCTAAGAACCAGCCTTTACAATTTTTCAAGTCAGATGAATGGTTTCATAGACAAAAATCTGATACAGATTCCAATGCATAAAACAAATAAAAAGGATATTTTATTAATATGAATTTATTTCCCAAGTTAAAAATTATTACATTTATGTATCACAAAATCAACCAATGAGGAAAAATGAGGCTCTTCTGATAAACACAAAAGTCTGAAATCAAGGGTAAGGTAACTACATTCTTATACTAACATTGCATTTATTTTATTTTTTATTTTGGTTTTACTGTATTGAGACAATTTATACACAGTCATGCATGCATGCATGCTAAGTCACTTCAGTCGTATCTGACTCTTTGCAACCCTAAGGACTGTAGCCCACCAGGCTCCTCTGTCCATGGTATTTTCTAGGCAAGAATACTGGAGTGGGTTGCCATTTCCTACTCCAGGGGATCTTCCTGACCCAGGGATCAAACCTGGGTCTCCTGAGCCTCCTGCATTGGCAGGCGGATTCTTTACCACTAACACCACCTGGCAAGAATACTGGAGTGAGTAGCCATTCCCTTCTTCAGGGGATCTTCCCGACCCAGGGATTGAACCTGGGTCTTCTGCATTGCAGGCGGATTCTTTACCATCTGAATCACCAGTGAAGCCATACACAGTCAAGTAGAGGCAAATGCTAACAGCTTTAATAGTTCATCTTCTAACAGATCTTATTTGCACAAGAATGCAAAAGTAGCTTTCCTCTAAGGTCTGCACCAAAATAAGTGGTAACATATAAGTAATTTTAATGCTTCTGATATGTTAATATTTGTGTATTATATATTTAAACATGTAATGTATTATAGTTTCAAATTATATATTTCAACAAATATTTTAATGTAGAAAATTAAATATCTATGGAACTCTTGAAACATGTGTATAGAATCTTTGAGTTCATGAGACAAGTTGAAACTCTTGCCGTAAAAAAAATGCTTGGTGATCTAGCTTCATTCTATTCTTCTGAACTTGGCCCCTACTGCTTTTCACACAGTCTTAAGAAGAATGAAAACTTGTTATGCTCTGTACACCAGATTACTAGTATTAGAATACATGTAGAAGAAAACACACTAAATACAGAAAGAACAAAATGGAGAAAAATTACCCCACATCCCTCCATCCAAGGCTGACTACTACAATGTTTTATTATAATTTCTTTTGCTCTTTTACCTTTCATAGTAAGATGGATAGTTATACAGGCCTGTGCCAAGCACTTAAATAGATGATCTCATTTAATACTCGCAAACACCCTCTTAGGCAATTAATGTTATTCATTACATTGAACACACAGGAAACAGAGGATCAAATAAGTCACACAGTAAAGTGCAGGGCTAACTTTCAATTCACTCTCTGCCTGATTCCATAGACTACTTACTAAACCACAATAGCATCACTTCTCTTCCCATGGCCTCTTTCTCTTACTCTAGTTCTACCCACTTTGTTTATTTCTCTATTTAGCTGTGCTAGGTCTTAGTTGCAGCATGTGGGATCTAGTTCCCTGACCAGGGATTGAATCTGCACTGGGAGCTAACCACTGGACCACCGGGAAGTCCCTCTGGCCACTGTAATTTACTGTTCCTTGAAGACATCTTCCTCGGTGTGTGTCATTTCCTTTGCTAAGGTTGTTCCTTTCCCCTTTCCACTTGGCCAAATCCTGCTGACCATTCAAATGCCAACTACTCCTCAAAGCTTCCTGGATCCACCCTCAGCTCACTTCCTAGAATTCCTGATACTTTTTCCTGTACTCCATCTACTTTTCCTCCCATCTCAACCTCCTTGCCTTCCCCTGCCTTCCACACTAACACAGGCAGCAGGGCTTTCCTCTGTCAGTACTGAGTGACCAATGGCCCTGTTTCAGTTCCCATGCTTTGGACCCGGGACTGAGCAGTTCCTCCAGGATGTAGCCACACTGGGCTGGAGGCCTGGCCCTTTGTTACTAAATGAAGTGCAAGCTCCTGTGCACACAAGTCACAAAAATCACTCCTTCTGTGATCTAGGCAGAACCAACCTGCCACCCCTCCTCTCAGGGCTGCCTGTTGCACGTTTTACTTATTTTCCCCTCAACCCTGCCCTTGACGTTACTTTGAAGAGGATTTCCTCTTGATAAAGTCATTCATGATGTGAGATAAAGCCAGCTTTGTGATCTGCCCCAGGTTCTACGAAGGCAGCCTGGGTAGCTAAACAAGTTTTCTTTGCTTTATTCCAAAGTTTTTTGTGGCCCCCTAAGGAGGCCATTGGCATTGAAAAGCAACTCTCTGGATCACAGATTATGAGCCCTAGTTCCATGGAACTGTGGTTCCGAGCTTCACAAGTCATCCCTAGGGGTCCTTGAGAGAAAGTGTGGATATGTCTATCTAACCCACTTGGTTAAGGGTGAGAGCAAAAGATTGTCTGTACACATGCCAACTGGAATGTCGCCTCAAGTGACTGGGACTGGAAACCATGAAGTCTCTGGATGCGTGCCATTTGTAGAAAGATGATTTGCCAATGTATTTCTGATACACCACATCCTTACTACAGCGGTGTGGGAAAATGTGAAATCTCCAGCCTGAACTTGGTCCTAAATTCAAGATTCACACGTCCAACTGCCTACCAGACATTCTTACCTAGGTGTATGACAAAAGTATTCAATTCCACAAGTCAAAATGAGGTCCTAATAGTCCCACTAACCTGCAGAACCGCAATCTTCTAGTTGCTCAGATCATTCTTAGCTCTTTTGTTTTTTCTCACATTCCACCTCTGGCCCAGAGGAAATCCCGTTGGCCCCATGGGCAGAAGTTCACCATCCCGTTGCCACCATTCTTTCCCAGGTCACCCCCTTTTCTCTTCTGGATTATCACATGGCCTGCTATTAGGTTTCTCCACTGTCTCCTCCCCCACGTTCAGTCTAGTCTCCACCCAGCAGCTATGTGACATTGTTGAAACTTAGAATCAACTCAAAACCCTCCCAAACTCCAGTACTCTTGCCTGGAAAATCTCAAGGATGAAGGAGCCTGTTAGGCTGCAGTCCATGGGGTCGCAAAGAGTCTGACATGACTGAGCGACTTCACTTTCACTTTTCACTTTCATGCATTGGAGAAGTAACTGGCAACCCACTCCAGTGTTCTTGCCTGGAGAATCCCAGGGACGGGGGAGCCTGGTGGGCTGCCGTCTATGGGGTCGCACAGAGTCGGACATGACTGAAGTGACTTAGCAGCAGCAAAACCCTCCAGGGACTTCTTATTTCACTCACAGTGAAAGCCTCACTGTTTCTTGAAGCTGCCAAGCACACACTCACCTCAGGGCTCTGCACTTGCTCTTTCCTCCACCTGGAAGGTTTTTTCACCAGATCTCTGCAGGACTACCTTCTCCATCTCCTTCAAGTCTTTACTCAAAATTCATTTTCTCATCTCTTTCTCAATACCTTCCCCAGCCACACTTGATAAAATTGCAAGACAAATATCCTGACATCTCCAGTCTCCCTTCCCTGTTTTACGCTCTTCTTAGGATTGTCATTAGCTAGGAAATCATGCATTTTACATTATTTATCATGCTAGTTGTTTGACCATTAGAATGTTAGCTCCATGCGGGCAGGAAATTTGATCTGTTTTATTCAGCACTGTATCAGTAGTGTCAGAACACTGCCTGCACATAGTAGTCATTCAACAAATGCTTGTTGAGTGAATGGATATTTAATGAATGAACAATAGCTGATCTGGATGAAGAATGGATTCACCCTAGTTTAATGATTTTCAAGCTACATACAGAGCTCCCAGTGACCCATTACAAGGAGAAGGGAAGGGACCCAAGAGAGTAAAACTCTGGCCCCTCAGTCCCACGCTTTAACCAGAGCAAACCCAAATCTTACATATTAGCTTTTGTGACAGCCTTGTTTTTGTTTTGTTTTGCTTTGCTTTTTTAAAAATTGGAGTATAATTGTTTAACAATGTTGTGTTAGTTCCTGCTGTACAGCAAAGTGAATCAGCTTTACATATTCAATGCGTCCATATATCCCCTCTTTCTGTATTTCCTATTTAGGTCACCACAGAACATTCAGTAGAGTTCCCTAAGCTATACAGTCGATTCTTGTTAGTTACCTATTCTATACACAGTAGGGTATGTATATCAATCTAAATCTTCCAGTTCATCCCACCTCTCCTTTCCCCTCTTAATGACCATAAATTTGTTCTCTATGTCTGTGTGTCTATTTCTGCTTTTTAAATGGGTTCATCTGTACCATTTTTCTAGATTCCATATACATGCGTTATTAACAATATATGATATTTGTTTTTCAACAGCCTTGTTTTTGAAGAAAGCATTACTTTAATGGGTTTTTAAGAGTTATCTGAAAATGACTGCCCTAAATCTAAAGAAAGCAGATAACCTCTTCAGGCTAAGAATGATGAGGTGCTTCAGGGGATGGATACATCAGGTTCTTCTCTAGTTCCATCATCTTCTATCTGGGCCCTGACAATGTGGCCCAAGTGTCCCCAAAGAATGCCACATGAGCTAATCATGGCACATTTTCCTGAGAAGAAACTTTACCCCCAAATTTGGGAGCAAATACTGATATTCTATTGAAACAATGGATGGAGCAGAATAAAAACTTTTCATGAATTAAAAAAATTGAGCACAAACTTAAACAAAAATTGGGTATCTGCATGAAGCCACTTTAAACTACTCGTTGACTTGCTAGAGGGTCCACATTTACTTTTCTCCATCATTAAGAAAAACAGAATTGTTTGAGAAGCACTATATCTAGAGATGCGGGTGGCAGGAAGAAGTAGCTGAAAATAAAAGGTGTCATCAAGACGGCCAAAAAGTACAACATAAACTTACCTAGGTAGGCTCCTTACAATAATACTTTACTTTAACATTGGCCTGGAACTTTGTGCTGATGAGGAAGAACATTCTAAGCCCTCTCTATATGATATACAGTTGCCACTAGAAAATACATCATAGAGCCTTTATTTTTCCTGCAGCACTAGGAAACAGCATCAGATTTCCTGCAGCTCAGAGCATATGGATAGAATAGCTTCCCCTGGGAGGCCTGGGCCAATGGATAGAACAGCAAAACCTAGAATTGTGGTGAAGCATTTATTTCATTCTATACATATGTATTAAGCATCTACTCCATACACAATACTGAGATTAAAAAGAAAAAAGTACAACATAGTTTTTTAAACATGAGGTTTTTTTTAAAAACAGTTACCATGAGTATAGGTATCTAAGCAACTAAAACTGTACTAATAGTAATTAGAGATGGTGATAGTTGCAAAATATATGTACATTTTAAGTGTTTCCTCTTATTAGTAAGTCTGAGCCTCCCCTGGATATAATGATAATCTTGTAACTTGGAAGCATCATTTTCACTCGCAACATTTTCCACAGTAGCTATCATTCATGCTAGATTGATTGATTGATTGATTTTGGTTGCACTGGGTCATCATTGCAGTGAGTGAGTGAGTGAAAGTTGCTTAGTCATGTCCGACTCTTTGCGACCCCATGGACTATACAGTCCATGGAATTCTCCAGGCTAGAATACTAGAGTGAGTAGCCTCTCCCTTCTCCAGGGGATCTTCCCAACCCAGGGATTGAACCCAGGTTTCCCGCGTTGCAGGCAGATTCTTTATGAGCTGGGCCACCAGGGAAGCTCAATCATTGCAACGCACAGGCTTTTTCCTCTAGTTGTGGTGCTCGGGAGCTTTTCTAGTTGCAGCACAAGGGCTTCTCATTGCAGTGCACTGGCTTCTCTTGTTGCACAGCATGGGTGCTAGAGCATGGGCTCAGTAGCTGGGGCTTGCCGGCTTAGTTGCTCCACAGCATCTTAGTTCCCCAACCACGGACAGAACCTGTGTCCCCTACATTGGAAGGCTGATTCTTAACCACTGGACCACCAGGGAAGTCCCCATGCTGAATTCATAATATTTATCAGAGTCTTAGAAAGGAAAGTACCAGAGTCATGAATGAGGAGATGGTTGATCTTCACAATTGATCTAGGTGGCCAGCACATGTTAGGAAATAATAAAGATGGAGAGCTTTAGATTGAAAAAATATATAACAGGAGCTCTGAGCTCTTCTACTAGCTCTGCTATGAAATCACTGTGCCACTTCACATCTCTGGGCCTCAGTTTCCTTACCTATAAATGAGAGCTTTGGTGGATGAGATTCCCTCCAATGCTCCTTAGTCTTTGACATTCCATGAGTCTATAAAACCCACATTCACAGCCAAACCACTCAGTGCATGTACATATTCTACAATAGTCAACAAACACCAGCAACATGTAAGGACTAGAAGTGAGTGAATGAGTAGGCAGGGAGAAACCCATTAAACAAATGGACCTTGCTCGTCGGTCTTACTTTCAACAGACAGGAGCCAGAACTCAAAGTCCAAGAAAGAGCTCTGCCTCACCCCTTCTCACACCCCATTCGGAAGTAATATTACTCTTCAGCACTTCAGAAGTCAAATAAGGGACCATCAACAAATCCAAATCTAAGCCAATAGCCCAAGACTGGCAGGCAGAGAAGCGGAAAGCACTGAACAGAACATGAACAGTTACACTTACTGATTTAGATATGTTTGGATTTAAGGCTACTGTGGCTAGTATGGATCTAAACAAGAAGTCAAGAAGACCACGGGGTCTAGGCAGCAGGGCAAGAAAACATGCATGGCAAAGATGTGAATGACTGCCCAGTCTTTGGCTCCGATTCCATCTTCTCTGAGAACAACAGCATTTCTGGATGTGGTCTGGCCACACAGCCACTTGACCTCCTTTCAGTTTGGCTTTTTTTTAAAGGACGGTACTAGCAAATGATACAGGGCCAGAGCTGGAGGGCTCCTAGAGAGGATCTAGGCCCGGGCTCCAACGGGTAGCAGGTAGGCTTAATTCACTTCATGTCTTGCTGACTCAGACACCAGAGTGTTTCCTGACGCCAAGGTGGCCTTTCAGTCTCCCTCCCTTTATAGCCACTCCCTCAAGTCTCAGCCTCGGCTCAGTTCTAGTGGCTTTCCAAAACTAAACCACCCCAATGTCAAATCAGTCCTAACTTTTGCTGAGGAGGGACTTAATGAGAAGGCACTTGACTTGGACCTGACAGCGCTCCCCGTGCACTTCCACGCCAGCCAATACAGGAAGCAGTTTGAAGTGAGCCTGCACCCTAAGCACAGCAACAGGGGACTACTGCAGGCCAGGGTGGAATCAGCTAGGTTCTTCAGTGCTCTGAACAAGAGCCAGAGCACCAGAGCCTCTGTGTATCTGCAATTTACTAGAAGGTGGGTCCATACCAGGGGTTTTACTTACTGAGGTATTAAGAAAATGAAACCACAGGGGATATCCCTGGTGGTTCAATGGCTAAGACTCCACCCAGGGGGCCTGGGTTCAATCCCTAGTCAAGGAATTAGATTCCACATGCTGCAACTAAGACCCAGAGCAGCTAAATACATAAATATTAAAAACAAAAAAAACCCCACTGAAGACCGTGGGGCAGGAGGCTATACCTAGAAAGAAGGCCAGATAGTGAATCCCTAAGAGGCACTTCTATTTGCATTTTTCTCAGGACTTTTGTCATGTTTCCTTAATTGTCCTGGAAATGCCCACATTCAAACATTATGTTCCACTGTCAGATCATCTGTACCAATTCGTTGTTCATAAAATGCAATTACTCTCCTTAGACATATATCTATACATGAGAAAGACAGCTCAGGCAATATTGATGTGGCAAGGAGACAGACAATAGTATCTTTTTTTTCTCTTTTCCTCTCTAATTTCCTTTTCTTCACATTCATTCTTTATCTCTAACAAGGGGCTGGCTTATGTTCTCACTCTCATTTCAGAGTAAGACATTGGCAACTATGCCTGGCATTGATGGAGGCTGGAGTAGAGAAGATAAAGTTGATAACATTATGTAAATCAAAAGATGAAAACTGGAGGCCTTCAGCCATGTTCTGTGTGGCCCACACAGTGACTTGCATCACTTTTAAAAAGTTAACATTTGAAATGTGGGAGATTTTAGGGCCAACCCTCTAGTGGCTCAGATGGTAAAGAATCTGCCTGCAGTGTAGTAGACCCAGGTTCAATCCCTGGGTCAGGAAGATCCCCTGGTGAAGGGAATAGCTACCCACTACAGTATTCTTGCCTGAGAAATCCCATGGACAGAGGAGCCTGGCAGGCTACTAGTTAGTCCATGGAGTTACAAAGAGTCAGACACAACTGAAATGTGGGAGATTTTACCTAAAAATTCATAGTTCTTTACAATATTGGTTCCTTCAATTAAAAATAAATAAAAATTTTAAAAATCCATATTTCTATTTTTCCTATTGTAGAAAAGATCAATGAAACTAAGAGCTAATGATTTGAAAATATAAACAAAAATGGATAAACCTTTAGCTAGACTATAAAAAAAGAGAGGGCCCAAATCAAAAAATCATAAATGAAAAAGGGTAAGTTACAACCTACACCACAGAAATACAAAAGATCATACGAGAGTACCACAAACAACCATGTGCCAATAAGATGCACAATCTCGAGGACATGGACACATTCCTAGAAATGTGTGATCTCCCAAGACTGAACCAGGAAGAAAAAATATGAAAAGACCCTGATGCTGGGAAAGATTGAAGGCAAAAGGAGAAGAGGGTAACAGAGGATAAGATGGTGAGATAACATCACCAACTCAATGGACATGAATTTGAGCAAACTGCAGGAGATAGTGAACGACAGGGGAACCTGGCAAGCTACAGTCCATGGGGTCACAAAGAGTTGGACACGAGTTAGCGATTCAGCAACAACAATAAGTGAATAGACCAACTACCAGTAATGAAATTGAATCAGTAATTTACAAAAATATTTGACATAAATCAGTATTTTTTAGATCTGTCTCTTAAAGCAAAGGAAATAAAAGCAAAAATAAACAAATGGAACCTAATTAAACTTAAAAGTTTTTGCACAGCAAAGAAAACCACTGACAAAAATGAAAAGGCAATGTATTCAATGAAAATAGTTGCAAATAATATGACCGTTAAGGAATTAATATCCAAAATAGATAAACAGCTCATACAACTCAACATCAAAAAAAAAAAAAAAAAAACAACTTGATTAAAAAATGGGCAGAAGACCTGAATAGACATTTTCCAAAGATGGCTAACAGGCACAGAAAAGATGCTCAGCATCACTGGTTACTCAAGAAATGCAAATTAAAACTACAATGAGATACTACTTCACACTTGTCAGAATGACCATCATCAAAAAGAACACAAAAAACTAATGTTGGTGAGAATATGAAGAAAAGGAAACCCTTGTACACTGTTGGTAGGAATGTAAATTGGAGCAGACACTGTGGAAATCAGTATGGAGGTTTCTCCAAAAACTGAAAATAGAACTACCATATGGCCCAGCAGTTCCACCCCTGGGTATAAATCCCCCAAAATAAAAACACTAATTTGAAAAGACAGATCCCCTGGAGAAGGAAATGCCAACCCATTCCAGTATTCTGGCCTGGGAAATCCCATGGACAGAGGAGCCTGGAGGGCTACAGTCCATGGGTCGTAAAGAGTTGGAGCAACAAAACAACAACACATACTGTAATGTCCATAGCAGCATTATTTACAAGAGCCAAAATATAGAGGCGACCTAAGTGTCCAACAAGAGATGAATGGATAGAGAAGACATAATACACACATTATAAATATATATACATATGTTATAACATGTTGGCTATATTCCTTGTGCTGTACAATATATCCTTGTAAGCTATCTATTGTATACACAGCAGTTTGTACCTCTTAATTCCTAACCCCTATTTTGCCCCTCATCCCTTCTCTCTCCCCATTGATAACCACTAGTTTGTTTTCTATATCTGTGAGTCTGTTTTTTTCCCTATATTCACTAGCTTGTTTTATTTTTTATATTCCGCATATAAGTGATATACAATATTTGTCTTTCTCTGACTTATTTCACTAAGCATAATACCCTCCAAGTCCTTCCATGTTACTGCAAATGACTAATTTTCATTCTTTGTTATAGCTGAGTCGTATTTCATTGTGTCTGTGTGTATACATATGTATGTGTGTGTGTGTATATATATATATAAGACATCTTCCTTATCCATTCACCACCATAAAACTACTAGAGCTGCTTATCAGTCCCTGGTTGGGGAACTAAGATCACACACACACACACACACACACACAATTTAAAAAAAGATCCTTAACCTAGTCACATCTGCAAAGTCCCCTTTGCCATATAAGGTAACATTCCCAGCTTGCAACATGGACATGTTGGGGAGGGTAGCATTATTCAGCCTAATGCAACAGATGAGGAGTTTGGGGCCCAGAAAGGGGTAGTGACCTATCCCAGGGCAGAACCTAGGCCCCTATATCTCTTGACTTCCCAACCACTATTCACTACACAAACAATATTTTCAGGGTTAAGATTTGTCTTTCAAGGTAACAATTAACTAATCTGATAAATCATCTTGAAACAGAGCATGGTGATCAGGTCTGAATATTTTTGCATGGCCTTTCAGAGTTACTTTAATGGTGGAAACCTAAGAACAGATCAAGAAGAGAGGGTCAATAGGAGCGACCAAAAGAAGAGGTGGGCCCAAATGGAGTTCTTAAAATACTCCAGAGTAACCAAGGCTGAACTGATCAACAGGATTGTATAATCTTGTTGAAAATTCTGAGGATTGCTTTATACAAGTAGGATATAGGCTGCATTACAATCAATACGTGATCAAACTAATAGTTAGCATCCAATTAGCAACCATTACAGATCTAAGAAAATAGATATGTTTCTGTAGGAAATGTATGCAAAACAAAACACACAGCAGTATTAACTTATACTCGTGGACAGTGATTCGAATTAAATTCTTATCAAGACAGATATAATTTTCTCTTACTGATATTTAATAAAAGATTTTAAAAAGATCTTTTCAAACACAATAGCATGATGAGTACTATATTCATAAATCATTTCCATCATACTTAAGTAGAAACCATGAATCTCATATTTATGACAATTTGAATTCTATGCCTCTTAACCTGACTATGAATGAGTGTGACTGTGACTTGTCTGAGAGCATAGTAGGAATACAGAAAACTCTCATTTTTCATTTATTCTGATTACCACCCAAAAAGCATAAATTCTGTTTACAATAAAGAGCCATGACAAAAAAAGCACTCCATCTTTTGGTTACAGTTAAATTCTTACCAAGTACAAAATTATTGATTGCTTCCCTGATATAGGCTACCAAGCTTTAAAGATCAATGAATTTAAATGGTGCCAACTGAAGTGAACATCAAATCAGCCCATAAATTTAGTACAGTGCCTCCCTAAAGGGGAATTATCATCAGACTCGACACTTTATCTCCGTGGGCAGACGTGTCTGTACAGAAATAGAGCATTCCTCTCTACGGGCAAGCCCTAGACATCCAGTTTATGCATAATATTACTAACGAAGAATTCACAATGAAAACAAAAAATAATCTTTGAAGAAAATGACGGGGCCTCCAAACAAGACCAAACCAAACAAATGTGATACCTTCGTTCACATATCTGATTCAACAACATCAAATTCTTATTGTTTCTCCTCCAACTTAACCAACTATCATTTAACCCAGTCACTGGAGACACTCAGTCCCTCCTTTGAGGGTTCTAGATTCTATCCTTTTTTTCAAACCCAAGATACACTTTCTTGACTACTCAAACCCTATCTAACATGGCTCTGGGAGCTGCCAGCACCTTAAGAAGCCTCCTTTCCTCTGCTTTGTGGGAAAAGTCTACATTCTCTCTAAGCTTCAATTTCCTACTCTGAAAAAAAAAAAATGGAGACCAGAAAACAATAATATCTCATTGGTTTATTGTGAGAGTGAAAGGTGGAACTTACACAGAGAATTTGGTTCAGTGCCTGCCACACAGCGGGTGATTATAAAATGGTGAAAAATAGATAAACAACAAGGACCTACTGTATAGCACAGGGAACTATATGCAATATCTTGTAATAACCTATAATAGAAAATAATCTGGAAAAGAATCCATATGTATATATATACATACATATATGTATAACAATTACTTTGCTATACACATAGACGAACACAACATTGTAAATCAATTATACTTCAATAAAAAAAAATTTAGAACTTCCCCAGTGGCCCAGCGGTTAAGAATCCACCTTGCAATGCAGGGACACAGGTTCAATCCCTGGTGCAGGAAGACCCCACATGCCACGGGAAAACTGAACCCTCGCACCCTAGAGCCCACGCTCTGTAACAACAAAAGCCACTGCATTGAGAAGCACACGCACAGCCACTAGAGAGTACCCCCGCTCGCCGCAACTAGAGAAAGTCTGCACAGCAATGAAGACCCAGCTCAGTCAAAAATAAAAAAAAAATAACTAAAATTTTAAAATAAAACAAAATTTTAAAGATAACAATAGTAATAATCATGATGAGTTTTCTCCATTTATCTTTCTCCTATGGGGCAAATGAGATCCTCACACTTGCTGTGTTTCCATCAACTTCAATACAATCAGCCCTCTCTGTCATTCCAGTTTTCTCTGCAGAGTTTTTTACTTGGCCAGCACTAACTCCCATATCTGACCAGAACATATCTTCTGGCTGACTGCCAATCAATCTTTACAGGATCAAATTAACGTATCCAAAGCCCACATTTACACTGCCACAAAAAAAAAAATCATGAAATTTTAGAGCTGGAAGGGACCTTAGGGTTTTCCAACTTAAGATTGTCATGTGGGCCAGAAGAGTGTTGAAATTCTTTGTCCAGCGAGCAGGTGGGGGAAGAGCAAAGCAGAAGTCAAGAATCAGTTTAAAATCCTGCTTTACTTGCATGTTTGGATTGGATGTTTGAAAAGAAAAATCAAGCCTGTTTTTTTTTTTTTTTTTTTCCAATTACAGAGAAGGACTCTAAGACAGAGAGGTTATGTGATTTGCTCCAAATCATACAAAAAGTTAGTGGTAGAGCTTGAATTAGCATCCCAATCTTCTGGCTCTTGTGCTCCAGTGCTCTTCCCCACACACCTTGGGGGTACTATCATTACACTTGAAGAGACTCTATTGAGCTCGAGTGTTAAAAAAGCTTACTATGGCTGCTCTGACAATTTGAGTTGGCTCTTTTAAGCAGCCATGCCCTCCTTAAAAGGCTACATTTTTAACTGCTTGACTCATTTATAACAGGACCATACCCTATTCAACTCTGAACTATATTGACTTCTTTCTCCCATTCTGTACCCTCCAACACCTTTATGTCTACACAATATTATTTTCTTCTTGATAATAACCTATATTTTCTCTCTGAATGTACCAAGCACAGTATCTGGCCCTCATTCAGTATTCAGTGAATTACTGCAGACTAAGGGGCCAAATGGGCTTCCCAGGTGGCGCTAGATGTAAAGAACCTGCTTGTCAAAACAGAAGATGTAAGAAGTGCGGGTTACAGTCCATGGCGTCTCAAAGAGTCAGACACAACTTAGTGACTAAACAACCACAACAACAAAGGACCAAAGAAAGAGCTATAAGTTTGTGTCTCCACAGTGGAAATGGAGCCGCATGCCTCCCTGGATAACAAGCAATCTGTATGTGTTAGTCACTCAGTCGTGTCTGACTCTTTGTGACCCCATAGACTGGTGTCTGGCAGGCTCCTCTATCTATGGAATTCTCCAGGCAAGAATACTGGAGTGGGTTGTCATTCCCTCTCCAGGGTATCTTCCCGACCCAAATCAAATCAAATCAAATCCTGTCTTCCTGAATTGCAGGCAGATTCTTTACTGTCTGAGCCACCAGGGAATCCCAACCAATCTGCTAAGTCGCTTCAGTCGTGTCCGACTCTGTGCGGCCCCATAGACGGCAGCCCACCAGGCCCTGCCGTCCCTGGGATTCTCCAGGCAAGAACACTGGAGTGGGTTGCCATTTCCTCCTCGAATGCATGAAAGTGAAAAGTGAAAGGGAAGTCACTGAGTCATGTCTGACTCTTAGCGACCCCGTGGACTGTAGCCCACCAGGCTCCTCCATCCATGGGATTTTCCAGGCAAGAGTACTGGAGTGGGGTGCCATTGCCTTCTCCAATCTAGACTGACTCAATTCTCAGGACCTTGCTATCACTTACACAACTGTAGGAGCTGGGGAGATAAGATTAGACCAGGCAAGGCTGATTCCACAAGCTGAAGACTGGTGGCTGGTGACAGAGCGCCCAAGAGACTTGTTTTGCTCTTAAGGAGTTGACATATTTTGACCTGATGAACTCCGGACTAATGTCTTTTTACATTCTACCTTTTGTCTTCTGTGGGCATTGTTAGCAGTGTTAGTTGCTCAGTCGTGTCTGACTCTGTGCCACCCTATGGATGGTAGCCTGCCAGGCTCCTCTGTCCATGGGATTTTCCAGGCAAGTATACTGGAGTGGTTTGCCATTTTCTTCTTGAGGGGATCTTCCTGAGCCAGGGATTGAACCTGGGTCTCCTGCATTGCAGGCAGATTCTTTTACCGACTGAGCTACCAAAGGCGGAAGGGGATTGTTAACAGAGTGGCAAATAGCAGACATGCACTTCAGAAAGGTGTGATGAATGCAGCTTCCCATTGCTTCTTGAAACTCCTCCCCCAAACCCAGTTTCCTGCCGACATGTGACTGGGATCATATGGATTAGAGTTATCCCTAAATTTCAAAAAATAATAGTAAAAATGTTCCTCAGCATTACTACCTTTTTTGTTATGTCGTGGTTTTTTTTGCAAAGCTGAGCTTTAATTTTTGTTTTGTTTGCTTGGGAATTTTATTTTCTCTATTGTCTGATACCTAAGGGCTTGTCTGTCCTCAGCAGTGTATATGCAGGGAGCCATTTGAGCTTCAGCAATCCTTGTCTCTAGCCTCTGCCCTGACTTCCACTATGTGGTTTATAAGCAGGATGCTAGTTAAGCACAGGGTTTCAACAGCAGCTAAGACATGGTTCAATTTCTAGGTCTACCCCTTAATTCCCAGCTCTGTGACTTTAAGCAAGTTACTTCACCTCTTTGCGCCTAAGATTCCTTATCTGTAAAATATTTAACTTATATGCAGAGTACATCATGAGAAATGTGGGGCTAGAGGAAGCACAAGCTGGAATCAAGATTGCCAGGAGAAGTATCAATAACCTCAGATATGCAGATGACACTACCCTTATGGCAGAAAGTGAAGAAGAACAAAAGACCCTCTTGATGAAAGTAAAAGAGGAGAGTGAAAAAGTTGGCTTAAAGCTCAACATTCAGAAAACTAAGATAATGGCATCCGGTCCCATTCACTTCATGACAAATAGATGGAGAAACAGTGGAAACTGTGGCGGACTTTATTTTTTGGGACTCCAAAATCACTGCAGATGATGACTGCAGCCATGAAATAAAAAGACACTTACTCCTTGGGAGAAAAGTTATGACCAGCCTAGACAGCATATTAAAAAGCAGAGACATTACTTTGCCAACAAAGGTCCATCTAGTCAAGGCTATGGTCTTTCCAGTAGTCATGTATGGATGTGAGAGTTGGACTATAAAGAAAGCTGAGCGCCAAAGAATTGATGCTTTTGAACTGTGGTGTTGGAGAAGACTCTTAAGAGTCCCTGGGACTGCAAGGAGATCCAACCAGTCAATCCTAAAGGAAATCAGTCCTGAATATTCATTGGAAGGACTAATGCTGAAGCTGAAACTCCAATACTTTGGCCACCTGATGCAAAGAACTGACTCACTAGAAAAGACCCTGATGCTGGGAAAGATTGTAGGCGGGAGGAGAAGGGGCAACAGAGGATGAGATGGTTGGATGGCATCACTGACTCGATGAACATGAGTTTGAGTAAGCTCCCGGAGTTGGTGATGGACAGGGAGGCCTGGTGTGATGCAGTCCATGGAGTCGCAAAGAGTCAGACATGACTGAGCAACTGAATTGAACTGAACTGAAGATAAGAATAAAAATACCTAGCAGTAGTATAATAAAAACAAATTTGGATTTTGTCCCTGATTCTTGTTGTAAAGCTCCTAAAACCCTAGGAATTTTGTGAGGAACAGGAGTGACTTTTGTTATTCCTAATGAGTGCTTTTCAATACCAGAGTTTATGCAAATGACTGACTTCAGGTAGGGGCCCCTGAATAATTGCAGAATGGAGACTGGTCACCAGAAAAACCAAAGTGATTGGAGGGTTGGAACTTCCAGGCCTACTGCCTGGATTCTGGGGAAGGAAGGAGGGACTGAAGGTCCAGTTCTGTAAAAAAACTCTTGGAATAACCAACAACTATACTCATTATCTTACAATAACCTATAATGAAAGAGAATATAAAAAATATATATATATGTGTATATATATATATATATATATATATAAAACTGAATGACTGTTGTACATCTGAAACTAACACTGTAAATCAACTATATTTCAATAAATTTTTTTAAAGTGTTGGTTTTTTCCCATAAAAAAAACATCTCTTGGAAAAGGAAACAGAGCATACACATTGATGAACACATCGATGGGCTTGGAAATGGCACACCCAGAGAGGACACAGATGCTCTGTGCTCCTCAGCTCGGTCCCTTGTCCTATGCATCTCTTCCATTTGGCTATTCCCGAGTTCCATCCATTATAATAAATTAGTAACCATAAGTAAAGTGCTTATGTAAAGTAAAGCGCTCAAGGTAAGGCAAGAGTTCTGTGAGTCATTGTTCAGTTCAGTTCAGTTGCTCAGTCGTGTCCGACTCTTTGCGACCACATGGACTTCAGCACACCAGGCCTCCTGTCCATCACCAACTGCCAGAGCTTGCTCAAACTCACCTCCATCGAGTCGGTGATGCCATCCAACCATCTCATCCTCTGTTGCCCCTTCTCCTCCTGCCTTCAATCTATCCCAGCATCAGAATCTTTTCCAATGAGCCAGTTCTTCACATCAGGTGGCCAAAGTATTGGAGCTTCAGCTTCAGCATTAGTCCTTCCAATGAATATTCAGGACTGATTTCCTTTAGGATTGACAGGTTGGATCTCCTTGCCGTCCATGGGACTCTCAAGAGTCTTCTCCAACACCACAGTTCAAAAGCATCAATTCTTAGGTGTTCAGCTTTCTTTATGACCTATCAAAACCTGAAGTAGTGGACTATCGAACCTGAAGGGGGAAGTTGGGGGAATACCTGAATCAGATAGTCAGCTGTGCAGAAGTGCCGATCACCTATGGACCCCATTTGCGACTGGCTTCTGAAGTGAGGGCAATCTTGTGGGACTGAGCCCATAACCAGGAAAATCCAGGCTGACTCTGGGTAGTGAGTATCAGAACTGAATCCAACTGTGGGATACCCAGTTGCTGTCAAAGGATTAGAGGAATGGTTGGTGTTGGAAAAGATACAACATATTTGATGTCAAAGGAGAAAACCGCATAGAGTTGTTGCAAGGATTAAATAATCTGTGACATGCAGTAAGTGATTACTAAAAAGCAGCTCTAAGTATAACTGGCATGACCGTGCTTCTTCAGTAGCTCCTGAATCTTCCCTGTTGGACCCGGAATCCAGCCTGGATCACAGAGCAGCTTGGCTAGGTCTCTCAGTCCTAGTCACTCCTTTTCCTCTTGTATTAGACCCATCCCTCTCTCCCTAGCAACTAGCCGAAGTCATCGTGAAGCTGGACAGACACTCCTTCCCACTTCTCTATCACCACGTGCCTAGCTCTTAGCTCTACCTGTGCTACTGGGCACAAACCATGACATGAGACCCTCTGGACATAACTGCCTAATGCAAGATGAAACTGGCCCCTTGTTCTCGGATGCTGGGACTTGGATAGCTGGCCACCCCCTCGGATGAGCGCCTTTACCCTGGTTCAGCTCAGTGCTGGCCTTCTCCCCATTCCTGCCAAGTCTCAGCAAGCCTCACAGCTGAATACTTACAGGTTTCACTCGAAAGGCAGAACAAGACAGTAAAGTAAGGATCGTCTCTTGACTTTCAGAGCTACTTACACTCCAAAAGGTCTCGACATTGACTCCAAAAAGAATCTAAGGCTATGTACAAATCTTTCTGGGATGCTCAAGATCAGCTTTTGTCTAAAAAATCACAGACCTTTTCCATATGATTCACATACTACCAGAATTTTCTGACTTCTTTTGAAAGTCTACATATCCCAGCTAAAAATTAAAAATACCACACTTTCTGCTAACACCCCCCCAGGGAAGAAGTCCATAGAAAGGACCATTGAGACCATTGACTCCTCTGTAACAAGAATCTGGTTGTCTGAGACCACCACAGGAAACAGGATGAATGGTACTTCTCTGTTGACTTTTTTTTTTTAAAACAATCCTAATCCAATTACCTTCAGCTCCCAAAGTCAAAATAAGACTTTCCTGGACAAAGATAGAAGTGAATTCATTTGGACAAGTGAAGTCTGTTCAATTCAAAACCAAACCGCAAACCATCATGCATATGTATCTTTCTTTATATAACAGACTCATTTCTAAATGTGCTGCACGTGAAAAGGCTTTTTTTAAAAAAAATAAATTGACCCATATTTTAAGCACACCAGAGGAACTGGCTATTTAAAGGAATTTGTGAGTCATTTTGTAGAGCAAATAACTACCCATTAAAATATTTGTGAAATCTGCTGTCCACATTTTGCTTTTACTTTAGGAGAAAAAAATGGTAACATATTTTCTACTGATTCCCAGAAGCACAAGATCATGATGGATAGATTATGCCAGAATGTTGCCATAATGTAGCTATAATCAGCTCAAAGATCTGTCTCAGTTTCTAGTCATGGACTCATAGTGCCAGAGAGTTTGGAAGGGCCTTGCAGATCAGAATCCCACTCTATGATGTATCAAAATAGGCTTCCATCCTGTGGTCCAGAGCTGGCCACAAAGATATTTTTAGGCCTAATTCCAATAGACAGATTACAGATCACATACGAGATAAAAGTAGATATTCTAATCCAGGAGATAAGATGCCAGGCACCTGTGCCATAGGTGGCATTCGAAATGGCTTCGGACACTCACATGCCAGCATAGTCGACGACGTGTAAGCAGGCAAACATACACCAGAGTCCCCAGGAAACTGCAGCCAATGTATCTGGAGGAGGTGTCCTGGAGGCAGTAGAGAGAGCACAGCAGGCTAATTTAGGGTTGCTGAGCTGGAGGGCTCCCCTTTTTCAGGCAGCCAGTACCCTGCCACATTCACAGCTTCTCTGCTGACAACTCCTTTATACTTTTTGACACTTCAGAAGCCACAGGTATCCAAAAGTCCCTTATTTCCCTACAACTCTCTCCCTGCCTGCTCCCAGCCCACCCAGTAAACAAACACTGCCAGGTCTTCATCTTCATTAGCACATACTATGGAATTCAAATTATGGGGATGGTTGTGTCCACTCTAAACAGGATTTATGTATGTGTTTCCTCCTTCCATCATGGATTTGGGAGAACGTTCACTTAAAAACATGATACAACAACAGGAAAATTAAAACACAAATTAACATTTGTGATGAAACACAATTTTATAATGGCAATTTTAAGGGGATGGGGAGGAGACAAAAGCAATATGGCTCCTTATAGAGCCTATCTACAGTTACATGCATGCTAAGTCGTGTCCATCTCTTTGCAACCCTGTGGACTGTAGCCCACCAGGCTCCTCTGTCCATGGGATTCTCCAGGTAAGAATACTTTACTGGCTTGCTATGTCCTCCTCCAGGGGATCTTCCTGACCCAGGGATCAAACGCCACATGGGAGTTATTACTATATATGTCCTTATGCAGTTATTCGGGCTTCCCAGCTGGCACTAATGTTAAAGAATCCACCTGCCAGTGCAGGAGATGCAAGAGACACAGGTTCTATCCCTGGGTTAGGAAGATCCCCTGGAGGAGGAAACGGCAATCCACTGCTGTGTTCTTGCCTAGGAAATCCCATGGACAGAGGAGCCTGGTGGGCTATAGTCCATGGGGTTGCAAAGAGGCAGACATGAGTGAAGCAACTTAGCACACATGCACGCATGCAATTATCCAGTTATGTAGCTAATCTGGTGATCTGGGTACAGGGATGTGGCTTAGAGGATCCTGGGGAATAAATGGCTAACTTAATAGCTGGGGCTCTCTCAAATATCAACTGTCTCCTGCTGCTTTTGACTGGAGAACAGGGGCACTCTTGGAGTGGGCCTATAATTGGCAAGGGGAGATTTCCCTTTAGGTGGGATCTACTTAAGTGCCAAACTGAGTGGCAGTCAGTGCTAGCAGGAGATCAGAGGCAGAGAGATCAGTGGGAGCTGGGTTTCCTGACACAGCCACGGAAGAGGCTGGGGTTTTGCAAGTTTCAGGTGCTCTCTGACAATGAAGGCTGAACTTCTCTTACTTATTTTCCACGTCTGTTAGTGATCACACCTACCCTACCAGAGGCTTTTACAAAAGGGAGGCCCACTTCCCCCAGGAAGTGAATGAACATCGGTTGTCATGACAATTTCAGAAAAGTAAATATACATCTTTACGCATGAAGGTTGCAAATATTTGGCCATTTGGGGTCCAGAGGAGCACTGCTCTATCATGTCTATGCAGATTATAATTACATGTTGTTCACGGGGAGGGAATCAATGGCTCCTAAAAGGAGCTACTGTTGTCTGTGGCCCAGGTAAACTGAACCTGTAATTGCTCAGATGCACTTACTCTTGGCAGAACTGATATTCAAGAGTCCTAAGGTGAATATGGAGACATTGGCTGGGTTTCCTGCACAATCTATGCATCTGTCCAAAGGCATAATTTTTCACCCTACCTGAGATGCTCCCTGAGACCACTGGCACAGGTACCCAACACAGTTCTCACCAAAAGATACATCATATTACAATAATGCTCATAATAATAATATTAATAAAAGTGAAGAGGAACTAAAGAGCCTCTTGATGAAAATGAAAGAGGAGAGTGAAAAAGCTGGCTTAAAACTCAATATTCAAAAAACAAAGATCATGGCATCTGGTCCCATCACTTCATGACAAATAGATGGGGAAACAATGGAAACAGTGACAGACTTTTATTTTCTTGGGCTCCAAAATCACTGAAGATGGTGACTGTAGCCATGAAATTAAGATGCTTGCTCCTTGGAAGAAAAGTTATGACCAACCTAGACAGCATATTAAAAAGCAGAGACATTATTTGCCGACAAAGGTCCATCTATCAAAGCTACGATTTTTCCAGTAGTCACATATGGATGTGAGACTGGGACCATAAAGAAAGATAAGCACTGAAGAATTGATGCTTTTGAACTGTGGTGTTGGAGAAAACTCTTGAGAGTCCCTCAGACAGCAAGGAGAACAAACCAGTCAATCCTAAAGGAAATCAGTCCTGAATATTCATTGGAAGGACTGATGCTGAAGCTGAAGCTCCTATACTTTGGCCACCTGATGCCAAGGGCTGACTCATTGGAAAAGACCCTGATGCTGGGAAAGATTGAAAGCAGGAGCAGAAGGGGACGACAGAGGATGGGATGGTTGGATGGCATCACTGACTCGATGGACATGAGTTTGAGCAAGCTCTGGGAGTTGGTGATGGACAGGGAAGCCTGGCAGGCTGCAGTCCATGGGGTCACAAAGAGTCGGACATGACTGAGGGACTGAACTGAATGCTTCTGTAGCACTCTATATGCCAAGAACTGTTCTCAGCTCATTGCATATATTAAATCATTTAATCCTCACAAGAGGATTCAGTTCAGTTTGACTCTTGGCCACCCCATGAATCGCAGCACACCAGGCCTCCCTGTCCATCACCAACTCCCGGAGTTCACTCAAACTCATGTCCAGCGAGTCAGTGATGCCATCCAGCCATCTCAGTCTCTGCCATCCCCTTCTCCTCCTGCCCCCAATCCCTCCAAGCATCAGAGTCTTTTCCAATGAGTCAACTCTTTGCATGAGGTGGCCAAAGTCCTGGAGTTTCAGCTTCAGCATCATTCCTTCCAATGAACAACCAGGACTGATCTCCTTCAGAATGGACTGGTTGGATCTCCTTGCAGTCCAAGGGACTCTCAAGAGTCTTCTCCAACACCACAGTTCAAAAGCATCAATTCTTTGGTGTTCAGCTTTGTTCACAGTCCAACTCTCACATCCATACATGACCACTGGAAAAACCATAGCCTTGATTAGACGGACCTTTGTTGGAAAAGTAATATCTCTGCTTTTTAATATGCTATCTAGGTTGGTCATAACTTTCCTTCCAAGGAGTAAGCGTCTTTTAATTTCATGGCTGTACTCACTATCTGCAGGGATTTTGGAGCTCCAAAAAATAAAGTCTGACACTGTTTCCACTGTTTCCCCATCTATTTCCCATGAAGTGATGGGACTGGATGCCATGATCTTCGTTTTCTGAATGTTGAGCTTTAAGCCAACTTTTTCACTCTCCTCTTTCACTTTCATCAAGAGGCTTTCTCTTCACTTTTTGCCATAAGGGTGGTATCATCTGCATATCTGAGATTACTGATATTTCTCCTGGCAATCTTGATTCCAGCTTGTGCTTCTTCCAGCCCAGCGTTTCTCATGATGTACTCTGCATATAAGTTAAATAAGCACGGTGACAATATACAGCCTCGACATACTCCTTTTCCTATTTGGAACCAGTCTGTTGTTCCATGTCCAGTTCTAACAGTTGCTTCCTGACCTGCATACAGGTTTCTCAAGAGGCAGGTCAGATGGTCTGGGATTCCCATCTCTTTCAGAATTTTCCACAGTTGATTGTGATCCACACAGTCAAAGGCTTTGGCATAGTCAGTAAAGCAGAAATAGATGTTTTTCTGGAACTCTCTTGCTTTTTCCATGATCCAGCGGATGTTGGCAATTTGATCTCTGGTTCCCCTGCCTTTTCTAAAACCAGCTTGAACATCTGGAAGTTCATGGTTCACGTATTGCTGAAGCCTAACTTAGAGAATTTTGAGCATTACTTTACTAGCATGTGAAATGAGTACAATTGTGTGGTAGTTTCATCATACTTTGGCATTGCCTTTCTTTGCACTGGAATGAAAATTGACCTTTTCCAGTCCTGTGGCCACTGCTGAGTTCTCCAAATTTGCTAACATATTGAGTGCAGCATGTTCACAGCATCATCTTTCAGGATTTGAAATAGCTCAACTGGGATTCCATGACCTCCACTAGCTTTGTTCATAGTGATGCTTCCTAAGGCCCACTTGACTTCACGTTCCAGGATGTCTGGCTCTAGGTAAGTGTGAGTGATCACACCATCGTGATGATCTGCGTCGTGAAGATCTCTTTTGTACAGTTCTTCTGTGTATTCTTTACACTGGACATGGACAAGAAATAGACGTGTCAATTTGTGTAATTCCTTCTGGAACCTGATCAACACAGTTAGAAGAACCGCTGCCATTTCCATGTTATTTGAATTTGTTGCCATGTCTAGTCTAGGCCATATTTAGCTTACTGTATTAAAGACATGGAATATTAGAGCCAGAGGAACCTTAAAGAATCACCAATCTATCCTTTCCCATTTCACAGATGGCAAAGTTGAAGTGTTGAGAAGTTTAAAATACATTTTTTAGAGCCAGGACTAGAATCCACAATCATAATTCTGATTCAGTGCTTGCTCAGCCAATGAAAATCAATCAATAAAACTACCCCACGTCTCTCCCACAACAGCTATACTCATCTCTACCTCGTTTGATTAGTTTTTCCAATAATCAGTTGTGCGTTTTTCTCTAAAATAAATAGCAAAGTTTCTATGACCCATGGGCACTTGGCCCAGATTTAAAACATGGAGCTTAACGATAGCAAGCATCTCTCATCAGCGGAAGGGGTGGGCTGGTGGGGGGACACTTGGCAAAGATCATCTAGCTGTGGGCATTTAGCTAAAATGTCTCAAATTCCAGGAAGATATTGGGGATATTTTATCTCTATTGTCTGGCTGCTACGGAGGAGAATGTGTCGTCTTAAAATTTCTATTCAGAATTTTAATTAAATTGTGGCCTGTAGCAAAATAGAAAGACATTAAAATCAAACGCTATATCTCTTTGTTTATTTTATGGGCTCTCATCTCTAACTAGTTCTCACTGAAATAATTAAATGTCTTTTCAGCAAATGGACTGTTCAAGCTGTTTAGTTTAATGTTTCTTATAACCTGGTAAGTAAGTGCTTTGTAATTCAGTGGATTTCTGCTCTTCCCCCACTCCACCCCATCCCCCACTACATACATTGTTTTCTCCTCTCTCCCCACAGGGCTGATTTGAAGGTTTCTGCAGATCAGAGTGGCATTTATGCACCTATGTGCCAAAGCATCCTCAGACAGACTGGTGGAGATTGTAGGAGGCTGAGCACATTGCATTTGACATTAATGGCTGGGAGATGTTTCTAGATTGAAATTGGTGGAGGTGGTGAGCACGCACAGTATAGTCAATGAGACTTCTTAGTCTGAGGCTGATGCCTGAAATCTCTTATTTAGTGACCCATTGTATTACATGAAGGGAAAGTTGATGTTTAAAACTGATAGGAGCCATACGAGGGAGAAGATAGCAGAATTTAACCGGGGAGTGTGTGTGTATATGTGTGGTGGGATGCTATTTTTCTCTTCAGTAAAACACGATTATGGACACTTTGGGGATAAAAGATAAAGCCCAGGGCATAGGCTGAAATGGAGAGATTTAGCCAAAGGAGGTCTCACTGCCTATATTATAAAGTAAAAGTAGGTCTTTCTAGAGATAAAGAGATTGTTCCCTTGCACAATTATGTTTTCCCTCCTCTGAACAGAGCCCCACCCCAGAAAAAGGAGATGGAAAGGAGGACAAGAAGAGAGGTCAGAGATGATAGAAAACTAACTTTGTGATTCTGATAGCTGACTTCTAATAAGTGTTCTTCTAGGCACTGGGCTAAGTGCCTTTCCCCATTATCTCATGGAATATTCCCAACAGTCTTATGAAATAGGGACCATTAGTCTCTTGTTTTAAAGATCTGAAAATTGTGGTTTAGCAATATTAAATGACTTACTGAAGGTCTCAGAGCTACTAAGTGGTAGCGTTGGCATTCACATTTGTCATCCCCATCCTCTTCCAGATGAAAAGGGAAAATGGTGTGAATATTTAAAATCTGGGCCTACAAACTATTAGAGTCACTTAACCTGAATAATCCCCTGGAGGAGGGTATAGCAATCCACTCCAGTATTCTTGCCTGGAGAATCTCATGGACAGAGGAGCCTGGCAGGCTACAGTCCAAAGGGCTGCAGAGTCGGACACGACTGAAGTGACTTAACACAACCTGAATAATAATGACGGTGATAATGGTGGTGAAAGGTGATAGATAGTGGGTACTTATTATGGGCCTTGCATTGTGGTAAGCACTTTATACAGGATAGTTCATTTAATTGTCATAACAACTTTTGAGGGAAAATATTTATATTCACTTCATTTTGCAAATGAAAAAACAAAGTCTTCGAGGCTAAGTAACTTGCCCAGTCTTCTATAGCTAGGTAGTGGAAAAGCTGGAGAGGAAAAGCTGACTCGCACAGCATGGAGGGTCACCAGGGCCTCCAGAGAGACTGAATTACTAGTATGATATTCCCTCTCATGTCCATCAAGTTGGTGATGGACATGAGTTTGAGCAAACTCTAGGACATGGAAGCCTGGCGTGCTACAGTCTATGGGGTCGCAAAGAGTGGGACACGACTGAGTGACTGAACTGAACTGAACTATTTCCTTTATTGGGATGTGACCCAGAATCTCTTGGGATCCTGATATATGATTGACAAATTTTACATAGCTCCCAATTCCATGCTATGATCTATCCTGAAAATGTAAGCCTTGGGGACACTTAGCCTCACACAGGGGAGACATAATAGGAGAAATATTAGGTGAATAAATAGGTGAATGAATGAATGGAGTCTAATTAGTAGTTTTCAGGTTTTCATTCTGTAGCCCTGTAAGCTCCTTGTCTTTATGATGGGCCAATTATTTGCCATATGAGTTTCGAATGCATTGAAGATTTGAATAATAAAAGGTAATGCACAAGAAAAAGGACTTATTTGTCCTCAGATAAATGAAATGTGGGAACACCAAAATGGAACTAGCTCTCCCAAGACTTTCACTGGTATGGGAGCTAAAAGGGAGCTAATATTTTCTGTACCTACTATGTACCAGGTCTTTTTCTATACCATAACTCATTTAATCCTCACAACTATCCTGGGAGGTAGGTGGTGTTATCTCCATTTTATAAACAAGAAAATCGAAGCTCATAAAATTAACTTCCACGAAGTCTCACACGTAGGAAGTGGTAGAGTCGAGATTCCATCTCTGTTCCCATTCTTTTCAGAACACACACCTGCCTCTTCAAGAAGAGAGCTGTGGGACTTCCTGGGTGGTCCAGTGGCTAAGACACATCGCTCCCAATGCAGGGGGCTGGGTTCAATCCCCATTCAGGGAATTAGATCCCACATGTCACAACAAAAATTGAAGATCCTGTGTGCCATAGCTAAGACTCAGGGCAAACAAAAAAATAAATATTAAGGAAAGAAGAGAGCTATACAGCTGATTCACTTTGTTGTACAGCAGAAACTAACACAACATTATAAAGCAACTGTACTTCCCTCCACCAAAAAAAAAAAAAGAATTCAAAAAAAAGGAAGAGAGCTGAAAACATATGATCATTTTTTTAAGTTTTTTTTTTAAATGTGGACCATTTTTAAAGTCTTTATTTGTTAAAATATTGCTTCTGTTTTATGTTTTTTTGGCTACAATGCATGTGGGATCTTAGCTCTCTGACCAGGGATCTAACCTATATTCCCTGCAATGGAAGGTGAAGTCTTAACCACTGGATCACCAGGGAAGTCCCCACAAGGGCATTTTAATTGAGTGAAGAAAATAAAACATTTCATGTTTACAAAGACAAAAGACATAGCAAAGAACTTGTGGAAAAGCCCAAACCAAGAAAAATGAGATTTTTGGAAGTTGGAAGACAGACCTTGACCAAATGAGATCATCTTTAGGAAAGAAGTAAAGCCTGGATTCCAAATTATCTACTGTGTTACCCAGTATTTTCTCACTTGATGATGCAGCAACCACTTGGTAATCGTGGGGGAAAAGGGTGACATCTGAAGCCAGGCAGACAAACCAGAGCCAGCCATGTAAGATGGTGCCGAATGAAAATACTAGCGTCCCCAAGACACTCAGAGATCTTTCCCCAGCTTTTGGATGGCAGAAGGCAACAGCAGGGCTTGCAGCCAGTGCCCCAGCATCTTCCTCCTCACCCCTCTTGACTTTATTATTCCTGATAGCCTGGTCATGCATATACAGCTACCAACCACTAAGTTTTCTTGAAGCCTCACAGCTTTGGGTTTTCTTATCAAGTCATGTGACTCAGATCTAGGCCTAGGAAGTAAACACTGTTCCCTGAATCTCAAATACCCACTCTGCTTATGTTATTCTACACCTCCAAGAAGATCTTGTCAAAACAAGATTAAACACGGCAAGATTTTATTAGGAGAAATGATTGTGTGAAAGAAAATAGAGAAGGAGCTGTGAGTGAAGCCTGACTGGTAAGGAGGGAAAGAAGAGAAAAGGTTGGATAGAAGCAGTTGAGACTACCAGGCAGTCTAAGGAAACTTCTGCAAGACCTTGAGCCAAAGTTGTCCAACAAAGGAGTCCACATGTCTGCCTTAGTACGCCTGCTGTACTCAGTCATAGGTGCTTCCCTGGTGGCTCAGATGGTAAAGAACCTGCCCACCAATGCAGGAAACCCGGGTTCAATCCCTGGGTAGGGAAGATCCCCTGGAGAAAAGAATGGGTATCCACTCCAGTATTCTTGCCTGGAGAATCCCATAGACAGAGGAGCCTGGTGGGCTACAGTCCATGGGGCTGGAAAGAGATGTACACGACTGAGCTACTGAGCACATTCATTACTGTGATTATTAATGACTATCTCTCTTGCTAAATTTTAAACTCCACAGAAGCAGAGACCATGTCTGTCTTGTTCACTGCTTTATCCTTAGTATCTATCACAGTGACTAGTAGTAGACACTCAATGATTATATTTTGAATGCATTGGATGTGAGTGAATAAATGTCAAAGAATAGACAAGTCATATAATCAATTATAATCCCAAATCTACTGGAAATTAGATAAGGCCTAGGACTAGGATAAGGAGAAGGCAATGGCACCCCACTCCAGTACTCTTGCCTGGAAAATCCTATGGATGGAGGAGCCTGGTAGGCGCAGTCCGTGGGGTCGCTAAGAGTCGGACACGACTGATAGACTTCACTTTCACTTTTCACTTTCATGCATTGGAGAAGGAAATGGCAACCCACTCTAGTATTCTTGCCTGGAGAATCCCAGGAATGGGGGAGCCTGGTGGGCTGCCGTCTATGGGGTCGCACAGAGTCGGACACAACTGAAGTGACTTAGCAGCAGCAGCAGTAGCAGGACTAGGATAAAGGGAACACAGCTTGAAGAGGTGAGAGTGAATACGTAGATTCAAGGTAAGAATGGTAACAGAAGATTCTTAGGCTGACAAAAGCAAGTATCAGCTGTGGCTGGTGACTGCTAGGTGGAACTGATTCAGATTTCAGTCAGGTAAATTAAGGTAAATGTGCTTTGATGGGGGGGGGGAGGGTGAGACAGATTAGTAAACCAAATTCCTTAATAAAGCAGGCTGGTGCAGGAAATTTGGAATCAGGGCTGTAGCAGACACAAAGAGGAGACAGGGAAGTGGAAACCATGGCAAGGCAGGAGCCTAGTCACACACAATAGCCTCGAGGAGTTCTCCTCAGAAGTTAGGCTGTGTTAACAAAATCTGTAGATCTTGGCCAGGTTTTTGGCTCAGGTCTTCCCTTGTGGCCTCTCCTAGCCTTAAAGGGCCGGTCTTCTGTGATGACTAGGCTGGGATCACACCGTGTTAGTCACTGTTTAACAACTGCATCTGTTGACAGCCCTACAGTTGTCCAGGACCACTTGGATTTTGTTTCTATGCCTCAGCTTTTTTTCTTTCAAAAAGGGGGATAAAATTTAATCCAGAGGATGAGTAGATTAGGATTAGAAAGAATAATATGAGATTACTAATAATAATATGTAATGGAGTCTAATGTGGTTCCATGCAAACTCTCATTATTTTTATATCAAAATAGAAAATTAAATTTAAACAAAGAAAAAATTTTTCCCTATGACTCCACTGTTGAAAAAATGGCTTTGGACACACACTATATACAAAATCTTTAGAAAATCTTGCTAAAATGGACAATCCCTGATCTAGTTGACTCAGTATTGGCCTGTATATCAGAAGAGGTAGAAAAATCATAGAATTCTAGGATCTCTCAGCTGAAGATTAGTCCTGTTTGCATTAGTGAACTGTGAGAATGCTGGGGAAAATCATCGATTGTCAAGATCCTATTTGTCTAGGCGTCTTCACAGAATTTTATTAAGTGGGACATTGGACAACCACTACTAAAGTTCATGGTCTTCTCACTAGCTAGAGCAAAAGGTGAATTTATTCCACAGCCAAGTGTAACAGGAATAAAGCTAATTTGAGTCTGGGAGTAAGGTATAAACTTATTCATATTTGTTAGAAGAGTCATGCTGTATCATTAGGATAATGAGTCAGCCAAAGCTATTGAAAACCACATAGTTAATCTGTTCTACTTTTTTATTGTGGTAGAGTGGTTATATGGTCCCAAAAGTCCAGAGTCTTGTTCTATTCTTGTCTATTTACTGACTCACTGAGTTGAGGGCGCTAGCTCACTTAACTTTTCTGTGTCTCTTTCATCATCAGTAAAATCTGAGCTACAAATATTTAACCGTGTACAAAGCCATTTTTACTTCATCAGTGTCATTCACAGCATAACACACCACTTCCTCAGTCACAAAAATAATGCTTTTGTTAAAATGTATTAACTCTAAGGGTAGACTTCAGCTGAATCTGATGATTATTTCTTGGAGCCCAGCACAATTGGAACGCAAGTCAGAATAAAATACAGAATAAAATTCCCATCCTAAAATGGTGATTCGCAAACACTGGTCCACAGACTTTGATTAGTCTGTGACAATGTTTCCATAAGGCAAGATGTTTTAAAAAAAAAAACCCAAAGAAAGTTTTGTGACTTTAAATTTATATGCAGTTTAAAAGAATTTCCTTTACTACAAATTTTTCATGAATATTTCTGTTCTAGCTTTTTTTTTCCCTCGGAACCCAAAAAGCTCCTTATTTTATGGTGGCAGTTGTCTCTCTGTAACACCTTCACTTAGCAAAACAAAAAAGTGGCAGCTCTAGGCCATTCAGTTGTTTTCTTTTAATTTTGCTGGCCCATTAACTCACAACTTATGAGAACCACCCTTACCACCTACTTAAAGAGATGATTAATCTGGTTTATAGTTTAGTCAAGAAAATTGCTTCAATTGGTTATTCAGAAGTTGCTATTCTGGGAATTGTTTGCATTTATAATTAGAAGCTCCAAATAAAGAAAACAGATTTTGAGCTCAAGCTACTGCTAAAAACAAAACAACAACCAAAATAGCAAAACCAATAATGACCAAGTAGTGCCTGGCACATAGAAGACTTTACATAAATGTTGGTTGAATAAGTAAAAAAAATATCAAATGGCATAAACATAGATTCAAGTAATGCCTAGCCAGCAGCTAGTGGGGAGGGGGAGAAGATTGATAAATAAGAGGAGGATTTTCACTCTTTGGTGAAAACAACATGGAAAATTTTCTTTTTAATTTTCCTGTTCAGTTAGTGGTAATTCCTGAGTATTATGCCCTCAGTCTAGGAAAGGCCTGGATCTCATTTTTCTCTCTTGCCAAGAGGAAATAAAAGAGGTGGTCAGAGCAAACTGAAACATTTAGGAAATTATTTAAACTCATCCTAGTTAGAGACAGAAACTTTAGAAATTACCGAACCCATTCCTTTCAATTTGCAAATCAGGAAACTGGCTCAGAGAAACTCACCCAAGTTGCCCAGGCTTTGGGGTTTGGGAGCATGTGAACAAAACCAAGATACTTCTGCCATCTAGCAGTGCATGCTTGCATGCTCAGTCGTGTCCGACACTTTGTGACCCCATGGACTGCAGCCTGCCAGGCTCCTCTGTCCAAGGAATTTCCCAGGCAAGAATACTGGAGTGGGTAGCCATTTCCTCCTCCAGGGGATCTTCCCAACCCAGGAACCGAACCCGCATCTCCTGAGTCTCCTGTATTGGCAGGCGGATGGATTCTTGACCACTGAGCCACCAGGGAAGATCCACATCTAGCAATTAGTACACCTTAACTGCAGGAAGAAGATAAGCATCCTTTCAAAGACCTCTTGAATATTCAAACTAAAAACTTAAAAGTTTTAAAATACTTTCAGAGATGAGAGAAAACAGGCCTAAAGATAGGAAATGTTCAAATTAGAATTCATGAAGGAGAGAAAGTATTCTGGGGCTAGTGGTCTGTGGAAGAGCAAAGGTCCAGAGACTGGAGTGGTATGATGTGTTTGGGGAAAGCTGAGGGGCAATGAATTAGAAATGACTCGTGAATATATCTGCTCTGTTCAGGATTTCTCCTTTCACAGCATACATCAACACTAGATTAAGCAAGGAGCTTTTACTATTGACCAGTCACTAGCATATGGAACTAGTCTTGTTCAACTGGAACTCACATTAAAAATTATATCCATGTTGTCACTGACAAGACACACTGACAATAGAAAACAGCATATGGATTCAATGCAGCGTTATTTGTACTAGCAAAGGACTGGAAAGAAACCAAATGTGCACAAATTAGGGACTGCTTGAATAAACTATGGTACAACCACACAATGGGCATCATACGGCTATTTAAGAAAATACAAGAATGAGGGAGACTTCTATATAATGATAGGATTGATCTCTACCATCTCTTATTTTGAGAAAAGCAGGAGTAAACAATGCTTGTATGCTACGTTTTGAGTAGCCAACACTAACGGGAAACACACATATATACAGCCACTTATACTTTCAAAGAGAAACAAAGGTTGGAGTAGAACAATAACTAATAAAGATGTTTATCAATAGCGGGAGGGAGGGCCAGGTTAGAAGAGAAGGGTGGTCTTGAGACTTCCTTAATATACCCTTGTTATATATTTGACTTTGAAATAAAATTAACAAAAAAGGAGAAAACCTTAAAAGTAGAAAGCAAACTGAAACAACCTTAACTTTATACTACATTGGTGACAAACCCATACAGAGAAAAGAATTATTTCAACTTGACTTTGAAATACAGAATTTTGACTGCACACCCCTACTTGGATATATTCTCAGGACATAGAGAAATATAAGCAAATTCTAAACAGCATTTCCTCTGGGGGCAAACAGCATTGGGGGCAGGAGGAGAACAGGACAACAGAGGATGAGATGGCGGGATGGCATCACCAACTCGATGGACGTGAGTTTGAGTGAACTCCGGGAGTTAGTGATGGACAGGAGGCCTGGCGTGCTGTGATTCATGGGGTCGCAAAGAGTCGGACACGAATGAGTGACTGAACTGATCTGAAACAGCATTTAGTAGTTTTATTGTTAAAAGTAATACTAGTATATTATTTTAGAACAATTCACAAGAGTCTTCTCCAACACCACAGTTCAAAAACATCAATTCTTTGGTGCTCAGCTTTCTTCACAGTCCAACTCTCACATCCAAACATGACCACTGGAAAAACCATAGCCTTGACTAGACAGACCTTTGTTGGCAAAGTAATATCTCTGCTTTTTAATATGCTGTCTAGGTTGGTCATAACTTTCCTTCCAAGGAGTAAGCGTCTTTTAATTTCATGGCTACAATCACCATATGCAGTGATTTTGGAGCCCAAAAAAATAGTCAAAAACGGTTTCCACTGTTTCCCCGTCTATTTGCCATGAGTGATGGGACCAGATGCCATGATCTTCGTTTTCTGAATGTTGAGCTTTAAGCCAACTTTTTCACTCTCCACTTTCACTTTCATCAAGAGGCTCTGTAGTCCCTCTTCACTTTCTGGCATAAGGGTGGTGTCATCTGCATATCTGAGGTTATTGATATTTCTCCCGGCAATCTTGATTCCAGCTTGTGCTTCTTCCAGCCCAGCGTTTCTCATGATGTACTCTGCATAGAAGTTAAATAAGCACGGTGACAATACACAGCCTTGACATACTCCTTTTCCTAGTTGGAACCAGTCTGTTGTTCCATGTCCAGTTCTAACTGTTGGTTCCTGACCTGCATATAGGTTTCTCAAGGGGCAGTTCAGGTGGTCTGGTATTCCTATCTCTTTCAGAATTTTCCACAGTTGATTGTGATCCACACAGTCAAAGGCTTTGGCATAGTCAATAAAGCAGAAATAGATGTTTTTCTGGAACTCTCTTGCTTTTTCCATGATCCAGTGGATGTTGGCAATTTGATCTCTGGTTCCTCTGCCTTTTCTAAAACCAGCTTGAACATCAGGAAGTTCATGGTTCATGTATCGCTGAAGCCTGGCTTGGAGAATTTTGAGCATTACTTTACTAGCGTGTGAGATGAGTGCAATTGTGTGGTAGTTTGAGCATTCTTTGGCATTGCCTTTCTTTGGGGTTGGAATGAAAACTGACCTCTTCCAGTCCTGTGGCCACTGCTGAGTTTTCCAAATTTTCTGGCATATTGAGTGCAGCACTTTCACAGCATCATCGTTCAGGATTTGAAATAGCTCAACTGGAATTCCATCACCTCTACTAACTTTGTTCGTAGTGATGCTTTCTAAGGCCCACTTGACTTCACATTCCAGGATATCTGGCTCTAGGTGAGTGATCACACCATCGTGATTATCTGGGTCCTGAAGCTCTTTTTTGTACAGTTCTTCTGTGTATTCTTGCCACCTCGTCTTAATATCTTCTGCTTCTGTTAGGTCCATACCATTTCTGTCCTTTATTGAGCCCATCTTTGCATGAAATGTTCCCTTGGTATCTCTAATTTTCTTGAAGAGATCTCTAGTCTTTCCCATTCTATTGTTTTCCTCTATTTCTTTGCATTGATTGCTGAGGAAGGCTTTCTTATCTCTCCTTGCTATTCTTTGGAACTCTGCATTCAGATGCTTATATCTTTCCTTTTCTTCTTTGCTTTTCACTTCTGTTGTTTTCTCAGCTATTTGTAAGGCCTCCTCAGACAGCCATTTTGCTTTTTTGCATTTCTTTTCCATGGGGATGGTCTTGATCCATGTCTCCTGTACAATGTCACGAACCTCTGTCCACAGTTCATCAGGCACTCTATCAGATCTAGTCCCTTAAATCTATTTCTCACTTCCACTATATAGTCATAAGGGATTTGATTTAGGTCATACCTGAATGGTCTAGTGGTTTTCCCTACTTTCTTCAATTTCAGTCTGAATTTGACAATAAGGCATTCATGATCTTAGCCACAGTCAGCTCCCAGTCTTGTTATTGCTGACTGTATAGAGCTTCTCCATCTTTGGCTGCAAAGAATATAATCAGTCTGATTTTGGTGTTGACCATCTGGTGATGTCCATGTATAGAGTCTTCTCTTGTGTTATTGGAAGAGGCTGTTTGCTATGACCAGTGTGTTCTCTTGGCAAAACTCTATTAGCTTTTGCCCTGCTTCATTCCATAGTCGAGAGTCCCTTGGACTGCAAGGAGGTCCAACCAGTCCATCCTAAAGGAGATCAGTCCTGGGTGTTCATTGGAAGGACTGATGCTGAAGCTGAAACTCCAATCCTTTGGCTACCTCATGCGAAGAGCTGACTCATTGGAAAAAACCCTGATGCTGGGAGGGATTGGGGGCAGAAGGAGAAGGGGACAACAGAAGATGAGATGGCTGGATGGCATCACCGACTCGATGGATGTGAGTCTGAGTGAACTCCAGGAGTTGGTGATGGACAGGGAGGCCTGGCGTGCCGCGATTCATGGGGTTGCAAAGAGTTGGACATGACTAAGCGACTGAATTGAACTGAACTGAACTGAACTGATGTCAATTCTAAGGACCAAAATGCTCAAAATAAGAGAAAGGAGATAGAAGTATAAATTCAAAGAAGTTAAGTAAAAATCCTGTTATCTTAAATTTGAATTGGAAATATCACTATAACTCATTTTTTAAATTTTATTTTTAATTGGAAGATAATTACTTTATAATATTCTCTTTGCTTCTGCCATATAACAGTGTGAATCAATCATAAGTATACATATATCCCCTCCCTCTTGAAATTGCCCCCCACCTCCCACCCTATCCCATCCCTCTAGGTAGTCACAGAGCAGCAGATTTGAGTTCCTGGTGTCATACAGCAAATTCCCACTGGCTATCCATTTTACATATGGTAATGTATATGTTTCAGTGCTACTCTCAATTCATCCCACCCTCTCCTATCTGCTGTGTCCAGAGTCTGCTCTCTATGTCTGTGTCTCTATCCCTGCCCTGTAGTTAGGTACCATCCTTCTAGATTTCATATGCGTCAGTATATGATATTTGTTTTTCTCTTTCTGACTTACTTCACTCTGTATAACAGGCTCTAGGTTCATCCACCTCATTAGAACTGACTCAGATGCATTTTTTATGACTGAGTAATATTCCATCATATACATGTACCACAACTTCTTTATCCATTCATCTGTTGACGGACATCTAGGTTGCTTCCATGTCCTGGCTATTGTAAGTAGTGCTGCTATGAACATTGGGGCTTATGTGTCTTTTTGAATTATGGTTTTCTCAGGGTACCTGCCCAGTAGTGGGATTGCTGGATCATAGGGTAGTTTTATTCTAGCCTGACTACTGAAAAGACCTAGAAGCAATGTTCATCAAATAGCAATAAGCAACCTGACAAATTTCTGGAGAAGGAAATGGCAACCCACTCCAGTATTCTTGACTGGGAAATCCCATGCACAGAGGAGCTTGGTGGGCCACAGTCCATGGTGTCGCAAGAGTCAGATATGACCTAGTGACTAAACAACACACAACACAAATTGTAATCTCTGAAAATCATTTCCCACTAAATAAAACCAGGACTCCTTAGAGAAGTGACTCCCTCCAGGTCCCGGGCAGGAGCTGCACTAGATGCACTTGGCATGTCTGTCTGCTTGTGCTAGAAAACAAGTACGTTATCAGTAGCTACTGTGGTCATGTCAGAAGGCCTCAGAAGTCAACTTTAATGGGGCTCCCATTGGCCTAATATGGAACAATTTGGGTATTCAAGGGAAAAGTCACTGTGATTTATTGAAGCATATCAAATATATAAAAGTCCATGAATTCATAATGAGATAATAAAAACACATTAGTCACCATTGGAGCTTCCTAGGACACCAAATCATTCTGAAAATTGATAAGTAAAAGGCAAGAGCCAGGTACTTGTCCTAAGCTTTCCTATAAGAACTGTACTTCAGGATAACCATAGAGTTGATGTGGGAAATTTCTTCCTTAATATAATTGTAGCTTAAAAATACAATTCAGTGGTTAGAACAATGCCACACCCCCGACAGTTGCACTTTGACTCCATGGGTATGCCCTTATGCCCTTGTTTTAATTTTTTTTAATGATTTTTATTATAAAGCAAAACATATAAGGAAACTACACAGATGTGTGGCTTAATGAATTCAACATTTTTATAACCATTATCAGATTAAGAACTATGTAGATTTTTATTGGCTACCCAAGAAGCCACTCCATGTGCACTGTCCAGATCACAAGCCTCCTCCTTTCCTATAATATTTAACTATGACTTTTATAGTTCCTTGCCTTAAAAAAAGTTTTACTATCTTAATGTGCATCCCTATATTTTCATCTTGCCTGTTTTAAAAATTAGATCTATTTTTAACTCTCTTTTAATCTACAGCTTCTCCTCCATCCCTCGCTTTTCCTTATCATTTATCTGTTGAAACACACAGGCACTTTGACTAATAGCATTTCCCAGTCTGGATTTTGCTGGTGGTATGCCAATCAGTCGGTATCTTAATGAACTGACCTTTGCTTTTCTCACTTTCCTCCCCTCTTGCTGGGGCCGGCATGCAGCTGCAGGAGCTCTGTAGGAGCTTTCCTCAGTCCACACTCCAGCATGACTGATGGAAAAGCCAGCTCCCCTGCTTCCAGCTGCTCCCAGCTAAGGCTCCATCTGTTGTTTAGGTGGTTAGCTGATATCTGGAGCTCATCGATGTGCTGCCAGTATCCACCTCAGTATTTTCCTTCCTCTTCATGGGACATGCATTTTGACTCCTGAGATGGGGAAAAGTAGAAACTGAAGCATTAAGAGTTTCATTGCACTTTAAGGTTCACGGAACCTCATTATTTCCTAGCGGTGCATTTGGGGGACTGAGCAATGTACGAAGCCCCAGCTGAGTTCCTAAATATGGGCCAGGCTGGTTAGCATCCTAAGTGTTCAGTATCTTTTAAAGATATCTTGTATGTTTAAATATACTTTGTAAAGCTTAAAAGAAAAAAATCATAAATGTAACCATATTTCAGTCACACTCTGTGTTGCACTGGGGTTTTGTAGGCCTACCTTGATGTCTAATCAAATATTATACCATCGTTTGTATGAGAAGCTAAATGCCAAATTCCAAACATGCCACTTAGAAAATGTAGGAATGGATCCCTTTTATAAATGTAAAGGTTGCCTGAATGGTCAATTATGAGATTTTAGATTCTGGTTTATGCAAGCTGGAATCTGAAATTATCTTCCTGAGGTCTTTTCCTAAGGAAGGCTTACATATTCTTACCCTTCAGCATCTCCTCAAATGACTTAAAACATCACTTCTTTGTCTATATTCAAATATCAGAAAATAATGATTCTCTTTCTGTGATGTAAAAGGAAGACCAAGATTCTTGCTTCAGGAACTAATGCCCCAAATTCTGACTACCACAGAGCAAGTCATAATACTCACCAACTCTCTAAAAACTAGAAGCCAGCACTGTTATTATACACACTGAGCATCTCTCCAGGGGAAACAACCCCTCCCTGCAAACGCTCTAAATTTCCAAGCAATATGTGGAATTATTTAGGACTTAAATGTCAATTGGTGGCAGCTGGGAAATTTTTAGATTTTGAAATGTGATAGTCTCCATTTGCTTGCATCCGGTTAATAGTCTCTGTTTCACTTTAAAAGCATCACATCAAAGACAGAGGCAAAATGTAATAATAACAAAAAAAGATTGATTTCATTCTGGGGCCCCATGGTAATGATTCTTTAGTTTCTTTGACTCATTACAAATTAAATTGGGTCCGAGAACACCAACTCATTTTTAAGGCCTTTCAAGTAAGCCAAATAAGGGTATTCAGCCAAGACTCCTTCATATTCACATTTCTAGGACACCCTGATTTGATAATATATGTTCCATACAATGCAGTAACGGTTAAACCAGGGGTCTATAGACACTTGAGCCTCATGTAACAGAGCTGCAATTTAAGGCAGCATGGCCTTTGAGCGCTAAAGCAACAGCACCTGCTATCTTATTTTAATAAGACCCAGGAGATGCTCTGGAGGTTTCTATTTCACTAAATTTTCACTTCATGTTCTAGCTTTGTTTAATATTCTTATAATGGGAGGAGAGAGCAAAAGGCTTTAGCAATGCTGTGAAGATTCAAAATGTGGTATGGAAATACCAGAGAGTCCAAGAGAAAATGTTATGATGGAAAGATAAATGTTATGCTCTCCCTACCTTAGTGTGTTATTATAAGAAATAATACAAAAGCATAGATAGTTAAAAGACAATTTGGCCAGTGTATTTAATAATCTCATGCACGCATTGAAAGAAAAATATTTAGAAACTTAAATAAATTACATATTTTGTGGTCAACAGAGGTGACATGATGATATATACATATATATATATATATATATATATATATATCTAAAGAAGACTTCAAAACTAGAATTTTATAATTTAGTAATTATACAGAAATGGAGCAAAAAGTGTAGCTTTTCTAAAAGACATTTACAAATGTTGCACATAACAATTAAAAATGCACATTTATATCAAGTACATAGGGAATAATTATTTAAAAATTGATGCTGCAATAGGTAATTGCAAGTCTCAGAACACACCAAAGTATCAATATCCTACTGACATCATGGGAAAGAATAATAAAAACAACTCTAAAACACACAATGGAAATGAAAAACAGTTTTAAATGACTCACTGGCCAAAAGGAAGAAATCATAATGGAAATTATCCAATGCAGAAAACTGAAAGTGAAAGCACTACGTATCACAAACCAGGAGGATACAGCTAAAGCAGTTGTGTTAGTTGCTCAGTTGTGTCTGACTCTTTGTGAGTCCATGGACTATAGCCCGCTAGGCTCTTCTGTCCTTGGGATTTCCCAGGCAAGAGTACTGGAGTGGGTTGTCATGCCCTCTTCAGGGGATCTTCCTGACCCAGGGATTGAACACACATTGGCAGGTGGATTCTTTACTGCTGAGCCACCGAGGAAGCCCTACTAAAGCAGCAGTTCAAGTAAATTTATTCCACAGATACTAATCTCAGAAAGGAAGATGTAAATAATTAGTGAACATGTTGTACAACTCAAAAAGTTAGAAAGCTAAGAAAGTAATAAAGATTGCAGAGGTTAGTAAAACAATTTTTAAAAATATAGTAAAGATGTACAACAAAACTAAAAGCTTATACTCTGGGAAGACTAATAAACTTTAGGAATAGACTTGGCAGGAAGTTTGATCTCAAGCACATAGCTGATTTTGTCCTCAGGACATTTTATGATATCTGTCAAGGCTGTGAAAGGCAATATAAAACTCACTATATAAAGATTAGAGTTTGGGACCTGCCCAGAACAGCGTCCCAAGAATATCTATCATGAATATATTTAATCAGATAGAGGAAAAAATGGAGAAGACAGATTAAAAAAGGGAGAATTTCACCAGGGTTGAAACACACACACACTCCTTTAAATGACAATTATAAAATTGAAAAATATAGTATTTGAAATTAAAGGATATAAAGGTAGGGAAAATATTATATTCAAATTTGTAATACTGAATATAATACAAAATATTGTATTATATTATATTATATTCAAATGACATGATTGGATTCTCTGCATATAAGGAACTAGTAAGAGATATGAGCAATGTTGTTAGGTAAAAGATTTAATAAAAATATGTGTTGCATTCCTATACACAAGAAGCAGATAAAATATATGAAATAAAATGAAACAAAATTTTTATAATATAATTTAATTTTATTTATTTATATTATAATATAATTTAATTTTATAATATAATATAATATATTATAATTTTGTTTAATTTCACATGCCAACTTGACTGGGCTAAGGAATGACCAGATAACTGGTAAAACATTATTTTTGGGTGAGACTATGAGGGTGCTGCCAGAAGAGATTAGCATTTGAATCAGTAGTCTGAGTAAAGCAATCTGCTGTCACCCAATGTGGGTGGGCATTTTCCAATTTGTTGAGGGCCCAAATAGAACAAAAATGCAAAAAAAAAAAAAAAAGAACAAATTATTTTTTTCTTGAACTGGATATCCATTTATTTTTCCTGCCCTCGGACATCAGAGCTCCTGGATCTTGGGCCTTCAGACTCTGGGACTTGTACCAGCAGCCATCTTTTTCTCAGGTCTTTGACTGAGACTGAATTATACCACTGGCTGTCCTGGCTCTCCAGTTTGCAGACAGAAGACTGTGGGACTTCTCAGCCTCCATAACCATGAGAGCCAATTCCTATAACAAATCTCCTTTTGAAAGTGAAGTGAATGAGTTAGTTACTCAGTCATGTGCTACTCTGCCACCCCACAGACTAGCTTGTCAGGCTCCTCAGTCATGGGATTTCCCAGGCAAGAATACTGGAGTGGGTTGCCATTTCCTTCTCCAGGGGATCTCCCGACCTAGGGATTGAATCCAAGTCTCCTGCATTGGCACGTGGATTCTTTACCACCGAGCCACCAGGGAAGCATATCTGTATCTACATATATAGATAGATATAGATACAGATATAGCTATATCCTATTATTTCTATTTCTTTGGTGAGCCCTGACTAATACAGTACCTAGAAATAAATCAAACAAAATATGTACAAAACTTTGGGGGCAAGGGGAAATAATAAAACTTTACTGAAAAACAAAAGAAGGACATTAAAAGAGAATACTATACCATGTCTGGCTTCCCCAGTGGCTCAGCAGTAAAGAATCTGCCTGCAGTGCAGGAGCCACTGGAGACGTGGGTTCAATCTCTAGGTCAGGAAGATCCCCTGGAGGAAGGAATGTCAAAACACTCCAGTATTCTTGCTTGGAGAATCCAATGGACAGAGGAGCCTGGTGGGCTACAGTCCACAGGGTTGCACAGAGTCAGACACGACTGAAGGGACTTAGCATGCATGCATGCATACCATGTCCATGCACCTATGATCACCTAATCTATGACAAAGGAGGCAAGAATATACAATGGAGAAGATGGTCTCTTCAATAAGTGGTGCTGAGAAAACTGGACAGCTACATGTGAAAGAATGAAATTAAAACATTTTCACAGACCATATTAAAAAATAAACTCAAAATGGATTAAAGACTTAAATGGAGGACCAGAAACTATAAAACTCCTAGAAGAAAACCTAAGCAGAACACTCTTTGACATAAATCACAGCAATATTTTTTTGGATCTGTCTCCCAAGGCAAAGGAAACAAAAACAAAAATAAATAAATGGAGCCTCATTAAACCTAAAAGCATAAAATCACTTATATGTAGAATCTAAAACATAAAATAAACTCATGAATATAACAAAAAAAGAAACATACTCACAGATACAGAAAACAAACTAGTGGTTACCCCTGGGAAGCGCGAACAGGGAAGGGTCATGATAGGAGTAGAGGATTAAGAGGTAGAAACTGAAATATGAAATATATGTTACAAGGATATATTGTACAGCACAGGAAATACAGCCAATGTTTTATAATAACTATAAATGGAGTATAATCTATAAAATTTTGAAACAATATGCTGTACATCTATAAAAGAATATTGTTTATAGCTACAGTCTTAAGTGTTAAAAGTACAACAGCATACATAAGAAAGATGAACACTGAATTCAGGGTCCTGGGCCACTGTTGAGACTCATCCACACTGTATGCCAGGGAACTGGATTCCAGGGAGAGGCATTACAGACCAAAAGGGAGGAAGAAGAATCCAGGGGCTTCCATTGTACCTATAATGTCTAATTTCTCAAAAAGAAGTAAATAAACAGAAATGAAGGAAGCAAAGCAGAATGTAAAGATTTACTAGAACTGGGTGGTGGGCACATAGGTGTCTATGAGGTTTTTCTCTGCATCCTTGCAATTTGTCAAAACAAAACATGAATGGGCACGGAGGAGGCAATCACTCAGCAGCACAGTTGCTAAAAACAGAGCCAAACTGTGAGCCACACAGAACGAAAGAGCAACAGTGAGATGGGGAGCACCCATCCTTGATTGAATTAATTACAAGAGATATTTTCCCTTGATATTCTTCCAGGAACTTTGTCCATTTTATTCTTCCTATGCATACTACACTCCTACAGACCTCCCCTTACTTCCCAGAGGAACCCAGATGTTTCCAGCTTTGGTGTTCCCAAGACCTCCCTCCTTTTGGCCTCATCCTTCCTTTCAATTGTTAGAAAAAAAGTACTTTGAGCCTCCATTCCAAGTACTGCTAGCAGTCCCTTGGTCCTTCCCACAGCTAATACTTATCTCACTCTTAATTACGTGTCTGGTGGTGGTCCAAACATTTCACAACCATTGTCTCATTTAATCTGTGAATACAGCAAGCTTAAAATAAGCATCTATTGAAAATAATATACACTAAGAGTGGCACAGAAGTTCTTTTTGTTCCCACTTTCAAGATGAGGAAACTGAGGCTAAAGAGGTTAGTTGAATCCCTCAAGGCCACACTGTTAATAAGTAGCGGTGGTCCCCACTTGGCCTAATCTCAGAACTCTGAGATTTTATTTCCACTAAGCTCTTGATCTCAGGAACATCTTGCCTTCTCTGGTCATTTTTTTCTTTTTCCCATGTAGATCTAATTAAAGCGTTCAGCTCTTTTTCCATTCATCTCCCCTAAACACCACTATCAAAGGATCTTACATGTAGAAGAAGCCTTTTGAAAGGAGGGCAGCACATTACTGAAATATAATAAACAACTTAAAACTGAATATTACACACGCCTGTCTGCTCCCATTTTGATATCGAATTGTCCAACTTCCTTCCTCATGTTTCCTACTGTCCTGTCTTACTTCTCCTTGCTCTTCCCTATCCCTTCTCTCAGTATTTGCATCTTCCTTTTGCCTTACATCATCATCTGATTACTATTTTTTAAAGTCAACCTTTAGGATAATGATAAACTGAATCCTTCCTTTGTCTTATTCTCCTCTTTCCAACAATGCCCAGGGCTGGAGTGAGAGATATGGAGTTCACCATTCAAACTCAAATATGCCATCAAGACACTTTCCAAAACAAAGAAGCATCTCCCTGGATGTGAATAATGCCCTTTCTTGTGATGTAAAAATGTCCGTAGTTGGTTCTTGTTTAAAATAGAAAGATTTTCTTTATCTTCTCACCACACTGATGCCTCTGAGATTTATTACCCTGTTTATTTCATATGATTTGCATCACTTGATTTTATATACCCCGTTTGAAAGTCTGACATTAAACAACAGTTTTCTCAAAATAAAGCAGATGCCTTAAAACCACTGAACCAGCTGCCTGACTAGTGTTATAGCTTGAATTCTGTGCCCCACCCCCCACAATTCATATGCTGAAGTCTCAACACTTAGTACCTCAGTATATAAGGTACTTATTTGGAGACAAGGTCTTTTATTAAAAATTTATTTTACTGAAATACAGTTGATTTACAATGTCATGTTAATTTCTACTGTACAGCAAAGTGATTCAGTCATACGCATATATACATTCTTTTTCATATTCTTTTCCATGATGGTTTATTACAGGATATTGAATATAGTTCTCTATGCTATAGAGTAGGACCTTGTTGTTTATCCATTCTCTATATAATGGTTTGTATCTTCTAGTCCCAAATTCCCAATCCAGCCCCCCTCACCCCCGACCCTTGGCAACCACAAGTCTGATCTCTGTGTCTGTTTCTGTTTTGTAAGTAAGTTCATTTGTGTCACAGTGTAGATTCCAAATGTAAGTGATATCATATAGCACTTGTCTTTCTCTTTATGACTTACTTCACTTAGTATGATAATCACTAGGTCTATCCACATTGCTGCAAACGGCAATCTTTCATTCTTTTTAAAGGCTGAGTAGTATTCCATTGCATATATGTACCACATCTTTAACCATTCATCTGTCAATGGACACTTAGTTTGTTTCCATATCTTGGCTATTATAAATACTGTTGCAATGAACATTGGGGTCCGTGTATCTTTTTGAATTATAGTTTTGTCCAGATATACACCCTGGACCCAGGAGTGGGATTGCTGAAACATATGGTAACTCTATTTTTAGTTTTTTGATGAACCTCCAAGCTGTTTTCCATAGTGACTATACTAATCTACATCCTTACCAACAGTTGAGAAGGGCTCCCTTTTGGAGACAGGGTCTTTATGGAGGTCATTAAGATGGGCTCTAATTCAATCTGACTGGTATCCTTATAAGAAAAGGAGATATTGGACACAGACACAGACAAAAGAAAGACAACATGAAGACACAGAGAAAAGATCACCTACAGGCCAAGAGAGAAACTTAGTAGAGATTGTTCTCACAGCTGTCGGAAGGAAATGACCCTGCCATCAACACCTTGATCTTAGCCTCCTAGCATCCTGAACTTGGAGATAATACATTTCTGTTCTTTAAGCCATCCAGTGTGTGGTACTTGGTGGCAGCCCTAGCAAACCAACACAACTACATAGTACAGATTCTTCAGTTTGGAATTCAGAGACATCCAAAATGTAGTCTCAACTGCTCTCTTCAATCTTGTGTTCCCCTGTAGTTCTGCAACCAAATGAAGCTCTACGCAAACTGTACTACTTGCTGTTTCTGCACTCAGCTGCACGCGTCCCCACATGTGCACCTTTGTTCTGGCTCTGTCCTCTTACTTAGGACAGTCTCTGCCTGTGACCACCTACCTTTCTTTAGGGTCCATCTCAAGGGCCACCTGCTTCATAATGACTGTCCTGAGTCATGCACTGAGATACCCTTTGAGATACAACCAGACAGATCTGGGCTTGAATCTAGCTCCACTGCTTACTAACTGTGTGGCCTTGACAAAACACAACTTCTCAAAGTTATCTATGGGCATGAAAAGATACCACTTCACAAGATAAGCACTGTGAGGATTAAGTGATTGCATGTAAGGCACTTAGCACAATGCTTGGCATAGAGAAAGCATTCTGGAAATGAAAGCTTTTTTTCCTTATTTTGTATTATCTGAATCCCAATGGCATTTTCTGCAAAGCTCCTTTATGCTACTTACCCTCTTCTGTCTTATCTCATTTGTTAGTGGGGTTAATCAATTAAATCAGTACTGACTTAAAACAATCACTCACCATATCCTACAGAATCACAAGAGCTAGCGGTCTGTCAGTCCTTGCTGTAACTGAACTAGGTGAGGTCTCTACCCATGAGTAAAATTCAGCCTCAGGCTCCACACCTGCTGATGCCCTTTCATCAGTTCCTTTACCTGCCAACTCTGCAACCCTTTCTCTATTCCCCTATCCCAAGGGACCCCCAGACTTTGGTTTCTTGGAGGCTAACCAACAGGTTTTCACACCGGAGTCACTTTAATAAACTTTGTGTTATGATGTTTTGTCAGTTAAGAACTCCAGCATCAGACAGTCCTGGCCTTTACCCCCATGCCACTGTTGTAAGTTCTGGGACTGGTCATTTTATTTGACCCCTTCCCCCAAGACTCACTTTACTTATGTATACAATTAAGATACTAATACTACTAGTTTAATAGTTTCTTCTGAGGACCAAAGGAAGTCATCTGGAGAAAAGGTGTTTGGTACTACTGAGCTCTCAATAAAAGATGTCATTATCATCACACCTCTTATAATTCTTAATAGATTATAAACTCCCTGAGACAGGAAATATGTGTACATAGTAGACTCTATAAAAGTTTATCAAAGAAAATTTTGAATTTAGATGTAAACAAAACTGAAATGCTTATATCCACATTTATCTTGAAAGAGACCATGTTTCGGTCTAGATGAAATTAGAACAGAAAAGTACAATTTTTTAGATATGAATAAGTCTAAGCTACAATACTAGGTGGTTAACAAGTAAGAGTTGGCATTGTTCAAGGTCATTTTTTGCTATTCATGTGGAAGACTAATAAAATAATGAAAAGTACCAAAGAAACAATTCACTGGCTTCTTTTTTTTTTTAATGCTTCACAAATTTGCATGTCATCCTTGCCAAGGGGCCATGCTATTCTTCTCTGTATCATTCCAATTTTAGTACGTGTGCTGCCGAAGCAAGCACTCGCTGGGTTCTTTTATTCAAGATTCATTTTCATAGCCAGGAGAAAATATGATCACTTGTAATTTTAAGTCTTTTCCAAGGGATCCATGGCCAGATGTGGTAACATGAATTAGCCTCCATTTTTAACGGCCTTTTTTGTTTTGTTTTGTTTTGTTTTAAATATTTGGCATTGTGAATGCACCTACCCTCTCACAGGGCTTTAAGAGCAAAAAAGTGTTTATGATATAATGGTACATACAACCTAGGGGAGAAACAGCCAGCATGGTTGATCAGTAGGTAGCATAGGGTCTATGGGCTACAGTGTTTCAAAGGGGCCCGTGTGAACATCCAAATCCTTGAGATATATTTTTTGACATTTTACAATTTTTAATTGGAGGATGACTGCTTTACAATATTGTGTTGGTTTCTGACATATATCAACACAAATAAGCCATTGGTATATTTATATCCCCTCCCTCCCACCCCCTACCCAATCCCACCCCTCTAGGATGTCACAGAGCACTGTATACCTTTGAGATATGTTTTTAAACACTGGTAAGAAAAAGAAAAATGGCAACAACAAAATGTCATTTCTGTACTCCAAGCAAAGTCTTTCTAGTAATTAATTGGTGGAGATGCCAATGTTCCTTTAAAGCAGACTCTCCCTTTGTTCTGGGGGGAAAAAAACCCAATTGGACCCTTTAAGTAGACATTAAACAAAGACTGTCTTCTGAAATGGAGATGAGAATCTGATTTCCTCATTTAGGGGTGGTGATGTTAAAGGTACCCTCTATTAGAAGCAGGCTACATCTCTGTGGACCAGGATACTTTGGGAGAAAATGTGTTTCTGGAGGAAGAGGGAGAGGTGACACAATTCCAGTTCCCTGCCTGGTTCTCTGAACTCATTTTTGGTCTTGTGCTTAGAGGAGCGAGTCAGAAGTGTACTGCAACTCTTTTCAGAAAAGATTTTATAAGATTCTATGCTTAAGACCCAGATGACAAAATGTAAGAGAGTTGAGGAAAGGACAGTTCTCTTGGCCTTTTCATTTGTTGATTCATTCATTCAAAAAATATTTATTGAGGGACTTACCTGGTGGTCCAGTGGTTAAGACTTCACCTTCCAGTGCACGGGGTGCGGGTTCAATCCCTGGTCAGGGAACTAAGATCCCACATGCCTCAAAGCCAAAAAACCAAAACATAAAATAGAAACAACGGTGTAACAAATTCAATAAAGACTTTTAAAATGTTCTACATCAAAAAACAATCTTCAAAACAACATTTATTGAAAGCCTGCTTTGCATTGCACTCTGTGCTACATGCTGGAAGAGAGAGCGGTGAACCAGACACTCTCAGTGCCTCTCTTCACATCTCTTGCATTCTACTTTTGTATTATTCATCACTGCTGCCTAACAAATTACCTCAAAACTTAGTGGTTTCTCCATTGCTGCCCTGAAAATTAATTCATCAGTACCATCTTTCTAGATTCCATGTATATGCATCAGTATATGATATTTATATTTCTCTTTCTGACTTACTTCACTCTGTATAATAGGCTCTAGGTTCATCTACCTCATTAGAACTGACTCAAATGCTTTCCTTTTTATGGCTGAGTAGTATTCCATCGTATATATGGTTACCACAGCTTCTTTATCCATTCACCTGTCGATGTACATCTAGGTTGCTTCCATGTTCTAGCTATTATAAATAGTGCTGCAATGAACATTGGGGAGTAACAGACATAGATAACAGGCTTATGGACACAGGGAAAGGGGAGGAGGGAGAGGGTGAGGTGTACGGAAACAGTAACATGGAAACTTACAATACCATGTGTAAAACAGATAGCCAATGGGGATTTGCTGTATGACTCAGGGAACTCAAACATGGGCTCTGTGACAATCTAGAAGGGTGGGATGGGGAGGGAGATGGGAGGGAGGTTCGTGAGGGAGGGGACATGGGTGTACCTATGGCTGATTCTTGTTGATATATGACAGAAAACCACAAAATTCTATAAAGCAATTATCTTTCAATTAAAAATTTTTTTTTAATTTACAAAACTGAAAAAAAAAACAGTTGTTTAAAACAACGAACATTTATTATCTCATAGTTCGTGTGGATCAGAAATCTGATTGTGGCTTAGCTGGATGTCTCTGTCTCGGGTCTCAGCCAGGGCTGCAGTCACCTTAAGGCTTGACTAGGGAAGGATCGACTTCCAAGCTCTCTCGCATGGCTACTGGCAAGGTTTTAGATACCCCTTGGCTGATGGCCAAAGACAACAGGCCCTTGCCACATAGATCTCTCCATAGGGCAACTCAGAAGTCGGCAGCTGGCTTCCCCCAGAGGGAGGGCTGAGGCAGGAAGGAAGTCATGGTCTTTTTGTAACCTAATCTCAAAAGTTACATCCATCACTTTTGTGACATTCTGCTCATCAGAAGCAAGTCATTAGGTTGAGCCATATGCAATGGTAGGTAGTCACAAAAGGGCACTAATACCTGGAAGCCGGGATCATTGGGAGCCATCTCAGAGACAGCCAATCATAGGTAGGGTCTATCCCCATATCACTGACCTTTGTGAGGGAATCTTTCCTCCTTTTATCTCCAGATTGCTTTTTCTGGTATAACAGAGGAAATCTATTTGGGGGGTGGGGTGGGCAGGTATCATTCATTATCATTCTTTCATTATCAGAATCTATTCAATACCTGAAAACATGCTGATTAAGAAATTTTATAAAAGCAGGAGCCTACAGTACATTTTTAAAAGAAATAAAATGTCCCCAACCCTGCCAGTAATTCCAATCAATTTCCACAAATATCACTAAAGCACTCTTAGATATATATCTATATAACCATCCACCAAAGATTTCAACATAATAAAAAGCATGTAAAACAGTAATTACAGGACTTCCCTGGTGGTCCAGTGGTTAAGAATCCTTCTGTCATTGCAAAGGACACAGGTTCAACCCCTGGGCCGGGAAGATTCTACGTGCCACAAGACAGCTAAGCCCGCACACTCTAGAGCCCTTGTCCACAGCAAGAGAAGCCACCATAAGGAGAAGCCCAAGTGCCGCAATAGAGAGTAGCCCCTGCTCGCACAACTAAAGAAAAGCCTGCAGCAACAAAGACCCAGCACAGACAAAAAGGTACTTAAAAAATTAAAGTATTTAAAAAATAAAACAATTACTGAATAACTTAACCCTTAAGGACCTCATTAGTGTATATGTTTGCATGTAATACACAATGAAACTATACAATATCACATGCAATTATTTTCCTTCTATACAGCAGCAGTTACATACATCAATGTAAACAATATATTAAAGATTTGTAATTGTTACAATGACATTTAGAAGAATAAAAATAAATCTAGCAGTAAAGGTTTTTAATGTTGCCACATATGGGTCTCTTACAGCAGGTGTAAGAAACACATAGCAAAATTTGGTTGTAATGTTTTCCTGTCAATCTAACAACTATTTGGATAGTGAGAGTGAGAACTACCTATATTTATTTTGTGCTTACCACATTTCTAGTATCTATAACTAGTGCTAATTGACTTTCAGTTCATTCTCTTATAGTTTACAGACAGAAATCAAAGTTATCAGTAAATAATGATCACTTTTGTATTCACTTGGTTCAACAACTAGATGGCTTATTCTGACTCTTGGCTTATAACACTGACTAGAATGTAAGCCATGTTAAACTTAGCTTTCTTGTAAAAATAAAAACACACCATAATTTTGGATGGAAAGCCTAACTATAATAAAAATGTTAATTCTCTTCAAATGAATATATAAATTCAAAGCAATTACAAGTAGAATCCCATAAATTTTTGTACTACTTTGTTTTATAACAGAGTACATGAACTTAAGCCTTCCCTGGTGGCTCAGATGGTAAAGAATCTGCCTGAAATGCAGGAAATCTAGGTTCAGTCTCTGGGTTGGGGAGATCCCCTGGAGGAGGGTATGGCTACCCACTCCAGTATTCTTGCCTGGAGAATTCCATGGACAGACGAGCCTGGTGGGCTACAGTCCATGGAATCTCAAAGAGCCGGACACGACTGAGCAACTAACACACACACACACACACACACACACACACACACATGAGCTTTAGATAGAAAAACAAAAATCTAAGTCTAAACTAATAAAGTTATAAAAAATAGTATGTGAATCTGCATATGCCAAATTTAAATATATCTTGAAGCCACTATAAAGAAAATAGTATGATATCAACATACAAATAGACAAATATTAGGTCAGTGGAACTATTACAGAGACGTTGATATGTGACAAAAGTGGTAATTCAATTCAGTATGAAAGGGGCAATTTATTTAACAAAAAGTCTGGTACAATTGGTTACCCATCTACAAGAAAATTAATTTTATCTCTCTACAATACCCCACTGTTAAGGGTAAATTTATTTAAACTTAAAAACATAAGTTTCAATAACAAAACAAGAAAAATCCCAAGAATTTTTAGACAAATATATGTGTAACTTAGTGGTTTTGAGATCTTTTATTTGAGCTAGAACACCCAGAAACTACAAAGGAAAACTTAAACATATTGACAATGTAATTTTCTTTTTAAACATTTCTATAGAAAAATTCCATAAACAAATTCAAAAGACAGATGATCCGTTGAGAAATACAACTTACAAATACATTTGCCAGATAAAAGGTTAAAATGTATAATACTCAACTAGCTCCTTCAAACTGATAAGACAAAAATACACGGTAGGAAAATGAAGAATATGAAGCGCAAATCCAAATAGTCTTTTTTTAAAATTTAAATTTATTTATTTTAATTAGAGGCTAATTACTTTACAATATTGTATTGGTTTTGCAAGACACCAAATGGTCTTTAACAACAGCAGTTTGAGAATATGTAAATTTAAAAAAATTCTTAAGTTCTTTCTCACCCATTAGATTGGCCAATATTTAAGTACTCACAACTATTCTTGGCAGGATGGGAAGGAAGCATTCATCACACTGCTTACAGTACTGTGACTGTTCATAGTTTTTTGGGAAAGCAATTTAGGAATATATATAAAAATGAAAACCACGCATACCTTTGGTTCCAACAATTCCACTGGTGTGAATGTATCTCAAAGAAATAAAAATAACAGTATAAGGAGATTTACACAATTCCATGAAGAGCTGGTAGGATGGCATCACCGACTCGATGGACATGAGTTTGAGCAAGCTCCGGGAGTTGATGATGGACAGGGAAGCCTGGCATGCTGCAGTCCACAGGTCGCAAAGAGTCGGACACGACTGAGCGACTGAACTGAAGTGACTGACACAAATCCATACACAAGGATGTTTACAGCAACATTGCTCCTATCATGGCAAAAAGCTAGTAGCAAAAAGAATGCCCTGTAACAGAGAAATAAGTAAATAAATTATATATCCATACCATGGAATACTGTGCAGACATTCAGAGGAATTAACTAGATCTGTTCCAGTAAACTTGGAGATTCCACCGTTGAATAAGAAAAGCAAGACGCTTCTTCAAAAATGAATAATGGTTTTTAAACCCCTATGTGTATACATGAGTATTTATTTTTAACATAGCTATAACGACCTGAAGAAGGAGATGAAGGATATATACATCCTTTTGTTAGCACTGGTTATGCAATGGAGGGTGACATGCAAATGACCACAATTGTATTTGTATGTAAATACATACAAGAGATGAATGAAAGGATGGTAACCAACATATAAAGCTGGTTACCTCAGCGTGGTGAGATTTCAAGTGATGTTTTACTTTTATTTCTTGTATTTTTCTGTACTTTATTTTTGCACTTTGAATAATAAACATGTTAGTTATCTAATCAGAAAAAGAATAAATCTATTTTCTAAAAGACAATTGGGAAGAAAAAAGTAGTGTTCAATTTTGAACAGCTATGCAGGAATAGATTTGAAACCAGTTAGAAACAGAGAATAATAGGAGAGGATACAGTTTAAAGTTATTGTAGATAAGGGACTGAGAGGACTTGACAATCTGGAGGTCCATACGTGTGCACACACACACCACTTTAAAGCTTTTAACCAGTGGGAGTTTTTTCAGCTTTATTGAGGTATAACCAACAAAAAATTGTATGCATTTAAGGTGTACAACTTCATGTTTGATATATATATACATATATATAGTGAAATGATGACCACAATCAACTAATAACACAACTGTCATTCTACAGTTAAACAATAGTCACCACGCTGTATGTTAAATCTCTAGAACTCATTCATCTTACATTACTGAAACTTTGTATTCTTTGGCCAAGATCACCCCATGGAGAGATGTAGGGAAATTCTTTAGCTGCGTGCTCTATGCTGCTGTTGTTGGTAGCCATGAGGTTTCTGTCTCCTAATATTTGCTAAGTTTTTTCACATCAGCAAAGTAGGCAGGGTTCTGTCATTTTTCTCTTCACTAACAACCTCTTCAGTCCCGAGTCAAACATTTCATCTGCTCAAAGGAGAAAGGGGGGAAGAATTTTTGTTTTTGTTAAGAGAGGTGGGGAATTACAGTAGACATTGCTTTTAGGTAATTTTTGTCAGTTAAGCTACTATATAAATTCTAATGAGTTAGTACTCACATATACATCTCTGGTGGCTCAGATGGTAAAGAATCCTGCAATGTGGGGGACTTGGGTTTGTTCCCTGGGTTGGGAAGATTCCCCTGGAGGAGGGCATGGCAACCCACTCCAGTACTTTTGCCTGGAGAATCCCCATGGACAGAGGAGCCTGGAGGGTTACAGTCCATCGGGTCACAAAGAGTTGAACATGACTGAGTGACTAAGCCCAGCACACATGCATATATGCATGCATGCAGGTTTATAGATAAATGTTGTTTCTGTCCTCTATACAGATATATATTCAAATAAACAAATAAATATCTGTATAAATAAATAAATATTTATTTAGGCACCCAAGACAGCCGTGTCATGGTGGAGAAGTCTGACAGAATGTGGTCCACTGGTGAAGGAAATGGCAAACCACTTCAGTATTCTTGCCTTGAGAACCCCATGAACAGTATGAAAAGGCAAAAAGATAGGACACTGAAAGATTAACTCCCCAGGTCGGTAGGTGCCCAAAATGCTACTGGAGATTAGTGGAGTAATAACTCCAGAAAGAATGCAGGGATGGAGCCAAAGCAAAAACAACACCCAGTTGTGAATGGGACTGGTGATGGAAGCAGGGTTCAATGCTGTAAAGAGCAATATTGCATAGGAACCTGGAATGTTATGTCCATGAATCAAGGCAAATTGGAAGTGGTCAAACAGGAGATGACAAGAGTAAACATCGACATTCTAGGAATCAGTGAACTAAGATGGACTGGAATGGGTGAATTTAACTCAGATGACCATAATATCTATGACTGTGGGCAGGAATCCCTTAGAAGAAATGGAGTAGCCATCACAGTCAACAAAAGAGTCTGAAATGCAGTACTTGGATGCAATCTCAAAAATTATAGAATGATCTGTTTGTTTCCAAGGCAAACCATTCAATATCATAGTAATCTAAGTCTATGCCCCTTCCATTAACTCTGAAGAAGCTGAAGTTGAACAGTTCTATGAAGACCTACAAGATCTTCTAGAACTAACACCCAAAAAAGATGGCCTTTTCATTATAGGGGACTGGAATGCAAAGTAGGAAGTCAAGAAACACCTGGATTTGGCCTTGAAGTACAGAATGAAGCAGGGCAAAGGCTAATAGAGTTCTGCCAAGAGAACACACTGGTTAGAGCAAACACCCTCTTCCAACAACACAAGAGAAGACTCTACACATGGACATCACCAGATGGCCGACACCGAAATCAGATTGATTATATTCTTTGCAGCCCAAGATGGAGAAGCTCTATACAGTCAGCAAAAACAAGACCGGGAGCTGACTGTGGCTCAGATCATGAACTCCTTTTTGCCAAATTCAGACTGAAATTGAAGAAAGTAGGGAAAACCACTAGACCATTCAGGTATGACCTAAATCAAATTCCTTATGATTATACAGTGGAAGTGAGAAATAGATTTAAGGGACTAGATCTGATAGACAGAATGCCTGATGAACTATGGACGGAGGTTTGTGACACTGTACACGAGACAGGAATCAAGACCATCTCCATGGAAAAGACATGCAAAAAAGCAAAATGGCTGTCTGGGGAGGGCTTACATATAGCTGTGAAAAGAAGAGAAGCGAAAAGCAAAGTTGAAAAGGAAAGATATAAGCATCTGAGCAGAGTTCCAAAGAATAGAAAGGAGAGATAAGAAAGCCCTCCTCAGCAATCAATGCAAAGATGTAGAGGAAAACAATAGAATGGCAAAGACTAGAGATCTCTTCAGGAAAATTAGAGATACCAAGGGAACATTTCATGCAAAGATGGGCTCGATAAAGGACAGAAATGGTATGGACCTAACAGAAGCAGAAGATATTAAGAAGAGGTGGCAAGAATACACAGAAGAACTGTACCAAAAGGATCTTCAGGACCCAGATAATCATGATGGTGTGATCACTCACCTAGAGCCAGACATCCTGGAATGTGAAGTCAAGTGGGCCTTACTACTTACTCACTAAGAACAAAGGTAGTGGAGGTGATGGAATTCCAGTGGAGCTATTTCAAATCCTGAAAGATGTGCTGAAAGAAGTGAAAGTGCTGCACTCAATACGCCAGCAAATTTGGAAAACTCAGCAGTGGCCACAGGACTGGAAAAGGTCAGTTTTCATTCCAATCTCAAAGAAAGGCAATGCCAAAAAATGCTCAAACTACTGCACAATTGTACTCATCTCACATGCTAGTAAAGTAATGCTCAAAATTCTCCAATCCAGGCTTCAGCAGTATGTGAACCGTGAACTTCCAGATGTTCAAGCTGGTTTTAGAAAAGGCAGAGGAACCACAGATCAAATTGCCAACATCCGCTAGATCATCAAAAAAGCAAGAGAGTTCCAGAAAAACATCTATTTCTGCTTTATTGACTATGCCAAAGCCTTTGACTGTGTGGGTCACAATCAACTGTGGAAAATTCTGAAAGAGATGGGAATACCAGACCACCAGACCTGCCTCTTGAGAAACCTATATGCATGTCAGGAAGCAACAGTTAGAACTGGACATGGAACAACAGACTGGTTCCAAATAGGAAAAGGAGTACATCAAGGCTGTATATTATCACCCTGCTTATTTAACTTCTATGCAGAGTACATCATGAGCAACGCTGGGCTGGAAGAAGCACAAGCTGGAATCAAGATGGCTGGGAGAAATATCAATAACCTCAGATATGCAGATGACACTACCCTTATGGCAGAAAGTGAAGAAGAACTAAAGACCCTCTTGATGAAAGTAAAAGAGGAGAGTGAAAAAGTTGGCTTAAAGCTCAACATTCAGAAAACGAAGATCATGGCATCTGGTACCATCACTTCATGGCAAATAGATGGGGAAACAGTGGAAACAGTGGCTGACTTAGTTTTTGGGGGCTCCAAAATCACTGCAGATGGTGACTGCAGCCATGAAATTAAAAGACGCTTACTCCTTGGAAGGAAAGTTAGGACCAACATAGACAGCATATTTAAAAGTAGAGACATTACTTTGCCAAGAAAGGTCCATCTAGTCAAGGCTATGGTTTTTCCAGTGGTCACGTATGGATGTGAGAGTTGGACTATAAAGAAAGCTGAGCACTGAAGAATTGATGGTTTTGAACTGTAGTGTTGGAGAAGACTCTTGAGAGTCCCTTGGACTGCAAGAAGATCCATCCAGTCCATCTTAAAGGAGATCAGTCCTGGGTGTTCATTCGAAGGACTGATGTTGAAGCTGAAACTCCAATACTTTGGCCACCTGATGCGAAGAGCTGACTCATTGGAAAAGACCGTGATGCTGGGAAACATTGAGGGCAGGAGGAGAAGGGGACAACAGAGGATGAGATGGTTGGATGGCATCACCTACTCGATGGACATGGGTTTGGGTGGACTCCAGGAGTTGGTGATGGACAGGGAGGCCTGGCGTGCTGCAGTTCATGGGGTCGCATGAGTTGGACATGACTGAGCAACTGAACTAAACTGAAATATTTATTCAGATACCTATTTAAATACCTTAATATTTAAATAGATACCTATTTATTTATACCTTCCCTTGTTGAAGAAATGATTTTAAATGGCTATTAAATAGATAACATTTTGTACTTTCAAGAGAGTGACATCTTAAAAAATAAGTTCTTGCAGCCTTTACTTTCAGGCCATGTCTGTCTGTCTCTAAGGACCAGGAAATAGCATCATCAATCTGGTGACTTTGGCTACAAAGAGTCTTACAAGAATCGTTCCAATCTATCACTGTACAAATGATCCTGAAGATGGTCAAACGGCCCCAAACCCCTTGTGCCGAAGTTCAGTCAATAAGTGCTTGTTGAACTGAATGTTACAGTGGATGTAAGCAGACACTGAACAACTCCCATTTCAAAAACAGGTCTAAAAGAAGATAATAATTCCTAAAGTGCTCTCAAGTCAGGCAATCACGGTCACAGCTGAAGTGAGACCACACGGACGCAAATTCTGTCAATTTCCAGCAAAACTTTTGCTTTTGCCCAGCACACCATTCCATATCCCCACTGGCACCAGCTTCTTCATCATGAAGGCAGCTTGGTATAGTGGAGCCACAGAGGCTTGAATTCAAAGCCTGTCTCCAACCCTGACCAGACATTGATTAGCTGTGTGGCCTCAAATGAGCAATTAGTCTCTTGAGGCCTTGGTCTCCTCATCTGCAAAATAGAAACAGTAATACCTGGATCACAAATTTCATTGAGGGCTAAGTGCAAAGTTCTTGGCTCTGATTAATATTCATTCTTTCTTTCCCCCCTTCTCTGTCTTGAGAAATCCTACTTATTCATCAAGGTCCACAAAAAAAAAAAAAAAAATCACCTCTTTCGTGACACTTTGCCTCACCTTCTCTACAGAATTAATTATTGCCTCCTCTGCATATTCACAATACTCTGATCAGACCCCTTTTAGACTACTTACCACATTGCATAGTTTTCATATCTGTCTCAATAAATTAGAGGCTTTTTGAGGGCATAGCCTGTATCATATTCACTTTAACATGCCCCAATATCTTGCAACAGGGCCAGTGCCTGGCACATAATAAATGCTCAATAAATATTTGCAGGATGAGTTTCAGCTATAAGCAAAGAAATATCAGTTCAATAGTTCGAATATCATGGTATCATGACCTAGTTAAGTGTGATACTTTGGGGTTTTTGTTTGCTTTTGCATCATTCATCTACAGAATTCTCAGAGGGTAAATATACCTCTTGGCAAAAAAGGAACCAGTCTGTCTACTTTATTTAGACTTTCAAAAGGCCTTTGACAACCAGGCACAATTCCAAGGGAAACATTTCCTGCAGGTGGAGAGCCGCCTCTGCAGCCAGTCCACCTCTATGTGCTGAAATCTTTCTCTTTTCAGGGCCATCTTTGGTCTCACGTCCTTCAGGAAGCCTCTTCTGATTCCTCCAACCTCCCTCAAAAACAGTGGGGGCATTCTGTCTCGCCTGTCTTGTGGAACACAGAACAGTTTGCTTTGTGTATATTCAGCTCCTTGATTATATGTCCAATTTCCCCTACCAAGCAAAAGCAAGTGGGAGGAACTGAATCTAACAACCCTGGTAACCCTGCAGTCCCTACTACAGAGCTGTATACGTCATAGGCTTATAATATACAATCAATGAATTGAATACAGTGCCATTCTGAGTGGGAGAGATTGCATGTAAGAGCCCTGCTATTATGGTCAAAGGAACATAGATACCAGAGAAGCGGAAGAAGGAAGGAAGGAAACCAGCTTTTGCCAAAGGTCTGATCCTTAAGCACTTTTTTACACAGGGAGGAAAAATTGATTTGCTCATATACTGCGTGCTAGGCTTTGTGCTATGTGTTTTGACATACATAGTCTCATCTGGTGTCCCCAGTAAGAAAGAGGAGCAGTCTTACCTCCCCCCATTTGTTTCTTTCAACAGATGTGTATATTCAGCACCTTTTAAAATTTCATACCCATCATTAAGGAAAAGGCACAGAATCACAAGATATGTGGGAAAGATATCTATGTAAACAATCACAATACAGAGCAATACAAAAATATTTCATAAAAGGCCTTTGAAAAGATTCCACATTTAAGGAATCTTTTTAAAAGCCTAATATGTTTGTTTCCAAATAGGAAAAGGAGTTCGTCAAGGCTGTATATTGTCACCCTGCTTATTTAACTTAGATGCAGAGTACATCATGAGAAATGCTGGGCTGGAAGAAACACAAGCTGGAATCAAGATTGGCGGGAGAAATATCAATAACCTCAGATATGCAGATGACACCACCCTTATGCAGAAAGTGAAGAGGAACTCAAAAGCCTCTTGATGAAAGTGAAAGTGGAGAGTGAAAAAGTTGGCTTAAAGCTCAACATTCAGAAAACGAGATCATGGCATCTGGTCCCATCACTTCATCGGAAATAGATGGGGAAACAGGGGAAACCGTGGCAGACTTTATTTTTTGGGCTCCAAAATCACTGCAGATGGTGATTGCAGCCATGACATTAAAAGACGCTTACTCCTTGGAAGAAAAGTTATGACCAACCTAGATAGCATATTGAAAAGCAGAGACATTACTTTGCCAACAAAGGTCCGTCTAGTCAAGGCTATGGTTTTTCCAGTGGTCATGTATGGCTGTGAGACTTGGACTGTGAAGAAAGCTGAGCATCGAAGAATTGATGCTTTTGAACTGTGGTGTTGGAGGAGACTCTTGCAAGGTGTCCCCTTCGACTGCAAGGAGATCCAACCAGTCCATTCTGAAGGAGATCAGCCCTGGGATTTCTTTGGAAGGAATGATGCTAAATCTGAAACTCCAGTACTTTGGCCACCTCATGCGAAGAGTTGACTCATTGGAAAAGACTGTGATGCTGGGAGCAATTGGGGGCAGGAGGATAAGGGGATGACAGAAGATGAGATGGCTGGATGGCATCACTGACTCGATGGACGTGAGTCTGTGTGAACTCCGGGAGTTGGTGATGGACAGGGAGGCCTGGCGTGCTGAGATTCATGGGGTCACAAAGAGTCGGACACGACTGAGTGACTGAACTGAGCTGAACTGAATATGTTTCTTATCAAGACAACATTTAAAAGTCTAGTCACTGGATTTTTTTGGAATGCCTCTTCTTTTCTGTATGAAGATAAAGACTGTCCTGTATGAGCAATCCAGCTGCTTTGAGCTCCCTTTAAATCCAAGCCTGAGATAACCTGGGGATCACAAGTTGAAAGTTTATACTGGCCAATCAGGCCACGAAAGAGGGTGAGGGCAGGTTCATGGCAGATTGAAAAGCAGTACTACCTCTAAAGGCAGCAGTAGCTACTCAGCTTGAGCTGATCATGACCATGAATGAATGCAGGCCCAGTGCAGCCAGAGCTTCTGGATTCTCCAGAGAAACCAGAAACCTGGATTATCAAAATGGAGAACCTCCTGGCTTGTTTTTGGTGCGGGGGACAGGGGTGCATACCATGCAGCAGGAGGGATCTAACCAGGGATCGAACCTGCACCCCCAGAATTGGAAGCACAGTGTCTTAACCACTGAACCCCCAGGGAAGTCCCAATCTCCTGGTTTTTAACTGTCTACTCAAAATGCTTAGAATGTTGTATAGGCCAACAAGACACAAATACTAGTTTTTAATATTGATACAAGCAAAGCAACATAAAAATACCAACTGACCTGCACTTGACCTCAATATACAGTACTGCTAAAGCTCTTCTGGACTCTGCGCATGACAGCATTGCCATCATCACTTCCTGCTATCCTGATTCTTGGTCCTGGTACCAGTGACTTCCTTTGAGACAGATCCAGGGCTTTTTCCCCAGTCCTTAAATGCCTTGAATTTTAGAGCACTTAGCCAACATCACCCTTAGACCCAAGTTACTACTGCTTCAGCAGAGGCAAGTTCGAATCTCTATCTGCACTGCTACTGCCTTAATTCAACTGCCTGCTATATTGGAAATTGTGGGTTTCTGCCCTATGTCCTAACTGGTCTCCCTGAATCATGCTTGAGAATCTTGAATTCTCTTTCAATACTGTATTCTCAAAAACATAGCCCCAATCGTGTTGATTCCCTTCTTAAAACCCTTCTAGCTTTCTTTCAGCATGATGCCCAAGGTCCTTCCTGATCCAGCCTCTGCTTATCTTTCCAGCCTCATCTCCACCCCTTAATCCCTTTCTCTGAGTCAACCAAGCTACTGCAGCTCTCTGCAAATGCCATGCTTGCCTATGCCCCCATTGCCTTGATGCACACTACTTCCTCTGCCTGGAAAATCCTACTTCCAACCGCCTTCTCTAGGGAAGCTCCAACTACCCCTGTGATCCTCAGCTCAGATGGCAGTCTTCCTTGAACCAGCCCTACCTGCACTCTCAACCACGTTGGGTGAGGCTCCCCTGGCCTCCTTTATGAAACTATCCAAGCGCTTATCTCACTTTTTGAATAGTTTGGCTCCTTTGCTCCAAACTCTGAGTTTCTAAAGGATAGGAACTTATTTTAAAAACTCTGTGTCCCCACTCTCCAGTTTAGTGCATTACCTGACATAGAGCCAACACTTTATAAATATTTGCCAAGTGATTGTGAATTTCCTGTGTCGATTCATGAAGGTTCTGATACAAAGGAAGCACTCTTCGCAGAGCAGCTCAGCAGGAGACAAAACAGCATAAGACACAAAGAAAAGGATCTGGAGGACTTAGATGAGGAGAATAGCATAGAGACCCAGAACCTCAACAGTTTCAAAACTATACTGAGCTAAACGCTTCCCCCAATTCCTTAGTGAAGAGGAAACTGGAAATTAACACTGCATGCTAAGTCACTTCAGTTGTGTCCGACTCTTTGCGACCCCATGGACTGTAGCCCACCAGGCTCCTCTGTCCATGGGATTCTCCAGGCAAGAATACTGGAGTGGGTTGCCATGCCCTTCTCCAGGGGATCTTCCTGACCCAGAGATCGAACCTGTATCTCCTGTAGTCCTGCATTGCAGGCAGATTCTTTACCACTGAGCCACCAGGGTAGCCTATAGATTGATAGAGAAATTTTACACCTCAGTTTAAATTACACTAAATTCTATGTAATCCTTGCCTACATTGAGTTCTTTCGGTAAAGTCTTTCTGGGGTCTTCAAGGACTGTCGACTGGACTGCGTGGATGCCACCTGGCAGATGCAGTTAGATTTTGGTGCCCAGTGTGGGAAGGCCAGGGAAGGAACACATTTTCCCACGTGGGGCCTGAATGCAGCTGATTTCTGCTTGAGAGTGCTCCCAGGCCCACAGCCACAGCATCATCGCCTTTGCTCTTCACAGCTGCCCTGAGCACTCAGCAGAGGAGATATTATTATCCCCTTTCAGAAATGAGGAAACAAAAACCGCAACGTTAAATGACTAGATTTTTCTCTCTTCCTGCTTGGGACCCCCCAAGCATAACAGCAGCAGTTTCAGCAATATTCCCCTACCTGCTTTAATACCCAGTCTCTCCCATGATAATCTCCCAATTTGGGAACTAAAAGGCCTCCAAAATGATCTGGCTCAAGTCTCCATGTTTCATAGAGAATGCATCTTTCCAGAGCTTTATCAGCCTAAGGGAGGAAGAGCAAAGGAGATTGGCTGGAGACCAGCTCCTTAAATTATTTGCTTTCCCCAGCGGGGGGCCCCCGGGGCATCATGTGCTCTTGCTGGTTTCCATCTGCTCCACTCTGGCCTTAGCTGAGCTCGGTGGCTGTGATCCCGAGCCCGCCTGTATTCAGACGACAGAAAATGACACTCTGAGCAGTGATATGACTTGCCCTATGACTCCAAGGCAGTGAAGGTCAGATCCAGGACTGGGCATCAGTTTTTGGACTGCCAGTGCAGAATTCTGTCTACTGTACCATGCTCTCTCCCCAAAGGTGGCAGATGCTGGAGACACAGAGAATAGGATCTTATCACGTGAAGGGCTCTGGCTGTTGCTGCTGCTTTGAATATTAAACATTCAATTTTGCCACTCTTTGTCAAAGCTGTAAAATGAAATCTCAACATCCTTAGAGCACAGAGAAAATTTTAAATGACAAGGATTGTATAAAGCGAAAATTTTAAATCCAACCAGACACCCAAAGAAGAAAATTAGAGGCAATGTGCTGCTCTGGAAAGAGGGTGTTAGACAAACCACAGAACAATGTATCAGCAAAACCACTTCTCGAAATTCTAGCTTCGGCCACCATTTGCACAGAAACAATGCACATGCTGCTCCCGTGGAGAGTCTGGGTAAGCAAGCAGTCGGCCCATGGCGTGGAAAGGGCAGGCCCAAGAATCACAAGCTCTTAACTCAAAGGGAACTGAGGACCACAGCTCTAAGCAGGAAGTGACAGAGCCCTAAGTCAATCTGGAAAGATGAGCTGTGTTCCCACTAATTTCACTTTGTTACAGTCCAGTAAGCACTGTAAGGTGTTTTAAAGTGGATCGTGGCAGTGGCTGTGGGCCCTGCAATCCTGCAGAGACCAGGTGACTGGGAAGTGTCTTAGGAAGACAAAGCGGGCTGACAGTAAGTTCCAAAATGCCACCTTAACATGCGTGTGTGTGTGTGAGGGGTCGGGGGACAATGTAGTGTCTACTGTGAGCTAGGTCCTACAGGGCCATTTAATGGGAACTTTATAAATATGTAGATGATTGTATGTGTGTTTGTATAGATGACTGTGTGTGTGTGTATATATATATATATATATATACATATACACACACACACATATAATACAGTATATGACATGAAATTCCTTTGTATTTATATGTACACAATATGTGTTGTGCATGTACATATACACACACACACATTGTCTATAGGCATCTCATCTATAAGCTACCCATTAAATAGCCCTACAGGGCCTAGATCACAGTAGACACTAAATTCAGTTGGTACAGTATTAATAAGGCCAATATTTAATGAGCATTTTTCATGTATTATCTCCTTTAATCCTTCCAATAACTCTGTAAAGTATGCACTATCATTGTACTCATTTTACTGATGGCACAGAAAGGTGAAATGACTTGCCCAATGTCACATAGCTCGTATGTAGCTTAGTTTCAGACTTGCCTGCTGGCTCCAAAGTCCAAGCTCTAATAAATCTTTAGCTAGAAGGCCTCTCCATGTCTAGGTTTTGTTTCTGGCCAAATACATACCTCTCTTCTTCTGAGAGAGATGGAAACACAAGTTCTTTTTTAATTTCTTAATAGTATCACTTCCATTTATTGAGCATGTATTATATGCCAGGTGCTACATTATCTCATGACAAACCAATGAGGCATATACTTTTATTATCCTCAAGTTACAATGAGAATATTGAAGCCAAGAGTGGCAGAGTAACTAATTGTTCAGAGTCACACAGAGAGAAAATGGTAGGCCTGTCTGAAAGGTGAGAGATTGCATAAGGAGTGACCTTACTTAGAGTCACATTTTGTACAATCAGCCAGTAGTGTGCTGACTAATGTTTAACCACTGGATCTCAGGGAAAAAACAAAGGGCCCTCAGCTCCAGGCAGGCAAGAGTAAGTGCAATCCAGCCTGTCTCTCTCACTTAATGCAGCTATAAAACCTGGACAGATTCATGAAGCAGCTATTTGAAGATGCTGAAAAGTAAACATGTGCATGCATGCTCAGTCATGTCCAACTCTTTGCGTCCTCATGGACTGTAGCTCTCCAGGCTCCTCTATCCATGGAATTTTTCAGGCAAGAATACTGGAGTGGGTTGCCATTTCCTCCTCCAGGGCATCTTCCTGACCCAGGGACTACCCACATCTCTTGTGTCTCCTGCATTGGCAGGTGGATTCTTTACCACTGAGCCACCTGGGAGCCCCAGGAAAAGTAAATAGTAGCAAGCAGATTGAGGAAGAAAACAAAAATCTGAAGTATCAGCCCACTGATGGCAAGTTTACCTACCACTGTCCCCCTGTGGTATCCCCCACGCTATATACAACATAGCCTAAAACCCAAAAGTAGACATCAGTACGAACATAGAAAGTTGCAGGAGAAACTCTAATCCTGACTTTAAGACCAGGGAAAGAAACTCCTGATGATCAAAGTAGTTTTCTTTTATCTCTCTCCACTATCTCGTGGCCCAGACCCCAAGCAGCTCAGGGGCAGTGGTGGCAGAGCAACCTTCATGAGCCAAAATAATTTTTGATCAGTACAGCTTGACCCTCTTGGGCAAACTCCCATTCCTCTTTTGTTGTTGTGCTCTTCTCTCTTCCTACAGCTTGGCCTGGGAAGTGGACATAAGTATAGATGTGCATAGCAGAGGGAGAACTAAAGTCCCTAGTTTCTGTCTTGAAGACTAAAAATGGAGTCCTGGAAGCCAGAAAGTATTGAGGAGATTACATAGAGGGCAGACTCCTGGAAAGTGACCCCATGAGATTGTTTTATAAGCTCCTGGGCTCACCCGCTGGGGGAGCATGTGTGGATCTGATCCTAATCACCTTTAACTCAATGACCATGCCAAAAACTCTGAGAACTGAACCACAAGAGAAATTACTGTTGAGGTCCTACACTGACCACTGAGTGGTACACAACTGGGACAGATCCAAATACCAATACAAAGGCTTTGAAAAATCGAACTGAAATTGGAACTACTAGCCTACAGAAGTGGATTGGAAATTGTATACCAAACCTAACCAGGCTGATTGCTAAAATATTAACATCTGTCACAGGGTTTTATAACAGTCAAAATGTTGAGTATGCAATCCAAAAATCCTAGGCATACAAAGAACCAGGGAAATTTCAATTCACACGAGAATAAACAATCAACAGATGCCAGTGTCAAAATAACACAGATGTAATTATCTGATAGTAACTTTCAAACAGCTATTACAAAAATGGTCTTGGAAGCAAGCAGCCATGAATATTTTTGAGACAACTGGAAAAAGGGAAAGTCTCAAAAAAATAAAAAAAGAAAGAAAGGACATAAAGAAGAAAATGTAAAGTTTAGAATTGAAAAACACAATAACCAAAATTAGAAATTCGCTCCTAGGGATCAATAATAGCAGACTGGAGATGACAGAGCAAAGATCCAATGAACTTAAAAGACAGATCAACAGAAATTATCTAATCTGAACAAAAGAAAGAAAAAAGATTGAAAAAATAAACATCCCTGATTTGTAAAGTTTACCGATTTCCATAATGAAAATACTTCCACCCTCGCCAACATACAGGTATCAATTCAGGTATGACTGAAAGCAGCTGGGGAGAGATGCACATAATTGGCTCTTACCCACAAACATCTCTCACCCCCCAAAGAAAAATCAGCAGTTCTAGAGTCTACTGAGTCTCAGCCTTCTGACTACACACACCCTAAGGCTGTTGATCTCCTTTTCAGGCACTCCCAACCTGATTTCAATTGGGTAAGGATGTGCAGAGGTCGCTGAGTGAGACTGTCAGGGAGGGACCAGTTTCTCTGGCTCTAGGGGAGGCCCCTAGTGTGAGACATTTCCCCACAAGGGAAATGAGCTAAATGAGCCTAGCTAAAATCAACACAGTGTTTCTCAAACTAGAAGCCGGATGGCTGACACAGATAAAAAGTCAAAACCATAACATAGATGAGCAAGACCAGGGTAGGAGTATACCCTAAATGGAGTAGCAAAACTGGGCTTAGAATTGATCTTGTCATTCTTGAGAGTTTCAGCAAAAGCTGCTGGAGCATTCTGAATACAGCCCCATGTTAGGATTATGCAGCACCATTAAGAAAGGCTAGAAAGCAAAGTAAACTGGAAGTTTCAAAGACATGAATCGTAGTTTACAAAAGAGTTGGTTATTTAGCAAGGAGCAGTTTCAGGGTAGGGACAGTTCTGAGATTCTTATACAGGGTTTCATTGCACCTGGGATCCAAGATCCAGAGTTGCTGAAATGGTTTAAAGGTAGTGGAAACCCAAAGCCACAAATATCCCATAAAGCCCTCTCTAACCTTAACTTTCTTAATTGTACACATTAAGGTACAAAGTTCCAGAGAGAACAAACAAGTTTCTCAAGGTCACGTAACTAATGAGCTAAAACAACAAGGGAGGTCTCCTGATTCCAGGTCCCGTGCTTTTTTCCTGACATCACCCTTCCTCTTACACTTCCTTCCCTGAGCAAGATTTATCTGGCCTGTGGTAACAAGGATGAAAAATCTTGTCCTTGTGTGGTTTAGAGGGGAATTAAAAACAAAAAAAGCTAATGAGCCAGTCACAGCTGACACTGATAGCATCGAGGAGGCGTTCAAGCTAGTGGGATTGTTGTTGGATAAGCTAGAGAAAGGAAACCCATTATGAATTGAGGAATGTAGGTGGTCCACTCTAAGAAATGAGCAGGCACACTGCCTTGAGAAGTGCTCAGGGTGCAGCTGCAGTGTGATTTATGGAGCTGATGGGAAAACTCCATGCCTAAGGTGGTGAACATATCTTGGGTGCTCCCTGCCACCACCCCGCCTCTGCAGCGTGCACTGCCAAGTCTGGCCAATTGTGACAAGGCAGCTGTGTGTATGCCTGTTAATTACACTGTGGGGCACCAAAGTTCAGTCTCAGGCAGCTGCCTAGAATATCAAATGGCTGCAAGTTTAACAGTTCAGCTCTAAGGGCTCTCTTCAGAGAGATCGGTATAGCAGCTGACTTACCCCTAACCCTGCCTCCACCAGTGCAACCCCCTTTAAAGTCCTATTACGAAGGGCTGCAGTGATATATTTTCATCAAGTTAGGTTAGAATCCTTGGGCTTCCCTGGTGGCTCAGATGGTAAAGAATCTGCCTGCAATGCTGGAGACCCGGGTTGGTTCCCTAGATCAGGAAGATCCCCTGGAGAAAGAAATGGCAACCCACTCCAGTGTTCTTGCATGGAGAATCCCCATGGACAGAGGAGCCTGGCCGGCTACAGTCCATGGGGTCACAAAAACTCGGACATGACTGAGCAACTAGGTCAGAATCCATAATGGAACCAGTGGTGATGATCCTTCTTACACACCTGGATGGGATGAATATAAATGCCATCTTATATTTCTATGTCTCCTAATGGCAATATTCCCTCGAAAACAAACACATCCTTTGAATTGACAATTTAGCCTGATTTGAATTAGTTCTAAGTACTAAAGTTACCTTCAAAATAATAAAGCCAACACTTACATGGGGATACCAATACGCCAGCCATGTAACATAGTGCATGTGTGGTCAGTTGTCTCAGTCGTGTCCAGCTCTTAGCGACCCCATGGACTGTAGCCCACCAGGCTCCTCTGTCCATGGGATTCTCCAGCAAGAATACTGGAGTGGGTTGCCATGCCCTCCTCCAGGGAATCTTCCTGACTCAGGGATTTATCCCGAGTCCCCTGCATTACAGGCAGATTCTTTACCCACTGAGCAACCTGGATTAATTCACAACTCCAGGTAGGTGCTATTATTAGTGCCAGTTTATGGATAAGAAAATTGAGACTTTGAGGTTAATTTGCCCAATATAGCCAGTATACCGCAGAGCTGGTAGTTCAGTTCAGTCGCTCAGTTGTGTCGGACTATTTGCGACCCCATGAACCACAGCATGCCAGGCCTCCCTGTCCATCACTAACTCCAGAAGCCTAACTAACTCCCAAACTCACATCCATTGAGTCGGTGATGCCATCCAGCCATTTCATCCTCTGTCGTCCTCTTCTCCTTCTGCCCTCCATCTTCCCCAGCATCAGGCTCTTTTCCAATGAGTTAGCTCTTTGCATCAGGTGGCCAAATTATTGGAGTTTCAGCTTCAACATCAGTCCTTCCAATGAACATCCAGGACTGATCTCCTTTAGGACGGACTGGTTGGACCTCCTTGCAGTCCAAGGGACTCTCAAGAGTCTTCTCCAACACCACAGTTCAAAAGCATCAATTCTTCGGTGCTCAGCTTTCTTTATAGTCCAACTCTCACATCCATACGTGACCACTGGAAAAACCATAGCCTTGACTAGACAGACCTTTGTTGGCAAAGTAATGTCTCTGCTTTTCAATATGCTATCTAGGTTGGTCATAACTTTTCTTCCAAGGGGTAAGCGTCTTTTAATTTCATGGCTGCAATCACCATCTACAGTGATTTTGGAGCCCCCCAAAATTAAGTCAGCCACTGTTTCCCAATCTATTTGCCATGAAGTGATGGGACTGGATGCCATGATCTTCGTTTTCTGAATGTTGAGCTTTAAGCAAATTTTTTCACTCTCCTCTTTCACTTTCATCAAGAGGCTTTTTAGTTCCTCTTCACTTTCTGCTGTAAGGGTAGTGTCATCTGCATATCTGAGGTTATAGATTATTTCTCCCAGCAATCTTGATTCCAGCTTGTGCTTCCTCCAGTGAAGTGTTTCTCATGATGTACTCTGCATAGAAGTTAAATAAGCAGGGTGACAATATACAGCCTTCACATACTCCTTTTCCTATTTGGAACCAGTCTGTTGTTCCATGTCAAGTTCTAACTGTTGCTTCCAGACCTGCATGCACGTTTCTCAAGAGGCAGTTCAGGTGGTCTGGTATTCCCATCTCTTTCAGAATTTTCCACAGTTCATTGTGACCCACACAGTCAAAGGCTTTGGCATAGTTAATAAAGCAGAAATAGATGTTTTTCTGGAACTCTCTTACTTTTTCGAAGATCCAACGGATGTTGGCAATTTGATCTCTGGTTCCTCTGCCTTTTCTAAAACCAGCTTGAACATCTGGAAGTTCTCGGTTCATGTACTGATGAAGCCTGGCTTGGAGAATTTTGAGCATTACTTTACTAGCGTGTGAGATGAGTGCAATTGTGCGGTAGTTTGAGCATTCTTTGGCATTGCCTTTCTTTGGGGTTGGAATGAAAACTGACCTTTTCCAGTCCTGTGGCCACTGCTGAGTTTTCCAAATTTGCTGACGTACTGAGTGCATTACTTTCACAGCATCGTCTTTTAGGATTTGAAATAGCTCTGAAGGAGGAAACAGAACAGGCTCTATCTTGAAAGCAGGACTCCATCTTGGGCTGGACTGTGGACTTTGAGCTATATGCCCAGTATCCATGGAAACGACATACCAACTGGAAAACCAGAACCCTGGAAGGAAGAGCCCCAGAGCTCTCCATGCTTAAAAGAATACCCTAATTATCTGTGTGACCAAATAGAATCATACATTCTATTATGCTTATTGGGGAATGACCACAAGCCTATTGATAATTGTCCACTGTTAACTACCTTGGTTTAAGGCATATGAATCACAGGTTGACTTTGAGTGTATCTTTCTTTTTCCTTTGTTCAGACTAGTTTCAGGGAATCTGGGGAGGTGGGTTTAGGCACATACGCTTAGGGTATATAAGGTTTTCACAAAAACTGGTCGGGGTCCTTGGCTAAGAGGAGACTCTGCCTTGGGCCCGCCGGTGTAATAAACTGCACTCCACTATCTGCATTGTCCTTCTGAGTGAGTTTGTTTCCTGGAACGCGTGGCTACAACAGCTCAACTGGGATTCCATGACCTCCACTAGCTTTGTTTGTAGTGATGCTTCCTAAGGTCCACTTGACTTCACATTCCAGGATGTCTGGCTCTAGGTGAGTGATCACACCATTGTGATTAACTGGGTTGTGAAGATCTTTTTTGTACAGTTCTTCTGTGTATTCTTGCAGTATACCGCAGAGCTGGTAGTATTTATATTCAAACTTAAGCAAAGTGGCACCTCCATGGTATTAACTACTACACTTTATTGCTTCAAACAAATGGTCCGGGTTCATCATTCAACATTTCTCTAGCATCTGTAATGTGCGCGTATTTGTTCTTTTACTTTACTTCCTACCTTTGGAGTCAAAGCAATAAACATTGTTTGCAACTCTACTAAGTACATACAGGGAAAATTCACTTATAAATGGGGTGATTGATCACGCAGGAGGCAGGTTTTCAGTTGGATCTTGAAAGATATGTTTTGCCTATCAGAGATTAGTCACAGGGGCAGTGCATATTAGGCAAAGGGACCAATGTGAGCAAATGCACACAGGTAGGAATATTCATAGGAAATAAGTAAAACTGTGAGACTGAGCTATCAGTCATATGCCTGGATCACAGAGACGTGGCTCCAAACTGAAGGATGGACTGATGAAGTCTGATGAAGGATGGGTCTAGGATGAAGAGGAGGATAAGAAAGAAAAGGGGAAAATAGAGTGTAATTCATGTCTGTGGTTTGTACACACATGAACTAAGGAAAAATCAGAGAAGCCGATGATTATTTTTGATGACCAGTTTTCTCTCCTCCCTTCTTCTACCATAACTATGTTTCCATCACATGAATAACTCGCTGCTAAGCAAAGGCCTAATGCTGCTGCATTCACAATTCCCTGCAAGTCCAAATCAAGTAAGTAACATTGTTTTTGTTCCCCTCAAAACAGGATCAAACTTCTTATAGAATTCTAATGACCATTTAATACTCTAGCTTACTGAACACCCCTTGAAAGGTAGCCACAGTAGTGTATCTTTCACAATTTTTTATTTCTTTTTTATTTTTTAAATTGTGAAAGTATGATAACACATTTACAAGAGATTTGGAAAATACAGAGTAAAGTTACATATGGTTGCACTATATATTATATTTATTTCTTTAAATAGATAAATTAAGATTTTTATTTGGATTTTCAATATTTAATTTGAATAAGATTAAACTTTCAAAAATTAATAGAATGAATAGATAGAAACATAGAAAAGCACTATGAACCAATTTAGCATAATCAAGTTTTATACAATTTTCACACAACAGCAGGATACAAATTCTATTCAAATTCCCATAGACTACAAACCAGGAACATATCCAGGGACATAAAGTAAGCTGCAAAAATTTCATGGTCTAAAGGTATTGAAATCATACAGAGTCTGTTCTCTTATCACTGTAGAATTATGTTAGAAATCAGTATCAAAAGATATTTGTGAATAATCCACATATTTTCAAGTGCAATGTGACATTTACCAAGAGAGATCTTTGACTTAGCCACTGAAAGCCTCAATAAAGTTAAAAGACTGAAAAAACACAGAAGGTGATTACAGACAAGAAAGCATTTAAATGAGAAATTAAAATCCAAATGAGAAATTAATATCAAAGATACTTTAAAAAACCCTCGTATTTGGAAATTAAATGTCCACTTTTAAATGACGGGTGTATCTAAGAAGCCATAACAAGGAAAATTAGAAAATATTTGTAACAGAATAAAAATGAAAAGAGAGTTTATTAGAATTTGTTACATGCAGCTAAAACTATCCAATGCAACTAAATGCAATATGAAATCTTGAATAGGGTATGAAAACAAATAATGGACACTAGCATAAAATTTTTGTGAAATTTGAACAAAATCTATACTTTAGTTAATAATACTGTATCATATATTAATTTCCAGTTTTTTTTTATGACACCGTATTTCTTCACATTCTCAGAATTAAAGTAGAAGTTTCAAGCCTCATTCAAAAAAACTTTTTTAGAAAAAAAAATCACTAAGATAATAAACTTTCTACACTTTCAGCAGTAATACTAAATGCCAGAGTAAATGGAACTATATCAAAGTCTTGAGTGAATATAAATTAGAAATCTAGCATTCTCTTCATACTTAAACAAGTGACTTTAAAACTTACTTCCTTTTGATACCTGCAACTCTTCTTTTTGTCCTTTTAAAAATCTGAGGCATGATTTATACAGAATAAAATTCACCTTCTGTCATGTTAGATCTAAGAGTGTTGACAAAGCACCAACAAAATCAATATGTTAATAAAAAATAGTTCTGTCACCTTTCAAACGTCCTTCCTGCTTGCCCTTTTGTAGTCAACCCCTGTTACCATCCCACAGCTCCTAACCACTGATCTGTTTTCTGCCCTTATATTTTGGCCTCTTCTAGAATGTCACATAAGTGGAATCAGACAATATAAAGCAATTTGAACCTGACTTCTTTTACTTCACATAAGGCACTGGAGTTTCATCCATATTGTTGTGTCAATCAGGAGTTTTCTCATTTTTATTGCTGAGTAGTAGTCCATTTTACAGATGTACTACAATTTTTTAAAAATTGTTCACCAGTTGCAAGATACTTGGATTGTTTCCGGTTTTCAGCAATTATTAATAAAGCCACTAGAAACATTTATATGCAGGTTTTTATGTGAATATAAAGTTTCACTTCACTTGAGTAAATACTGATCTGATAAAAGGTTTGTACCCAGAATGTATAAAGAACTCTGAAAATTCAATAATAAAGAGAAAAAAGTAACCCAATTCTTAAAAAGGCAAAATATTTGAACAAATACCTCACCAAAGAAGATAAACCGATAGCAAATAAGCACATGAAAAGATACTCCATATCGTAAGTGGTTAGATAAATATAAATTAAAACCAAAATAATATGCTGGGAGGGATTGGGGGCAAGAGGAGAAGGGGACAACAGAGGATGAGATGGCTGGATGGCATCACTGACTTGATGGACGTGAGTCTCAGTGAACTCCGGGAGTTGGTGATGGACAGGGAGGTCTGGCGTGCTGCGATTCATGGGATCGCAAAGAGTCGGACACGACTGAGCTACTGATCTGATCTGATGTATAAGAATATTAAAATGCTTAAAGCCTAATAATTCCAAATGCTGATGAGGCTGCAGAGCAATGGAAACTGAAACATTGCTGATGGCAATGCAAAATGGTACAGTCACTTTGGAGAAGTTTAGCAGTTTGTAATAAACTTAAACATAAACAGACCATAAGATCCAGTAATCCTGTGGTCAGGGATTTACTCACATGTCTTTTAATTACATTTTTTAAAGGATGAATTTTTTTTTCCTGCCTTCTTAATCAGAATGCAGTGAGTAGAATCTATCTTATAAACTTTATGGACTTAAGTGCTGGGAATACATATAGACAGAGAGGAAAGACAGTTCCTAGTCTTAAAGGAGACGTGCTTAGGGCTTTGGTGGCCCACACAGCTGTTTTCCTTTTCATTCAATGGCCTCAGACTGCTGAGATTTTTTTGGGTTTTTGTATATGTCTTTTAAAATTCTATTCCTCCCTTGCATTCCAAGCTTTGGCTATTATTTCTTCTGGCTCTCAATGGACCTGCTGCTAATAGCCTCTCATATAATTTGCTGAGGGCCAGCAGGCCAGATGATGAAGTCTATTAGAACCGTGTACCAAATAAGGTTACTGATTAAAGGATCTGCCTGTCTCTCCTGGTGCTTCTCCTACAGGGTACAGTCCATGGCCTCTGTGATAGTTCTTTCCAACTCTCAAAGGCCTTCTTTGTTTCTTTCCAGGTTCTGGCCATCTTCCAGAGAGGCCCAGTTAAGATTGCTGGAAGTCCAAACTATAGATAAAGGGGCTGTGACCAGAGTTGACATCTATCTAGTCTGATCTGGTCAAATTTTGCTCATCTCCATGCTAGGCAGAAGGATGAGTGAGCCTTATGATCTAAAGGAACTGAGTTTGAATAAACTTAGAGTTAGTGACAGAATAATATAGAACAAGCCATAACCCACTCAACACAAAGAGCAAAAGCAAGGCCTGTTAGAACAAGAAAATGAGGAAAGATAAAATATATGCTGAGTTCAGCCTCCTACACTCAGAAGTCTCTATTTCTCATTGGGATTACTATATTTCAAAGAAAGGGCAAATTTTCTTACAGTGCACATATCCCACTTTTAACCATCTTGAATGCAAAGTCATTTAGCACAAGCACCAGCATCACGCTATAATGTGCAACTGTCCCCTTAGATTTGAATGGCTTTGTGACCTCATAGAAGGGCTGAATCACATCTAAAACTGAGCTGTTCTAAGAGATGCTTTTTTTCCCCTCTCTCCCATCTTTCTCCCATTAGAGAAGAATAAGTCTTCAGAAAATAAAGTTAAAATAAAGAAACCATTTACATTCTAAAGCAATCTCTGCTCTACCTAACCCATTTAGCACTTCTGTTGTCTTAAAAAAAAAAAAAAAAAAAAAACACAGCAGGCTTTGGGCAAGGTCTGCTAGAAAAAGGAATATAAGAACTCATCTGTGCTTTGTGCCAAATACATTGTCTCAAACACATCAGTGATTTCCATTCCAAAGAAGGATTCAATCACTTGCCGAATAAAATAATTTTCCACCACACAGGAAATGAGGAGATTCTATCAGATGGGCAACTGAACAAACAGGGCTCCAGGTGGCTCATGTCACAGGGATAAAGGCACACAGGGGAATAAGGAGGCTTTTGGGCTTCAATGGCCTTCTCTTCATCAACATACAACACAATGTAATTGCATTTCCACCATGATAGCAGCACTTTCCCAATGAACCCCCAAATAATAATCTATTCTAATATAATGTAGTTTCCTTAGGAGGACACAATTTATTGGGACACTGAACTATTTAATTTTTTCTTTTCTTTTAATTATGTCTCTTTAACCTTAGTCTTTAAAAAAAAAAATCACTCTTTCTTGGGCAGTTCAAGCAAAGGTACCAAAGACTGAAAGAAATAAAGCTCTGTTATTTCTATGAAAGACTTTAAAAGTTGAGGAAATTATTTTGTCAGTTTGATTTTAATGGAAATTGATGATGCCTTTTCCCTTCTGAGAAGCATCGTTTCCAAGCTCTGCTTCTGATGTAATTGCATGTTTTTTAAAAAAATCTTTAAATGACTCTGTGTCAGTGAAGTGACTTATCACATTCACCACTCATAAAAAATGGTTCATTTCTGTTATCTGCATTTAGGTAACTCTCTATACAACATCGAGTTCATTCAATTAAATAACACAATATTTTATACTTGGGGGAGCAACCATGATTTTTTTCTGGGTTGAGCACTGCACTGGTGATGGCATGCCTTTCTTCAGTCATTCTAAGGAAATATGTATCATCAGTTATCTTAGGTGTGGTTATATTTTGATATCATGATTATGTTTTTGTAAAAAAAAATCCTTATATTTTAGAGATATATACTGAAATATTTGTATATGAAAGGATAGGACATCTGGGATTTCTTTCAAAATTATATGGTGAAAATGGGACATGTAGATGAAACAAGAGTGGTTATAAGATTACAACTGCTACAGTAGGCTGACGGCTACATAAAGAATCAGCAATAGTTCTATTTACTGTATATGTTTAACATTTTTCATAATAAAAAGTCAAAAACCTTTCATCATCCTAATGCCTAGAGAAGTAGCAACTCTTCAGTCTGTCTTTCAAAACCTTCATTAAGCTTTGCATTTGTGTGGTTAATTTTTAAACCTAATCGCCCGCTATTTTTATTCATGTAACCCACACCCCAACCAAACTGGACTGACAATTCAATGAACATACCTGGTAGCTTACCACTTCTAGATTTTAGCACATTTTATCCTCTTTGCCAGAAATGTCTTGCCCTTCCTGCCTCTATCTCTATCTATCAAATTCCATCCAGCCCTATAAATATCAGTTGTTCCACAAAGACTTTTATTACCCACCAGAAATCAAATCTCTTCCCACTCTATTCCCTTTGTATTGTTGGTTAAAGCAATTATTAGATGATTACCCCATTAAGTGATACATACCTAACAGTAAATTGTTCACAGAAAATAAAGATTTGGTGTGGTTCAGTATCAAAATATTATTGAATAGTTATATTGAAATATTATTGAATAGTGGACATATAGCTCTGTTATTCATTTTTGGAGCATTATATAGAAAATAGAAGTTGGTCCCATATTAAATATGCTTGCACCTAACTTCTAATCAAGAATTAAAATAATGAAAGGAAAAGCATGATATTATCAATGAGCATTTCCTAGATGCCCATCAAAAAATGAGACTTCCATTTGTACAGAAATGGTTTCTATTACTCCAGAGTTTTTAATCTAAGCCTCAAAATAGATGTAGATGGGACAGACTCAGACAGAGAACAAAAGTACTCATATTTCAAGAGTAAGCATATTTTAAACCACAGACTTTTGGACTCTGGGAGAAGGCAAAGGTGAGATGATTTGAGAGAATAGCATTAAACATGTGTATTATCATGTGTGAAATAGATTGCCAGTCCAGGTTCGATGCATGAGACAGGGCACTCAGGGCTGGTGCACTGGGATGACCCTGAGGGATGGGATGGGGAGGGAGGTGGGTGGGAGGGTCAAGATGGGGAATATATGTACACCCATGGCTGATTCATGTGAATGTATGGCAAAAACCACCACAATATTGTAAAGTAATTAGCCTCCAATTAAAATTTAAAAAAAGAGTAGGCATATTTGACATGGCAAATTTCTCATGATATGATATTGAGTTGAAAAAAGAGCAAGATATTGAACTATATGAACTATGTGATATTGAGTTGAAAAAAGAACAAGATATTGAACTATATGAACTATATGATCCTGATTTTCACAAGAAAAAACTGCATTTCTACATATACATAGAAAAAAAGAAAAAGGAAATATAATAGGTCAACAGTAATTATCTCTAGGAAATAGAATGATAGGTGATTTTTCTTTTTTCTTTCCTTTATCTGTCAATTTCTTTATAATTGGGGGAAATTAAGGTTAAAAAGTATATTTGGAAAATTAAATCACTATGTCATTCCTTATACCAAATGAATTAAAATTTTAAATCTCAAATTATAGGACCATAAAAATACTAAAAGAAAGTATGAGTGAAAGTTTTAATAATTTCAGTGAGGGAAAGATAAGATGCCATATAACTCAGAAGCCATAAAAGGAAAGATTGATTAGTTTATATAATCTAAAAACACTGCATCACACACACAAAATCATTAACAGGAAATCAAAAGACAAACTGAAAAAATAGGAACAAAAAGCAAAAAAGTGCTACTTTTCTTAATACATAAAGTGCTCCTGCAAATTAATAAGACTTAAGTCAACAACCTTGATCATTATCCATTTCAACCGAGCAATAGACATAACACAAATTTCTCTTGAACATATGAAATATGTTCAATCTCATACATGAAGGAAATGCAAACTAAATCTAGAACATATAGATCTATGATATATATCAGATAAAGAAAGATAAAAAAGTTTTGATAATACAATCTTTTGCAAGAGTGTGAGGGAATAGGCATTCCCATACACTGCTTATGGGCTTCATATTTTTATCACAATGGAAACAATTTGGCAATTTCTGTCAAAATTAAAAGTGTACCTACCTTTTGACCCAGAAATTCCCTTTCTTGGGATTTATGCCACAGATATATTCCCACATGTGCCAAAAAGACTACAGAGTCTCTGGAGCCAGCACCCAGCCTGTGGGTCTCTGACACTCCAGCCACATCAGACTGCTGAGTGGAGGGTCCCAGACTGTGGGTCATCCAGAGCACCCAAGACATAGTGGCTACTGATAGACTCTCCCACAGTTCCTCTTCATAAATTGGTTCTTCATAAATATGGACTCCTGAAAGAACAGTGAGCATCACAACTTTCCTGAATTTGATCTGGAGATCAAGCCCTGAGCCTTTAGAGTGGGAGCACTGACTCCAAGACCCTAGACTATGAGAGAACTACCCTACGGCGTATCAAATAGTGAGAACTCACACAAAGGAAACCATCACCCAACCACCAGCAGCACCCTGTGAAGGACACCTCATCTAAAAAACAAACAAAACAAAAATACAAACCCAATCATCAGCAGACAGGATTACCACCCCACTCAGCCTTCATCAGAGGAAAAACAAACAAACAAAAACTCAGCACAAATTTCACCCTATACAAAGCTTACACAAACTACTGGACCAAACTTAGGAGGGTGGAAACCAAAAGGAAGAAAGAATTCAACCTTGAAGCCTGGGAAAAGGAGACCTCAAACACAATAAGTTTAAAAAATAATGAAAAGGCAGAGAAATGTTATGCAAATGAAGAAACACAGAAGTCCAAATAAATGAAGAGGAAATAGGCAAACTACCTGAAAAAGAATTCAGAATAATGATAGTAAAGATGATCAAAAACCTTGAAAACAAAATGGAGAAAATGCAAGAATCAATTAACAAAGACCTAGAAGAATTAAAAAATAAACATACAGAGACAAACAACACAATACTGAAATTAAAAATACTCTATAAGAGACAAACAACACAATACTGAAATTAAAAATACTCTATAAGGAATCAATAGCAGAATATCTGAAGCAGAAGAATGAACCAGTGAGTTGGAAGATAAAATGGTGGAAATAACTTATGAAGAGAAGAATAAAGTAAAAAGAATGAAAAGAACTGAGGATAGTCTCAGAGACCTCTGGGACAATATCAAATGCACCAACATTCAAATTATAGGGGTCCCAGAAGAAGAAGAGAAAAAGAAAGGGTATAAGAAAATGTTAGAAGAGATTATAGTTGAAAATTTTCCCAACATGGAAAAGGAAATAGTCAATCAAGTCCAAGAGGCACCAAGAGTCCCAAACAGGATAAACCCAAGGAGAAACACGCCAAGACACATACTAATCAAACTAACAAAGACTAAACACAAAGAATACTAAAAGCAGCAAGGGAGAAGCAAAAAGTAACATAAAAGGGAAACCCCACATGCTTAACAGCTGATCTTTCAGCAGAAACTCTGCAGGCCAGAAGGGAATGGCAGGCTATATTTAAAATACTGAAAGGGAAAAATCTACAACCAAGATTACTGTACCCGGCAAGGATCTCATTCAAAATTGATGGAGAAATAAACAGCTTTTCAGACAAGCAAAAGTTAAGAGAATTCAGTACCACCAAACCAGCTTTTCAACAAATGTTAAACGGACTTATACAGTCAAGAAATACAAGAGAAGAAAAAATATCTACAAAATCAACCCCAAACAATAAAGAAAATGGCAATAGGAACATATATATCAATAATTACTTTAAATGTTGGATTAAATGCTCCAACCAAAAGACACAGACTGGCTGAATGGATACAAAAACAAGACCCATATATATGCTGTCTACAAGAAACCCACTTCAGACCTAAAGACACATATAGACTGAAAGTGAGAGGATGGAAAAATATATTCCAGGCAAATGGAAACCAAAAGAAAGTGGCAGTAGCAATCCTCATTATCAAAGTAGACCTTATATTACAAGAGATAAGTAAGGACACTACATAATGATCCAGGGGTCAATCCAACAGGAAGAAATAACAATTGTAAATATTTATGCACACAACATAGGAACACCTCAATACATAAAACAAACACCAACAAACATAAAAGGAGAAATTGACAGTAACACAATAATAGTAGGAGACTTTAACACCCTACTCACACCAATGGACAGATCATCAAAACAGAATATTAATAAGGAAACACAAGTCTTAAGTGATACATTAAATGAGATGGATCTCATTGATATCTTCAGGACATTCCATACAAATGCAGAAGAATTCACCTTCTTCTCAAGTGCACATGGACCATTCTCCAGGATAGACCACATCTTGGCTCACAAATCAAACCTCAGTAAATTTAAGAAAACTGAAATCATATCAAGCATCTTCTCCAACAACACCGCTATGAGACTAGATATCAATTACAAGAAAAAAACTGTAAGAAACACAAACACATGGAGATTAAACAACACGTTTCTAAATAACCAACAGGTTACTGAAGAAATCAAAAGGGAAATCAAAAAATTTCTAGAAACAAATGACAATGAAAACACTACAACTCAAAACCTATGGGGTGCAGCAAAAGCAGTCCTAAAAAGGAAGTTTATAGCAATACAATCCTACCTCAAGAAATAAGAAAAACATCAAATAGACAACCTAACTTTACACCTAAAACAGCTGGAAAAAGAAGAACAAAAAAAAAAACCCCAAAATTAGTAGAAGGAAAGAAATCATAAAGATCTGAGCAGAAATAAAAGAAAAAGAAATGAAAGAAACAATAGTAAAGATTAATAAAACTAAAAGCTGGTTCTTTGAGAAGAATTGACAAACCTTTTTCCAGACTCATCAAGAAAAAAGAGAAGAATCAAATCAACAAAATTAGAAATGAAAAAGGAGAGGTTACAATAGACAATGCAGAAATACAAAGGATTATAAGAGACTATTATGAAAAACTATATGGCCATAAAATGGATAATCTGGAAGAAATGGACAGATTCTTAGAAAACTTCAATCTTCCAAGACTGAACCAAGAGGAAATAGAAATTATGAACAACCCAATCACAAGCACTGAAATCGAAGCTGTGATCAAAAATCTCCCATAAAACAAAAGCCCAGGACCAGATGGCTTCACAGGAGAATTCTATCAAACATTTAGAGAAGAGTTAATACCTATCCTTATAAAGCTCTTTCAAAAAACTGCAGAGGAAGGAACACTTCCAAACTCATTCTGCAAGGCCACCATCACCCTGATACCAAAACCAGACAAAGACAACACAAATAAATAAAACTACAGGCCAATAACACTGATGAACATAGATGCAAAAATCCTCAACACAATTTTAGGAAACAGAATTCAGCAACACATCAAAAAGCTCATACACCATGATCAAGTTGGGTTTATTCCAGGAATACAAGTATTCTTCAGTATATGCAAATAAATCAATGTGATACACTGTATTAACAAATTGAAAGAAAAAAATCAAATGATAACTCAATAGATGAAGAAAAAGCCTTTGACAAAATTCAGCACCCATTTATGATTAAAACTCTTCAAAAAATGGGCATAGAAGGAACCTACCTCAACATAGTAAAGGCCATATATGATAAGCCTACAGCAAACATTATTCTCAATGGTGAAAAACTGAAAGCATTCCCCCTAAGATCAGGAACAAGACAAGGGTGTCCACTTTCACCACTATTATTCAACATAGTTTTGGAAGTCCTAGCTATAGCAATCAGAGAAGAAAAAGAAATAAAAGGAATCCATATTGGAAAAGAAGTAAAGCTCTCACTGTTTGCAGATGACATGATACTATACATAGAAAACCCTAAAGATACTATCAGAAAATTACTAGAGCTAATCAGTGAATTTAGCAAAGTTGCAGGATACAAAATCAATAGACAGAAATCACTTGCATTTCTATACATTAACAATGAATAATCAGAAAGAGAAATTACACAATCAATCCCATTCACCATTGAAACAAAAAGAATTAAATATCTACGAATAAACTTACCTAAGGAGACAAAAGACACAGAAAATTATAAGACGATAATGACAGAAATCAAAGATGACATAAACAGATGGAGAGATATTCCATGTTGCTGGGTAGGAATAATCAATATTGTGAAAATGACTATACTACCAAACTCAGTCTACATTCAGTGTGATCCCTAGCAAATTACCAATGACATTTTTCACAGAACTAAAACAAAAAGTTTCACAACTCAGATGGAAACACAAAAGACACTGAATAGCCAAAGCAGTCTTGAGAAAGAAGAATGGAGCCAGAGGAATCAACCTTCCTGACTTCAGATTGTACTACAAAGCTACAGTCATCAAGACAGTATGATACTGGCACAAAAACAGAAATATAGACCAATGGAATAAGATAAAAAGCCCAGAAATAATCCATGCACCTATGGGTACCTTATTTTTGACAAAGGAGACAAAAATATACAATGGAGAAAGACAGCCTCTTCAATAAATGGTGCTGGGAAAACTGGACAGCTACATGTAAAAGAATGAAATTAGAACACTTCCTAACACCATACACAAAGATAAACTCAAAATGGATTAAAGACCTAAATGTAAGACCAGAAACCATAAAACTCTTAGAGGAAAACATACTCGATGACATAAATCAAAGCAAGATCCTCTATGACCCATCTCCTAGAGTAACGGAAATAAAAACAAAAGTAAACAAGTGGGACCTGATTAAATCTAAAAGCTTTTACACAGCAAAGGAAACTATAAGCAAGGTGAAAAGACAATCCTCAGAATGGGAGAAAACAATAGCAAATGAAACAACTGACAAAGGATTAATTTCCAAAATATACAAGCGGCTTGTACAACTCAATGCCAGAAAAACAAACAACCCAATCAAAAAGTCTTTTGGAAAAGACCTAAATAGACATTTCTCCAAAAAAGACATATAAATGGCTAACAAACACATGAAAAGATGCTCAACACCACTCATTATTAGAGAAATGCAAATCAAAACTACAATGAGTTATCACCTCACACAGGTCAGAATGGCCATCATCAAAAAGTCTACAAACAATAAATTCTGGAGAGGGTGTGGAGAAAAGGGACCCCTCTTGCACTGTTTGTGGGAATATAAATTGATACAGCCACTATGGAAGACAGTATGGAGATTCCTTAAAAACCTAGGAATAAAACCACCATATGACCCAGCAATGCCACTCCTAGGCATATACCCTGAGGAAATAAAAATTGAAAAAGACACATGTATACCATTGTTCATTGCAGCACTCTTTACAATAGCTACAACATGGAAGCAATCTAGATATCCATCAACAGATGAAAGGTTAAAGCAGCTGTGGTACATATACACAATGGAATATTTACTCAGCCATAAAAAGGAACGCATTTGAGTCATTTCTGATGAGGTGGATGAACCTAGAAGCTATCATACAGAGTGAAGTGAGTCAGAAAGAGAAAGATAAATATTGTATTCTAACACATATATATATGGGATCTATAAGAATGGTACTGAAGAACTTATTTGCAGGACAGCATGGAGAAACAGACTTGGAGAATAGACTTATGGACATGGGGAGAGGGGAGGAGAGGGTGAGATCTATGGCAAGAGTAACATGGAAACTTACATTACTATATGTAAAATAGCCAACAGGAATTTGCTGTATGGCTCAGGAAACTCAAACAGGGGCTCTCTATCAACATAGAGGAGTGGAATGGGGAGGGAGATGGGAGGGAGGTTCAAAAGGGAGGGGACATATGTATACCTATGGCTGATTCATGTTGAACTTTGACAGAAAACAACAAAATTCTGTAAAGCAATTATCCTTCAATTAAAAGATAAATTTAAAAAGAAAGACTACAAAGATACATATCAGAGCAATGTTTATAATAGCAAGGGGCTTCCCTGGTGGCTCAGATGGTAAAGAATCTGCCAGCAACATGGGAAACCCAGGTTCGATCCTTGGGTCAGGAAGATCCCCTAGAGAAGGGAATGGCAGCCAACTCCAGTATTCTTGCCTGTAGAATTCCATGGACAGAGGAGCCTGGGCAGGCCACAGTGCAAGGGGTCGCAGAAGAGCTGGACACAACTGAATGACTAATACTATAATAACAGAAGATTAGAAACCACCTAGATGTTCATCAATAAATTATGGTTAATTCAAACGGTGAATCAAGCATTTCTACATGCAGTGATATTAACTACCTCTAAAATAATGTTAAATGAAAAATGTTGGGTGTAGAAGAATATGTAAAGTATGTTATTTGTGTATATTGTATAAATGCTTAGAATACCTTTGGAGAATAAACAAGAAACTGGTAGTAGTTATTGCTTCTGGGGAAGGGTATGGAATGGCTGGGGTTATGATGGGAGGGAAACTTTTCACTTTTTTAGGTTTTTTTTTTCCCAAAACATATTTATGTCTTTTTAGTGTTTGAGTTTTCACCATATGCCTGTATTACTTATTCAAAAATTAATTACTTTACAATGAATAAAAGTTAAAAGAGCACTAACAATGTAGATATAGGGGAATAATAGCTCAAAATATCCCTCTCTCAACAAGCTTTGGGTGAATGTAAAGCTTCAGCATACTGATGCTGAATATAGGGAAAATATAGGAAGAGAATGTTAAGCTATCATAGATGACTCAAGACAGTTAAACAATGGTGAGGGAGGTGGGAGGGGGGTTCAGGATGGGGAACACGTGCACACCCGTGGCGGATGCATGTTGATGTATGGCAAAACCAATACAATATTGTAAAGTAAAAAATTAAAAAATAATAATAATAAAACAAAGATGATCTGAGAGCATGCATAAGTTAAGAAGAAAGAAAATCCAGAAAGTTTTACAGATACAAAGTAAGACATATTCAGCAAGATTCATGAATAGAAAGAAAGCTTAAAAAACTATACTATGTCATTAGAAGGCCTAAAAAGTATGGTGAAAGAAAGTGAAAGTGATAGACCCTCAGTTGTGTTCCACTCTTTACGACCCCATGGACTGTAGCCCACCAGGCTCCTCTGCACATGGAGTTCTTCAGGCAAGAATACTGGAGTGGGTTGCCATTTCCTTCTTCAGGGGATCTTCCCAACCCAGGGATCCAACCTGGGTCTCCTGTAGTTTCTGCACTGCAGGTAGATTCTTTACTGTCTGAGCCACCAGGATCTGAAAAGACTACATGATTCTAGGGACACTGAGGTGGAATAACAGAACTTATTAATAAAAAGGTCAGCTTTCCACTGTATTTAGAATAGACATAACTTGCTTAGGAGCTCTGGTCCAATTTATTGATCCAGGCTGTTTCTATAACCAGCAGGCAGTTCTTGGGTGATTTGTGATCAGGTATCCCATGAACAAATCTGTGACTTGTTTTTTACCCTAGGAATCCACCCAACCCATGTGCATGCACACACACACAAACACACATACACACACACACACTCACAATCAGCAAGAAGTGCTGTACTTTTTGTGTTTTTTTTGGTGTTTCTGTTTCTGCTTTCTTGACCCCAGTTGCCATGCTGATAAATCATCTGACATTAGTGCCTTTAACCTTTGTTATTTTTGATCTTTATTTGTGTCTAACCTTTTCTTACTATACCTACCCTGTCTGACCCAGGAGCGAATCAAAACAAGTGGAACTTAAAGAGAAAATTGTAGTCAGTCAGAATCAAGTTGGTCAGTTTGAAAACAGAGAGCAGACAGGATCTAGAACAAATTGCTTAAATCTTCTGAAAAAGAAAATCAAGTGTTCCTAAAAACATAATGCCTTCCCTCGCATGAACACTCAGAGCCACGAAATGATCTACTTTACACAAAACCAACAAATAAGATTCCCTTGTGCTAAGCTGCTAAGAAGCTTTCTAGGTAAAGTGCTGTTTGAAAGGGCAAAAAGTACAGGTTAAGCCTCAGGCCAGTGGGAAATGCCCAGGAAATCCTCTGTGGGCTACCACAAACTCTTTAAAAGAGCTGGCAATATTTCATTTGGCATCATGAGAACACAGACTAGTATATTTTGCTGTACATATTCCAAAAAAAATTTTAGAGTATTATTGTATCCTGTCTGAATTTTACATGTCCATTACTATATAATTTCTGCAACTGTTTGCTTTTCAGCTTCATCAGGAACCCTGCTGCTGCTGCTGCTGCTGCTGCTGCTAAGTCACTTCAGTCGTGTCCGACTCTGTGTGACCCCAAAGACGGCAGTCCACCAGGCTCCTCCGTCCCTGGGATTCTCCAGGCAAGAGCACTGGAGTGGGTTGCCAGTTCCTTCTCCAGTGCATGAAAGTGAAAAGTGAAAGTGAAGTCGCTCAGTCGTGTCTGACTCCTAGCAACCCCATAGACTGCAGCCTACCAGGCTCCTCCGCCCATGGGATTTGCCAGGCAAGAGTACTGGAGTTGGGTGCCACTGCCATCTCCAATCAGGAACGCTACCCTAGTAGAAAGTTGAAGCAGTCAGTAGAAGCCTTGGCATTGTCTCTCCTGACATCTAGTGGATGGAGACCAGATACCACAGTAACTACTATTTTCAAAGAATCAGTTTTGGGTAAAGTCAATCTCTCTCTTACACTTTCTAAAGATGATCTAAGAGCTTTTGATCACAATTCAAGGTGAAAACAAAACTAAGTATCTCCCACTGGTAAGTCTGAGCTACACATATATACTTACTGGTTAGGTTTGGAACCATTGAAAGGCTTTTTTTTTTTTTCCCTTAGGATGGACTGGTATGCCATCCTTTTGTAGATGTCTAAGAATCCCATGGACTGTATAGTCCATGGGGTCGCAAAGAGTTGGACAGGACTGAGCAACTTTCACTTTCACTAAGACACCATGGACTAAGGAGCCTGGCAGGCTATGGTCAATGGGGTTGCAAAGAGTTGGACATGACTGAAGTGACTGCACCACCACCAAGACACCAAGGCCAAGTAGTCAAAAGCATGAGATCTGTATTAATTTTCTTTGGTTTCTGTAACAAATCATCACAAACAGTGGCTTAAAATACTGCACATTTATTATCTTATACTTCTCGAGGTCAGATGTCAGCAGAGGCTTAATCCCTTCTTCAGTGACATGGCAGCATCTGCTTGTCTTGAATGAGTGTCCAGCTTACAGTGATCAATTAAATTATAAGGACATTCCAGAGGGGGCAGGCATACCCCAAAACTTGCATTTTTACTCAGTACTTTATGAGGTATATAGGACATTATCCTGAGGTTCAGGAAATCTGGCTCCTATTCGAGATCTTAACAGGGCATTTAGATGGAATATGAAATGGCCAAATTAACATGTCAAAGATACCCAGAGAATTACCACCTACCTCCCAATTTCTCCCCTAATTATTTCTTCACATGTGAATTTGAATAAAAAGATAATAAAAGCAGGGAGTGGGATGCTATTTTACTAAACAAATGGAGATGACAGTATGAAAATAATTCTGAAAAAAGATGACGTTTGATACCTTAATGCAAATAAGAAATAACTTATACAAGAGCCTATCCTGCAAGCATATCTTGGTAAGCCAAAAGAAACAGCCTGAATGCTTGAGGGACTAGGGGCATAAAGTTCTGCTGAGGGAGAGGCCAGTAACACATATGACTGGTCAGTTTCATTTAGGTCCCGATGGCTAGCCCAGTATGAGAAAAAGGGGTTTTGAAGATCTCCGGAAATATTATGATAAAAACAAAAACATTATTGTTTTTGAAATAGTGACTCTGGGGAAGAATGTCATGTGAGGAGACAACCACTCACCTCTTGAGGAAGCCCCTTTCATAAGACCCTCCACTTTTGTACCTTTCCAGTGAAGCACCACTGGGGATTAAAAAGAAGGTGGTTGTCTTCCACCAAAGGAGAAAGAAATGTGGACTAGGCTCATCCACGGCCACCAGAGTGGCCACATAGAGACAGCCAGAGTTCATGGCAAAAGTGGAGAGTGACAATCAGGAAGACCAAGTTACTTGGTCCCATTGTAAGAAAAGTCTGACAGGAGGCTTTCACTCAACAGAGTTTTTAGAAAAGTTATGATCAACACAAAAGTTGTCACCTCTTCTGAAGTGAGGTCATCATGAAGGTGGGGAGAAAGGCATTTCAGTCTGTCCTTGGCATACCAGTTAGTTAAAATGTGGGACATTGGCCTGGAAAGCTATATTCCTTCCCCAAAGCCTGATGCTCACCAACACACAAGGGTTACCGCTTTCAAAGCATCAAGAGATCTTTAACTACACCAAAGGGGCTCCATGAAGTTCAATTCAAATGAGAGAGCTGTGGTTTCAAAGCATCCAACTTTTTTATAGGCCAACAGTCAGGGCCATTAGTGTTTAAGACAACAATCAACACTGAACAGACACTATGGATTCAGTCTGCACTGTTACTCATCATGACATTCATTATTCAACAAACTGCTAACGACTCTATATACAGCCGAGGAGCATAGCCAGGCATCTAAGAAGTAAAGATGAACAAATTTCCCTCAAGGAGGGAAGGACAGAAACCCACAAACACAGTAAAAAGTGCTAAGAGCCATAAAATCAGTATGAATGATGTACTACACAATGTCAGACAAAGAAGAGATTATTTCTAAATGCCTGTGGAAAGAGAGGAGGAGATGCTTAACTCAGGAGGAGGTTGTTTGGAGCTGGAATATGAAAGGTGGGAGTACTCTATGTGAATAGGGTTTATTAATGCTCTTTTGTTATTTTACTTGCTTACTTCAGTGCATGTATTCTCACACCTGGGTCACTCTGCCATGCACCATGCCTAGGGCCTTCAATTCTCCTCTTAATCTGTTCCCACCTGCTAACTATTACTGCCAGTGTTCTTGCTCTCACCCCCCTCACACCTTTCCTATCTTTTTCTTGATGCTTAAAATCACCTGTTGCAATACTAACTCTTTGCCACATTAGAATGGTACATGATGCAAGCTGCTTATATGAACACTCAGCAATTCCCTCTGACACTATCCCGGTCTTCTTGCATCATACAAATTTTCTATAACTGAAGGTAAATTGATCATGAAAGAGACCAAGTTTAAAGATGCAATAACAATCTACCATCCCACTCCATCCCCCCCACCAAAAACAGGAAAAGTCTTTGCTCCATTCTAGATTTAGAAGCCTATAAATTGAGTAAGCATAAAAATATCCTTCTGCAGATTGCGATGACCAAGTCAAGAGTTTAATAAGAGTAGCAGTCCAGCCAAGTACCAAATACATGTGATAATTGGTTCACTAGTGGCTCAGGTGGTAAAGAATCTGCCTGGAATGCAGCAGACCTGGGTTTGATCCCTGGGTTGGAAAGATCCCCTGGAGAAGGGAATGGCTAACCACTCCAGTATTCTGGCCTGGAGAATTCCATGAACTGTATAGTCCACAGGGTCGCAAAGAGTCAGACACGACTGAGGGACTTTCACTTTCTTTCAAATCTCATGTCACCCCAGAAGAGGTCTGGACTGTTTATTTTACATTTGTTTATTTTACATTTATTTATTTCCTATTTATAGCCTTGTATGCTGTGTGTGCTCAGTCATATCCGACTCTTTTTGACCCCATGAACTGTAGCCCACCAGGCTCCTCTGTCCATGCTTTCCCAGGCAAGATTACTGGAGTGAGTTGCCATTTCCTCAGGGATTTTTCCAACCCAGGGATCGAACCCACATCTCTCCAGTCTCTTGCATTATTGGCAGGTGGATTTTTTACAACTGCGCCACCTGGGAAGCCCCATTTATAGCCTACTTGCTTCTAAAGAATTTTATATAATGTAGAGTAAAAATAAATAAATGTAAGGATTTATGCACCACAGGTGGTGAAAATAAAGATATAAATTACATATATTAAAACTCGAGAGATAGGAAAAGAGAATTTACTAGGAACCAGGGGTGAAATAATGACCATAATTGAGCATCCAGTTTTCTTCTGAGTACTCTGAGACCAAGACCAGCCAAATCAAGTCAAAAAAAAAAAAAAAAAATGTATAGCTCCTAGTATCTCAACTCCACTTCTTTCATAGAAACAAGCTTTTGCCTGGTACTACATTCTAGACGGCAGTTTTCTTAAGCGTTCTTAGTTAAAAGACAATGAGTATTGCAATAATTTTCAACAAATAATTCTCTGAAAGATACAGAATTGCTTCATGTGACCATTTCTTAATACTATCTCTCAAAAGCAGGTCACAGGTACTATATCTAACTGTATTTAGAGAACATGAGGGAATGTATGCTTAACATTTTAGTGGCTAGCTCTTAAATATCTTCAACTATTCTTTGACACAAGCTGACTAGGAGTCATTTCAAGATGGAGTTCTCTGGCGAGGGCCTTAAACACAATATTGGTATAGAGTTGGGGATGATGGTATGCTTTATCTAACAGAAAGGTGAGGGCCAGGGTGATGAAAATTAAGGAACATGATATACATTTTATCACTTGATGCTGCTGGTTGGAAGGGGCAACTTGTGTGCATGTATGTATATTTTTTGCTTTTACAGCAAGACTAGTGATTTTGCTCAAAATGTTAATAGAAGCTGGAACCTCCCAAGTCAAGACTGTGTGTGCCCCAGGACTCTGTTCTCCAGAACTGTTCTATTTCTGTTAGTACAATTCTGCTTATTAACACTTATTGTATATAAGTAGTCTTAGTTGTCCAATAAAGATTCAAATGGATAACTATTAATCAGTATCTCCAGAAAGTGAGAGCTATGCACATCCAATGCATTACCACACAGTAAAAGTACTATCAACGAGTCTTTGGGTCAACATGCCCTGCCTTAGTAATATACATTCAGCTTGACCTCCAGAAGTGACTAGATTATAGGGCTTCCTGTTGAGCAGTATTTCCTGCCAATGAGGGTAGAGTACAGAGCATAAATAGCGGTGGTATAATGATGGTACAGCAGTAGTAGGTCTAATTGTGTTTTCTGTGAATGAAATTTCACAATGATTCTGTTGACTCATATCTCCAGCAATTGTTTGAAGCCTCTTTCCTACAGCCTACCTTGCCTTTCAATATTCCAAACAGAAGATAAAATTGGATTCATTCCTCACACCACAAACCAGGATAAATTCTAAATAGATTGAAGATTGCAATGTAAAAATTGAAATTATTTATTTAAAGTAAATTCTTTCTCACCCCCTTAGCTGAAAGTGGGTTATAACTTTAGCTTCTTTTTCTAATAAAAAATAGTAACGTTAGGTTGCTTGTAAGATGGTTAAACATACTTTATTAAAAACTGTAATTAATAATTACAAAGTTAATCAGGAAGAACAAACAAGTAAGAATATTTTAAAAACCTGAAAAATAAGAGCTCCTGAGAGGAGCCACTAGACTCATCTGATAATAAAATATACTATAAAGCCTCTATAAATAAAATAGAATGATAAGACAGACCAATAACAGAATATAAAATCCAGAAAGAGACCCAATTTCATATGCAAATTTAGTTTAAAATAAAAGTGGCAAATCTTCAAATCAGAGAGGAAAACATGGGCTTTGTTGTTCAGTTGTCAAGTTATGTCTGACTCTTTGTGACCTAATGGACACTCTTTGTGTCCATGCAGCACGCCAGACTCCTCTGCCCTCCACTATCTCCCAGAATTTACTCAAATTCATGTCCACTGAGTCAGTGATGCCAACCAACCATTTCATCCTTTGTTGCCCCCTTCTCATTTTACCTTCAATCTTTCCCAGCATCAGGGTCTTTTCTAATGAGTCTGCTCTTCGCATCAGCTGACCAAAGTACTGGAGCTTCAGCTCCAGCATCAGTCCTTCCAATGAATATTCAGGGTTGATTTCCTTTAGGATTGATTAGTTTAATCTCCTTGCAGTCCAAGGGACTCTCAAGAGTCTTCTCCAGCACCACAATTTGAAAGCATCAGTTCTTCAGTGCTCAGCCTTCTCTGTAGTCTAACTCTCACATCTGTACATGACTACTGGGCTTACTAATAAATTATATTGGGATAACTAGAGAGCCATAAGGAAAAAGATGAAATTGGATCTATTCTTCATACCATAAACAAGATAACTTCCAACTGAATCAGAAATTTAAATGAAGCAAGCAAGCAAACATTTATCAGTACAGAAAATATTGGTGATTTCCTCTATAACCCAAGAATGAGGAAATCTCTCCTATGACTCAAAATCCAAAAGCAAAAAGGGAAATTTAATGACATAGAAACATTTAAAACTTGCATGTCAAAAAAAAAAAAACACATAAGCAAAGTAAAAAGATATAAGATAGAAGACATTAACATCCTGTCTAGAAGCTTGAGAATGGAACAACTTGTCCTACTAGACACTACGGCATCTATCTAAGACTACCAGGATCATTGAAAAGCAGCTACATGGGGAACACATGTATGCCTGTGGCGGATTCATTTCAATATATGGCAGAACCAATACAATATTGTAAAGTTTAAAAATAAAATTAAATTAAAAAAAAAGAAAAAAAGAATATAAAAAAAGAAAAAGATTACTGAGATCTTGTCAGATTGAATGGTCTCAATCTACAAAGATGGGATAATTACAGTCAGTGAAAATATTAGCTGCAGTAGACTGAAATCCATCAAATATATTTAAATCCAGGGGTTCATGATTAGGTTAAAGAAAAAACAACTGGTCATTGTTGAAGGATGCTAGTAAACCAATTCATTATTTTGAAAAATGGTAAACAAAGGGAAGAATTCATGTATTTTATCCAGCTTTTCCCATAAACACTGGAGCTCAGCATAACCAAAGAGTAGATAGAAGGGACTTGTATTCTCTATAAAAATATTCCAGCTAATAAATGAAGAATGAATGTCAGGACGTCATCATTTTGCAACCCATAGTGAGTTAATATATCTAGGTATTGATCATAAGTGGTGGGTGGCTAATACTCTAAAAGAGAGAACCAGACCTTAGGTGCTTTCCGATAAAAAAAAAAATCAACAAAATCACACAGTGGGAAACTCTTCAGAACAAAGGATTCAGTTTCTTCAACAAATAAGTAACAATAAATTAAGAAATAAAGAGGAAACCTAAAAATTAAGTCAATGAAGACACCTAGGAAATAATCGCACTGTATGGTCCTCTTTTAAATCCTGAGGCAAACAAGCAATGCAAGAAAAGGGTACTTATGAGACAACTGGATATATGAACACTAATCTGATATTTGATTATATTAAGAAACTATAACACCGTAGGTACAATAACAGTATTGTGATTTTAAGTGTCCTTATATTTTAGAGACATATAATGAGATGTCACTGATGAACTTTCTTTAGTCAAATTTGACTCATCAAAATATTATTTGCCTTGAAATTATATAAGCTGAGAGAAATGGGTGAGTGTAGAAATGAAACAAGATTGGCCATGAGTTGATAATTGTTGAAGCAGGTAATGAGGGCCTATTATACTAGTAGTGGTGTGCTGAAACTGGCTAAGACCTACGCAGGGGAGCCTATTTTTTAATTTTCAGAAATTCTGACACCACACTGGTATCTTGAAATTGGCCATGGTGGAAGTATTTCCATCATGAAAATCAGTACATGCCACACATCAGCTCCCTCCCCCAAGAGTTGGATGTTAAAATGCTTATGAGCACACCACTGCTATTCTACTTTTGTATGTGCTTTTTAAATTCAACAAATATATTTACTGAGCACTTACTATGTTCCAGACCCTGGGTTAGATGCTGAACATACAGCAGTGAACAAAAAGACATCATCCCTGTTTGTATTAATTTCCTAGAGCTTCTGTAACAAACTACCATCAACTGGGTAGCTTGAAACAATAGAGATTTATTTCACAGTTCCAAAAGCTAGGAATCCAAAATCAAGATGCTGGCAGGGCCATGTTCCTTCTGAAACCTGTAGAGGAATCCTTTCTTGCCTCTTCCTAGCTTCCGATGGTGGTTGCCTGGCAACCTGGTGTTCTTTGGTTTGCTTCCATCCTCACACAGATTCTTGGTGCCTGTGTCTTCACATGGCCATTTTCTCATAAGGACACCAGTTATATTGGATTAGGGGCCCACCCTACTCTAGTATTAGTATTCATTTTTAAACTTTTAAAAAATTTTAAATTGTGGTTAAAAAAACATAACATAAAACTTGCCATCTTACCCGCTTTAAAGTATATTGTTCAGTAGTGTTAAGTATATTCACCTTATTGTGTAACAGATCTCTAGAACTTTCCATCTTGTAAAACTGAAACTCCATACCCATTTTCTCTTCCCCTCAGCCCTTGGAAACTATCATTTTAACTTCTTTATCTATGAGTTTGACTACTTTTCCTTTCTCATGAGTGAAATCATATAATATTTGTCTTTTTTATGACTGGCTTGATTCACTTGGCATAATATCCTCAGGGTTCATCCATGTTGTAGCATGTGACAGGATTTCCTTCTTTTTTAAGGCTGAATAATATTCCATTGCATCTATTACCATATATGGTTTATCCATTCATCCATCCATGGACATTGGGTTGCTTCCACCTCTTGGCTACTGTCAATAATGCTGTAATGAACATGGAGATGTGTTGGGGAGTGTTTAACAGGATTCCTACGTGGTGTTTCTCACAAGTCCTTTGTTTCTTTTTAAGCAGAGCAGCACGCTGCTCCCAGGAACCAAGGTCATTGTGTGAGACAGGCTTGAATCTCCTTTAGTAAACATTCTCTTTATGACAAAACTGCTTAGTCCCAATCTGCTTTCTTGAGATATGGATGGTCTTCTGACCTTGTGACCATTATTAATCCCTTGTTCCCTTGGTAACAGTTGCTATACACTTGGTTTTCTGATCTTTATCATAGTTGTAAGAAACTTCTTGTACCACAGCCTATATATACTCACAGAAAAATAATTAAAGCACCTTTGCTCCATAAGAGCTTGGGTCCCTGTGTCTGTCTTTCTTTCTCTCTCTCTCTCTCACTCTTCTGAGCTGATTCCTTGGAGTGCAGAGACCCGTCTTGCTCACTCTCCTGCCTGGGCTTCTAAGACTCTCTTGAGAAGGCACCCTGTGCCTTCACCCCCCTCGAGAGGGCGCCTGGTGCCTTCATGAGAGATGCAAGTCTTGTGTCAAGGACTTTTTTGGTTTTCTGCGTAAACCAGGGAGTATCAGCCTCTTTCTCTCTTTCACTTTCTTATCGTTGCCTCCGGACCACCAGATCCCGGTCCATTAAAGGACCCCAACAGAGATGTAAATATCTGTTTGAAATCCTGCTCTGATTTTTTTTTTCCTTTTGCACATGCATTAATATTCCAATAATAAAACTTAAAATATATGTAAAGAAGTAGGAAAAGGGCTGTAACTTGGGGAATAAAATACACAAAAAGCATAATCAAATTGTTACCAATGGGATTTTCATAAATAGTAATTAAATCCAATGTTTAAATAGTCAATCTTCTCAACAATTAAGTATCCATCTTATCTAGAAATAGAAGCAACTAAAAAAAAATAAGATTTTTTAGGTGAACATTGCTTTTTGCAACATAAATGTAATTGATGTACATGTATCAAATTGCAATTCTTCACTTTAGCACATTTTTTCTCTCATATTCATTTCCAAGCATGTTTGTATTCTCTATTATGTATAAAGTAACACTTGAATTGGACTCCTAATGTTCCTTTTGATTGATCATAATTAAAATGCATACACTTAGCCCCAGTATTTGTGTTGTCTCAATTCTTATGAGGATGTAAATTCAGACACTTTCCCATATCTAGGTAATTGTGATTATTAGACTTGAAGTGGCCCTTTTAGTCTTTGCATTTTGTCTGGCTTTATGTCAGTATAAATCAGCATAAAATTGGTATTTAGTGATAGGTTTAAAATATGGCTATTCTTTTCATTTAATACATTACAATGGAGGAAAACAAAAAATGAAACCATCACTAGTGGATGAATGGGAAATCAGAAGGAAGAGAAACCTGTGCTCTATGTTTCAATTGTTGAGGACCAGATGTGTGCTCCAGAACTGTGAATTTTTGGTTCCACAGTCTTTTCCAAGGCTGCCCTTTGTTTAAATGACTTGGCCCCACATTTGTTAATTTTCCACAGTTTGTAAGTAATAGTATAATTTTAGAAAGGGCATTGGTTTGTTATTCTTGGTCTTGCATCACTTTAAGGTCTCTGTATGCCAATCACATGTAGGTCTAGAGTTCACAGATTTGGTATTAGATTCATGCCTCCAGCAAAGTTTTTTTTTCATAGATCAGACTACATGTTAGGTCCATATTCCATGGGAAATCTATTAGGATTTGGAGCTACCAAATGGATGCAGAGATCTAAAAGCTTAATACCTACATGGGTAAATACAATCCAGCAGGAGCACATGTGGAACAATCACGTCAATACATCCTCTGTATCAATAACATGGCCAGGGACCCAGAAACAGCCTGGAGAATGCTGGATGCACTGAGTCAGCCATGGGGAGAATCAAGCAAGCTGATGAAGAATGTGTCAGGTACCCCTCAGTCTTTGCCTGTTGTCTCACCCTAACCCACTGAGGAGTGCTTCCCTCCACTGCATAGATAATGGCAGAACTAAAAATAAAAAGTAAGGCAGAGACAGCAGCAGCTTGATGCTAAGAAAGAGACTTGGGGCCTTTGCGAGTTTGGCCTGGAGCATGCCAGCGTATAAATTTTTCTGGGTACTGTATGGTGGAAACTAGCTCTAATTCTTCTCCCAGGCGACAGACTTACCACCTGTGCTCGTCTCTAATTATCTTTGATCAGGCTTATGCAGTAGGAAGTTCTGTTTCAGCAACTGTGATTAGGCTCAGGGCATAGCTAAGTCTATAATTACTAGCTGGTTAAATCAGAGCGCTTCTGGAATTTAGTAGCCATTTGTGTAAACTGCATCAATAGTTTTAGACTGTAAACTTGTCCTTTTACACTTCTATGAGAACTCAGAGATGAACAAGTAATAGTTAAGGAAAAGCAAATTTGTCAGTGAATGTAAAAAAGGCACAAAATGAAGACAGTTCTAGCTACAGGCAAAAAAAGGAGAGTCCACCATAGAGAGAAGTATGCACTTGCTCAGTAACCTTTCATGAGGAAAAAGGACATGCCTTCAGGGGCACTTCTGATTCTGGAATACCAAAACTTTAAAATGTGTTCCCTCAATTAACCACTGAGAATATTAGGTGAGGGATAGAAATCATTTAACCTCTGTGAATATCAAGTTTCTCATTAAAAAAAAACGCAAAAAAAACCTTTCTAATCACTCCACATGGCTATAGTGAAAATCACATGAAATAACAGAAAGAACATTTAGCACCACCATTGGTAGTCACGGCATTTAATACATGCTTGGTAATAATAATCATAATTCCTGTTATTGAGGTAAGTAGGTGTCTGGGCTCTCTAGGAGTAAAGGGTGATTCCTTTGCCTACAGGCTCTGTCATCCCCATCCAACTGCCAATTAGAAGCATGTGGCATCTGTATGTTTTCTTTGGAGAAATGTCTGTTTAGTTCTTTGGCCCATTTTTTGATTGGGTCGCTTATTTTTCTGGAATTGAGCTGCAGGAGTTGCTTATATATTTTTGAAGTTAATTCTTTGTCAGTTGCTTCGTTTGCTATTATTTTCTCCCATTCTGAAGGCTGCCTTTTAACCTTGCTTATAGTTTCCTTCGTTGTGCAAAAGCTTTTAAGTTTAATTAGGTCCCATTAGTGTGGAGATTCCTTAAAAAACTGGAAACAGAACTGCTATATGACCCAGCAATCCCACTGCTGGGCATACACACAGAGGAAACCAAAATTGAAAGAGACACGTGTACCCCAATGTTCATCACAGCACTGCTTACAATAGCCAGGACATGAAAGCAACCTAGATGTCCATTGGCAGATGAATGGATAAGAAAGCTGTGGTATATATATACACAATGGAATATTACTTAGCTATTAAAAATAATGCATTTGAATCAGTTCTAATGAGGTGGATGAAACTGGAGCCTATTATACAGAGCAAAGTAAGTCAGAGAGAAAAACACCAGAAGATAGCAGAGGAATAAGACAGGGAGACCACTTTCTCCCCCCAAATTCATCGAAAGAACATTTGAACACTGAGCAAATTCCAAAAAACAACTTCTGAATGCTGGCAGAAGACATCAGGCACCCAGAAAGGCAGGCCATTGTCTTCAAAAGGAGATGGAGAAGTCTTGAGGCTACTGTAAGAATAAGACTGAAAACCAGAGGCAGGAGGCTTAAGTCCAAATCCTGAGAACACCAGAGAACTCCTGAATCCAGGGAACATTAATTGATTGGAACTCATCAAATGCCTCCATACCTACACTAAAACCAAGCACCACCCAAGGGCCAACAAGTTCCAGAGCAAGACATACCATGCAAATTCTCCAGCAACATAGGAACATAGCCCTGAGCTTCAATATACAGGCTGCCCAAAGTCACACCAAACCCACTGACATCTCAAAACTCATTACTGAACACTTCATTGCACTCCAGAGAGAAGAAATCCAGCTCCACCCACCAGAACACCGACACAAGCTTTCCTAACCAGGAAACCTTGACAAGCCACCTGTCCAACCCCACCCACAGTGAGGAACCTCCACAATAAAGATAACTCCACAAACTGCCAGAATACAGAAAGACCACCCCAAACACAGCATTATAAACAAGATGAAAAGGCAGAGAAATACCCAGCAGGTAAAGGAACAGGATAAATGCCCACCAAACCAAACCAAAGAGGAAGAGATAGGGAATCTATCTGATAAAGAATTCTGAATAATGATAGTGAAAATGATCCAAAACCTTGAAAACAAACTGGAGTTACAGATAAATAGCCTGGAGACAAGGATGGAGAAGGTGCAAAAAAGGTTTAACAAGGACCTAGAAGAAATAAAAGAAGACTCAATATATAATGAATAATGCAATAAATTAGATCAAAAACACTCTGGAGGGAACCTACAGTAGAATAATGGAGGCAGAATATAGGATAAGTGAGGTAGAAGATAGAATGGTAGAAATAAATGAAACAGAGAGGAAAAAAGAATTAAAAGAAATGAGGACAACCTCAGAGACCTCTGGGACAATGTTAAATGCCCCAACATTCGAATCATAGGAGTCCCAGAAGAAGAAGACAAAAAGAAAGACCATGAGAAAATACTTGAGGAGATAATAGTTGAAAACTTCCCTAAAATGGGGAAGGAAATAATCACCCAAGTCCAAGAAACCCAGAGAGTCCCAAACAGGATAAACCCAAGGTGAAACGCCCCAAGACACATATTAATCAAATTAACAAAGATCAAACACAAAGAACAAATATTAAAAGCAGCAAGGGAAAAACAACAAATAACACACAAGGAGATTCCCATAAGGATAACAGCTTATCTTTCAATAGAAACTCTTCAGGCCAGGAGGGAATGGCAGGACATACTTAAAGTGATGAAAGAAAATCACCTACAGCCCAGATTACTGTACCCATCAAGGATCTCATTCAAATATGAAGGAGAAATCAAAAGCTTTACAGACAAGCAAAAGCTGAGAGAATTCAGCACCACCAAACCAGCTCTCCAGAAAATGCTAAAGGATCTTCTCTAGACAGGAAACACAGAAAGGGTATATAAACTCGAACCCCAAACAATAAAGTAAATGGCAACGGGATCATACTTATCAATAATTACCTTAAATGTAAATGGGTTGAATGCCCCAACCAAAAGACAAAGACTGGCTGAATGGATACAAAAACAAGACCCCTATAAATGTTGTCTACAAGAGACCCACCTCGAAACAAGGGACACATACAGACTGAAAGTGAAGGGCTAGAAAAAGATTTTCCATGCAAATAGAGACCAAAAGAAAGCAGGAGTAGCAATACTCATATCAGATAAAATAGACTTTAAAACAAAGGCTATGAAAAGAGAAAGATAGACGCTACATAATGATCAAAGGATCAACCCAAGAAGAAGATATAACAATTATAAATATATATGCACCCAACATAGGAGCACCACAATATGTAAGACAAATGCTAACAAGTATGAAAGGGGAATTTAACAATAACACAATAATAGTGGGAGAATTTAATACCCCACTCACACCTATGGATAGATCAACTAAAGAGAAAATTAACAAGGAAACAAACTTTAAATGATATAATGGACCAGTTAGACATAATTGACATCTATAGGACATTTCATCCCAAAACAATGATTTCACCTTTTTCTCAAGTACACATGGAACCTTCTCCAGGATAGATCACATCCTGGGCCATAAATCTAGCCTTGGTAAATTCAAAAAAATTGAAATCATTCCAAGCACCTTTTCTGACCACAATGCAGTAAGATTAGATGTCAATTACAGGAGAAAAACTATTTAAAATTCCAACATATGGAGGCTGAACAACACGCTGCTGAATAACCAACAAATCATAGAAGAAATAAAAAAAGAAATTAAAATATGCATTGAAACGAATGAAAATAAAAACACAACCCAAAACCTATGGGATACTGTAAAAGCAGTGCTAAGGGGAAGGTTCATAGCAATACAGGCTTACCTCAAGAAACAAGAAAAAAGTCAAATAAATAACCTAACTCTACACCTAAAGCAACTAGAAAAGGAAGAAGTGAAGAACCCCAGCGTTAGTAGAAGGAACGAAATCTTAAAAATAGGGCAGAAATAAATGCAAAAGAAACAAAAGAGACCATAGCAAAAATCAACAAAGCCAAATGCCAGTTCTTTGAGAAGATAAATAAAATGACAAACCATTAGCCAGACTCATCAAGAAACAAAGGGAGAAAAATCAAATTAACAAAATTAGAAATGAAAATGGAGAAATCACAACAGACAACACAGAAATACAAAGGATCATAAGAGACTACTATCAGCAATTATATGCAAATAAAATGGACAACGTGGAAGAAATGGACAAATTCTTAGAAAAGTACAACTTTCCAAAATTGAACCCGGAAGAAATAGAAAATCTTAAGAGACCCATCACAAACACGGAAACTGAAACTGTAATTAGAAATCTTCCAGCAAACAAAAGCCTAAGACCAGACAGCTTCACAGCTGAATTCTACCAAAAATTCAGAGAAGAGCTAACACCTATCCTACTCAAACTCTTCCAGAAAAGTGCAGTGGAAGGTAAACTTCCAAACTCATTCTATGAGGCCACCATCAGCCTAATACCAAAACCTGATAAAGATGCCACAAAAAAAGTAAACTACAGGTCAATATCACTGATGAACATAGATGCAAAAATCCTTAACAAAATTCTAGCAAACAGAATCCAACAACATATTAAAAAATCATACATCATGACCAAGTGGTCTTTATCCCAGGGATGCACGGATTCTTTAATATCTGCAAATCAATCAATGTAATACACCATATTAACAAATTGAAAGATAAAAGCCATATGATTATCTCAATAGATGCAAAGAAAGCTTTTACAAAATTCAACATCCATTTATGATAAAAAAAAAAAACCCTCCAGAAAGCAGGAATAGAAGGAACACACCTCAACATAATAAAAGCTATATATGACAAACCCATAGCAAACATTATCCTCAGTGGTGAAAAATTGAAAGCATTTCCCTTAAAGTCAGGAACAAGACAAGGGTGTCCACTCTCACCACTACTATTCAACATAGTTTTCAAAGTTTTGGCCACAGCAATCAGAGCAGAAAAAGAAATAAAAGGAATCCAGATTGGAAAAGAAGTAAAACTCTCACTGTTTGCAGATGACATGATCCTCTACATAGAAAACCCTAAAGACTCCAACAGAAAATTAATAGAGCTAATCAATAAATATAGTAAAGTTGCAGGATATAAAATCAACACACAGAAATCCCTTGCATTCCTATACACTAACAAAGAGAAAACAGAAAGAGAAATTAAGGAAACAATTCCATTTACCATTTCAATGAAAAGAATAAAATACTTGGGAATATACCTACCTAAAGAAACTAAAGACCTATATATAGAGGACTATAAAACACAGGTGAAAGAAATTAAAGAGGACACAAATAGATGGAGAAATATACCGTGTTCGTGGATTGGAAGAATCACTATAGTGAAAATGAGTATACTACCCAAAGCAATCTATAGATTCAATGCAATCCCTATCAAGCTACCAACGGTATTTTTCACAGAACTAGCACAAATAATTTCACAATTTGTATGGAAATACAAAAAACCACGAATAGCCAAAGCAATCTTGACAAAGAAGAATGGAACTGTAGGAATCAACCTGCCTGACTTCAGGCTCTACTACAAAGCCACAGTCATCAAGACAGTATGGTACTGGCACAAAGACAGAAATATAGATCAATGGAACAAAATAGAAAGCCCAGAGATAAGTCCACGCACCTATGGACACCTTATCTTTGACAAAGGAGGCAAGAGTATACAATGGAGAAAAGACAATCTCTTTAACAAGTGGTGCTGAGAAAACTGGTCAACCACTTGTAAAAGAATGAAACTAGAACACTTTCTAACACCATACACAAGAATAAACTCAAAATGGATTAAAGATATAAACGTAAGACCAGAAACTATAGAACTCCTAGAGGAAAATATAGGCAAAACACTCTCCGACATAAACCACAGCAGGATCCTCTATGACCCACCTCCCAGAATATTGGAAATAAAAGCAAAAATAAAGAAAGGAGACCTAATTAAAATTAACAGCTTCTGCACAACAAAGGAAACTATAAGCAAGGTGAAAAGACAGCCTTCAGAATGGGAGAAAATAACAGCAAACGAAGCAACAGACAAAGAATTAATCTCAAAAATATACAAGCAACTCCTGCAGCTCAATTCTAGAAAAATAAATGACCCAATCAAAAAATAGGCCAAAGAACTAAACAGATATTTCTCCAAAGAAGACATACAGATGGCTAACAAACACATGAAAAGATGCTCAACATCACTCATTATCAGAGAAATGCAAATCAAAACCACAATGAGGTACCATTTCACGCCAATCAGAATGGCTGCTATCCAAAAGTCTACAAGCAATAAATGCTGGAGCAGGTGTGGAGAAAAGGGAACCCTCTTACACTGTTGGTGGGAATGCAAATTAGTACAGCCACTATGGAGAATAGTGTGGAGACTCCTTAAAAAAGTGGAAATAGAACTGCCATATGACCCAGCAATCCCACTGCTGGGCATATAAACCAAGGAAACCAGAAGAGACACGTGTACCCTAATGTTCATTGCAGCACTGTTTACAATAGCCAGGACATGGAAGCAATATAGATGTCTATCAGCAGATGAATGGATAAGAAAGCTGTGGTACCTGTACACAATGGAATATTACTCAGCCATTAAAAAGAATGCATCTGAATCAGTTCTAATGAGGTGGATGAAACTGGAGCCTATTATACAGAGTGAAGTAAGCCAGAAAGGAATACACCAATACAGTATACTAACGCATATATATGGAATTTAGAAAGATGGTAACAATAATCCTGTGTACGAGACAGCAAAAGAGACACAGATGTATAGAACAGTCTTTTGGACTCTATGGGAGAGGGTGAGGGCGGGATGATATGGGAGAATGACATTGAAACATGTATATTATCATATGTGAAACGAATCGCCAGTCCAGGTTCAATGCATGATACAGGGTGCTCAGGGCTGGTGCACTGGGATGACCCAGAGGGATGGTATGGGGAGGGAGGTGGGAGGGAGGTTCAGGATGTGGAACACACGTACACCCATGGTGGATTCATGTCAATGTATGTCAAAACCAATACAATATTGTAAAGTAAAAATAAATACATAAATAAAACTGAGAGAAAAAAAACACTGAAGAAGAAAACTTAAAAAAAAAAGAAAAAGAAAAACATCAATACAGTATATTAATGCATATATATGGAATTTAGAAAGATGGTAACAATGACCCTATATGCAAGACAGCCAAAGAGATATAAAGAACAGACTTTTGGACTCTGTGGGAGAAGGCCAGGGTGGGATGATTTAAGAGAATAGCATTGAAAGATGTATATTATCATATGGGAAACAGATCACCAGTCCAGGTTCAATGCATGAGACAGGGTGCTCAGGGCTGGTGCACTGGGATGACCTTGCAGGATGGGATGGGGAAGGAGATGGGAGGGAGGGTCAGGATGGGGAACGCATGTACACCCATGGCTGATTCATGTGAATATATGGCAAAAAACCACCACAAAATTTTAAAGTAATTAGCCTCCAATTAAAATAAATTTAAAAAAAAAAAAAGAAGTACATGGCAGAGCTAGTAAAGGGAACTCTTTCAGGCTGAAGTGAGACAGCCATACTCTTCAGATGGAGAGATGCTATTACCCTCCCCCCCACCATAGTGCCCCTGAAATGGTACCACAATTGGTGAGAAAAAAAATGATGCATAAACAACAAGCTAATTATTTCCAAAGGAAATGAATACTCATATAATTTAATGCAGGTGGTGCTTAATAAACAATCCTTTCACTGAGTAAACAAAAGAGGGAAACTGTGAGTAATTTACAGGCATCTAAGTGAAATTGCTTATGGTGCCTTATGCATAGATGTCTTAAGACCTGTATTCTGGTTTACTGCTCATCTCTCAAATGCGTGTCTCTGGACGAGCCTGGCAACACAAACACGAAAGTAGCCTTAATCAAGTGCATATGCGTAGATCGCACACTTTGGTTAGAGAGGTGGATGAAAAAGAATTGGAGTCACTTGTTTATGCACTTGGGCAGCTGTGCTGTTGGACCAATGCCACCTTGATTCCCCACTGAAACAAAGGAAGCAAACTCTGTTTTCAAGAAAATAACGCCTAACACTTTGGCCAAACAGTTGTCTCCAAATGTTAACCTCCTTCAAGAACACGGTAATAACTATGAATATATGATGAAACGACATTTGGAAAGATTACCTGTGGGCATGTGAGATGTTTAACTTTTCTCATTTTAAGCCACCAGTACTGTGGTCATTTACTTGGGCTTTAAAGGGCAACTCCTGACATTTGGTCTTTGGTAGATTTAACAGGCCGCTTGTAAGCTTAAAGGTTTTGCCTGGTTAAAGTGGGTTTTATTGCAGAGGCTATTTGCAACTTCATGCTCCATCTCACAGAAATGTCAGTGTTTGCCTTTGCTCAGGACTGGGCATAGCAACTCAAGGTTTATCCCGGAGTAGCTCTGAAAATAGAAGATGCTTGACTTTAGGTCTCTGTTCTTAACCGCCCACTAACAACCTGTAGGAGTGTTCGCTTTCACTTGGGGTGCTGTAAGTCTTCCAGATGGCTGAGCAACTTTTGGGAAAGACTAAATGCTCATAACCCTCTGTCACATTGTAAACTGCCAGCGTGTTTTCCTTTATTCTCTTCCTGGTGGAAACAAAAAGCCTATTTTGATAATAAGCTTGAGAAATACATTTTCTCTGGATTCTGTGGAAATAAATTATCTCACTCGCTCTGGGAAGCTGAACCTCAGCTGGGCTTGCACTGCAGCTTGGCAGGCCTCTTGTTGACTCCCTCGAGAATTTCTTAGAACAGTTGTTCAAAATCCAAACTGTTTCCACTGCTCTCCAGTCCCCAGTCCTACCCCAGCTGTCCGTCCTCTCAAAGATGATCTCACCTCCCGCTTCACCACAAAGACTGACCGTGTAGGCTCCTTCATCCCCCTTTTCTTCAAACTGCATGATGCATGGTGCTTTTGCCTGCATCACAATGCTTGAGTCTCAAAGAAAACCACGTCTATTTTTTTTTTTTTTTTTTTGCCTAGGCTATGCTGTCTATTTCGATACTTGATCTTGTTCCCTCTCCACCCCAGGAAGAAATTGTTCCATCAGCTATTTTAATGGCTCCTTCCCTACGGTCTATAAACCCACTCAGAGCTCCTCTGACTTGGACCCAAGTTACCACCCTATCAATCACCTTCCTTTCACAAGTCAAACTTCTAACAAATGTAGTCAATGCTTACTGACTTCTTTCTCACCACTAACTCCTCACAACCAAGCTTCCACCCCACCTTAATGACACTCTATTGAAACTGCTGTCTTGAAAGTCAGCAATGGCCTAATAACTGGCAGATTGGCTGGCTTTTTCTTAAAACTCACCTTGCTTGATCTAGCCACAGCTTTTTACCAATGCTGACCACTTCATCCCTCCTAGAACTCTCTCTCTGGCTTCTGTTACATGACCCTGATTTTTCTCCTATCTACTTTACTCCTTTTTAAATTATATGGTATCATTTGTAGTACATGGGATCTATTGCCTTGACCAGGGATCAAATTCAGCTCTCCTGAATTGAGAGTGCGGAGTTTTAGCCACTGGACTACCAGGGAAGTCCCAACTTCTTTTGCTTTGAATCCTTGGTTGACTCTTCCTCTATCCCTTCAATGTAAACATTCCACATTGGCCCTGTCCTTGGCCCTTATCTTTCGTATTCTCTCTGTTTTGATGAGCTTACCAATTGCACATATTCACTTATCTTCTCTATGTGAATGGCTCCTCAATCACTGTCATTTATTCATGTCTTCATTCATTAATTACTTACTGAATGAATACCACATATGTAGAGTGACTTTGGACTTCCCTGGTGGCTCAGCAGTAAAGAATCTGCCTGCAATGCAGGAGTCAGCAGGAGATGTGGGTTCGATCCCTGAGTTGGGAAGATCCCCTGGAGGATGAAATAGCAACCCATTCCAGTATTCTCACTTGGAGAATCCCATGGGACAGAGCCTGGTGGGCTGCAGTCCATAGGGTGGCAAAGAGTTGGACATGACTGAAGCTACTCAGCATGCATGCAGAGTGACTATACAATTTGTCATTCTAACTAGGACATTTTGAGTATGAAAGGGGATCACTATTAATGCTTATGTCAGAGCACTAGACATAAACCAGATTGGCCAAGCAAATTGAGACATATGGTAACCCTAAGTATAAGACACTTTGCCAAGTATTATGAAGTTAAAAAGTAAATCATAAATGCATCCTGTCCCCAAAGAGCATTAAGTCTAGTAGAGTGAGGAGACACCAATATAAACAGAATACTAATAGAAAGTGATAAATACCCTAAGAGAGGTCCAGATAAAACATACTGCGTTTTCAGGATGCTGCTGCTGCTGCTAAGTCACTTCAGTCATGTTCGACTTTGTGGGACCCCATAGACAGCAGCCCACCAGGCTCCCCCATTCCTGGGATTCTCTAGGCAAGAACACTGGAGTGGGTTGCCAGTTCCTTCTCCAATGCATGAAAGTGAAGTCACTCAGTCGTGTCCAACTCTTGGTGACCCCATGGACTGCAGCCTACCAGGCTCCTCTGTCCATGGGATTTTCCAGGCAAGAGTACTGGAGTGGATTGCCATTGCCTTCTCCAGTTTTCAGGATGAGAGGAGACTTATTTTCACCTTGAAGAATCAGGAAAAGCTTTGTGATAGTGGCATTTGAGTAGCCCTTGGACATGCGAAGATGGTGGGTAAAATTTCAGGTGGAGGGAACAATACAAGTAGGGCCTCCCTCATGGTTCTTCAGTCTGCGTGCTGCAAAAGTACTACACCTAAGAGGGCACTGTCCACCTTGTTAATACCCCTATTAGTTGAAAATGTTCATATTTTAATAACTTTCTTGTTACTTCAAAGGTGAGTGATTTGTACATTTATTACAAAAATTTTCTACTAGATCACAGGAAAATGTCATTTTCTACCAATCAGTACACAACAACAATTTTTTGACAGATGGAAGTAAGTGTCTGAGGAAGAGACATCTTTTTCTGCTTCATACCAAAATGGGCTAGAGATGATCCTGAGTGTGTACAAAGGCATAATAGAGAAAATTTGGAGCATAAATAGGACAGGGAGTCTATTTGGACAGACTGTCAACATCAGTCTGACAAAAGCTTGGGGTGCATGAAAAGACACAATGAAAACAAATTGGAAAAGTAGATTCAGTCCAGATTGTGGAGGGCCGTGAGTGTCACCATAAGTAAATCAAACTCTAGTCAGTAGGCACAGGTCAAAATAGTTTCAAGAAGTTACCTTGGAGGACTTCCTGGGTGGTCCTGGGGTTAAGACTCTATGCTTCCAATGCAGGGGGTGCGGGTTCGATCCTTGGTCAGGAAACTAAGATTCCACACACTATGCAGTGTGGCCAAAAAAAAAAAAACAACAACTAATTATTTTTTAAGAAGTTTTCTTTTTTAAAAAAAGAAGTTCCTTGGGAAAAATGTATAAAATACTTTCAAAAGGCAAGAACTGGGAGTGACTGAAAGACCAGTTAGACGCTCACTGGCCTTGTAGTATAAGCCAACATTTTCCAAAGTAGCTCTGTGGAACTAATGCTATTTCCTCTGGATTTTAACAAGTATACCAGATAGCAGGAGAACAGAAGCAGAGAAAGCTGCATGGTTTCATTCAGTCCTACCATCTCTCCACAGCCCTGACTCTTGTACATTTTTCCCTGAGTAACCTGCCAATGCTTCATATTTCACATACCCCAAATCAAACCCATTATCTTTGTCCTGAAAACTATTTTCTGTGCATATCACCACAAAACAAGGGTAGCTTAAATAAGAACTTCAGAAGTAGGCAGGCCAGGACTAGTATGACAGCACCAGGAAATCTTCAGGAATCAAGACTCCTAGTTGTATACATTCTGCCAGGAGTATGAAAATGAATGCTAGAATTCTAGCCATAACATCCTTGTTCCAGACTGTGTGCTGGAGGAAGACGAGAAGAAATGTGTGATCTCTACCTTTTCGACTTGCTGAAATGATCACACAACACACCCACGTGTACCTCATCAGCCAGAACTTAGTCACATGGACACATACAAGGAAAACTGAATTAACATGTGTTCAGCTAAAAGTCCAGTTTCTCTTATTTAAAAAAAAAAAAAAGGAAGAATGGATTTGGGAGGTAATTGGCAAGGTCTACCACAGAAGGTGAAATCCATAAGACTGAAAAGGAGAGGGAATTCCCTGGTGTCCAGTGGTTAGGACTCATGCTCTCACTGCCAACGACTCAGGTTTGATCCCTGGTCTGCGAACTAAGATCCTACAAACAGCATGGTGCTGCCAAAAAAAAAAAAAAAAAATGTCATAAGATGGAGAAGGAGAGAAAAGGAAAGGAAAAGGTGTCAAGAAAGGCAAGTTTTCCAGCATGTATGGTTGAGAGAGAAATTATTCTTTTATTTGCAACTGAACCAATATACTCCAGTGTAGATTTCTGCATTCTAAGTTGTTGTTTAGTCACTAAGTCATGTCTGACTCTTTGCGACCCCATGGACTGTAGCCCACCAGGCTCCTCTATCCATGGAATTCTCTAGGCAAGAATACTGGAGTGGGGTGCCATTTCCTTCTCCAGGGGATCTTCCCAACCCAGGGATTGAACCCAGAAGCATTTTAAAGTAGTTTACGCATTTGGTACAATTCAGAAGATACTAATATAGTCCTACTAGTAGAGTTGGTTATAGCTACACATAGAAATTGGGGTTTCCAAGGTGGCAGTAGTGGTAAAGAACCTGCCTGCCAATGCAGGAGACATAAGAGATGTGGGTTCGATCCCTGGGTCTGCAAGATCCCCTAGAGGAGGGCGTGGCAACCCAATCCAGTATTCTTGCCTGGAGAATCCCATGGACAGAGGAGCCTGGCAGGCTATAGTCCATGGGGTCGCAAAGAGTCAGACACAACTGAAGCAACTTAGCATGCATACATGCAAACATAGAAATGAGAATTAGAAAAGAGCCATTTGGAGTCCCATTACAGACTGCATTATCAGGAATCACAGTCTATATCACCAGATCCTCAAATAGATGTTATAAAGCCCTGTTTTATTATGACTATGCTTTGAAATTATATTTCCAAGAAATTAAAATACATGACTGTCCTTATCATTTTTAATCTAATATACATGATATACATATGAGCTATACAGTACGTAAATAACTTAGTAGTTATTTTATTGACTGTTGTTTAGTCACTAAGTCATGTCCGACTTTTGCAACCCCATGGACTGTAGCCCACCAAGCTCCTCTTCAGGCAAGAATACTGGAGTGGGTTACCATTTCCTCCTCCAGAGGATCTTCCTAACCCAGGAATTGAACCCATATCTCCTGCATTGGCAATTGGGTTCTTTACCACTGAGCCTTTGATAAGGTCAAGAACAAATTAATGCTCATGGTCATAGGGTTTCTCAGATGGCTTCAAACACAAAGTCCTCTATTGGGCTTTCTAGCAAGTAAGTATGTTTTTCCCAGACAGATTGGTGACCCCAGGTTTCCCTTCTATTACCCCTCAAATGGGGCCTGAGTGCACAGTTAATCATGGATGGAACTGAGGTTAAGCCTAGATCCCTCAACATACCCAGTATTGATTTGCAAGGGCCATATGATTCAAAACAAATTTTTATGTCTCCCCAAATAGAACTCTTTCCCCATTTGCAAAGACCAAATACCCAAAAGCACACCCAAAAGATGCTGCTGGATTGCTTAACAGCCCAGACAAAGAGGGATGAGAGACATTCTGAAAAGGGACCATCTCTACTCTGGACTCAATCAACAGATATGGGAAAGGAGGGGAGCAGGGAGTAAGAAAGGGAAAGGGAGTAGGAAAAATGTAGAAAAAAACTTGTGTGCTTTGCTTTAAATTGCTTTGCTTTGGGTTTTGGTTTAAAAAAAGTACTAGACCTAAACAATATCATAATGAGGCAGGTCAGTGTTTACAGTCCTTCGAACCCCATTTAACCTTTCTGTGCCTCATTTGTTAAGTATGTTGGCCAAGATCACATACCAAATCAGTGACACAGTCATCATGAGGCCTCAAGTGCCTGATTCCCAGTTTCATATTTTAAATAAGCCAAGTGACAGAAGAGAGGGAAAAATTGGGTCAGAGAAAAAATCTGGCCTGAAAAAAATCTGTGTTTCAAAACAAACCCAATTACACAAAGACATGATATTTCTCATCTAAACAGAAAAACAAGCTGGGGCCTTAATATCTTTCTTTTCTGATGCATACACAGAGGCACTGTTCAGTGGTGAGAAAGGCAAAATGATGGATCTACCTTTATGGTCAATTCTTTTATCTGATGACACTCCATTTCTTGCAAAATTTTAGTAGAGTTGGGAAAACAAATAGGTCAAGTAATTGCCTAATATAACACAGCTATAAAGATACAATTAATTAACAAAGGGGTATATGCTTATATAACTAACACCAAAAACAGATGTATAAAATAACAATTGCTAGTATCTGTCCTTTAGATTCCTGGTCATCGAGATTGTTTCCCACCAATTTTCTCTTGTTTCCTTAACTTTAGAATCCTAAATGTGTACTTCAGCTTTGATAGCTGCCTCTAATCCCATAAATCATGGTGTCTCGTTCATAGTAATTTTTTGAATCTTGCCTTTCTGGCCTACATATCAATTTTGCTGGCTCTTTTGTGTTTATTACTCATTCTTTCTTTCTCTCCCTCTTTCTCTCTTTCTCATACACACACACACACACACACACAGGAAAAGGGGGAACTCCAGCGGGTTTGGCAGCCTCCAGTGCTTTCCATCAAGCACCTGGGGAATATGGTAGAAGCACTTTTTTTCTTATTCCTGGGACAAAAGCACTGTGAGGAAAAAGGCAGTGATGGGACCAAGTAGCTTTACTTAAGGCAAAACTAACAGGACTCACAGCTGGTCTGGGCTTGAGGAGGCAGATGAACATTCTCAGGTTCTCCTTTAACCAAAGTGATGCTTCTTCACCAATCAGTTTCCCATTGGAGCACTATGCAGCCTTCCTCGCTGTTATATTTCATGAATATAACACTGCATGCCAGGACAGGAGTGCTGCCGATACATTTATAACTCTAGAGTGTCACCTGTTGAGAATGGTCCAGAAATCCAAGAAAAGGAAGGGGCCTGCATTTGGCCCATCAAAACCTAACCTGCCACTCCCCAACCCTGAGCTACCCCAACAACCTCAGACCAGGAAACTGAGTACAGATATCCCTCAGCTTGTGTGGGGATTGGATCCAGGACAACCCCATCCCCACCAAATGGATGCCCAAGTCCCTTATATAAAATGGCTCAGTATTGGCATATACCTATACACATATTCCTGTATGCTTTAAATCATCTCTAGATTAAATATAATATATAATATAATGTCAATGCTATGTAAATAGTTGCCAGTGCATGGTAAATTCAAATTTTGCTTTTTGGAACTTTCTGGAATTTTTTCCCCCCAAACATTTTCAATACACAGTTAGGATGAATAAACCGCACACACAGAAGGCTAACTCTACTGGCCTCCCAACCACAATTCAGAGGCAATGGACCAGGACCCAAGTCATGGAGCTTGTCTCCCACCTCACGCACACCACAGAACTTGTCAGGCACCCAGATAATCTTGGGAAGGCTTGGCTTTGCTCATCCTGAAGGGGTGGATTCCTTTCTCTCTAAGCACTTATTCAGAATCACTCACCACCACTATATGCGTTGTTGTCAAATCAACTTATGTTTGTTCTCATCACGTAGAACCTGGACTCTTGGCTCCATACCCCAGTGTTAACACCCATATTTAGCCCATATTTTAGTTTTGGTGATACTATGGGCTCCCCTCCAAGACCAGAGCTTTGGATATCATCTAGTTTTCACCTTTGTTTATTTTGTTTGTTCATTCTTCCAGAATGAGATTGGGTTACTTTATTTTGATTACGAAAATACTATATATTCATTTTTAAGAATTTTTCATTTTCTTTTTTTGGTTTAAAATAACTTTTTATTGCCCAGGATATTTTTTTTCCTTGTGTCGTACTTTGTTTTATTTGTTTTTGTTTTCTCTTTTCATAACTATAAATTCAAGTGTCCCTTTGTCTTGAAAAACAAAACAACATGTAGCTTTCTTATCATTTGCAACCTGGTCTCATTGGAAGAGACAGGTGGGAGTTATCTTGAAAGAGTAAGATTTATACCATGAATGGTGCAGGTCTAGGTCTGGTGGTACTGAGAGGAGACAACGGCATTCTTGACAAAGTTAAATCTGCTGGTGGCGTTTGCGGTAAAGAAGCCCTTCCAAATTTCTAAACACCAGTAAACTCTTATTAGGAAATTCTGAAGTGTTTTATGGAGAAGGCAATGGCACCCCACTCCAGTACTCTTGCCTAGAAAATCCCATGGATGGAGGAGCCTGGTAGGCTGCAGTCCATGGGGTCGTGAAGAGTCGGGCATGACTGAGCGACTTCACTTTCACTTTTCACTTTCATGCACTGCAGAAGGACATGGCAACCCACTCCAGTATTCTTGCCTAGAGAATCCCAGGGATGGGGGAGCCTGGTGGGCTGCTGTCTACGGGGTCGCACAGGGTCGGACACGACTGAAGCGACTTAGCAGCAGTAGAAGCAGCAGAAGTGTTTTACAGGCCAAAAAGGCAAGGAGGTTAGTAAAAAGCCTCAACAGAGTGGGAATAAAATACTGAATTTGAGAGTTACTGGAACTTGGATATGTAAAAAGAGGGAGGAGATTGGGACATGCTTACAATGGTCTCAAGTTCAAATAAACTACTGTGACAAGACACCACTTCACAAGTCTCATGCTGGCCCAGGGGCTCTTCTCTTCCCTCAGTAGGTGCTGGCAGAAGGCATGCTTAGTCATTTTGCAATGTAGATACCTAGCCCCAAAGCCAAAACATGGGAGAGGAAGAGAGATGGAATGAACACCTTAAGAAACTCTGAGGAGAAGATCCCCCCTTTCTTCATGGCTTCACTTTTTCTCATGCTTAAGGAAACAGAACATTTAGGGTGCCTGAAGTGCAACTCCTTGGGTGGAATATTTTCAGGTCTATTGGACTAATCGGACACCCAGTCTACACTTTTCTTCAGAGCATCCACCTCTTTCTCTCCTTCTGCAACTTCTTCTGACTGAGAGCTATGGTCCTTGCTGGTGTGCATTTCCACATCAAGCATGATCTGCCCATCTTCTTGTGGGGAAGGGCTGTCACAGTGAGAACTGCCTCTTGAACTGCTCTGTCTGGATTCATTCTGTGCATCCAAAAGAATCTTCATGTCTCCATTGTGGATGGAGGATGAGGAGGGTACAGCTCTAGCCCCCCATTCTTTGCATCGCCATTGCTGCTGTTCATGGGCAGCTCCACCCAGGAACTGTTGAGGCCAGCAGGCGGTGGCAAAGACTGTTCACCTTCCTCACAGTTATTGTTGTTGTTGTGCGGGGGCGGCAGCTGTTCTACTAAGTGAGACGACATTGTCAGGTGGCTGGAAGAGCTGCGACCCCGCAGCTGGGACTGTCTCCGATTCTCGGGCGTCAACACCAAGAATTTTTCTAAAATATCCGCCAATTTTATAAAAGATTTTCAATTCATATCAGAATATATACATATGGAACTAAAGAACTTCTTGATGAGGGTGAAAGAGGAGAGTGACAATAATGCTGGTTGAAACTCAACATTAAAAAATCCAAGATCACAACATCTGGTCCCATCATTTCATGACAAATAGAAGGGGAAAAAGTGGAAGCAGTGACAGACTTTATTTCCCTGGACTCCGAAATCACTGTGGATGGTGACTGCCATCATAAAATTAAAAGACGCTTGCTCCTTGGAAGGCAAGCAATGACAAACCGACTGTGTGTGTCCTCAGTTGTGCCTGACTCTTTGCGATCCCATGTACTGTAGCATGCCAGGCTCGTCTGTCCATTGGACTTCCTAAGCAAGAATAGTGGAGTGGGTTGCCATTACCTCCTCCATGGGATCTCCCCAACCCAGGGACTGAACCCAGGTCTCTTGCATCTCCTGCACTGGCATATATACAAAAAAATTATTCACAATGCCACTATCCAGTTGATACCCTCTTCTGACTGAACTAAGATTTCCTGATTAAGCCCTGAGGAACCCCATCCATCCAAGTTGTACCAGCCTCTGATGTTCCCTGTGATTAGATTTGGTTTGCTTGAACCTGAATGAGTATCCAGAACTTTTGTCATAAACAGGGTGAGAATATTTGGCATTCTATCTCTCACCATGTGCTGGTCACAAGGTATATAGGTGGATCCATCATCCTCATCAGCACTGAAGGCCTACAGCCATGCTAGACACCCGGGATAGACACCTGCAATATGAAAGCAAATGACTTCAGACAACTGACCTGGATTTACCCAGTCCTCACAAGAGCAAGCACATTCAGACATCAATTTGAGACCTTTTAACAGTCTTTAGGAGATTGAGATGTGTAACACACACACATACATTAGGCATTCACTATGTAAAGTGCTTTATATTATGCATTTCATTTTAGATTGCCTAATATTTTAGAATTTCTCATGTCTCTGATTTGAATCTAAAATCTTCAAATGGATGTTTTGATTTTTCTAGAAGCAAGTACTTGTCTATTGTGAGATAGTTAAAGTTTGAACTTTTTATAATGTTATTCTTTTAAAATACAAGACTACTTTTAGTGTACCAAGACCATAATTTTAAGCGGCTTTCATTACTCTCTATATAGTCAAGTCTTAGTCAAGCCATTCGGAATTCTAGAGTAAGGGAAGAGCTCCACCTTATGGTACTATTTTGAAGTACACCAAGAAAAGGCCACGATTTTTAGAATTGTCCTAGAGGCAACCCACTCCAGTACTCTTTTTTTTTATTTTTAAACTTTACAATATTGTATTAGTTTTGCCAAATATCGAAATGAATCCGCCACAGGTATACCCGTGTTCCCCATCCTGAACCCTCCTCCCTCCTCCCTCCCCATACTCTCCCTCTGGGTTGTCCCAGTGCACCAGCCCCAAGCATCCAGTATCGTGTATCGAACCTGGACTGGCGACTCATTTCATACATGATATTATACATGTTTCAATGCTATTCTCCCAAATCTCCCCACCCTCTCCCTCTCCCACAGAGTCCATAAGACTGATATATACATCAGTGTCTCTTTTGCTGTCTCGTACACAGGGTTATTGTTACCATCTTTCTAAATTCCATATATATGCGTTAGTATACTGTATTGGTGTTTTTCTTTCTGGCTTACTTCACTCTGTATAATAGGTTCCAGTTTCATCCATCTCATTAGAACTGATTCAAATGTACTCTTGCCTGGCAAATCCCATGGACGGAGGAGGCTGGTAGGCTGCAGTCCATGGGGTCGCTAGGAGTCGGACACGACTGAGCGAGTTCGCTTTCACTTTTCACTTTCATGCATTGGAGAAGGAAATGGCAACCCACTCCAGTGTTCTTGCCTGGAGAATCCCAGGGACGGGGGAGCCTGGTGGGCTGCCGTCTATGGGGTCGCACAGAGTCGGACACCACTGAAGTGACTTAGCAGCAGCAGCAGAAACTCAAGACAGGCTTCCCTGATAGCTCAGTTGGTAAAGAATCCGCCTGCAATGCAGGAGACCCTGGTTCCATTCCTGGGTCAGGAAGATCTGCTGGAGAAGGGATAGGCTACCCACTCCAGTATTCTTGGGTTTCCCTGGTGGCTCAGACGACCTGGGTTCGATCCCTGGGTTGGGAAGATCCCCTGGAGAAGGGAAAGGCTACCCACTCCAGTATTCTGGCCTAGAGAATTCCAGGGACTGTATAGTCCATGGGATCGCAAAGAGTAGGACTGAATGACTTTCACTTCACTTCACTTAGAAACTCAGAGGGGAAAAGGATTAAAAAATACAGACCACCTCCCCCAACAAATTGTAAATCCTCTTCCATGATATGCTCAAAGTGCCAAAATGGCCAAGGCCAAGTTAAAATTAAGCAAAATCTTTCACTTGGCTATTGAACTGGGTACTAAATTGGTAAAACAAGAGTCCTTTTTACTTGATACCAAACATTATCATTATCATCATAATGATCTTGAGTTCCTATTATGAACCAGATTATGGTATATATATATATATATATATATATATAATATATATGTGATATATTATAAATATATAATAAATATATACTATTTATCATGTTAAATATTTATTAAATATTTTATTATCAATATTAATAAATGTGTATACAACAATATATTTATATATTATATATGTATTAAAATATTTATTAAAAGGTTTTAAATTTTGTAAACTTTTTATTTAAACATTTTAAATATAAAAACATTTATATATTTATATATAAATAATATAATTTACATAATAAACAATTAAATTTTTATTAATGTTAAATATTATATTAATATTTATTATATTAAAATTTGCAATAAATATATACTAAATATAATATTATATATGTATGTGTGTGTGTATATATATATATATGCTAAGTTGCTTCAGTCATGTTCGAGTCTTTGTGACCCCATGGACTGTAGCCCACCAGGCTCCCCTGTCCATGGGATTCTCTAGGCAAGAATACTGGAGGGGGTTGCCATGCCCTTCTCCAATATATATATACACACTAATTTAATACTCACACAACCCTATAAGAGAGGTACAATTATAAACTCCACTATCCAGATGAAGAAACTGAGGCCTAGAGAAGGTACATAAATTTCTCAAGGCCACACAGCTACTAAGTGGTAGAGCCGAGACACACTAGCCCAGATTCTAAACCACCATGCCATACTGCCTCTTTCTAAAGCGCAAATTCAGTAAGGTCTCTCTCAAGCAACTTGAAGCCATTCTCTTACGCATTCTTTCTCAAAATATTCATAGATGAAGGCAAGACAAGATCCCTGGTTCAATTTCTATTTCTCTCATGGTGGTCCAGATTTGTAATTCTTTGGCTTATCACCTATGTTCCTTCCCAACTTTGGCAATGATTCTATTTGTGATTTTGACTATAAAGTATTGTAGTAGAGCGCTATACACTGAACGTTTGCATCCCTCCAAAATTCACATGTTGAAACCTAATCTCCCATGCGATGGTATTAGGAAGTGGGGACCGACCTTGGGAGGTACTTAGGTCATAAGGGTGGAGCCCTCATGAATCACATTAGTGCACTTATAAAATGCACTCTCTCTCTGCCCCCTCCACTGTGTGAGGACACGGCCAGAGGTTGGCTATCTATGGACCAGGAAGCAGGTCCCCAGAAGATATTGAATCTTTCAGCACCTGATCTTGGACTTGCCAGCAGCCCCCAGAACTGTGAGAAATACATGTTTGTTGTTTAAGCCACCCAGTCTATGATTTTTCTATGATAGCTGTGAGAAATACATGTTTGTTGTTTAAGCCACCCAGTCTATGATTTTTCTATGGTAGCAGCCCCAAAGGACTGAGACACTGAAAACTTAGATTTTCTGTCTTTTCCTCCTATTTTACCTCAGGTCCCTCAAACATCTTTCATTTAAAATCATGTTGAAAATGATGTATTTCCATAAACAAGGTCCTACTATAGGGCACAGGAAACTATATTTAATAGCCTGTGATAAAACACAACGGAAAAGAATATATACATGTATAACTGAATCACTTTGGTGTACAGTAGAAATTAACACACTGTAAATCAACTATACTACAATAACATTTTAAAAAGGACACATACATAAAAATTTACCAATGCTAATATAATTCAAACCAGAAATTTTTCCTAAAGCATTTATTTCTTTAAAAATGTCTCATGTGGTACTTTTTTAAAACCTGGTAGAATCTATAGGTTTTTTTTTCTGTGCAGTTTGAGCAAGCACTAGGTTTCATGGAAAATCATAAACCATATTTTCCAATATTTTCAGCATTAACACCTAAGTCATACTCCATTAAGGGAAAAACCATTTTTCTTATTTACCTAACAAAAATTTATTGAGTTTTTACTATTCCTAGGCTGTAACGACACAACAATGAAAACGCCAAATATGGTCCCTGCCTTGATGGAACTTACGGTTCTGAACACTATTCAAGATAGAAAAGAGAAAGGAGATGACTCTGACCTAGGAATGCCTTCTATATATATAGATATACATTTTTAAAATTTAATATATATTTAAAAAATAGTTTACTACTTTAAAACAAAAGTTATCAGCATGCACATTCTCTGACTAGGTGACCAAAAAGTAAATTTACAATTTTTCTAATTCCACTGACAGAAAGCAAAATCCATGAATATTCCATTAGGGGAAAAACAGGATTTTATTCTATATTCAAAAATTACCAGATGACATTTCTCTCAGACCGCCAAAACAAGGAAATTAGAGAGGCCTAGGGCTGTCCTGGAAGCCACCATGCCATGGGCAGCTTGCCTTTGGAATTTGGAATTCGTAACTAAACTAGAGGCAATCTGGAAGTAGCTCAGCCTGACCCAAATGAGAACCTTGGGTAAATTCCTCCTTCCCTTTTTATGCCTGTGATCCTTGGGCACCACCCAAATTGCAAGCTCTGGCTAGACATCAACAATCCAACAGTTATCTCAATGCCAATCCTCTCTTCCTCCCTTTTCTATCCAATGTCTGAACTCCTCCTCTCTCTCGCAACATTTCCACTGCACAGTCTGGAATTCGAACCACGGTAGACAAAGTCCACTTCTATGTGTCCACTTTTTCCCTGAACATTCACTCCATCTCCTGTTGCTGATTGAAAGGTGCTTCCCCACCTACAGCACCATGTCCCATAAAGCCATCTCAAGGCTGTATTCTCTCCCACAGCCTACATGCGGGGTGAAGGTGAGGGTTAGGGAGAGCTATGTCACCGTTCACCTTACTCCCCCATTGCATTTTCGAAACCATGGTCACCGGACATCTTTAAGTACCATACAGTAAATATTTTAGGCTTTGTAGGATACACTGGCTCTTTTGCAACTACCTGCCTCTACTGTTGTAGCTTGAAAGCAGCCATCAACAATATGCAAACAAATAGACATGCTGTGTTCCAATACAACTTTATTGACAAAACAGGCAGCGAGGCCAGACCTGACCATAAGGATGATCAATACACTGCCATGGCCTCGCAGTGCCATGACTTTCTCATTCCCAGGGATTTTCACTCCACCTTTAATACCTTCAAACCAATTTGCCACTCTCCCCACAACTCTTATCCTGCAGACTTTCCAACTGTTTGTTCCCCAATAAACCTGATCTTTAAACTCACAACCCCTCCATTGCCTCCCTATTAGTTTGCCTCCACTGAGCCTCACTTTTCACTTACCCAGTCTGGATGCCATGGTCAGTCACTGCACTCTCTTTTATCCTCAATCCCCTTGCTCCCTGTTCTTTCCACTGTACATTGTTCACTATCAAAACCATACACCATTTCTGAATAAATTTAATTACCAGCCTTCTCTGATCCTATGGCCAAATGGCTGAACACAGCTGGAGAACACTGTCTGTCTGTGTTAATCGCTCAGTCATGTCAACTTTTTGCAACTCCATGGACTGTAGCCCGCCAGGCTCCTCTATCCGTGGAATTCTCCAGGCAAGACTACTGGAGTGGGTTGCCATTTTCTTCTCCAGGGGATCTTCCCGACCCAGGGATTGAATCTGGGTCTTCTGCATTGCAGGCAGATTCTTTACCATCTGAGCTACAGGGAAGCCCTGTACCACTATATATATTTGAGCCACTATGAACTCATAATTTTAAATCCAGCTGGGCCCTCACAACTTCTAGTCTATCCCTTTTAACAGTCTTCCTGTAACTGTCTATCACATTTATATTAGGCAAGACAACATAATGCTGTAAAGAGATTGCAGGCTTAGAATCCAGACAGACTTGGGTTTGATATCTGGATCCACCATTTACTAGCTGTATGGTCATGAACAAGTTATTTAAATTCTTTTTGTCTCAGTTCCCTCATGAGTAAAATGGGAAAAATAATACCTACTTTATATCTTAATAAGATTATGTATGTAAAACAATTAACATACTGTCTGATACTCACGAATTGCTGAATAGATGAGAGCTATTAATAAGCTTATGGGACTTCCTGGCAATCCAGTGGTTAAGACACTATGCTTCCACTACACGGGGCATGGGTTCAATCCCAGGTCAGGGAACTAATATCCTGCATGCCACATGGCATGGCCAAAAAATAGAACATAAAAATGCTTAAACATGATCTTTAAAAAACAAAATGAGAGCTCCTGTTCAGTAGGTGACTATACCTCCTACTTTGATAAGACCATTAAGTGTTTCTTAACTGAGGTCCCCAAAAGTCAGAACAATGCTTTATGTGCTATTTGGTTGAATCATAAGAAAGTGCTGAAATTCAGCCATTCTGACAGACAGAAGCCATAAGATTCAGCCTCGTAAGTTATTAGAGAGCACTCCCAGGGAAGGTTCCCAGGTGGTGCTAGTGGTAAAGAATTTCCCCGCCAATGCAGGAGACGTAAGAGATGTGGGTTCAGTCCTCAGGTCAGGAAGATCCCTGGAGGAGAGCATGTCAACCCACTCCAGTATTCTTGCCTGGAGAATCCCATGGACAGAGGAGCCTGGTGAGCTACAGTGCATGGGGTCTCAAGAGTCTGACACAACTAAAGCAACTTAGCACAAAGGAATGAGAGTCAATACAAAGGTTTTCTTTGTTAAAAGTTTGCACCCCTGGGCTGCATTAACTCCTCCACATTTCCAGGCTCTTCCAGGCTACACTATGCATGGGTGCTCCAGGCTGTCCCGCCCTGTCTCAAGCCTCAATGTCTGCAGGAAAATTGCCAGGGCCCAGAGCTAAGAAGCTGCAGGGTTACACCTTGTCAGTGTGTCTGAGCCCATTGAGAGAATGGGCTGAAACGAAGCAATAGCCAAAGGCCCCTGAGACAATCAGGCCCAGAGGATCTGAACTGGTGAGGAAGAGGTAGCTGATAGGAGATGTGCCCAGTCTCGATTTCCTTTCACTGTGCAAACTTTCCTGTACCTGGAACCCACTCTTTCTTTTGGCCAGAGGAAGGGACATGGCTATCCAGCCTCCCCACCCACCCTGTACTCAAACTTCCATCCCTCCTATCTCCTCCAGCCCACCTACCCTCGGTTGTTTTTTTTTACTTTCAACTCTCACTCCTCTGATCCATCCCCCTCTACCAATATACCTGCTTAAGGCTTTCCTTTCCTTTAAAGATCCTTCCTTTTCCTCACACAGGCTTCTAGCCACTTCCTTTTTCTCTTTCTCGTCCTTCTCTGGAAAATACCTGAAACGAATAATCCAGATTTCCTCTGTCAACTTGCTCACCACATGCACTGATCTCATCACTACCCAAACACTTTCTCCGAGGCTGCCACTGACCTCTGTATGGCCATATCTGGTAGACACAATTCCAGCCACATCTATCTTGGTTTCTCTGTAACCGTTGGATCTGTGGATGCCTTCCTCCTTACTGAAACACATTCTCAGTCCAGTCACCACACCACTGTTATTAGCCACTTCTCCTATTGCTCTTACTGGCCTCTTTTTCTCTCAGCCTCTATCCATCCCTTAACTGTTAGTATTCCCCAGAGTTCTTTTCTCCTTTTATCCCACACATTCTCCATGGAGGATATCACCCATTCCCTGGATTACAAGCACATGTGGGTAACTTCCCAGCTCATCTCCAGCCAGACCTCTCCCTCTACACTCATTTTGGAAATGCCTCCAAGTAGCTGCCTATATCCAGCAAACCACCATTGTTCCTATCCATAACTCTGATAATCTTCCTGTCACTACTAAGGTCAGTTGAAGTATCTTGACCTGAGTAGAGGTACAGCCCAAGGAGCACACACTCTGTAGCACAGGGCATGGAGGGGGCAGGGTGCAGACGAGGGATGAGAAGTAGTGACTTGCTCAATGTGGTTCCTTTAACATGCTCTACCTACCACTTAATGCACTGTGGTGACCTGAATAGCAAGGAGGGCCAAAAGGGAGGGGGTATATGAATATGTATGATTGATTCATTTTGCTGTACAGAGCCGCCTGCCAATACAGGAGACTTAAGAGATGTGGGTTCGATCTCTGGGTTGGGAAGATCCCCTGGAGGAGGGCATGGCAACCCACTCCTGTATTCTTGCATAAAGAAAGAATCCCATGGACAGAGGAACCTGGTGGGCTACAGCCCATGGGTTCACAAAGAGTTGGTCACAACTGAAGTGACTTAGCACAGCACAGAAACTAACACTGTAAAGCAGCTTTACGCCAATAAAAATTTATTTAAAAAGAAAAAAAAAAAACACATGTTCTACCTATTCCTACCAATAGGTTCTAGGTGCTACATAAAATGTGTTGCCAATAATTACTATCATTGGCTTCCCAGGTAGCTCAGTGGTAAAGAATCCACCTACCAATGCAGGAGATGCAGGAAATGTGGGTTCAATCTCTGGATCAGGAAGATCCACTGGAGGAGGAAATGGAAAACCATTTTAATATTCTTGTCTGGGATATCCCGTGAACAGAGGAGCCTGGTGGGCTACAGTCCATGGGTCACAAATAGTCAGTCACAACTGAGCACACAGCACGCACTACATAAAATGTGTTGCCAATAATAAATATCAAAGTTTTAGTTCAGTTACTATTTTCTGAACTTCCCTTCCCAGCCTGACACACACCTTCCACCCCATTCTATCTCTCTTCAGTCTTCCACAAAGAGATTTCAAATAGTCTTTGCCTCTAAGTATGTCTTGGAATTGGATACACATAGTTGAATCCCAGGTCATGGTTTTGGTACTTCCCAGTTAAAATTCTACTCTGCTCTGGCAATGTTCTGACCTAGGTGTTCTGGCCCAATGGTGGACACTCAAGAACATGTGCATGAAATGGGTGGTTAGGCAAGACGATGAAGGGCCTTGAATATCAGATTATGAACTAGGGACTCAAATTTACAGAAAGTGGGAAGTCTGTGACGTTTCTAAGCAGGAAAGCAGAGGATGAAAACAAAAGCCATGTTGTAGATTCTGGTAGAACGGGAGTAGTAGTAGAGAAATTTTATTGACTAAGGAGGAAAACCGGAAGCATGGAAATCTATTAGAAGCATGTTCCAGGAATCCAGAAATGAGGTAATCAGTCCAGCTCTGTCAACCTCACCTGCCTCATCTCTTCATATTTAATCCCTTGTCAAATCAAATCTAAATGGGGGAACCTTTAAGCAGCATTGGAGGCACAATGGCCATATTTGGAATTAGTTCAGAACATCACAATGACCAGTAATGAAACCGATATCACTACAGGTCACTCTTTTGATGGTTTAAATGTTCAAAGAGAGGTCCTTTGCCACTTCAACATAAGTGTCTAAAGTGTCCGCATTGCTTTGAGCACTAAAATTTGGGGTTATTTACTAGGGCACTGCCAATAATAAAAGGATGACTATTTCCTAGATTGCCCATTTCTTGTTTTGCAAATTGCCCTTCATTAGGCTCTTATTTTAGAATCGAATTACAAAATTTTTTTTTCAAAATTCTCTTTAAAGGTTCATATAGCTTTCACAGGTCTAGCCCTGGGCGGAGGGGTGGGGGAGAGGGGGTGTTAATTAGCTATATCTCTAGATCTGAGAAAAGCTAGTATGAAAACTGTGTAATGATCTTTGGCCGATGAACTCCAGCTTTAGTTACTTAAACAAGGAAAGAAATTGTACTCGTTTGTCCCTATATATAACTTTCTCATTTGAATCCTACCACCGAAGCAAATGTAATAAAAATATAACATGTAGTGGTACAAAGCAAGAGTGATAGATAATCTCACAGCCCAAGATTATAAGCTTTTATTTTAACAGTTACAGGGAAATCAATTCAATAAACCGAGTAAGACTGAGAACATGATTAGAATTAGGAAAGATACCCATAATACACCAAAACTAAATGGAGCACATTTTTTTTAACTTCAGCTGTAATGTATACACTATACAAGGCATCTAAAAGCCTAAGAGATACTTTATATTAGCTACAATAAATTAGTATGAGATTCAGTTTAATAACACCTAGATATGGATAGAAATAATTTCAATTCAAATTTTAAAAACCTAAGATCAGCAAGCACATTTCCCAACACTGCACAAAAGAGTCAAGCTGTGCCCAATCCAACAAAAGAAGTTTGTAATCAAATGCTATTTAAAATAAAGAGTTACAAAAATGGAGTCTTGGATGATCAGAAAATCATTAAATTAATAGAAGAGTAAAGAGCATATCAATATCCAAATCATGACCTATGATTATTTTTTTGTCCATGCTAATGGGGTCGCTAAGAGTTGGACATGACTGGGCGACTTCACTTTCACTTTTCACTTTCATGCACTGGAGAAGGAAATGGCAGCCCACTCCTGTGTTCTTGCCTGGAAAATCCCAGGGACGGGGGAGCCTGGTGGGTTGTGGTCTATGGGGTCGCACAGAGTCAGACATGACTGAAGCGACTTAGCAGCAGCAGCAGCAATGCATATTATCCACTATTGGGCTGGCAAAAAATATTGCATGGATTCTTCCATAACATCAGATGGAACAATCCCGAATGAACTTTTTGGCCAAGCCAATAGTTTGGTGCATCTCCGAACATTGAGCCCTAGTGAACCTGTTTCTTATCAGTTTTATGAGATTTCTTCAAGATGAGCTGCATATAAATTTATCCTGCCACTAAGAGGTCAGTGGTGCATTTTGATCTCAGGTTGCTGACATTGTTTTCAATGTTTGAAATTTTTAGGTCAACTAACTGATGTAACAAGGAGATCCAACCAGTCCATTCTAAAGGAGATCAGTCCTGGGTGTTCATTGGAAGGACTGATGCTAAAGCTGAAACTCCAATACTTTGGCCACCTCATGCGAAGAGTTGACTCATTGGAAAAGACCCTGATGCTGGGAGGGATTGGGGCAGGAGGAGAAGGGGATGACAGAGGATGAGATGGCTGGATGGCATCACTGACTCAAAGGACATGAGTCTGGGTGAACTCTGGGAGTTGGTGATGGACAGGGAGGCCTGGTGTGCTGCGATTCATGGGGTCACAAAGAGTCAGACACGACTGAGCGACTGAACTGAACTAATGTGACAAGTAACTTGAGTGGTGGATAAACCATATACCTGTGTCTCATGGTAAGCAACTTTCCATTTCATGTGCTTGTGTCCTGTAAAAAAAAGAAACTCAGTCATTTGACTTTCATTTTGGGGTGACCAAAACAAAGTCAAAATAATAGGTGATGTCAGAATGGGCAAAGTAAGATCAGATGTTTCTTAATGATTGTTTGATCTTTGTTTTTTATCAATTAAAAAAATGTACTGAGGGGCCAGACTATGCTTAGTGCTATAAGTTGAGGGGAGAAAAACACAGTCCCTTCTCCCATTTCTCCAGATGACTACAATACAAAATAAGTGCCATAAGAAGTAAAAGTTCCATTAGATTTCACAATGGAAGTCACTGACTGCTATCTGAAAAATAACATGACATGCCACTGAAAATACAAAAACTTTAAAGTACATCAATATACTCTATTAAAGGAACAAACGAAGGACAGTCGTAGCAAACACTCTCTTCCAACAACACAAGAGATGATTCTAAACGTGGACATCACTAGATGGTCAATACTGAAATCAGATTGATTATAGTCTTTGCAGCCTATAATCAAGCCTATACCAAGCCTATAAGATGGGGAAGGTCTATCAGTCAGGAAAAATAAGACCTGGAGCTGACTGTGGCTCAGATCATCAGCTCTATATAGCAAAATTCAGGCTTGAAGAAAGCAGGGAAAACCACTAGGCTGGCCATTCAGGTATGACCTAAATCAAATCCGTTAAGATCATACAGAAGAGGTGACAAATAGTTTCAAGGGATTAGATCTGGTAGACAGAGTGCCTGAATAACTATGGACAGAGGTTTGTAACACTGTACAGGAGGCAGTGACCAAAACCATCCCAAAGAAAAAGAAATGAAGATGGCAAACTGGTTGTCTGAGGAGGCTTTACAAATAGCTGAGAAAAGAAGAGAAGCAAAAGGCAAGCAAAAAAGGGAAAGATATACCCAAATGAATGAATGCAGAGTTCTAGACAATACCAAGGAGAGATAAGAAAGCCTTCCTAAGTGAACAATGCAAAGAAATGGAGGAAAACAATAGAATGGGGAACACTAGAGATCTCTTCAAGAAAACTGGAGATATCAATTGGAGATATCCCACTGCTCGGCATACACACCAAGGAAACCAAAATCAAAAGGGACACGTGTACCCCAATGTTTATCGCAGCACTGTTTATAATAGCCAGGACATGGAAACAACCTAGATGTCCATCAGCAGATGAATGGATAAGAGAGCTGTGGTACATATACACAATGGAATATTATTCATCCATTAAAAAGAATACATTTGAATCAGTTATAATGAGGTGGATGAAACTGGAGCCTATTATACAGAGTGAAGTAAGCCAGAAAGGAAAACACCAATACAGTATACTAACAGATGACACCACCCTTATGGCAGAAAGTGAACAGGAACTAAAAAGCCTCTTGATGAAAGTGAAAGTGGAGAGTGAAAAAGTTGGCTTAAAGCTCAACATTCAGAAAACGAAGATCATGGCATCCGGTCCCATCACTTCATGGGAAATAGATGGGGAAACAGTGGAAACAGAGGCAGGCTTTATTTTTGGGGGCTCCAAAATCACTGCAGATGGTGACTGCAGCCATGAAATGAAAAGACGCTTACTCCTTGGAAGGAAAGTTATGACCAACCTAGACAGCATATTCAAAAGCAGAGACATTACTTTGCCAACAAAGGTCTGTCTAGTCAAGGCTATGGTTTTTCCAGTGGTCATGTATGGGTGTGAGTGTTGGACTGTGAAGAAAGCTGAGCGCCGAAGAATTGATGCTTTTGAACTGTGGTGTTGGAGAAGACTCTTGAGAGTCCCTTGGACTCACGGAGATCCAATCAGTGCATTCTGAAGGAGATCAGCCCTGGGATTTCTTTGGAAGGACTGATGCTAAAGCTGAAACTCCAGTCCTTTGGCCACCTCATGCGAAGAGTTGACTCATTGGAAAAGACTCTGATGCTGGGAGGGATTGGGGGCAGGAGGAGAAGGGGACGACAGAGGATGAGATGGCTGGATGGCATCACTGACTCGATGGACTTGAGTCTGAGTGAACTCCGGGAGTTGGTGATGGACAGGGAGGCCTAGCGTGCTGCGATTCATGGGGTCACGAAGAGTTGGACACGACTAAGCAACTGAACTGAACTGAACGCATATATATCAGAGAAGGCAATGGCACCCCACTCCAGTACTCTTGCCTGGAAAATCCCACAGATGGAGGAGCCTGGTGGGCTGCAGTCCATGGGGTCGCTAAGAGTTGGACATGACTGAGCGACTTCAGTTTCACTTTTCACTTTCATGCATTGGAGAAGGAAATGGCAACCCACTCCAGTGTTCTTGCCTGGAGAATCCCAGGGACGGGGGAGCCTGGTGGGCTGCTGTCTATGGGGTCACACAGAGTTGGAAATGACTGAAGTGACTTAGCAGCAGCAGCAGCAACACATATATATGGAATTCAGAAAGATGGTAATGATAACCCTCTATGCGAGACAGCAAAAGAGACACAGATGTATAGAACAGTCTTTTGGACTCTGTGGGAGAGGGTGAGGGTGGGATGATTTGGGAGAATAGCATTGAAACATGTATATTATCATATGTGAAACAGATTGCCAGTCCAGGTTCAATGCATGAGACAGGGTGCTCAGGGCTGGTGCACTGGGATGATCCAGAGGGATGGGATGGGGAAGGCGGTGGGAGGGGGCTTCAGGATGGGGAACACGTGTACACCTGTGGTGGATTCTTGTCAATGTATGGCAAAACCACTACAATATTGTAAAGTACTTAGCCTCCAATTAAAATAAATAAATTTATAAAAAATAAAAATGAAATAATATGTGTACAAGAAGAACATGTGGGTGATTATTTTTCATATTTTTAAGTTGGAAAGGTCTTTCTAAACATGGCACAAAACATGAAGCCATAACATAAAAGAATTATAAATGACCATCCCAAAATAAAGAAACCAATTTACAAGGCTAAAAGAACCACAACATCAAAAATAAACTAGAACTTAAAGCCATAATATATGGATGATCCTTCTACTGAATAATCAAGACAAATAATCCCATATTAAAATGGGATGAGACACTTCTAGTTTCCAGTCAGGAACATAAGGAACTTGGAAGGCATCACTCCATTCTAAGTAAAATGCTGATCAAACTAAAAAATCAACAACTCTTTTAGATCCATCAGAGAAATGAGGTCACAGGCCAAACTGATGCACCCAAATTAGAGACTAATAGGCGAATACAGAGAATCACAACTTACTGGGGCAAGAACGTATAAACAGAAACCTCTATAGGAAGTATTGCCAGGAAATAAAAACCTGTACTACAACTGACAACTTGCTGGAGGCTAGTCTAAGTGTGGACTAGTCTAAAAGTTAAAAATCCAGAGGGGCCTGGTCATAGGGGAGTCCCCACACTTTGTGAGTTTTATTTCCAGAAACATTAGCAGGTTCTCACAGTGAATATCTCAGAAAAATCCTCCAGGACTTAGGGCAGGAGGAGAAAAGTAACCATTTGAAATATACCAAGGTAACTCTGTTCTTCTTAACAAGGCCTGCCTTCAAAATAAACTGTTTCACCAGCACACAGGGCTTCCCAGGTGACACTATTCCCAGGTAAAGAACCTGCCTGCTAATGCAGGAGATGCAAGAGACACAAGTTCAGTCTCTGGGTTGGGAAGATCCTCTAGAGAAGGGAATGGCTACCCACTCCAGTATTTGTGCCTGGAAAATCCCATGGACAGAGAGCCTGGTGGGCTACAGTCCATGGGGTCACACATAGTTGGACACAACTGAAGCAACTTAGCACCAGCACATAACTTACTGGAGTCTTTGATAATAAGAGTCTAACCAACCCAGAGAAGGAAAACAGTATGTATAGGTTTCATATACATAACAAGCTAGGTTTCATACTAGCTTTTGTCAGATCTAGAGATATAGCTAATTAACACCCTCTTTCTACACTCCCCACCCCCCAACCAGGGCTAGACCTGTGAAAGCTATATGAGCCTTTAAAGAGAATTTTGAAAAAAAATCTTATAATTTGATTCTAAAATGAGAGCCTAATGAAGGGCAATTTGCAAAGCAAGAAATGGGCAATCTAGGAAATAGGCATCCTTTTATTATTGTTAGTGCCCTAGTAACTAACCCCAAATTTTAGTGCTCAAAGGAACGCGACTCCAGCCGACTCTAGACATCCTGTACCACTTTCTAGACATCCTGTACCACTTAAGGGGGAACAAAACTGTGAAGCGCTTGTGAAGTTCACAGCCCACAATATAGGCTCACAGAAGCCTGAGACCTAATCATAGTTCCATGGAACACTTGCTATACCCCTACACCTACCACCATACCACTAAAACCTATTAATCAAAAATTAATTAGTTTGCTATTGGAAAGGACTCATATTACCCATGAAGTGGTATAGTATTCTTTGAAAGTGAACTTGGATTAGTTGTAAAAGTATACTGCAAACTCTAGGATAATATAAATAAAACTATAAAAGAAAATATCTAAGAAAAATGTAAAGAAAGTATAACTAATATGCTAAAAAAGAAGAGAAAACAGAATCATATAAAATTATCAGAACCACAGAAGGCATATAAAACATAGAAGACAAAAACAGGGACAGGGAAAAAGAGAAAACATGAATAAATATGGTAGGTATTAATCCAACTATATGAATAATCACCTTAAATATCAGTGTCTAAAGGCAAAATAATTAATAGAAGGCATAAATTGTCAAAGGGAATAAAAAACAAGACCTAAGTATATGTTGTCTACAAGAAACCCAGGTTACATATAAAGATACATACAGGGGATTTCCCTGGTGGTCCAGTGGTTGGGAATCCACCTGCCAATGCAGAGGGCACAGGTTCCATCCCTGGTCTGGGACAATCCCACATGCCATGAAGCAACTAAGCCTGTGTGCCCCAACTACTAAAGCCTGCATGCCCAGAGGCTGTGCTCTGCAACGAGAGAAGTCACTGCAATGAGACGCCTTCACACTGCAACTAGAGAGTAGCCCTCACTCACTACAAGTAGAGAAAGCTCACGTGTAGCAAGAAGACCCAGTGCAGACAAAAAAATTAAAATTAATAATAATAAAAAGATACATATAGGTAAAAAGTAAAGGAACAAAGATATACCATATATATCCAAATAATCATATGAAAAGATGCTCAATACCATATATCTTCAAAGTGAAAGTGTTATGTCATGTTTGACTCTTTGCAACCCCATGGACAGTAGCCTGCCAGGTTCCTCTGTCCATGGGATTCTCTAGGCAAGAATACTGGAGTGAGTTGTCATTCCCTTCTCCAGGGGATTGTCCCAACCCAGGGATTGAACCCAGGCCTCCTGCATTACAGGCAGATTCTTTACCGTATAGGCCACCAGGGAAGCCCATCATATAGCTTAGGGAACTGCAAATTCAAACAACAATGAGATTTCACTATACACCTTTAGAATGGGTCAAAATCCAAAATACTGACAATACTAAATGCTGGCTAGAACATGAAGCAATAAGAATTCTCATTCATTGCTGGTGGGAATGCAAAAAGCTATAGTACTTTGTAAAAATTTTTGGCAGTTTCCTACAAAGTTAAACATACTCTTACCATATGATCCAACAGTTGTGCTCATTGTTATTTATCCAAAGGAGTCAAAAGCTTACACACACACAAACCTGCACACAGATGTTTATAGCTGCTTTGTTTATAACTGCCAAAACTTTTAAGTAACCGAGATATCCTTCAGTAGTTGAATGGATAAACTGTCATACATTCAGACGATGAAAAATTATTCACCACTTAAAAAAAAAAAAAAAGATAACAAGCCATGAAAAGATGGATAGCCTTAAATTCATTAAGTGAAAGCTTACCTGAAAAGGAAACATATTGTACCTTTCCAACTATGTGACATTCTGAAAAAGGCAAAATTATGGGGACAGTAAAAAGATCGGTGATTTCCAGGTGTTAGGGGAGAGAGTGGGACAAATAGTCAGAGCATGAACAATTTCTAAGGCAGTAAAACAGATATTCTGTATGACACTATAATGATGGATACATGTCATTATACATTTTGCCAAAAGCACAGAATGTACAACACCAAGAGTGAACCCAAATGTACTGATAAACTGAACTTTGGGTGATTATGAGGCATCAGTATAAGTCCATCAGTTGTAACAAGTACGCCACTCTGGTTGGGGATGTTTACAGTGGAGGAGGCTGTGCATGTGTGGGAAAGTAGTTGAAACAGTAACAATATAGGGGAAATAGTAAATGCAGAGGGTATTGTGAAATAAGATCCTTGTGGTATTAATAGTAAGAAGGACAGAATAATTTGTTGACTTTATTTTAAAAAGTATATTTAAGTATGCATCATAAAATGCTGAAATATCTTAAAGAGACAAAAATATAATATATAGCTTTTAAACCAGAAGAAGAAATAAAGGGAACAAGGAAAACTTAATAATCCACCAGAAGATTGGAAAGTGGAGGTGGAGGGAATAAAAGAAGCAAGAAAAAAACTGTTGGTAAGCAGAACCTAAACTAAGTGAAATGAAGCAAGTTCCAAAAAAAATATAATCCATATATATATATACATATAATATATATATCATAATATATATATAATATATATATATATATAATAATACAATTCATATGAAGTTTTAAAAGCCCAGAAAACAATACTGCTTATTGTTTCTGGGTACCTAAATGATATATTCAAAATTTGTGATAGCAATTATCTCTATAAAAAAGAATGAAATCAAGAAAGGATAGATACATAGGGTCTCTCAATTCTTTTACATTTTTATTTCTATTTTATAAATATTTTTAAATATTAAAACATAATATCAAGATTTTATGAATGTGGGTGGTGGGTGCCCAGGCATTCATTATTTAATTATTTATTCTTGTCTTTATGTTAGAAATAATTCCTACCTTAAAAAATAGGTTTAAAAAGAAGAGCAAGACATAAAAAACACATATGTAGGGAAAAAAAACCTTATGGTTATAAAAGGGGGTAACAGCGGAGAGGAGAGAGAGAAATTAGGACTTTGGGAATAACATATACAGGCTTCCTAGGTGGCTCAGTGGTAGAGAATATGCTTGCCAATTTAGGAGATGCAGGTTCAGTCTCTGAATCACTTTGCTGTATATCTGAAGCTAACACAACATTGTAAATCAACTATACTTCAATTTTAAAAAATGGTGGAGTATTACTCAGCCATTAAAAAAAAATACATTTGAATCAGTTCTAATGAGGTGGATGAAACTGGAGCCTATTATACAGAGTGAAGTAAGCCAGAAAGAAAAACACCAATACAGTATACTAACACATATATATGGAATTTAGAAAGATGGTAACAATAACCCTGTATACGAGACAGCAAAAGAGACACTGATGTATAGAACAGTCTTATGGACTCTGTGGGAGAGGGAGAGGGTGGGAAGATTTGGGAGAATGGCATTGAAACATGTATAATCATATATGAAACGAGTCGCCAGTCCAGGTTCGATGCACGATACTGGATGCTTGGGGCTGGTGCACTGGGACGACCCAGAGGGATGGTATGGGGAGGGAGGAGGGAGGAGGGTTCAGAATGGGGAACACATGTATACCTGTGATGGATTCATTTTGATATTTGGCAAAACCAATACAATATTGTAAAGTTTAAAAATAAAAAAAAATAAAATTGAAAAAAAATGGTTTAAAAATCATTCATATGTATATATTTATGAATAATTAAAATAACATATGTTGGAAGAAGCATGCAAAAACTATATGCTTAACTCTTCAGAGTGTCTCTAGAGGAGAGGATTGCAACCTACTTTCACTATCTGTTATATATTGCAATTGTTTACTTTGTTTTACAATAAGCAGATATTACTACTGTAAGCAGTAGAAGTGTTTTTTTTAGGTAGAAACAATAAAAAAAAGTAATCAAGGGAATCTGAACACACCTTTAGTCTTCATTAGGAAAACTCAATGCAACAAGAATTAAAACAAAAGAAAAAATATTGCAGAAAATGCTGTTTTCAAGCAAGCCTTCTCTGAATGGAGTGTTATGCTACATTGTGCCGAAATGCTGGGAGAAACGATTAACCAATCAATTAAAAATGTAGATATTTTCGTGTATTCTTGCTCAGCAATTTCATTACTGCAATGGGCAAAAATGAAAGAATAAGATGTTATAAATTAGAGGAAAGAGATGCTTATGCCATCCTGTGGCAGCTGGCCTGGAAGATTAGGCCATTCTTAGGCTGTAATTGGATAATGCTGGCTTGGGTGATTTGAAGTAGAAGGCTAATCTAGGGAGTTTACAGTGACAACAAAACTGTTAGATTGCTGGCATGGTAACAGGAAAAGAAAAAAACAAAATGTAATGAGAGACTGGAATAGTTCTCTTGCCTGTGTCTTATGCCAGTGGCAGGTATCATTTACTATACATTGGTTTGCAAGTATGCTCATATTTAATATACATATTGTTATGTTTGCAAGGATAAAAACGTTAGCATAGATCATGAATGAATATATGACTACATGCATATTGTATGTGAAGGCTAATTTTAAACATAAATCAGAGTTCTGAGATGTAAGCTATGTGAACATATTTTAAACATAATATATATCATACATAACAGAGATATAGAATAATTATACTCTTTCAGCACTATGTGGCAACATCATTGTGAATGTGTTTTATAAAATGTACCCACGAGTTGGTACATTATCTTTAATGGATAAGGGGGATTGCCATAATCATAATTCATAATCCTATGACTGAGATGGAAATGAGTCATATGCTAATTGCTATAAGACCAAAAAGGAAAAAAAAAAGAACATGCATCAAACAATGCAATGTTAATTCTATAGGTTTTCAAGTAAGTACACTTCTCTTTTAAAAAAATTTTAAGCCTAGTGGCCAAAGTTTAAAAGATAATTTTATATCAGCATTTCCAAAAAATGGATATGGAAATTACCCAAAATGGGCCCCTCAAAAAGACCAGACAGAACAGGGTCCACCATGGACCTCTAAACACCTTTTTGATTCACCTAGAGGAAAAGTAGTCTCTGCCAACATCCTCCACCTCCTACAGGAATTGCCTCTAGGTCAAAAAGTGCTATGAACAAATGTTCATAACCTTTGAATATAGTTTTTCAGCTTCTAGAAAATTATCCTGCAGAATCTTGTAAGAGTACAAAGATGAATGTACAAGGATATTCATTGCACTATTGTTCATGATTTGTGCAATAACTAAAAGTTGATACCAATCCAAATGTTCAACAATAGAGACATATTTAAATAAATCATTATATGCACACAAAATGCAATATATATATATGTGTGTGTGTGTGTGTGTGTGTGTGTGTGTGTGTTAATGACAGATTCATCAGTATCACCATGGGAAGATGTACATGGATATTAATTGAAAAAAAGTATTCTGTAAAATGCTGCGTTGCACACTGCTATATATAAACATAGATAACTAATAAGGACCTACTGTATAGCATGGGAAACTTGACTCAGTACTCTGTAATGAACTCTATGGGAAAAGAATCGAAAAAAAGAGTACATATATGTATAACTAAAAGTGAAGAGGAACTACAGAGCCTCTTGATGAGGGTGAAAGAGGAGAGTGAAAAAGCTGTTTTGAAACTCAACATTAAAAAAACCAAGATCATGGCATCCAGTCCCATCACTTCATGGCAAACAGAAGGAGAAAAACTGGAAGCAGTGACAGATTTTATTTTCTTAGGCTACAAAATCACTGTGGACTGCAACTACAGCCATGAAATTCAAAGATGCTTGCTCCTTGGAAGGAAAATTATGACAAACCTAGACAGCATATTAAAAAGCAGAGACATCACTTTGCCAACAAAGGTCTGTATGGTCAAAGCCATGGTTTTTCCAGTAGTCATATATGGATGTAAGAGTTGGACCATAAAGAAATCTGAGCGCTGAAAAATAGATGCTTTCAAACTGTTGTGTTGGACAAGACTCTTGAGAGTCTCTTGGACAGCAAGATCAAACCAGTCAGTCCTAAAGGAAATCAGTCCTGAATATTCATTGGAAGAACTGATGCTGAAGCTGAAACTCCAATACTTTGGCCACCTGATGCGAAGAGCTGACTGACTGGAAAAGACACTGATGCTGGGAAAGATTGAGGGCAGGAACAGAAGGCGACAACAGAAGATGAGATGGTTGGATGGCATGATCAACTCAATGGACATGAGTCTGAACAAACTCTGGGAGACAGTAAAGGATAAGGAAGCCTGGAATACTGCAGTTCATGGGGTTGCAAAGAGTCAGACTGATTCACTTTGCTCTATACCTGAAACTAACACAATATTGTAAATCAACTATACTCCAATAAAAATGTTTTTAAATGCTATGTTGAATATGATCCATTTTCACAGTTGGTATCAGTATGTCAGGAAAAAAAATTAGAGGAATAAGCTGTAAGCTAGTGACAGTGGAAGCTAAAGAAGACTTTCACTTTTCAGTTTATGTATTTCTACAGCATTTGAATCTCATATAGTGTACATATATTAATTTCATAATGAGGAAAATGATTTCTAAATTATTTTTAAGACACTTAGATTTTGCACACACACAAATACACACACACACACACAGAAACTGAGCATTTTGACTGACTTAGGTCAAACTGATCAAAAATAGATGTAGAAACAGGCTAGGCTATACAGACTTGATTTTTCTCTTTAAGATGGTATTATGCACTAAATTGTGTCCTGTCAGAACTAATATTTTGAAGCCCTAATCCCCAGTAATTCAAAATGAGACTATGTTTTGAGATAGGGCCTTTAAAGAGCTAATTAAGTTAAAATGAGGTCATTAGGGTAAGTACATCCTGTGTACTTGATGTCTTTGTAAGAAGAGATTAGAACATAGACACAGAATGACCATATTAAGATACAGCCAGAAGGTGGCAGGAAAAGAAGGGGGTGACAGAGGATGAGATGGTTGGATGGCATCACCGACTCAATGGACATGAGTTGGAGCAAGCTCCGGGAGATGGTGAAGGACAGGGAAGCCTGGCATGCTGCAGTCCATGGGGTCGCAAAGAGTCAGACATTACTTAGCAACTAACAACAACAGAAGATGGCTATGTACAAGCCAAGGAGAGATGCTCAGAAGAAACCAATCCTGCTGACCCTTGATCTTGAAATTCTTGATCTTCCTGATTTGTGAGAAAATAAATTCCTATTGTTTAAAATACCACCCAATAAGTCGTATTTTGTTGTGGCAGCCCCAGCTAATTAATACAGATGGTAAACTCATAAGGAAAATTGTAAAACCAGTATAGATCTATATTTTAAATTTTACTTTATAACAACATAGATGACCCTTGAAAACATGCTAAGTGAAATAAAGTGAAAGTGAAGTCACTCAGTCGTGTCAGACTCTTTGCGACCCCATGGACTGTAGCCTACCAGACTTCTCCATCCATGGGATTTTCCAGGCAAGAGTACTAGAGTGGGTTGTCATTTCCTTCTCCAGGAGATCTTCCTGACCCAGGGTTTGAACCCGGGTCTCCCACATTGTAGGCAGACGCTTTACCAACTGAGCCACCAGGGAAGCGTCAGTTACAAAAGACCATATGTGTGACCATACTATATGATTCTATTTATATGAAATGTCCAGATTAGGAAAATCTATACAGATAGAAAGAGATAAGTGACTGCCTAGGCCTCTAATTTCTTGGAGGGAAATTAGAAATGACTACTAATGACTACAAAGTTTCTTCTGAGAATGTAGAGTGTGTCCTAAAATGAATTGTGGTGCTGGGTGTAGATCTCTGTGAACATACTAAACCTACTAATTGTAATGCGAAGTATATCATGAAAGACATTTTTAAAAAGTCATTTTATACAAATCAAGAGGAAAGTTACAAAACTGAAAATAGAGAAGCAACCACAGATGGATTAAGTAAAAAGAATTATTGTACAGTAGTTTACTCAACTCTCTACAGGTCAACTTGAAAACTTGGGTCAATGGCCTATTTCCTAGGAATCACCAAAATTAACTCTGAACAGAATGAAAACAAACCAGTTACTATAAAAGAAATTGAAAATGTTGTCAAATGTATGAAGCCAAGAAATCTCAGATAAATTCTACCAAATCTCCAAATACTGAATAACTCCAAGTTATATCACCTGTTTAATAGCACAGAAAAGAATCCAAAGTATCTTCTTCAAATTTTAAGAAAGCTTGAGCTCAATCACACTTATGAATCTCAATGCAAAAATACTATACAAAATACAAAAAAACAAAATTAGCCCATTGAAAGAATAACACACCAGTGACCAAGTTGATTTACTTCTGGGGGCAGGGATTTTTTTTAACGTTAGGAAATCCATCAATATAATTCACTATGTTAACAGATCAAGGGAGAAAAAGAATATGATCATTTCACACATGCCAAAAAGGCATTTGACAAAATTCAACATCCACTGCTGATTTAAAATATTCTTAATAAACTATATAAGTATATATTTACTTATATATTTAAGGATATATATATATATACTTATATATATTTAAGGATATATATATATACTTATATATATTTAAGGATATATATATATTTACTTAACATTATGGTATTGCAGAGAGAATTAGTTTTTAAGAAAGCTTCAGCTTCAGCATTAGTCCTTCCAGTGAATGTTCAGGATTGATTTCCTTTAGGATTGACTTGTTTGATCTCCTTGAAGTCCAAGGGACTCTCAACAGTCTTCTGCAACACAACAGTTTGAAAGCATCAATTCTTTGACACTCAGCGTTCTTTATGGTCCAACTCTCACATCTGTAAATGACTACTGGAAAAACCATAGCTTTGACCATACAGATCTTTGTTGGTAAAGTGATGTCTCTGCTTTTTAATACGTTGTCTAGGTTTGTCATAGCTTTCCTTACAAGGAGCAAGCATCTTTCAATTTCATGACTGCAGTCACTGTCCGCAGTGATTGTGGAGCCCAAGAAAATAAAATCTATCACTGTTTCCATTTTTTCCCCCATCTATTTGCCATGAAGTAATGGGACCAGTTGCTCCTTACCTCAAAATAATTCTAAATTGATCAAAGATTTAAACATTTTTTTAATGACAAAAAAAGTGGGAGTTTTTTTTTTTAAATATCCCAAAGTGAAGAAAAGACTTTTTCTAAACAGGACACAAAATCTAGAGGCCATAAAGAAAATATTGACAAACTTGAATGCATAAAAATTTGTGAGGTCTGCACGGGAAAAGCACTATAACCAAAGTCAAAAGACAAGCTGGATAATTATAGGCAATTCATAAAACAGACCTAGTTTTCTTGATAAAGAGCTCCTACAACTCAAAAAGGGGGGAAAAAACAATGGAAAAATAGGCAAAGAATATGGACAGAGTTAACAACAAAAAAAAGGAAATTGGTTTTAGAATGTCAAGATTACTGAAGTTCACTCTTAATTAAAGAGATGCACACTTACAAAGAGAAACAATTTTCACCTACTAAATTATCAAGCACCCAAAAGTTGGATAACATTATTTTTGATGCAGGTGCAAGAGAACACGCATTCTTACATTTCTGATAAGAGTGTACATTGGTGCTAGCAGCACAGAGATCAATTTAGCAATATCTATCCAAATTTAAAGTAGTTGATACAGCAATTTTATTTCAGAGAATTTATCTTGTTATACTCCCACATTTTCAAAATGACATATGTACAGGGGTATTTATTGCAGCATTGATTGCAATAGCAAGGGTTGGAAACAACCAAATGTCCATCAAACAGGAGACAGTTTAAATAAATTTTAAAAAACTATATGATTATACAAGTAATCTCTACAGGATGAGATGTGCTTTTCACTGCATACACTTTTGATTGGCCACACCATGTGGCATGTGGGATTTCAGTTCCCCAACCAGGGACTGAACCTGTGCTCTGGGACAGTGGAAGCAAGGAGTCCTAATCACTGGATTTCCAGGGAATTCCCTCATCATATACATTTTAAAATATTTCTTGAATTTTTTTTTTTTACTATATCCATAATTTACCTATTTTTTAAACTTATCAATTTATTTAATGAATATGTAGAAATCAGTATGTGCTAAACACGACTGACTTCCCAAACATTAGTTCAAATGTTTTTCATAACAACGCTACACAATAAGGACTCTTTTTATCTGTATTTCACAATGTGATGAAACCGAGGCACACAGGGTCACATTATGATTTCCATGGGCCCTGAACACTTTGGCTATTGTGGGACACCTCCACCATAAGAAAGTGTTGACAATTATATTTTCCAACTGCTTTGGTATATAAAGACAAATATAATGCAGCCTGGATTCATTATTGTATATTCATTAGTTTTATAATCACTTCTTCTGATGTTAGATGAAATTAAATTTAAAACATTTTCATTGATTCTTAAAACTAGAATAGGTCCTAGGTACTGTGTCTCCTGCAGGCACAGAGAGGTTATGTAAATTGCCCAAGGTCACACAGCCAGTAAATAGAAGAGCTGGGACTTGAACCCAGGTAGTATGGCTTCAGAATCTATGCTTTTAATCTGTATGCTAGATAAATAAATCACAGGGGGAAAATGGTGTAGTTATATATGTGCTAACATGGGACTACCTACAAGATACATTAAGTGGGGAAAAAAAGATACATTAAGTGGGAAAATCATGGGAGAAAATACTATACATATTATACATTTTTTAAAAAGGAAGTTTTACATACACACACATGCTATCTCTGTTTTTTAATGTATGGAGAAAAGGACTGGGGAACTGGAGGTCTGGAAAACTTCCACGTCATTGTATATCTCTTTGCACTACTGGATTTTGTTTGCTTTTTTTTATCATGAGCAAATATTTACAGATGAAGAAGCTGGAACTCAAACAAGGTTAAGTCACTTGCCCAAAATCATACATAGTAAAAAAAAAAAATACATATAAGTGTGAATAACTATTCTGCCAATTAATAATACATCGCCATTCCTAAGTATAGACCTATCAATGCATTCTTGCCAGATTTCATCATTTTAACCCAGTGGGCCAAGCTCTTTTTGTATTATGATTGTGAATGCATGGCATTCATCTTTATGAAATACTTAAATGAGGCAAGCATGCTTTCTATTTCCATCCAGGTTGTTGATGAAAATGTTTAACACATGATGGAGCTTAAGCAGAGCCCTGCTGGTGAGAACAGGGATCCCTCTAGGATCACATTAATAAATCTCTTTGGGTAATGAGCTACCAATCCAATGGACTGTACTATCATTCCACTCACACCCCCTAATCTGCCCTCACCCATCAGGCTATCTGGAGATTCCCAATGTTTTCTGCAAATTGTCCACACCATTCCCTTGTTGGATAAGCTGCTCTGACACCCATTTCACGGTAGGTGTTCAAAATTAATAAACAGTTGGTTTCTTTACTAAGTTCTGCAGGTTTCTAAAGTTTACAACCTGGCCCCAGAATTCAAATAAAAGCTGTTTCAGAAAGACTAAGATTTCCACCCCCAAGGTTTTTATAATACATTTATACAGGACATTTCAAAAAGCAGAGATATACAGCCGTTTCCCCACTGGAATCAACCCACTGCAGCCTAAAATAGCCCTGACAACTGAACAGAGCAGCTGGCAAAAGGACAGACGTCTCTAGCCCTGGGGAGAAGGAAGCTAAATGCGTGCCTCTGGGAATTTCCGAAGAAGCACTCTCCGTAACAACCCCTTACTCTATTTCTGGCTACAACACACAAGCTATAATCTAAGTATTGGAAGAAGAATATATTCTCTGGTTTCCTCTATAATCATACACTATGGCATTAAATGTTTATATAGGTAATCCTAATGGAACACACTTGCTAAGTTTCTGAAAGGTTTACTGTAAAGCAGTAAACAAGGAATTCTTTTTTTTTTTTTCATTGATTTGCCCTACCAAATTAGGAGCCACATTGCCCTGCAAAGGATTTCGTTACCTGGTTAGTTTTTTAAATTGCAAATTATAAATGCTATTGTGTTGTTCAGTCTCTCAGTTGTGTCCGACTCTTTGCGAGCCCATGGACTGTAGCACGCCAGGCTTCCCTGTCCATCACCAACTCCCAGAGCTTGCCCAAACTCATGTCTATCGAGCTGGTGATGCCATCCAACCATTTCATCCTCTTTTGTCCCCTTCTCCTCCTGCCCTCAATCTTTCCCAGCATCAGGGTCTTTTCCAGTGAGTCGGTTCTTCACATCAAGTGGCCAAAGTATTGGAGCTTCAGCTTCAGCATCAGTCCTTCCAATGAATATTCAGAGTTGATTTCCTTTAGGATTGACTGGCTTGACCTCCTTGCTGTCCAAGAGACTCTAAAAGAGTCTTCTCCAACACCACAGTTCGATAGCATCATTTTTTGGTGCTCAGCCTTCTTTATGGTCCAACTCTCACATCTGTACATGACTACTAGAAAAACCATAGCTTTGACTAGATGGACCTTTGTCAGCAAAGTGGTGTCTCTGCTTTTTAATACACTGTCTAGGTTTGTCATAGCTTTTCCTCCAAGAAGCAAGTGTCTTTTAATTTCATGGCTGCAGTTACTGTTCACAGTGATTTTGGAGCCCAAGAAAATAAATGCTATAGAATTTTCAACTATATATCTTAGAGGAAAATGTGATTAACACTAAGATAATAAATAACATGTTTTACTCAAAATATCACAGATAGAATGACTAAATCAAAAACAGTAGAATGTTAGAGATTCTGGTAATAGGATTACTTAGCTAATACTGCCTCACATATTGTTCCACTATGAAAGCTCAGTTGTGCACCATTACTAGTATTTTCCTAAATGTACCATCCCCCTTCAGACCTCTCTGATGGAGTCTGTATGGCTCATTAGAGGAATTGTTTTGTTAGAAGAAGAACAATGCACAAAGTAGGGTATGTTTAGACATGCCACTTACTGGCAGCTAGCTGGTTAATGTCCATAAAATAATTAATAAATTAAATTATCACTATACTATTCCAAACTTACTGGTTAAAATGGTGGTATTCTTCTCATTGAGGTATGTCATTTTATCAAAATAGTGTTTGTTGAGATCAACAAAATGCTGATCATAGATATCAGCTTATTAACCCTTTGATGTCATTTATCACTCTAGCATAGAACAATAATAGCTAACTTTTACAGAGTATTCACTATATACCAAGATACTGTGATAAATGTTTTACATGTATTATCACATTTAAGGCTGACAGCCACCCTAAGGTACAAAACAACGAAGATCAAAGATCCTGTGTACCATAAATAAGACTCAGCACAATCAAATGAATAAATATATAACTATTTAAAAATAATAAAAGGGGCTTCCCTTGTAGCTCAGTCAGTAAAGAATCTGCCTGCAGTACAGGAGACCCTGGTTCGATCCCTGGGTTGGGAAGATCCTCTGCAGAAGGAAATGGCAACCCACTCCAGTATCCTTGCCTGGAAAATCTCATGGACAGAGAAGCCTGGTGGGCTGCAGTCCATGGGGTCACAAAGAGTCGGGCACGACTGAGCGACTAACACTTACTTACTTACTGAAAATAATAATAAAATAAAAATAACAACAATTTAAAAATAGAAAATGAGGTTGCTGTTTGTATCACACTAAATGAATTTACTGGTTTCAGTTTCTCTAAATCAATCACTGATGAATGAGAGACACCTATCCACTCAGGCTGAACTCTGTCAATTAGTCTATGTATCTGTAAATGGCTTTTAATTAGATTACAAAGGAATTTCACCCTCGGTCCCGCCAATATCACAGCTTTGAAGCCTTTAGGAAAAGTGACAGAGTGCCCTACTAAGAGAAGGGCTAGAAAGAGAAATGAGAAAGATATTTTTTCTGAGGCTTGACTAAGGTATATGGCAGGAAAGGCCTAGAGGTTCATTGACTAGGAGCACATTAGTCCAGTGCTCTTAAGATTCAACTCTCTTTTGCATAATAAATTATAAAAAGTTCTCACACAGTTAAGAATAACAATCTTCATTATATACTATATTCAACAGATCACAACTCTAACTAAATATATTAATACTCCTAATACTGATATTTCAGATAATTGTTTTATAGTTAAGAAGTCATATTAGTAAATATAGATTTTAAAACAATGATCCTGACTTTTTTGACTGATGTACTAAAAAGATATAAACTAGCCAATTGACCTGCATTCTGACTTCCTCTGAATTACATACAGCTCCCCACATCAGTCCGAGAGTTTCCAAAATAACTGCTCTTCTCTCAAAGTCTCCCTTGAATAACTATTGACTGATTATCACAAAAGCATTCCTATATCTTTTCCCCTAAACCACAGGCAAATTGCCTATTTTTCACTCTCACTCCAAAAGAAATAAATTTCCTATTCACATCCCAAATCAGTTACTACATTTATGCTGTTTCTCTTGATTTAGGGGTGGTAACAATTATTATTATTTCTAGTATTAGTCATGGTCTTCCAGAGAATAGCAAGGCTATAATTCATGCTTTACTGCAATTGGTAAATCAGAAAAAAAACAGAAGAAGCCCATAATTTAAATTCTCTTTGGGTTCTTAATCTAAGACTCTGACATTTGAATTAGGATCAGTAATATATAGTTAAGACTAAACCATGAAGCAAGCCTATATAAATTACCATAAAATCTAACTCTATCACCTAGAGTGATAAACTCTAGAGTGATAACTCATAAATTAAGAATTGAGATTGAAACTCTACTTCTAATCCTCAGTATTAAAACTACAGTTCATATCATGCTAAATAGATATATATTTTGTTTTCATTTATTTTGCCTGTCACTTAGGTTAGGGCCTTTTATCTAAACTAAAAGTCAATAATTTGCAGATGACAAGTTATTCCTTTGAAAACATATTTTCCCAATTAATAAAATTCCAGAAAGCACTTTTATACCATCAAATCTACACTCCATTATTCTTAGCAATAGGAATTACATCCTATTTCTTCTTAGTTGTGATTTAAGTCTATACTCTTTTCTTTCCCATTCTCTCCTTTTTCCCTTTGATGCCTCTTTTCTTAGAATCATGGATAAGGTACAACTGCATGAGATTGAAATACTGTTTATAAACAGAATGACAAAACTATTGCATGTGATGCAGAGGGAGGTGGTCTTTGATTCCATGTTTCCAAATTATATATGAATGGCTGAGTCATTGGGGTGGAAGTCAATATTTCCATTTTCTTTCCCATATCACTGGGGCTTTCCTCTTCTCCTAGTTACACTTCCGCCACTGTTACTTTGCCAAACACTACCTAGTATCTCTTCCACTCAGTTCTAGTCCCATTTTGCCTAAATGCTGGTTGGCAAATGGAGACTGGGAAAAAGAAAATGATGTTACTGATGAGGAAGAGAGGAACTAGGGTTCCTTGAACATACTTTTGTGCCATGCACTGAGCCAAATATTTTATACATGTCATCTCATTTAATTCTACAACAGCCTTAAATAATTGGAGCTATTATTCTCAATGTAAGATCATGGCATCTTGTCCCATTACTTCATGGGAAATAGATGGGGAAACAGAGGAAACAGTGTCATACTTTATTTTGGGGGGCTCCAAAATCACTGCAGATGGTGACTGCAGCCATGAAATTAAAAGACGCTTACTCCTTGGAAGGAAAGTTATGACCAACCTAGATAGCCTATTAAAAAGCACAGACATTAGTTTGCCACGAAGGTCCATCTAGTCAGGGCTGTGGTTTTTCCAGTGGTCATGTATGGCTGTGAGAGTTGGACTGTGAAGAAAGCTGAGTGCCGAAGAATTGATGCTTTTGAACTGTGGCATTGGAGAAGACTCTTGAAAGTCCCTTGGACTGCAAGGAGATCCAACCAGTCCATTCTAAAGGAGATCAGTCCTGGATGTTCTTTGGAAGGACTGATGCTAAAGCTGAAACTCTGGTACTTTGGCCACCTCATATGAAGAACTGACTCATTGGAAAAGACTCTGATGCTGGGAGGGATTGAGGGCAGGAGGAGAAGGGGAAGACAGAGGATGAGATGGCTGGATGGCATCACCAACTCGATGGACATGAGTTTGGGTGGACTCTGGGAGTTGGTGATGGACAGGGAGGCCTGGTGTGCTGCAGTTTATGGGGTCGCAAAGAGTCAGACACGACTGAGCAACTGAACTGAACTGAACTGATTCTCAATGGACAGATGATGAAATTGAGGCTAAAACCTTTTAAAATGTGCTCAATACTTAGGCAGCTAGCAAAGGTTAAAAAAAAAAAAGAGAGAGAGAGAGAAAGACAGAGGCAAACTTTACTCACCTTACTCCTTACCACCTCTCTGAAGCCCTCAACCTCACGGCTCAGTTTCATGGGACCATGCAGGTCACTGGCCTCCAGCCCCATATTCTCAATTGTCTTCAAATATAACTCTCAATGTTCAGTTGCTCAGTCATGTCTGACTCTTTCCAACTCCATGGACTGCAGCACGCCAGGCTTCCCTGTCCATCACCAACTCCTGGAGCTTGCTCAAACTCATGTCCATCGAGTCGGTGATATCATCCAACCATCTCATCCTCTGTCGTCTCCTTCTCCTGCTGCCTTCAATCTTTCCCAGCATCAGGGTCTTTATTTTAACTCTTAAATGTTACCTAGAATAAAGTCATATATACAATCTTAGAGACAAATAAACGGATGGAGAGATCTTCGTGAAATTTCATTTCCAGGAATCTGGGGGACTAGATCTCTTTTAGAAATCTCCTGCTACATAATAACTAGAAATTCTGTAGGTTTTGTTGTTATTGTTGCTTAGCCATTAAGTTGTGTCCAATTCTTTGTGACCCCATGGACTGTAGCCTACCAGGCTCCTCCGTCCATGGGATTTCCCAGGTAAGAATACTGGAATGGGTTGCCAATTCATTCTCCAGGGGATCTTCCTGACCCAAGAATCAAACTCCTGTCTCCTACACTGGCAGGTGCGTTCTTTACCACTGAACCACTAGGGATGCCCTCTGTAGATTTATCTAATCTTTCTGATGTGCAACAAAACTCAGCCCACAAGAGAAAAGAAAAATCTCCAGAGGTCAAAAACAAAAAGAAGTTGATAGCAGAACACTAATCAAATGTTGATGCTTCAACAGCCCTGAGTGTTTTTGCAGTTGTCAGTAATGAACATTCAAAGAGATATTAGCAGAAAATTTTTCAGAAATTGTGGAAGTTATAAAGCCTCAAATTCTAAAAGCATAAACCATAAACAGGATTAAAAAAAAAAGAAATTCCAAACTGTAAAGGAAAACTCAAGATTTCTGAGTTTTGAACCTCAGGTAAGTCTACCTCCCATGTTGGGAAAAACCTCTTTCTTCCCTCCTGTTTCTCCTTTCCTTTACATAGACACCCTACTCACAAAGAACACTTCACTCCTGATGCTCCAATCACCAAATGTGACGTCAACCAATTCTCTGTAACACCAGCTGTGTATCCTATAATTTTAAATTTGATTCTAATACTATCTACCTGGAGATACTGTCAGGTTCCATAAGTTAAGGGCTCAGTCCCACAAGACTGTTCCTACCCCACTTCAGATGCCAGTTATAAGTAGTAAGTCTCCAGGTTACCCACAACTTCCATCCAATTTAGTTATTGATACAAATCAGAGGTTCCTACAACTCCCCTCCTTAGGCTTGTTTAATTTGCTATAATAATTCACAGAATCAGGGAAACACTTATATTTACCAGTTTATTAAAGAATATAAAGGCTACAGATGAACAGCCAGACAAAAGAGATACACAGGGCAAGGTCTGGGAGGATCCTAAATGGAGGAACACCTGTTCCTGTGGAGCTGGGATATGTCATCCTCCCAGTATGGATGTGTTTTACCAACCCTGGAGCTCTCTGAACCCCCTACTATTGAGATTTTATGGAGGCTTCCATAAGTTTTTTGGGCATGATCCATCATTAACTCCATTGCCAGCCCCTCTTCCCTCTCTGGATAATATGGAGGGAGCTGAAAATCTCAAGATTTTTATTATGGCTTGGTCTTTCTGGAGATTACTCCCATGCCGGAACCATGCAAGAACTCACCCAGAATCACCTCAGCAGAACAAAAGATGCTCCTCCTTGCTCTGATCACTTAAGAATTTACCAGGGTTTTAGGAGCCCTGTGTCAGGGATAGGGTCAAAGACAGAATTAGAACAAAAGATGCTCCCAGTATTTTTATCACTTAGGAAATTACAAGGGATTCAGTAGCTCTGTGCCAGGAACTGAAACAGAAATCAATATATATATATTTTTTAATACCTCACACAAATCTAAATACATTGCTGTCAAATATTAAAAAAAAAAAAAACTTAAAGCAGCCAGAGAGAAAAGATAGATTATTATATATAAAAAAAAAACTGACAGGAGGCATCTCAAAAGCAACAATAAAAGCCAGAAGAAAATAAAATAATATTTTCAAAGTGCTGAGAGAAAATAATTGTCAATCTGGAATTATGTAACCAGCAAAACTAGCTGTCAAAAAACTACATACAGCAAAATAAAAACATTTTCAGACGAATGAAAATTAGAGAGACTTCCCTGGTGGTCCAGTGAGTAAGAATCTACCTTCCAATGCAGGGGACACAGGTTTGATCCCTGGTCAAGAAACTAAGACCCCACATGCTGTGGGACAACTAAGCCTGTTGCCACAACTAAAGAAGCCGTGCACCACAACTACTGAGCCCATGTACTCTAGAGACCATACTCCGCAACAAGGGAAGCCAGAGCACTGCAACTAGAGAAAGCCTGTGCACCACAATGAAGAGTCCACACACCACAACAAAGACCTAGTGTGGCTAAAATAACAGAAAAAATTTAAATTAAAAAAAAATTAGAAGTTTTACCAAAAGACCTTCATCAAAGGAAATTCTAATAAATAAACTTAAGAAACTGCCTGTGAATGTAGGAGATAGGGGTTCTATCCCTGGGTTGGGAAGATCCCCTAGAGAAGGAAATGGCAACCTATTTCAGCATTCTTGCCTGGAAAATCCTATGGACATAGCAGCCTGGAGGGTTATAGTCCTTGGGGTCACAAACAGTCGGACACAAATTGGCAACTCAACAACAATAAACTGAAGAAAGAAGAAAAAGGAACCCATGACTGGGAAGGAAATCAGAAAATACGTGGTCAAAGTCAAACAAGCATTGGCTGTATGAAACAATATTAACAATATATGATTTGGATAAGGGGGAAGTAAATACTGGACAACAGTAAAAAGTACAAATGCAGAGGTGTGGGGTTTCAGTGGAGTTAAAGCATTCTGAAGTTCTTGTTTTGATTTGGAAGAGGGTAGAGATGTTCATTTTATTAGTAAAGAGAGTTTATTTAGTCAAAATGCATGTTAAAAGTTCTTTCAGCAATATAAAAAAGGCTTAAATATGAGTAAACTGGCATCCCCAAAACTACAATGGGCACAAACACAAAAATCCGTTAGAAAAGACTGAACTCTCTATCTAAAAAGATTTGGAAAGGGACAGCCTAGTAAGACAGAAAACTTTTAGACAACAACTACTCTGCAGCAGTCAAACATCGTCCATACAAACAAGCTAAAGAAAAAAATCACATAATCATATCAATAGATGCAGAAAAAGAATTTGATAAAATCCAACACTATTCATAAGAAAAAAAAATCTCAGAAAAACTAAAAATATAGAGGAACTTCCTCAACTTGATAAAGAAATCTACAAAATCCCCTCAGCTGACATCATACTTAATGTAAGAAACTAGATGGTTTCCTCCTAAGATCAGGAACAAGGCAAGGATATCTACTCTGAACCAGTCTTATTTATCATGGTGCTGGAAATTGTAGCCAGTGCAATAAGACCAAATAAAAAAAAGGTATACAGACGTGAAAAGAGGAAATAAAACTGTCGCTATTTGCAGACAACATGATTGTCTATGCAGAAAGTTCCAAGGGATCTACTATAGATGCCTTACAAGTTCAGCAAAATTTAAGTATACAAGATAAATACATAAAAATCCACTGAATTTCTATATAATATTAATATACGAAAAGTTCCAGAAGAACTCAATGTCAACTATTCTACAGTCGTCCAGCATTTGAAGCAAATTGGAAAGGTGAAAACACTCAGTAAGTGGGTGCCTCATGAGCTGACCACAAATCAAAAAAATAATCATTTTGAAGTGTCTTCTCTTATTCTACGCAACAACAAGCCATTTCTCAATCGGATTGTGATGTGTGATGAAAAATGGATTTTATATGACAAGGGGCGAAGACCAGCTGAGTGGTTGGACTGAGAAGAAGCTCCAAAGCACTTCGCAAAGCCAAACTTCACCAAAAAAAAGGTCATCATCACTCTTAGGTGGTCTGCTGCCTGTTTGATCCACTACAGCTTTCTGAATCCCAGTGAAACCATTGTATCTGAGAAGTATGTTCAGCAAATCAATGAGATGCACTGGAAACTACAATGCCTGCAGCCAGCATTGGTCAACAGAAAGGGCCCAATTCTTCTCCACAACAATGCCTGACTGCCCATGACACAACCAATGCTTCACAAGTTGAACGAATTGGGCTACAAAGTTTTGCCTCAACCGCCATATTCACCTGACTTCTTGCCAACCAACTACCACTTCTTCAAGAATCTTGACAACTTTTTGCAGGGAAAACACTTCCACAACCAGCAGGAGGCAGAACATGCTTTCCAAGAATTCATCAAATCCCGAAACATGGATTTTCACGCTATAGGAAAAAGCAAATTTATTTCTTGTTGGCAAAAAAATGTGTTGATTTAATGGTTCCTAGTCTAGTTATAATGATTTAAAATTCATGGTCCAAAACTGTAATTAAATTTGCACCAATCTAATAGTAATGAAAACATCTACACCAAAGTACCAAAATTTAAATAAAATACAATTTATAATTGCTCAAAAATTAATTAAATGTGTAGGTGTAATTCTAATAATAAGGGCTTCCCTAGTGGCTCAGCAGTAGAGAATTTACCTGCCAGTGCAGGAGATGGAGGTTGATCCCTGGATCGAGAAGATCCCCTGGAGAAGGAAATGACAACCCACTCCAGTATTCTTCCTAGGAAATCTCATGGACAGAGGAGCCTGGTGGGCTAAAGTCCATAGGGTCACAAAAGAGTCGGACACGACTTAGCAACTAACTAACAACAAAACATGTATACCTGTGGCGGATTCATTTTGATATTTGGCAAAACTAATACAATTATGTAAAGTTTAAAAATAAAATAAAATTAAATTTAATTTAAAAAAAAAGAAAAAAACACATACAGGACTTAAATGCTAAAAATTACAAAATGCTTATAAAATAAATCACATATCTAAACACAAGTTCATGGCTTAGAAGACTCAACATAGTAAAGAAGTCAATCCTCTCCCAAACTGATACACAGTTTTAATGCAGAAGGAAATGGCAATGTACTCCAGTATTCTTGCCTGGGAAATCCTATGGACAGAAGAGCCTGGTAGGCTACAGTCCACAGGGTCGCAAGAGTTGGACACGACTGAGCAACTAAACCTACCTAACTTATCAAAATCTAAACAAAATTTCTTATAGATCTAAACAAGATTATTCCATAATTACATAGAAAAACAAAGTAACTAGAATAGCTAAAACAACTTTGAACAAGAATAAAGTGGAGAGATTCAGTCTATATGATTTTAAAACTTATTATAATGTTATAGTAATCAGGACTGTGTGATACTGGTAGAGGGACAGACACATAGACCAATGAAATAAAATAGAGAACCCAGAACTAGACCTGCACAAATACACCCAACTGAGTTTTGATAGAGGTGGAAAGGCAACCCAATGGAAGAAACATAGACTTTTTAACAAATGATGGAGCAACTGGTCATCCATCAGCAAAAAATGAAACTCAATCTAAGTCTCATGCCTTATACAAACATTAACTAAAAATAGATCAGGTATTTAAAAATAAAACTATAAAACTTTTATGAGAAAATCATTGGGATCTGGGGTAGGCAAGGCATTCTTAGATTTGACATCAAAAGCAGGATCCATAAAAGAAAAAATTGGTTAAGTTGGGCTTCACCAAAATGAAAACCTTTTGCCCCGTGAAAGATCCTATTAAGAACATGAAAAGAGAAGCTACAGAATGGAAGAAGATAGTCCAAATATTCCAAAGGACTAATATATGGAATATATTTTTTAAAAAAACTGAAAACTCAACAGCATTAGAAAAATGGGCAAAAGACATTGAAGAGGCATTTCACCAAAGAGGATATACATATGACAACATGAAAATATGTTAAAAGTCATTAGATGGATTTTCCTGGTCGTACAGAGGATGGGAATTCGCCTGCCACTTCAGGGGACACAGATTCAATCCCTGATCTGGGAAGATTCCACACGCTGCAGAGCAACCAAACCTGTGTGCCACAAGTACTCATGCTCTAGGCCTTGCAAGCCTCAACTGCTGAGCCTGCGTGCTGCAACTACTGAAGCCCGTGCATCTAGAGCTCGGCAATGAGAAGCCACTACAATGAGAAGCCTGAGCACTGTAACAAAGATTAGTCCCTGCTCACCGCAACTAGAAAAGGCCCTTGTGCAGCAATGAAGACCCAGCTCAGCCAAAAGTAGATAAATCATTTTTTAAAATAAAATCATTAGCCACTAGGGAGATGAAAATCAAAATGGTGAGATATTACTACTATAAGAAGGGCAAAAAAAAATAATAATAATAATAATGGCAACATCCAAATACCAGCAAGGATGTAAAAAAACTATTATTCATACGTTGCTGGTGGGGATGTAAAATGGTACAGCCACTCTGGAAAACAGTTTGGTAATTTCTTAAAAAACCGAACATGCAACCATTATATGACTCAGCAATTGCACTCCCGGGCATCTATCCCAGGGAAATGAAAAGTTATGTTCACACAAAAACCTATGCAAGAATGTTTATAGTAGTTTTATTCATAATAGTCAAAAACTAGAAATCACTCAGATGTCCTTCAACAGGTAAATAGCTAAACTGTGTTACACTCATACTATGGAATAGTATTCAGCAGCAAACTGGAATGAATGTCACCTCATATCCATTAGCATGGCTACTATAAAAAAAAAAAACAGAAATGTTGGTGAGGATGTGGAGAAATTGGAACCATAGTACATGTTTACAGTATTGTAAAATGGTGCAACCAGTATGGAAAACAATGTGGAAGTTTCTCAAAAGTTTAGAACTACCAAATAATCTAGCAATCTCACTTTGGATATATATCCAAAAGAATTGACAGCAGAGTCTCAAAGAGATATTTTCACTCCCATATTCATAGCAGCAGACGGAAGCAACCCAAATGTCCATCAATAGACAAATGAATAAACAAAATGTGATAGCCCGCCAGGCTCCTTCATCCCTGGAACTCTCCAGGCAAGAATACTGGAATGGGTAGCCATGCTCTTCTCCAGGGAATCTTCCCAACTCAGGGGTCAAACCTGGGTCTCCTGCATGGCAGGCAGATTCTTTCCTTTTTGAGCCAGGAGGGAAACCCTATACACATACAGTGGCATATTATTCAGTCTTTAAAAAAAGGAAGGAAATTGTGGCACATACTATAACATGGATTAAGCTTAATGACATTATGATAAATAAAATAAGCCAGTTACAGAAGACAAATACTCTATGACTCCACTTATATGAGGTGTCTAAAGTAGTCAAATTCATAGAAACAGAAAGTAGGATGGTGGTTAATCAGGGACTTGTGGGGGTGGGGGAAATGGGGAGCTGTTGTTTAGTAGGTGTAAAGTTTCCATTTCACAAGATGAAGAGTTCTGGAGATTGGTTGCACAAGAATGTGAATGTACTTAACATGCCTGAACTGTACACATAACACTGGTTAAGGTGGTAAATTTTGTTACGTATATTTTACCACAATTAAAACTTTTTAAAAAAACTTTCATCGTGTAAGTTTAACCTTGTCTTTCATTTCTAATATGTGCCTATATAACATATTATAAATCCTTATTTTATACAAACCCAGGAATCATTCTGAATAATATTTCAGAATATTATTGTCCATGCACAATATTGTCCATGTTAAGAAAAAACAACTTCTAAAAAAAAGAAAAAAACAACTTCTTAAATGTGTTGTTGTTGTTCAGTTGCTAAGTTTTGTCTGACTCTTTGCAACCCCAAGGACTGCAACACACATGGCTTCCCTATCCTTCACCATCTCCCAGAGTCTGCTGAAATTCATGTCCTTTGAGTTGGTGATGCCATCCAATCATCGCATCTCAATCCCTTCTCCTCCTCCTGCCCTCAATCTTTCCAAGCATCAAGGTCTTTTCAAATGAGTCAGCTCCTCCTATCAGGTGACCAAAGTATTGGAGCTTCAGCTCCAGCATCAGTCCTTTCAGTGAATATTCAGGGTTGATTTCCTTTAGGATTGACTGGTTTGATCGTCTTATTGTACAAGGGACTCTCAAGAGTCTTCTCCAGCACCACAATTTGAAAGCATGAATTCTTTAAATGTAAGTAAACACTTTAAATATGCCACAATTTGAATCCTTCACTTGGCATTTATTTTTAATAAATCCCCAAGATTAAACCTTGCCACATTTCTCTAGACCTCTGGAGTCTTTGCTCCTCTTTTTCAACCACCTTTCCCTTTCCTCAAACTATGTTCTATTTCTTCACTTTTTTTATTGTTCCCATCCCATTTCTTTCTACAGAATCCTCTCCCTAGGGTCCCTCAACTCAAGATCCTTTCATTTCTGTCTCCTTTCCATACTCAGCCTGCATTCATCTTATTGAGCCAGAATGGCAGACCAGGAAAGCTGCCACTAGCTACTTGGACCTAGGGAGTCTCCAGTTCTGTTTGTCAGGAAATAGCAGGGAATGCTCTAGAACTGGGGTAAGGAGTACTGAGTTAGAAGGCAGCAAGACAGAATAGACTTTTGTATGAGGCTGAAGTCAAAGCTTAGAAACTACCTTCAAAGTAAGGAAGAAAAAGTTGATAGAGTTGGGTAAAGTCCTCACTAATCATTGATGGGACAGGTCTCTTTGTTCAAAACAGAACCACAGTCACTGTTAGGAAACCACACAGCCCACAAATAAAGGGACAATTGGTTGGGTCAGCACTACCCCTAATAAACATGAGTCCTTAGTGGAGATCAGAATAGATACAAATGGATTCCAAAGACACACTTTGGAAAAGTAACTATTAGCTTTGCAAAGCGGAGCCTGGACTAGAGAAGCCTGATCTGAATACTCTCTAAGCATGCCACTCCAAATTGTTCTGCAGCTGATAGGAAAAGACACTGCCACAGTTTCATGGGTGTTCCTAGCCAAGTGTATCCAGAACCATCTTGAAATTCTTCATGATTTTATCTTTGAATTTATGTTTTGTAAGTGAATTCCAATGGGACAATAGATCATGTTCATGAGCAGAGAAGATACGTGGAACAAAGAAAAAAAGCTTTGTATTTTAGTACCTTTAACAGCAATTTTCCCCTTGCTTTTGAAAAAAAGCATTTTCATTTTGCAATGGGCCTTGTATCAGGCAGCTGGTCCAGCATGAGCACATTTTCCCTGCAAGACACATCAACCACCTCAAATCTAACAACCAGGTACTCTAGCTCTCCTTCAAGCAGGCTGGAACTTGATGGTACTTTAATGGGGTTTTTTTCCCCTTAATTTCACAAATATATTAGAGGAAATTCCTTAAAAAACTGGAAATAGAAGTGCCTTATGACCCAGCAATCCCACTGCTGGGCATACACACCGAGGAAACCAGAAGGGAAAGAGACACATGTACCACAATGTTCATCGCAGCACTGTTTATAATAGCCAGGACACAGAAGCAACCTAGATGTCCATCAGCAGATGAATGGATAAGAAAGCTGTGGTACATATACACAATGGAGTATTACTCAGCCATTAAAAAGAATACATTTGAATCAGTTCTAATGAGGTGGATGAAACTGGAGCCTATTATACAGAGTGAAGTAAGCCAGAAAGAAAAACACCAATACAGTATACTAATGCATATTTATGGAATTTAGAAACATGGTAACAATAACCCTGTATACGAGACAGCAAAAGAGACACTGATGTATAGAATAGTCTTTGGACTCTGTGGGAGAGGGAGAGGGTGGGATGATTTGGGAGAATGGCATTGAAACATGTATAATATCATATAAGAAACGAATCACCAGTCCAGGTTCGATGCAGGATACAGGATGCCTGGGGCTGGTGCACTGGGAAGACCCAGAGGGATGGTATGGGGAGGGAGGTGGGAGGGGGGTTCAGGATGGGGAACACGGGTACACCTGTGGTGGATTCATGTTGAGGTATGGCAAAACCAATACAATATTGTAAAGTAATTGGCCTCCAATTAAAATAAATACACTTAAATTTTAAAAAAAAGAAAATAGATTAATGAAAAAAAGATTAATCAAAAATAAAAATATATAAAAATCATTGCTAATCCCAAGAACCGGAGATAACCATTCTAGATATTTTGGTATATATTCTACTTATGTGAACATGTACTCATTTTTATAACATTTCTATAAGAACAAATGTTAAATCACAACTTTTTAGTAATGTGTTCTTTTATTCCCTGGTGGCTCAGGTGGTAAAGTATCCACCGCCTGCAATGCAGAAGACCTGGGTTTGATCCTTGGGTTGGGAAGATCCCCTGGAGAAGGGCATGGCAACCCACTCCAGTATTCTTGCCTGGAGAATCCCATGAACAGAGGAGCCTGGTGGGCTAGAGTCCATGGAGTCACAAAGAGTGGGACACAAATGAGTGACTAAGCATGCATGCATGCACTATATTAATACATTAAAATATGTTTATGTCACTAAATATATACATTTTTGTTTTCAAAAGGAAATAAACATGTTAATTTTTCTAATTATAAAAATAATATTAGCTCACTGGGGGAAAGCATCAGGAAATAGAGAAATGTATAAATAAGAGTGAAATTTTTACTTAATCTCACCATCCATAGATAATCACTGCTAACAATTTGCTGTAAATACTTGGAAACCTTCTTCTGTGTGTATGTGTAAATACACACATACAAGTTTTATATTATATACACTTTAAACAAATAAGGGATCACACTCTATGTTTAGTGATAAAATCTTTTTAATTTTCCTATAGAATATGGGTATATTTCTATGAGAATATAGATCACTATATGTGGTGGTTTAGTTGCTAAGTCATGTCCAACTCTTTTGCAACCCCATGGACTGTAGCCTGCCAGGCTCTGCTGTCCATGGGGTTCTCCTGGCAAGAATACTGGAGTGGGTTGCCATGCCCTTCTCCAGGGGATCTTCCCAACCCAGGGATTGAGCCCACATCTCTTGTGTCTCCTGAATTGGCAGGCAGATTCTGTACCACTGAGCCACCAGGGAAGCCCCTGATCACTATACACTTTTATATAAGTGAGATTATCCTATATATAATATTCTTCATCCTGACTTTATCTCCTAACAATATGATTCAAATGTGTTTCCCATCCTGATACACATTGACTTCTCTTATTCTTTGTAATGACTGAAGAATTATTAAACTAAGGCTTATTAATACTCACTAAGTAGATTTATTATACTATAACCATTCCTCAGATGATGAAACATTTAGCTTGTTTCCAATTTTCAATTTTTAAGGCAATACTGTGATGAACATTTAGTTGCATATATGTGTGTATATGAGTGTGTATGTTTGGACCCATTAAAATCGTTTCTTTAGAATAAACTACTAGGTGTATAATGGCTAGATTAAAGGATATGAACAAGAAATTTATACTTTACAGTTCATATTGAGCAAATATGTGCAGACACTTTATTTTTTTTATATCTAAAGTTTCTTTAATACCCTTATTCTTCTGGATGATACAGGAGGCATACAGACACAAATTTGTCAATTAAAGATATCTGTAACTTGTTAAGTTTAAAAAATAATATTTTTCTATTTCAAATAATCTACTTTGAGTAAATGCCTAGACTTTCAATGTTTCACTCCGTTCTCCTTCCCAAGATGTCCTCATGGTTATTGAGGCTGGGCCCCTGGCCACTGGCTGTCCTTTGAGTCTCAGTAGCCCAGGGCATCACTAGTCTGTAGAACTCCCTGCATCTTAGCTGTCACAGTAACATTCTTCAGCCAACCTAGAGATGTTTATTTTAAAAACTTAGAAGTGCAAAGGATAAGTTCTCTTTGGCTGAGACATCTTCAGGATGCTGGACAAAGTATCAGTTATCTTGGAGTGGAAACCCCCCTGAACTATTATTAAGGGCATCAACCGATCACTGGAGTTCCCCCAGTTTTCCACCTCCACCCTAGTAACCCTACCAACAAACCTTCTCAAGAAGAAGGCAGGCTTTTACCTAGTCCCTGGCTGCAGCTACAACGTGCCAGCAACTGAAATCCCTGTTGCCCTTTGCCTTTAGCCTTGCCTACCCTACACCAACGTGCTCCTGAGTTATTAAAATTTCTTGTATCAATTTCTTGTTCATATCCTTTAATCTAGCCATTATACATCTAGTAGTTTATTCTAAAGAAATGATTTTAATGGGTCCAAACATACACACTCATATACACACATATATGCAACTAAATGTTCATCACAGTATTGCCTTAAAGTTATTAAAACTAACCTCAGTTCAAGTGTCATCACCTCCAGGAAATCTTCCCTGGCTCCCTGGTAGCTTCTGGCCAAAGACTGGGTTGAACACCTTTCATACATCCTCCTATAATACAGAATATGAAATGTATTACAATTTTTCATTCACTGTGTTTTAATTATATTTTAGTGTGCCACTGAACCCATTTGATGGCAGCACTCTCTTAGGGAAGGGCTCTCTCTTTTCTGTGTATCCCCAAGGTTTAACAATATGTGGTACACAACAGGCCCTCAATAAATTCTTGCTGATTAAATAAACAAATAAATAAACTCAGTCCTGTCATTTCATTGCTAAACCAATCCCCCTGCCCCAATCCAGAAATGAAGTAATGCCTTGAGGAAGAAAAAAATCTGGTCCAAACCCAGTCATAAGTACATTTTGAGAAATTTGTCAAATTTGGCTAAGACTGTTTAGTATTGTGTATATATTGCTTCTATATGCAAATTATTTGGCCAAAAGGAAAACTTCATTGAGTGAACTGACAGTTCTAAAAATGAATAACCTATATTCCCCATAATTTCTTATTGTGATTATCTGTGTATCTCCTACAAGAGTAGGAGATTCTTAAAGCCACACACCCAGTACAATGCTTGACACATAGTCAACACTCAATAGATGCTTGTTGAATAATATATAACATATATTCATACTATTTCCTCTACCAGAAATGCCTCTTCTCCCTCTCCTTTTGCACTTGAAAAAAAATTCATACTTGTTCTTCAGGATTCAGCTCAAATGCCAACCCTTTCTGATTCAGCATAAAGCAGAAATAATAATTTCCTCCTCTGGGCTACTGTAGTTAGTATATGTGTAGTTTTTATAGTCGCTCAGTCATGTCTGGCTCTTTATGACCCCATGGACTATACAGTCCATGGAATTCTCTAGGCCAAAATACTGGAGTGGGTAGCCTTTCCCTTCTCCAGGGGATCTTCCCAACGCAGGGATCAAACCCAAGTCTCCCACATTGCTAGCAGATTCTTTACCAACTGAGCCACAAGGGAAGCCCAGACTTCCCTCCTAGTTCTGTTGGTAAAGAATCTGCCTGCAATGCAGGAGACCCTGGTTCGATTCCTGGGTCAGGAATATCCCCTGGAGAAAGGAATGGCAACCCACTCCAGTATTCTTGCCTGGAGAATCCCATGGACAGAGGAGCCTGGCAGGCTACAGTCCATGGGGTTGCAAGAGTCGGAAATGACTTAGCAACTAAACAACAAAGCAATCAAAAGTTCTTATAGCATCTACTGCATTGTATTATAGTTAGTTAAGTTTAAGAACCATCATCCATTTCTTGTGAACTCAAGAGCAGGAACTTTGTGTTATTTACTTTTGCACCTCTATATACTGTGCTTTTGAACTGTGGTGTTGCAGAATACTCTTGAGAGTCCCTTGGACTGCAAGGAGATCCAACCAGTCCATTCTAAAGGTGATCAGTCCTGGGTGGTCTTTGGAAGGAATGATGCTAAAGCTGAAACTCCAATACTTTGGCCACCTCATGCGAAGAGTTGACTCACTGGAAAAGACCCTGATGCTGGGAGGGATTGGGGGCAGGAAGAGAAGGTGATAACAGAGGATGAGATGGCTGGATGGCATCACCGACTCGATGGACATGAGTTTGGGTGAATTCTGGGAGTTGGTGATGGACAGGGAGGCCTGGCATGCTGCAATTCATGGGGTCACAAAGAGACACGACTGAGAGACTGAACTGAACTGATACTGTACTTAAAAACTGAAGGTCCTAAATAATAGTTTGTAAATTAGATGGAAGGAGATAACAGTAAGAATAGAGAGGAGGAGATGTGTGTTACAACAATGGATAGAGACCAAATTGAGAGAATTTTCTGAACAAAATAGTGGGAGAGAGGAAAGACATAAGGAGAAAATCAAGCATGATTAAGATTTTGAACCTGAATGACTGCAATAACGGAGTAATTTAAACCTGGATAACAGAAAAAAGAAATGAATACTAGGCACAGGTTTGGGCAAGTGTGGGTAATTAGGACTTTATTTAATTTTAGATATGCTGAGTTTAAGGTTTCAGGAAGCATCTACCCAACATTTCAAACCCAAATCTGAATTTAAATTGCAAGAGGAGCAGACTTAGCATTCATCTATCATTGAAGCTATCAGGATTAAGTGAAAAGAAAAAGATATCCACTTTCCCCACACTAGTCTTAGTAAAAAACAAAAAAGAAGAAGAAGAAAAAGAAGTGAGTGCTAAATATTGAAATTATTTGCTGATGAAATGATGGTCTAACTGGGATAGAATAAAAGTCAATAAAATTATAGACACCAGGATAAAAGATGAATACATTAAATCAACTGCTTTCAATATAATGAAAAGAACTAATCAAAAATACAATTTAAAAAACCTATTCATAATAATAGCAAAACTATAAAATACTTAGAAAAAAATGTGTAAAATCTATATGAAGAAAATCATAAAACTTCACTGATGCACATAAAAGAAAATTTTTAAAAATGGAAAAGTATACCAAGTTCCTGGAGGAACTTGTATTATTTAGAATAAGTAGTCTAAATAAAACAATTCTTCCTAAAATTAATATACAAATCTAACACAATTTTAATCAAAAACCTAATTCTTCCTATAATTAATATATAAATCTAACGCAATTTTAATCAAAAACCTAAAGAAATTTTTGGAAATGTTAAAAGTTAATTCCAAAATTCCTCTGGAAGAACATATCCCAGAAATTTTTGAAAAAGAGGAATAATGAGAATGGACTTGATTCACAAGAAAGCAAAATTTATATAAAGGAACAGTGATGAATGCAGTTTCAAAGCATATTTATGCACATCTGGGGTTTAGTATGTGATAACAGTGAAATTTCAAATCAGAGGAGAAGAAAATGATTATTCAATAAATAAGGTTAGTACAGTTTTCTATTCTTTGTGGGGAGGGGATTAGAATCTCTACCTTATACCACATACAAAAATAAATTTCAGGGGTGGGACAGGGTGGGAGGTGGAAGGGAGATTCAAGAAAGAGAGGACATATGTATACCTATGGCTGATTCATGTTGTTGTATGGCAGAAACCAACACAACATTGTAAAGCAATTATCCTCCAATTAAAAATAAATAACCTTTTAAAAATTAAAAAATAAATTCCAGATGGATTGAAGATCTAAAAGAAAATATAGAAGAAAAAACAAGACTCATGACAATACTGAAATAGGAAAAGCAACTCACAAAACACAGAAATTATAAAGTGAAAAAATGATAGATCTGACTGCAGATAAATATAAAATTGCGCAACAAATGACAGCATAAATAAAAATCAAGTGTTTTAATAAAACACTAATAAGTACTATTCGGATAAAATACACTAACAAAGGATTAATATATATAAAGGATAAAGAATTACAAAAAAATCAATAGGAGAATAAAAATTTGAAAAATAGGTATAAACAGGCAATTCAAAGATAAGAAGTACAAATTTTCAAAACATTCAGCCTCACTAGTAATCAATTTAAAAAACAATGAGATCTTTTCTTTTTACTCTGGTTGGCAAAAATGAAAACAATCAAACACTTGTTAATGCGTATCCAATGTCACTGATGGAGAAGAAAATGGCAACCCACTCCAGTATTCTTGCCTAGAGAATCCCGTGGACTAGAGGAGCCTGGTGGGCTGCTGTCCATAGTGTTGCACAGAGTCGGACACAACTGAAGCAACTTAGCATGCATGCAATGCCACTGATGAAAGTATGGAGAAGTGGACTCTCTTAAATCCTACTGGTGACAGTGATTATAAATTGCTGCAAGCTTTTCAGAAGGCAAATTGTTACTGACTATTAAAGCTCTACATTGAAATCTATAAAATGTCAATTATATATTTAAGTTTATATTAGAATTTTACATGTACATACCCCAACATCCAGTAATCGTACAGTGTGCCTGACATACCCTATTTCCTTCGATCACACCAATCCAAACCTCTCCTTTATTATAATTTATATGTTATTTCTCATACAGCTCTCTTCCTCTTCTAAAATAACCAAATCTCTCACTACCTTTTACAACCTCCCTAATTCTTCTACTGTGTCCTCTGGAACTCCATTTGTCTCAGTCTTAAGCTCAGTCTTTTCCTTAAGTGTTCCATTCACCCTCCTATTTTCACTAAAACCTCACACTCCCCTGAGCACACTGCTTTCCCTACAGCCCTCTCAAGTGGAGGTTGTACCTGTTTTACACAAGTCACACCACTAGACTTGGAGATAAAGTGCCCTCTGTGTTGCCCTGACTCTCACAGCCATTTCTAATCCATTCCTCCTTAAAAATCACCAGCTCCACACCTTGCTGCTGTCATCTAGCCCCAAGACTGATGACTTTGCCATCAGTCTTAATCTTGCTCTCCAAATCTACTGCTGTTGTTTTGGTGACTTTGATATTCACATGGATGATCACTGAACCCCCTCTAGTCAATCAGTTCCTTGATCTCCATCACATTCAATGGTGCATTTCTCCAGGTGCCTCAACTGCCCACTTCACTGCCATAACCTAAATCTGTAATCACTATCACTGAATCACCTCTCAATGTAACATGGCAATTTAAAGACAATAGAACAATGCCTTCAAAATTCTGAAGGAACATTATTTCCAAACTAAAATTCTATATTCAGCCAAAAATCAAGTGACAGGGTAAAGACATTTCAAACAGGTAAGATCTCAAATAATGCTTGAGATTCTCATCTTCCCATGCCCAACACACACAGACACACACACGTATGCACACACAGAAATGTTATGATTTGACCTATTCTTTTTTTGAAGTATAGTTGCTTTATAAGAGCGTTTATAATAGCGATTTATAATAGTGTTAGTCTCAGGTGTACAGCAAAGCAACTCCATTATACATATATATGCAAAATATATTCATTTTTATTCTTTCCATTATAGTTTATTACAAGATATTGAATATAGTTCCCTGTGCTATACAGTCAGTCCTTGTTGATTATCTATTTTACATATGGTAGTGTGCTTCTATTAATTTCATACTCCCAATTTATCCCTCCCCCCATTTCCCTTTGGGAACCATAAGTTTGTATTCAAAGTCTGTTTTATAAATAAGTTCATTTGTACTATTTCTTAGATTCCACATATAAGTGATATCATATAATATTTGTCTCTATCTGACTTACTTCACTTCATATGATAATCTCTAAGGTCCATCCATGTTGCTGCAAATGGCACTATTTCATTCTTTTTATGACTAATACTTCATTGTATATATATAGATATACTACATCTTTATCCATTCATCTGTTGATAGACACATCCATTGTTTCCATGTTTTGGCTATTGTAAATAGTGCTGCTATGAACACTGGGGTGCATCTTTTTGAGTTAATTTTCTCTAGATATATGCTGAGGAATAGTATTGCTGGATCATCATATGATAGCCCTACTTTTAGTTTTTTAAGGTATTTCCATACTATTCTCTGACTCTTTGAGACCTCATGGGCTATAGAGTCCATGGAATTCTCCAGGCCAGAATACTGGAGTGGGTAGCCTTTCCCTTCTCCAGAGGACCTTCCCAACCCAGGGATCAAACCCAGGTCTCCCACACTGCAGGTGGATTCTTTACCAGCTGAGCCACAAGGGAAGCCCCAAAATACTGGAGTGGGTAGCCTATCCCTTCTTCAGCGGATCTTCCTGACCCAGAAATCGAACCAGGGTCTTCTACATTGCAGGTGGATTCTTTACCAACTGCGCTATCAGGGAAGCCCTGATACCTGCCAGAGACGCTCAGAGGGCTCAAACAAACCTTGTGTGCACCAGGACCCAGAGACCCCACAGAGACTGAGACACAACTGTGTTGAGCATCTCCTGTGGAGGTACAGGTCAGCAGTGGACTGCTGCAGGGACAGGGGCTCTGGGTGCAGTAGGCCTGGGTATGGCATGAGCCCTCTTGGAGGGGGTCACCATTAATCCCACCATAGAACCACCAGAACTTTCATACGACTGGGGAAACAGAGTCTTGGAGGGCACAAACAGAACCTTGTGTGCACCAGGACCCAGATGAAAGGAGCAGTGACCCCACAAGAGACTGACCCAGACTTGCCCATGAGTGTCGAGGAGTTTCTGGTGGCAGCGTGGGTCGGTGGTGGCCTGCTTCAGGGTTGGGGGCACTGAGTGCAGCAGAGCATGCATGGGACCTTTTGAAGGGGGTCACCATTATCGTCATTACCTCCACCATAGTTTGGCCTCAGGTCAAATACAGGGAGGGAACACAACCCGACCCATCAACAGAAAATTGGATTAAAGATTTACTGAGTGTGGCCCCACCATCAGAATAAGACCCAGTTTCCCCCTCAGTCAGTGTCTCCCATCAGGAAGCTTCCATAAGCCTCTTATCCTTCTCCAATAGAGGGCAGACAGAATGAAAACTATCAGAGAAACTAACCAACCTGATCACATGGACCACAGCCTTGTCTAAATGAAACTATGAGCCATGCTGTATAGGGCCACCCAAGACAGATGGGTCATGGTGGAGAGTTCTGACAAAACATGGTCCACTGGAAAAGGGAATGGCAAACCACTTCAGTATTCTTGCCTTGAGAACCCCATGAACAGTATGAAAAGACAAAAAGATAGGACACTGAAAGATGACTCCCCAGGTTGGTAGGTGCCCAAAATGCTACTGGAGATCAGTGGAGAAATAACTCCAGAAAGAATGAAGAGACAGAGCCAAAGCAAACACAACACCCACTTGTGGATGTGACTGGTCATAGAAGCAAGGTCTGATACTGTAAAGAGCAATATTGCATAGGAACCTGGAACATTAGGTCCATGAATTAAGGCAAATTGGAAGTGGTCAAACAGGAGATGGCAAGAGTGAACATTGACATTTTAGGAATCAGCAAACTAAAATGGACTGGAATGGGTGGATTTAACTCAGATGGCCATCATATCTACTACTGTGGGCAAGAATCCCTTAGTAGAAATGGAGTAGCCATTATAGTCAACAAAAGAGTCCAAAATGAAGCACTTGGATTCAATCTCAACAACAACAGAATGATCCATGTTCATCTCCAAGGCAAACCATTCAATATCACAGTAATCCAAGTCTATGTCCCAACCAGTAATGCTAAAGAAGCTGAAGTTGAACAGGTCTAGGAAGACCTACAAGAGCTTCTAGAACCAACATGCAAAAAAAGATGTCCTTTTCATTATAGGGGACTGGAATGCAAAAGTAGGAAGTCAAGGAACACCTGGAGTAACAGGCAAATTTAGCCTTGGAGTATGGAATGAAGCAGGGCAAAGGCTAATAGAGTTTTGCCAAGGGAACACACTGGTCATAGCAAATACCCTCTTCTAACAACACAAGAGAAGACTCTACACATGGACATCACCAGATGGTCAACACCGAAATCAAATTGATTATATTATTTGCAGCCAAAGAGGGAGAAGCTCTATACAGTCATCAAAAACAAGACCAGGAGCTGCTTGTGGCTCAGATCATGAACTCCTTATTGCCAAATTCAGACTTAAACTGACATAAGTAAGGAAAACCACTAGACCATTCAGGTATGACCTAAATCAAATCTATTATGATTATACAGCGAAAGTGACAAATAGATTCAAGGGATTAGATCTGATAGACAGAGCACCTGAAGAACTATGGACAGAGGTTTGTGACATTGTACTGGAGGCAGTGATCAGAATCATCCCCAAGGAAAAGAAATGCAAAAGGGCAAAATGGTCTTCTGAGGAGGCCTTACAAATAGCTGTGAAAAGAAGCAAAGCAAAAGGTGCAAAGGAGAAGAAAGATAGACCCATCTGAATGCAGAGCTCCAAAGAACAGCAAGGAGAGACCCATCTGAATGCAGAGCTCCAAAGAACAGCAAGGAGAGATAAGAAAGCCCTCCTCAGTGACCAGTGCAAAGAAATAGAGGGAAACAATAGAATGGGAAAGAAAAGAATTTTCTCTTTTGAGAAAATTTCTCTCTTGAAGAATTTTCTCTTCAAGAAAATTAGAGATACCAAGGGAACATTTTAGCAAAGATGGGCACAATAAAGGACAGAAACAGTAAGGACCTAACAGAAGCAGAAAAGATTAAGAAGAGGTGGCAAGAATACACAGAACTATACAAAAAAGATCTTCATGACCTAGATAATCACGATGGTGTGATCACTCACCTAGAGCCAGACATTCTGGAATGCGAAGTCAAGTGGGCCTTAGGAAGCATCACTAAGAACAAAGTTAGTGGAATTCCAGTTGAGCTATTTCAAATATTAAAACATGATGATGTGAAAGTGCTGTACTCGATATGCCAGCAAATTTGGAAAACTCAGCAGTGTCCACAGGACTGGAAAAGGTCAGTTTTCATTCCAATCCCAAAGAAAGGCAATGCCAAAGAATGTTCAAACTACTGCACAACTGCACTCATCTCACACACTAGGAAAGTAATGCTCACAATTCTCCAAGCCAGGCTTCAACAGTATCTGAACCGTGAACTTCCAGATGTTCAAGCTTGATTTAGAAAAGGCAGAGAAACCAGAGATCAAATTGCCAACATCCGCTGGATCATCAAAAAAGCAAAAGTTCCAGAAAAACATCTGCTTTATTGATTATTTCAAAGCCTTTGACTGTGTGGATCACAATAAACTGTGGAAAATTCTTCAAAGGATGGGAATACCAGACCACCTGACCTGCCTCCTGAGAAATCTGTATGCAGGTCAAGAAGCAACAGTTAGAACTGGATATGGAAAAGCAGACTGGTTCCAAATCAGGAAAGGAGTACATCAAGGCTGTATATTCTCACCGTGCTTATTTAACTTATATGCAGAGTACATCATGCAAAATGCTGGGCTGGATGAAGCACAAGCTGAAATCAAGATTGCCGGGGAGAAATACAAATAACCTGAGATATGCAGATGACACCACTCTTACAGCAGAAAGCGAAGAGGAACTAAAGAGCCTTCTGATGAAAGTGAAAGAGGAGAGTGAAAAAGCTGGCTTAAAACTCAACATTCAGAAAACTAAGATCATGGCATCTGGTCCCATCACTTCATGGGAAATAGATAGGGAAACAATGGAAACAGTGACAGGTTTTATTTTGGGGGGCTCCAAAATCACTGCAGATGGTGACTGCAGCCATGAAATTAAAAGATACTCCTTGGAAGAAAAGTTATGACCAACCTAGACAGCATATTAAAAAGCAGAGACATTACTTTGCCAACAAAGGTCCATCTAGTTAAAGCTATGGTTTTTCCAGTAGTCATGTATGGATGTGAGAGTTGAACCATAAAGAACGTTGAGTGCCAAAGAATTCATACTTTTTTACTGTGGTGTTAGAGAAGACTCTTGAGAGTCCCTTGGACAGCAAGGAGATCCAACCAGTCCATCCTAAAGGAAATAAGTCCTGAATATTCATTGGAAGGACTGATGCTGAAGCTGAAACTCCAATACTTTGGCCACCTGATATGAAGAACTGACCCATCTGAAAAGACCCTGATGCTGGGAAAGATTGAAGGTGGGAGGAGAAGGCAACGACAGAGGATGAGATGGTTGGATGGCATCACCAACTCAATGGACATGAGTTTGAGTAAGCTCCAGAGTTGGTGATGGACAGGGAAGCCTGGCATGGTGCAGTCCATTGGGGTTGCAAAGTGTCAGACACAATTGAGCGACTGAACTGAACTGATACTGTTCTCCACAGTGGCTGTACCTATTTACGTTCCCACCAACAGTGTACATTCCCACCCTTTTCTCCACACCCTCTTCAGCATTTATTATTTGTAGACTTTTTAATGATGGCCATTCTGACCAGTGTGAGGTGATAACTCATTGTAGCTTTGATTTCTGGTATTGTAGTTCTGTTTTCTGTTATTGAGTTGTATGAGCTGTTTGTATATTTTGGAAATTAACCCCTTGTTGGTTGCATTGTTTGCAAGTGTTTTCTCCCAGTCCATGGGTTGTCATTTCCTTTTGTTGGTTTTGATGGTTTCTTTTACTGTGTTAAAGCTTATAAGTTTGACTAGGTCCCATTGTTTATTTTTGCTTTTATTTCTATTGACTTGGGATACTAAGAAAATATTGCTATGACTTATGCCAGAGAATGTTTTGCCTATTCTTCTAGGAGTTTTATGGTGTCATGTCTTATATTGAATTCTTTAAGCCATTTTGAGTTCATTTTTGTTTATGGTGTGAGGGAGTGTTCTAACTTCATTAGTTTACATGTGGCTGTCCAAATTCCCCAACACCATTTGCTGAAGAGACTGTGTTTTCCCCATTGTATATTCTTGCCTTATTTGTTAAAGATTAATTGACAGTAGGTGTGTGGGTTTATTTCTGGGCTCTCTATTCTGTTTCATTGATCTATGTCTGTTTTTGTGCCAATAATACACTCTTTTGAATACTGTAGCTCTGTAGTATTATCTAAATGCTTTGACCCTGAGAACTGAAGATTAGCCATGGTGAGTTTTAAAAATATAGGCCAGCCCATTCCCTCTGGTCATCTTTCTGCAGAATGTTCAAAACCGGATCCATACTATTCTATCATTGCCAAATACCCTTTCTGTTGTGAGTCCTGTGTTTCTTAGGACAAGTGGTTTGCTGGCTCTCCAAAATATTTGTTAATCAAAAGAAAAAGCCTTGAGTTTAAAGTCTGTCAATTTTCATGATATAAATATTTTCCTTAGGGCCAATTTCAAGCTGCCAACATAAGACCAATTTCCTGAAAATGTAATCATCAGCCAGTACAAGCTAGTTTCAGCACACTATTGTGTAACACAACAAAACTCACATAAGATTTTGCCCAAGAATTCCCTTAGAAAGGATTCCTATAAACTCTCAGGAAAGCTGAAGACAGGCTATGCCCCAGAGACTTCCTATGAAAGACTTCATTTAATAATGACAACATTGCCCATTCTTAATACAGTGAGATTAGTGCTTACTACTCAATTTTCCAAAATTAAACAAAATTCATTACACATATGTGTTTAATATACAAAGGAAAAAAACAAATGTTTAAAACAAAAAGCAAGATAGTGATTATCTCCGGTGGTGAGGGAAGGGGACACAAGTGAGGAGGATCCACACGGGGGCCTTCTAAGGTATTGATGATGTTCTATTCTTAAGTCAGATGACATGTATCTCAGTTCAGTTCAGTTCAGTCAGTCAGTCGTGTCCGACTCTTTGCAACCCCATGAATCGCAGCACTCCAGGCCTCCCAGTCCATCACCAACTCCCGGGGTTCACTCAGACTCACGTCCATCGAGTCAGTGATGCCATCCAGCCATCTCATCCTCTGTCGTCCCCTTCTCCTCCTGCCCCCAATCCCTCTCAGCATCAGGGTCTTTTCCAATGAGTCAACTCTTTGCATGAGGTGGCCAAAGTACTGGAGTTTCAGCTTTAGCATCAGTCCTTTCAAGGAACACCCAGGACTGATCTCCTTTAGAATGGACTGGTCTTCTCCAACACCACAGTTCAAAAGCATCAATTCTTCGGCGCTCAGCTTTCTTCACAGTCCAACTCTCACATCCATACATGACCACTGGAAAAACCATAGCCTTGACTAGATGGACCTTTGTTGGCAAAGGAATGTCTGTGCTTTTTAATAGGCTATCTAGGTTGGTCATAACTTTCCTTCCAAGGAGTAAGCATCTTTTAGTTTCATGGCTGCAATCACCATCTGCAGTGATTTTGGAGCCCCCAAAATAAAGTCTGACACTGTTTCCACTGTTTCCCCATCTATTTCCCGTGAAGTGATGGGACCAGACCCCATGATCTTCATTTTCTGAATGTTGAGCTTTAGGCCAACTTTTTCACTCTCCTTTTTCACTTTCATCAACAGGCTTTTTAGTTCCTCTTCACTTTCTGCCATAAGGGTGGTGTCATCTGCATATCTGAGGTTATTGATATTTCTCCCAGCAATCTTGATTCTAGCTTGTGCTTCTTCCAGCCCAGCATTTCTCATGATGTACTCTGCACATGAGTTAAATATGCAGGGTGACAATATACAGCCTTGATGTACTCCTTTTCCTATTTGGAACCAGTCTGTTGTTCCATGTCCAGTTCTAACTGTTGCTTCCTGACCTGCATATAGGTTTCTCAAGAGGTTTATTTTATTGTTATGCCTATGCTTTTTAAAAATGTAACATATATAATTATCATCATATATATAATATGTAGTTAATAGTTTGAAATACTTAATAATAAAATAGAAAAAAAGAAAGAAAACACAAAAGAAAAATTATGTAGTAAAATAAAATACAGTAGAATATTTTTACATAATCTTCAATTGGGAGGGCCTTCCTTAGCAAGACTCCAAACCCCAAATTCAAAAGATTTATAGGTTTGATTACAAAACAATTTTAAATTTCTGTGCAACAAAAGAAACATAAAGTTAAAAGACAAGTAACAGAGTAGGAAGGATGTTTTCCTATTACGTAAGAAAAGGATTAATACTTAATATATATGAAGGGTCCCTACAAATCAGTGAGAAAAACACAAATAACACATCAGCAAACAGTAAAGAATTGTCTGTTGTCAATAGACAACTCATAGAAAAAACTGCAAATATTCAACAGATGAAAAATATTTCATATTGCTAGTATTGGAGAAACAACAAATTAAACAATAATGAAAGGCCAATTGTCACCCACTTTGTTGGCAAAGATAAAAAAGATTTATGATAGATATCCAGTGTTGGTGAGGGTGTAAGGAAGAGAGCCTCTCAAATACTATTGGTGAGAATGTACATTCTTCTTAGAGGACAATCTGGTTATACATCTAACAAAATATTAAATGCATTTTTCAACCCTGCAATCCCTCTTCTAGAGACCTAGTCTTCAGACACACTCACATAGGTATACAAAGTAAAAATGTAAAAATAAAAATAAATTTCCATCCATAGAAAACAGACTAAATATATCACAAGATACTCATAATGAATCATATAATGGAATATATGCATGTGTTGAAAAAAGAAGATTCACTGACATGGAAAAATGCCTCTGGTTTATAGTTAGATTTTCAAAAAAGTGATATGCAGATCAATGATTTAATTTATCAAAAACTCTATATAGTATATTTACATATATATAAATAAATAACATATTAAAATATCATATATATGCCTTTGTCTATATGTTTTTGTCTACTTATATATTTTTATATGCTTTTTAACAATTTACATATGGTATATAAAAGTATATCAAAAAGCATGTACATATGTGTGTATATATATAAGCAGAGAAAGTATTTTGAAAGAAACCACTAAACTGTTCATTATGGTCACCTCTTATTGGGTAATATAACTGGGTGGCAGCTGGAAAAAGATTAGCAATTATAACATTTAACTTCTGTATTGTTTGAATCTTTATCAGCATGTACCTGAAGATTTCTTGCACAACTATAATATAAAAATGCTAATGCTTGCATAGTTGGTGGGGAATTGTTTACAAAAAATATATTTGATAATGTTTAATTTAGTATAGCTTTGATTGGGACTTCCCTTAAAATAAACCAGATTACTTTTGTCAAATCAGCTTATGGGTAATATGGGCTCACAAGCACAATCACAAAATAGTATATCTCTGACTTCACTCCCATCTGCTCTGCAGAAGTTAAAAATAACTCTTCTTAAATTTTTCCCAAATATTTCTGGCATTAAGTCCCCAGAGGCTATCTCACATATGCTCTGTAAATGAATCCGCTTGCTGCCATGTGGTGCCTGCCATTTTCCTCCAGTAATGATGTCTCCGTTCCTTTCACCACCAAGAGTGGCTAATATTTCAACAATGCCTGTGAAAGGCACGTAAGCTGATGCCTGAGCTGAAGGTGCCAATGCTGTTTGTCAGAGACACTGAAGGTACCACTGCCAACAGAGCTACTGCCTTCAACAATGCCTCTGCTAATGTTGCTGCCACCATCACCATCACCTGGATAGCTCTCTTTCCCTCACCCCCACATCCTATTTATGAATAAGTCCAACAGATTCAAGCTCCAAAACTCATCTCAAATATGCCTTCCACTGTTATCACCCTGGCCCAAGCCACCATCGTACTTGTGCTATTGCAAACACCTTAAGTACTCTGTTTCCATTCTTACATCAGTATGATCCATTTTCCACTACAGTAATAAGAATGATCATTTAAAATATAAATTAGGTCTTATCATTTCCCTGCTGAAAACTATTCAGTGACTCTTCATCACGTTTAGATTAAAATTCAGACTCTTAACCACGAGTCACTGCACTGGACATCATCTGATCCCTGACTACCTCTAGAACCTCATCTTGTGCTTCTCTCTCCTCAATCAAACCAGCCTCCCGGGCTTCCATGGTGGTCCAGTGGTTAAGAATCCACTTTACAATGCAAGGGACATAGTTTCGATCCCCAGTCCAGGAAGATCCCACATGCCACAGAGCAACTGAGCCCGCAACTATTGAGCCTGTGCTCTAAAGCCGTAACTACTGAGCCCGTGTGCTGCAACTACTGAAACCCATGCACCCTAGAGCCTGTGCTCTGCAACAAGAGAAGCCACCACAATGAGAAACCCGAGCACTGCAACTAGAGAAAGTCCATGTACAGCAACGAAAACACCACAGTCAAAAAATAATCAATTTTTTTGAAAACTGGCTTCCTTTCTGTTCCTCAAACATGCCAAGCTTCTTGAAAGCCTTCAAGTCAAGAGAACTTGCTGTTCTCTGTGCCTAGAATATTCATCCCCCTGCATTTTATGTGGCTGCCTCCTCCTTGTTATTCATACTTTACCTTAAATGTCTCCTCTGCAGAGAGCAACCTTCCCTGACCTATCAATACAAATGCCCACTCATCCTCTATCATATTACTCCATTTAATATTCTGCACCCTCTTTTGTTAGTCTATTTCTCAATATCTGACACTGTTTTTTTTTTAGCTCATTTCCACCAAAAAACTATGAGAATCCATGATCCAAGAGAGAAAGGACCTTGTCAGTCCTGTTTGCCACTGTATCCTTAGCACCTAGACTAGTACCTAGCACATAATATAGCTTTCAATAAAATTGTGCTGAATGCATCACCACAACCAATACTGCCAGTGTTGCTGTCAAAGCTGGTAACCCCTTGTGCTCTTACTATCCTACTGAGTTTTAGAGGGCACTGTTATTTTAGCTTTTACTCTTTTGCAGCTCTTTAGACCTAGTCTCAAGTATGGCAATCCAGGGACAGCCATGGGTATAACTCCCTGGGGGCTAAATCCAGGGCAATTTGATTGATAGAAACATGTTGTACCCAGAACCCCTCTTCCCCTGCTTCATTTGTCAGTATCCTTGACTCAATCCTGTGTATCTCTATGCTCGCATCCTCTAGAGCTACAGTTCTCAATCTTGGCTGTGCAAAGAATCACCTGAGGAAGTTTGATGCCTGGTCAGGCTCCATCCTCAGAGGTTCTGATTAATTGGTCTGAGATGCATCGTAGGCAAAGGGATGTTTTTTTAAGCTCCCTAGGTGATTCTGATGTGATATCCACTGTTTTGGAATAAAGTCTTTGACAGGAGCCTCCTTGAGTCCTCATAGAAATTAGATTCCTGGGAGGTCAATTTCAAATCCTCTTGAATCTCCCAGAATTACAACGAATGACATCTTTAGGCTCAATCTGAGGTGCCTGAGGCCCCTGCTGCATAGATGTGCTGCCTTACATTCATATTGAAATAGTAATACAATAATATTTTGACCAAATCAGGGTTCTGAAGATACATTTCATGATAACATTAACTGAGTTGAGGCACTTTTTGTTTCTTATTTTTATTTTATTTTTTAACTTTACAATATTGTATTCGTTTTGCCATATATCAACATGAATCTGCCACAGGTATGCACATGTTCCCCATCCTGAGCCCTCCTCCCTCCTCCCTCCCCTACCCTCCCTCTGGGTCGTCCCAGTGCACCAGCCCCAAGCATCCTGTATAGTATGTGCTTGTTGTCACTAGAGGGCCATCAGGTAAGGTAAGGAAGAAAGAAGGAAGAAACAAAACTGTCAAAATTCAGAGAATCCATTTACTCCCACAGTTCCTATCATTTCGATGAGTATGAATCTAAGCTTTCTATCACTTGCTCTGACCACTTTTCAAATGTCCAGTCCTGTGTATTTAAGTGAAGCCTTGCAATTTCTTCATGATTTTTCACCACCTCACATTCAACTCAACACTAGAATCAAACACATGCCTCCTCAAACTGACTTCCACTCTGACTTCTGTTCCTGTCCATGATGTTCTTTTTTTTCCCCCAAACTTTAAACTTTTTATTTTGTGTTGGGATATAACCAATTAACAACGTTGTGGTAGTTTCAGGTAAATAGCAAAGGGACTCAGCCATATATATACCTGTATCCATTCTCTCCCAAACCCTCCTCCCATCCAGGCTGGCACATAACACTGAGCAGAGTTCCATGTGCTATACAGTCAGTCCTTGTTGGTTATCCATTTTAAATATAGCAGTGTGTACATTTCTTTTCCATGGGGATGGTCTTGATCCCTGTCTCCTGTACAATGTCACGAACCTCCTTCCATGCAGAGTACATCATGAGAAACACTGGGCTGGAAGAAGCACAAGCTGGAATCAAGATTGCCGGGAGAAATATCAATAACCTCAGATATGCAGATGACACCACCCTTATGGCAGAAAGTGAAGAGGAACTAAAAAGCCTCTTGATGAAAGTGAAAGAAGAGAGTGAAAAAGTTGGCTTAAAGTTCAACATTCAGAAAACGAAGATCATAGCATCTGGTCCCATCAGTTCATGGGTAGTAGATGGGGAAACAGTGTCAGACTCTATTTTTGGGGGCTCCAAAATCACTGCAGATGGTGACTGCAGCCATGAAATTAAAAGACGCTTACCCCTTGGAAGGAAAGTTATGACCAACCTAGATAGCCTATTAAAAAGCACAGACATTACTTTGTCAACAAAGGTCCGTCTAGTCAAGGGTATGATTTTTCCAGTGGTCATGTATGGATGTGAGAGTTGGACTGTGAAGAAAGCTGAGCGCTGAAGAATTGATGCTTTTGAACTGTGGTGTTGGAGAAGACTCTTGCAAGTCCCTTGGACTCCAAGGAGATCCAACCAGTCCATTCTGAAGGAGATCAGCCCTGGGTGTTCGTTGGAAAGACTGATGCTGAAGCTGAAACTCCAATACTTTGGCCACCTCATGCAAAGAGTTGACTCACTGGAAACGACTCTGATGCTGGGGGGGATTGGGGGCAGGGGGAGAGGGGGACAACAGAAGATGGGATGGCTGGATGGCATCACAGACTTGATGCACATGAGTTTGGGTGAACTCAGGGAGTTGGTGATGGACAGGGAGGCTTGGCGTGCTGCGATTCATGGGGTCTCAAAGAGTCAGACACGACTGACTGACTGAACTGAAATGAACTGAGTGTGTACATGACCTTCCCAAAGTCCCTAACTATCCCTTCCCCCTGGTAACCTTAAGTTAGTTTTCTAAGTCTGTGAGTCTGTTTCTATTTTGTAAGTAAGTTAATTTGTATCATTTCTTTTTAGATTCCACATATAAGGGATGTCATAGATATTTCTCTTTCTCTGACTTAACTTCACTTAGTATGACACTCTCGAGGTCCATCCATGTTGCCACAAATGGCACTATTTCTTTTTTTTAATAGCTGAGTAATATTCCATTGTATATATGTACCATGTCTTCTTTATCCACTCCTCTGTTGATGGACATTTATGTTTCTTCCATGCATTGTAAACAGTGCTGCAATGAACATTGGGGTGCTTGTATATTTGGGGGCATGTTTTCCTCTGCATATATACCCAAGAGTGAGATCGCAGGGTCATACGTTAGCTCTACTTTTAGGTTTTTCAAGAACCTCCATACTGTTCTCCATAGTCCCTGTACCAATTTACATTCCCACCGACAACATAGGAGGGTTCCCTTCTCTTCACATCCTCTCCAGCATTTACTGTGTGTGGGTTTTTTGATGATGACCATTCTGACTGGTGTGAGATGATATCTCATTGTAGGTTTGATTTGCATGTCTCTAATAACTAGCAATACTGAACATCTTTTCATGTGCCTATTAGCCATCTGTATGTCCTCTTTGGAGAAATGTCTATTCAGGTCTTCTGCCCATTTTCTAAGTGGGTTGTTTGTTTTGATGCTATTAAGCATCATAAGCTGTTTGTAGCTTTTGGAGACTAATCCCTTATAGGTCACATCGTTTGCAAGTATTTTCTTCCAATCTGTAGGCTGCCTTTTTATTTTGTTTATTGTTTCCTTTACTGTGCAAAAGCTTTTGAGTTTAAGTAGGTCCCATTTGTTTATTTTTATTTCCATTATTCTGGGAGATGGATTCTCCCAGACACATAACGAGAAACTCCACAATCCCATGCTTTCTTTTCCCCTGTGTCCCCTCCAAGCTCCAAACTGATTTACCTCCTAAATATTTCTCACGACCATTTCTTATGTTTGTTTTCTTTTGTTTTAGTTGATAAGTTGTGTCCAACTCTTCACAATCCCATGGACTGTAGCCTGCCAGGATCCTCTGTTCATGGGATTTCCCAGGCTAGAATACTGGACTGGGTTGCCATTTCCTCCTCCAGGGGATCTTCCCAGCCCAGGGATTGAACCTGAGTCTCCTGCATTGCAGGCAATGTCTTTACCACTGAGCAACCAGGGAAGCCCCCATTTCTTCTACTTTATCCCTACTACCATGGCCTTAGACCAGACCCATAGGATTTTTCATTTGGATTTGTATAGTAACCTCCTAACAGGTCTCTCTGACCCAGTTTGGGGTTGTCTACTCCTTCCTTAACATTGCTACCAGAATGAGCTTTCAAAACCCCAAAGCTGACCGTGATCATGGCAGTCCCCTGCTTAAAACCCTTCAGCGGCTCCATACATAATAAAGTATAAATATCTCTTTAGGGCCCTTTAAGATCTATCTCTTTGCCTACTTCTCCAAACACATCTTTCTCAGCATGTTTTCTAGCCATGGTAAGATCTGATGTCTACAATCTTGAAGTTCCCCCATGTGTGTATTTCCTGTCTACCATGTCCTTCCTCCTCTTTATAACTTGGTAAGCTACTCATCTTTCAAAATTCAGCTATGGAGTTTCCTTCTCTTTTCAGGGAAAGACAGTCACTCTAGAACTGCCTGGACATCAGGATTTGTCAAAGCTTGTCTGGTGATTCTGACATGTACCGAGATTGAGAACCACTGCTACCACATATCTCTAAAACTCCACTGTATTTCAACCAGTTTTAGGTATATTTGTCCTCCTTTCTAAACTCTAAGGTCTTTGAGGGAATAAGCTATGTTTTATTCAATTTTACAATCCTAGTACCTGTGGAGAAGAAATGAAGGAACAAGTGAATAAACCCTCCCAATGATATAAAAACACAAGTTTCCACTAATATTTTTGTGTCATATGAATCTCTTTTGTAAAAATATGAGGAAGTATTACATTATAAGAACATAGGAATTGGGGCTTCCTTGGCAGTCCAGCAGTTAAGACTCTGTACTTCCATTGCAGGGGGCAAAGGTTTAATACCTGATTGGGGAGTTAAGATCTGGCATGCCACACAACACCCCCTTCCCCGCCCCCCCAAAAAAGAACATAAAAATCTTACTGCTGATTTAGACTAAATATTGTCACCAATAGTGTAAAAGAACATGACTGTCACTAACAACTAATCTGCTCAAAGATATACCTATCGTAATTTTAGCTTCCTAAACTAATTTATTATTAAAAAAAAAAACATTATAGAGGAAATAATAAGTCTCTTTAGAAGCTATTTATAATTTCAGCTAGCCCTATTTTGTGGGGATACATTTACTACTGGCATGCAGCAGCATTCCAGGGCCTGGTAGGAGACACAGTGTACAATGAAGCCACCTAAAATTTTCTTTTTTAGATAGACTCAATCCTATGACCAAGGACAATTTATCCCCACAGCAGCTTCCCTAGATGCCTCCATTACACCATCACATTCTTATCAACAGCTGCTTAGCTAAAAAGTCCTGAGGACAGCTCACCCAGCCCAACACCAAAACTTGAAGGTATTTCTGTGATTAGGAGAGAGAGTTGAGAGACCATGGAAATAGAGGACATCTGTTGTTGTCCTTCCACAATAAAGAAGACACCAAACAACTTGGAACTTCATCCTGGGTACGAGTGCCTAAACACAATTTGGAGATTTCTGGCCCATGAGGAAATGTGAAGGCCTAACTGAGTTGAGCTGATTGTAGCTCAGATCATGAACTCTTTATTGCAAAATTCAGACTTAAATTGAAGAAAGTCGGGAAAACCAATAGACCTTTCAGGTATGACCTAAATCAAATCCCTTATGATTATACAGCGCAAGTGACAAATAGATTCAAGGGATTAGATCTGATAGAGCACCTGAAGAACTATGGAAGGACATTTGTGACATTGTACAGGAGGCAGTGACCAAGACCATCTCCAACAAAAAGAAATGCAAAAAGGCAAAATGGTTGTCTGAGGAGGCCTTACAAATAGCTGAGAAGAGAAACAAAAGGCAAAAGAGAGAAGGAAAGATATACCCATCTGAATGCAGAATTTCAAAGACTAGCAAGCAGAGATAGAAAGCCTTCCTAAGTGATCAATGCAAAAAATAGAGAAAAACAATAAAATGGGAAAGACTAGAGATCTCTTCAAGAAAATTAGAGATACCAAGGGAATAATTCATGCAAAGATGGGTACAATAAAGGACAGAAAAGGTAAGGACCTAATAGAAGCAGAAGAGATTAAGAAGAGGTGGCAAGAACACACAGAAGAACTATACAAAAAAGATCTTCATGACCATCCAGATAACCATGATGGTGTGATCACTCACCTAGAGCCAGCCATTCTGGAATGCGAAGTCAAGTGGGCCTTAGGAAGCATCACTACAAACAAAGCTAGTGGAGGTGATGGAATTCCAGTTAAGCTATTTCAAATCTTAAAAGATGATGCCTTAAAAGTGCGGCACTCAATATACCAGCAAATTTGGAAAACTCAGCAGTGGCCACAGGACTAGAAAAGGTCAGTTTTCATCCCAATCCCAAATAAAGGCAATGCCAAAGAATGTTCAAACTACCACACAATTGCACTCACCTCACACACTAGCAAAGTTATGCTCAAAATTCTCCAAGCCAGGCTTCAGCAGTATGTTCAACCGAGAATTTTCAGATGTTCAAGCTGGATTTAGAAAAGGCAGAGAAACCAGAGATCAAATTGTCAACATCCATTGGATCATAGAAAAACCAAAAGAGTTCCAGAAAAACATCTACTTCTGCTTCATTAACTATGCTAAAGCCTTTGACTGTGTGGGTCACAACAAACTGTGGAAAATTCTTAAAGAAACGGGAATATCAGACCACCTGACCTGCCTCCTGAGAAATCTGTATGCAGGTTAAGAAGCAACAGTTAGAACTGGACATGGAACAACAGACTGGTTCCAAATCAGGGAAGGAGTACGTCAAGGCTGTATATTGTCACCGTGCTTATTTAACTTATATGCAGAGTATATCATGCAAAATGCCGGGCTGGATGAAGCACAAGCTGGAAGCAAGATTGCTGGGAGAAATATCAATAACCTCAGATATGCAGATGATACCACTCTTACAGCAGAAAGCGAAGAGGAACTAAAGAGCCTTTTGATGAAAGTGAAAGAGGAGAGTGAAAAAGCTGGCTTAAAATTCAACGTTCAGAAAACTAAGATCATGGCATCCGGTCCCATCATTTCATGGCAAATAGACGGGGAAACAATGGAAACAGTGACAGATTTATTTTCTTGGGCCCCAAAATCACTGCAGATGGTGACTGCACCCACGAAATTAAAAGATGCTTGCTCCTTGAAAGAAAAGCTATCACCAACCTGCTGCCGCTGCTGCTAAGTCACTTCAGTCGTGTCCGACTCTGTGCGATCCCATAGACAGCAGCCCACTAGGCTCCTCTGTCCCTGGGATTCTCTGGGCAAGAATACTGGAGTGGGTTGCCATTTCCTTCTCCAATGCATGAAAGTGAAAAGTGAAAGGGAAGTCGCTCAGTTGTGCCCAACTCTTAGCGACCCCATGGACTGCAGCCTATCAGGCTCCTCCGTCCATGAGATTTTCCAGGCAAGAGTACTGGAGTGGGGTGCCACTGCCTTCTCCGATCACCAACCTAGACAGCATATTAAAAAGCAGAGACATTATTTTGCCAACAAAAGTCCATCTAGTCAAAGCTATGGTTTTTCCAGTAGCCATGTTTGGATGTGAGAGTTGAACCATAAAGAAAGCTGAGCACTGAAGAATTGATGTCTCCCACATCTCCATCATTGGCAGGCAGTTTCTTTACCACTGAGCCACCTTGGAAGCCCCTAAGGAGGACTGTTTGACAATAAAAATGGCAAATATTCTTCCTATTTTCAGGACTTAAAGGGTAAGCGTCTTGTTTTTTAACTTAAAGCTTATTGGGGTTGCAGATATGATGAAATGGATCTGGACAGCCTATAATGGGCTCCTCATTTTTTCTCTACTGACCAACTCTCTTGGTCTATCTCAGACACAAGTAAATTTAAAGCATTGAGAGGAAAATTTGAGGAAAAGTTATTTACATTTGTGGTGATGGCAAAGTATTGCTCAGGCTTCCTTGATGGCTCAGATGGTAAAGAACCCACCTGCCAATGCAGAGGTAAGAGACACAGGTTTGATCCCTGTGTCAGAAAGATCCCCCTGGAGAAGGAAACGGCAACTCACTCCAATATTCTTGCCTGGGAAATATCATGGAGAGAGGAGCCTGGTGGACTATAGTCCATGGGGTCTCAAAGAGTCGGACATGACTGAGCGACTAACACTTTTTCACAAAGTGTTGCTCAACTTTGCACAGGTTGAACCACTAAGTAGGTCTTTCCAGCATTCACTGCTGCTGCTGCTGCTAAGTCGCTTCAGTCATGTCCGACTCTGTGTGACTTCATAGACGGCAGCCCACCAGGCTCTGCTCTCCCTGGGATTCTCCAGGTAAGAACACTGCTAATACTTCCTATAAAACAGGGGAGTGACAACAGTCCCTAGACCCTGACCACAAAGTCTAGTTTTTCTAATTAATTTTTCCTACTTCCACCTTCCAGACCCAGATTACAATATAAGCTTTAATTTCCTTTTTGGTCTTTAAGGAGTTAAAGTCCTTTGTTATCTGGCCTTCAACACACATGACTTTTGACTTCAGCTTGAAACAGCATTAACTTCCTGACCACTTCTCATCACCCACTTGGTTAGCTTCCCTCTGGCTGCTCCCAGGATGTCCTCTTTCTATCTCTTCCTCCCGGCTTGTGACAGAAGTCCTGCTCCCACACTGTTCCTGGTCCTGTCCCCAGGACTAGAGCATCCTGAGTGGTCTGCCATTTCTGTCTATTGCTTCTCTTCAGATTCTCCCCGGCTGCTGTACTTTCTGGCATTCATCATATATTCTGTACCCAGTGTTCTTGAGCTTCTTTTTGACTCTGGCCATCCTACACTTTGCGTCTCTTCTCTTTCTTTCCAAAAAATACACTTTTGGATTTTGGATTTGTTTTTCACAAGTTTACCCCTAGGTATTACCCACCCACTACGTGAGGTTCCATGTCCTTACCTTCCTGTAGTTCAATCTTTCCCTCATTCAGGCTTGAACAATACACATCTTCAAAAGTACTTCCCAGGGGATTTCTCTGGTGGTCCAGTGGTTGAGAATCCACCTTGCAATGTAGGGGACACAGGTTCCATCCCTGGTCAGGGAACTAAGATCCCACATGACAGAGGGCAACTAAGCCTGAGCATAGCCACTACTGAGCCCATGTACTCTAGGGCCACAACTAGAAAGAGAAGCTTGTGCACCCCACTGAAGAACCAACGCAGCCAAAAATAGTTTTGTTTTAAAAAAAGTACCGCCCTACACACACTAATTGCCATTAAATATTTACATATACTTAAGATTCTTACATTTATACTTTCTTTAATAGTCCCACTTTTAGACCTCCTTCCTCAATTTCACAGTCACTTTGAAGAAGGAAGGCATTTTTTTCCTATAGATGTCTCTGAGTGTTTATGGCTAGAATCCTCAGTCTGATGACCAAATATGCAAATATAATGTGACACTTCCTCAACTAGATCTTGTTTAAGGTGTTATCTAAGGACTACCTGCATCACAGTCACTTGAGGGAAGCTTCTTAAAATGCTAATTTCAGGGGCTTCCCAGAAATCAGAATTCAATAGGCCCAGGATGAAGTTCCAGGATCTATATTTTAAGCAGCTCCCTAGAAGAGTATATAGTTTGAAAACCATTGCAGTAAGACATGTTGCTTACACAACTTTCCTTACTTACTTTATTTACATATTTTATTTTGGCCACACCACACAGCTTGCAGAATCTTAGTTCCCTAACCAGGTATTGAACTCATGCCAATGGCAGTGCAAAACAGAGAGTCCTAACCACTGGACCACAGGGAATTTCCAGCTTTCTTTACTCTAGGTGTTACAATCTTGACCATGGTCATCAGGTTATATACCTATAACAGTATGTAGAGTTCTTTATCTTGGGGCTTTATGAAGACAGCAAAAATATCTGTTGAGAATAACTGAAGCTGAACTGAACTCTAACAAGAACCATATACCTACTCATTCATACATAATACACACACATACACTCTGCTTGTTTATTTACTACATATATTTAGATAAAACAAACTATAAGGGTCTATGGCAGGTTTTGATAACAATCTCCATATTCTCCTTTCTAAGGAATTGTATACATTTTCCTTCAAGGATCCAAGGATCACTGTCTATCTGCCAAGTTATTTTCCAATGCTGACTGACCTGGGAGATCCAATTCTAGCTTCAGGGTGCTTCTTAAGAATCATGTGTACTTGCTCTAAGTATGGAAAATTAAACGATTTCTATGTTAAGTTTTACATCCTTCCAATGTGTTCTGTGAACAGCTGACTACCTAGTGTATTAGTTAACTGGAATTGGCAATGTGTGTGTGTTTAGTCACTCAGTCATGTCCTACTCTCTGCAACACCATGAACTCCTCTGCCCATGGGATTTTTTCCAGGAAAGAATCCTGGAGTGAGTTGCCATTTCCACCTCTGAAGGATCTTCCCGACCCAGGGATTGAACCTGCATCTCCTGCATTGCAGGCAGATTCTTTACCTCTGAGCCATCAGTGAAGTCCCAGATTTTGCAATACTTTCATTAATGTCTAATCTGATTGTTCCAAAAGAGAGGCAGTGGGGAGGCAAGGGGATATATGAAAATCAACTGATGTGTGCCCTCTATCCAAGGTGGCTGAGCTTTTGACAAGACTCATTTTTGTGGACAGGATAGTAAATTCAGGTTGAGAATTACTGGGCTAAACAGCATTCTGCATCTATATTCTCTGGAATAGTAGGAGTCTCTTATTTTTTTAAATCAGTGTTTTTCAAGGTAGGACAATAGGAGATGCACTTTCAATACATTTTGCTGGAAAAGCCACTTACGGTTTTGAATCTAAGCTGAAAACAAATTCTCCTATTTTTCTCACTATGAAACTCTTCCTTTATAACACCATAAACACCCTCCATGACCATCCCAACTCTTAGTCCTCGGGTGGCTCAGGGTATTACTACTTAATCACTTCTTCCCTTCTATCCTTTGGCCCACAGAATGACTTTTAGATTTACAATGGGCATCCTCAGAAATTGATGGGATCTAGAGTCTTTCCCTGGAGAAGGCAATGGCACCCCACTCCAGTACTCTTGCCTGGAGAATCCCATGGACGCAGGAGCCTGGTAGGGTGCAGTCTGTGGGGTCGATAAGAGTCGGACACGACTGAGCAACTTCACTTTCACTTTTCATTTTAATGCATTAGAGAAGGAAATGGCAACCCACTCCAGTACTCTTGCCTGGAGAATCCCATGGACGCAGGAGCCTGGTGGGCTGCCGTCTACGGGGTCGCACAGAGTCGGACATGACTGAAGTGACTAAGCAGCAGCAGCAGCAGAGTCTTTCCCAGGGTGGTATGAAATATGACTTAGACTCTGAGTTTCCCACATATGGTGCATGACCAGAGGAAATGGGTTTCTGTTAGTAGCCTCACTGACATTCATCCCTCAACCAAAATGATGGACATTGAATAGCTGTTCACTAACCAATGTATACCCAAAAGAGGAAGACTTAGATTCCAATCAAAGAAATGACTGACCCCTTCTTAGACAAAGGTTATGGCTCCTCAGTAAGAAAGTAGCTCAGTTTCAAATAAATTGAATCTCCACACTTCCTGGGCAGACTAGCTATCCTTACGCTCTTCTGGAAAAAAAGGAGTCTCACCTCCTACCCAGTTTTTGATCTATGTTCTGCAATTCTCTAGTCCAGAAAGTGTCTGCTTTAGGATCTGCTGCTGGTAGAAGTAATTATATCACATTACCTGATCCAGGCCTCAAACTTCTTTGTTTTTTTGAAGATATGATAAATCTGGTAAAAACACATCCACCACAACTAAGCAATGGCCTAATTGATATAAACCTAGAAGAAGAGCTTCTGTATCATCAGTTTTACTTTTTGCCTGGAAGACTGCCTCCATGATAACTGTACAGATCTTAATCTACCTATCCAAACATCTTTCTGTAGAACAGAATTGAATTGAGGTAATATGCCAAAAGAGATGGCCAAAGAAGTACCTCTAGTTTAGCACATCTTAAAATAAGTAGACAGATATATAGACAGATAATGATAGACAAGTATGATAGATAGAATATATTCTTTTAAATTCAGGGCTGATGGTTGAGATAGTGGGAAAATAACAGCCAGTAAGGATATGTCAGCACTGATTCAGAATAAAAAAGGAAGCTCTGAAGATGGCATCTACCTTTGGATCACTACTGGTTCCTAGTAGTTTTAAAGGGCCAGGCAAGTGCAAGGGACAAAGAAGACAAATCCTGGGAGGCAAGCAAGGTTAGCAGTTAGATCAGGCATACACCATCCCTTTCCTTCTCTGCTTATAGTCAGACTCCCAAAGGGTGATGCTCTTAATGGATGAATGGGGGCAAAACTACCACCCAGAGGCAGATAGTAGAGATAGGTGCTTGCGCTGGTTTTGGCTCTGGGTATAAGAGACAAAGAGAGAGAAATTTCCCTCAGACATCATAATCCCAGGCAGCTCTGGGTCCATAAATCATATGGGTCCAGAAATCTATGGCCAAAACATCTCATACGAGAAATTTAGCTTAAAACAGCTGTGGATTGGCAATATTCCTGGGTGACTAGTAGAAGCAAATACAACTCTCCTCTAGAAGAATTCACTTTAAACCCAGGTCTCAGTCTCCAAAGAAAAAGTTCCAAGGAACACATGTTCACAAATAAATATCATAATATACACAAGGGAGGAGAAGGCGATGGCACCCCACTCCAGTACTCTTGCCTGGAAAATCCCATGGACGGAGGAGCCTGGTAGGCTCCAGTCCATGGGGTCACTAAGAGTCGGGCATGACCGAGCAACTTCACTTTCACTTTTCACTTTCATGCATTGGAGAAGGAAATGGCAACCCACTCCAGTATTCTTGCCTGGAGAATCCCAGGGACAGAGGAGCCTAGTGGGCTGCCGTCTATGGGGTCGCACAGAGTCGGACACAACTGAAGCGACTTAGCAGCAGCAGCAGCATACACAAGGGAAAATATGAAAGACAGGTAAAGACGTATGGAGGATATATGTCTTTATCAACATATAAAGGATCAACAAGCATCTAATGGAAGTCCTAGAAGGAAATATTAAAAATAATAAGAAAGAGAGAATGGCTAAGCATTTTCCAAAGTTAGTGAAATATACAAGTCTTTACATTCAGGCCACCCTTAATGAACTTGCTCACTCTACTAAACTTAACTAGGCTAATATCAACCCTTCATTTGCCCACATGACAATCCTGGATAGACCACAATTAGAGTGTCCATTCATGTCACCTTCAAAAGGAGCAAAGACAATTGAGTACAGTTGCTTGAATAAGCCTAATGGTTTATCTTTCAGAATACCAGAAGTAAGATTACGTATAGTCAACGCAGATCTTTCCTTCAGAGCCTAAAGTGGTAGGTGAGCTCTGTTAATCCTGTCCTAGTGTGACCATTCTGCAATCTCCAAAAGAAAAAAAGAGAAAAGTTTGCATTTTGATGCAGAATACTAGGAAAAGCATAAATTTGAGGGCCAGGTACATCTAAGTTCAAATTCTGACCCTGCTACCATGCTTCAGGTCCCTTCCTATAAAAATTTTTTTAAAAAACAGCACAGTGGGGAAAGGTTAGAGAATTTAATCACTGAGATAACATGTAAAATGCCAGCCAGATCACTGGTATAGAACAAATGATTATTTCCTTTTCATCCCCCATCCCTCTACTTACATCATGACTTTCAGACTTTTGTCCAAGACTGAGATCAGCTCCATGATTAGTTTTTAAACAAATTGCCTACTTTTGACAAAATGGCCATTATAGTTATAAAACTTTGTTAAACTTTTGAAAACCTAAAATTATGTCCACTATTTCTCAACTTAAAGAAGTATATGGACAGGCTGGGTCTAAAGATTGAAGAGATATTGACCAACCAGAACGGCCAGCCAATGTGACCCAGGTGGATAGGATGACTGAAGTAGGAAAACAGATCTGGCAAAAAGATTTCAAGCCCATAACTTAGCACTGCTGCTGCTGCTGCTAAGTCATTTCAGTCGTGTCCGACTCTGTGCGATTCCATAGACAGCAGCCCACCAGGCTCTGCCGTCCCTGGGATTCTCCAGGCAAGAACACTGGAGTGGGTTGCCATTTCCTTCTCCATTGTGTGAAAGTGAAAAGTGAAAGTGAAGTCGCTCAGTCGTGTCTGACTCGTAGCGACCCCATGGACTGTAGCCTACCAGGCTCCTCCGTCCATGGGATTTTCTAGGCAAGAGTACTGGAGTGGCTTGCCATTGCCTTCTCCGAACTTAGCACTAGCTAGGGAATATTGGAAGATTGTGGTCAAGGCAGGCTGGAGAAGGCTGGTAACCAGAAGTTTAGGCTTCAAAGATGAGGAACACAGGCAAAAGCCATAAATGAAAAGCTAGGGATTTAATTATTCAGGGACTGAGAAATGACCACTAGAAGCTCAATTCCCAGATCATCTGGGTTACATGTGTCAGAGTTCAAGTTTAGGTGACAGAGATGAAAAGCTCATCACAGAAGGACTAAACTATACCACTGCTAACCTACTAATAATACAATGCCTAGCACATATCAAGCCCTCTGTTGAATGAATGAATAATCAAGCAACCACAGTAAAGCCAGATAAAAATACTGGAAGGTCAATAGTAAGATTAACATTGAAACTAAGGTTAAATTCTAAAAGCAAGCAGGTTCACTCAGTGGTTAAAGACTACAGAAGAAAGGGAACCAGACAGTCCCTAACATCACATGGGCAGCAAGATTGCTGAGGTTCTAGAGAATATTTACAAACGGGGTTGAATTTTAGGTGTACTGTGTGTGTGAGTGTATGTGAAGCAAGATACTTCTTTCATATTTTAAATTCATGTTACAGCTTTTTCTTTTTTCTGAACTCACTGTTTTTTCTTCTGTTACATCATACCATAATGTTCATTTCCAGGGTGACATTTATTCCCAAGTGCATTCAAGGACTTCAAAGAGCAAACAGCACCTGCTGATGTGTTACACTTGTTTTTCCAGGACCTACCTACATTCGTGGTTCTCAACCGGCAGAGGGAAGATAAGGATATTTATCCCTGGAGTAGTTTTCTACTGTTTCATAACAAATTACCACAAACTGAATGGCCTAAAAAAAAAGACAAATTTGTTAGCTCATAGTTCTGTAAATCAGAAGTCTGGGTACAGTGTGGTTAGGCTCTCTGCTCAGGGTGAAGCATGGCTGAAGTCAAGGTGTCAGCTAGGCTGCTTTCTCATATGGAGTTTGAGGTCCTCTTCCCACCCCATTCAGGTTATCAGCAGAATTCATACCCCTGCAGCCAGAGGACTGAGGTCCCCATTTCCTTACTAGCAGCAGGGAGCTACTCCTGATTCCTAGAGGCCACATTTCACATGTCTTGGCCCCCAAAGTCAGCACACAGTATGATGTTCGCTTTCTTTCTTTTTTTTTCCCTAGATGTTTGCTTTCTTCCCAAGCCTGCCAGAGAGTATTTCTCTGACTTTCTTTTCCCACTAGTTAGAGAAAACTCTGCTTTCAAGGGGCTCATGTGATTAGGTCAGATTCACAAGTATCATCCCTCTATCTTAAAGTCAACTGATTTGGAACTTTAATTACATCTGCACAATCCCATCACAACAGCAGATGGATTAGCACTGATTTAAATAACTGGGAGAAGACGTGTGTATAGACGGAGCGAGGCAGTCTTGGAGGTCTAGCTTAAAATTCTGCCTACCATAAACCCCAATGTCGGGATGTTTCTATTTAGATAAATACCATAAAAATGGGAAAAAAAGAAATATCAACCAGTTGCTTTAATTTTTGGAGCAATATTCCTATTTCAGACACTTCTCTCATTAACATGGCTCATTTGCTATAAGATAGTAAACTCAATTAAACTGTATATGCACATACACACACATGCGCACAGTAGCCTGACTGATACTTCTATGTAAATGTTTGCCACCAGATTATTTCACCAATTAAAAAATACATATATATGTATGAATGTATATACTCTTTTTCTTCCACGAAAGAAAAATAAAAGATCTCTTCCTCAGATTTTGACCTGGAGTGAATTTTTGAAGCATAAAGTTCATATGTCTTAGTTTCTCTCTCTTTAGATTAGGTCATATATTACTACTTACTGTTTTGAAAAACAAAATTATTCTTAGTCCATATTATTTAGAAGTGAACCTCTAACATTATACTTTGCTTCTAGAAGCTCCACATCAGTGCATCATTTCACAGTTGCTTTAGAAATTATCATTACCATTCTCTTTGTTTGTCAGGCCTGCAGTGTAGAAAACATGAATTTTTATCAGTAGAATAATTACATTCCAAGATTTTCTTTGTGGGTATTTTTTCCAAGTTCATTTTCTTAGTGGCACTTATTAAACTGTTCCAGAAGCTAAGTGTGACACATGTAATACCTTATATTGGAAATGAATCTCAGATTTTCATTTCATGTGTAAGTCTACCTTGTACATAATTGGTTATATATTTTCTTTTAATATTTTCCCCTCGTTTACACAGTAACACATATTCATTGTAGAAAACTGAGTCATTTTATAAAGGTACAAATAACCATAAATTTCATTATTATTTTAATCAACAACCAAAGACAATCACCATTAATCATTTGGGAACACTCTTCCAGAACTCTCTTCGCTTATATACACATATAGATACATAGATAAATAATTTTCATAAATGGAATTATTCTTCATGCAATTATTTCATAACATCTGTTTTCATTTAACACATTATCAGCTCCTGTCACGTCAATGAATATAGAGACTTACCCCTTAACGACTGGCGGTTAGCACATTGTTCTTGTCTGCTAGTAACCCTTTCTTGGAAAAAACATCCATTGCATACTCCACGTGGTCCTAGTAAGAAAGATGATAGAGTAGTCTCTCCCTCCATGGTGTGTGGCAGGGAATCAGTTGACCCATGCCTGAAAATTCAGAGTCTCTTTTCCCTTAGCTACAGGGATTTCCTAAGACCAATCAACATAGACCCTGAGATTTAATATATCAACACTAGGAGAGAGAGAGTCTTACTTCCTTTAGGACTGAGAATTATTAAGACAGTATAAACCAATTGCCTACAGTCAGCTTTGCTGACAACAAAAAGGAATCTGTCTGTGATAGGAAAATTGAAGTCTAAGCACAAAAGCAGCAAAGATAAGCAAAGATGAAAGAGAAAGTTTTGAGATCTCTTAGACTCTGGATCCCACTATGCCTGAAGCTACTTCATCTGGACTACAGTCAGTGTTGCTATAATACAACATAGGCTTTCCCCAAAATTACTGCACTATGCAAAGTTGTTCAGTAAAAATCACAGGGCTTATGGGGGAAATGGGACTAGGAGTACAAGATTTTAAAACTTTGTCACTGACACATACACAAAAAAGGTATGAACTTAATGAAAATGGTAGCACAGTTTTACATGCTAACTGGTTACAAAATACAAAAATACTACAATAAACATGGTGCTTTAGTTTGAAAAAGACCTGAAGCTTGCTTGTGGAAATGGGTATCAGAAGGGTTGCAAGTTATGAGTTACTGTGAGGTGACAGATGGACAGTTATCTGAAATCAGGTGGAAAGCTGCAACACTAGATGTGGATGGGTATGACTCAAAACATACACAGAAGTGAGGCAACTGAAAACATACAAAGAAGTGAGGCAACTGGTAGATGGCTGAGGTCTATGTGTATTTTATGTACTCCTCTGCAACTTGATTCATCTGGGTTTAGTTTTCTGTTTTCACCTAATGTTTCTGGCTGACAAAACTGCCCATAACAAAATGCAAAATTCATCTTACACTTAAATTGTCCTCTAATACATTAGTCACAAAGGAACAGACAAGTGTTAGAGCAGTCTGTACTTAACTATGTAAGTGAATAAATTCCCTTTTTTGGTTTAACATAATTCCAGTTAGCTTTCTTCCAGGGTCCTGAATAGTCATATATGGCTAAAAAATATTTCATTACACATCAGTAACACATTTTAAATTCCAGGCTGGCTTCTCTGTGTCTCTTGACACATTTCTAGACTCTTTCTCTACTTTCAGTTCTTGTGTGCTCAGAGATCGAAAATTGATTTTAATATGAACACAAACCATCATTAAGAAGGTGGGGACTTCCTTGGTGGTCCAGTGGCGTTAAGACTTCACCTGTCAGTGCAGGGGGTGTGGGTTCAATACCTGTTTGGGGAGCTAAGATTCCACATGCTTCACAGTCAAAAAACATAAAACAGAAGCAATATTGTAACAAATTCAATAAAGACGTTTAAAAAAGAAGGTAGAATGGACCTGAAAAAGGCATAAAAATTCAAAGTCAAAAGATTTTTTAAGTTTTATTATTATAATCTGTAACACAACTGACTTTTCAAACAGATGATTGAAAGTTGATGATTACAGAATTTAATCTTGGCCTTGACAAGTTTTGGCCATTTTCAGAATGATTTTTCCCATGGATTCTGCTACTTTTAAATCCATAAAAACTCTCATGGTGGTTGCAATATTAAATCTTTTCATGTAAATATTATAGCTCAAATCACCTAACCTTGTACATAAAAAAGTTTTTCCCTGGGTTATCACTTTAGCTCTTGTTTATGCAAAGGCCTACATGCATTACAGTTTTATCACTGATGTTCTAGGTGATTACTCTTGGGGTTGGAGCAAAACTGGCCCCAAAGATACTGCCATTTTGTATTATTCTTGACAAGAGGCGAGAGCCAGTATTCCACACCATAGACAAGTTATTTCATACACTGGCTGTGACTTTAGCACTTGAAATCCCTAAGCGGGGTTTATGCTATGCAGATAAGGAAACATAAAAAGTTTCCTTAAACCCATCAGCCTTAGAACTGTGTAGTTTTTATAGTCCTTGGAAATGAGCCACTCAACTCCGCTCTGAAAGCAGACATAAACAATATATAAACAACGGCTGGTTATGTTCCAATAAAACCTTCTTTACAAAAACAGACAGCAGGACAGATTTGTCCAGAGTTCTGGTACCATAATTCGCCAACGCCTGCTTTGGACCAATAGTTTTCACTTTTTTTTTTTTAATGGAGCCTTGCAGCAGTCTCTTGAGAGTCAAGGAAGGCCAAGCAGGCAGGAACCTGAATTATCCCTGCTTCAACTATAATAGTTTTTATTTTTATGATATGTGGACCTTTGTATGAAATCAGGTTTGATTAAAGAGTTTCATTTCTAATAAGGAGAAAAGCTTTAAAACCACAGCCTTGGACTAAGCCTAAAATCTGCTGCCTTAAAACTCAAGAACAGATGTTTAAGACAAAACAAATACATCTTTTGACATCTTTAAAAATGATCATAGGTGGTACACATGTGTTTTGACGTTTCCAGAAATTCACTTTCTCATAAAATTGATAAAAGCATTTAAATAGATAACTTGAACAGCTCTAAAAATGTTATTGGATTATCATTCCTATTTCATTTCAGCTTTTTCTAAACATAATGTTTAAGGTACCTTAAAAGGTCCAGAGAGGTGGTATGAAATAATGGGAAAAACACCAATTTAGGAGACTGTGTTTTCCTCCATTGCTAGATTGTGAGCTCCTGGGAAACAGGAAGTAAATTGTCTTCATCTTTGAATCATGCTCAGCACCTAGAACAGAACATGACATCAAGTTTTAATTTTTAAGGCAAATGTAAATTAACTATTACATAGCTGGGGCTGCATAGCTAGGAAGAAAATAAATTCAGGTAGTTTATTTACTTATATCTTTCCATAATCCGTAAAGGAAAAAAGCGTATCTTTCCTGATTGTATGCTAAGTTGCTTCAGTCATGTCCAACTCTGTGCAGCCCTATGGACTGTAGCCCACAAGGCTCCTCTGTCCATGGGATTCTCCAGGCAATAATACTGGAGTGGGTTGCCATGCCCTCTTCCAAGGGATCTTCCTGACTCAGGGATTGAACTCTGGGTCTCCTGCATTGGCAGGCGGGTTCTTTAGCATCCTGGGAAAGCCCTTTATAGTGAGCAACAAAATAAAGTTTGTACTTTGAGATATATTTTTAAACCTAGAAAATTAGCATGTTTAAAACACATAAAAGCTAATAATTGGGTCCACAAATCCCTTATGTGCACTTCTTAAATACCAAAAGCTCTGGAAGCCAAACATTTTTGTTTTCTATTTTTAGTGACTTATTTGACAGTCAGTTTAGTCTAACCTAAACTTAACTGACAGTAGTAGCTGACTTGAACTGAAGGTGGCTACTTATTGGTGTTTATCTACCCCTTATGAATAATCATAAGGTTTGGTGCAAGAAATATTACCCTATTTGATTATGCAGCGTTTTCCCTCAACTCCCTAGGGTGTTAAAGAATACATAGTATATGGCATTCGGTTTTACACAAACTCGCCAGGTAACCCCAGATCTTTTCCTGGTTGCTTTCCACGTAGGAATCTAGAATCCCATTCCAGCCTCTCTGAGGCCATGCCCCCGGTCCCAGTTGCTTTTCTGCCGCCATCTTGAGCAACAATTGTAGTGCAAACAACTCCGAGTGCCCTCCTGTCTCGGCAGCTGGAAAAATAAATGTGCTTCCCGATTATATATAAAGTCAGCATTATCACTTTGATAGTCAATGATGCGTTAACAAAGAACATCTTGGTCTTTTATAAGCACCTTTCTATTTTCATCACTGGACACTGGGCAGTCGAGGATCAGAATTAAGTTACAAGCTCTTAGCCTTGCAACGGAATCTGCTCAATATATTTACCATTTGACTGATGCACATCTTGACCAGTATGTAAAAATTTCTCTCCCGTTAAGTCTGGGCAACAATAGGTATCTGTAAAGAGAAAGTAACCGGAGGCCCTACAGTGGCTCAGCTCCAGCAACAAATCCATCATTACTCCATTGAACTGGCACACTCCCCACTATCTCTCCTGGACCCCACCCTCTGGCCGGCAGGATCCTATCTAGAGATCTCAATTAGAGATCTTGAACTAAATAGCACAGGTTATGCCCCATAACGCTAGAGGAGGTGGACCCGCCTACTCCCTAGGGTTTGGGAATCGGGCCTTGGATAAATTAAATCGACGAAAATTTAAACCACAATGCCAACTTATCCCGACACCATTTCCTCATAAGAAAAAAAGCAGACTCCAAATCACCCGTCTAAAAATGCCTCTCTTTAGAATTGCAGAGTTAGTGAATGGGACACTCTGCCGGACCCCACCTACATCAGGCGCGCTCCCACAAAGTCGGGGGACAGCCCCGCTCAGGCGTAGGCTCTAGACTCCTCCCCTCAGAACACTCATCCCCACCCTTCCCCACAACTTCCGGCCCTCACCGAACGCCCTCAACGGCGCTTGCGCCGTTTTGATAGGCTTCTCGAGTACCAGAAATCTGAGCTCGGCCTCTCAGGAACCGCCCCCGCCACCTCTTCGCTCCGCCCACGCCCCACCGGCCCCTCCCGAAATCTCGCGAGGGTAGGTGCGCGTCCGTGTTTTGCGGGCAACTAGCTCTCCCAGCAGCTGTAATTGCCGCTGCGGGAGATATTGGAGCTGCTGTCGTCCGCGCGCCCGCCCTCCCCCACTGAGGAGAGCCACCGCCTCTTTCGCTCTTTTCACACACCTATCGCCGGGAGCGGCGGCAGCAACAGTCCCTGGATCCACCGCCGCCTCCTCAGACGGCCGCTCTGCTGGTTATTGCCTCAGTCTGGCAGTTGCCGGCGGCCCCCTGTCCAGCTCCTCTCTTCAGATCGTCTGCTCCCTCCTCATCCTCTCCGGGACCCACCTCCCCACGGTTCGCCGGGGTGGAGGACGACGAGGAGGAGACGAGAGTCACCCTCCCTCCAGGCGGCGCCGGCCCCCTCACCCGCGGGTGTGTCCTATAAATGGCGTCGGAAAGCGACACGGAGGAATTCTTTGATGCCCCTGAAGATGTGCACCTAGAGGGCGGCGACCCTATCGGGTAAGTAACCGGAGCCCTGGCCCAGAAGCCAGGCGTCCCCGTCTCCTGGCTTCCCCTGTGCCGTACCCCCTACACCCCTTCCAGGTCCCGCCGCCGCAGCCCCTCTCCGTCTCCCTCGGCTACTTCAGAGTGAGTTCCGGGAGGGCAATCGCCCACCTCGGGCAAACCTCCCTCTTGGCCCTGGTAAACGGCCCCCGGGCTTCTCTCGGAGCCTCTTTCTCTTGTCCAGCTTTCTGCGAGGTGGGACAGTTTACGAGCTCGAGAGCCGGAGATGTGTATTTGAGGGTTTCAGAGCTTACCTTGAAACATCCGTTTTGGCCTTGGGGGCCATAGATTAAAGGAGCGGTAACAGGAATTGCACTGACGGTTGTTTTTTTCTTCTTTTGCCGCTAACTTACCTATCCGATTCAGAGGTGTCTCTACTCCGTATTCGCCGTCCTCTTTTGGTTGCACAAAAAGAAAAGGAGCGGAGCGCGGGGAGGGGGAAGACTGGGTGTTTACTTAGGAAAGTCCTCTAGCTGATGTACTCTAGATCCGCGGTGTTTTATTAAAATACCACCTTGCCATGAGGCAGAGGAAATCGAAGACGAGGTCCTTTACCATTAGCGAGACTGCGGTCTTAAAAGAGTTGCCGTACAGAAATGTGTACAACCGACTGCAGCGATACAAACAAGTGCTGAGTAATCTGTGGTTGGAAGGAGAGCCACAGCTTGGTGCTCTTTATCTAATTCTGCAAAATGTTTTAGTGGTGATTAATAGGGAGATTCTGAGTAGGAACTACAGTAGTTGGAAGGCTTCGCTTTGCCTGGGACTTCTACTGACCCACTCCCGACTCTTCCCAGTTGGAATAATGTTTAAAGCGAGTTCACCGAACTCTTCTACTGGTCTTGTGTGGCACTAGAGGCAGTGAAATACATTTTCGTGCTATGAGAACTTGAAAATGGGTAAAATTTGTCATGTTACTGTAAAAGTCACTAATATGGTTCCAAAAGTCAGCTGCCTTCAATTTGCAAGCTTACCCGTGGAAGAAATACCTTAATGCAAATTACTATTATCTGTACATTCTAGAAGTCGTTCTAAAACTGAATAGGTATTATATATAATATGTACCCCCAAAAGTTACAGCAACAAAAGCAGAGAAAATGTACGTTGGTGGGTCGTTAATGAGTGTGTTTCCACCAACCTTCAAATCGCTAGTATGGGATTTGAAGGTGGCAATGGCCAAACTTGAGATGGCATTGAATCTCCTTTAAGTTCAATATATGGAACAAATTCACAGCTAGATGGTAGAGGATAGAAAATTCACTTGGATTTCCAAGTATATAGGAGTCCTCTGAAATTAAATTTTGTCTTCCTGGTATTCCCCTTAAAGTAATCATATGATTTAATAAATTTAGAGCTGTGTGAGTATTGTTTCTTTTCAATGAATGTAACATTTAATTTTGAATAACGGCTACATCAGGACCTGTGTAAACTGCCTAGTAATCCAGTACCTGGCAGAAAGAACTCCAGTGTTCATTCCCTTCTCCTTCCTTTCTTGTAATTAGCAAATTTAACTTCACAGGGTGCTTACTTTGGGAGGAAGTATGCACAACTTGGAGTTATTTAACTTATCTAAACTGAATGAGTCATTTTGATAGAATTGCTAGTCACTTCTTCCCTCCTGGAATAATAAACTTCTCAAGCATTTTGATCCTTTGATATGCTAGGTGAAAAGTAAAAACATCTCTTAGGACCCAGCCTTCTGAATTTAACTCTAACCTGCCCAAATATTGAGGATGTTGAGCTCTATGGGTAAAACTACTGTCAGTCTATGAATTTCAAGGCTCCATCCTGCATTACTGAGGGGATTTCGAAGGAAATTCAACTCTACTGGAGAATTTAATCTGAAAAGAACTAGCAGTACTGAGAGGACTGCACAAGGTTGGCATTATTAACATTTCCTCTGTCCTTTGTGACAGTTTTTGTTATTTGCATAAGGTACTGTGAGGAAACTTGGCTGGGTAACTAACAACCTAGAAATGAGTGAGAAATCTTGATTTGTGAAAACATATGGTATCATCAGATATTGGTTATTAGAAGTATCTTCTCTCCCTTGAGACACACTCAGAGATTTACACCATATGCACTCTAAGAGGTTAACCGACCCGGTTTGGGCACTTTAAGAAATGTTCCTTGCATTGCATGTTCTAGAGTACACAGAACATTTCACCAGATTGTAGTAAACTGAGTAGGCTGTTGAGAGTTATCTCATGTTTTGTTAATTAGCAGAATCCAGATAAACAATCCATTTCCTAAAGCTGATTTCTTTCTTCTTTTCCCCTTCCAATGGTGTCTTCAGCTTTGTTGTTCTACTCTTAAATCAGAGTTAATAAAGTTAAAAAATCAGTCCAGTTTTTTATAGGAAGACTTGATTTGAATGCAGCTACTTTTCCACAGTGGGAGATCATCTCCACTTGTCCAGCTTTGCAGTGTACATCACAGTTACAATGATTTATTTTGATTGATATTTTAGGTCAGATTTCCTTATTCTTTTCTCCATTTTAATGAAGAACCTTAGGCTCAGAGAGGTTAATAAATTGGCCTAGGGGACACAGCTTGTAAGTGACAGCTGGGATTTGAAACCAGTTCTTTGGACTCCTACTCCAGTATTTTTTTCTAGTACATCATAGCTACCCCATACTGGGTGGGTGGGTGGGTGGGTGGGTGGGTGTGTGTGTGTGTGTGTGTGTGTGTGTGTGTGTGTGTGTGTGTGTGTATTCAAGGTAATTTCCTCCAAGAGATACTTGAGTCAAATGCTTTAGGACCAACTTGCTAAGTTGAACTGATGCATATATTTAAAACTAGTAGCCCAAACTTCAGTTCTCTTGGCTAGAAATACCCACTTTCTCTTTCAAGAATGTGTATTTTGTTTTGTCAGATAGGGCTGTTATAAGATCATAGCATGTTACAACTGGAAGGGACATCTAGTTTAACTCCTTCATGTAAAATGTGAAAGCCAAAGCCCTGAGAAAGGAAAGTGACTTGTCCAAGGTGACACAGCAAACTAATGGCAAAGTTAGGACTTGAATCCAGATCAGTTTCACTATCTAGAATTATATTCTGCTATCATGCTATCTTTTGATAAAGCAGGAAAGGGAGGAGGAAGTTTGGTATAGTACAAAAAAGCCCTGGACTGTGAGTCATTTCATTTCCTCATCTTTAATTTGAGGAGAGTTTTAACAGACTTGATGGTATTTGGTACATGATTTAAGACCTGTAGATTTGAAACTAGATATTTACTGGGTAAATTATATGTGAAATGAATGTTTGTGCTATTTTGTGTGGATTATGCATACACATACTAAAGGCTGGCACTGAGAACATGTTGTAAAAACAAACGTGATGTTTTGAGCATTCTTCATGTTTTTTATTGGAAGAAATGGTAAGATTTTTAGAGTAGGAAGGGACAGAAGATCATTTGGCCCAGCCCTTCCATTTAACTGAAAGAGAAACTATGCTCAGAGAGGGGAAGTGACACATTGCTGATTAGCGGCAAACTCAGAACTAGAACCCAAGTCTCCTGATTCCTCATTTATACCATGATGCCTTGTCTGTAGAAGGAACGAAAGTATTGGCAGTTATCCCTGCTGTAGGTTTCTGGCACATACTCTGTTAGCAGGACTCCCGAGATAGTCAACTACATCTACCATGATTCTGTTTCTTTTATGTCTTGCTGTCAGAGGACATGGAATGTTCTAGGATCCTCACTTTTGCCCACTAATTTTCTCCAAGTCTGGATGAAAAAACGGTGACAAAACAGCTAATATAAGAACAGGGATGGTTATTTGTTTTGTTAGTTTAGTGTCAATTGCAGTCTATTATTTTAGATTGGAGTAATAACCCAAATCTTGATTTTTAAGTCATAAGAACTGAGATCAAACTGTCCCAAAGAGTTGTTTGGTCTAAAAAATAAAAAGTTGCCTAACTGCCTTTGTTGAAAACTGTTTTTCACTTGGACATCAGAAACATTTCTCTCTGAATTGAAAATTGATGCATTTCAATTAAAAATTATTTGCGTGGTATGGGTTATTTAAGAGCCCTATTAAAAATAAGCTGTTATTTAACAACCTTATTAAAAATGGCTGTTCATGGGTATAGATGAATTATGGATTATATTTGATTGCCATTGGCTTTGTGGATTGATAGAAATATATTTACATATGCTTTTTTATCACACCATGTAACATCATGTAGAGGTGGGAGGGGACCTTTTGCATATTAATTAGTAAATTCAAGCTCTAAATTTAGTGGCCTCCAACTGTCAGTTTGGTGACTCATGGAAGTAGGACAGTCCGAAGCAGTACTGCAGTTTGGGGACTCAATTTGAATCTGTACAAACTCTTAAAACTGAAAACTTTATTTTGTTCTTGGGGTAACCTACTTCAAAAAGTAGGGTACATAAAATTTGATCTTTAAAAATGTTAAAAACCTAGATAGTTTTAGCATGTTGACAGTTCAGTGATGGTCCTACAGAAAAAAAAGTAACTTCTAATTGTTGTTATTTGAGACCTGCATAACCTTCACAGTACATGACAGTCCTTGTGTTCTTTTCAGTTCATTGTTTAGATTTTGACAAAGTCAGGTGAATTTGCCAGGCAAGAACCTTGAAGATGCTGTTTGTTTCCTCCTCAAACTCTGCCTGCAATTCTGGTAACTACTTCCTGGGGTATGTAGGTGGAGGACAGGGTGGTGGTGGTGATGGAGTAGGTGGTGAAGGTAGCCCCTGAAGCCAAGAGAGAGAGACCAGGTTCTCAGACTGCTTACTGGGACATGGATAACTGAGATCAGACGAATCACAGTATTTCGTATTGTTTTAGATACACACCTATACAGTGAATTAAACAACCCTTTCTGTGAGAGATTAATAGTCTATAAGAATTAATTAAAAGTAATGAAAATTGTAGGTACTTTATGATGCTCTACTGATATTTAACTTGAATTGCTAATTAACCTACATTTTTGTTTTCTACCCATAGCTAAGCTAATTTCTACAAACTTTCACAAGGTTTGTTCCACCCTTGCTGTCAGATATTCTTCTGCTAACAAGCTAAACCTTTAATTGGGTGCTTTCCTTACTCTTCAGAGTAGAATCTTATCTGTTCTCTTATTTCAGACTGAGCAGCCTTTGTATTAGTCTGTCATCTCGTGATTCAAAATTGTGGAAAAACTGCATAAGACATAATGTGGGCCTCATACCTGATGGCAACCCCAATGTTTTTCCCCAGTCCTATACAAATTTATCTTGGTTACTATAGCAACCAGCCTATCAGTTATTTTTCTAGCTCTTTTGCCTGCTCAGATACTAGGATTACCATATAATCAGGTTCTGCTAAAGCCCTTCAGATCTTAGCATTTTATTACCAGCTGCAGCTGTCTGACAGTTTCAGCTTGGCATTCCATTAGGGTCAATTGGTTTTAAGTTCACAAAACCTTTTTGTCTCCAAACATTTTAAACATACAGAATTTAACAGGAACATGTTTAGGTAATATTTCTCTCATGCTAATTTTATCAGTTCCATTGTTAGTCATTGTCTTGAAGATTGAATGCATTACATCACTGGCATCCAATGGCCATCCATGGGTCATATCAGCTAGAATAAATTTCAAGATTGAGTTACCATTTAAGAAATATATACAAATATGATTTTAGACCCTATGTCATCACGAGCTAGCTGAAGTGACTTAAAAGTACCTTGATTCATCAACTCACAAATAAATAATCTGGCTTCTACCAAAAATTATTTCTGTAGATAGCAGAAAGAATGTTTGGACTTTTCATTCTAATTTGGGAAAACAGTTCAGAAGTTTAATAGGAAAGTTTATCTTTCTTTTGCAGCCTTTGATAAATGGGAAAAGAAACATAAAGATTAAATAGTTGTACGGGTCTTTATTATGTTCTATTTTTTAAAATCTCATAAAAATCTCAGAATTCAAATAACTAAAATAGTTAAGTTACAAATGTGTTTGTCTTGCTAAAAATAAGAATGTTGAAAAAATATTTAGGATATATAAACTGATAGTTCATATAGTAGTTTATATAATGTTTGTGTTAATGTTTGTTTTTGGTGCTCATGCTTGTTAATATTATATGGTGTAGTAATAAATATATGCCTGATTAATCTTTCTAAATATGCCTAATTAATCTTTGAGTTTAACTGAGGTGGTTAATCTTTTAATGCTTTAGCCAATTTTGGTATGTGTTTCAATATATAACAATAACATAAGTAATGTATTTTTTTTCCTTTTCTTGTTTATTTTATTTTATTTATTTTTTAACTTTACAATATTGTATTGGTTTTGAAGTAATGTGTTTTTAAAAATCAGAGTAAAATTTCTCTTAAGATATTTTGTGTACTTTTCAAGAAATGTTTATCTTTCTAAATTAGAATATTATGTAGTAAGCTTGTGAGTTTGTGAAATGATTAAATTAAAATTTCCTGGCTTGAATTTTTATTTTTAAATCATTTGAATGGTTTAAGAGTTTAAAGCATTTTAAGATTAGTTTATCCTATTCAAAGCTCTGGTTACTAAATTCTGATGATGCCCCAAGGAGAACTTTATTTTAATTGCACAAATAGGCTACAGAGCAGAAAAGGTTTTACTTTATCCACAGGACCCTAATCCCTAAAATTTTTAAAATAAAGGCAGGGGGGAGGATAAGAATTTTTTTTAAGGCCTAGGATGAACCATAAAAATTTTGGAAAGTACTGACAGGAAACTTTAATGTTTTCCAGTAGGCAGCCTATACAGAGGAAGCCATACCTGTATAAAATGTACTTGACCACTACTAATTGTAATAGACTGTTCCAGTAAAAACTCATTGAACCGTGAGCATTCTTATGAACCACAGGTCAAACTCTTTAGAGAACCAATAAATAGAATGTAAAGATGTATTCAAACCCATTTTCTCAGAAGCAGGCATCCTGGTTCCTAAGTAGGCTCAAGAGAAGAGGTAAAAGTGTTCTTTCTGGCATCAATCTTGAACTGCAAAGACTAGACATGGATGAACTTAATATCCATAGTCCTCTTTTAAATATGTTTTTGAACGTCTTTGTTTAAATTGGGAGACTGAGGAAATTATTTTTCTAGTTATTCAGTTCAGTTCAGTCGCTCAGTCGTGTCCAACTCTTTGCAAACCCATGAATCACAGCACGCCAGGCCTCCCTGTCCATCACCAACTCCCGGAGTCCACCCAAACTCATGTCCATCAAGTCGGTGATGCCATCCAGCCATCTCATCCTCTGTCGTCCCCTTCTCCTCCTGCCCTCAATCCCACCCAGCATCAGAGTCTTTTCCAGTGAGTCAACTCTTTGCATGAGGTGGCCAAAGTATTGGAGTTTCAGCTTTAGCATCATTCCTTCCAAAGAACACCCAGGACTGACCTCCTTTAGAATGGACTGGTTGGATCTCCTTGCAGTCCAAGGGACTCTCAAGAGTCTTCTCCAACACCACAGTTCAAAAGCATCAATTCTTCGGCGCTCAGCGTTCTTCACAGTCCAACTCTCACAGCCATACATGACCACAGGAAAAACCATAGCCTTGACTAGATGAACCTTTGTTGGCAAAGTGATATCTCTGCTTTTGAATATGCTATCTAGGTTGGTCATAACTTTCCTTCCAAGGAGTAAGCGTCTTTTAATTTCATGGCTGCAGTCACCATCTGCAGTGATTTTGGAGCCCAAAAATATAAAGTCTGACACTGTTTCCACTGTTTCCCCATCTATTTCCCATGAAGTGATGGGACCAGATGCCATGATCTTCATTTTCTGAATGTTGAGCTTTAAACCAACTTTTTCACTCTCCTCTTTCATTTTCATCAAGAGGCTTTTTAGTTCCTCTTCACTTTCTGCCATAAGGGTGGTGTCATCTGTATATCTGAGGTTATTGATACTTCTCCCGGCAATCTTGATTCCAGCTTGTTTTTCTTCCATCCCAGCATTTCTCATGATGTACTCTGCATATAAGTTAAATAAGCAGGGTGACAATATACAGCCTTGTTGTACTCCTTTTCCTATTTGGAACCAGTCTGTTGTTAGGGTTCTAGTTATTAGCAGTACTATTAACAATTTGTGTGGTTTTTTAAAAAAAAAATCACTCTTTTAAAATATGCTTATCTACCCAAATGACAGGTGGTTTGAACATTTCTTCTCAGCCCCAGATCCACCCCATTCACCTCCAGCTTTCTCCTTCCTAGCTTACCTTAAGGTCATTAGTACAGAGATTCCCTGGTGTAATAATTTATTCTTCCTTAACAAGTGAGAAGAAACAGTGGTGGATGAAATATAATGAATGGGTGGGTCTTTGGGGATGAATTGGATATAGCAGATGCATTGGTAAGTGGGATTGGTTAGTGTCACAGGTAGAGTGGAGCATTGGATTAGTGGAAAATAGGTGAGCAGAAGGAATAGGTAGCTTGATAAAACTAGTACCTTTGTGAGTGAAAGTGAGTGGGTTTGTCAGTATTATGCAATTGGCATTTTATCTTTATTGGATTGGCTTTAGAGATTAAAGCTAGGTACCAAGATCAGTCTTTTTTCCTTTAAGTGAACTTTGCTATACCTATTTTATCCCAGGTCAAAGCTCCTGTTTGTTAACTTTTAACCTTTGCCTTATTTTCCTGGGTAGAGAGATGTCTGCAGTTGATGTGTTGTTGTTGTTGTTCAGTCGCTCATTTGTGTCTGACTCTTTGTGACCCCATGGACTGCATAATGCCAGGCTTCCCTGTCCTTCACCATCTCCCAGAGCTTGTTCAAACTCATGTCCATCGAGTCGGTGATGGCATCCAACCATCTCATCCTTTGTCATCCCCTTCTCCTCCTGCCCTCATTCTTTCCCAGCATCAGGGTCTTTTCCAATGAGGTGGCTCTTCGTATCGGGTGGCCAAAGTATTGGAGCTTCAGCATCAGTCCTTCCAATGAATATTCAGGACTGATTTCCTTAGGATTGACTGGTTTGTTCTCCTTGCAGTCCAAGGGACTCTCAAGAGTCTTCTCCAACACCACAGTTCAAAAGCATCACCTATCCTAGGTGGAAATAGGGATGCTCTTTGGTTTTCCACTTCCTTTCACAATTTCTTCTAGCAGTACTTTTGAACTTCCTGGTTTCTCTGAGATCTTCACTCGCACTTCCCATTCCTGTAAACACTGGTTCCTATAAGAGTGAAGGGAAGAAATGGAGGGGACTGAGGCAAAGACGGTGGTTTAGATTTATAGGACCTTTATAACTTGGGTACATTCTGTATTCAGTAAATATTGTGTTAACAGTGAAGCCTTCGGAAGTGTTGCCAGTTATCCTGCAATCATATCTATTTCTTGTTACCAACTCCCCCCACCCCCAGGATTGAATGTCTTCCCAATAAGAAAGAAGTATTATAGTCCTGCATGTTGTTAAACATGCAAAGAATGGTAATGATTAATGTTGGACATTAATTTTCAAAGTATTTTTATTTACGTTATCTCTTCTGACTATCCTGCAGTTCTGTAAGATAGGACAATTTTTGTGAGACAGGACAGTTATGCTAATTTTGCAAATAAACAGCTCAGGGTGAATAGAAATCAGCTAGCAAAAGTGGAATTTCACTAGTTTGTGATACTTAGATGATGATTTTGAATGAAGATGTAAAACAGTAGGTCCCTCCCACTTCACTTTTCTAAGCTATAAACATTTTTCAATGATATGTTTTAAATGTGAATTATTAAAATGATGAGGCTGACTCTCCTGCCAGTTGGATATGTATAATTCACTCTTGAAAACAACAAAAAGCAGTATTTTAAATGCTTTTCTTTTTATGCTTTAAAGAAAGTGATTATGCTATGGTAGCTAGGTCAGAAAATGACCTTGCTCCTGAAAAAGCTGGAATCCCAGACACTGCTACTACATTTCAAAGGGTATGTTCTTTGTTCTTTCTATGTTCTAAGGGAAAACTCCTCAAGATGTGAGACACTGCTGATTTGGACTTCTGTGCTTCATCAAAAAGTCTTGATCCCAGATTTTTCTTTTCTGTAATTGTTTTGTAGGTTGTTGTTAGTTGTTTAGACCACATTTTTTTTCCTTTTTTTTTTTTGCAGTATAACTCTGGTTCATATTTTTAGCTACAAGTGGCTAATTGGAAACACAATGTTTCTCCCCGCCCCCCCCCCCCTTCCTCCTCAGAGGTGTTTTCTAGCAGTCACAGTGAATGCATGTGGTGGTTTTTAATATTTTCCAGCTGGTCAAACATTTTGGCTATCAAATTAATGGGGAAAATGCATTCCAGTAGCTAATTAGAAAAAATATATTCTCAATAATTAGTATTTAAGGTGGAAATAAGGATGAGTAATATTTTTAATAATAAACTTGGCCTACAGATTGTTTTATATAAGTAAGCATTCTAGGTAATTTGAGATTTTTCTAGAATATTTTATCAAGTTTTACTATACATGGACATAACCAGATATTCAACACAGAAATCAGATTGATTATATTCTTTGCAGCCGAAGATGGAGAAGCTCTATACAGTCAGCAAAAACAAGACCAGGAGCTGACTGTGGTCCTTATTGCCAAATTCAGACTTAAATTGAAGAAAGTAGGGAAAACCACTAGACCATTCAGGTATGACCTAAATCAAATCCCTTATGATTATACAGTGGAAGTGAGAAATAGATTTAAGGGCCTAGATCTGATAGATAGAGTGCCTGATGAACTATGGACTGAGGTTCGTGAGATTTGTACAGGAGACAGGGATCAAAACCATCCCCGTGGAAAAGAAATGCAAAAAAGCAAAATAGCTGTCTGGGGAGACCTTACAAATAGCTGTGAAAAGAAGAGAAGTGAAAAGCAAAGGAGAAAAGGAAAGATATAAACATCTGAATGCAGAGTTCCAAAGAATAGCAAGAAGAGATAAGAAAGCCTTCTGCAGCGATCAGTGCAAAGAAATAGAGGACAACAACAGAATGGGAAAGACTAGAGATCTCTTCAAGAAAATTAGAGATACCAAAGGAACATTTCATGCAAAGATGAGCTCGATAAAGGACAGAAATGGTATGGACAGAAGCAGAAGATATTAAGAGATGGCAAGAATACACAGAAGAACTGTACAAAAAAGAGCTTCATGACCCAGATAATCACGATGGTGTAATCACTGACCTAGAGCCAGACATCTGGAATGTGAAGTCAAGTGGGCCTTAGCAAGCATCACTACGAACAAAGCTAGTGGAGGTGATAGAATTCCAATTGAGCTATTCCAAATCCTGAAAGATGATGCTGTGAAAGTGGTTCACTCAATATGCCAGCAAATTTGGAAAACTCAGCAGTGGCCACAGGACTGGAAAAGGTCAGTTTTCAGTCCAATCCCAAAGAAAGGCAATGCCAAAGAATGCTCAAACTACCACACAATTGCACTCATCTCACACGCTAGTAAAGTACTGCTCAAAATTCTCCAAGCCAGGCTTCAGCAATACGTGAACCGTGAACTTCCTGATGTTCAAGCTGGTTTTAGAAAAGGCAGAGGAACCAGAGATCAAATTGCCAACATCCGCTGGATCATCGAAAAAGTAAGAGAGTTCCAGAAAAACATATTTCTGCTTTATTGACTATGCCAAAGCCTTTGACTGTGTGGATCACAATAAACTGTGGAAAATTCTGAAAGAGATGGGAATACCAGACCACCTGATCTGCCTCTTGAGAAATTTGTATGTAGGTCAGGAAGCAACAGTTAGAACTGGACATGGAACAACAGACTGATTCCAAATAGGAAAAGGAGTACGTCAAGGCTGTATATTGTCACCCTGTTTATTTAACTTCTATGCAGAGTACATCATGAGAAACGCTGAACTGGAAGAAACACAAGCTGGAATCAAGATTGCTGGGAGAAATATCAATAACCTCAGATATGCAGATGACACCATCCTTATGGCAGAAAGTGAAGAGGAATTAAAAAGCCTCTTGATGAAAGTGCAAGTGGAGAGTGAAAAAGTTGGCTTAAAGCTCAACATTCAGAAAACGAAGATCATGGCATCTGGTCCCATCACTTCATGGGAAATAGATGGGGAAACAGTGGAAACAGTGTCAGACTTTATATTTTTGGGCTCCAAAATCACTGCAGATGGTGACTGCAGCCATGAAATTAAAAGACGCTTACTCCTTGGAAGGAAAGTTATGACCAACCTAGATAGCATATTCAAAAGCAGAGACATCACTTTGCCAACAAAGGTTCGTCTAGTCAAGGCCATGGTTTTTCCTGTGGTCATGTATGGCTGTGAGAGTTGGACTGTGAAGAACGCTGAGCGCCGAAGAATTGATGCTTTTGAACTGTGGTGTTGGAGAAGACTCTTGAGAGTCCCTTGGACTGCAAGGAGATCCAACCAGTCCATTCTGAAGGAGATCAGCCCTGGGATTTCTTTGGAAGGAATGATGCTAAAGCTGAAACTCCAATACTTTGGCCACCTCATGCGAAGAGTTGACTCATTGGAAAAGACTCTGATGCTGGGAGGGGTTGGGGGCAGGAGCAGAAGGGGACGACAGAGGATGAGATGGCTGGATGGCATCACTGTCTCGATGGATGTGAGTCTGAGTGAACTCTGGGAGTTGGTGATGGACAGGGAGGCCTGGCGTGCTGTGATTCATGGGGTCGCAAAGAGTCAGACACGACTGAGCGACTGATCTGATCTGATCAAGTTTTAAATACACCTTCATTAAAGAATGCAGAAGTAGAAATTCAGATAAATCGTAAAAGTAGAATTTATAGACTAAAATGCTTAATTACTGAAATGTGTCGTTTTCCATTATTCATAATATTGAGAGAAAATATGAATAATTAAATGTTAGCAGTTACACCAAGCCCTCAGTTCAGTCGTTAGTTTACAACTTCCTTTCCCATCAAATCTTTTATCAGAGATAATAGTAATGTTTTGTGTGTGATTTAGTTTGACTTTTTTTTTGTTCCTCTGCCAGTCTTTGGTGATAAGTAGAAATGGCAACCCACTCCAGTGTTCTTGCCTGGAGAATCCCAGGAATGGGGGAGCCTGGTGGGCTGCGGGCTGTGGGGTCGCACAGAGTCCAACACGACTGAAGTGACTTAGCAGCAGTGAACTCAGAAGAAGAAAAATAATCTCAAAGTCTGAATAATCAGTTCATTGATAATATAATTGATTTAGTTACATTTTTTGAAAAGGGGAGTTGTGACAGTTTCTTTAGTGCTCTTAACTTTTATGTGAGGTGACCTTAGAAGTTACTGGCATTTAATTTTTAAGATTAGTACACCAATGAATGTTTTAGATAACTTAAAAATCATATTAGTACATTAACTTGATAAAGCTTCTGTAAAGTGGCCTGTAGACAAAAATCTTGTTTCCTTTCTAAGAAAGTTACAAAGTGATTTAGCACGATTGCATTAGTATTGACTTTTCCAGACAGTTGTAAATTTAGCCATCTGTTTCTGTTGCAATTTTCTAGAAATTATTTTAAATCATTAATAGATGTGACTTTTATCTAACCCAGTTTGACAGTTTGGAACGTTGATATAGCTGCCCTACCCTGGAGTTACTGTTTGAATGTGAGTATTTATTGAATGGTTATAAATGTGCAGGGTAGAATGTTTTTAGTTTAGAATTCTTGAGCAGGCCTAGAGAAGTGATTATTCTGTTATTTTATCAATAGATTATGAAGCTGTTCTTTCAGAAATATGACATAAAACTACATGAATTACATATATCAGTTTTGAAAAATCAGCTTGTCATTTTAGACAGTATTTAGTTGCTTAAGGTCCACTTCAAGTTTGTAATTACTTTATATATGGCTGGAATTATATTTCATTATAAAGTTTCCTTTGATTTCATTATAGATCACTTACAAATGTTGCCACAAAATCCACTTTCAGAAAACATAGAACCATTGTGCCAAACTTTCTCACCATCTATTTCTGTTAATATCAGTGATAAAATAGTCATTAGGTATTTTAGACACATTCTGCTTCTTGACTTTCATAGTACTTTAAAATGGCACTTCAAAGAATATTAAAAGTATTAATTCTCATCTTGAGGATTTGGTTAATTCCCTGTTAGATAACTGCCTTAAGTATATTCTCCATTTTTTATTAATCTTGTTAATAAGCCAAAATTACCATGTATCAAGGGAAACCTCCTTCTATGGGGACTTTTATGCTTAGCATATAATCTAGTAAAACTTGCCATAAGAATGTAACTAATTAATAAATACATTTATTTAATGATGTATATGCATCAGTGTATACAATTTCATTCCAGTGAACAAATTTTTAAAAACTATGCACTTAGAGCAAGATTAAAAAAAAATAAAACCCAGTATATTATTCTCTAAATTTGAACTGTTCTTGTTCAACTTGAGGTTTGGTTTTGCTTTTGCTTTTGATTTTTGCTTTGTTTTTGTTTTTCTCTTGCCTGGTCTAAGTGGGAAGAAATCCTCATGTCAGTGTTTTGTGAGCACCAGAACCTCTCTGATTACTAGTTTAGACTGAGCACTTTTGTGTTGGTCTTAGTTTGCCATCAGATCTTCGTATTTCAGCAAAGGCAAAAAAAGGTGGATAAAAACAAAATCAAGCTATGGGGCAATTCTCCACTAAGACCTTGGTAGTTACCTTCTTATAAGAAAAGTGTTTGCCAAGCCACCAGCTTTATTCTCACTGACTCACTCTATACTCCTTCCTTCCGTGTCATTACTCTTTTTAACCTCCTTAAGAGTCTGTCAGGAATTTTGCAACCTGGCAAAAGGCTTCTTCAGAGCCAACTACTTTTTTTCCTCAGAACCTAAAATAAAAAATGAGTCCTTTTACTGACAGAAAAAGAAAAGAAGACCTTGTTAAACCATTTTTCTGTGTTGCCCAATTTCATCCAGAAGTCTAGAAATAGGGATGTTAAATGTTAAATTCTTATATTTTGTGTAGTGGGTCTTTGAGTTCCTAGTAATTTAGTTGACTCTGAAGCAGGTGTCAGGTTTAGTCTGCACATTCCTTCCACCCTATTCTCAGAAGGCTTACAGGTTTGGTTTTGTTTTTTTCAGATAACTCTCAGGTAAGAGGTAAGAGAAACACCAAACCCCAAAGGCAGAAGGATCTGTCTATAGCTAAAGGGTGAGAAACTAGAGGTAGAATGGTTTATGGGATCTGCCTCTTTGAAATTACAGAAATTCAATGTTCTTTTTTAAAGTGGACTTTTAAGCACCAATTATCCTAAAGCCTTAGTGCATGAGTGATGAATATTTGAGTTTAAAAGTTGGAAAAGGTGATCCGGTGATTGCCTAGAGAGAAACCACTTGCTGAAGCTGTGAAAAATAAGTTAGACTCCTGCAGTAGTCAGCCATGTCTATACCTGATTTCAAAATGTGGATTTTGCAGTAAGACAGGGAAGGGAATGCAACTGGCTTCTATTTGAGGAGTCTAATCTATATGTGTTCTTAATGCACACTTGTATTGATTGGCATTCAAATATAGGAGCTATTCGTGCTTCAGGTTGTGGGAAGATGTTGAAACAGAATTGAAAAGCAGGTTCTACCTCATATCGTAGAAGGTTCATTAGTTTTCTTGATCGAAAAATATTGAAAAATATCTGAAATATTTCTGATATCCCCTTTATAAAGTAAAAGTGAAGTCGCTCAGTCGTATCCGACTCTTTGCAACCCCATGGACTGTAGCCTATCAGGCTCCTCCATCCATGGGATTTTCCAGGCAAGAGTGCTGGAGTGGGGTGCCGTTTCCTTCTCCAGGGGATCTTTGCGACCCAGGAATCAAACTAGGGTCTCCCACAATGCTTTACCATCTGAGCCGCCAGGGAAGCCCCTATGACTTTGTAAATACAGTAACCTAATCCCTTTTTAATGACAACATAATTTTAATTGATATTTATCCAGAAAGTTGACTGCTGATCTTTATTTGACTTATATAGGTTAAGTTCATTTTTAACATGAGGACAGTTTCAAATGATATATCTTTATAAATAATGGTTATAAGTCAATTTACATTTCAAGAGATTTATCAGTTTGTTACAGTAGCCATCTTGGTTTTTTTGAGGGATTTGATATAAGTCAAAATAATGAAGCTGTTAATAATACACCTTCCTATTCTTCACAGAGTGTTTTTGAAAAATATATAATAGTGTATATACAATATTTGCATTTGGTTAGGTCTACTGAATGCATTGTCTGGAAAAGCTTTGACTAAGTTCACAGATGTTCTATTTTTTTCCCCAGCCAGTAAATGCTGTTTAATACTTAGATTAATATTTATACAATGACATTGGCCATACAAATCCTCCCACTTTGTTCCTGTATCACAAATGAACAGATCATAGAATTAATTGTCCACCTAATTAATTTAGGGATAGGGTAGAGTTGCCTGATAAAATACAGGCCTCCCAGTTAAACCCCAATTTCAGATAAACATACTTAAACTGGAATTTAACTGAGCTACCTATATTTATCATTGCTAAATGTGGCAACCCTAGGTGGAGGAGAAGCAGAAGGAGACTAGTAGGTATGGGCACAGTTGTGAGACTTAAATACAAGTGAGTATGTAGTGACAAGGGTCGCCTTTATTTACTCTGGCATGAATACCAAGATTTTTGCAATGTTAATTTTAAGAGTCCAGCTCTTTTTTTCTTTGTAAGTGCATTCCTGAAAACAGACCTCAGAAATAACAAAACTTAGTATATTGTTCAGAGATACATGGCATTTTAAAAATAAGTAAGGGAACAGTAAGTCAGATCTGGGCTAGTGGTTCCCTCTGAGACAAAGGCATCAGAATACGGCACACAGTAGCTGCTCTGATCTTGATGCTGTTCTCACTCTCAGGTAACCTAGTGAGTCACAGTTTAGTTTATTTGTTGTGCTTCATAATTACATTTTACTCTTGTACATATCAAATATATAACAACAGTTTAAAAGTTAAATTAAGACAGACTAATTAAGAAAATTAGCCAAATGCAAAGTTTCACTGCTTATACTTTCCAAAATAAAACCAAAGTCAAAAAAGTCAAGAGGCAGTCATTTCTGTCTTATCTTCTCTGGATTAGCCGTCCTTAGTACTTTGTATCATCCTACTCAGTTTCTGAAACATTCACCAAATTGGTTTCTCTTTTGGATATGTTCCATTTTATGTTTCTTGTAAAATATGGTATCCCAGTGACACGTGATATTCTAAAGTGTGTTGTTATTAGTGGGAAGTAGAGTAGAATTTACCCCTGCCTTGTTCAGGACATAATAGTTTTGTTTTGCCTGCCAATACAGGAGACATAAGAGACACAGGTTCAATCCCTGGGTCAGGAAGATACCCTTGAGAAGGAAATGGCAACCCACTCCAATATTCTTGCCTGAAAATCCCATGGACAGAGGAACCTGGAGGGCTACAGTCCATGGGGTCGCAAAGAGTCAGACACAACTGAAGTGACTTAGAATGCATGCAGTTCAGCCTAAGATCACACTAGCTCTTTCAGCAGTCATATGCTGAAGTCATAGCAGTCTTTTATGACTCTTTCAGCAGTCATATCACAGCCTTTACTCTGTCTGAGCAATCAACAAAAGTACCTGAGTGTTTTCATGTGATTTGTTAAATCACATCTCCCCAGTCATGCATTTTGCATTTATCCCTACTACATTACATTCTGTTAAGATTTGGCCAGTGGTTCTGACCTGTTGAAATACATTTTTGGATACTGTCAGCTAGTATACTCCCTAAGCCCTCCAACTTTGTGCCATCTGTAAATTTGGTAGATAGGCCATCGGTTTCTTCTTTTAAGACATTAAGAACATCAAGTGAATAGAACATCAAGTAGGATAGAGCACAAAAAAAATTAATATTTCCTTATGGTTTTTCATTGATCCATTAATCAGCACACCTTGAGTTATGTTTTGCCAGTTATAAACCCACCTAAGTGTATTCTAGACTACATCCCTTTGTTGTCTAAAAGGATATCTTGAGAGAATTATAAAATTTAGTACAAATTTTTAAAAAAATATCCAGATTTTTTTGTGTGTACGGTATGCTCTTTATGTTCTCGGCCAGTAACCCTATCAAAAAAGAAAATTAATTTTGCATGTTTAGCTTTCTGCAAATGCTTATTCTTAAATAAGAGTATCTTTTCCCTACACCTAAGGCCCTTAAACCATTTATTTCATCATGTGTTTAAGAATTTTGCTTGACATTGACATCAAGTGAATTTGTTTATAGTTTGTAGCACTACCTGCTTTCCAGTGTTGACCACCAAAGTTTTTCCTAATATCCTCTTCCATACTCTGATTCTTCAGAGGTTTTAGAGATTGAACTCCATAAATTCTCAGCTTTTGCTAGGATATAATTTGTCTGGGATAGAAGAACTGAACTCATTTAGAGTAGCCAGGTATTTTTATCTCTTTGAGTGCTTTGGAATTCGATTTCCTCATCCTATAATTTATTTTTCCCTTTCTGGTTTGACTATCAGCAATCTTAATTGGAAAGAAAAATAATCAATATATCTTTCACATATGTACATTCAGTCAAATCGTGTCTGATTTGATAGCCTGCCAGACTCCTCTGTCCATGGGATTCTCCAGGCAAGAATACTGGAGTGGGCTGCCATTTCCTTCACCAGGGAATCTTCTTGACCCAGGGGTCAAACCCGCATCTCCTACATTGGCAGGCGGATTCTTTACCGTCTGAATCACCAGGGAAGCCCAGCCTATTACATTATATAATTTATCCACGTATAAGCAGACTGCAGTTTATTTTTGTTACTCTTGTTAATATAAATTAAAATAATGAAAAACTGTCTCTGGTATTTTTTAAATCTTCTCACATTCTGAGCAACAGTCTTTCTGATACTGTTCTTATAGGTTTTTGTACTTTTCCTTGGGTGTGTGTCCATTCCATCCCTCCAATCTCTTCTGCATGTTCTCCTTTAAAATATTCCTTATGACATATCGCCATGGAGATGCAGTCAACAAAATTCAGACAATGAGAAATTCTGCAGGGTGAACAACCTAGTGTTTTTGTTTGTTTGTTTAAGACTTATTTAAAGAGCTGTTTTAGATTCACAGCAAAACTGAGAGGAAGGTACAGAGATTTCCCACACACCCTTCCCCCAACACATGTATAGTCTCCCCCATTATCAACATGCCCTCGCCAGAGTGGTACTTGTTACGACTGATGAACTTCCATTGACACAGCATAATCACCTAAAGTCCAAAGTTTCCCTTAGGGTTCACTTTTGGTGTTATAGGTTCTATGGTTTTGGATAACTGCATAATAGCATGTAGCCATCATTATAGTATCGTACACAATAGTTTCACTGCCGGAAAAAAAAATCATCTTTAGGATGAACAGCCTAGTTCCTCGATACATGAACTTCAAAAAATAAAAAAATGAAAGGAAACCTACTGATTGAAAGAGACATATCAACTGATTATGGCACATGAAGCTTATTTGGATATTGATTGAAATGGACCAACTGTAAGAAAAAGTTTGAGACTATCTGGGAAACCTGAATGTTTACTGTATATAATAAGGAATTGCTAAATTTGATAATAGTGTTATAATTATATTTTAGATACATATTGAAATTTTTATGGGTAAAGATTAAATAATTTATGAGATTTGCTTCAAAATAATCTGGCAAGGGAGTGGAGGGAGGCATATTGATATTGATCACTATTGACCATGGTCAACATTTTATACATATGGGTTCATAATATTATCCCAGTTTGTACATGCTTGAAATAGCCATAACTAAAGGTTGGAAAAACTGCCCCCAAATAATTTTTATGTTCACATACATTGTTACTGGCAGATTCATAACTAAAACTCAGGTATCCTGATTCCAGTTCATGTTCTTTTACTAAGTAGCTAAACTTACAGCCTTTCTACTTTGAGATTGGTGTCATGGTGCCCTTTCAGTCTTTGGGAACCCCCAAATCTTCACTGGAGAATTTGTGGTGGCACTTTTAGATAATTAAGACTTTAATAAATGGCCAGTTTCACTTGACTGGCTACCTGCCCGTGTGAAAGTAGGAAGAGATTTTAGACTTTGTGGGGTAAACTGACAGGCTGCATGTGTTGTTCAAATCAGTAAAGAGACCCGGGTCCTAGACCTAATCAGACCCTCATCTTAGTGTAGCTCTAGGAGAGCGTGGGAGAAGGCAATGGCACCCCACTCCAGTACTCTTGCCTGGAAAATCCCATGGACAGAGGAGCCTGGTAGGCTGCAGTCCATGGGGTCACTGTGGGTCAGACACTACTGAAGCGACAGCAGCAGCAGCAGGAGAGCGTGACCTTGTCTGCCTTGTTCACTACTTTCCAACCAGTGCCTAGCCCTGTGCTGGTACGAGGTAAGCAGTAGGTAAATGTTGAATGAAGGTATTAATTTAACCTTCTTCAGCCTTGTTTTCCTCACATTGAGACAGTGGTCTAAATGAGTCTTCCTTCAAACACTGAAGAAATATATATTCTTACCTTCTTACTGATCTAAAAAAAAAAATCCTTTTAGGACTTTGGAAAGAATTACTTTAAATTTCTTTTTAACACCAGGTAGTATCTATAGGTAGTATGCTCACTTTTAACACCTGGGACAGAAAACTCAGTTATGTTGTATCAAAATCCCTTAAAAGTAGCCTCTGCATTTTCTGTTGGATTGATTTTGTTTCTATTAAGTGAATGAATACGAACCAGGGTCTCCTGCATTGCAGACGGATTCTTTACCAGCTGAGCTATGAGGGAAGCCCACTGTTCTCAACATTAGTAAATTAGAGAGTCAGGTTTATTAGCAAGTTGCAAAATCAAGCTCAGGCTTCCCAGGTGGCTCAGCGTTAAGGAATCCACCTGCCAATGCAGGAGACATGGGTTCAATCCCTGAGTCGGGAAAATCCTCCAGAGAAGAAAATGGCAACCCACTCCAGTATCCTTGCCTGGGAAATCCCATGAACAGAGGAACCTGGGGGGTACAGTCCACTGGGTTGCAAAGATTAGGACACAACTTAGCGACTCAAAAACAACAAAATCAAGCTAAGAGAGTTATAAATAAAATACTGCATTGCTTGCATATTTTGAATTGAATGCAGTATTATTGAAAGGATTTGACATTTAGCTTTCTATGGAAACTTAGTGAACAGCTTTTAGATAAGTTGTAATTATTGTCGTCAGATCCAAATCCCAGTGATTAGCACCTACCTTTGGAAGTAATGACCTTATTATTCTAGTAAAATTTTACCTAAGGTGTCTGAAAGTTATCACTGGATCAGGTCAGAGTTAATAAAAGAAAAAATAATTCCTATACTGCTCTGCAAAATGACCAGAGCAATGTTTTGATGCTGTGTAGCATTTTAAAAATAATGTTGTGTAGATACTAAACTGCATTGGTGGTGGTGGTTCAGTTGCTAAGTCATTTCCAGCTCTTTGCAACCCTGTGGAATGCAGTACGCCAGGCTCCTCTGTCCTCCACTATCTCTTGGAGTTTGCTCAGATTCATGTCCACTGATTTGGTGATGCTATCTAACCATCTCATCCTCTGCTACCCCCTTCTCCTTTTGCCTTCAATCCTTCCCAGCATCAGGGTCTTTTCCAATTAGTCAGCTGTTTGTATCCAGTGACCAAAGTATTGGAGCTTCAACATCAATCCTTCCAATGAGTATTCAGGACTGATTTCCTTTATTATTGACTGGTTTGATCTCCTTGAAGTCCAAGGGACTCTTCAAGAATCTTCTCCAACACCATAATTTGAAAGCATCAATTCTTTGGCACTCAGCCTTCTTTATGGTCCAACTCTCACATCCATATATGACTACTGGAAAAACCACAGCATTGACTATATGGACCTTTGTTGGCAAAGTAATGTCTCTACTTTTTAATATGCAGTCTAGGTTTGTCATAACTTTCCTTCCAAGGAGCAAGCGTCTTTTAATTTCATGGCTGCAGTCACCATCTCCAGTGATTTTGGAGCCCAAGAAAATAAAACTTGTCACTGCTTTCCATCACTGCAGTGATGGGACTGGATGCCAATGATCTTAGTTTTTTAAATGTTGAGTTTTAAGCCAGCTTTTTCACCTTCTTCTTTCGCCCTCAAGAGGCTCTTTAGTTCCTCTTCCCTTTCTCCCATTAGAGCAGTATCATTTGCATATCTGAGGTTATTGATATTTCTCCCGAAATCTTGATTCCGGCTTGAGCTTCATCCAGCCCGGTATTTTGCATGATGTTCTCTGCATACAAGTTAAATAAGCAGGGTGACAATAAACAGCCTTGACGTACTCCTTCCCCAATTTGGACGCAATATGTTGTTCCATGTCCAGTTCTAACTGTTGCTTCTTAACCTGCATACAGATTTCTCTGGAGACAGATAAGGTGGTCTGCTATTCCTATCTCTCTAAGAATTTTACAGTTTGTTGTGATCCACACAGTCAAAGTCTTTAGAGTAGTCAATGAAGCAGAAGTAGATGTTTTTCTGGAATTCCCTTACTTTATGATCCAACAGGTGTTGGCAATTTGATCTCTGGTTTCTCTGCCTTTTCTAAATCCAGCTTGTACAGAAGTTCTCAGTTCACGTACTGCGGAAGCCTAGCTTGAAGGATTTTGAGCATAAGCTTACTAGCATGTGAAATGAACGCAGTTGTAGGGTAGTTTGAACATTCTTTGGCATTTCCCTTCTTTGGGATTGGATGAAAAACTGACCTTTTCCAGTTCTGTGCCCACTGCTGAGCTTTCCAAATTTGCTGACATATTGAGTGCAGCACTTCAACAGTGTCATCTATTAGGATTTTAAATAATTCAGCTGGAATTCTATCACCTCCACCAGCTTTGTTCATAGTAATGCTTCGTAAGGGCCACTTGACTTCACACTCCAGATCTCTGTCTCTAGGTGAGTAACCACGCCATCGTAGTTATCCCGGTCATTAAGACCTTTTTTGTGTAGTTCTTCTGTGTATTCTTCTACCTCTTAATCTCTTCTGCTTCTGTTACATCCTTACTGTTTGGTACTGAACACAAATACCCTAGCTGCAAAAGGAAAACTCTAGAATTAAAATGCTAAATGGATAGGAATGGGAGAAAGCATCTGTCACACATTGATTTATGTTCAAACATGAGGTTTGTTAGTATAAACTCAATGTAGTGAGTGCATGAAATTAACTTTTTACAGAAAATAGGATATAATGAATTAAAATATTCTATCTGTATTATAAGTTGCTGAAATGCTAACCTTAAAATTGCTTTTATATTCAAAACGTGAGTGCAGGCTACACTAAAAATCAGTATTTGATCTGTAAGCCATGTGGGTTTTTTTTTTGTTGCTGTTGTTTGTTTGTTTAGTAGAATACCAGTATTTTTTTAACTTAGACTCTGTTTTGAAGCTGTTTCAGAAATTGTTTGTTTTCATGTTTAATAGTACCATTGATAGACATTGTCTTTAATTTCAGAAACTATGCTGCAAAATCAAAGATTTACTGCATTTGTAATTAGTAAGAATATGTTGGAAGATTCTTTTTATGCTATCAGGTGATGAAGGTAGTTTCACCCGTTAAAGTCATATTTTTGTTCAGCTTTGTAAGAAGCACATTTCTTATTTCAGTGAAGCTTTGTTAATCATATATTTAAATGTGTCAAAAATATTTGATTTAAAAATAACCTATGGTAAAAACTTTTGAAATGAAAATTGAACTTTTGAAGTTCTCATTTTGGTTTCTAAAAGTTTTGTTTAAATGTGTGGTAAATTACCAATATTTAAATATATCTACCTGTTACTTCGGTTTTCTTAAAAATTTCTCACATGTATGGGGTGTAATAAAAATTACTTTATTTACTTTTGTATGGGAAAATTGGGAATTTTTATGGGAAGAATCACTAACCTTAACCTTTAAATAGGAGGAATCTAATATTTAGTATGTACAGAAAAGTTTGAAGGAGTATTTTTCTAGTTAACTAGGTGTATCAGCGTATTTACCAGACATTTCTGGATGTGTGTGTGTGTGCTGGCTTATGTTCATGTTTTCTATGATGTATCTCAAATTTAAGGAAAATCAGAGGGTATAAAATTTAGATCATTAATCATGGTATAAAAATTACATCTTCACTCCCAAACTAATGAAGGGTCTCAAAATAAACTTTCCTAAAATTACAGAACTCTGAAAACCCTTGCTTAAAGGTCTTGCAGCTAGTTGGTTGGGAAAGCCAAGAGTAGAACTAAATTTTCTTGATCTAGTCCCTTATTTCTCCTGTCCCCAAACTCGAACATGAATAAATTGTCTTTAGGCACATAATCACTCTGAAACAGTATAATATTATCTCTACTTTGAATGTATAGACTGAGTTACAGATAAGAGTTGAATGGTTGTCTAGGGAGATCCTCATAATATCTGGATTCTTTCTTTACCCTACAATTCCATTTTTAAAAACCCGGTTTCCCAGACTAAAAGCAAAAGATAGAAAGGGAGGGGGAGGAGAGCTTTTTAAGGCAGGCACATGGCCAACTGTATAAAGTGACCACTTCCATTGAGGAGGGAGATGTAAAGCTATAAAACCCAGACATTCCAATCATGGTAGCCTAGGGTCCTGTAGTGTGAAGGCACATAAATCCTCTGTGCCTTACGGTCCCTGGAGGGCATTACTGTATTAAAATATAGTGTAGTATTTGAGCATAATTATTCTGAATCAGTAGCAAAGGGAAAAATGTATATCGTTTAAGAAGGTATTTTCAAGGGCAAGATTACTGAAATGGCAAGGCTTAGCCTATAATGTACTTATTTACAAGCTGCTTTTGAAATTTGAAATTCAAAAATAATTAAAACACTTTCAGAAGTTTGGCACTGAAAAGAGAAGCTTCATTTCTCTGGCAGTTTTCTATATGGAACATTTCATTATTTCATTTCCTAGCAGTGCCAAATCAATTAGATGTTAATTGTAGTTGTTAAAGGCAGATCAGGATTCAAGCCTTTGACTTAATTAGTTTAGTTCAACCCAAGAAGCAACGCTAATTACCTTTACTTTGGTGTTCATTCGCAGCACTGCTTAGAATATTCTCATAACTGTCATCTTTTAAGGCTTTACACAGAAAAAAGGCAACATTGCAATGTAGTTGAGAGAGTGGACCCTAGAGTCAGACTGCCTAGGGTCAAATTCTGGCCCAGTTATTTACTAGCAGTGCAGTTACCCCATCTGACCCAAGCTTCAGGGTTTTTTTGTGTAAAACAGGGAAGGTAATATACCTCATTGGAAAGTTGTGAGGACTAAAGAAGCTAAAGCAATCAAGTCTTAGCGCAGTTTTTGGCACATGCTTAATAACTGATGGGCATTGTATAATTGTTATTACAAGGCCCCTATTAAGAATTTTTCATGTGGGAATACTAAATAATGATTTACTGTTTCTTATGGTGAAATGAATTGTTGTTTCCACATTTTGGCACATGATACAAATCATTTTAACTAACTTTGCAAATTATAAATATGCTTTCAGGTTTTACTAGGTGCTAATAAATGGATGAAAAAATTTATCACAAAAAAATCTGGTTTTACAGACTACCTGTTAAAGACAAACTCAGGCTTAATCAGACTGGAAGAAGCTACAAAGTATTTTACTACCTACCAAAACCTTAGCAACCTTTTAATATTTACATTATGTTTCAAACATGAGTGGCTTTTCTTATTAGTTTTTTGTTTAATGACATCACAAAATGCAAGCAGGATCCCATTTAATCCCCAGCTCAGTATAATCTGGTGTTTTTCATGTTCCCTGTTGTTAAATAGGCTGGAGCTTTATGGGCTGTAGGGTGTCTTTTCTGTATCCAGAAATTGGTCTCAGGCTGCTCACTACTGACAGACTGCCAAAGTCCCTTGGAGAAACTTGGTGACACTCATTATTTGTGAGTTTCAATGGAGCAATTCAAAGCTGCTGAGGAAAGAAACTACAGCTTATTGTGTGTGCCCCATGTGCTCTCTCACTGAATCCTATGAAGTGTAGATGGTTTTACCCCTTTTCCAAAGGAGGAGATTGAGGCCTGGAGAAATTAAATGAATTGATCAAGATCACACATAAGGTAAACGGCAGAAACAATATTCAAGCAACATCTATCTGCACATGTTCTTTTCACTACATTCCCTTGGCTTTCAAAAGGAAGTAATAAATTACTTTTTATACTTTGTATGTAGTTATATGTAAAGCTCCACCAGAACCAATCAGAACTGTTTCCTTGTATGTCAACAACTGATCTATAACTTAGAGCTCTTTATGAAACCAGTTACATACAAGAGAGAAAACTGTGGTGCCCTATTCTGTTTGTGTTTGTTTTTGTTTTTTTTTTTTTTTTTTGACAGCTAAAAAACCTGATCAGATTTCTCAAAGTGGAAGTTATGAGGAAGGCAGATTTTCTTTTTCTTTCCTTCTCTACCTCATATGGGGCTTAAGTTTTTTGAAAAAATCTTACTTCCTCTTGTCTCTGTACCTCTGTGGTAGGTGATTTTCTTCTTGGTTGGAGTTCAGAATATGTGCTACATGGGAATTTGAGCCTCTTCAAGGTTTTTTGTTTTTGCTTTTTAACCTTTTGTTACTGATTTGATTGCACTTGTCTTATTTTGCACATTCTTTGTGTAGAATCTTGATTCCTTATTTAAAAATTGGAATAGCCTTGGTCCTAATCACCTCTGGATAAACAGGATTTTGTTACTGAGCAGTATATGTTTGCCAGGGAAAACAGGTAATTGGGGATAAAAAAATTTTTGTTCCTGGAAATTATCCTTTATTAAGATGAAATTATATTGTCCAGGCTCTGCAATTAAGTGGGCAGGCACTATTTTTTTATACAGCTACCTTCTTTTTTTTAAACAAGCTTTAAAAAACCCCTAAACTAGGATTGTGTCTTAATCATTTTCCTACCCTTAGTCTCTGATAGATAGTAAGTGTTTCATAAATGTTCATTGAATAAAGGGGTTGATTTTCTATTGAGTGGCAAAAGTAACTTTTTAATCACACTTTTGATTAGAGGTCAAAGATTACTCAATTTGGCACATGAGAAGCTTGGTAGTAGGACTTGATGCTTCTCTTGATTCTGCCCCTAACTAAATATGTGACATTGGGGAAAGCCATTTAGTCTCTTAGTTCCTCAGTTTCTTTACCTATAAAAAGAGGCTCTATGGCTAGATAGATCTTGAAGGCACCTTTCTACATAAAATTGTATCATCTGTGATTGCTGCATTTAAAAAATTTAGAAATGGCTTATTAATATTTATGATTTAAAAGCTTCTTAGTGTATAACCCTGAAATATAATAAGCAGCTGTAAGGGTATGTCACTCTTTCATGTTTTGAAGCAGGTATCAAATTGTTCCTATTTGAAGAAAAATATGGGGGGTGAAAATAATCGGTGAAAAGTTACTTTTTAAAATTATCATATCTAAAGTAGCCTGTATTTAAGAATAGAGTTTTGTTGTAGTAAAAAACAAACCAAAAAAGAGCTATGAACAAAAATGGGTGTTCTCTCTTTAAAAGTAACATAAATGTCTAATGCATATGAAACTTCATCCATTGGGCTTCCCTTTGTGGCTCAGCTGGTAAAGAATCCGCCTGCAATGCGGGAAACCTGGGTTTGATCCCTGGGTTGGAAAGATCCCCTGGAGAAGGGAAAGGCTACCCACTCCAGTATTCTGGCCTGGAGAATTCCATGGGCTGTATAGTCCATGGGGTCGCAAAGAATAGGACATAACTGAGTGACTTTCACTTCACTTCACGTCACTATAAATTGAAGAAGCACAAATTAAGACAGCAGTGAATACTTTTGCCTATTGAATTTTCTAAATATTTTAAAATAGCACTCATTTTTGTCAAGGTTATTAAGAAACAGAGATGAAGAGTAATGGGAGAGTAAATTGGCACAACTGTTCTAGAGAGCAATTTGAGAGTTTCTCCAAACACTGAAAAGCCTGTATACTTTTGAGCTGCATTTCCACTTCTAAAGAAATTTGTGGAAGAGTACAAAATTATATTCATATTAATGCTAATTATAGTGTTATATGTCTAGGAAGACAAAAGATACAAACTCAGATCTCTTGGTGGTAAGACTATGGGTCACTTTAATTTTCTTCTTTACTTTTTTATGTTTTCTACATCTTCTGTATGTATAGAAGAGTTTTCTAATTGACAAAATATATAAATGTTTTTAAAAATATGGACTTGCCTTTAATGAGTGTGTAGAAGGATTTCCCTTCTCATAGCCACTATTCAACACCTTCTTGCTTTTATTTCTGAACAGGTATCCAGGAAAAGTTGGGATTTCAGCATTAAAGGTAAGTTGTGCTTTGTGAAAGTCATAAGTGTATTTCTACAAATCGCATACACTTTTCATTCATTTTTCTCTTTTTTATGTAATTCCTCATTTTTTGCTTTTGCTTTCTATTATTTTTTGCTAAGTAATATTATCATTGTATCTTACTTGAGGTGTGATTAAGTATTCTAGAAATACCTAGTTAAATACTGTACTATAAGGAAGGGACTGTAAGTCTTTTGTAGATTTCTACCCATTTTTATTTGGTTTATAATTTTTAGAATAAAGGAACACTTGTATTTGTGCGTGTGTATATTTTATAAAGTAACCAAAACACTAGTATGTTTATTATGGGCACATGTATTTGGTATCATAACCTCATATAAAAATCAATCCTAGCCTTATATTCAAGCAAAGAAATTTGATACTGAGAAATTATGCCAATGAGAACCATTTTAAATACAAGAATATCACCAAACAGAACTATTTACATCAAATAGAATATATACTGTATGTGTATGTTTGTATATGGTAGTGTTCGTGTGTATGTCTGTACATATGTATGTATAATCTCAAACATGCTATAATTTTTTTTCAGTTCCAGTGTCTCTACCTTCTATTTATATACATTGGATACTGATATCTTTGATAAATTATGGGATATTCATATGGAATATTCTGTACAGTGGTTATGAATGAATTAGTTATATACAATAACATGGATGAATTTCAGCACCATGGTGTCGAGGTAGGGGGGAAACAAGTCACAGAAAAATATGTGCAGTAAGATTCCATTTATATTCAGCTCAAAACATGCAAAACTAAAGCATATATTGTTTAGAGATACAAGCAGAATAAAATTAAAGAACAGCAAGGAATGATAAACACAAAGTTTAGGATATCAGTCATCTCTGAGGGGGGAAAGAATGTAATGGAAATGGAGAAGGATATACAGGAGACTTGAAAGCTAATAATAAGACTTCTTTTTATTAACCTGAGTACTTAAAAAAGGTTATATCATAATTCTTTAGTCATTATATGTTATAAAAATCCTTTTATATTAGCTATTTAATAAAACCATTTAAAAAATGATACATGGACATGGTTAAAGTTCACTCAGTGCAAAAAGAAGATGGTTGAAATTGTAGCTTTCCTCCCATTCCTCACCCTCCACCTCCCAGTCCCCTATCCACAGACTGTTGCTGATTATGCTTGTAGATTTTAAAAGCCACTTAGATCTTAAGATATTTTTAGGTTATCACAAATAGGTTTGGGGAATTTATTTTATCTCAGTAATTATAGATTGTCCTTAGCTTGAATAAAATTAGGTAGAAAATGTACATATTTAGTAAATAAAGATGAAGTTAGATATTTGTTTCTTTTTTTTACTTTTTATATTGAAATAATTATGGAGTCACAGAAAGCTGCAAAGATAGTACAGAGAAGTCCTTTTTATCCTTCACCTATTTTTCCCAATGGTTATGTCTTAATTATAGTATAATATCAAAACCAAGAATTTATACTGATGTATAAGTATATAGTTCTGTGTCAGTTTATTACTTGTGTATATTTGTGTAACCACTACCACAATCAAATGAGATTTTATCACCACAGAGATCTTCCTTTATAAAGTCATACCCACCACCTCCCCCACAATCATCCCTAATCCCAGATAGCCACTAATCTGTTTTCCATCTCTATAATTTTGTCATTTGAGAATGTCCTAAAAATTGAATCATATAGTATGTTACCTTTTGAGATTGGCTCAGTTGATCCATCCAAGTTGTTGCCTGTATCAATGGTTTATTCCTTTTTGTTGTTAAGTAATATTCTATGATGTGGATGTACATGGGTTATTGAGTGCTTATTGTGTATAACAGCATATCTGTTGATATCTTAAGCAATCTAAAGAAAAGTTTGATATAGTCCCGGCTTTTGATGACTTACAAGCTCACAGAAGAGAGCTATATATAAGAAGGGATAATAGATGAGGTATTGATATTTGTAGACTGGAATAGATCTTAAGTACTACAAGGAGTTTGGAGGAGGAATGGGAAGGTAGAGCAATGGTGAGGGCAGTGTTACCTGGAATAGCAGAGAAAAGTTTTTGGGAGGAGTTAGAACTTGTGTTAGGCTTTGAAAATTGGGAGATATTTACATAGGTAGATAGAGAAAAAATGGGAAAGCATTATATGTTAGGCGCAGCCATGAAATTAAAAGACGCTTACTCCTTGGAAGGAAAGTATGACCAACCTAGATAGCATATTCAAAAGCAGAGACATAACTTTGCCAACAAAGGTCCGTCTAGTCAAGGCTATGGTTTTTCCAGTGGTTTTTATGGATGTGAGAGTTGGACTGTGAAAAAAGCTGAGTGCCGAAGAATTGATGCTTTTGAACTGTGGTGTTGGAGAAGACTCTTGAGAGTCCCTTGGACTGCAAGGAGATCCAACCAGTCCATTCTAAAGGAGATCAGTCCTGGGTGTTCTTTGGAAGGAATGATGCTAAAGCTGAAACTCCAGTACTTTGGCCACCTCATATGAAGAGTTGACTCATTGGAAAAGACTCTGATGCTGGGAGGGATTGGGGGCAGGAGGAAAAGGGGACGACAGAGGATGAGATGGCTGGATGGCATCATCGACTTGATGGACGTGAGTTTGAGTGAACTCCGAGAGTTGGTGACAGACAGGGAGGCTTGGCGTGCTGCAATTCATGGGGTCACAAAGTGTCGGACACGACTGAGTGACTGAACTGAACTGAATAGTATGAACTAAATAGTATACAAAGGAGAGAATTTGATGGGAGTGTTGAAAGACTGGTGTGACCAATGTAAACATTTCAGTGGTGGAATGTTGGAAAAATAAATTGGGGCCATATTTCCATGAGTCTTGAACGTCAGGTTAAGAAATATGGCCTTTACACTATGAAAGACAGTATGGAGATTCCTTCGAAAACTAGGAATAAAACTGCCTTATGACCCAACAATCCCACTACTGGGCATATACCCTGAGAAAATCATAATTGAAAAAGACATATGTATCCCAGTGTTCACTACATCTCTATTTACAATAGCTAGGACATGGAAGCAACCTAGATATCCATCGACATATGAATAGATAAGCTGTGGTACATATATATATATATATATATATATATAATGGAATATTCCTCAGCCATAAAAAGGAACACATTTGAGTCAGTTCTAATGAGTTGGATAAACCTAGAGCCTATTTATACAGAGTGAAGGAATTCAGAAAGAGAAGAACAAATATTGTACATTAAGGCATGTATGTGGAATCTAGAAAGATGTTACTAATGAGCCTACTTGCAGGGCAGCAGTGGAGACGCAGACATAGAGAACAGACTTGTGGACACGGAGGGGGAAGGAGAGGGTGGGAAGAACTGAAAGAGTAGTGTGTGAAATAGATAGCCAGTGGGGGTTTGCTGTTTGACTCAGGAAGCTCAAACTGGTGCTCTGTGACAACCTAGAGGGGTGAGGTGGAGAGGAAGGTTCAAGAGGGAGGGGACATATGTATACCTATGGCTGATTCATGTTGATGTATGGCAGAGACCAACACAACATTATAAAGCAATTATCCTCCAATTAAAAATAAATAACATTTTTTTTTAAATCTGGGCTTTAAAATTTTAAAGCAAAAGAGTCTGATGGAGAGATGGGGTTGATAGGAATGTATGGATGCATATGACAACTATTTGAGTTTCCTGAGTTGTTTTTTTTTTTTTTTCTCTCCTCTGAAAAAAGAATGGCGAGCTCATCTCTCAAGCATTTTTTAAAATTTCACTTTAGTCACAGTTAATAACTTCCCCTTCCTCACTACTAAAACAGAAGTGACCTGAATTTTTTAGTAACTAACATTTTTAGCTTAATGTTCTTTAGTAGATAATAATGAAGATTTCTTTGAGTATAGATCACCTTTGTACAAATGGTTTGTGAAACTAGGTCCTTTGGTGGTGAGCTTTTTAAAATTAAAAAGCTCAAATCTTACAACTGAATACTAGGAGGGTACAAATGGCTCTTTAATATCCAATATAAATGGAGGGAAACAATGGTGTGAATGCTGGAAATTGAATAGAAAAACCATACCTTTTAAGAAAGCATGTTTCTCAGGTTCTGATAGGTAGGAGTTAGAGAAATGGCCTGATGGTGGGAACCGGGATTTAGTTGGTACTGTGCTTTTGTAATGGGGCAGCCCATCTCCAAAAGAAGGTAATAACTGAGGACTGTCTCAAGTCTAGCTAAGTTGATGTTGGTTGTCTACAGGCACATGCTTGGCTTCCATTGCTTTGTCATCAGCCTGATTGAAGTGCTGGGGGAAGGGCCTGGACATTAGACCTTACTAAGGAGAGAATCATAGATGACTATATACTAAATCAGATTTTACTAAGAAATCTAGTTAACCTCTTTAGAGATCAGATCATCTGGTAGATACAGTATCACTCCTTAAAACTAGGACTTAGCAGTTGTTTACCTTGTAGGAGTTGATATCTTTCAAAAGTTCAAAGTCTAAGAGAGTTTTTTTAAAGCCAAATAAAATAGAAGCCTAATCACTTCTTGGCAGTTTTGGTCTCTGATCTTTGTAAGTACTTAATTAAATCAAATTAAATTGAGGTACAGGAATTATTGGTATATATTTTTCCTAGGTTAACTTAGGGAAAATATCTGTGGAATTAAGGTAGTACAGTGCTTCTGATTTCCCTACTAATAATGAACAGTTATTAGAAGGTAATTGGAGGAGGACATGGCAACCCACTCCAGTGTTCTTGCCTGGGGAATCCCATGGACAGAGGAGCCTGACTGACTACAGTCCAGGGGGTCACAAAGAGTCAGACACAACTGAAGGGACTTGGCACACATGCATGCATGCAGTTAATTTGTAGGACAGTTGAAGGTGTTTCTCTAATACGCATGAACTGTTCTTAACGATCATCAGCTTTTAAGAATTAGCTCTCATCTTGTCACCATGGCTATTTTAAAGTAGTCAGTGAAGACTTTTCTAATATAATAACGCTTGAGCTATAACACTAAGGATGGTAAGGAACCATCCAGTTGGCCAAAGTATAATTCTGGGATTATGATGGGAAAGGGAGGTGATCAATATAGGTGTGAAAGATGCAGTTCAGTTCAATTCAGTCACTCAGTCTTGTCCTACTCTTTACGACCCCATGGACTGCAGTACGCCAGGCTTCCCTGTCCATCACCAACTCCTGGAGCTTATTCAAACTCATGTCCATCGAGTCGGTGATGTCATCCAACCATCTCATCCTCTGTCATCCCCTTCTCCTCCCTCCTTCAATCTTTCCCAGCATCAGGGTCTTTTCAGATGAGTTAGTTCTTCTCATCAGGTGGCCAAAGTATTGGAGTTTCAGCTTCAGCATCAGTCCTTCCAATGAATGTTCAGGACTGATTTCCTTTAGGATGGACTGGTTGGATCTCCTTGCAGTCTAAGGGACTCTCAAGAGTCTTCTCCAACACCACAGTTCAAAAGCATCAATTCTTCGGTGCTCAGCTTTCTTCACAGTCCAACTCTCACATCCGTACATGAAAGTGAAAGTCACTCAGCTGTGTCCGACTCTTTGTGATCTCATGGAATAGTCCATGAAATTCTCCAGGCCAGAATACTGGGGTGGGCAGCCGTTCCTTTCTCTAGGGGACCTTTCCTAACCCAGGGATTGAACCCAAGGCTCCCACATTGCAGATGGATTCTTTACCAGGTGAGCCACCAGGGAAGCCATCCATACATCACTACTGGAAAAACCAAAGCTTTGACTAGATGGACCTTTGTTGGCAAAGTAGTGTCTCTGCTTTTTAATATGCTGTCTAGGTTGGTCATAACTTTTCTTCCAAGGAGCAAGTGTCTTTTAATTTCATGGCTGCAGTCACCATCTGCAGGGATTTTGGAGCCCCCCCAAAATAAAGTCTGTCACTGTTTCCCCATCTATTTGCCATGAAGTGATGGGACCAGATGCCATGATCATAGTTTTCTGAATGTTGAATGTGAAAAATGCAGGCAGGAGCCAAATCATATTAGGTGCTCATAGACTATGGTAGAGTTTAGATTTTATCTAATACTTCAAATCCCCTGAAACAACTTTTCTCTTGAATAATCTATATAAGATTGGTAGTATTTCCGAAATGCTGGGAGAAATTCAATGAAACAAGTTTTCAGCTTGAAGATATTGGAAGTCCCACAGTCCTACAGAAATATATCTAGCACATTAAATCTTTAGCAATATAATAATCTCTGGAGTAGAGAGATTATCGGAGCCTATCCTGATATTTGTGTAATTGCTACCTTAATATGTACGTATATCCTTATATAACTTAGGTCAGTTAAAAATGGTTATATAGTGACTTTCTGACAAACTCTGTGATGGACACCAAGAATTATGAAATTTTTTTTCTCAGTGTCAGTAGTAGCATTTAAATTCCTGCACTTCTATAAATGTAAAGAAAATTTAAGATGGAAAAGAATACTGTGTTACGATTTGCAAATGTATGATTGTCTTATTTTACCCAAATTTTTTCCAGCAGAAATGCAGGATCCATTTCTACCTTCTTTAACCTCCCAAATATATATATATATGTACGTATGTGTATATGAATGTATACGTAGATATATATGTATTTTTGGTGGGTTTAATTTTCTTCATCTGTTACTGTTTTGGGAACTTCATTTAATACCAGTTAACTTTTGATTCCTTTTATCTGAAGCATATAGAGTTTCCAAGAAAACAACTCTCTGAATATGGTTTGCCACATTTTCCATATTTTTGGAGCAATACTTTGGGAAAAATAACAATTCTGATTCAACCCTTTGCTTAAATTCGTAACCTTTTTGACCTGCAAAAGTACTTAGTAGTTCTTATATTCCTGTACAGTTTTTTAATGTTAAAAAGTTAGGTACACTTTAAAAGAAAATAGCCTATTATAGTAGAAAAATAGAAAATTGCTGATTGGTAACCTTCTTATGAAAATTAAATTGTCCCAATTGGCATAAAATCTCTGGGAATCTATACCCAAACGTCTAAGCCCTTTATGGGCTGTTGATTTATTAATGCTATAATTTCTAATTTGTACCTATTTTAAACAGAGTTTTAAAAAGAGATGTCATCATTTGGTTTGTTCTTTTCTTTTGAAAATAGGAAACAGAGAACTCTGCATACAAAGTTGGAAATGAGTCCACTGTACAAGAACTGAAACAAGATGTATCTAAAAAGGTTGGTAAGATAAAATGTCAGTATTAATTTAGCAGATGTCATATTTATATGGTATATTTAAAGTGGAAATTTTTTTTATATTATTTTAGCATAGTACCCTGTACATGCTGGATGTTCAGTAAATGTTCCTTGAATCTGTTGAATTTGATTTAAAGCACATTATACTTTTTAGAAGTCATTTTGTAATCCAACTAATTGGTAATTTATCTTTGAATCAGTATTTTGAAAAATGTTTTATAATGTATTTTTGTTTTTCATACTTGTATTTTTGTTAGAGTAAGCCATAGCTACTCTTGAGGTTCGTAACAAGAGGTAAAGGTATTGAAAAGCTTAGTGCAGCTTTTAACTCCTAATGTCTTGAGGAGTTAGAGGTTACAAGAAGTCATTACTTTAGTAGTACATTTGATACTTTTTAAGGAATTGATGATATGAACCTTCAGAGGTTGATTTACTAAAAGAGACTGAGCATAAGATAAAAATGTTGACAATGGGTTGTTAACAGTATTGGGATAAAGACCAAGGAGAAAGAATGGTGTGTGTTCATTCATTTATATAAGTTTTGAGTGTTTTCTGTGCCCCAGGCACTGTTCTAGCCAGTGGATTTCCAGAGACCAATGAGATGACACATCTACCCCAGAGTTTCTCAACAGCAGCACTTTGGGATGAATAATTGTTTGTTGTGGAGGGAAAGGGAGACTGTTCTGTACATATTAGGAATGTTTAGCAGCATTCCTGGCTTTGACTCATTGGATGTCAGATCCCAACCCCCACCCACCCCTACCCCATCTTGGCAACCAAAAATGTCTCCAGACATCACCAAATGTCTAGGGGAATGGTACTAGGCACAATCACCACCCCTAAAGATTCATTGTTGCACCCTTATGGACTTTAGAAAATTAATGGACTACAAATTTTAATATTGATCCTACATTTTCCTTTGGGCTTCCCTGGTGGCTCAGCAGTAAAGAATCTGCCTGCAGTGCAGGAGACCTGGGTTCGATCCCTGGATCGGGACGATCTCCTGGAGCAGGGTAGGGCAACCAACTCCAGTATTCTTGCCTGGAGAATTCCATGGACAGGGAAGCCTGGTGGGCTACAGTTCATGGAGTTGCAAAGAGTCAGATACAACACAACTGAGTGACTATAACTAAGTATAGTTAGTAGCCCCCCACCCCCAAAAGTGACTTTTTAAGGAGAGTTTAAAAGCTGAAAAAAATAGTGAATACTATGGGGACAATAGGGCTTTCCAGGTGGCTCCGTGGTAAAAAATCTGCCTGCCAGTGCAGGAGATACAAGTTTGATTCCTGAGTTTGGAAGATCCCCTGGAGAAGGAAATGGCAACCCACCCCAGTATTCTTGCATGGAGAATCCCCATGCGCAGAGGAGTCTGGTGGGCTACAGTCCATGAGATTGCAAAGAGTCAGACACAACACGACTGAGTGACTATAACTAAGTATAGTTAGTAGCCCCCCACCCTCAAAAGCTACAGTCCATGGGGTCACAAGAGTCTGACACAGCTTAGCAACTAAACCACTACCACCACCCTCAAAAGTGGCGTTTTAAGGAGAGTTTAGAAGCTGAAAAAATAGTAAACACTATGGGGCAATAGGGCTTCCCAGTTGGTTCAGTAGTAAAGAATCTGCCTGCCAATGCAGGAGATGTGGGTTTGATTCCTGAGTTGGGAAGATCCCCTGGAGGAAGAAATAGCAACCGCTCCAATAATTCTTACCTGGAGAGTTCCATGAACAGAGGAACCTGGCAGGCTACAGTCCATGGGGTTGTGAAGAGTCAGACACAACTGACTGATGATGCATGCACACAGGGCTATATAGAGTGAGTCTTAAGACTCTAGGTATTAGTTTTTAAGTTCTAGGCCATTCAGGTAAATTAAGTGTCCAACATTAATGATACAGGGTATGGAGTTATGTGCTGGATCAGGACACAATCCCTGTCCTCAGTAACTTACATTTTAGTAGAATAAATTAGATGAACACAAAACTGAATGTAATAAGTTTTCAAATAAACTCTCAAACTATTACAGGAAAACAAGAGAGACTTTACTTTCTGCTTGAGGATAGGAATGGGGAAGGAGGAAGTAGCATCTGAACTGGTTCTTGATGGATGGATAAGATTTGGGCAGGCAGAGATGGAAGAGGAGAGGCATAAACAAAGGCGTGGAGATGAGGAATGTGTGGAATGTTTGACCATGAGTCTAGAAACCAAATTTAGGGCCAGATTATGGGAATGCCTCTTATGTCATGCTAAAACATCTGGTTTTTATTTTATAGTTGCTGTGAAAGGAATGAGTTTTTCGAAGCAGGAGGGTGATAGGAAACAAAGTTTTGATTCTCACTGTTCTTTTGCTCATTCCCTGTTTGCTGCCTCCTGAAACCCAGGGGGAAAAAAAACAGAGCTAGGTACTATAAATAGGTGCTATGGGAGCATATCAAGAGGTAGAAAACATGGGCCTTGCTTTCCAGGTGTAGAGAAAATATTTTATACAGAGTTAGCTCATGTACTACTCTGCATTTATTATATTCTAGTTCATATTATAATGAACAGTAAGACTGATAGGAGTTCAGAAGAGGAAGAGATTGTCTTCAGGTAAGGGCTGAGGGAAGGCTTAAGACTTTCAACCTTTTTTAACCCCTCTGATGGCGTAGGCCTTTTCACTTTGCATAGTTATCATTTGAAACCTTTACATTCACCTCATCTCGCGGTGCCCACTTGGGTCTGCACACTTTTAGCAGATAACCTTGCTTTCCATTGCTTGTAAGTGTCAGAGGCTGTGCTGTGCTAAGTTGTTTCAGTCATGTCTGACTCTTTGCGACCCTATGCACTTTAGCTGACCAGGCTCCTCTGTCCATGGGGATCCTCCAGGCAAGAATACTGGTGTGGGTTGCCATGCCCTGCTCCAGGGGATCTTCCCGACCCGGGGATAGAACCGGCGGCTCCTGCATTGCAGGTAGATTATTTACTGCTGAGCCACCAGGGAAGCCCATCAGAGGCTAAGAAGCCTAAATTCACTCCTTTCCGTCATCTCGAATTTCCCTCACTGCAAATTTTCATCTTTTACCTCTTTTTCATGTAATTCCTGAGAATTTAGTATTCTTTTTTTTTCCTGTCCAAAGTAGAATGGTATAAAGAACACTGGACTTTTGGAGAAAAACCTGGATTTCAGTTTTGACCTTGTAGTTTACTAGCTGTGGGACCTTGGGCAAAATTCTTAATGCCTCTGTCTCAGATTCCTGCTTTTGTATGGTTGTTATGCAGTTGCTGAGTCATGTGCATCTCTTTTGACCCCATGAACTGCAGTACACCAGGCTTCACTGTCCTTCACTATGTCCTGTAATTTGCTCAAACTCATATCCATTGAGTGTATTGAGTCCATTGAGTGATGCCATTCAACCGTCTCATCTGTTGCCCCCTTCTCTTCCTGCCCTCAATCTTTCTCAGCATCAGGGTCTTTTCCAGTGAGTTGGCTCTTCACATCAAGTGACCAAAGTATTGGAGCTTCAGCTTCAGCATCAGTCCTCCAATAAGTGCTCAGGGTTGATTTCCTTTAGGATTGACTGGTTTGATCTCCCAACAGTCCAAGGGACTCTCCAGAGTCATCTCCAACACCACAGTTTGAAAGCATCAATTCTTCTACAGTCAGCCATAAATGGTCCAATTCTCACATCTGTACATGACTACTGGAAAACCATAGCTTTGACTGTGTAGAACTTTGTCAGCAAAATGAAGTCTCTGTCTAGGTCTATCATAGCTTTTCTTCCAAGGAGCAAGTGTCTTTTAATTTCATGGCTGCAGTCACCATCCACTGTGATTTTGGAGCCTAAGAAAATAAAATCTGCCACTGTTTCCACTTTTCCCCCATCTATTTGCCATAAAGTGATGGGACCAGATGCCATGATCTTAGTGTTTGATGTTGTATTTTAAGCCAGCTTTTTCACTCTCTTTCACCTTCATCAAAAGGCTCTTTAGTTCCACTTCACTTTCTGCCATTAGAGTAGTATCATCTGCATATCTGAGGTTTTTGATATTTCTCCTTGCAGTCTTGACTGCAGCTTGTGATTCATCCAGCCTGTCATTTCACATGATGTACTCTGCATATAAGTTAAATAAGCAGAGTGACAATATACAGCCTTGTCCTACTCCTTTCTAAATTTTGAACCAGTCTGTTGTTCCATGTCTGGTTCTAACTGTCGCTTCTTGGCCTGCATATAGGTTTCTCAGGAGTCAGGTAAGGTGATCTGGTATTCCCATCTCCTTCAGAATTTTCCACAGTTTGCTGTGACCCACACAGTCAAAGGCTTTACCACAGTCAATGAAGCAGAAGTAGATGTTTTTCTGGGTGGAATTCCCTTGCTTTTTCTATGATCCAGTGGATGTTGGCAGTTGGATCTCTGGTTCCTCTGCCTTTTCTAAATCCATCTTATACATCTGAGATTTCTTGGTTCACATACTGTTTAAGGGTTTTGAACATTACCTTGCTAACATGTGGAATGAGTGCAATTGTGCAGTAGTTTGAACATTCTTTGGCATTGCCTTTCTTTGGGATTAGAATGAAAACACCTTTTCCAGTCCTGTGGCCATTGATGAGTTTTCCAAATTTGCTGACATGTTGAGTTCCACACTTTAACAGTATCATCTTTTAGGATTTGAAATAGCTCAGCTGGAATTCCATCACAGTCACTAACTTTGTTCGTAGTGATGCTTCCTAAGCCCCACTTGGCTTCACACTGCAGGATGTCTGGCTCTAGGTGAGTGACACCTTTGTAGTTATACGGGTTACTAAAACCCTTTTTGTACAGTTCTTCTGTGTATTATTGCCACTTCTTCTCAGTCTCTTGTTCTGTTAGGTCCTTGCTGTTTCTGTCCTTTATTGTGCCAATCTTTGCATGAAATGTTCCCTTGGTATCTCCAATTTTCTTGATGAGAACTCTAGTCTTTCCCATTCTGTTGATTTCCTCTGTTTCTTTGCATTGTTCACTTAAGAAGGCTTTGTTATCTCTCCTTGCTGTTCTCTAGAACTCTGCATTCAGTTGGTTATATCTTTCTCTTTCTCCTTTGCCTTTTGCTTCCCTTCTTTTCTCAGCTATTTGTAAGACCTCCTCAGACAACCATTTTTATTTTCTTGCATTTCTTTTTCTTTGGGATGGTTTTGGTCACCATTCACTATACAGTGTTACTAACCTCCATCCATAGTTCTTCAGGCACTCTGTCTACCAAATCTAATCCCTTGAGTCTATTTGTCACTTCCACTGTATAATAAGGGATGTGATTTAGGTCATACCTGAATGGTTTAGTGGTTTTCCCTACTTTCTTCAATTTGAGCCTGAATTTTGCAATAAGCACCTCATGATCTGAGCCGCAGTCAGCTCCAGGTCTTATTTTTGCTTATAGAGCTTCTCCATCTTTGACTGCAAAGATTATATAATCAGTCTGATTTCAGTATTGACCATCTGGTGATGTCCATGTATAGAGTCATCTCTTGTGTTGTTGGAAAAGGGTGTTCATTATGACCAATGTGTTTGCTTGACAAACTCTGTTAACCTTTGCCCTGCTTCATTTTGTACTCCAAGGCCAAACTTGACTATTACTCCAAGTATCTCTTGACTTTTGCATTCCTATCCCCTGTGATGATAAGGACATCTTTTTTTTTTTGGTGTTATTTCTAGGTCTTATAGGTCATCATAGAACAGTTCATCATCAGCTTCTTCAGCATTAGTGGTTGGGGCATAGGCTTGGTTTACTGTCATGTTGAATGATTTGCCTTGGAAACAAACAGAGATCATTCTGTCATTTTTGAGATTGCACCTAAGTACTGCATTTTGGACTCTTCTGTTGACTATGAGGGCTACACCATTTCTTTTAAGGGATTTTTGCCCACAGTAGTAGATATAATGGTCATCTGAGTTAAATTCTCCCATTCCTGTCCATTTTAGTTCACTGATTCCTAAAATGTTGATGTTTACTCTTACCATCTCCTGCTTGACCATGTCTAATTTACCTTGATTCATGGACCTAACATTCCAGATTCCCATGCAATATTGTTCTTTACAACATCAATCTATAACTTTCACCACAACACACATCCACAACTGGCATCATTTCTGCTTTGGCTCAGCCTCTTTATTCTTTCTGGAGCTATTTCTCTACTCTTATCCAGTAGCATATTAGACACTGAGCTGATGATGTGGGGCTCATCTTTCAGTGTCATATCTTTTTGCCTCTTCATACCGTTCATGGGGTTCTCGAGGCAAGGATACTGAACTGCTTTGCCATCCCCTTTTCCAGTGGACCACGGTTTGTCAGAACTCTTCACCATGACTCATCCATCTTGGGTGTCCTGCACTACATGGTCCAGAGCTTCATTGAATTACACAAGGCTATGATCCACATGATCATTTTGGTTAGCTTTCTGTGATTGTTTTTGTTCTGGAGGCTGTGAAATTGTAGTTTTTGCTTCTTCTATCTGCCTTCTGATGGATGAGCATAAGAGGGTTGTGCAAGCTTTCTGATGGGAGGGACTGGCTGTCTTGCTCTGATGGACAGGGACATGCTCAATAAATCTTTAATCCAATTTTCTGCTAATGGGTGGGGCTGCTTTTGTCGAAGGGAGATAATCTAGTTACCTCACAAAAGCTGTGTAAAGATTGAATAGAAAATGTGTGTACTGGATCTAATACACAGCAGACCCTCTTCTTCCAGAACTTATCTTCCTTTCCTTTGGCACATTCCCTTCAGCTTATAAAAATGCTGGAGCACTTTCTTGAACCCTCTTCCATGTGTAGCCAAGCTTTTTGAGAACATAGACTGTACTGGCTGTCCCTGTACCTCTTTTTTAAAAGATTTATTTGTTTGTTTTTGGTTGTGCTGGATCTTTGTCACTGCACACTGGCTTTCTCTAGTTGTGATGATCGGGAACTACTCTTCATTATATGCGCATTGCGGTTGCTTCTCTTGTTGTGGAGCACAGCCTCTAGGGCGCATGGACTTCAGTGGCTGTGGCATGTGAGCTCAGTAGTTGTGGTGCACTGCACAGGCCCACCTGCTCCACGGCATATGGGATCCTCCCAGGACAGGGACTGAACCCCGCATCCCCTGCACTGGCAGGCAGGCTCCTAACCACTAGACCACCCGTGATGCCCTTCACCTCTTATTCCTTCTTGAACCTACTATAATCTGGCTTCCATTACTGCTAAAGGACTCAGTGCTCAGTAACTACCTAATTCACAAATTAGATGGAGTCTAGTTAATATTTCTCTGGTGAAAGTAAGGTAGATCTAGGATAAAAATTTGAAGATTGACAAAAAAATCATATATAGAATATGCTGCAAAATCAAGGATGAATATTATTGAATGACATACTATCCAGTTCAACCTGGCACAAATTTGTAGTAAATCACATCAGGATAGTTTCATGAGACATTCTGTTAATTTTCTGGAGCCAAAGAATTGAGAAAGCAGAAGTCATTTATGGCTCTGTGGTAGAAAGATAAGTGAGTGGACTGGGAGATTTAATGTGTTAATGATGACAGGACTGAGTAGAAAATATATTTTCTTCTAAATATTGGTAGAAGTAACAGAACGCCTGCCTGTATTTTTCAACTATAGATAAGACATAAAAGGGGAAAAAGGCAAGATGAGCTGGGTATTTGAACTGTTGATGCTCCTGACATCTCTTTGCAGAGCAGGGCATTAGATGTAGTCTGTTTAAGAACTTTCATCTCTCTGGATCTACTAGCTTTTCATGTTCAGGCCTGAGTTCTGAGCTAAACAGCTTAAATTCTTATACAAGGTGGTTTTCATTCTCATAGCTTTGTTAACTAGACTCAAACCAGCAGGCTATTACTGCAACTAACTTGGCATAAATATGTAAATAAACTATGACATGAAGCATCTGAATATAAATTTAGGTTTAAACTTTTTTTTACAGGATTGATTGAATTTTTGTGATTACATGAACTAACACAGATTCCTTGTTATAATGATTAAGAGTACAGTTTCTGGAACCAAGCTCCCTACATTTATACCAGTTTCATCACTTACTAGCTTTGTAACCTTGAATAAATCTCTCTGACGTAGTTCCCTCATTTGTATACTGATGATAGTAAGAGTGCTGTCTTATAAGGTTGTTATAAAGATTAAAACACATAAAGTGGTAAGAACATTGCCTGGCACATAGTAAGTAAAATATAAATGATTAGCTAATATTATGTTCTTGAAAATCATTTCACTGTTTTTTTTTTGTATTTTATTTTATTTATTTTTATTTTTTACTTTACAATATTGTATTGGTTTTGCCATACATCAACATGAATCTGCCACGGGTGTACACGTGTTCCCAATCCTGAACCCCCCTCCCACCTCCCTCTTCATACCATCCCTCTGGGTCATCCCAGTGCACCAGCCCCAAGCTTCCTGTATCCTGCATCGAACCTAGACTGGCGATTCATTTCTTATATGATATTATACATGTTTCAATGCCATTCTCCTAAATCATCCCCTCCTCCCTCTCCCACAGAGTCCAAAAGACTGTTCTATACATCTGTGTCTCTTGCTGTCTCGCATACAGGGTTATCGTTACCATCTTTCTAAATTCTGCTTTTTAACCTTTCATCAGATTATTGAAAGTATTATTGAGGAGAGTCAGAAAGTAATACAGCTTGAAGATGATTCTTTGGATTCCAAAGGAAAAGGACAATCTGATCAGGCTACTGCCAGTCCTGTCACAGCTGGAACAGAACTTAGCAATATACCTGGACTGTTAGCCATAGATCAAGTACTGCAGGAAGATTCCCAGAAGGCAGAGAGTCAGGATGTATCTGAAGAAACTGAATTAGAATCAAAACAGTGTTTTCCTTCTGATGACACATGTGAGAAGCCAGTAGATGAAACCACAAAGTTAACCGAAATAAGTTCAACTGCACAGCTTAATGTGCCTGAAACTGTAACAGAAGTGTTGAACAAGGAAGAAGTGGAAGTCAAAGAAAGTGATGTTCTAGAATCTGCATCCTCACACTCCTTATCTACAAAAGATTTTGCTGTAGTGGAAGAAGTTGCACCTGCCAAACCGCCAAGACAGCTTACTCCAGAACCTGATATAGTAGCTAGTACAAAGAAGCCTGTTCCAGCACGCCCACCCCCTCCAGCTAACTTCCCACCTCCTAGGCCCCCACCTCCATCTCGACCTGCTCCACCACCAAGAAAAAAGAAGAGTGAATTGGAGTTTGAGGCTCTTAAGACACCTGATCTAGATGGTAAGTATTAATTGAGAAACAACTATCTTTGTGGGGAGTTTGGGGAGTTGAAACTTGACCTTTCTGATTTTTTTTTTTCAATTTATGCTGTATTTAGGCAATGGCAACCCACTCCAGTACTCTTGCCTGGAAAATCCCATGGACGGAGGAGCCTGGTGGGCTACAGTCCCTGGGGTCGCTAAGAGTTGGGCACGACTGAGCGACTTCAATTTCACTTTTCACTTTCATGCATTGGAGAAGGAAATGGCAACCCACTCCAGTGTTCTTGCCTGGAGAATCCCAGGGACAGGGGAGCCTGGTGGGCTTCCATCTATGGGGTTGCACAGAGTCGGACACGACTGAAGCGACTTAGCAGCAGCAGCCGTAACCACATTGATGACCAAGTTATAAAATGTATTTTAGTAACAGAAAGCCAAAATGTTTACATTGGTATTGTTACATTATTGTAATTAAACATTTCAGCAGACTTTCAAATCTGTTACCATTGGAGAGCCAGAGTGGCACAGTAAAAAGAACATAGGATTTGGACTTAGGATTTGAATTCAAGCCCCAGATCTCTTCATGTATAAGGTGTATAGCCTTGAGGAATTTAAATAACTTACTTGAACCCTGGTTTCCCCTTATATAAAAAGAGAGTAATGAAACCACTTTTCTCATAGAATTGTTCTAAGAATCAGATAAAGATTTAAGCACTTCTAAGCTATGAATAAGGTCATATAAGTGTTGGTTGTTGTTGTTATTATTATATTATTATTTTTGCAGTTCCCAAAGAGAATATTACATCTGATACTCTCCTAACTACAAACATGGCTTCAGAGAGTACAGTCAAAGATTCTCAGCCTTCTCTTGATTTGGCAAGTGCTACCAGTGGAGATAAAATAGTTACTGCCCAGGTTGGTGAATATGTGTTATATTTGATACAGGCTCTCAACTTTCTGCAACTAACTGGTTTGTTGATTGTTGAACCTTCTTTCTTCTCCAGGCCAAATATTTCCTTGTCTCCAAAACCTGGCTACCATATCCCTTGTCCAGCTCTGCTACTAAGTAGCGGACTGATTCTAGCAACCTATTTAACATCTGAGTCTGAAATGGCTCATTGATCAAATTTGGGGAAAACCTTCCTTGAAGGTTTCTTGCAAGATTGAAATGAGCTAAAGTATGCCAGGTACCTGGTATGTGTGTTCAAAAAGTGACAGATGCTGCTATATGTAGTATTTATTAAAAAAAGCAACTACCGTCTTCATTTACCTGACTTACAATGGTCAAAGGACTTCCCAGGTGGTGCTAGTGGTGAAGAACTTGCCTGCCAATGCAGGAGACATAAGGGATGAGGCTTCTATCCCTAGGTCAGAAAGATCTCCTGGAGGAGGGTATGGCAACCCACTACAGTATTCTTGTCTGGAGAATCCCATGAACCGAGGACTGTAGGGTCGCAAAGAGTCATACACAACTGAAGCGACTTAACACACACACACACACACATAGTGGTCAGATTGGGAACGTTAATTTTTTTGTAATTTCATTTTCCTAATCATGAAAAAAAAAAAAAAAACCTTCATACAGTAGACTATACATCCATATATGAGGCAATATAGAAAGAACTTGATAACATGAATTTCTACCTCTGCCAAATTCTGGGATTGAAGGGTTACTTATGTGGTAGCTCTGATGGGGCAGGTTGGCAGACTGGAAGATATTATCATACTAAGTGAAGTAAGTCAAATAGAGAAAGACAAATATCATATGATATTGCTTATATGCAGAATCTTAAAAAGTTATACAAATGAATTTATTTACAGAACAGAAACAGACTTAGAGAATTGAACTTATGATAACCAGGGGTGGGGGAAAAGAGTAGGTGAGGTAGACTGAGAGTTTGGAATTGACGTATACACACTACCATATTTAAAATAGATAATCAACAAGGACCTATTGTATAGCACTGGGAACTCTGCTCAATATTCTGTAATAACCTAAATGAGAAAAGAACTTGAAAAAGAAGAGCTACGTGTATATGTATAACTGAATCACTTTGCTATATACCTGAAACTGACACAACATTGTTAATCAACTATACTTCAATATAAAAAATTTTTATTTTGTTAAAAAATCAAGGATTCTGTGGCCACTGAACTTGCAATAAAATTCAAATCACACATACACACAAAAAGACACAATGGTCTTTTCATAGCCTTAGAGCAGAGGTCAATAGTGGCCTCATTTTATAGGGTCCTCAAGCTAAAAATGGTCTTTGTACTTTTAAAGCATTGTGTTTTTTTTTTTTTTTAAAAGAATATGCAACAGACACTATATGTGAAGCAAAACACTTAAAATCTTTACTATCTGGCTGTACGGGAAGAAGTTTGCCAACCCCTGCCCTCAGGACATCCATGTGTATAGTCCTGATTAATGGCAAATTTTACTAGCAGAGGACTGATTTTGGACCAAGTTCAAATAGAACATTTATTTGCTTTCAAGACTACTCAGACATTATTTCATGAGCAGCAACACTTTTGGTACCTAATGTTTTTTAGCATGATGGGAATAATAAAAGACTGAAATGGAATGTTCTATTTAAATTTTCAGTAGGCTCCATTATCTGTATTATGGAATTCTTTAGAACTGTGTGTGGTAATGAATAATTGAATATTTATAAAAACTGACTCAGTCTACTTTCTGTTTATAAAATTATAATTTCAGGAAAATGGAAAAGCACCTGATGGGCAGACAATAGCCGGTGAAGTGATGGGCCCTCAGAGACCTAGATCCAACTCTGGGAGAGAGCTTACTGATGAGGTATAATTAAATTTTTTTTGTTTGTTCTTGAAAATATAAAATATAAAGATCATAGTGAGAAGATGAAAAAATTCCAGAGATGAATGGTGATGGTGGTTGCACGGCAATGTAAAGGTAGTTGATGCCACTGAACTATACAATTAAAAGGGGTTATAATGATAAATTTGTATTATATATATTTTACTGTGATCAAAAAATAAGTTTATTGCTATTAGGCAAAAAATCATATTGTAAAAGAAAAAATGAAAATTGAAGATTGTCTTAGTTTTTGTTTTTTTAATGTGCTGGAAGTTTAACTCTGACTTAAACTTGCCCTTTCACACAATTATGCTATGCTATGCTATGCTAAGTCACTTCAGTCGTGTCCGACTCTGTGCGACCCCATAGACGGCAGCCCACCAGGCTCCCCCGTCCCTGGGATTCTCCAGGCAAGAACACTGGAGTAGATTGCCATTTCCTTCTCCAATGCATGAAAGTAAAAAGTGAAAGTGAAGTTGCTCAGTCATGTCTGACTCTTAGCAACTCCATGGACTGCAGCCTACCAGGCTCCTCCATCCATGGGATTTTCCAGGCAAGAGTACTGGAGTGGGGTGCCATTGCCTTCTCCTCACACAATTATATGGTAGAATAAATGTATTGAAAGCCAAGGCCTATGTTTCATAGGAAGTGGGCTTAAAAGGAACTTGATATTATAGACATGTGTCTTTATACATGTTAGATGATGTATAGTATATACAAGCTCAATGCTTGATTCTTAACTTACAATTTAGTATATATTGGTTGGCTAATTTATTCAGAATGAAACTTTGAAGCAAAATCTTAGTTTTTGTTTCTTTTAAACAATGCATTTTTTAAAAAATTATTGTACCTTGGAAAACAGTTTTGTAGTTCCTCAAAATATTAAACATTGAGTTACCATGTTTAATATTAGATACAAATAGATTTAAGGGACTAGATCTGATAGATAGAGTGCCTGATGAACTATGGACAGAGGTTCATGACATTGTACAGGAGACAGGGATCAAGACCATCCCCATGGAAAAGAAATGCAAAAAAGCAAAATGACTGTCTGGGGAGACCTTACAAACAGCTGTGAAAAGAAGAGAAGCGAAAAGCAAAGGAGAAAAGAAAAGATATAAGCATCTGAATGCAGAGTTCCAAAGAATAGCGAGAACAGATAAGAAAGGCTTCCTCAGCCATCAATGCAAAGAAATAGAGGAAAACAACAGAATGGGAAAGACTAGAGATTTCTTCAAGAAAATTAGAGATACCAAGGGAATATTTCATGCAGAGATGGGCTCAATAAAGGACAGAAATGGTATGGACCTAGCAGAAGCAGAAGATATTAAGAAGATGTGGCAAGAATACACAGAAGAACTATACAAAATCTTCACGACCCAGACAATCACGATGGTATGATCACTCACCTAGAGCCAGACATCCTGGAATGGGAAGTCAAGTGGGCCTTAGAAAGCATCACTACAAACAAAGCTTGTGGAGGTGATGGAATTCCAATTGAGCTATTTCAAATCCTGAAAGATGATGCTGTGAAAGTGTGTTGCACTCAATATGCCAGCAAATTTGGAAAACTCAGTAGTGGCCACAGGACTGGAAAAGGTAAGTTTTAACTCCAATCCCAAAGAAAGGCAATGCCAAAGAATGCTCAAACTACCACACAATTGCACTCATCTCACACGCTAGTAAAGTACTGCTCAAAATTCTCCAAGCCAGGCTTCAGCAGTACGTGAACCGTGAACTTCCAGATGTTCAAGCTGGTTTTAGAAAAGGCAGAGGAACCAGAGATCAAATTGCCAACATCCGCTGGATCATCGAAAAAGCAAGAGAGTTCCAGAAAAACATATTTCTGCTTTATTGACTATGCCAAAGCGTTTGACTGTGTGGATCACAATAAACTGTGGAAAATTCTGAAAGAGATGGGAATACCAGACCACCTGAACTGCCTCTTGAGAAACCTATATGCAGGTCAGGAAGCAACAGTTAGAACTGGACATGGAACAACAGACTGATTCCAAATAGGAAAAGGAGTATGTCAAGGCTGTATATTGTCACCCTGTTTATTTAACTTATATGCAGAGTACATCATGAGAAACGCTGGGCTGGAAGAAGCACAAGCTGGAATCAAGATTCCCAGGAGAAATATCAATAACCTCAGATATGCAGATGACACCACCCTTATGGCAGAAAGTGAAGAGGAACTCAAAAGCCTCTTGATGAAAGTGAAAAAGGAGAGTGAAAAAGTTGGCCTAAAGCTCAACATTCAGAAAATGAAGATCATGGCATCTGGTCCCATCACTTCATGGGAAATAGATGGGGAAACAGTGGAAACAGTGTCAGACTTTATTTTTGGGGGCTCCAAAATCACTGCAGATGGTGACTGCCGCCGTGAAATGAAAAGACGCTTACTCCTTGGAAGGAAAGTTATGACCAACCTAGATAGCATATTGAAAAGCAGAGACATAACTTTGCCAACAAAGGTCCGTCTAGTCAAGGCTGTGGTTTTTCCAGTGATCATATATGGCTGTGAGAGTTGGACTGTGAAGAAAGCTGAGCACCGAAGAATTGATGCTTTTGAACTGTGGTGTTGTAGAAGACTCTTGAGAGTCCCTTGGACTGCAAGGAGATCCATCCAGTCCATTCTAAAGGAGATCAGCCCTGGGTGTTCTTTGGAAGGAATGATACTAAAGCTGAAACTCCAGTATTTTGGCCACCTCATGCAAAGAGTTGACTCATTGGAAAAGACTCTGATGCTGGGAGGGATTGGGGGCAGGAGGAAAAGGGGACGTCTGAGGATGAGATGCATGGATGACATCACCGACTCAATGGACGTGAGTTTGAGTGAACTCCGGGAGTTGGTGGTGGACAGGGAGGCCTGGCATGCTGCGATTCATGGGGTCGCAAAGAGTCAGATACGACTGAGCAACTGAACTGAATTGAACTGAACTGAGTTACCATGACCCAGCAATACCACTCCTATGTATACAGCAAAGTGAAATGAAAACATGTCCACACAAAAAATGTACATAGGTGTTCATAACTAGCTAAAGTGTGGAAACAATACAAATGTCTGATAAAGAGATAAATAAAATGTAGTATATCCATCCATGTGGACTATATTTTGGCAATTAAAAAGAATGAGCTTCTGATACATGCCATAACACAAATGAACCTTGAAAGCATGATGCTAAGTGAAAGAAGCCAATCACAAAAGACTACATACTATATAATATAATTTATATGAAATGCCCAGAATAGGCAATTACATAGAGGAAAAAAGTAGATTAGTGGTTGCCAGGAACTGGGAGGAAAAGGGAATAAGGTATGACAGCTAATGGATATAGGGGTTTCTCTTGAGGGAGGCAGAAATGTTCTAAATTTAGATGATGGTGGTAGTTGTACAACTTTGTGAGTGTACTAAAAACTGTTGAATTATATATTAAATGTGTACAGTATGTGGTGTGGGAATTGTATCTCACTAAAAATGTTTATAAAATTATTGCACACAGTACTGAATGTATCTAGAAAATTCTTAGCTTAAATATTTTAGGATTTTGTGGACTCAAAAAGATAATTAAATTATAGGTATTCTTGGTATTATTTTTTACTTCAGGAAATTTTAGCCAGTGTAATGATTAAAAACCTAGATACTGGAGAAGAAATACCTTTGAGTCTTGCAGAAGAGAAACTGCCAACGGGTATTAATCCTCTCACTCTACACATCATGAGAAGGACTAAGGAATATGTAAGGTATGGCCTAATGTTATTATTCATCATTTGTAGTATTTCATTCAAAGTGGTGAAGAGTTCTGTTTATGAACTGTGAGAGTCCCTAATTTGGTTTCATTCAGTGTTCTTTTTTTAAAGTTAGAATTAAAATAGAGTCAATTAATGTATATATTCTTAAACTTTGTGCCCTCTTTTTGAAAACAAGTTCTTTTTTAAGATTCCACATTTAAGTGATATCATAAAGTATTTGTCTTTTTGTGTCTGATTTATTTCATTTAGTTTAATGTTCCCAAGGTCTATTCATATTGTCACAAGTGGCTGGATTTCCTTCCTTTTTATGGCTGAATAACATTCCTGTGTGTATCACATTTTCTTCATTTAACTTTGTTCTCTGTTATAACTGTGCAGTTACTTGGGGGGAAATATATATCTTAGTTCAGTTCAGTTCAGTTGCTCAGTTGTGTCTGACTCTTTACGACCCCATGGACCGCAGCATGCCAGGCCTCCCTGTCCATCACCAACTCCCAGAGTTTACCCAAACTCATGTCCATTGAATCAGTGATACCATCCAACCATCTCATTCTCTGTAGTCCCCTTCTCCTGACTTCAATCTTTCCCAGCATCAGGGTCTTTTCAAATGAGTCAGCTCTTCGCATGAGGTGGCCAAAGTATTGGAGTTTCAGCTTCAACATCGAACGCTCAGGACCGAGGGATGGGGGTGCCTGGTGAGCTGCCGTCTGTGGGGATGCACAGAGTCGGACACAACTGAAGTGACTTAGCAGCAGCAGATAGCAGATTCAAAAGCAGAGACATTACTTTGCCAACAAAGGTCCGTCTAGTCAAGGCTATGGGGCAAAGTAATGTCTCTGCTTTTGAATATGCTATCTAGGTTGGTCATAACTTTCCTTCCAAGGAGTAAGTGTCTTTTAGTATCATGGCTGCAGTCACCATCTTCAGTGATTTTGGAACCCCCAAAAATAAAGTCTGACACTGTTTCCACTGTTTCCCCATCTATTTGCCATGAAGTGATGGGACCGGATTCCATGGTATATCTTAAATATCATACTATTTGGTTTGTCTTCTTTTAAAATGATTTATATTATTCTAGAGACAATATTAAAACATAAAAGGCTAAAAAGCCATGTGGGATAAATACCTGATCTTCTGAAACCTAGCTTTAAGGATCAGAAATTTATACATAATTGTATTGTCTTTTTAGGGTCAGACAGTCTTTAGAGTGAAATGATTGACTTTACTGTGAGAAATATGTAGACCCAAGAAATAATTTCTTTGAAACCAAAGCTTTCACATGATGTGCCTGATAAGTAAGGAGGGAGATATTTACAAGTTAATTTGTCATTTCTGCACAGCATGTTTTACCCAGCACAATGCCTTTTTTGTGTTCGTTTTTTCATAAATTCCTGAATTGCATTTGTTTATGTTTTATGCATTGTACCATCTTTCAAGTCTTTTAATTCTCAGGGTCATTTAAATTAAACTTACATAAAGCGTGTAAACATTTTTTTTCTTAACACTGATTAGTTAATTGTATAGTAAGTATACATAGAGATTTTTGAGAAGTTTTGAGAAATGGCTTCTTTTAAAATGACTTCTTCTTGTAGTAATGATGCAGCACAGTCAGACGATGAAGAGAAGTTACAGTCTCAACAAACAGATACTGATGGTGGACGGTTAAAACAGAAAACGTGAGTTACATCCAATTTCTTCATTTCAGGCTTCTGTTATCTATTACTATATGTGTGTGTGTGTGTGTGTGTGTGTGTGTGTGTGTGTGTGTGTGTGTGTGTATGTGTTTTATGTATGATAACTTTCATATTGTTTTAAATCTATGCTCTGGCCAGTTTGTTTATCCATCTACCACCACCACTCCCTGCCCTCAGGCAATGGATTATGAGTTCCTTGAGGCTGTCTTGGTCATTTTTATAGCATCTGACATACAGTAAATTATCAATACATTTTGCTTCATGCTTGTATTATTTTTCTGATGATAGATAGGTACCAGAAGTGTTGGTAGAAGAACATGAATTGTTCTTGAAGTTGCTTTTCCATTTCACATCATCTCTCCAAATCCTATTTGTCTTTCTAAACTCAACTACATGACACTCTTCCTGACCACTCCAGTTCATAATAGATTTTCCTGTTCTCAATTTCAATGACAGCTATAGTCTATATACCATACATTTGCTATTTATATTATCTTAAATTGTTTTCTGATTTAAAAAATAAAATAAATACATGTTAAACAACTAGACCATAAGAATTGATGCTTTTGAACGTTGGTGTTGAAGAAGATTCTTGAGAGTCCTTTAGACTGCAAGGAGATCAAACCAGTCAATCGTAAAGGAAGTCAATCCTAAATATTCATTGAAAGGACTAATGCTGAAGCTGCAGTACTTTGGCCACCTGATGCGAAGAACTGACTCATTTGGAAAGACCCTGATGCTGGGAAAGATTGAAGGCAAGAGAAGGGGACAACAGAGGATGAGATGGTTGGATGGCATCACCTACTCAGTGGACATGAGATTAAGCAAGCTCCAGGAGATGGTGAAGGACAGGGAAGCCTGGCATGCTGCAGTCCGTGGGGTCACAAAGAGTCAGACATGACTGAATGACTGAACAATATACTGCAAAAGGATTTTGATCATACCATTCTGTTTTCCTGTATGAAAATCTAGCACAGTGGTAGACATGTAGGATTTCCTTGATTATACACAAGTCCCTTGTTGTTCAGTCACTCAGTTGTGTCTGACTCTTTGCGACCCCATGGACTGCAACATGTCAGGCTTACCTGTGCTTCACTATCTCCCAGAGTTTGCTCAAATTCATGTCCATTGAGACAATGATGCCATCCAACCATCTCATCTTCTGTCACGCCCTTCTCCTGCCCTCAGTCATTCCCAGTATCAGGGTCTTTTCAAATGCGTGGTGGCTAAAGTACTGGAGCTTCAGCTTCAGCATCAGTCCTTCCAATACGTATTCAGGACTGATTTCCTTTTGACTGATTTGATCTCCTTGCTGTCCAAGGGACTCTCAAGAGTCTTCTCCAGCACCATGGTTGGAAAGCATCAGTTCTTTGGCACTCAGCTTACTTTATGGTCCAAGTCTCACATCCATACATGACTACTGGAAAAACCATAGCTGTGACTATACGGACCTTTGTCGGCAAAGTGATGTCTCTGCTTTTGAATACGCTGTCTAGGTTTGTCACAGCTTTTCTTCCAAGGAGCAAGCGTCTTATAATTTCATGGCTGCAGTCACTGTCTGCAGTGATTTTTGGAGCCCAAGAAAATAAAGTCTGTCATTGTTTCCATTGTTTCCCCATCTATTTGTCATGAAGTGATAGGACTGGATGCCGTGATTTTCATTTTTTGAATGTTGAGTTTAAAGCCAGCTTTTTCACTCTCCTCTTTCACCTTCATCAAGAGGCTCTTTAGTTCTTCTTCGCTTTCTGCCATTAGGGTGGTATCATCTGCATATCTGAGATTATTGATATTTCTCCTCGCAATTTTGATTCCCGCTTGTGATTCATCCAGCCTGGCAGGCATTTTTCATGATGTACTCTGCATGCAAGTTAAATAAACAGGGTGATAATATACAGCCTTGACCTACTCGTTTCCCAGTTTTGCATTGTCTATTGTTCCATGTCTAATTCTAACTGTTCCATTTAATCTGCATGTAGGTTTCTCAGGAGACAGGTAAGGTGGTTTGGTATTCCAGTCTCTTTAAGAATTTCCCACAATTTGTTGTAATACACAGTCAAAGGCTTTAGTGTCATCAGTGAATCAGAAATAGGTGTTTTCCCCTTGCTTTTTCTATGATCCAGTGGATATTGGCAATTTGATCTCTGGTTCCTTTGCCTTTTCTTAATCTAGCTTGTATATCTGGAAGTCCTTTAATTGGCAATAATTTAGTCTAAGGCCAAAGTGAGTTCTCCACTCAAGTCTGATCTTTTCCTCATGTGGAAAGTATAGCAAAGAAAGCTTTGAGATTTTTTTAGAAAAGGTATGCCCACAGTGGAGGTATATGATAACACCTCAGCCATCTGGACTTTGGCTGTCTAACAGTGGCAACTATTAAGGACCGTATAATTAGAATTATTCAGGAGACATATAGACCTCTAGGAAAGAGAATGCTCCATGCAGTAAAGCTCATTATTTTTCAAAAAGAAAAGCTCCTCAGGTTTATTGAAAACCTTTATACTTACTTCTTACATAATTTTAAAAAGTCTGGTCATCTGATATTTAATCTCAGAGCAAAATAGAAGCATCAGACCATGACAAATATAAGTTAGCACATAAGAATGTCAGAGAATACTCTGATTGCAAGAGAAGAATGAGGAAAATGATAAAAAGGACTCATATATTGCTCAACCATTCCACACGGCAGTGCTTTCAACTTCTTCTCACATCATGATGTTCAGAACATGGTATTATTTGCACTGAATCCTGGGGTAAGCTGATGAGGCAGCTGATGGCCAGAAGAGACTGACCCAGGGTTCTGCTTTCTCTGGGCCCTACCCTATTGCCTTGAAGGCTGAGAGGGAAACCATTATTATGGCCCACTTGGAATCATTTGCGAACCCTTGGTGTATTAAAGAATAGTAAAGATGGTAACTGACCCTGTTTATTAAAGAAATTTATTGAGCACTAAGTGCCATTGAAGAAGGCACAAATGTATGTATTTTAGAGATGGTATCATACAAAATGGCTAAAATATCTGCTTTCTTGCTTATAATAGTAGTAAACCTATAGTTAACCAGAAAAATATAATTTCAGTTATAAATAGCAGAGACCTTATTGTGATTTTAAAAATGGTTTATCTGTTTTTAATCTCTACATGTATTTAATCTCTGTATCACAGATATAAACTAGTGGTTACCAGTGGGGAGAAGGAAGAAGGGAGAGGCAAGATAGGGGTAGGGGATTAAGAGATACACACTGCTATGTATAAAATAAGCTACAAGGATATATTGTACAGCATGGGGAATATAACCACTATTTTATAATAACTTTATTTAATTTTTATTTTATATTGGAGTATAGTTGACTTACAATATCATGTTAGCTTAACTTACAACAAAGTGATTCAGTTATGCATGTGCATATATCCATTCTTTTTCAGATTCCTTTCCCATATAAGTTATTAGAGAATATTGAATAGGGTTTCCTGTGCTATACAGTAGATTCTTGTTGATTATCTATTTTATATATAGTAGTATGTATATGTCAATCCCAAACTCCTAATTTATCTCCTCCCCTCCACCTTTCCCCCTTTCCCCTTTGGTAACTGTAAGTTTGTTTTCAAAGTCTGTGAGTATGTTTCTGTTTTGTAAATAAGTTCATTTGTATGGTTTTTTTAGATTCCACATGTAAGTGATAACATATGATATTTGTGTTTGACTTACTTCACTTGTGTATGATAACCTCTAGGTCCATCCATGTTGCTACAAATCTCATTATTTCATTCTTTTTTATGGCTGATTAATATTCCATTGTATATATATACCTCATCGTCTTTATTCATTCCTTTGTTGATGGACATTTAGGTTGCTTCCATGTCTTGGCTATTGTGAGTAATGTACATTGGAGGTGCATATATCTTTTCAAAGTGTGCTTTTCTCCAGATATATGCCCAGAGGAGTGGGATTGCTGGACCATATGGTAGTTCTTTTTTATTTTTTTAAAGAATCTCCATACTGTTCTCCATAGTGGTTTTACCAATTTAAATTCCCACCAACATGTGGGAGGGTTCCCTTTTTGCCCTACCCTCTCCAGCATTTATTGTTTGTAGACTTTCTGATGATGACCATTCTGGCTGATGTGAGGTGATGCCTCGTTGTATTTTGATTTGTATTTCTATAATAATTAAGGATGTAGAGCATCTTTCCTTCTGCTTTTTTGCCATCTATATGTCTTCTTTGGAGAAATGTATATTTAGATCTTCTGCTCATTTTTAATTGGATTGTTTTGTTTTTGTTTTTTTTTTGATATTCAGCTGGCAGGAGCTGTTTTTTATATTTTGGAGATTAGTCCCTTGCTGGTCACTTCATTTGCAAATATTTTCTCCCATTCTGTGGGTTGTCTTTTGTTTATGATTTCCTTTGCTGTGCAGAAGCTTTTAAGTTTAATTAGATCCCATTTTTTTGTTGTTTTTATTTTCATTACTCCAGGAGTTAGCTCCAAAAAGATAGTGCTGCAATTTATGCCAAAGAGTGTTCTACCTATGTTTTCCTCTAGTGACATGATAATGCTGTAGAGGATATGATACTGTCACTGGGGGGACTGCCTATATTTCCTTTGTAGCCATATTGATTTAAGTATATTTATTGCATAGAACAAGGGATTTGGGGTGTTAAACACCTACTATTTATATAAAAAAGGTATTATTTCAAAATGATACTCTTTACCAGTCACAGCTCATGAGATTATCTGTGAATTGTTGAACTTTGGAGTTAATAAGAAGTAATCTGGGTTGGGTTTTTTTTTTTTTTTACATTTTTGGTAAGGACTCAACTAAAGAAGTTCCTAGGAAAATCAGTAAAGAGAGCGAAGCACCTTGCTGAGGAATATGGTGAACGTGCTGTAAATAAAGTTAAAAGTGTTAGAGACGAAGGTAAGAGAAATAGAACCCTTCAACTGAATATTTAATTGATTTGTAGTCATTTAAGTTTAGCCTATAGTTTATAATAAACATTGTATTTTATTGAAAGTAATAAATCTTTATAGCTTTTATCTTAGCATTTCAATAAATCATATTACTCTCACTATCAATTTTATGAGTGGAAAGAAAAATGTATTTATCTTAAACATGAATTTGTACATATTTTGTGACTGCAGCAACTTGGAAGAGGTGTTTGTTCAATAATCAGTTGTAAATTAGTTTTGTAAGATCAGTGTTTATAAATATTCTCAAAATTAGGTAGATTTTCTGAATTTCTGCACCTTAACTTCCTGTGGCCTTGTTATAACTGTATTGATTTGTTACATAGTATTTATTCTGTGCCAAACACTGCTCTCAGCACTTTCATCTGTATTAGCTCATTTATTCCTCTTAAAAAGTCTATGAAGTAAGTATCATTATTGTTGTTGTTTAGTCACTAAGTCATATCTGATTCTTTGTGACTCTGTGGACTGTAGCCCACCAGGCTCCTCTGTCCGTGGGTTTTCCCAGGCAAGAATACTGCAATGTGTTGCCATTTCCTTCTCTAGGGGATCTTCCCAACCCAGGGATTGAACCCATGTCTCCTGCATTGCAGGCGGCTTCTTTACCACTGAGCCACCAGGGAAACCCCCACGACTGAATACAGCAGGGATACCATTATTATCCCATTTTATAGATAGGAAAACTGAGGCACAGAAAGGTCAAATACCTTGCCCATAGTCACATAGATAATGACAGAGCTGAATTTGGACCCAGGCAGTCTGGTACTACCAGACTCCATGCTGCTAAACCAATATGCTATTTAGTAGTAGACAGATTTTGCTTTTCCAATTAATGAATCTTCTTGGTAAGCAGTAGATATGAAAATATGATTGTAGCAATAACTACATTAGCTAGTGATGCTTTCTATTGCTTTTCTATTCAGTTTTTCATACTGATCAAGATGATCCTTCATCAAGTGATGATGAAGGAATGCCATACACAAGACCAGTTAAATTCAAAGCAGCACATGGCTTCAAAGGACCTTACGATTTTGATCAGATCAAAGTGGTACAAGATCTTAGTGGTGAACATATGGTAAGCAACCTTTTTATTTTTAAGGATTGATTCTGTTTTCGTTGAGAGAAATAATTTGACTTCTATAAAGCTGATGTCTTCTTATATATATAATTTTGCTAGCCTGAGCCTGAAGAGTGAATTGATATTAATATGATTTAATAAATAAGTAATGCAGAGTCCATCTTTGAATTGTTGTTCAAGAAGTGACTTATAAGTAAACTCTAGGCCTGTATCATTAAGAAAGCTGTGTAAACTTTCTTTTACCAAAGAAAGGTACCAAACTTAAAAGCAATTAAGGGTGATCTGTCACTTTGAACAATGTTTAAAATGTTCCCTCGTATATTTTAAATAATTTATACAAATATTTCAGAAGCTCGGTATATTTTGTGAAGTGAAAGAGCAAAGAGAGAGAGAGAGGGGTACACGTTGTCTTAAAATGTACCAAAGTAGATGTCAAGTTCACAAAGTACATCACAGTTACCCCCTGAAAATGCTAGAAACACAGGGAAGAGTGTAATAAACTCAGAACTGGGTAAGTGATGCTGTGGGTCTTTGACCAGGGAATCTACTTATTTATTTACATTTTTAAATCTAAAAGTTGGCTTATACATATCAGGCAGCAACCAGATTTGAATTTACTTTGGTACTTACAATCTACACATAAAACGTTTGAGTTGTAGAGCATGGGGAACTATATTCAATATCCTGTGATAAACTATAATGGAAAAGAATATGAAAAAGAATACGTATTATGTTTACAACTGAAACACTGTGCTTGCTATATGGCAGAAATTAACACAGCATTGTAAATCAGCTACACTTCAATAAAATAAAAGTTTATGAAACGAGTCGCCAGTCCAGGTTCGATGCACGATACTGGATGCTTGGGGCTGGTGTACTGGGACGACCCAGAGGGAGGGTATGGGGAAGGAGGAGGGAGGAGGGTTCAGGATGGGGAGCACAGGTATACCTGTGGCGGATTCATTTTGATGTTTGGCAAAACTAATACAATATTGTAAAGTTTAAAAATAAAATAAAATTTAAAAAAAGCTTGAGTTGTTTATAGTAAGTTCCTTAAGGAATCTGATGAATTTCCTTGTACTGTATTGAGTCTTTTTCAGTATTTCTAGTTTTAAGTTAAAATCTCATGGCAATAAGCTCCAAATGACAAATTTCTTAACATTTTTGTGGGAATTTTGTGGAAATGAATATTCCATTAAATAAACTGTTACCTCTAACTTGGATGATCTTTTTGATCTGCATAGATGTATGTTATCAATTTAATAGTGGTTATAAGATTATTTGGGATTTGGCCTTTCCATTTTAAGGATTCACATTCTTTATTGCTTTCCCCCACATACCTCCCCACTCTTTTCAGTACTGTCTGTCTGAGAATTTTAGCAATATGCTACAAAACTTTTTTCTGGGGAGAAAAACAGAATGAGACCACACCATTCCAACACTTCCAAATGCCCAGTGCTGTGAGGGTTACTGCTAAGGTGCACCTTATTCTTCCCTCAGCCCTTGTCAGGAGTTGTCATTGCTATTCTCACGGCTGTGCCCCCTTCTATTCCACTTGCTGTCATGTTCAGCTAGGAGACTTAAGACCCCAGACTAGGCTTTGTACTTTTGCAGTGAAGATTTCTGGCCACCTCAGATTTCCCATTTCCATTAATATGTGGACAATATATGGGTCTTGAAGATGTTAGTTTACATTATAGAAAACTGTAGCTCAGCTGTCTTTCCCCCTGTCTTCTAAAGGCCCCTTTTGTGGTATTATAGCACCACTGGACTGTTAGCTTTAAATGGTGCTAGTAATGTGAGCATTATTTTAGTATACAATAAGTCCCCTACATACAAACCTTCAACCTGCTAACTTTCAAAGATGCAAACCTGCGTTCGCATGTCCAATCATGTAAGCTAGTTCACGTGTCTGGCATACGTGGTCACATGTGTGCATCCTCTTCAGGTGGTTGTGCTTTTGTGTACTTTACAGTACTGTATAGAGTACAGTAGTACAGTATCCTTATTTCAAGCCCAGGATGTCTGGAAGCAAGTATAAAAGCAGTGGTGATATAGGTGGTACTACTGTACTGTTCAAGGTACTGTACTGTCAGATTAAAAATGTCTTAATTTTTTGTGTTTGTATATTATTTGTTTGAAAAGTATCATAAATGTATTACAGTACAGTACTATATAGCCGATTGTGTTAGTTGGGTATTCCTAAGCTAACTTTGTTGGACTTAAGAACAAATTGGATTTATGAAGGCACTTTTGGAATGGAAATTGTTCATATTCAGGGACTTTATGTATCATTTGGCATACAACTTATAAGGGGTTTTTTTGGCTGAAAAATAATGTCTCAACTTTTGAACTTTGAACCTTCCTTTGTTTTCACAGGGAGCTGTGTGGACCATGAAATTTTCTCACTGTGGCAGATTACTTGCCTCTGCTGGACAAGACAATGTAGTGAGAATATGGGCTTTAAAAAATGCTTTTGACTATTTCAACAATATGCGAATGAAATACAATACAGAAGGTATTTTTCCTTTATTGGCAGGGTTTAAAAAATCCTGACACATCTGGCATTTTTACATTTTAGGTATAATAATGCCCTCTTATCTGGCAATCATTTGCAGCAACCACTATTTTCCATATAAGCCACAAACCTAAAAATAAGACAGAAGTCAACAGCAAAAAGCATCTAAACCCAGTGGGAAAAACTACCACAAAGTTTTTTACTTTATCTCTTATCAGGTATACTGCAGAGTTAAATTTATGAACTATCGAGGACAAGGTTGTTTGGTTTCCCCTGGTAACTTTCAGGTCTATCCTAGGTTAAAAGGAAATGTGTGATTAATCTAGAAAAAGAATGAGAATAATACATACGTCTAATAAGTAAAGAATGATTAAGGAAACATAAGCCATGGAAAGTAAATGTGATTTGTCAATACATCAAAGAGTATATGAAACTAGGTTAAATGGAAAAGAGAAACCCCAGAATATGATGTGTATACACACGATTACAGCTGTGTAAAATATTTCTGTATTATGTTATCAGCAAAGTGTTTATAATTGATGTTTTAGGTGCTGTAAGTGTATAGGATTCTTTTCTTGTAATTATTGTCGTTATTTAACTGCAGTACACTTTCACCACAAACCTCTTGCTATCCAATCATCCAAGACTGAATACATGAAGTTAAGATATGGGAGAAAGAAGAATAGAGGTGACCATGGGCAGGAGTATAGAATATAGTTCCAGTAGTAGTTTGAGGAACATAGAAATCTAGGGAGAGCCACTAAACTGGCCAGCGGGGCCCATATACTTTAGTAGCCCCATGAGGTTGTTTGCAATATAACAACATAATTTGAGATCATAATGAGTTGACAAAAAGTAAAGCTGTTTATTATAGATTTCTTTTATTTCCCTGCCTAGAGCAGAAAGACTATTTTCAGTGGCCATTGAGATTTCTTGCCTGGAAAATCCCATGGACGGAGGAGCCTGGTAGGCCGCAGTCCATGCGGTCGCAAAGAGTCAGACACGACTGAGTGACTTCACTTTCACTTTTCACTTTCATGCATTGGAGAAGGAAATGGCAACCCACTCCAGTGTTCTTGCCTGGAGAATCCCAGGGGATTCACCAGCCCAGCCTGATGGGCTGCCGTCTATGGGGTCGCACAGAGTCAGACACGACTGAAGCGACTTAGCAACAACAACAACAACAATTGAGATTTAACCCAGCCCAGACACTTTTTACCCCTTTATTGTTCATCTTGCTGATTGTTCTGATTGACAAGAATGTCTTCACAATGAATAATGAGGATATAACAATATTTTATTAAATTGGACATGTGGTTAAGCCAATTTATAAAGATTCTATATAAAAATAATAAAAACAAATACTTTGGTGCCTAAGAGTTAATGCTTTGCTTGTTTAGAAAAATACATTTTTCTAAAATGATGCATTCTATGACTTTTAATTAGGTGTTATTGTGTTATTATTTGTGATTGATGTTTTCTGTGTGTGTGTATATACAGTTGTATATACATACATGCCTTTTTACAATTACTATGTCGTTTTAGGACGTGTGTCCCCATCACCTTCTCAGGAAAGTCTAAATTCATCAAAATCTGATACAGATACAGGGGTATGTTCATTATTTTATGGTTACTATTGTTACATGCTATGATTTTTTTTTAACCATAAAGTACCTTATTGTTTATCAGATATAACAGATTCATGAAAGTAGTTAAAATTGAGATGCATTAGAAATGAGAATTCTTTCTGTTAGAATTAGTAAATGAAAAATTGTGATGGTTAAGGGTTGTCAGACAGTATCTAATATTACTCAAGCTACCATACTAATGTAAATCTAAACAAAAGAAATTCCCTCTCCTCAAATCCATGTGAGATACTTTATTTAAAAATTTTCTCCTATTTTTTGCCCACACCACACAGCATGTGAGATCTTAGTTCCCTGACCAGGGATTGAACCTGTTCCCCCTTCAGTGGAAGCACAGTGTGTTAGACACTGGCCCACCAGGGAAGTCCCTAGATATTTTTAAAATGATAAAAGTAACGGATACCTGAATAAGAAATAACTAAGAAAAGAAAGAAAGATACTGAAATATCTTAATTTTTCCATCTTCTTGGTTTAGTAAATGCTTTATCCCAGTGTCAGGTAGTTTAAAATATCTTAATGATTTTCATTTGGTCTCAGAGCTGGAAAGTTAAATATAACCAGTTTTAAACCTAAAAAGCAGAATGCAAAATATTCTAAGCTGTCCCCTGTGATGCTTATGTGTTGAGTGAAGCAAAGGTTATGTAAATACAGAGAACCTAAAATGTTCACCTGCTCAGTAGTATTTTCCTGGGATTTCATTAGCTCTATGGTATTTGACACTAATTTTTCCCTACTCTAAACATTCTCCCCTCAGCTTTCCATGGTTCTCTTCTTCCTTGTTCTCCTCCTATACCCCTGCTGTCTCTTCCTCTTCCACCCACTTAAGTATTGCTGTTTCTCCTGAGTTTTGTCCTTTGTCCATTCTCAATTAAGATATTCACTCACTGCTTCCAATCCTGAACTGGCTTTGGCTCTAAAATTCTTGATTTCTTTCAAGAGCTTTATGTTTTTTAAACAACAATGAAATCTTATTGTGCGTGCTGCCCTTTTCACATAACAATATATAAAGGCTCTATCCACCTACATGTTCTTTAAACACATCAATTTTGAATATCTGTTACATGTTCCACACACTGCTAGATTCAGCAAAATCAAAGGAGACTTATTTTGTGGCCTTGGGGATCTTGCTGACTAGTGAAATAGATATACCTGCAGTTAATAGTATTCGATGGTAATACTCTATCGAAGATACCACACAAATATACAAGTTAGCCTTATGAATCAAGGTATCAGGAAAAGCTCCCTGGAGGCTTTTGAATGAGGAGTAAGACAAGGAAGGAAGGGGAGTATCAGAGCAGATAGCAAGTGCAAAAGCATGGAGGCTGAAACAGCATGGCATGTTAAAGGTACTGCCTGGCTGGACCAAAGGCTGCATGTGTGGGAGTTGTAGGAAAGGTAGACAGGATTGGGATTTTAAGTGGCTTTTTATGTTAAACCAAGGCATGAACTTTATCCTCAAGGTACTGGGGAAGGATGGGCTTTGAGGAGTTTAGATCAGAAGCTGAGTTAAAATGTCTAGATTTTTGTTTTGGAAAGAGCATTCTGGTAGCAGTGTAAAAGACAGATTGGATGGAGGTTCCAGGCTAGAGACAGGGAGACCATTTAAGAGGCTTTCAACTTCATAAATAAATGAGTACTTCAATTATGGTAGATTATGATAGCAATGAGTCTAGAAACCATAAAGAGGAGCTGAATTTGAGAAATATAAAAGAACGAATTGATAACTCATTACCTGGGGCAAAAAAATGAGTAGCATAGGATGATTCCCATGTGTCTGACTTGAGCAGCTGGTTAGATATTAATGATCATTCATGAAAATGTTTTTTATTATTATTTACCCACAACCCTGCTTCTGCTCTTTTGAGCCATCTTTAATGGCATCAACATCCATAAGTTACCTTTTTAACTCAGTTAGAGACACTCTCTTACTCTCTTACTTTTTCTTTCTTACTCACAGGTCAAATTAGTTAAAATTCTATCCAATCTACCTCTTCCTATGCCCATGGAATCTGTCACCTCATCACTCACATCATCTTGACCCTTGATACTTATTTAGATGCTTGCTGTAGCCTCCTAATTGGGTTTTCTGTCTCTGGTCTCTACTGCCACTAGATTTTTTTTTTTTTTTTTTTTTGCCACACCACAAGGCTTGCGAATGGAACTTGTGGCCCCTGCTTTGGAAGCAAGGAATCCTAACCACTGGACCATCAGGGAATTCCGGACCTGACTATCATTTTGTGATTTTAAATCGTCTAGTGGCTCCTTGTCACCATCCTTCCTGCTATTACCTCTTCTTACCTTTGTAACTCAGTACTAATTTCCCTAGTACCTCTGCATCCTACTTGCTAGGCTAGGTGTAGGTCTGTACCCTAAACACTCACTTTCATGTCTTCATTCATGTGGTTTGCTTTGCCAGGAATTCCCTTCCTATCCCCTTTCCTTACAGAGCAAAGCCCTACTTATCCTTCAAGATTCAGCCTAAATATCTTATCTTCTCTTATCATTTTCCCTGAGTCATGCAAGCAAAATTGTTCCTCACTTGTGTTCTGATAGTGTGTCATATGTACTTTGACATTGATATTACTTACTGTGTCTTCCTTGGCAGTTTGTCCCTCTGGCTAGGCTCAGAACCGATTGAAGGCAAAAATCCGTGTATCACAGATCTTAGTATCCTTGAACCTAACCCCATGCCTGACTGTAGCAGGCCTAAATCAGTGTTAAATTACCACGTCTATACCTTTCATTCATTCCTATTCCCTTATCTGGATGCCTGTAATCTCCCTTTTTTTCTACTTTAGACTTGCCTGTTCTTCAAGGCCCATTTCCTCCATAAAGCCTTCACTAACTAATGTAGTGGTTAAAATTTTAACTACTTCGCTTTAGGGGAAAAGGATTTGCTTTTATTAATTTAATTCACAGTAAAGTTTCCAGGTCTTGATTACTATTAAAAACAGGGACTATTTGTACCATCTTATATTATCTTATTTTAACAATGCTACTTACAGATTATTAACTACTTCCATTCCTACCCCCTCCCAAACCCCTAAGTAACTCCCAACATTGTTTGAGTAGAAGACCTATTAAATGAGGAGCATAGGGACTTTCCTGGCAGTCCAGTGGTTGGGATGCCACACTTCCACTGTAGGAAGCAAAGGGTTCAGTCCCTGGTTGGGTAACTAAGATCCCATATGCTGTGCGGTGCAGCTGGGTTGTAGGGGGCGGGGGATGGGAAATGAACACAGTAGTTCTTTGACCCAAAAAGTACTGATGCCCTGAAGTACTCAACTCTTTTTTCTGGAGTAGTTGAGTATCATTTATGTCTGTTATTTTCAGGAAAAGATTCTTTGGGGTTCCTTTCATGTCTGTCATTCTGTATGGAGACAGTTAAATGAAGCCTCTATGCCTTTGGAGTTTGATATCTAGTATTATCTTTGAGCCTATTACTTGCTGCAGTGAGGCACAGTAAGCATGGTGGAGTTTATTTCCCTTATATATGTGTTCTTTTTTCTTTTTCCTCATGATAGTGATATCTTATATTTTATCTCTTTTGAGATATAGACTTACATCTCTTATAGACTCTTGTCTTCTTAGCATCCATGCAAAATAGAGTCCATAAAAGCACTTATTGTACCGTTGGGCATACAGAGTGACATACCCAACATCATTCACCTACTCATTGGTCATGCCATGCCTAGAATTCTGGCTCTTATACTCTGTTTCTATTGATTTCCGAAAGTAGCTCAGTAAACATAAGGAAGAAAGGAAGAGGGGTGTGTTTAGTTTGCTCCATTATGCTCCAGTCATGTAACATTTCTTCTTGACACTAGAAGTTGTAAGTATGATGTTTGCCTAAAAATTAATGTTTTTCTTGGATAAATCTATTTATGTTTGGTGTGCTTGATTAGTGGAATACCAATATGGGTGTTATAGCATTTAATTTCTGCTTAGAATTTTTGAGAATAGATTGTAGGGGAGGAAAAAGTTTGCTCTACTATCTTATGTCCTGTGGCTGGGATCTATGAAATAATCTGACAAAAGACAGATTAAGAGGAGAGACAGTTTATTATGTATGCATATGGAGGCCTTCCTAGGGAAAGAGTGAAGACCCCAAAAAGCTGTTATACACAGGAGCTTATATATCATTTTAACAAAGAGCAAAGTTAGTGGAAAAGTGACAAGATAAATAAAAAGGAGTTTAGGCTTTTAGGGGCAGTAAATTGTGAGAAGGTAAATCTGTTGGGGAAACTAATGGAAGGTAATGGTTATTTACTAAGATTCTGTTTAGGCAGATAAGATTGATTCTCTCCTTCCTGGTAAGGGAGAGGTGAGGGGGAGACACATTCACAAAGGGCATTTTATGCTCTGCTTTCAAGTAGAAGGGAGGAGGGCAGATGTTTTTTCTTGTCTCTGTTTCTTCTCAGTTGCCTTCAGCTCAAAATAATCCTAGGCAAAGGGGCATGTTTTGGGGTGACATTCTGATCCCCTTCAAAATCATTAGAGTCTAAAACTTGGATGAAAGGACTTAACTATAAGAAAGTGAGAGGAAATTTTGTGAAATTGTACACATGCAGTATTTTATTAAAAATGCATAGTAGTTTATATTTGGTTCAGTCAACAAACAATTATTAAATGTCAAAAATGTGTTAGGCACTAAAAATATAAAGATGCAGTGGATACTTCATGCCAATGAGCAATGTGTGGGAGAAGACAGATATCAACAATGATAATATATGCCCAAAACAGAATTACCATTTTCCTGAGAAAATCACTCCTTTGATGGTCTACATACTTGATATCAGGTTGTTGTTTAATAAATATGTCATCTCCTGAGTTAGAAGCTGTGATCACTTTTCATTCTCTTGTCTCTTTCAGTGTCTACTCATTTACCATATCCTGTCCACCTAATCTCAGAAATGTCTTTGGAATCTGGCCATTCCTATCATTTCCACTGCTACAATCCAGGCCTTTATCTCTTACCTGGACCATTATAGCTGTTCTCCCAGATTCCAGTCTTTGATCCACACTGCCAGCAGAATTAGTTTCCTGTAAAACAAATCTGATCATGTTCAGTTCAGTTCAGTTCATTCGCTCAGTCGTGTCCAACTCTTTGTGATCCCATGAATTGCAGCACACCAGGCCTCCCTGTCCATCACCAACTCCCGGAGTTCACTCAAACTCACGTCCATCGAGTTGGTGATGCCATCCAGCCATCTCATCCTCTGTCGTCCCCTTCTCCTCCTGCCCCCAATCCCTCCCAGCATCAGAGTCTTTTCCAATGAGTCAACTCTTCGCATGAGGTGGCCAAAATACTGGAGTTTCAGCTTTAGCATCATTCCTTCCAAAGCACACCCAGGACTGATCTCCTTTAGGATGGACTGGTTGGATCTCCTTGCAGTCCAAGGGACTCTTAAGAGTCTTCTCCAACACCACAGTTCAAAAGCATCAATTCTTCAGCGCTCAGCTTTCTTCACAGTCCAACTCTCACATCCATTCATGACCACTGGAAAAACCATAGCCTTGACTGGACGGACCTGATCATGTTACTCTACTGTTTAAGCACTCCTTTTGGCTCTCTTTTTTTTCCTATAGGATTGAGTCTACATTCCTTAGATGACTCAGTCTTTCAGAGATCAGCCTGACCTCAGCTCTCACTGTTACTTCCAACCCTTCCCTCTCCCAAACCTTATGTTCTGAGCCACTTGGTTGTTCATGCCCCAACACAAATGTCAGACCCTTTGTTGATTCCGTGTATTTACATATGCTTTTCCCCTTTTGCCTGGGAAATTCATTTAAGACTTTTCTCCTCACTGAAACATTCCTTGCTTCAACTAATTTAATCAGTGCTCCCTCACTGTTCCCATGGTACTTTACCTGTAGTTCTGTTAAAAGCATTTACTATATACTGTATCAATTTATGTAACACCAGCTAACATTTTATGAGCCTTTACTCTGTGCCATGTACTTTACTAAGTACATTTTATGCCTTACTTTACCTCACAACAATCCTGGTACTGTTGTGAAATACTGTTAAGAACCCTGTTTTACAGATGAAGAAAAGAAGGCTTAGAGATATTGAGTAATATACCAATTTTACACAGTAGGTAGATACAGTACCAGAATTAGAACCCAGCTCTAATCAGTCGTTTGGGCTTCCCTGGTGGCTCAGATTGTAAAGAATCTGCCTACAATGAGAATATCCGGGTTCAATCCCTGGGTCAGAAAGATCCCCTGGAGTAGGGAATGGCTACCCACTCAAGTATTCTTGCCTGGAGAATCACACGGATAGAGGAGCCTGGAGAGCTACACTCCATGGGGTCAAAAAAAAGCTGGTCATGACTGAACGACTAACACTTTCACTTCTCTCATTTGTCTTTAGATCTAATGCTGTTAACCATTATGCTCCAGTAGTTGGCATCTGAAGGTCTGGTACTGTGTCTTCATTTAGTCAGCAAATACTTATTGGGCGTCTGTTGTTGTTCAGTTGCTAAGTCATGTCCGACTCTTTGCAAGCCCATGGACTGCAGCACGCCAGGCTCCCCTGTCCTTCACTATCTCCCAGAGTTTGCTCAAATTCATATCCATTGAGTTGGTGCTATCTAATCATCTCATCTTCTACTGCCTTCTTCTTTTGTCTTCTGTCTTTCCCAGCATCTTTTCCCAGGAGTTGGCTCTTTGCATCAAGTGGCCAAAATATTGGAGCTTCAGGTTCAGCATCAGTCCTTCTAATGAATATTCAGGGTTGTTCTTTTGGATTGACTGGTTTGATCTCCTTGCTGTCCAAGGGACTCTCAAGAGTCTTAAAACCATAATTCAAAAGCATTAATTATTTGATGCTCAGCCTTCTCTCCAGTCCAACTCTCACATCTTTACATGACTACTGGAAAAACCACGGCTTTGACTATATGGACCTTTACTGGCAAAGTAATGTCTCTGCTTTTTAATATGCTGTCTAGGTTTGTCATAGCTTTCCTTCCAAGGAGCAAGCATCTTTGAATTTCATGGCTGCTGTCACTTTCTTCAGTGATATTGGGAGCCCAAGAAAATAAAATGTGTTGCTGCTTCTACTTTTGCCTCTTCTATTTGCCATGAAGTGATGGGACCAGATGCCATGACCTTAGTTTTTTGAATGTTGAGTTTAAAGCCAGCTTTTTCACTCTCCTCTTTCACCTTCATCAAGAGGCTCTTTAGTTCCTCTTCACTTTCTGCCATAAGGGTGGTGTCATCTTCATATCTGAAGTTATTGATATTTCTCCCAGCAATCTTGATTCCAGCTTGTGATTCATCCAGTCTGGCATTTCACATGATGTACTGTGCGTATAAGTTAACTAAGCAGGGTGACAATATACAGCCTTGTCCTACTCCTTTCCCAATTTGAAACCAGTCTGTTGTTCATGTCTGCTTCTAACTGTTGCTTCTTGACCTGAATACAGGTTTCTCAGGAGGCAGGTAAGGGGTATTCTCATCTCTTGAAGAATTTTCCACAGTTTGTTGTAATCCACGCAGACAAAGGCTTTCACACAGTCAATGAAGCAGATGTTTTTCTGGAACTCCCTTGCTTTCTCTGTGATCCTGTGAATGTTGACAATTTGATCTCAATTCCTCTGCCTTTTCCAAACCCAGCTTGTACATTTGGAAGTTTTTGGTTCACATACTGTTGAAGCCTAGCTGAAGGATTTTGAGCGTAAACTTAGTAGCACGTGAAATGAGCACAACTGTATGGTAGTTTGGCACTGTCCTTCTTTGTGATTGGAATGAAAACTGACCTTTTCCAGTCCTGTGGCCATTGCTGAGTTTTCCAAATTTGCTCACATTTTGAATGCAACACTTTTAACAGCATCACCTTTTAGGATTTTAAATAACTCAACTGGAATGCCATCACCTTCACTAGCTTTGTTCATAGTAATGCTTCCTAAGGCCCCCTTGATTTCACACTCCAGGATGTTTGGCTCTAGGTGAGTGCCCACACCATCATGGTTATCCAGGTCCTTAAGACCTTTTTTGTATAGTTCTGTGTATTCTTGCCACCTGTTCTTTGTCTCTTTTGCCTCTGTTTGGTCATTACATTTCCTGTCCTTTATTTGCCCATCCTTGCATGAAATGTTCCTTTGGTATCTCCAGTTTTCTTGACGAGGTCTCTAGTCTTTCCCATTCTGTTGTTTTCCTCTACTTTTTTGTACTTTCATTGAAGAAGGCCTGTTATCTCTCCTTGCTATTCTCTGGAATGCTTCATTCAGTTGGGTATATTTTTCCTTTACTCCCTTGCCTTTCACCTCCCAGCTATCTGTAAAGCCTCCTCAGACAACCTCTTTACCTACTTGCATTTCTTTTCCTTGGTGATTGTTTTGGTCACTGCCTACTGTACAGTGTTATGAACCTCTGTTCATAGTTGTTTAGGCACTCTGTGTACCAGATCTAGTCCCTTGAATCTGTTTGTCACTTCCACTATATAATCATTAGGGATTTGATTTAGGTCATATCTGAATGACCTAATGGTTTTCCCTAATTTCTTCAGTTAAGCCTGAATTTTGCAATAAGGAGCTCATGATCTGAGCCACAGTCAGCTCTAAATCTTCTTTTTGCTGACTGTGTAGAGCGTCTCCATCTTTGGCTGCAAAGAATGTAATCAGTCTGTTTTCAGTATTGACCATTGGGTGATGTCCATGTGTAGAGTCGTCTCTTGTGTTGTTGGAAGAGTATGTTTGCTATGACCAGTGTGTTCTCTTGACAAAATTCTGTTAACCTTTGCCCTGCTTCATTTTGTACACCAAGGCCAAACTTGGCTGTTACTCCAGGTATCTCTTGACTTCCTGCTTTTGCATTCCAATTCCCTATGATGAAAAGGACATCTTTTTTTTTTTAGATGTTGGTTCTAAAAGGGCTTGTAGGTCTTCATAAAACTGGTCAACTTCAGCTTCTTCAACATCAGTGGTTGGGGCATAGACTTGGATTCCTGTGATGTTGAGTGGTTTGCCTTAGAAATGAACTGAGATCATTCTGTCATTTTTGAGATTGCACCCAAGTACTACATCTCAAACTCTTTGTTGACCATGATGGCTACTCCATTTCTTCTATGGGATTCTTGCCTACAGTAGTAGATATAATGGCCATCTGAATTAAATTGGCCCATTCCCATTCACTTTTGTTCACTGATTACTAAGATATTGATGTTCACTCTTGCTATCTCCTGCTTGATCACATCCAATTTACCTTGATTCATGAACCTAACATTCTAGCTTCTTACACACTATTTTCTTTACAGCATTGAACTTTACTTTCACCACGAGGCACATCGACAACTGAACATCATTTCCACTTTGGCCCAGCCACTTCTTTCTTTCTGGAGCTATTAGTAATTGCCCAGAGAAGGCAATGGCACCCCACTCCAGTACTCTTGCCTGGAAAATCCCATGGACAGAGGAGCGTGGTGGGCTGCAGTCCATGGGGTCGCGAAGAGTCGGACATGACTGAGCGACTTCACTTTCACTTTTCACTTTCATGCATTGGAGAAGGAAATGGCAACCCACTCCAGCGTTCTTGCCTGGAGAATCCCAGGGACAGGGGAGCCTGGTGGGCTGCCGTCTATGGGGTCGCACAGAGTTAGACACGACTGAAGCAACTTAGCACCAGCAGCAGCAGTAATTACCCTCCACTCTTCCCAATAGCATATTGGACACCTTCTGACCTGCAGGGAGGTGGGGGGAGGCACTCATCTTTTGGTGTCATATCTTTCTATCTTTTCATACTGTTTATATTAATGGGGTTCTCACACCAAGAACACTGGAGTGGTTTGCCATTCCCTCCTCCAGTGGACCACATTCTGTCAGAACTCTCTACTATGACCCGTCTTTCTTGGGTGACCCTGCACAGCATGGCTCAGAGCTTCATTGAGTTATGCAAGCCCCTTCTCCATGACAAGGCTGTGATCCGTGAAGGCTGGGGATATAGTAGTGAATAAAAGAAACCAAAAAATCTGTTTTGATGAAACTTACTCTCGTGGTTGAAGACAGAGAAACAAAACAAGTAAATTTTGTAATATATTAGAAGGTGAAAGTTTTCATGGAAAAAAAATAAAACAAAGTGGGGTGATGCGAGGTAAATACAGTGGACAAGCAAAGCTTCATTGAGAAGTTGTCATTTGAGGAAAACTTGAAGGAGGTGAGAGAGGGATCATCTATCTGGCTACGTGGAGGAGAAGAACATTCCAGGTAGAGGGAACAGCAGCATGTGAAACAGTGAAAAGGCAGGAGTTCTGGTATGTTCAGTAATTATAGCATTGAGGCCTGGGTAGTTGGAGCCAGTGAGCAAGAGAAAAGTAGTGGAAAATGAAGTCATGGAGGTACAGATGGGGCAGCCATAATATGTAGGCCACTGCAAGGACTTTGGCTTTTACTCTGAGAAAGAAGCCGATGCAGAGTTTTTGAACAGAGAATGACATAGTCTGACATATTTTAAAAGGCTTATTCTGACTTAAATACTGAGAATAGATTATATGTAGATTTGAAATATTTATTTTGGCATTCAAGTTATATACCATACCTGGTATATAGTAAGTGTTAATAAATATCAAAATGTTAACAAATTTTCAAAGCAATCTAACTTTAAAATGACATTTTATATAATCAGGATGTTTAGATATAAATTAGATATTAGATGATACAAATGGTATTTTTAGGTATGATAATGTAATGATAATTATATTTAAAAGAGAGATTGTTAGTTAGAGATACGTATAGAATATTTACTGATAAAATGATGTTTAGATCTTACTGCTCCAGCAAAAAAAAGCAAATACATAAAAGTGGGAAGATTGATAAAACAAGATGAATAAAATGTTGATAATCATTAAAGAAGGTGATGGATGCATGGAGTTTATTTTACTGTATATTATTTTATCTACTTCTGTGTATATTTGGAATATTCATAATAAGGTTTAATATATACATTATATTTACATAGAGAGAAAAATATCTCTCTACATATATATATCTATTCAGAGAGATATAGATAAAATATATAAGATTTCATTTGGTAATTCTGCCTTTTAAAATATATCATAAAGAAATAATCATATATGCCCAAAGATTTAAGTAAAAGGATTTTTGTTTTCAAAATAGCTAAAATTTCAACAAATGAAATTTTTATGGTTGGAAAATAAAAACTGTGGTATAATCTATACAGTGTAATAGATTATTATGTTGCAGTCCTTAAATTCTTTTCAAAGATTATTTAATGCCATTAAAAAATATCCTAAATGTATAGTGAAAAAAGCAGAATGAAAAGTTAGATATATTATCCCAATCTTGACTAAAAATATCTGTAAATATTTATAGATTTTAAAATTTAAAGGAAATATAAATTGTAACTAGTAGTTACCTCTAAGTGATAGGGTTTTAGGTCATTTTTATTTGATTCTTTATATTTCTCTGTATTTCTAAAATTTTCTTCAGTAAATTTACCTGATTTTATTAGGACTACAGGAGAAGGTCCCCAGCAGGGGCCCAGGCACCCAGTTTTTGTGGAGAAGGAAATGGCAACCCACTCCAGTATTCTTGCCTGGAGAATTCCGTGGACAGAGGAACCTGGCAGGCTACAGTCCATGGGGTCGCAAAAAATTAGACACGACTGAGCGACTAACACACATGTACACGTTAAGACTACAGAAGATACTATACAAATCTCCGGTTTAAGCCTTTTGAAACTTCTGTTAGGATAAACAAATAATAAAATGGGGATAAAGATTCATGTTCCAGGACGTTTGTGTTTTTTTTTTTGTTTTTTTTTTTTCAGGACGTTTGTTGATTTGCTGTTTATTTCGCAAAAAGTTGAAAATGTCTAAATTACCAACAAATTGGAAATGATTAAATTATGATACATCCATATGCAACTAGTAGGTGTTTCCAAAGAGTGAAATATGGAAGGTGCTCATGTAAAATAAAAGGAAGATACTGAACCACATGTTGTTTAGTTGCTTAGTCTTGTCCAACTCTCTTGGGACCCCATGGACTTCAGCCCACCAAGGCGCCTCTGTCCATGGGATTTCCCAGGCAAGAATACGGGAGTGGGTTGCCATTTCCTTCTCCAGGGAATCTTTCTGACCCAGGGATCAAACCCACGTCTCCTGGATTCGCAGGAAGGTTCTTTATCACTGAGCCAACAGGGAAGCCCAAGTCATGTGTACAATATGATTGCAATTATATTTTTAAAAAATGAAAGATTAAAGATGGCCAACTTAGTTTTTCTACTTTCTATGCTTTCTGATTTGTGTATACTGAGTATGTATTACTTTATAATCAAAAATACATGAAGTATTTTAAAAATATGTAGAATACAAGGGAAAGAAAATGGCTGTTTTTTTTAACTTTATATTGGAGTATAGTTGATTAACAATGTTGTGATAGGTTCAGGTATACAGCAAAGTGATTCAGATATACATGAAAGAAAATGGATGTTTAAGGAGAAAAAAAGAGACCTGGAATCATGGCTAGGGGCAGTACACTAAGGAGTTAGTTAAATGAAAAGGATTATTAAACCTAAAGTTGAATTTGATGTAACAGGGCAAGAAGCCTGTTTTGTTTTGTGTCTTCCCCTGGTGCTCGCTAATCTGACAGTAAAATTAGAGGAAGTAGCTGTAGTCATCCAGCATTAGGAGTGTTTGGCAAAGGGTCAGGGCATTGATATTGTTGGTCTCCCTCCACAGTGGATGTGAGGATGTTTTTATAACCTGTAAAATTGTTAACAGCTGGCAGGAGTAGTTTCTTTCTGTCCTCATGGCCACCATCCTATTTAAGCCCTCATTACTCTTAAACTTACTGACTGCTCTTCCTACCCCAACTCTCTTTCCAAACCACCTTTTATGTTATTACCCAGCATTCTCTTTCTAAAGTCCCAGTCAGATCATGTTATTTTTTTCTTTTCAGAAACTTGTCTTGGTTCCCCGTATCCTTAGAATGTCTGAAATTTTAAACTGCAAATCCAGGGGTCTTTATGATCTGGTCTCAAAGTACCTTTCTGTCCTAATCCCCTACTTTTTTGCATACAAGTTTTTCTCCCTCCTCATTATCCTACCTACCCTTCCCTAAATATACAAGTCTTAGCTAACCTGTATTTTTGCTCAAGCAACATCCTCTAAAACATACGAGGACCAACCTCTGGACTTACAGTTACATGCTTTGGTTCTGCTGTTTACAGGTGGCTATGTGACTTTCAATATATTATTTTGACCTCTTTGAGCCTCAATTTTTTGTTAATTCTTCATCTTCATAATGGTAATACCTACCTCACAGAGTTGTTGGGATTCACTCAGATAATAAATACAAAAGCATATTGCAAACTAAATGCATGGCAAACATGCATGGCATTATTTTCTACCCACCTCTACCTGTCAGGATGCTTTTGACTTCAAATAACAGAAATTCAACTGAAAGTGTCTTAAACAATAAGGCAGCCAGCCTGGAAGTAAGGCAGCTCCAGAGTTAGTTAATTCAGCAGCTCAGTTACATCATCAGAGACAGAAAGTCCTTCCATCCTCCTGCTTTGCTGTTCATTATCTGTTCTTCTCTTTACCTTGGTCCCCTCATGGTAGTAAGATGACTGCTACTGTCTTGGTGACTTACTGTCACATACAGACAGCAGTGTTCAGAGGCAGAAAAGAGGAAGGCCCCTTTAGAATACTCCTTTTTAAGAGTGAGGAAATCTTTCTAGAAGCCTCTCTATCTCCTCATCTGCAAACAACCTGCCCTCATGTTTTATTGATGAAAATTCTAGCATATGCTTATGCCTAAACCAATCATCGGTGGAAAAGAGAGTGAGCTCATTTTAATTAGCTTAAACCAATCGTGATCAGTTCAGTTGCTCAGTCATGTCCAACTCTTTACGACCCCATGAATTGCAGCACACCAGGCCTCCCTGTCCCTCACCAACTCCCGGAGTCCACCCAAACCCATATCCATTGAGTTGATGATGCCATCCAACCATCTTATCCTCTCCCGTCCCCTTCTCCTCCTGCCCTCAATCTTTCCCAGCATCAGGGTCTTTTCCAATGAGTCAGCTCTTCACATCAGGTGGCCAAAGTATTGGAGTTTCAGCTTCAACATCAGTCCTTCTAGTGAACACCCAGGGCTGATCTCCTTCAGAATGGACTGGATGGATCTCCTTGCAGCCCAAGGGACTCTCAAGAGTCTTCTCCAACACCACAGTTCAAAAGCATCAATTCTTCAGTGTTCAGCTTTCTTTATAGTCCAACTCTCACATCCATACATGATCACTGGAAAAACCATAGCTGTGACTAGATGGACCTTTGTTGACAAAGTAATGTCTCTGCTTTTTAATATGTTGTCTAGGTTGGTCATAACTTTGCTTCCAAGGAATAAGCATCTTTTAATTTCATGGCTGCAATCACCATCTGCAGTGATTTTGGAGCCCAGAAAAATAAAGTCAGCCACTGTTTCACTGTTTCCCCATCTATTTCCCATGAAGTGATGGGACCGGATGCCATGATCTTAGTTTTCTGAGTGTTGAGCTTTAAAGCTAACTTTTTCACTCTCCTCTTTCACTTTTATCAAAAGGCTCTTGAGTTCCTCTTCACTTTCTGCCATAAGGGTGGTGTCATCTGCATATCTGAGGTTATTGATATTTCTCCCGGCAATCTTGATTCTAGCTTGTGCTTCATCCAGCCCAGCGTTTCTCATGATATACTCTGCATATAAGTTAAATTTAAATAGGGTGACAATATACAGCCTTGACGTACTCCTTTTCCTATTTGGAACCAGTCTGTGGTTCCATGTCCAGTTCTAACTGTTGCTTCCTGACCTGCATATAGGTTACTCAAGAGGCAGGTCAAGTGGTCTGGGATTCCCATCTCTTTCAGAATTTTCCACAGTTTATTGTGATCCACACAGTCAAAGGCTTTGGCATAGTCAATAAAGAAGAAATAGATGTTTTTCTGGAACTGTCTTGCTTTTTCACTGATCCAGTGGATATTGGCAATTTGATCTCTGGTTCCTCTGCCTTTTCTAAAACCAGCTTTAACATCTGGAAGTTCACGGTTCACATATTGCTGAAGCCTGGCTTGGAGAATTTTAAGCATCACTTTACTAGCGTGTGAGATGAGTGCAATTGTGCCGCAGTTTGAGCATTCTTTGGCATTGCCTTTCTTTGGGATTGGAATGAAAACTGACCTTTTCCAGTCCTGTGGCCACTGCTGAGTTTTCCAAATGTGCTGGCATGTTGAGTGCAGCACTTTCACAGCATCGTCTTTCAGGATTTGAAATAGCTCAACTGGAATTCCATCACCTCCACTAGCTTTGTTCATAGTGATGCTTCCTAAGGCCCACTTGACTTCACGTTCCAGGATGTCTGGCTCTAGGTGAGTGATCACACCATCGTGATTATCTGGGTCATGAAGATATTTTTTTTACCGTTCTTCTGTGTATTCTTGCCACCTCTTCTTAATATCTTCTGCTTCTGTTAGGTCCCTACCATTTCTGTCCTTTATTAAGCCCGTGATCATCCCCTGGTATTTGCTCCCATCTCTCCTAAAGGAACAGATGCTAAAAAAAAAAAAAAAAAAAAAAGTGAGAGCTTTGTTAGAGAGGGAAAGATTGCAATAGCACAATGTTTTTAAGGATGATCCTGGTTTATTAGGACAAGGAGGTGAGGAAGTAGTAAGTAGTAGATTCAACATAAAGAAGAGTTGGGTTTTAGTGGGTCAAAATTTCAGTTAAACATCATACAAAACGAAGAGAAAACAAATAGGGAGGAAAGAGTATGAAGCTTTTGTTTTTCTAGTTTTAACATTTGTTTTCATGTCTAAATAGGTATGCAGTGGAACTGACGAAGACCCTGATGATAAAAATGCACCATTTCGACAACGGCCATTTTGCAAATATAAAGGACATACTGCTGATCTCCTTGATCTTTCCTGGTCTAAAGTAAGAAATTCTTATTTGAATTTTGTATTCTGTATAACTTTTTAGGATAGGAACAAATGTTTTATTTGTATGATTGTCACCATCAAGTCCGAATGTCTGTAGCTATTTTGTGGGAGTTACAAATTAATTGAAATTAAAAAAGAGAAATGATAGATTAGGCTCAATAAGAAAATGTTTATATTACTTAACAGCTTCTATCTGGATCTGTCTATATACTTCTTGCTTCTTTTATAAAGTATTTTTGCAAAATAACTATCCTCAGCAAAATGCGTATGACTTCAACTACAAAGATGAAATCTGACCTAGCCGGTCAAGACTGTTTTGGAGCTAGTCTGCTACCTTCATGAAATTATTAATTTGGGTTTAACAATTATATTCTACAAATCTTCATTTTATGCTTTTTTTTCCTTGCTGCTAAGTCATTTCAGTCGTGTCCGACTCTGGGACCCCAGAGACGACAGCCCACCAGGCTCCCCTGTCCCTGGGATTCTCCAGGCAAGAACACTGGAGTGGGTTGCCATTTCCTTCTCCAGTGCATGAAAGTGAAAAGAGTGAAGTCACTCAGTCGTCTCCAACTCTTAGCGACCCCATGGACTGCAGCCCACCAGGCTCCTCTGTCCATGGGATTCTCCAGGCAAGAGTACTGGAGCAGGGTGCCATTGCCTTCTCCATTTTTTTCCTTAGAGCAAGATTATTTTAGGAGTAGGGGGCTATTTTGCCACCAATCAAATATCTTAGAAGTTTGCAAAAATTTTAAGAGCTATTTTAAATTTCTTTTAAGAGATCTGAAACATGAAGCCGTTTTTGGAATTTTTGCATTATTCAATATCTTTCTTTGTATTAAAATTTGTCAGTAATCAGAATCTAATATATAATAAGAATTTGTGGGGGAAAGTAATATTTAAAAGCCTTAAATTGAGAAAAGTCATCTGAGTTAGCAAAATACTAGCAAGGATACTGGTAATGCCCATATATTTTAACTATGTCAGGAGAACTTCACGTATCACAAAGATATCACTGGTATGTATTGGCAAGTCAGATTCCCAGGTGGCTTAGTGACGAAGAATCTGACTGCCAATTCAAGAGATGTGGGTTCAGTCCCTGAGTCAGGAAGATCCCCTGGAGAAGAGAATGGCAACCCGCTCTAGTATTCTTGCCTGGAAAATCTCATGGATGGAGGAGCCTGGTGGACTTCCAAAGAGTTGAACATGACTGAGCATGTACACATACTAGCGAGTCAGGCTTCCCTGAGCTCCAGCTTTGAGTCACTCCACTTATGAATTGCTACTCCTATCATATTTGTTTAGATATTATGGGTGTATTTCATAACATCTTTCTCTAACCTCCTGGAACAAGCTTGGGCCTCACCTGGTAGTCTAATTCTAAATTGAGCCCCAGTTGTACCTTTGTTCCCCCTTCACCCTACCCTGTATGAAATCTGTGTTGTCAGAAGATGGAAGTTTAAGGGTTCAGGATGGATTTTTCTTTTAAAAATTTAAAGAAAAAAAATATAAAAAAAAAATAATAAAGTATCCTTAAATCTGATAATCATATTCATCTATAACAAGAAGTACAAAGCACCTAATTGTGAACCCTGCACTCATTTTACTGTCTTAAAGCAAGCCAGTATTTTTTGTGAAATGTAAAACTAACTGAAGAAATTAATTCTCCATTGACCACTGTATCAGTCCGGGTTCTCCAGAGTAACAGAACCAAGAGAAAATATATACATCAGGAGGTTTATTTTAAGGAATTGGCTCACATGATTGTGGGGCCAAGCAAGTTTAAAATCTGTAGGGCAGGCTTTGAAAGCACAGCAGGTGTCATACTGGAGTCTTAAGGCAGAATTTCTTCTCCAGAACACCTTAGTTTTGTTCTTAAGGCCTTCATCTGTCTGTGTGCTCTTCCCTTAAACTTTCTTTTTACTTAACTATTTATGTATGTACATTTCTAGGTCTTATTGGCAATGAGATTCTAAGCCCCTCAAGAGTAGGGGTCTGACTTTCTTTACTGTTCTTTCTTTCAGTATCTAGCACAGTTGATATTTATAGGGGGTTTTCTGTTTGTTGAAAATTTATTTTGTGCCAGGTAGCAAGAATTACCTTGTTAGTTCTTTTTTTTTTTTAACATTTACCTTGTTAATGTTATGAGGTGGATGCTATTTCATATTGTGGATTAGAAGACGGGGCCTCTGACCCATCCCAGATCACAAAACTAGTTATGGGTAGAACCTAGATCTGAATCTAATTTTTCTGACTCATAAGACCTTGCTTAGTTCAAGAAAACTATTTAATTTTGTTTAGTTAATAAGTATTTATTGAACAAAAATCTCTTAGCATAATAGAACCAGTCTTAACACATCTTCGACATCTTCACTTTTAGGGATGTCTTAGTTTTTCTTTTGTATACTTAAACCAATGGACTGTTGGAAGAATTGAATAAATTCAGTTTTAATGAACAGCAGACCATAGATTTAGTTTTTATACATTTGTTAAATATAAGTGTATTAAATATAATTATTTATATTTAATTAAATATAAGGAAATATAAAGCAAACTGTATATACTCTTCAAAACTTATGGAACTGAGTGGACCTTGAAAATAAAAAGAATTGTTAGATGTTTCAGAAGTTATTGTAAATCTTTGAAAATTCTATTTTTTCCATTATTTTGGTTTTATTTTTGTTTTTGGGTTTTTAGATTTTTTTCTTTTCTCTTTTTTTAACTTGTCAAAGTTGTATTTTTAGTTGTAAGATATATCTTTATTTTAAAATAGGTATACCACATAAAATATACTTTTTTTTTTTACCACTGGCCCAGATAGCATATATGTATCAGTACAGTAACATATCTGAATCCATATTTGTGCTTAGTCTTTTTACATTCAAAGATTAAATAGTCTTTATTACTTTAAGCAAATAACAAAACATCTCATTTTTCATAAGCACTCTGCACAGTAGTATAGTGGTTAGAGCCTGACCTAGAGCCAGACTACCTGGGTTCAAATTGCAGCTCTGCCACTGACAAGCTGTATAGTCTTAGACAAATTATTTAACCTCTCTACCCTAGTGTTCTCATTTGCAAAAGCAGATAAGAATGTACATGCCTCATAGGATTGCTGTATAGTGCTGAGAACAACGTTCAGCATATTGTAGGTACTCAGTAAATATCATCATTATTTCAATTTGTTTAGCACCTTTACTCATGCCAAAGAATACTAAGATTTCATTTGAGTTTCCTTGTTCAGCATAACTCATAGTTCTTCCCTTAAATAGGTTTGTGTTTAGAAATTAAAGAGCTTCTGCCAGCTGGAAGCTTTTGACAAATAGATGTTTGGTTTCTGGTGATGAGCCATCATAATGCCTAAGTCAGTTACACTACCCTCTTCCAGCTTTGAAAATTCTGAGACATTTGACAATTTCTACTCTCTAATTTTCTTGCCTGAGGTGTGACAGGTGCACAATAACTTTTTATTTCCATGCTGCTTTGGACGGTGATCTTTTTGAAGGCATGTTAAGTGACAGTTAGGAAACTCATGTAAGTTAAAATTCGCTGGTATTATCAATGTGAATATAACCAAAGTGATGCTAACTTCCAGTAGGTGCAGACTCCAATGACTAAGGCACACCCTGGTCCTCTCTTGGCATCTTGCAAATTTCTTTCAGTAGAAGTCATAAGATTCATGCTCATTTCAGAATATGTAATGTGAAAAAGTCTTAGGATCAAAGAAATATGGTATTTAACTATTTGGGGAAAAAACGGGATTGTCCAAGTGAATTGGATATCTTTTTGTGCTGTCTGATGCTGCATATAACAGTAATAATAACAAAACTATTGAGGTACTAAAACTAAAAGTTCACTTTTATGGTGTAAATATTTTTTATATGATGATAAAATAATCAATGTCAATTTCTCCATAGAACTACTTTCTGCTTTCTTCTTCAATGGATAAAACAGTCAGATTATGGCACATTTCCAGAAGAGAATGCCTTTGCTGTTTTCAGCATATAGATTTTGTCACTGCCATAGCTTTCCATCCAAGAGTAAGTGTTAAAATGTTTTTTGTTATACTAATGAGGAAGGTGAGGGGACCAAAAACTATTAATAGCCGTATAGTTTACAGCAACTTAATGTTTCATTCTGCTTTAGAAATAAGAAAGGAACTAAATATTGTACTAATCTGCATTAGAAGAACTGGAAATATTATAGTCTAAATATCAATATACTAGTGAAAAATCATCCCACTAGTGAAAAATCATCCCAAGTCTTTAATAAAACCTACAGGGTATAAATAAATAAGATATCCTGTTAAAGAGGAGAGAGGTTGGAGGTGGTGGAAGACGAAAAGACAGCAGGTAAATAAGAAAGGGAAGCATATAGGCAGGAATACTTGTAAGAGAGTCAGGAAGGGAAGAGACAAAGAAAAGGTTGAAAGTGGCAAAAACAAAAATTCATTACAAGATAGACTGAACTCCTGTTTCACGTCTGAAAACATTGTTCATCTTGAGATCTCCTCTTACTCATTTTCAGTGTAGAAAATCCTATATCTTTCCTCCAGAAGGAATTTTGTATGATTTCAACTAAAGGAGAAAAGTCTACTATCATGGACTCCAGACCTATCTGATGCCTTTGTAAGATAGATCCACTAAACGCATAAGGCTAGAGAAGCTTTAGTTCTTTGCAGCTGTAAGGACAAGGGATGTCATGTGTTGGTGCTGCTTCACCAGCTAGGTTGAAATAAGTGGAAGGCTTGAGCTGACCTTCATTGACTTTCCCTCCCCTATGTTAGTGTATATGATTACATTTCCAATCATGTCCTCATCTCTATATGTTAATACCCATTGTCTTTTTAATGGAGACTTTCAATTATATTCACATTTCTTTCTCTCTTTCCTCAGATTAAGAAAGAAGAATGACTTTTGTCTTTCAATATAATTTCCCTCCCTGGGCAGGCTTACAACATAGGCATTAATAAAGTACTTGATTAAGAACTTTTGAAAATTAAAGATGTTTAATCTGTGTTAACACCATATCAGTTTGACCATCAAGCTCTTGAGGCTTCTTTCTGAAAAATAGCCCCATCCTGTCACCTAAGGATGCAGCAGGAATGGGTTTACCCCTGTCAGCAACTGTGAACAAAATCCCCCACATCTATTTTAACTATAATGTATCAGAGTAGAAAGAGAGGGGTATTAGATGCTGATAGTTATCCATGTAGTACTTTATCATTAAGGTTTCTGTTTAGTCAGCAATTTTCCTATACCTTTATTTGGTTTTATTTTAGAAACTGAAAAGCCTTATTTCTAAAACTTCTGCTTACTTGGAGAGTTTATGAGAGGGGCTAGGGAAGAATGGAGTGATGTTGACATTTTCCTTGGAAATATGACTGTATCAAATAATGTAACCTGGAAGGAAGCAGGTTTATAAAAGAAATAGCAAAATAGAGGTACTCACACATATACACATGTGTATATGTGTATATAAATAAAATTCTGAATTTTAAGACCAAGATAAAGTATTTTTACTTGTTCATCACTTCTACTGGTATACATTGAGTTGAGCCTACTATACCATATCCGTAAAGATACTTATTCTATGAAGGTTATCCTTGACAGGCTTCAGAAGTAGGTAAGAATAATAATCTTGAGTGGAAAAGAAAATCTGTTTCATGTTTTGGCATCCTAATTATTTTATCTTTAATTCTTATGTTACCAAAAATTAGAGCAACTTTGTAATAGGCCTGGTTTAATTTAGAACAAGGTTTCTAAACCTTGGCACTAATGGCATTTTGGGTTGGATAATTCTTTATAGAGAGAGGGAAGGCTGTCTTGTGCAGTGTAGTATGTTTAACAGCATTTCTGGTCTCTACCCACTAGATGTCAGTAGCGCCCACCCCCTATTTTGTGACAATCAGAAATGTCTCCGGACATTCCTTGAAGGTGCTAGCCCTGCTAGGTGTCCCTACCTGACCCCCTGCCAACCCCCCGCAGAAAGGCGGTGATTAAAGATTCAGAACGCGCATTAACAGAGAACCCAGAATTTCTCAAACTTATTTGATCACAGAACACTTCTACATGATATTTTCTCTATTGTCTGTTAACATCTATTCTTTGGGAAAAGCAGTTTAATGATATGATAGAATGATTAGAACCTCATTTCTCAAAAATGAATATTGAGGTTTCTAATTGTTATTTTTAATGAATAAAATAATGCTTACTTTAATACTTTTAAGATAAAATCATACATATTTTAACATTTATTCCTTATAGACTTGATGTATTGATTTGCTGATTAGTTTTTCTTCATGTGGTAAAATGAAAGCTTCCTCTTTTGCCACCTTTTTAGGATGACAGGTATTTTCTAAGTGGGTCGTTGGATGGAAAGCTCCGCCTTTGGAACATACCTGACAAAAAAGTGGCTTTGTGGAATGAAGTAGATGGGCAAACAAAATTGATCACAGCTGCAAATTTCTGTCAGAATGGCAAATATGCAGTGATTGGAACATATGACGGCAGGTGTATTTTCTATGATACAGAGGTAAATGACTATCTTGTATAAATTACATACTTGAATACTTAGAAGACCCTTTTGTGGTTTGGAATAAGTTGGTGTATCCTCCCTGGGCTTTAACTGCCTTATGTGTAAATTGGGACAAATAATATTAATACCATGTTTGTCTGTGAATTGGCTCAGATGATCTTTGAGGTTCTAATTCTGATCTTTTTAAATTGTGGTTTCTTTTTAGCATTTGAAATACCACACACAGATACATGTCCGATCTACCAGAGGGCGCAACAAGGTTGGAAGAAAAATTACTGGCATTGAGCCTTTACCTGGAGAAAACAAGGTACTAAGTGTTCAAAACCATCTCTCTCCACACTATATATAGACTCCTGAAAGTAAGTTCTTCGTATCTTGGCTAAGAATATATTTCCTTTCTTATGGAATATTGCTTTTTCTAGTTTTGAGGTATATTCTATATTTGTGTAACACCCTTTTTTAGTTGTACCTTAACACAGATTAAATGGTGGTATTTTTAACTTTTCCTTTGATTTGTTTTTAGATACTGGTAACCTCAAATGACTCCAGAATCAGACTATATGATCTTAGAGATTTGTCGCTGTCCATGAAGTATAAGGGTTATGTCAACAGCAGCAGCCAGATCAAAGCAAGTTTCAGGTAAATTAGCAATGAGGAATTCCCCATAGAGATCAGAATATTTCTCCCCTACTCCCACTTTTCCATTGATCTATACCTTATGTTTATATGTTTATGTATAGTGGTGTTAGTCACTTAGGGTTTTTACAACTGGTATCTCATATTATCAATCATACAGAACTTACCTTATCCACCTGTTTGGTAGAGTTAGAATTGCTCCTCCTCTGCTGATGAAGAAGCAACATCCAGAAAATTAAGTAATTTGCCTTAAGTTACACTGGTAATATCAGAGCCAGGATTAGAAGACTCCCAGCTCCAGAATTTGTGCTTTTGTACTTTGTGCTTTTGTAAGAGGAGATTTATCCCACCACCACTCACCCTTGGCCTTTTAAGTACAGAAACTAATAAAACATTTTGAGACTGTAAGGTACAATGTCCTGTATACACCTTTACATGTCATTATTACTTGAACTCTTAATTTAGGGTCTACAGGCTCTCCTGAAATACTTACCTCTTCTTTCTTTATAGCCCTCTTTATTTCATATTTCAGTCCTTTTCTTACCAGTTCTCCGTTTTTCTTGAACTACCCAGTAATTACCCAGTAATTTAATTAATAAAATATTCAGCTTCTCTCTTTTATCTCTTAAGTAGACATTCATTCCTCCTGAGGGCTTCCCTGGTGGCTCAGTGGTATAGGATCTGCCTGCAATGCAGGAGACACAGGTTCCATCCCTGGGTGGGGAAGATCCCCTGGAGAAGGAAATGGCAACCCACTCCAGTATTCTTGCCTGGGGAAATCCCATGGACAGAGGAGCCTGGCAGGCCTGGTGTCACAAAGGGTCGTACATGACTTAGAGACAAAGCAGCAACAACAGGCATTCCTCCCAGTGTGGGTTAACCCAGCAGCAGTTACCTAGAACTTTGATGAACATATGAATGCCAGTGGCCACCCATGTCAACCCTACATGTTCAGGGCCTCTGAAGTGAGGCTAGGAGTCTGTATTTCAGCAAGTTCTCTTGGATGTTTTCTTAGGTGTTTCAAACTAGGAAGCTCTGATAGAGAGAGACCCCTAAAAAGCCCCACAACTTTGATTCTTTTTCTTTCTTCCCTAAATTTAGCCATGATTTTAATTACCTTGTTAGTGGCTCAGAAGATAAGTATGTTTATATCTGGAGTACTTACCATGACTTAAGCAAGTTTACTTCAGTCAGGAGAGATCGTAATGACTTTTGGGAAGGTATTAAAGGTAAGTAAATGCCCAGTTTGGTGTGTCTTTTAGATAAATAAAGTTAAAATGAAGATAAAAGTAAATTTATATAGGCATTATTTCAGAGAGAGAGTTTGGCAGTTTTAACTGCTTTCAGTTTGTATTGGCTTTGTTTGACTTTTCTATACCAAGGAAGAACTTATACTTGTGTAAAATTTGAGAAGTCATGGAATCTCAGAACTTGTATGTGGTTTTGGGTATTTTTTTTTTAAGAAAATATTTTTGAGTTTTAAATAGTTCTGAGTTACTTCTTATCTGTTCATTTCTAAAGATATTTGTATATAACATACACTATTATATTTTTTGCGTATTATACTTTTTATCTTGATGTTTAGAATCAAGCTTATTAGTTATCCTAAAGTTGATTTTTTTTACAGCACATAATGCAGTTGTTACATCAGCTATCTTTGCTCCAAACCCAAGTTTGATGTTGTCTTTGGATGTGCAATCTGAAAAATCAGAAGGAAATGAAAAAGGTGAAGATGCCGAAGTGTTGGAAACCATGCCCTCTGGTAGGTACCTGTGTTTATTTGTCCTTCATGCTCTCTGATCAGCCTTTAGTAGCTTCATTGATCTAAGAGTATTATGAGGTCTTCATGAATATGAAGAATATTTCTTGTATACAACATAATGGTTGACAGATATTCATTTCTAAACGTTTTGGTAACATAATTCTTAGAGGTTTTACTTCTCTTAAATTCACCTGGGAATTAAAAATGAAAATTTTGAAAAGTTGTAATTTTTTATGAACAGTTGTTCTCTTTAGAGAAATGCAAACAAGACATAAATATATACACAATATATCACCTTTCTCTTCTACTACAGTATCATCTCTGTGAGGACACAGATTTTATGTGTTTTATTTATTGTTGTAGTGCCAGTGCCTAGCCCAGTGCTTGCCTGCATATGGTAGATGCTTAATAAAGAATTACTGAATAAGTGAGTTAAACCAAAATGAAAGCAATATTCTTTTCTCTTGCCACAAATTTAAAGCTTCTCATAGATAGCTCTTGGGTTGACCAAAAAGTTTGTTTGAGTTTTTCCCTAACAGCCAATGGAAGAACCTGAATGAAGTTTTTGGCCAACCCAATATCTCTAAGCCTGTCCTAAGGCTTTAATAACAAATAGTACTTTCAGTTATATAAAATGCTCAGATTAGGAAGTGAAAAGAAACCATCAAGTAGTACTGAGTGCCAATTATATAAAAATGATTTTCCTGTTAATTCTTAAGAACAAGGTAGAGCCATGTGAATTTGGACCAATTGTTAACAAAAACGGTTTGTATTGTTATAATCAATTGCAGAATATTTTAGTAAATGCGTTTTCTCACTTTAGAGACTATACCAGGTCTTGAAGAGTGTTATAAAGACAAAGCAATGCATACAGTGTACCAAGAGTGCTTCTAAAATTATTTGAATATTTAAAAGTTCTCAAGCATATTTATTTAATCTCAAGCAGTTTCCCTTGTGGTATTGTTTGCACTCTACACTGCACTAAATACACTATTTCTTCTGTCTGTGAAGCAAAATTTTGATACCAAAGACAAGCTTCAGTCTAGCACTTCTTTCATTTACATGATTTAAAAATAAACCAACTCAGAATTATTATACCTTTACTAAATGCCTGTTTGGAAATATTTCTTTTCATTTTTTTCCCTCACAGTCAAATCCTGTTTCTGTCTTCTAAATTAAGTTGTTTGGTTGGGTTTTTTCTTTTTTTTTTTTGTCCAGTGATTCCTTTTTGCACTCTGTACATTTCCCCTACACATTGCACAGAAAGTTCTAGCTTTTAAAACTATTTGAGGAAAAATGGAAAGTGCTTTTTTTAAACTTCTCAAAACCGCACCGTATTAACATTGTTCGGTTACTACTTCGCTGGGTCCTTTTTAAAGAGGCACAACTTTGGATCATACTCAGATTTGTGTTTGCTGTTTTCTACCTGTGTAGGTATATTCTAAGAATACTCTCAAACCCAGGGTATGAGATCATAAAGTATATCTGATTGCCCTCCTCTTTATTCCTGACATATTTGACTATTTAAGCTTCCATTTTCTTCATGTTTAAAATGGTGGTAATACCTCATTGATAAGGTTTTGATATGGGCATAAGACCTAAATGACATTTCTTCAAAGAAGACATACAGATAGCCAACAGGCACATGAAAAGATGTTCCATATCACTAATTATTCAGTTCAGTTCAGTCACTCAGTCATGTCTGACTCTTTGCGACCCCAGTTGACTCATCACTAATTATTAGAGAAATGCAAATCAAAAGTACACACACACACACACACACACACACACACACACACACACACACACAGGAATATTACTCACCCATTAAAAAGAATGAAATAATGCCACTGGCAGCAACATGGATGGACCTAACGATTATATTAAGTGAAGTAAGTCAGACAGACAAAGATAAGTATGATGTCGTTTATATATGAAATCTAAAAAATAGTACCAATGAACTTACAAAACAGAAACAGACTCACAGACATAGAAAACAAACTTACAGTTACCAAAAAGGAAGAGGAGAGGGAGAAATTATGAGTATGGGACTAACAGATGCACACTACCATATATAAAATAGATAAATAACAAGGATTTACTATATAGCACAGGGAACTATATTCAATATCTTATAACAACCTATAATGGAAAAAATATATATGTACATATATGTGCGTGCATGCTCAGTCATTTCAGTTGTGTCCAACTCTGTACGACCCTATGGACTGCAGCCTGCCAGGCTTCTCTGTCTGTGGGGTTTTCTGGGCAAGAATACTGGTGTAGGTTGCCATACCTTCTTACAGGGGATCTTCCCAACCCAGGGGTCGAACCCATGTCTCTTACATCTACCTGCACTGGCAAGCGAGTCCTGTACCACTAGCGCCATGTGGGAAGCTCATGTAAATATTTATGTACCTCCAAGTATATCCATGTCTCAATCACTTTTCTGTACAGCTGAAACTAGCACAATATTGTAAATCAACTATACTTCAATTTTTAAAAAGATAAAGCTGAAAACTAAAAAAAGAAACAGGGTTGTGATAAGAATTAAAGATAAGACATGCATCTAGCAAAATGCCTGGCGTGTAATAGATATTATTGTCTTCATTATATAGTATCTTATAAAGCATTTTCATATTTATATATATGATGACTTCTTTTATTCTCCAGCCTCTCTGATATCTGTCAGTTGTTTGCTGCTGCTTCTGCTGCATGATGGTACTTTGAGATAAACGAAAAGTGTATTAGGAATAGTCAAAGGCTTAGCATATGTTTTTAGCAAATCTAAGTGAAACCATTTTGTCTAACTCATCCTGTACACAACTTTCCATTTAAAGTTTGGATTATCTGCGTCCTTAGAAATTAGCACTTCTTAAGTCTACGATTTTTGCCTGTGCATAATGGTTAACGCTGAATTTTGTTTGTTAAATGTTTTTACCAGCAAACATAAGAGGTAAGCATTTTTGCCATTCAGCTTAGCTACATAGTTCTTCAGTATGGACTGGAAAAGCAAAAGGTATTGTCAGCATTCACAGAGCAATCATGTATACTTCATTTCATGGCAGTTCCAGTATGTCTGCTGTACAGTAAACCTTACTGTCAACCTTATTAGTGAGCCCTGTTAGCAAAAGACTTGCCCAGCTGATCCCATCTTGCCAACATTCCAGTCCTGGGGCTGAATAATATACTAGCCTCTTGCTGTGAGGGCTTCTCTGATGGCCCAGACAGTAAAGAATGTGCCTGCAATGCAGGAGACCCAGGTTCAACCCCTGGGTCAGGAAGATTCCCCTGGAGGAAGGCACAGCAACCCATTCTAGTATTCTTCTTGCCTGGAGAATCCCATGGACAGAGGAGCCTGGTGAGCTGTAGTCCATCAGGTCGCAAAGAGTCGGACATGACTAAGTGACTAACACACACACACACTCTTGCCATGAAATGAAGAATTAGACAATTTAGAGGCCTTGGCTGCCTGGGACTAAATCCAGGCTTCCAGGCCCCAAAGGGACCATAATCTCCCTATGCCAGGAAAAGAGCAGCTAAGACAAGGTAAAGTAGAATTGAGCCTCAGAGAGGAGAGATACAGGAGGATGAAAGGATTATGGGAGCAAGCCAAGAAACAGACTGAAAAGGCGGGGAGAGGTTCTTCCCACCCCAGAGGTGGAGGGTCATGGGCATGTGACAAGCTTGTGGCAGTAGGCTTCATATTCCTTTTAAATCAATAAAAAACTTTTTTTTTATGCTTTTAAGGTATTATGAAGACAGACAACACAGAAGTTCTTCTCTCTGCTGACTTCACTGGAGCAATCAAAGTGTTTATTAACAAAAGGAAAAATTTATCTTAATTTGAAATGACATTTAAAATAAACATATCAGTAAGTTTCTGTATGTACCAGGACTGAAAAAAAAATCATAGTGTTTCAGGTTAACATCCTTTTTTTTTAATTTTTATTGGAAGTTGTTCAAATATAATATATTTTTTGAGAGGCAATGTTAATGATCTAGTAAACCCTGGACTGATAGACTAAAAGGAATGTAGCTGGAATAACATTGCCAAACATTAGGCTTTCCCTTTTGTTCCGTTTGTGTTTTTGTTATATAATTGTGAACATGCACAGGTTTCTGCATGAAAATATATTAATATATTAATCACATGTGTGTGCCTTTTGGTTACATGCACTAAATCTAACAGAGTTAAATTATTTCAGTGGCTCTTTTGGCCTCTTATTGAGGAGGAGTGTCTTGTTTCTAGCTTAAATAATTTCTTTTGCACAAAATTTCATTTTTAAGAGAAGTGGTATCTTTTGACTGAATTATTGTTTTAAAAATGTTATATAGGTTTTCAGTAGGTCAACAACCATGTGTAAATGGTTTTTATACATTTCTCAATTTGGGGATGATTTTTTTGTGTGTGTGGTCTAAATTGTGGACTTAAGATTCTTTTCTTTGTATGTGTATATATAATTTTTTTTTTTTTTTTTTTTGCCACACTGGAGCACAATGTTTCTATGTAAAGAATTCTTTTCATTCTTTATCCATGAGCACCAGGCTTTGCTCACTTAAAAAAAATTAAGCCGCATTAAGGAGTGAGTCTTCTTTTTTACAATAATGTAAAAATGAACTGTTTACATTTTTTTAAAGCATTGTAGTTTTAAAAATTAAGCTGTTTTGTTTTGTGCTGTTAAATTTGGAAGCCTTTGTAAATACTGATGTAATGTACCAATGAAATAACATCTGGGGTTGATGGAACCCTGATAATGTTGTTGATGGTTAGCATATGTTTCTGAAAATTAAATATGTATTATTAAAAGTTGGTGGCCAAAAGTTGTTAAACATGTGACTTTATTTTCCAATGACTTCAGTAACTTGAGAAATGTAAGAAAATAAAAGTCGTGTTTTATAATTTGATTTTTAGCAAGCAGAGATCACATTTTGGACCCCTAAATTATAATGTATTAGCTACATACCTTTAAGAAAAATAGTTTTTAATTCTAGTTCTAAAATGAACACTGCTAGCAGTTCATCTCTATGCTTATACATTCTTTACTGCAGTTGTTTTCAGTATGTAAGTGAGAAGCTGAGGAGACATGATCATATCCATATTAATCAGCATAGTCTTGAGTGTCCCGGATTTTCTAGTTCATTCCGTATTGTTTACCTTGGTTTTATTTCTATGCTGCTTTCTTGCTCTTGCCAGCAACATGCTTTCTCCTTCCTCTCCTCCCACCTCCCTCACTGTCCCCCACCTCTCTGCTCACTTTCCTGTATTCTGCCTGACAGATCAAGTTGTTATGCCATTGGCTTTCTAACCAGGCTCTTTCTTAGTCTCAGGGTCTGGATGGCAGTGGAATTGGTCTAGTGTCTCAGAGAACTCAGTGTCTTCAACTCTCTGAGGCTGCTTGCTTTCACTGACTTCTGCCTGATGCCTTGTAGTCTTGCTGTGGTGCTGGATGTTTCAACTGCATATAATCGGGGTGTTGCCATATGAATATTTCCTGATGGGTTTTATGTGGTGTCTTGAACAAAAAGGCAAAGGCAAAATAGTTGGGATGCAAGCTTAAGAGAACAATACTGATACTTCTAAATTTAGTTTTGAAAATATTGGTTTATCATTATATAAATATACTGCAAAGTTACAAGTCAGAAAGTGAGTTTGAAAAGGTAGCATCAAGATGTATGTAAAGAAAAATTGAACAGCATTTTCCCCTAAAATGAACTGTATTAGAAACTCACTATATTAAGTGGTGTGGTATTATAGGAAGGAGCACAGATTCTAGAATTAGATAAACTTAGATTTGGTTTCCTCTGTTAGCACCTTCCTTGGGCATGTTATTTTATATTAATTTCCATGTCCTTATCTGTAATATGAGAATATCTCACTGAAATTGTAAGGATTTAGTGAAAATCATGTATATGTAAAACTTGGTACCTAGTTAGTACTCAATAGACACACATTTCTCACTGCATTTCCTGAATCCCTCAGTACAGTTTTAGACCAAAAAAAAAAAAAAAAACAAAAAACAAAAAGGGAGGAGAGGATGTAGAAGCACTTTTCAGATACTGATATTTCATGGATGAATAGTATTTTAAGGATTGACGTAGGGCACCAGCCCTTTTTTCTCAACTCAACACTTTAAAAAACTTCCACCATCTATTTGTTGTTTAGTTGCTAAGTCATGTCTGACTTGTGACCCAGTGGAATGTAACCTGCCAGGCTCTTCTGCCCATGAAATTTTCCAGGCAAGAATACTCAGTGGGTTGCCATTTCCTTCTCCAGTGGATCTTCCCTACCCAGGGATCGAACCTGCATCTCCTGCTTGGCAGGTGGATTCTTTACCACTGAGCCACCATCATAAAAGAGAGAACATTTTAATACTTAAAAAAAAGTCAAGCACAATCTTATCTTAGGGCAACAAACAGTCTATTAAAGTGAATAAACCTAGCTTTTGAAAAAAGTAACCATATTTTCTTATTTTCCCTTTCTCTGGTGAAAATTTCACCACAGAGTTAGTGTGGCTGCCTAAATAAGTTTAAAGCCACATTTCATTAAAAACTCTTTGGAGAGATAACAAGCCTTCCCTTGCTTTCATCTTGTTTACATTAATTGGAATTAAAATATGAATGACTCAACATAATTTAGCATGCCATTTTCTCTGGTCTTTCACATTATACAGCTAAACAGTTGCTTTTTATTATTTGAAATACATGTATAACAATATATTCATTCCCCAAATTCCAATTTCAGATTTTGAGAGCCAGCTCTCCTTACTGATATGAAAAAATCAAATTTTCGGAATTTTTAAAGTCTTTATTATGGGGATTCAGGATAAAAATATGTTTGGGATTTAATATTTCCTCATAAGTTTTCAAAAGAAAATCATGCCCAGTTTCACTAGTTTCTAGCTTCCTGCCTTACTTCTGCATTAGCGTATGTTTATTGAACATCTATGTACAGACCATTGCTGGGACTAGAGAATAAGACAGCATCCGTGTGCCAGAAGAGCTCACAGTCTGATGAAGAAGGTGGCCATAGAAACAAGCAAGAGACTTGAAACTGTCTTGTGGCTGTAGCCCTAGGAATGCCCCTTCTCATCCTATTTCCAATCTCTGTTTTTTTGTTTTCGCTTCCTAGTAACTCATGACAGCCACTTGACTTTCAGGCCAGTCTTTGTTCATCTAATATTACAAGTAGCAAAGATAACATGAATAAAAAAAGACCTTATGAGTAAGCCAGAGGTAAGGCAGAAAAAAACACAGTACCTAACCAAGGCAACGTTTTCACTGGTCTCTGGCCCCCCTCCTCCCAGCCTAAAATCGTTGTCTATTTCCCCCAAAATCTTACCTGTCTTCTGTTTCAAACTAACTCCTGATTATCAGACTCCTCCCCGCAACTGCTGTCCTGTTGCCTTCAGTTCTGAAGCTTGGTCCATTCTATTTTCTTTTGTTCGCTAGATGTAAGTCATCTAGTCTTGGGGAGCCCAGGTTCCCCGCGTTAACCACAACCACATGACTGGTGTAGATCCATGGACATGAAATACATTTAGGTTGATATAGCAGGGCCAGTGCGAAGGGTGGTGTGGAGAAGAGGGGAGGGATCCACTGCAGATTCCCCAACAAATCAAATGTCATCATGTAGATTACAGGTTATCTAGGCTGGCCCAAGCAGATTGAGCTGGCTTGTATGTCTAGCTACTCTGCACTACATTTTTTAAATTTTATTTTGGAATAACTAGATTTACAGAAAAGTTCCAAAGGAAATATGGCGTTCCCACGTACTTATTACGCAGTTTCCCTTAATGATAGTATCTTACATTACCATGGTACATTCATCAAAACTAAAATCCACACTGCTGCAATACTATTAAGTAAACTCCCAGCTTTATTCATATTGCACCAGTTTTTCACTAGTGTCCTTTTTCAATTCAATTCAATTCAAGATCCAGTCCAGAATACCTTTCATTTAGGCATATTGTGCTTCCTTAATTTAAATAAACTTTATTTTAGAATAGTTTTATATTTTTCAGAAAAGTTTGCATAGTTCACATATCCCCTGCACCAACTTCCCCTGTGGTTAGCATGTGACATTACAGTGGCACATTTTTCACATTAAGGAACCAACACTGGTACATTACTGTTAACTCCACGCTTTATTTGGCTTTCACTAGTTTTTACCTAATGTCCTTTTCCTGTTCAGGAATCCCATCCAGGATGTGACATTACATGTGGTTGTCAGGTCTCCTTTGGCTCTTCTTAGCCATGATATTCTCTCATGCTTCCCGTGCTTTTGATGACTTCAGCAGTTTTGAGGAGTACTGGTTAAGTATTTTGTTCAATGTTCCTCAGTTGGGTTTGTCTGGTATTTTTCTCATGATTCAATAGGCTGTAGCCTCTAGGGAGGAAGCTCATGGAGGTGGATTGTTCTTTCATTACGTCACATCAAGCATATATAGTACCAGCATGACTTATCACTTGGCTGAGGAGTGTTTGTCAGGTTTCTCTACTACAAAGTTACTTTTTTCTCACTTTCCATAAATTTGTTCTTTGGAAGTGAATCACTAAGAACAGCCCAAACTCATGGGGTAGGGAAGAGTTAAGGCCCACCTCCTTGAGAAGCAAGTATCTGTATAACTTAACTTGGAATTGTTTAGTACAGGAGATAGGTCTCTTCTCCCTTATTTATTTATTCAACCATTTGTTTGTATCAGCTTGGACTTACAGGTAATTATTTTATACTTCGAGTTGTAGTCCAACACTGCATTATTTTGTCTTTCAACTTGTTCTTTCAAGTTGGTTTCTATGTCCCTTTGACTTTTTTTTTTTTTTTGAGCACTTCCTTTCTTTATGTCACTCCTAACATGCTCCAGGTTCATTTCATACGTTTCCAGTTCTGTAATCAACCACTTATCCAGGTTCCTTTTATTAGAGACTGGTGTTAAAAATGAAGATCCGGGTGATAGATGTGCTCATTGCTACTGGGCCGTTGTTTCTCTTAGGCCATCTCAGCTGACAGAGCGAAGAAATATATGCATGCATACAAATCTCTGTTTATATCTACATCTATAAAATTTTCCATGTATCTCAATATTAAATTGGATTTGAATCCTTGCTGATGTCTCTGAGTGATCCATTAGTGCATAGGTTATTCTAGTTTCCTCCTCTTGCTTATGAATAACCTCTTTCTCCAACAGTGAGCCACCTGGTTCCCACCATTCACTATCCATTTACTTATTTGTTCAATCACAACATGGAGAAGGAAATGGCACCCCACTCCAGTACTCTTGCCTGGAAAATCCCATGGACGGAGGAGCCTGGTAGGCTGTAGTCTATGGGGTCGCAAAGAGTCGGACATGACTGAGCAACTTCACTCACTCACTCAGTACTCAATCACAACATAACATGTTCAGCAGTTTCAGAACTGCTAACCCATATCCCCAGAAGAAACACCTTTACCAACTAGAATACAGTTTTTACATAAAGTCCCTTGTCTTTTATGTCATAATACCTGGTCACAACACCATTTTTCAAAGTTACTTAGATCAGTGCCTTTTTTCTCTACTCACATCACCTTTTAAAATTAGATTCGTCTATACTATCTGTTCCTCTATTAAGATTTGATGATATAGATAGCCATACTTATTTAGTAAATAAACAATGGCATTCTTTTGTAGACAACTCCCTGACTTGCTTTCAGATGCTTAGCATTATCCTAAAGCAATTTTACGGTCTGTCCTGTTGCTCCACTGGAGTTGCACTCATTCAGCAAACATCCAGTGCTTAATCTGTGTTAAGACCTCGAGGGAGTCTAATATGCTTTGGATCTCAGAAATTCATGAAGGTGTTACAATTATGATTTCAGTAATTTTATTGCATATTTTCTGAGTTCCTACTCTGAGGTACTGTAAAGAATAAAAAATAATAAAGTATGGCCTTTTCCTTCAAAGGTCACAATCAGAGCACTCTTTATTATAGAAACTTTTTTCCACTATTGGTGGTTTAGTCACTAAGTCATGTCCAACTGTTTGTGACCCCATAGACTGTAGCTCACCAGGCTCCTCTGTCCATGAGCTTTTCCAGGCAAGAACACTGGAGTGGGTTGTCATTTCCTTCTCCAGGATATCTTCCACAGCCAGGGATCGAACCTGGGTCTCCTGCATTACAGGCGGATTCTTTACCAACTAAGCCACCAGGGAAGCCCTTTGTTAGTAAAGCCTCTTCAGATTAGCAGTAGAGCATAAATAATGGCAGATCCGTTACACATTTTTCAACTTCGAATTTTGTGGGAAACCTAAATCTTAGGAGGATTTAACAAAATGTTATAGAGAAACCATGACTTAAGGATTATTTCCATGTAAAATACTATCCTCGAAGAAGCATTTGTGGAGGCAGAGTTGGGTTATATATGTTGATTGCTGGCAGGGACTAGTAGCAAGGCTTAGGTAGAAGAAAGGCTTTAGTAGCTACATACCTTATCTATAAACTGACACAAATTCATAAGAAATCCTTTCTAATTTAAAATATTTATTTTACTTTAATACTTACACATTGTAGAAAATGTGACTTATACCAAACAGTTTAAGAAATAACCACCCATAATACTGTAAGTCAGAGATAACAGATATTAATATTTTAGAATATGTAGCTTTATTTTTATGCATGTATATTTTTAAGAGCTTATATAGTTATACAAGATAATTTGAATACTATTCATACTACACATCATGGGCAGTTTCCATATTTTTTCATGGTGCATAAATAAATGTTCTATCATATGGATCAAATGTTGATCATATCTATCAGATGTTCTATCAATGTAAGCAATGTATGGATACTGAGGGTGTACCTGTATTTTATTACTATGAATAATAGTAGAAGATACAGAGGCAAATATCTTTATCAGAATTTCTAATTCCTGACTTAAGATGATAAATCCTTAAAATGGAAGTATAAAGCATGAACTTCTAAGGATAAGCAGTATCATAGATTGTAAAAATCTTCTGCAAAGGAATTGGGAGCCTGGGTTTGTAGCCTTGGTTCTAGTGGCCTTGTGATTTCAGAAAAGCTAAGGAATTCTCTGGAAGCCTAACAAAATAGGATATTTAGAAAGATTCCTTCTAACTCTGGTGGTCCATGTGCCTGGTCAGCATTCCTTCAGAGGCAGTATAGCTAAGAATTCTCTCACTTTCTTGTTTCCTCAGCAGATAGCTAGAAAACCTGTGATATGCAAGGCAATCACAGTTTATGTCACCTGCAAAGTCAGAGCCATGTGAAGTCTGTTGAAGTCAACTCAGGGAGCTCATTTCTGGAGATGGAATTCCTGGTTATGGAATTGACTAGTAGGAGAAAGGAGGGTGGGTAACAGTTGGCTCACCTTGCCCTACCTGTCTACAAGGCCAGTCACCACATCCAGGTATATCAACTCCTCTGCCTTTAGTTTACTTCCTTTAGTATAGCTTCATTTGTTTGGGTCTTGAAGGTTTTTTACCCTGCTGCTGCTGCTAAGTCGCTTCAGTCGTGTCCGACTCTGTGTGACCCCATAGACAGCCTCCTACCAGGCTCCTCCGTCCCTGAGATTCTCCAGGCTGGAGTGGGTTGCCACTTCCTTCTCCAATGCATGAAAGTGAAAAGTGAAAGTGAAGTCACTCAGTCATGTCCAACTCTTAGCAACCCCATGGACTGCAGCCTACCAGCCTCCTCTGTCCATGGGATTTTCCAGGCAAGAGTACTGGAGTGGGTTGCCATTGCCTTCTCCGTAATTAGTTAAGGTGATACCAATTAATTTTCCTTATCACTTGGCATTAACTAAGAGTTGCAAATAAAGAAAAATAGGGCTCTGGAAAATGTTGGAAGGTACCAGGAAGGAAGAAAGGGAAACATATGGGAGATAAGAAGACTCCAAAACAAACTCTATGGGCCTCACGTTTTTGTCTAAGGTATTCCAAGCTACGTTACTGTTAGAGGCCATACCAAGGTTACTTACTTCTGGAATATGGAATGTTGTGTTGTGTTAAATCAGTTCAGTCATGTCCAACTCTGCAACCCTATGGACTATATAACCCACCAGGCTCCTCTGTCCATGGGATTTTCCAGGCAAGAACACTGGAGTGGATTGCCATGCCATCCTCCAAGGGATCTTCCCGACCCAGGGATCAAACCCGCATCTCTTAGGTCTCCTGCATTGGCAGGTGGGTTCTTTACCACTAGCGCCACCTGAGAAGCCCCATATGGAATGTAGGACCACGTTTACCACTAAATGGATGGCTCACAGCCCAATACCAACAATAACCAAAACTACCATAAGGGGGCACTAGTGGTTCCAAGTCAGAGTGTCCCTGAGAGCTTCACTGTAGTAAATTCAACTGCTCCAAGAGCTGGCTGTATTATATGGCAACTAGGAACCTCAATAAAGCCAAGCCCATCACCTCTCTCACCCAACTGCCAGGACAGGTGTGGCTTTCTGTTGTTAATGTCTTTATGTTCATGTTGGCATTAGAACTTCTGACCTGTGGCACCAGAATGGCACAGTCTGACTGAGTTCTACACCTAGAATTTCTAATTTCAAGTGATCATGCCCTAAATCAGTGTTTTGAGAAGCATTTTTCCCTAATGTTTTTCCTCCAAATACATCCATCAGCTGAATCAGTAAATATTGTCTCCTCTAGCTGATACTCAACATTTAAAATACTGCAGTGCTGGGCTTCCTTGGTGGTACAGTGGTTATGATTCTGCCTTGCAATGCAAGGGCACAGGTTCCATCCCTGCTCCGGGAAGATCCCACACACCACAGAGCAATTAAAAGCCGGAGCACCGCAGCTACTAAGCCGACATACTGCAACTATGGAAGCCCACGTGCCTAGAGCCTGTGCTCCACAACAAGAGAAGCCCCCACAATGAGAAAGCCGTGCGTTGCAACAAAGAGTAGCCCCTGTTCACTGCAACTAGAGAAAGCCTGCATGCAGCAACCAAGACCCACCACAGCCAAAAAATTAAATAAATAAACTTTAAGAAATAAAATATTGCAGTACGTATTGTTCATTATCTGGATAAGAAGGCCAGAAGCATAACTTAAAATTACTAGGAAAACAAAAGGCCTTAGATTTTTCACTGTCCCTAGCTAGGAAGAGTGAGGAGGAATATTCGAGCAGATGGCAGTAATTTTCCTCTCCTGGGACCAGACCAAACAGAGAACCAAAAAGCAAGAAGGAACCGTATCAATCTGCTGAATGTCCAAAGAAATTTCACATGTATTTTAGTGAACCGCAAAACTAACCTAAGTTAGCCACAGAACAAAGTGTTTGCTAAAGCACAGCAAACCAGAACTAACCTGCTTTCTAAAACAGCTGAGTATTATAATAATGATCAAAGAGAACTTGAATCTTGCTTTTGGTAATTCACAATCCATAATCAGGAGTGTCTTCCAAAAGATGAGTTTGGGATGAGGTAAAAAAACAAAGACCTTCATTAAGTTCTGTATGTGGCAAGAGCAAATCCCTAAGTATGAGGTGGGGGGAGTGCAGACAGACTGCAGAAACACCAAAGGCTGGAACAGATCCCGATGGCAATGGGAGTGGAGTGTGGTAGAAAGCCTTAAAACCTCCAGGAACCAAGTTGAAACAGATACACAAGAGAATGATTCTACTTCATGGTCGATTATTATGAACTGACCCTTAGAATGTATATGAAAGTTGATCACAGGGCCTTACAAGTATGAGATGCTCAACAAATATCCAACTTGAGTTGCCCGCTGTGAAAAAGGCTACAGTAATAGAAGAGAGATTGAAAATTATGTGTGACTTCACTGGCTGTATTTTTACCTTGACGTGGGCATTTGCTAAATCAAAGGAATAATCCATTAGAGACCGGATTTGGTCAGTCAAGCTTTTGTGCATCTCTATTAGGGAAAGGATTTATTTTCATCTTATACATGTAAACAATTACATGAAAGCATTTCACTCTCAAGCATTAATGTCGAGAACAGAACATTTTGTTTCTCCTTTTTCAAGGCCTTCTCCCTTCAGTCTGGCTGGGCAGCACTTAAACTGTAGGATGTCTGATTTGTCTACCTTCCTCAGAAGCACCTGGGAGCTTGTTAACCATGCACACTCCTGGGTCACACCTCCTGTAGGTGAGAGGCAGGAATCTTTTTTCACATCTTTCTAAGAGACTGCTTTGCACCCTCAACTTTAAAAGTCCCTGAGCTAGGAATAGATGTTCAAGCAGCTAACTCACTTGGGCAAGGTCAAGAGGCGGTCAAGTATGGCCATGGATTTTCCCAAGGCCAACAACCAATGGTGGGTGTGCTGGTAAATGTTTCAACAGTCAGCTCTCTAAAAGAAAGCCTCCATTTGTAGCATTTGCCATTTCTGCCATGTCAATACTCTCACTATAGCTGATTTCAAGCTACCAGTGTGACATCACCTAGTGTGGACTTGAGAAGGGATACGCAGCAGTGCACGTTTATATAGTAGCCCTACCATGCAGCTATAATAGATGTAAATAACCTTAAGATCAAAAATTATAGTAAAAGGGGGACTTCCCTGGTGGTCAAGCAATTAAGACTCTTCACTTTCATTGCAGGGGGCACAGGTTCAATCCCTGGTCAGGGAACTAAGATCCTGCATGGCTCATGGCAACCAAAAAAAAAAAAAAAACTTATAGTAAAAGGTAGGAAAATAATTAGGAAGTGATGAGTTTTTGAGTACTTTCCTTTGTCTTCACTATATTTTATCTTGTAATTTAAATTTTAAGTATGACTGTCTAATACATCAGTTCAGTTCAGTCACTCAGTCGTGTCTGACTATTTGGGACCCCATGGACTGCAGCAGCACACCAGGCTTCCCTGTCCATCACCAACTCCCAGAGCTTACTTAAACTCATGTCCATCAAGTCAGTGATGCTATCCAACCATCTCATCCTCTGTTGTCCCCTTCTCCTCCAGCTTTCACTCTTTCCCAGCATCAGGGTCTTTTAAGAAGAGTCAGCTCTTCACATCAGGTGGCCAAAGTATTGGAGCTTCAGCTTCAGCATCAGTCCTTCCAATGAATATTCAGGACTGATTTCCTTTAGGATTGACTGGTTCAATCTCCTTACTGGCCAAGGGACTCTCAAGAGTCTTCTCCAACACCACAATTCAAAAGCATCAATTCTTCGCACTCAGCTTTCTTTATGGTTCAACTCTCACATCCATATATGACTACTGGAAAAACCATAGCTTTGACAATTCTGACCTTTGTCTAATACATGGCTTGCAAATTTAATGATCAGCTCTCATAGGTATTATAAGCTGGCACCAGCACACCACTGCCTGCAACTATTCCTGAAAGATGCACCACCCTCCTTTTTCCTATGGATTAATCATGGCACATGACCAATCTTAAGAAAACCTACCATCTGCCCAGTGAGACAGGAGCAAGTAGGAGGTGGGCGGAAGGGAGGGAGCAAGGCTGTATGGAGATTAATTTTGTAAGTAACGAACATCCATGAATTGCTATTGATTTATTCACTCTTGTGGGGCCTGTGTGGCCAAACAGAACCCATGAGGCAGCTACTTTAGCTTCATTCAGAGGCTTGCCCTAGAGCCAGAGCTAAGAAAACGAGGGTATGTGTATATGCTGCAGCCCATGGGCAAAAACTGTCCTCTGCACCTTACACTGTATCAGGCACAACTTGCCTCAGATGAGGAGAGGGAAGGAGGTGTGCTTAGAATGCAGAGTCCAGGCCTCCCCAGGTTTCCTGAATCGGGATCAAAGGGAATCAGGCTCCAGAATTTGCATATTTACAAACTCACCATAAATTCTGATAAGCACTAACATTTTAGAACTCCTTGGTTGGAACAGCTGTTAGAGACAAGTACACATACCCCTGAGGGTACATGAAGACTTTCCAAGGCATAAATAGTTTTGTAGGCAAAGGTAGTTTTGTAGGAATCAATTTCCAGACCCTCCATTTTCATATGTCCTCAGATTTCCTAAAATCCATCTGCCTGAGAAAGAAGCAACCTGAAGAATCTCCTTTGCTGCCTCCCCCATTCATGATCACCTGCATCTCCCTTGCCATCAAATAGCCATCTCAAAACTTACTCTAAGGAATGGCCCCAGGGTGTAAAAACCGCCATAGAGACAAAGAGAGGGACAATTCAAAATACTATTATTGGGGCTGAGGACACGAGTGACTACAACAATGGGGTAGTGTTGGTTTCCAACTCTTTTCTGCCAACAAAATTGTATGAATACCTGTCAGCTAACCATTAAAAAATCACTGATAATAGATCGGTATTTTTTAATATACTTGAAAAGGGTTCAAAGAATTGAATGGCAACATTATAACAAAATTCTCATCTACTTAAATTTGTGAATAATCTTCCTCAGTGCTTAGGTATATAAATGGAAAGGAGAATAGGAAGAAAGTGAAGCTGAAGCCTGTGTTGTTTTAGCAGTAAGAACTAGTCAGCCACAGAAATATGAACTAATTGAAAATCACCTCATACACCTCATTTAGAGCTCTATTTCCAATCAAAATGTACTAGTGTTTAATAACTGATTAAAATTGTTGCATTTATTTTCATTGAGCCTTACAGCAATATAAATGTAAGGCTAACTCAATTAAGAAGAAAAGTAATATTTAGAGCATCTTGGTCACGTGAAATGAAAAATATGTTTAACATATGTATCTGTATATTGCTGCAAAGAAGTATGCTAGGATGATCAATATAAACATTTCCAAGAATGAAAATATATTAGGATAAAAATCTGGGAGAAGAGGAACAAAACTATATATTCAAGGAGAAAAGGGAATAATAAATAATTTTCAACTGTTAAAAAAGAGCTTGTCTACATGTATTTGAAAGTACGATGGTAGCTTTCAAGTAGTTATGGTGTGAATCCTATGGTTTATAAAATATATCTTTTAAAAGCTACTATTTAAAAAACAGAAAATTGAGAGATTTCCCTGGTGGTCCAGTGGTTGAGAATCCAGCTTGTAATGTAGGGGACATAGGTTCGATCCCTGATCAGGGAACTAGATCCCACATGTCACAGCTAAGACCTGAGGCAGCCAAATAAACATTAAAAATAAAAAACATAAAATTGAGAATGGGTTGGGTGTTTTGTATAATGGAATAACTACTGATTCCTCCCCTCTCGTTCTTAAAAATAAAGTTCTGAAAAATATATATTGGATGGCAAAGTATTACAAAATTTAAGTAAACTCTTCTACATTCAAATGGGCTCTTTGTAATAGGAAAGTTTTCAAGGATTTCTTTGAAATGATGGTGTGTTCCAGGAGCAGCTTGTATTCTGACTTTTTCATTAGCTTTCTGACTTGGGGCAAGTAGCTTCCCCCCTCCCTGGGCTTCATTATCCCTACTTGCAGAATAAGGGACTGAATACAAAGATATTTCACGTCCTTCCTGCTCTATGTGGTGATCTCGCCTATTTCTCTTAGTTGGTTTAAACATCAGTGTATTTTCCCTTTCAGTTCAGTTCAGTCGCTCAGTCGTGTCCGACTCTTTGAGACCCTATGAATTGCAGCACGCCAGGCCTCCCTGTCCATCACCAACTCCCGGAGTTCACCCAAACCCATATCCATCGAATCGGTGATGCCATCCAGCCATCTCATCCTCTGTCGTCCCCTTCTGCTCCTGCCCCCAACCCCTCCCAGCATCAGAGTCTTTTCCAATGAGTCAACTCTTCGCATGAGGTGGCCAAAGTATTGGAGTTTCAGCTTTAGCATCATTCCTTCCAAAGAACACCCAGGACTGATCTCCTTTAGAATAGACTGGTTGGATCTCCTTGCAGTCCATGGGACTCTCAAGAGTCTTCTCCAACACCACAGTTCAAAAGCATCAATTCTTCGGCGCTCAGCTTTCTTCACAGTCCAACTCTCACATCCATACATGGCTACTGGAAAAACTAAAGCCTTGACTAGACGGACTTTTGTTGGCAAAGTAATGTCTCTGCTTTTGAATATGCTATCTAGGTTGGGCATAACTTTCCTTCCAAGGAGTAAGCATCTTTTAATTTCATGGCTGCAATCACCATTTGCAGTGATTTTGGAGCCCAAAAATATAAAGTCTGACACTGTTTCCACTGTTTCCCCATCTATTTCCCATGAAGTGATGGGACCACATGCCATGATCTTAGTTTTCTGAATGTTGAGCTTTAAGCAAACTTTTTCACTCTCCTCTTTCACTTTCATCAAGAAGCTTTTTAGTTCCTCTCCACTTTCTGCCATAAGGGTTGTATCATCTGCATATCTGAGGTTATTGATATTTCTCCCGGCAATCTTGATTCCAGCTTGTGCTTCTTCCAGCCCAGCGTTTCTCATGATGTACTCTACATATAAGTGGTTTTAGGCCATTGTGTAATTTCAGTTCACTTCCACTAGAGGGCAGCCAGAGAAAGGAGATGGTGCTTAAAAAAAAATTGGCGGAAGGAACATGTTACATCGACAAAAATGAAATTGGAGTTTCTGCTGGTTTCATTTCTCTTAACGATTGTGCTCCTATATTACACGAAGAAATTTTGAGAAGTAATTTACATAATTTTCTTTTTATTCAATGTAAGGAAATCAAGTATATACTTGCCTTGTTCATACTGCCTATCCCCAGCTAAGAAATTCAATCTTTACTAAATCAGTCTTAAAGCTCACTCCTTCCCCCTTCTTTTTACTGGGATTTCCAATCAAGAATTTTGATTAGAAACCTTCATTGATTTCCATTTGCTTACCACAAAAAATTCTACACTCTGGACAACTTTGTAATCAGCTTTGTTTCCCATAACTCCCCAGGAATTATCCTGTACCCCAGAGATGTGTCTTTCCATGCAAATCCCCCAAATGTAGCCATGGTCTTTGCAGGGCTGAACTAGCTGTGGTGTGACAGAAAGAGCCCCAAGCTAGAATCAAAAGATCTTATTACACAGAACTTAGAGAGATGGTTGGTTTCAGGGCTAGACAAGGTAGGCACAAGATGGTGCTGGAACATGCTGTTATTCCATAAATTAAGGAAATGCTCAAAATAAATGATGGGAGTGTGTCACAAGAACAGGAACCAGCTTGAAAGGGCCATAGGCCAAATCTCTGACAAATTGAGAAGCAAAATAAGTATGGTAATGAAATATGAAACCCTGAAAAAACAGAAAGCCATCAGTCCATACCAATAATAGACAGAAACACATACATACACATATAAATGGAGGAACGTGAAGGGATCTTGCTTAGAGTATGCAATGGTGAAGGCAAAAGAAGTACTTGAGTTGGAAAATCAACATCATGTTAAGTATTGGTCAGAGTCAACAATGACTTTGATTAGCAGTAGGATAGTTGCATGGTCTTAAAGTATTACCCCACAAATTGCTTGTTAATTGCATAGTAAAAAAAAAAACAAAAAACAAAAAAAAACAACTATACAGTGAGGAAATTGAATAACATCTTGACCAAGTGATAAAATTAACATCACCAAGGTGTCTCCAGATGTGACACCCTGAGAAGTACCCAGCATTGCCTTTGTAGTATCTCAGTTGAGAATGTCAAACCTGAATGTCAAACAAACCTCAAATAAGGAACATTCTATTGAAAAAATAAAGAGGAGAGCGAGGACTGTACTCCTTGAGAATATCAATATCATAAAAGACAAAGTCTACGGAAATATCTCCAGATTAAAGAGATTAAAGAGACATGACCATTAAATATATACATGATCTTAGACTGGACCCTGTATGGGAGGATCATGCTATAATGGACATTATTGGTCAATTGACAAAATTGGAATAAGATGATAGATCACATAAAATTGTATCAATATTAAATTTACTGAAGTTGATAACTATACTGTGGTCATATAAAAGAATATCCCTATTCTTATGAAATACATGCTGAAATATTTAGGAGTAATTGGTCATAAACTTCCCTGGTGGCTCAGAAAGTAAATAATTTGCTTGCAATGTGGCATACCTGGGTTAAGACCCTGGGTCGGAAGATATCCCTGGAGAAGGGAATGGCACCCGACTACAGTATTCTTGCCGGGAAAGCCCCATGATCAGAGGAGCCTGAGGGCTACAATCCAGGGGGTCACAAAGAGTTGGACATGACTGAGCAACTGACACTTTAAATAGTTCATAAATTATGTGACATTCTCAAATGGTTCAGAAAAAATGAATGTGTATACACAGAGAGAGCATGTGTTATAACAGTAATCAGAGGTATTCTCTGTACCATTCTTGAAACTTTTCTGTAATTTTGAGATTTCTCAGTTTACAAGCTTAAAAACTACGGTTGCAAATCCTGATCATGCCCTTCAGATCTCAGGCAACATATATGACTTCTCAACAGGGGCAGCTACCAATCCTTGTTGCTTACCATGGGTCAAAGTGGGAAGTATTGTACCTGCGTTAACTCAGTCCTCAAAACAGTATTCCAGGGGAGGTTTTACCCTGCCTATATAGATGAGAAAACTAAGGCTCCAAGAAGTTAAATAACTTGCCCAAGATCACCTAGTTATTAAGTGGTAGGGCTGAGATTTGAACCCACGTCTGATACTAGCAACTCATTCCCAAAGAAGATAATCGTACTTAGTCATATTTTTCTTTTTACATGGTAATTATGATATCCTAGAATGGGAAAGACTAGAGATCTCTTCAAGAAAATTAGAGATACCAAGGGAACATTTCATGCAAATATGGGCTCAATAAAGGACAGAAATGGTAGGGACCTAACAGAAGCAGAAGATATTAAGAAGAGGTGGCAAGAATACACAGAAGAACTGTACAAAAAAGATCTTCATGACCCAGATAATCACGATGATGTGATCACTCACCTAGAGCCAGACATCCTAGAATGTGAAGTCAAGTGGGCCTTAGAAAGCATCACTACAAACAAAGCTAGTGGAGGTGATGGAATTCCAGTTGAGCTATTTCAAATTCTGAAAGATGATGCTGTGAAAGTGCTGCACTCAACATGCCAGCAAATTTGGAAAACTCAGCAGTGGCCACAGGACTGGAAAAGGTCAGTTTTCATTCCAATCCCAAAGAAAGGCAATGCCAAAGAATGCTCAAACTACCGCATGATTGCACTCATCTCACATGCTAGTAAAGTAATGCTCAAAATTCTCCAAGCCAGGCTTCAGCAATACGTGAACCGTGAACTTCCAGATGTTCAAGCTGGTTTTAGAAAAGGCAGAGGAACCAGAGATCAAATTGCCAACATCCGCTGGATCATCAAAAAGCAAGAGAGTTCCAGAAAAGCATCTATTTCTGCTTTATTGACTATGCCAAAGCCTTTGACTGTGTGTATCACAATAAACTGTGGAAAATTCTGAAAGAGATGGAAATACCAGACCACTTGACCTGCCTCTTGAGAAATCTGTATGCAGGTCAGGAAGCAACAGTTAGAACTGGACATGGAACAACAGACTGGTTCCAAATAGGAAAAGGAGTATGTCAAGCCTGTATATTATCACCCTGCTTATTTAACTTAGATGCAGAATACATCATGAGAAACACTGGGCTGGATGAAGCACAAGCTGGAATCAAGATTGCCGGGAGAAATATCAATAACCTCAGATATGCAGATGATACCACCCTTATGGCAGAAAGTGAAGAGGAACTACAGAGCCTCTTGATGAAAGTAAAAGAGGAGAGTGAAAAAGTTGGCTTAAAGCTCAACTTTCAAAAAACTAAGATCATGGCATCTTGTCCCATCACTTCAGTTCAGTTCAGTTCATTCGCTCAGTCACGTCCGACTCTTTGCGACCCCATGAATTGCAGCACGCCAGGCCTCCCTGTCCATCACCAACTCCTGGAGTTCACCCAAACTCATGTCCATCGAGTTGGTGATGCCATCCAACCATCTCATCCTCTGTCGTCCCCTTCTTCTCCTGCCCCCAATCCCTCCCAGCATCAGAGTCTTTTCCAATGAGTCAACTCTTCGCATGAGGTGGCCAAAGTACTGGTGTTTCAGCTTTAGCATCATTCCTTCCAAAGAACACCCAGGACTGATCTCCTTTAGAATAGACTGGTTGGATCTCCTTGCAGTCCATGGGACTCTCAAGAGTCTTCTCCAACACCACAGTTCAAAAGCATCAATTCTTCAGCACTCAGCTTTCTTCACAGTCCAACTCTCACATCCATAAAAACCACTGGAAAAACCATAGCCTTGACTAGACGGACCTTAGTTGGCAAAGTAATGTCTCTGCTTTTGAATATGCTATCTAGGTTGGTCATAACTTTCCTTCCAAGGAGTAAGTGTCTTTTAATCTCATGGCTGCAAGCACCATCTGCAGGGACTTTGGAGCCCCCCAAAATAAAGTCTGACACTGTTTCCACTGTTTCCCCATCTATTTCCCATGAAGTGATGGGACCGGATGCCATGATCTTCGTTTTCTGAATGTTGAGCTTTAAGCCAACTTTTTCACTCTCCTCTTTTACTTTCATCAAGAAGCTTTTTAGTTCTTCTTCACTTTCTGCCATAAGGGTGGTATCATCTGCATATGTGAGGTTATTGATATTTCTCCTGGCAATCTTGATTCTAGCTTGTGTTTCTTCCAGCCCAGTGTTTCTCATGAGGTACTCTGCATCTAAGTTAAATAACCAGGGTGACAATATACAGCTTTGACATACTCCTTTTCCTATTTGGAACCAGTCTGTTGTTCCATGTCCAGTTCTAACTGTTGCTTCCTGACCTGCATGCACATTTCTCAAGAGGCAGTTCAGGTGGTCTGGTATTCCCATCTCTTTCAGAATTTTCCACAGTTTATTGTGATACACACAGTCAAAGGCTTTGGCATAGTCAATAAAGCAGAAATAGATGCTTTTCTGGAACTCTCTTGCTTTTTGATGATCCAGCGGATGTTGGCAATTTGATCTCTGGTTCCTCTGCCTTTTCTAAAACCAGCTTGAACAACTGGAAGTTCACGGTTCACATACTGCTGAAGCCTGGCTTGGAGAATTTTGAGCATTACTTTACTAGCATGTGAGATGAGTGCAATCGTGCGGTAGTTTGAGCATTCTTTGGCATTGCCTTTCTTTGGGATTGGAATGAAAACTGACCTTTTCCAGTCCTGTGGCCACTGCTGAGTTTTCCAAATTTGCTGGCATGTTGAGTGCAGCACTTTCACAGCATCGTCTTTCAGGATTTGAAATAGCTCAACTGGAATTCCATCACCTCCACTAGCTTTGTTTGTAGTGATGCTTTCTAAGGCCCACTTGACTTCATATTCCAGGATGTCTGGCTCTAAGTAAGTGATCACATCATCGTGATTATCTGGGTCATGAAGATCTTTTTTGTACAGTTCTTCTGTGTATTCTTGCCACCTCTTCTTAATATCTTCTGCTTCTGTTAGGTCCCTACCATTTCTGTCCTTTATCAAGCCCATATTTGCATGAAATGTTCCCTTGGTATCTCTAATTTTCTTGAAGAGATCTCTAGTCTTTCCCATTCTGTTGATTTCCTCTATTTCTTTGCATTGATCACTGAAGAAGGCTTTCTTATCTCTCCTTGCTGTTCTTTGGAATTCTGCATTCAGATGCTTATATCTTCCCTTTTCTCCTTTGCTTTTCACTTCTCTTCTCTTCACAGCTATTAGTAAGGCCTCCCCAGACAGCCAGTTTGCTTTTTTGCATTTCTTTTCCATGGGGATGGTCTTGATCCCTGTCTCCTGTACAATGTCACAAACCTCATTCCATAGTTCATCAGGCACTCTATCAGATCTAGTCCCTTAAATCTATTTCTCACTTCCACAGTATAAGCATAAGGGATTTGATTTAGGTCATACTTGAATGGTCTAGTGGTTTTCCCTACTTTCTTCAATTTAAGTCTGAATTTGGCAATAAGGAGTTCATGATCTGAGCCACAGTCAGCTCCCAGTCTTGTTTTTGCTGACTGTATAGAGCTTCTCCATCTTTGGCTGCAAAGAATATAATCAACCTGATTTCAGTGTTGACCATCTGGTGATGTCCATGTGTAGAGTCTTCTCTTGTGTTGTTGGAAGAGGGTTTTTGCTCTGACCAGTGCGTTCTCTTGGCAAAACTCTATTAGACTTTGCCCTGCTTCATTCCATATTCCAAGGCCAAATTTGCCTGTTACCCCAGGTGTTTCTTGACTTCCTTCTTTTGCATTCCAGTCCCCTATAATGAAAAGGACATCTTTTTTAGGTGTTAGTTCTAAAATGTCTTGGAGGTCTTCATAGAATCATTCAACTTCAGCTTCTTCAGTGTTACTGGTTGGGGCATAGACTTGGATTACTGTGATATTGAATGGTTTGCCTTGGAAACGAACAGAGATCATTCTGTAGTTTTTGAGATTGCATCCAAGTACTGCATTTTGGACTCTCTTGTTGACCATGATGGCTACTCCATTTCTTCTAAGGGATTCCTGCCCGCAGTAGTAGATATAATGGTCATCTGAGTTAAATCCACCCATTCCTGTCCATTTCAGTTTGCTGATTCCTAGAATGTCAATGTTCACTCTTGCCACCTCCTGTTTGACCACTTCCAATTTGCCTTGATTCTTGGACCTGACATTCCAGGTTCCTATGCAAATTTGCTCTTTACAACATCGGACCTTGCTTTTATCACCAGTCACATCCACAACTGGGTATTGTTTTTACTTTGGCTCCATCCCTTCATTCTTTCTGGAGTTATTTCTCCACTGATCTCCAGTAGCATATTGGGCACCTACCGACCCGTGGAGTTCCTCTTTCAGTATCCTATCATTTTGCCTTTTCATACTGTTCATGGGGTTCTCAAGGCAAGAATACTGAAGTGGTTTGCCATTCCCTTCTCCAGTGGACCACATTCTGTCAGACCTCTCCACCATGACCCGCCTGTCTTGTGTGGCCCCACATGGCATGGCTTAGTTTCATTGAGTTAGACAAAGCTGTGGTCCCAGTGTGATTAGATTGACTAAGCTAAGCTAAGTCACTTCAGTCGTGTCCGACTCTGTGCAACCCCATAGATGGCAGCCCACCAGGCTCCCCCGTCCCTGGGATTCTCCAGGCAAGAACACTGGAGTGGGTTGCCATTTCCTCCTCCAGTGCATGAAAGTGAAAAGTGAAAGTGAAGTGGCTCAGTCGTGTCCGACTCTTAGCGACCCCATGGACTGCAGCCTACCAGGCTCCTCCACCCATGGGATTTTCCAGGCAAGAGTACTGGAGTGGGGTGCCATTGCCTTCTCCCATTAGACTGACTAGTTTTCTGTAATTATGGTTTGTGTGTCTGCCCTCTGATGCCTCTCGCAACACCTACTGTCTTACTTGGGTTTCTCTTACCTTGGGTTTCTCTTACCTTCTCTCACCTCTGGTCCCATCACTTCATGGCAAATAGATGGGGAAACAGTGGAAACAGTGGCTGACTTTATTTTTCTGGGCTCCAAAATCACTGCAGATGGTGATTGCAGCCATGAAATTAAAAAACACCTACTCCTTAGAAGGAAAGTTATGACCAACCTAGACACCATATTGAAAAGCAGAGACATTACTTTGCCAACAAAGGTCCGTCTAGTCAAGGCTATGGTTTTTCCAGTAGTCATGTATGGATGTGAGAGTTGGACTGTGAAGAAAGCTGAGCACCAAAGAATTGATGCTTTTGAATTGTGGTGTTGGAGAAGACTCTTGAGAGTCCCTTGGACTGCAAGGAGATCCAACCAGTCCATTGTGAAGGAGATCAGTCCTGGGTGTTCATTGGAAGGACTGATGTTGACACTGAAGCTCCAATACTTTGGCCACCTCATGCGAAGAGCTGACTCATTGGAAAAGGATGGAAGGGATTGGGGGCAGGAGGAGAAGGGGAAGACAGAGGATGAGATGGTTGGATGGCATCACTGACTCAATGGACATGAGTTTGGGTGAACTCCGGGAGTTGGTGATGGACAGGGAGGCTGGCGTGCTGCAGTTAATGGGGTCGCAAAGAGTCGGACATGACTGAATGACTGAACTGAAACCAAACTGAAGAATATTATTTATTTATTTAATATCATAATAGTTTCTTTTCTGTCTTCCCTCATTGCCCCTGAAATCAGGGATTGTTATCTATTTTGTTTAATGATATGCCCAGAAGGTTCTGGAATAATATCTGGCACATAGCAGGTGCTCAGTAATGCCTTCAATGAAGACTTAAACCCTATGAGTGTTGGGAAGGTTAAATAGGATGACGTAAATAACTCTTTGAGTATCCTTTGCTTGTGGGGTCTTAGTTTCCCGACCAGGGGGTCAAAGCTGAGCCCTCTGCAGTGGAAGCATGGAGTCCTAACTGCTGGACCACCAGGAATCCCTCCTTTGCTGTAAATTTTAAATGAATTTGTCATTTTTTAGCAGGGGCCCTATCAGTTCTATCAAAGCTTTGTGATTGATGAATCTCTCCTCACAGAGCTAAGCTTAGGAGACCTCTACCTTGCATGCTTTTGGATACAAAACAGCCAGGCCATAAGGCATACTCTGCTTACATCTACGAAACAGTTTAAAGGCACTAAATTACTGGAAAGATTTTCATAACTTAAGACAGAATTTTAAAATAAGAGTAGTTTCCAATCTTTTTCAATTCCCAGACACTGGCAAGGAAACCTTTTTTTCCCCAAGAGAGACAGATTTTCCATGTCATTGGAAATGAAAATGTGATGGTAATACCTCCATTCTAGGAGCCCAATTAAGTTGAGGGGTTAGTGGAAGGTAGAAACTCAAGACCAGATCAGTAATATTGAGGTTTCAGACATATTTTTAGCATATTTTACTGGCCCCACTTTAAAGAGAAAATAAAAAATAATGAGAAAAAATATGGCAGCCAAACAAAAGGGGTAATCTGTGATTTTCATGAGAAGAGTGTCTGGGTTTGTTAACCACTTAAAGCCAACCCCTAGCCCAGAGCCTCGCATATAATAGGTACTCAAATAACTATCCATAACCTGATGACCTGTCAGATTTTGCTACAATAACAACCCTTCAAATTCCAGATACAACAAATCTTTATCTCTTGTTCATGGTTCTGTAGGCTGGTTTTGGTCTACTGGGACTGACTAGCCTGGCCTCTGAGGTCTGCTTGTCCATTCAGGATCCAAGCCAAAGAGGAGCAGCTACCTGTAGACAGTCATCTTTTAGTGGCTGGCAAGAGCACAAGACAGAAGCAAAAGTATTGGGTTGGCCAAAATGTTCATTCCAGTTTTTCTGTAAGATGGTAAAGTCTCTGTTCAGAACTGATACACTATCACTTTGGCCCACAAATATGGCCAAATAGAACCCTTGATCAAAGTAAGTCGCATGCTCAAACCCAAAGTAGATAGGATGAAGAAATATACTCCATCTACTCTACTGGGTGGAATGCACTGCAAAGTTGCATGGCAAAGGGTGCGGATGTATAATTCTATAATAAGGAGGTGGGAGAGATGAGAATAATGAGCCAGTATTCTAGACATCCTTGTTCACACACCAGAGCAGAGTTGAGGTGGCTGAGAAGACCTGTTTATTGATTCTTATGATAAGTATCCATGTATTTGTGCTTATTTAACTCAGGTCTCTCTCTTGCTCTGGGTAAGACGGTGTCAAATTTGGCTCATCGTTGAGACTCCGGCATCTAGAACAGTACTTAGTACATAGTAGATGCTTAATAAATGTCATTGAAATAATAGATGAATAAATGGATCTCTGTGTGTTCCATTAGAGTTTTCACATGACCCATTTCTCTTTCTAGAATATCAGAGTGTTCCACAATTCAGTCAAAAATGTCCTGTGATCACTTGAGAGAACAGAGATCTCTGTTAAGACTTGGAAGAAACTATTACAAAAGGACAATGGTTTGTTTAAGAGATTCTAAAAGAGGAACCTACAAGCTGGACTTCAGGTCTGACTCTGCAATCACGGAATATATCTGGAAGCTTTGATAAGGAACGTCCCTCTGAGCACACTGGATTCAGATGAAGTTGAACAGAAATAACACATTAGCCAGTTTTGTGCAAACACTCCAGGACATAAACCAAGTAAGCAAAGGAGGAAAAACTTGCACAAGCTTTGAGGGGAAAAAAGAAATGATTACCATGCATTTACTTAGTCACATTGAATAAATCTGGAGTTGTTAAATAAAATGGGCCTTACTTTCAGTTAAACCCCACCTGAGGGCTCTGAGCACAGAGATGTTCTGTGCAGGGGCATATAAATCCTGTGAGCATAAGATTTCATTGAAGTCTTGGGTTTTACTTTAAAAATCCAGGCATTTTTTGCTTTTAGCTTCATAATATATTCAAGTTTGTTGTCATATAAAAATACTATTTAAAATTACTCCTGAGCTAGCCAAATAGACCCTGGAGGAAGGCATGGCAACACACTCCAGTATTCTTGCCTGGGAAATCCCATGGACAGAGGAGCCTGGTGAGCTCCAGTCCATGGGGTCGCAAAGAGTCGGACACGACTGAGCGACTGAACAGGGCACAACACACAGTCAGATGGGTACTTGAGAAGACGCACTTTGTTGCTTTGCATACGACTGCTTCTCCACCCTGCCCCCCTCTTTCGTAGGCTCACCTGTCTCTGTGTGAGAAACAGGCCTCTTCATCCTTATGCTGGAGCTGTTCATCAAATTATAATCTCTAGATCTGCCTGGCTAGACTTTGCCACCTTATACAGGAGGCATTCCCCCAAAGGAATACCAGAAGCAAATCCTAAGCATGTAAAAACCAAACAATCAGAACCAACAAAAGTGAGCTATTACTCCAAGGCACTTGGGGTATTTTTCCAGGAGCTCTGTAGTGAATGGTATTGAGAGAAGCAGTGAGCACTTTTGCATTTCTGCCCCCATTCCCTGCCTTGAGATGTCACTCTAAAATCCTATGCCTGCACAGTCCTTGCCCCAAAAGAAATCATCCAGTGTGTTTGCACAATGGACATGAGCCTGCCTGGTGGGGTATAGGTTGTCCAATAAGTTTAGAGAAAAGGCTTCTTTTTATGGTTACAAAAGCAATTCTTATTCATTGTGTAACAAATGGAAAAGTATTTTAAAAGTAGGGGGGAAAATAAGCTGATGACCCAGAGCAACCTGAAGTTGGCAAACTTTTTTTTTTTTTTTGAAGTAGAAAAGGATAGTTTTGTTGCTTTCCCAGACAAAGGGGGCCATAGAGGGTTAATGCCCTCAAAACTATGTGTCCAGACCTGGAGTGGGTAGAGGAGTCTTATGGTAGTGATTCAAAGAGGACGTGAACCGCTCAAGGACATTCTTCTGGTTGGTTGGTGGTGAAATAAGTGGGAATCAGCGTCATCAACTCTCTGGTTCCAACTGATTTGGGATCTAAGACTGTGCTTGTGGGAAGCATACAGTTACCTTCTCCCACCTGGTAGGGTTTTCAGTATCTGCAAAACAGCTCAAAGATATTGTTATGTATGTCCCTGGAGGGGGAACCAGGACCCTTCTCCAAGGCTACATTTTTGTTCCATTTTGACTTGTTTTCTTCCAGCTATATTTTTTTCACTCTTTTTTTTTTAACACAATAGTGATCATACCACACATGTAAATTTTATCTTGATTTTTGTCACTTATTATGATAGCATTTTCCCACGACCCTAAATATTCCTTAAATGATTCTGTTTAATGATTGCAGAGTGTCCTGATATCTAAATATGCCATCATTTACTCAACCATTTTCTTAATATTAGAGGTTTAGATTGTTTCCAGAGTTTAAGTTTTCTTCAATAACACTTGGCTAAACACTTTTGTATACAAATTTTTTCCACAGTATGGACTGCACTTAAGTAAACATCTTAGAATGGGGACTCAAAGGACATGCATATTTTTTTCCCTGCAGGAATGTGAGCTTTCATATATTTTGTATATATTTAGATATATTACTAATATATTAGATATATATTGTATACATTTATTCTGGCTTAGGTTATTGTAAGGGTTTTCCTTATCAAGGTAAAATATACATAATGTAAAGTGCACCGTTTTACCCATTTTTAAGCATCCAGTTCAGTGGCATTAAGTAATACACATTGTTGTGTAATGATCACCTCCATACATCTCCAGGAATTTTTCATCTTCCCAGACTGAAACCTTGTCCCTATTAAATACTAACTCTCTACTCCCTGCTCCCTCCAGCCCCTGGCAAACACTCTACTTTTTCTATGAATATACTTCCTCTAAGAGCCTTATATAAATGGACTTACACAATATCTGTCCTTTTGTGACTATCTGATTTCACTCAGGGATATGCACATTTTTGAGGCTCTTGATACTTATTGTCTGTCAGTCAGATTTCTTAGTTGAAAGCAACAGAAGCTGACTCTGGAAGATTAAGCAGAAAATGAATTTATTAAAGGATATTGAATCATTCACAGAATTGTTGGGAGGACTGAATAATCAAGGCTAAATGGCCAGAAATGACGCTCCAAGCCAGGTCACAGAACAAGCTTGATGAAAAAGATATCATAATCTAAGTAAATAGCACATTTCAGAGTTGTACGTATGTGGTGGCCTTGAACATCACTGTAAAAAATCCCCCTGCCCTGCACTGTCACCAGCACACACACACAAAAAGCAGAACCTCACTTTTCATCACCAATGTCAGCAAGAATGGAAGCTCTATGCAGAGCTGGATTTAATTATCATCCTTACTGTAGAGTCTAAGTCTTCTGAAAGCAAAGCTGAGGTCATATGCTTGCAGGCTAACTGCAAAGGACATAGAATATGAGATGGGCCTTATAAACCTGGAATTCCCACAAGTATAGAACGTTGCCAGATAAAATACAAGATGGTTAAGTGTGAATTGCAGATAAACAACAAATAATTTTTAAGAACCAGTATATCCCATAAATGTTTGGAATATACTTATATTAAAAATTATTTGTTGTTTATCTGAAATTTGAACTTAACCAGGCTCTTATATTTATCTTTGCTAAATTTGGCAACCCTAATAGAAATGGTGTTCAAAAGATGATCGGCAGCCATGAGTGCATATTTCTAACACCCACCACACTGTCACATTGCTATAGCAAACTCAAGCACCAACAATGAACAGGAGTTTCTAACTTACCAATAGTCACACTTCAAGAAAAAGTTTGCTGATTTGATAACCAATAAATGATATTTAACAATTGTTTTAATTTGCCTCTCTTTGATTTTTAGTGAGGCTGAACAGGCTTTCAATCCTTCATTATTTTTATCTCCCACTTTGTGAACACATCAATCTTTCTGTGTTTCTTATCAAAGAGAGCATCAGTTCTTCATACAATAAATATATTATTTCTGTGCCTAGCTTATTGTTGATCTTGTAAGTCATGATCCCTTTATTTACAGAGGTTTTACATGATCCAGTCTCTTGTTTTAACATAGAACAATTTCCCCTATCTAGATAGCCAATATTCATTTACCTTTTCTTCAAGATTTTTGCGGTTTGATTTTTTTTTTTTTAAATTTTCAATGTGTATGGAGTGGGAGTGATTATAGATCTTTTTAAATAGTTAACCCATTTTCCTAGTAGGATTTGTTGAAAAATACCAGGAGTTTCTTTCTCAAAAAACTTTGTCAATATAGTCAGTTTCTCTCTTCCATTGCCTGACAGTGCTCAGCCCTTTCAATGCCTTCCTTTCAGCATATCCCTGTCACTAAAAACCAGCACCTACCAGTAATGGCAGGAATGTCATTTGGACTCTTCTCTTTGCCCATTATATACATTTGGATTCTTAAGACATTCAAAAGTTCTCTCTTGACTTCTAAGAATTACACGTAACATTCAGGTGACTCCAATGATGAGGGGCTTATGTCTTTGGGATCCAAATGCTCTGCCTCTGTGTAGACGTAGATAGCTGGGTCAGAGAATATGAATAATTTCTCCCATAATTTTGATCTGCCTCTAAAATAAACTCTCCATTACAATAAAATATTGTTAATAATGATTTAATCTGTTTACAAAGAGGCAACACATGATTTAATCTCTGTTTAGAAAGAGGCGATACACAAAAATTTTAGCAAGCTTGGAATAGAAGGTGGTGGTGGTGGTTTGGTCACTAAGTCATGTCCAACTCTTGAGACCCTGTGGACTGTAGCCCCCCAAGCTCCTCTGTCCATGAGATTCTCCATGCAAGAATACTGGAGTGGGTTGCCATTTCGTTCTCCAGGGGATCTTCCCAACCCAGGGATTGAACCCTGGTCTCCTGCACTGCAGGCAGATTCTTTACCGACTGAGCTACCAGGGAATAGAAGGTAACATTCTTAAATTGATAGAGGTATCTACCAAAAATCTTTTATATAATCCTCAGTGTTCATAATATTTTTGAAGCATTCTTATTGATATATTAAAAATATAATAAAAAAAGAAATTGCACCTGCTATCCAGCATTGTACTGGACAATCTAGTCAATCCAATAAGAAAGAAACAAAAGAAGCATAAGAATTGGAAAGGATGAGACAAAGCTATTCTTACTGGCAAATGATGTGATTGTCCACTTATTGAAAATCTAAGATAATCCACCAACTATTAGATTTCATATGAGAAATCAGCAAGATTACTGGATACAAGATCAATATACAAAGAAAATAAATAATCATACTCACAATAGGACAAGATGACATTACTAAAGAGAGAAGCGTATCAAGTTCAGTAATGGGAAGATTCAATATCATAAAGAGATCAATTTTCCCCGATGATCTATAAATTCAATACAATTCCAATAAAAATTCCCAGAGGTTTTTGTGTTTATGTGATATTTGATAGGTTAATTCTCTAATTCATATGTAAAAGTGCCAATAACCAACACATTTTGAAGGAGAACAATATGAGAGTATTTCCCTTATGAGATTTGATGACATTATAGACATAGCAATGAAGACATTGTGCTAATGGCAGAAGGACGATAAGATGTTCAATGGATTGGAACAGAGAAACCAGAAAAGACTCATTCATATATGGAAAAGTGGTATATGACAGAAGTGAATTGAAATATAAGAGAGGATGAGACTGTTTACTAAGTGATGCTAGAACAAATGGTTGTTCAGATTGAAAGAGATTTACAATATCACTACCACACACCATTCACAAAATTAAATCCCAGGCTAATGAAATACTCAAATATGAAAACCAGGTGGCACTAGTGGTAAAGAATCAACTTGCCAATGCAGGATACACAAGAGACACGGGTTCAATCCCTGAGTGGGCAAGATGCCCTAAATGAGGAAAGGGCAACCCAGTCCAGTTTTCTTGCCTGGAAAATTCCATGGAGAGAGGAGCCTGGTGGGCTATAGTTCATGGGGTTGTAAAGAGTCGGACATGACTCAGCGACTGAGCACAAATGTGAAAACAGAATGTTAATGCTTTTGGAAGAAAGTCTGAAAATTCCAAATAGAAATGAGAATGAAGAGAAAGGGAAATTTTCATTAATAGCTTGTGCAAGACTGTACCACCACTTGGAAGGACAATGTGCTAGTTTAGGGGAAAGGTGAGGACAGTCTTGGCTATACAGACTCCAGAGAAACTTTACATAGGTACCCAAGGAGACGTGTACAAGAATGCTCATCCAGTATCACTCTTGATGCTGAAAAATTGGAAATAACCTACAAGTGAAAAGGAAAATGGGTACATAAATTGTAGTATATTCATACAATGGAATAAGGTATAGCAGTTTAAAGGAATGAACTAGGTATAAATGTATTAATATGGATAACAACCAAAATCATTATGTTGAATTACAAAACCAAGTTGTATGTACAATACACCATATATGTAAAAATTTTTAAATACACAAAACAATACCATATATTATTAATGGAAAAATGCATAAGGGTATGCTCAGTCACTCAGTTGTGTCCAACTCTTTGCAACCCCAATGCATACGTAGTAAAAGTATAAAGCCTTGAATGGGAAGTTATACCTGGAATTTACGTAGTGGTTACCTGTAAGGGAGTGGGAAATAGGATTGAGGAGACAGGTATAAAGTAGATCTGAAATGTATTAATAATATCTTATTTCTTGAAAAACTCTGAAAAAGACTTGTAACTATATGAGTTACATTTGTAACTATATGAGATAACAACTTATTGTGGTAATTATTCCACAATATAAGTGCATCAAGTCATTATGCTGTACACATTAAACTTATACAGAGATATATGTCAATTATATCAATAAAGCTAGAAAAAACTTTTAAAAGAAAACCTCTGAAGCCCATATGGAAAAATATTAATATATGTCATGGGCTCCAAAATCACTGCAGATGGTGACTGCAGCCATGAAATTAAAAGACACTTATTCCTTGGAAGAAAAGTTATGACCAACTTAGACAACATATTAAAAAGCAGAGACATTACTTTGCCAACAAAAGTCCATCTAATCAAAGCTATGGTTTTTCCAGTAGTCATGTATGAATGTGAGAATTGAACTATAAAGAAAGCTGAGCACTGAAGAATTGATGCTTTTGAACTGTGGTGTTGGAGAAGACTCTTGAGAGTCCCTTGGACTGCAAGGAGATCCAACCAGTCCATACTAAAGGAAATTAGTCCTGAATATTCATTGGAAGAACTGATGCTGAAGCTGAAACTCCAATACCTTGGCCTCCTGATGCGAAGAACTGACTCATTTGACAAGACCCTGATACTGGGAAAGATTGAAGCCGGGAGGAGAAGGGGACAACAGAGGATGAGATGGTTGGATGGCATCACCGACTCAATGGACATGAGTTTGAGTAAACTCCTGGAGTTGGTGATGGACAGGGAGGCCTGGCATGCTGCAGTCCATGGGGTCGTAAAGAGTCAGACACGACTGAACGACTGAACTGAACTGAACTGAGCAGTGATTAAATAGGTGTTTATTCTATGCTCCATCCTATGTGTTTGAAAGATTTCATAAATTCAAATATTAAAAAAAAAGAATCACAAGGCTGGGTGATTGACAGAGTGTGGGTGTAAAGTCAAGAAAGGAGTCAGAGATGAGTCAGATTTTATGTCTGGTGATCCTGCATTGACAGAAAGAGAGAAGCTACGGAAGCAGACATGTTCGCCTTAGGAAACAGCAGAACATCCAGCTAAAAATGCACTTAGGATTCGTGAAGCCAGATATTGGGAAGAAAACTAGCCTGCAAATAGGAAGTGCCAAAGCAGGATACTTGCCCTGAGTTCCATCTTTTCATCATGTCACAGATTCCAGGCCTTCAGAGAAGAGATTTAAGAGGGAGGGGATGAGGAACAATGTGGAGTCAGGTAATCAGGACTGAGGAAAAGTTATTGAATATGGTGATTACTTTCAGATGAGAAGATTGTGTCATGCAAAGATGAGAGTTTAGGTGGCAAGTAGCTAAGAAACAAAGGAAGAAGCAGTGGAAGCTTATTTACTTTAGAAGATGGGCCATGAAAGAGGGGAAGATACTACATACTGTTTAAGAATAAAATACAACAAAAGTAGAAAAATATGCATGGGAAGTATATACACGGAGTTTCTGTATATATGTACATACATATTCACACATATACAAGGGTCTCCTGTGTCTCCTGCATGCAGGCAGATCCTTTAAACACTGAGCCATCAGGGAAGCCTGTGTGTGTGTGTGTGTGTGTAATATATTTTAATATAGTCACGATACTAATTAACAGATTATTCAAAATTTGTTTTGAATAAAACAAATATATTTTGAACAAATATATTTGTTCAAAATATATTTTGTTTGTTTGTTTCTGTAAAGTTGTTTATTTTTATTTTTTAATTTTATTTTATTTTTAAACTTTACATAATTGTATTAGTTTTGCCAAAAATCAAAATGAATCCGCCACAGGTATACATACAAAAATATAAATACATGCACAAATATGATATATACATAATTGTATGTATATATTATGTTTGTTCAAATTTTTAATTTTTGCAAAGAGGACATGAAGAAAGAATTTAACATTTAGGCTGACACCAGACCCAAAGTTTCAAATGGAGTACCAGTCATAATTACAGAAAAAGAAAATCTTGAAAACTTTTCACGTGGGGAGAACAAGAAGTCCAACAAGTATATTGACCCTTTAGACATTTCCAGCCATTTCATGAGAAATATGAAACTAAAGTCAATAGCCATTAAAGCTTAGATACAAAAAAATACATTTTCTAAGAGGGGAAAAATTGCTCTCTAACTATTAAGACTAGCAGAAAAGCAAATGCTACAGCAAGCACTTGATGAGAAATTCAGGCTGACTTGCAAAACAGAAGAAGAACAAGAGACCATTTGAAGTCACCCAGCTGGTAGCAGTCCAGAAAATCTGGTAAAGGACCAAGGAGATGAAGTAGTTTCACACAAGATAATAGACTAAGCAGAATTTCCCGAGTGTATTTGACCAAAATTAAAATTATCATGTGTGGCTGGAACTCCACCAAGAGCTCAAGATAATGCTCATTTGAATTAAAGTAGAAAATCAAACAACGAAAACATTTTACTGGGAGATTAATTGCTGTAAGAAATGATTACAATTTGATTCATAGGCTTTATACATTTTATAAGACACCAAAATACTTATGATAACACATTTAGAAGATTGAATTATTTTTATTTCATTAAGAACAAAATACAGGGACTTCCCTGGTGGCCCACTGGTTATAAAACTTTGCCTTCCAATGCAGGGGGTGCACTTTTGATCTCTGATCCCACATACCTCAGGGCCAAAACACACAAAACATAAAACAGAAGCAATATTGAAACAAATTCCACAAAGACTTTTAAAAATATATGTATAAAAGAACAAAATATACTAAGCTCAGATATCTGTGTTTTCAAGTTTTATTATAAGAGGAGACTTCCCTGGTGGCTCAGACGGTAAAGCATCTGCCTACAGTGTGGGAGACCCGGCTTCAATCCTTGGGTTGGGAAGATCCCCTGGAGAAGGCAATGGCAACCCACTCCAGTATTCTTGCCTGGAAAATCCCATGGACGGAGGAGCCTGGTAGGCTAGGTCCATGGGGCTGCAAAGAGTTGGACACGACTCAAGTTTTATTATAAAATGTGGTATAAAAAGCAATATTTAGGGATGAGAACAATACTTTCGTGTCTTCTGATCACACACTTTCTTCATATTATAAACAATTGTGCTGAACAGGAGTTTGACATTATTCAGTCATTTGACAAATATTTATTGAGCACCTGCTACGTGCCAAGCACTGTTCTAGGTGCTGTGAATATAAGCGATGAAAAAAAAAAAAAAAAAAAAGGACAAAAATTCTTCTCACACAGAGCTGGGAAAAGATCAACACTAAAGAAAATATATAGGTAATAGGGTGCTTTGGGAAGAAAACAAAACAGGGAAGAGAAAAAATAGGGAGTCTGAGGGCGGAGCTGGGTTGCAAGCTTAGATAGGGTGTTTAGAGAAGGTCTCAGTGAGAAGGTGGCATTTGAGCAAAGGCTGAAATTGGGAAGAGAGGGAGCCTCGAGGATGTCTGAGGTAACAGCATTCCAGACAGAAGGGACAGCAAGGGCAAATGCTTGGAGGCTGGAGCCTGCCTGGCTTGTTTGAGAAACAGCAGGAAAGCCAAGCCAGAAGTTCCCGTATGAGGATAGTGAGAAGGGCAGAATGGTCACTGGAGGGCATGAACCCCTGTTAGGACTTTGGCTTTCGCTGAGTGAAATGAGGGGTCAGTGGAGTTTTGAGCAAACTGCTGTGGTCTGACTTTCCTTTGAACAGCACCACACTGGCTGCCATGCTGTGAACAAACTGAAGGAGTGGTGACTGCGAGCAAGAAGACCCAAGGAGCACCTAAGTAAGAGAGGATGGCCCTTCGGACCAGAGTATTGGCAGCAGAGATGGTGAGAAATGATCTTATGCAGAGAAGGTAGAGACAGCGGAATATGCTAATGGCCTGGATGTAGGGTGTGAGACAAATATAGGGTTGCCTCCAAGGTTTTGGGCCTGAACAACTGGAAACACAGAGTTGCCATTCACTGAGATATGTAAGCCTCTGGAACAATTGTAGGGGGAGATGAGAAGGTTTATTTGGGGCAGATTAATTTTAACGCACCTCTACTAAATTCAGGTAGGTTTGGTTGAGTAGACACTTGGATGTATTATACAAGTCTGTGGATCAGGAGAGAGGTCTAACTTCTCTCAGGTAAGAGGTCTAACTTGCTCATAGCTTAATTGAGTTACGTAAGCCCCTTCACCACGACAAGGCAGTATTCATAGTCATGAACCTAGGCAAGCTCCAGGAGATAGTGAGGGACAGGGAGGCCTAGTGTGCTGCAGTCCATGGGGTTACAAAGAGTCGGACATGACTTAGTGACTGAACAACAATACATATATCTATTCTTTCTCAAATTATTTTCCCATTTAGGTTATTACAGAATATTGAGCAGAGTTCCCTATGCTATACAGTAGGTCCTTGTTGGTTATTTATTTTAAATACAGTAGTGTGTAGGGCTTACCTGGTGGCTCAGTTAGTAAAGAATCCACCTGCAATGTGGGATACCTGGGTTCGGTCCCTGGGTTGGGAAGATCCCCTGGAGGACTGCATGACAACCCAGTCCTGTATTCTTGCCTGGAGAATCCCCATGGACAGAGGAGCCATGGGCTGCAAAGAGGTGTACATAACTGAGCGACTAAGTACACAACCCAGTGTATACTTGTCAATCCCAAACTCGCAGTTTATCCCTCCCCTCCAGCTTTCCCCTTTGGTAACCATAGTTTGTTTTCTATGTCTGTGAATCTGTTTCTGTTTTGTAAATAAGTTCATTTTATCATTCTTTAGATTCCACATATAAGTGATATACGTCGTCTATCTCTTTCTGATTTACTTCACTTAGCATGACAACGTCCAGGTCCTTCCATGTCACTGCAAATGGCATGATTTCATTCCTTTTTATGACTGAGGAGTGTTCCATTGTACATATGTACCACATCTTCTTTATACAGTCATCTATAGATGGACATTATTCACTTGTAATTAGAAATTCTAACTTTGTTTTTGTTAGATTAAGACTCCATCTGAGAGACTTCTCGTGGGGTCCAGTGGTTAAAGATGGCCTTCCAATGCAGGGGACACAGGTTCAATCCCTGGTCCGGGAACTAAGATCCCACCCCTTAATTGGTGAGAAGTCTGTGCACAGCTATGAAGATCTGACACAGCCAAACCAACTAATACATAAAATATTTTTTAAAACCACAAAGTAGCACTTATATGAAGTAAAGAAATATAACAGAAGCTTTAAAAAAAGACTTCATTTGAGCACTCCAAGACTCTGGGTTTTTGTTTATTTTGTTTATTTGTTTATAACTTTTTTCCCAACCAAAATATCCCTGGGGAGTGAGGAGAATGAGTTAATACAGCATTGGGCCACTTGCGTGGAACTGTACAAGTTGTCCGTCCACGTCCCTAGGGGCTGCCACTCACATAGCCTAGGATGTGGTTGGAGTTCTCTAGAATTGTTACTATTCAGTATGGTAGCCCTGGCGGTACATTTGTTTAACACATAATTCTGAGTGTCACAGAAACTGTAGTCACGGATGAGGACAATACATTTTAGTAAGATAAGTTTAGTTGATAAATGCTGCCTATGCATTAATTCTCTGACTGTCACGTTTTCCTTCTCTTGGTGGTCTTTTATGGACTTTTAGTAGCTGTTGGGCATAGCACGCCATTTTGAAAGGCAGATTATCACATAAGAACAATTACATGAGTGTGTTCCCTTAGGCATCAGCGTTCCCAACACTTGCTGTTTTCCTTGGCAGTCTGTTTTTTTGCCACTGGTCCATGCCAAATCAGCAGACGTAGGCAGTTTGTCAGGGCATGATTTACTCTAGACTTTTAAAGTAATTTTAGAGAAATTCCTGAAACCAGACAATATGTATTATATAGTTTTACAAGCACCGTCTCTCTCTTGACTTTTCATTATGGAAAATTTTATATACAACATACACAAAAGAAGAAAGACCAGTATAATGAATCTTCAGATACCCTTAACCCACTTCAGCAATTATCAGCTTTTTGCTAATCTAGTTTCATCTACCACCACGCCTCCATTATTTTTTTTTTTGCTGTAGTATTTTTTAAGCTTAAATTTGAGTAACATACAGCTAACCAGTTTTTTATTTAAAAATTATCTGTGATAAAACACATAATATAAAATTTACTCTTGGGCTTCCCTGGTGGCTCGGTGAATAGGAACCTGCCTGCCAATGCAGGAGACACGTGTTAGATCCCTGATCCAGGAAGATCCCATATGCCTCAGAGCGACTAAGCCCATGTGCCACAAATATTGAGCCTGTGCTCTAGAGACCTGGAACTGCACACCCTAGAGCCCTTGCTCTGTAACAAGAGAAGCCACTGCACTGAGAAGCCTTCACACCACATCTAGAGGGTAGCCCCTGCTCTCTACAACTAAAGAAAACCCTGTACAGCAATAGAGACTCAGCACAGCCAAAAATAAGTAAAATTATTTTTAAAAATGTACTCTCTTCATCATTTTAAGTGTATTTATCAGTACTATAAACTACAGTCACACCGTTGTGTAACAGATTTCTAGAACTTTTTCTTCTACTAAAACTGAAACTGTATACCCATTGAACAACTCCCCATTTCCTTCTCTCCCCAGGCTCTGGCAACCACCATTCTATTTCTGTTCCTGTAATTTTGACTACTCTAGGTATCTTATGTAAGTGGAATCATACATTATTTGTCCTTTTGTGACTGGCTTATTTCACTTAGCATAATGTCCTCAAGGTTCAGCCATGTGGATCACATGATAGTATTTCCTTCTTTTTAAAATTGGAATAATATTCTATAGTTAATAATTTTAAAACATACAATTCAGTGCCATTTAGTGCAGTCAAAATGCTGTGCAACTACCATCTCTCTGTTAGTTTCAGAACGTATTCATCATCCTAGAAGAACACTCTATGTCCATTAAGCAATTACTCCCCATTTCCCCCTCCACCAACCCCTGGCAACCATTAATTTGCTTTCTGTCTCTATGGATTTGCCTTTTCTGGGTATTTCATGTAAATAGAATCATATGATATGCGACTTTTTGTGTCTGGCTTCTTTCACGTAGCATAATGTTTTCAGGGTTCATCCAAATTATAACATTTATCAGTACTTCTTTTTATGGATGAAGATATTTCATTATATGCTAGACCAAAATTTCCTTACCCATTCATCTACTGATGAACATTTGGGCTGTTTCCACCTTTTGGCTATTATGAATAATGCTGCTATAAACATTCATGTAAAGTTTCTGTATGGACATATGCTTTCATTTCTCTTGGATATATATCAATACCTAGGATACGAATTGCTTGATCATATGGTAATTCCATGTTTAACTTTCCAAAGAATTGCCAAAATGTTTTTCTACAGCAGCTGCACCATTTTATATTCCCACAAGCAAAGTATGAGTATTCCAATTCCTGCACATCCTGGCCAATGCTTGCTATTTTCTTCTTCCCCCCTTTCTCTCTCCCTTCCTTCTATTTATTTATGAGATTGACATATATGCACTACCATGTGTACAATAGATAGTTAGTGGGAATCTGCTGTATAGCACAGGGAACTCAGCTCGGGGCTCTCTGATGACCCCAGTTCAGTTCAGTCGCTCAGTCTTGTCTGACTCTTTGCAACCCCATGGACTGCAGCATGCCAGGCCTCCCTGTTCATCACCAACTCCCAGAGTTTACTTAAACTCATGTCCATTGAGTCAGTGATGCCATCCAACCATCTCATCCTCTGTTGTCCCCTTCTCCTCCTGCCTTCAATCTTTCCCAGCATCAGGGTCTTTTCAAGTGAGTCAGTTCTTAGAATCAGGTGGCCAAAGTATTGGAGTATCAGCTTCAGCATCAATCCTTCCAATGAATATTCAGGACTGATTTCCTTTAGGATGGGCTGGTTGGATCTCCTTGCTGTCCAAGGGACTCTCAGGAGTTTTCTCCAACACCACTTCTCCAACTGATGTTCAAAAAAGTTCTCCAACTTCTCCAATTGATGTTCAAAAGCATCAATTCTTCAGTGCTCAGCTTTCTTTATAGTCCAACTATCACATCCATACATGACCACTGGAAAAACCATACCCTTGACTAGACGAACCAGCTTGGCAAAGTAATGTCTCTGCTTTTTAATATGCTGTCTAGGTTGGTCATAACTTTTCTTCCAAGGAGTAAGTGTCTTTTAATTTCATGGCTGCAGTCACCATCTGCAGTGATATTGGAGCCCAAAAAGTAAAGTCTGTCTCTGTTTCCACTGTTTCTCCATCTATTTCCCATGAAATGATGGGACCAGATGCCATGATCTTAGTTTACTGAATGTTGAGTTTTAAGCCAACTTTTTCACTCTCCTCTTTCACTTTCATCAAGAGGCTTTTTAGTTCCTCTTCACTTTCTGCCATAAGGGTGGTGTCATCTGCATATTTGACGTTGCTGATATTTCTCCTGGCAATCTTGATTCCAGCTTGTGCTTCTTCCAGCCCAACATTTCTCATGATGTACTCTGCATATAAGTTAAATAAGCAGGGTGACAATATACAGCCTTGACTTACTCCTTTCCCTATTTGGAACCAGTCTGTTGTTCCATGTCCAGTTCTAACTATTGCTTCCTGACCTGCATACAGATTTCTCAGGAGGCAGGTCCAGTGGTCTGGTATTACCATCTCTTGAAGAATTTTCCACAGTTTGTGATGATCCACACAGTCAAAGGCTTTGGCATAGTCAATAAAGCAGAAATAGATGCTTTTCTGGAACTCTCTTGCTTTTTCCATGATCCAGCGGATGTTGGCAATTTGATCTCTGGTTGCTCTGCCTTTTCTAAAACCAGATTGAACATTTGGAAGTTCATAGTTCACGTACTGTTGAAGCCTGGCTTGGAGAATTTTGAGCATTACTTTACTAGTGTGTGAGATGAGTGTAATTGTGATGTAGTTTGAGCATTCTTTGCATTGCCTTTCTTTGGGGTTGGAATGAAAACTGACCTTTTCCAGTCCTGTGGCCACTGCTGAGTTTTCCAAATGTGCTGGCATATTGAGTGTAGCACTTTTACAGCATCATCTTTTAGGATTAGCTCAACTGGAATTTAGCTCAACTGGAATTCCATCACCTTCACTAGTTTGTTCGTAGTGATGCTTTCTAAGGCCCACTTTACTTCACATTCTAGGATGTCTGGCTCTAGGTGAATGATCACACCATCGTGATTATTTGGGTCATGAAGATCGTTTTTGTATAGTTCTTCTGTGTATTCTTGCCACCTCTTCTTAATATCTTCTGCTTCTACTAGGTCCATACTATTTCTGTCCTGTGTTGAGCCCATCTTTGCGTGAAATGTTCCCTTGATATCTCAAATTTTCTTGAAGAGATCTCTAGTCTTTCCCATTCCATTGTTTTCCTCTATTTCTTTGCATTGATCGCTGAGGAAGGCTTTCTTATCTCTGCTTGCTATTCTTTGGAACTCTGCATTCAAATGGGTATATCCTTCCTTTTTTCCTTTGTTTGTTGTTTCTCTTCTTTTCACAGCTTTTTGTAAGCCCTCCTCAGACAGCCATTTTGCTTTTTTGCATTTCTTTTTCTTGGGAATGGTCGTGATCCCTGTCTCCTGTACAATGTCACGAACCTACATCCATAGTTCAACAAGCACTCTGTCTATCAGATCTAGTCCCTTGAATCTATTTGTCACTTCCACTGTATAATCATAAGGGATTTGATTTAGGTCATACCTGAATGGTCTAGTGGTTTTCCCTACTTTCTTCAATTTAAGTCTGAATTTGGCAATAAGGAGATTTAGCAGCTCAGTCTCTTTATTATTATTATTATTTTCATTACAGTCATCCTAGCGGATGGGAAATGGTGTCTCATTGTGGTTTTAATTTGCATATCTTCAATGACCAATGATGTTGAGCATCCTTTCGTATGTTACTTGGCCATTTGTATGTCTTTGGAGGAATATTTGTTCAAGTCTTTTGCCCATTTTTTGATTGAGTTTTTCTCTCTTTCTTGTTGAGTTACAAGAATTCTTTATACTGGATACTAAACTTTTAAAAGACATGATTTTCAAATATTTTTCCCACTCTTCACCTTCTCGATAATGTACTTTGATGTACAAATGTTTTTAATTTTGATAAAGTCCAAGTTATCTATCTCCTGTTGCTTGTGGTTTTGGTGTCAAATCTAAGAGTCCATCACCAAATCCAAGGTCATAAAGATATATGTGTATGTTTTTTCTAATAGTTTTACAGATTTACTGCTTATAACTAGATTATTGATCTATTTTTGAGTTAATTTTCATCTATGGAGTGAGAAAAGGATCCAACTTTATTCTTATACATGTGGAAATATGATTGTCCCACCACCATTTGCTTAAGAAACTACATTTCCCTCCATTGAATGATCTTGGCACTTTCAGAGGCACTTTTAAGTACATCCCAGGTCATGTTATTTAATTTGTAAATACTTCAGTATGCATCTCAAATCTATAAAGACTGTTTTTAACATAGTCATCATGCTGTGGTCATATCTAACAAGATGAACAATTATTCCTTAATATCACTTAATACCCAGTCCAAGTTCAAATATTTCCTATTGTCTTAAAATTCTCTTAAAGCTAGTTTGATTGAGACAGGAGCCAAACAAGTTTCACACATTCAGACACAGTTCCTTTCATTCTGCTATATCACTTCTGCTCCTGTCACTGGCTGTTTTAATTCCTTGTTTTAATGATAGTGTTCCAGTTATCCATTACTACATAACACATCACCCCAAAACTTAGTAACTTAGAAGAACAACACTTATTTTATTATTCTTCATGGTTTCTGTGGGTCAGGAATTTCAGGAAGGGCTCAGCTGGATGGTTCTTGATGAATTTCACATGTGATTGTGGTCCCCCATGGTGATTGAAGCTGGAATTGCAGGGGCACCATAGTAGCAGGAGATTGCTCAGGCATTCTTTTCATTTCATGTAGCCTCAGGGTCTCTCCATGTGGCCTCTCCACAGGGGTCATTCTGGGCTTCCTCCATGCATGGTGTCCTGGAGACAGATAGATTGCTTATAAAGACAGCTCAGGGCTCCAAAAGGGTATCAACAAAGAACCAGATAGACTTTGTATCACTTTTTATGATCACTCCTCAGAAGTCACATTGCGTCATTCTGCCAGGGTCACAAGCCCACTGGGATTCTGGGAGAGGCAACACAGACCCGTAGCCTCATGGGTGTGCTACTTGGACAGTCTCACAGGGCCCCACCCTCAGAAGGACCCCATGCTTGGTTTAATGTTCTCCTGTCATTGTAAGTGTAAAAGTAAAATTTTGAATACATTTCAAGTAAGGGGCCCTGCATTTGCACTTCACACTGAGCCCAGAAAATTATGTAGCTGGTCTCGCCTTGAGGCCAAAGCATTAACGTCCTGTTGTAAAAAGAGCATGTTGGGGCTTCCCTGGTGGCTCAGTGGTAAAGAATCTGCCTGCCAATGCAGGGGACATGGGTTTGATCCCTGGTGCAGGAGGATCTCATACCTCGAAGCAGCTAAGCCTGTGGGCCACAACTATTGAGCCTGTGCTCTAGAGCCCAGGAGCTGCAACTACTGAGCCCACGTGCCATAAACTAAAGCCCTCACACTCTTCAGCCAGTGCTCCACAACAAGAGAAGCCACCGCAATGAGAAGCCCTCACACCACAACTAGAGAACGCCCTGGGGCAGCAACAGAGACCCAGCACAGACAAAAATAAATAAATAAGCTTATATATATATATTAAATATTATATATAGTAGAATATGTATTAATATATATTATTATATATATATATATATACACACAAGAGCGCATGGGATGGGAGATCATGCTCTAGCATCTTTGGGAAACATAACCTCTGCCATAGACAACCAATGTTTATTTGATGGCTTACTGTGTGCCAGACACTTTCTTTCATTAAATTTCCATAAACATGAAAGTCAGATACTAATTGTTATTCCCATTTTTTTCTGATGGGGGAAGGTGAGCTGCTTATGCTTACTTTGCTAGAGAGTAGAAAACCAGAAGTTGAACCAGTTCAATTAGACTCTTGTGCCCTAGTGCATACCCACTATGCTATTCTATTCCTGTTTATTATACACCCTCTCACCGGCCCTGACCATTTGGGTTGTTGTGTTCCTGTGAATTCTCCAGGGTGGTCAGATCACAGTAATCATCATGATGCCTGGGAAATGGTAGGAACTCAGTAAAAGGTCACTCCTCTCCTCTCCCCTTAGTGTGCCTTCCAGGCTTGGTTGCATTTATTACCCTGAAGAGCCCTTTTTGGCATCAGCAGAAGCACGGTCCTGTTTGTTCAGCAAACTTTTTCTAAAAAATATTTATTCATTTGGCTGTGCTGGCTCTTAGTTGCAACATGCAGGATCTAGTTCCCTGACCAGGGATCGAACCCAGCTCCCTGCATTAGGAGTACAGAGTTTTAGCCACTGGACCACCAGGATGTTGATTGTACTCCTACTAGGTGTCAGCCCAGGTGCTTTCTCTGGCCTGTCATGTGGCCCCTTCTCCTAAGTGGTTTCTTTTCCTGTGTCTGAATTTAACCCCGTCTTGTCTCCTATACAGTGAAGCAGTTTGAACTAGAATCTAGTCATTAGGTGATTTCTAAAATCTGCTCCAGCTCCAAGTGTCTGCCTTCCCTGTGCTTGTCCCTGCTCTGATCCTAGTCCCTGCAGTTTTCTGATACAATCTATCTGCCCCTAAAAGCCTCTGAAAGTAGTCCTTTGCTCTTTTCAACTCTGCACCAGAGATGGTTTCCACTCATCTCGCCCAGCGTCAAACCCTCATCTTCCTGCCCTAGCCTGGACCATTCAGTCTCTCACAAGTTTCCCATTCAGAAACATGCATTTACAGTATAAAGTAACACCTAGTACTTTCTACAACCTTTGAAATACTCAAGACCCCTACATTTGCATTTTCAGAGACATATCATTAGCCTCCAGTAGGGGAAAAGGTTATCCTTAAATCCACAAACAATTTATGGGTAGAAGATTTTTATTACACTCTTTGAAGGAGGTGGATTCAGAAAAAGTAACAAAGAGGGTGAGGTTTGTGGCTTTGACTGGGGAATAAGAAACCTCCTATTATACCAAGTGGTGCAATAGGCTGTCAGTGTACACACAATAAGGTTTATATAATTTAGAGTGTCTCATACTTGTAATAGGGCTCTTAACATTTTCAGATACTCCTATAATGCGTGTATTATTGTATCCAATCACACACCATCACTACAAATTCATGGATGATGGATCCATAATGACATGAAGTAAAATGGAGTTCTTCTCAAGGCCATTCTGGTTACCTGACACTCTCTGCTGCTGCTGCTGCTAAGTCGCTTCAGTCGTGTCTGACTCTGTGCGACCCCAGAGACAGCAGCCCACTAGGCTCCTCTGTCCCTGGGATTCTCCAGGCAAGAATACTGGAGTGGGTTGCCATTTCCTGACACTATCTGGTGTACTGCAAAGAACTAGAAGACCTGGGTTCTGTTTCTTGCTCTGCCAAATAACATAGGACTTAGCTTTCTCAGTTTCTTTATCTGTAAAATGGGAAAAATAGTCTTGGCTCTATGTACCTCTCAAAACTGTGTTGAGGATTCCAAGAGCTAATGGATATAAATGTGCTTTGGAGTTTCTACAGCTCTCCACAATTACACTGTGCTTGCTACAAATGCCTCAAAACAAAGAAGTGGGCATGGCATCATGATTGTTTTCATTTTGCTTTATTTGTCTCATCTAACTAACCATGAATATCTTCTCTTTGGAAAAGCCTCACACAATAAATTTGCATATTTTAATTAATTATTGAGTGACCCTGATGTACTGGGCACTGTTCTAAGCCAGTTTTGTCCAATTTAGTAGTCACTAGCCACACATGAAATGAGGCTTGTGCAAGTGAAGAACTGAATTTGCAATTTTACTTAATTTTGATTAATGTATATTTAAATATAAAACTAAATATATGATACAGTTATTGGAAACTTTTTAAACAACTGGGATGTGTGAATGTACTCTTTCAACTAGTACTATGAATCTAAATGTAGATCATGGATTTCTGATGAAAACTTAGTATCTGAAGAATGTAAGGTGAAGCCTAGATTTTGAAGACTTACTATAAAAATAAAGTAAAAACAAAAATCTCAGTAACAATTTTTACAGGCATACCTTAGAGATATCGTGGGTTTGGTTCCAACCACTTCAATAAAGCACATATCACATGAGTTTTCTGGTTTTCCAATGCATATAAAAGTCAAGTTTAGGGACTTCCCTGGTTGTCCAGTGGTTAAGACTCCATGCTCCCAATGCAAAGGACATGGATGGGTTCTATCCGTAGTGGGAGAGCTAAGATCCCACATGCCACTTGGTGTGGGCAAAAAAGAAAGTCATGTTTATACCATACTGCAGTTTACATATAGTGTGCAATAACATTATGTCTAAAACACAATGTATACACTTTAATTAAAAAGTAGTTTATAGTCAAAAGATGCCAACCATCATCTGAGCCCAGAGCAGGTTGTAATATTTTTTGCAACAGTAACATGAAAGATACTGATTACAGATCATCATAACAAAAAGAAAAAAGTTTGAAATATTGTGGGAATTACCCAAGCATGACACAGACATGAAGTGAACAAATGTTGGAAAAATAGCAACAGCGGATTCCTTTAATGCAAACAAACTGTCAATTGACTTAAAAACGCAGTTTCTGCAAAGTGTGATAAAACGAGGTCTGCCTGTATATTGATCTCATGCTGAAATGACAGCATTTTGGATATATTGGGTCAAAGAAAATACATTCTTAAAATATATTTCACCACTTTCTTTTTACTGAATTTTAATGTGGCTACTAATAAATTTAAAATTACATATGTAATTGCATCTTATTTCTATTGGACAGCACAGCCCTAAGCATTTAAAACAGGTAGTAAACAAAGCAGACAAAATGTCCTGCCCTCACAGAACTTGGGTCTCCCCAGGTGGCTCAGTGGGTAAAGAATCCACCTGCAATGCAGAAGTTTCAGGAGATGCGGTTTGCTCTCCAGGTTGGAAAGATTCCCCTGGAGAAGGGCATGACAACCCTTCTATCCTGAATATAACCCTTCAGTGTTCTTGCCTGCAGAATCCCATGGACGGAGGAGCCTGGCGGGCTGTAGTCCACGGGGTCACAAAGACTCAGACATGACTGAAGTGACAGCATGCATGCATGGAACTTAAATTTTAGTGTTAAAGACAGATGCTAAACAAAATAACTACATAAATACATATACAGCACATAAAATGATGATATGCCCTTTGGAGAAAAGTAAAGAAGGGTAAGTTAGATAGGAGGGAGGGTTACCATTTTAAACAGAGAGATCAAGGAATACCTAATAGAAGCTGACATTGGGCACAACCCAAAGGAGTTGAGGGAATAAAGCAATGAAGCTATGTGGGGAGGAGCCTTCCAGGGAGAGGGAATAGCAAGTGCTCTGATGATGGGCAATGCCTGCCATTCCAAGAAACCAGAAGGATGCCTGTGTGGCTCTAGCACAGAATACAAGAGGGAGGGTCAATAGGAGACGAGATCAGAGACTTATGGGAAAGGATATGTAGTATGACAGGTGGTCTAGTCTGTGACAGGCAGCTTCTGACACAGTCCCCGATGGTCCCCACCTCCTGGTGCAAAAACCCTTGCGTAACCTTCCCCCTGACTGGGGACTGGATCTAATGAATAGAAGATGGCAAAACTGAAGGGGTGTCACTTCCAAGATTAGGTTCTTAAAGGCTGAAGCTTCCACTTTCTGGTAGTCTCTCGTTCTCTCGGTAGCTCACTTTGATGAAGCCAGGTGCCATGTTCTAGATGCCCTATGGAGAAGCCCATGTGGACAACAGCTGAAGGCAGCCTATGGCCAACTGCCAGTGAGGACCTGAGGCCTTCAGCCAAGCAACTTGTGAGGATCCAGATCCTGCCAACAATCACTGAGCCAGCTTAGCTGGAGATCTTAACCCACCAATTGAACCTTGAGATAAGTGAGACCTCAACCAATGCCCTGATCATAGCCTAGTGAGAGATCCTCATCCAGGTGACCCAGCTGAGCCATGCTCAGATTTCTGATCCACAGAAACTGTGAGATTATAAATGTGTGTTCTTTTAAGCTGCTAAATTTGGAGGTAATTTGTTGCATGGCAAGAAAGTACTAATACATTGGATCTTGCAGGTCAGTCAAAGTACAAACTGGGCAAGGCATAAGGACTGATTAGAAAGATTGGCTGGTATTTCGCAAATAGATTGTAGCCAGGTACAGAGGAAAGCGGGGTGGAGGATGGGGTGTCAGTTGAGAGGCCTCTGAGATAATCTAGGCAAGACATGCTGGCTGAGACTAGGGTGTGGTATTGGTAGAGATGGTGAGAAGTGTTTGGATCTCGAAGGTATTTTTGTGTTTGTTTGCTCGGCCATACCACTTGGCATGCAGAATCTTAGTTCCCTGACCAGGGATCAAATCCGTACCCCCTGCAGTAGAAGTGCAGAGCCCTAACCATTGGATGCCAGGGAAGTCCCTCTTGAATGTATTTTGAAGGCAGAGTCAACAGGACTCACTGTTAGATTAGATGTGTAAGAAATAAGAGATGGATAACTCTAAGGTTTTTGGCTTGAGCAGCTACAAAAAACTGTCATATGCACTGAGATACAGGAAATTATAGAAGTACATTTGTGGAGAAAGAATAGGAGTTAGGCTTTGGGCATGCTTAATTTGAGGTGTCTATTAGACATCCACATAGGGGTGATGAATTGAACATACAAGTCTAGTCATTGAAGCTGGAAATATAAATTTGAGAATCTGCAGCCTTTAGGTGATAAAATGGTAAAGTCCTCTTGCTCTCCACACCCAGGACCCCACCATGAGGCCCCCCACTGTTTCATGTATAGGGGTAAAGAGACACATACGTAAATAAAATTTTTTTTTCACAATTAGAATTGTTCTGCAACTTGCTTTTGAAGTTTTTCCACGTAAGTACATGCATATATGGGCTTCCCAGGTGGCACTAGTGGTAAAGAACCCACCTGCCAATGCAAGGGACTTGAGAGACCTGTGTTCAATCCCTGAGTCGGGAAGATTCCCCTGGAGGAGGGCATGGCAACCCACTCTAGTATTCTTGCCTGGAGAATCCCATGGACAGAGGAGCCTGGTGGGCTGCAGTCCATGGGGTCTCAAAGAGTCTGACACCATTGAAGTGACTTAGCATGCATGCACATACATATATGGGGCTTCCCAGGTGACGCTAGTGGTAAAGAACCTGTCTGCCAATGCTTGAGACATAAGAAACACCAGTTTGATCCCTTGGTCAGGAAGATCCCCTGGAGGAAGGCATGGTAACCCACTCCAGTATTCTTGCCTGGAGAATCCCATGGACAGAGGAGCCTGGTGGGCTCCTTAGGGTCCTAAAGAGTCGGGCACAACTGAAGCAACTTAGCATGCATGCATATATATACATACCTCATTAAAAAAAAAATAGCTGTAGAGAATTCCTTAGTATGAATGAATCATGTTATGTCCAAGTGTTCATTCATTCACTCAATAAATATTTTTTGAGTACCTAAGCACTGATCTAGGGATTGAGGATAAAGTAGTCCCTTATGGATGGATATTTAGATTGCTTCTGCTGCTCCTAAGTCGATTCAGTTGTGTCCGACTCTGTGCGACCCCATAGACGGCGGCCCACCAGGCTCCCCCGTCCCTGGGATTCTCCAGGCAAGAACACTGGAGTGGGTTGCCATTTCCTTCTCCAATGCAGGAAAGGGAAAAGTGAAAGTGAAGTCACTTAGTCATGTCCGACTCTTCGTGACCCCATGGTCTGCAGCCTACCAGGCTCCTCTGTCCATGGGATTTTCCAGGCAAGAGTACTGGAGTGGGGTGCCATTGCCTTCTCCAAGATTGTTTCTAATACTTAGCTATTATTAACATTGATACAATTCGTATGTTTATGCAAGCATCTCAGTTCACATGAGAGCATTTTTATTTGGCATTGATTCATAGAAGTGGAACATCTAGGTCAAAAGGGTCAATGGCATTTCTAATACTTGAATCTCAAGTTCAATTAGGATAGGGCTAACATTAAATTAAACATTAGGATAGGTAACTTTGTGATGAAATCAAAGATACCTAACAAATGTGGAAACCACCCAATAAAATGCTCTGTTGGAAGCTGTAGGATTGCCTCTACAATTTCCCTTTATTATGAGAGTGTGCATGCATGTGTGTTCAGTTGCTTCAGTCATGTCTGACTCTTTGCGACTCTATGGACTGTAGCCCACCAGGCTTCTCTGTTGGAGTGGGTTGCCATGGCCTCCTCCAGGGGATCTTCCCAACCCAGGGCTTCTAGACCCAATGCCGAAGCCACGTCTCCTGTTGTCTCCCTGCATTGTAGACAAATTCTTTTACCGCTGAGCTACTGGGGAAGCCTATTATGAGAGTGTAGTCATGCCCACATCCTATTCATCTTCAAGGTCTAACTCAAACACCCCCTCCTACAGGAAGCCTTCAATACTCCTAATCACATGCGATCTTCTAATCTTCCTTTTCACCTCAAGTACGGTCCTTATCACATACTTCCTTGTATCATAAACACGTTCTCCAAAAGACTTTTTTTTTCCCTAAAGAGAATGGACAGTGTATTTAATTCATCCAGCATCCTCTCTCAGTGCATAGTACAATGTTTAATGTTTGTGTAATGAAACAGAAGCCCTAAAGCAAGAGAGTGAAACCTACAGTCTCAAGAATAAGCGAGGAGCCTACATAATGACCAGATGGTGTTTGCATACCATCCGTGTGACATATGCTTTCCATGGCTCACAAGGCTCTGTAGAAATTGCCTACTTCTCTGATTCCATCTCCTACCACTCCATTTCCTTCTATGCTTCAACCATGCTGGCCTTTTTTTGTCTTCTGGCTTTGAACACACTAAGTCTGCCCCCATCTCCATGCCTTTGTATCTGTCATTTCTTCTACCCGGAGTGCTCTACCTCTAGATCTCTACTGGCTGCTTCTTTTCCTTCAAGAATCTAACAATTTTCACCTCCTCCAAGAGGACTTCCTTGACCATCTATTCTAAAATAGGTCTTCACTTAGACAATGAACTTATGGTTGCTGGGGAGGAAGGGTGGGGGGAAGGGACAGTTAGGGAGTTCAGGATGGACAGGTATACACTGCTATATTTAAAATGAAGGGAGTTTGGGATGCACAGGTACACACTACTATATTTAAAATGGATAACCAACAAGGTCCTACTGTATAGCACAGGGAACTCTACTCAATGTTATATGGCAGCCTGGATGGAAGCGGAGTTTGGGGGGAGAATGGATATCTGTATATGTATGGCTGATTCCCTTCGCTAGTCACCCAAAGCTATCACAACATTGTTAATTGGCTATGTGAAAGTGAAAGTGTTAGCTGCTTAGTTGTGTCCAACTCTGTGACCCCATGGACTGTAGCCTGCCAGGCTCCTCTGTCCACGAGATTCTCCAAACAAGAATACTGGAGTGGGTTGCCATTTCCTTCTCCAGAGGATCCTCCCAACCCAGGGACTGAACAGGGTCTCCGGCATTGCAGGCAGATTCTTTACTGTCTGAGCCACCAGGAAAGCCCTAATCAGCTATCAGATCAGATCAGATCAGATCAGTCGCTCAGTCGTGTCCAACTCTTTGCGACCCCATGAATCGCAGCACGCCAGGCCTCCCTGTCCATCACCAACTCCCGGAGTTCACTCAGACTCACATCCATCGAGTCAGTGATGCCATCCAGCCATCTCATCCTCTGTCGTCCCCTTCTCCTCCTGCCCCCAATCCCTCCCAGCATCAGAGTCTTTTCCAATGAGTCAACTCTTCGCATGCGGTGGCCAAAGTATTGGAGTTTCAGCTTTAGCATCATTCCTTCCAAAGAAATCACAGGGCTGATCTCCTTCAGAATGGACTGGTTGGATCTCCTTGCAGTCCAAGGGACTCTCAAGAGTCTTTTCCAACACCACAGTTCGAAAGCATCAATTCTTCGGCGCTCAGCCTTCTTCACAGTCCAACTCTCACATCCATATATGACCACTGGAAAAACCATAGCCTTTACTAGACGAACCTTTGTTGGCAAAGTGATGTCTCTGCTTTTGAATATGCTATCTAGGTTGGTCATAACTTTCCTTCCAAGGAGTAAGCGTCTTTTAATTTCATGGCTGCAGTCACCATCTGTAGTGATTTTGGAGCCCAGAAAAATCAGCTATACCCCAATACAAAATAAGAAGCTTAATAAACAAGATAAATTAGGTCTTCAACTCCAGTTACTCCCTATTCTATCATCTTAACTTAATCCTCCACATAGTGTTTTTCACATTCTGTAATTAACATGGTCATCTGCTAGCACTAGCAGGTAAGCTACACCAGAAGAAGGACCTTGTCTGTCTACTTCTAGTGGCTACAACAGAGTCTCTAGTAGTAACAATGCTTTTGACTGAAAGAAACAATTTTCAACTAAAGGTTGCATAAACCATAAAGGTTTACTTTTCTCAGAGGTAGGCAGTATCAGGTAAGGTTGATTCAACCATTCAATGCCGTCTGGATTCTGGATCTGCTCCTCTTTGATGGTCTTGGACTTTCTTTGTGGTTGGAAAATGGCTGCCAAGAGCAGATGCATCGCCAGAAAAGACACCTCTCAGGGAAAAAGGGGAGCAGAGGTCTCTCTGCACAGTTCTTTTAAAAAAATATCTTCTTTTTTTTTCCTCTTTTTAAAAGAGTGTGGGAGCTCTCTTCCCACACTTCTCTTTTATATTCCATTGGCCCAAACTGAATGGGAGCTAAGACCATTAATCTAGCAAAGGATAAATATTCAACCTTGAATATTCATTGGAAGGACTGAGGCTGAAGCTGAAGCTCCAAAACTTTGGCCACCTGATAGAAAGAACTGACTCATTAGAAAAGACCCTGATACTGGGAAGGACTGAAGGCAGGAGAAGGGACAGCAGATGAGATGGTTGGTTGGCATCAACTCAATGGACATGAGTTTGAGCAAACTCTGGGAGTTAGCAAAGGACAGAGGAGCCTGACATGCTGGAGTCCATGGAATGTCAAAGAGTCAGACACGACTTAGTGACTGAACAATGGCAACTGGTAAAGGAGAGTGAGGTTGTCATGATTTTCTTTTTAACCAGTCATAATTCATCACCTGGAGCTGGGTCTGCATTTCTTAAGCCCCGTGGCTCTGCTGATACCAGAAACGAATCTGGGCTCCCTTAGCAAGGAAAAAGTGTTATGGCTGTTGTGGAGGTAACCAACAGTATGGAACACACAGGTACTCATGGAACAGAGGGGTGAAATCAGACTGATATACCAACATTCAATGATTAACAACTTTTGTACACACATGCACTGTGCAAAGCCAAGATTGGTGATAAAAGGCTTTTTCCTTTACAGGACTTCCAGGGCCCAAACTCTCTGGAAACTTTGTCTATGCTTTATTGGGACTAATGTGATGGCTGCTGAAATAGTCATGCTGCTAAGAGATCTGGCCTTCCCTGGACTCACAGAGGCCATCAACCATGCATGCCCTATATGTAGGTGTGACTGTTTGTTCTTTGAAGATGGGAAAAGTGGGGAACGTGCCCTTATGGCAGTGGTAGGATCCACTTAGAAGCGCTGCATGGATCCACAGAAATTACTGGTCATTTTCAAACTGTCAACACATTAAGTAACCAGACAAAATTGCTGCAGTTAGCAGAACCTCACTTTGCACTTGAGGAGGCTTTACAGGGTCACAAGTACTTCAAGATTCACATCCTTATTTCTGTCTTGTTGTTCAGTCGCTAAGTTGTGTCTGTCTCTTTGTGACCCCATGGACTGCAGCATGCCAGGCTCCTTCACTATCTTCTGGAATTTGTTCAAATTCATGTCCATTGATTTGGTGATGCCATCTAACCATCTCATCCTCTGCCACTTCCTTTTCCTCCTGCCCTAAATCTTTCCCAGCATCAGGTGACTCTTTGCAATGAGAAATGAGTTGACTCTTCACATCAGGTGGCTGAAGTATTAGAGCTTCAGCTTCAGTCCTTCCAATGGGTTGACTTCCTTTAGGATTGACTGGTTTAATCTCCTTGCTGTCCAAGGGACTCTGAAGAGTCTTCTCCAGCACCACAATTGGAAACATCAGTTCTTCAGCGCTCAGCCTTCTTTATGGTCCAACTCTCACATCTATACATGACTACTGGAAAAACCATAGCTTTGACTCTACCGACCTTTGTTGGCAAAGTGATACGATGTCTAGTTTTGTCAAAGCTTTTTTTCCAAGGAGCAAGCATCTTTTAATTTCTTGGATGCAGTCACCGTCCACAGTGATTTAGGACCCCAAGAAATTAAAATCTGTCACTGTTTCTACTTTTTTCCCTTTTATTTGCCATGAAATGACGGGACCGGATACCATGATCTTCATTTTTTGAATGTTGAGTTTTAAGCCATCTTTTCCACTCTCCTCTTTCACCCTCATCTGCGGTTGTTGGTATTTCTCCCTGCAATCTTGATTCCAGCTTGTGATTTATTTCTGTCTTAAGCATCTTTATTTTACATCTCGGTTCAGAATATGTTCCTTGATTCTTAGGAAACAATTTCTTGGAAGGTGAAGAGGATAAGGAAAGGAGTGGGAAATGGAGAGGTGATAGGACGGTGTGTAAACGCTTCTAGAAGATCAGTAAATCCTCTGGACTCCAGGTAATTGCCTTCCCAATACCACCCTCCTACCCGCCCCCTGGCTCCCGCGCCCCGGCCTACAGCAGTCTCTGCCCAACTAGACAACCTGCCACAGGTGCAGGCCCCCACCACCCAGCTGTTCCCTGCACTGGGGCGGGGGGGGGGGATTGCGGGGTGGGTTCGCGACAGCAACTCTCTACTCCGAGGCTGCCCCCCACCGCCCCAAACGTGAGGATGACCGATGGGTAAGGAAACGGTGTGGGGAGGTGACCCAGGCATATCGCTCCGGCCGGAAAACCATTCTCCCTCCTTCGACCTCTGACATCGGCGTGACTCCTCCCGGGCGAAGCACACAATAGGCGGCCGCTCCACGTCGTTCCCCAGCCCCTCTGGCGCCCCTGCCCTGGGGGCTTGAGGGGCGAGGGGAGGCTAGAGTTCCCCAGCCCTCCAGCGGGCACTGCAGCCTAACGGGTGGGAAAGGAGCGCTGGAGAAGAGCGTGCTGCACTCTTGGCGACTTTCCGTGTCCCCCCGCCCCCGCCACCCCCCAAATACACACGAAAAATGAAGCAGCCAGATCTCCTTTCCCGGATGCGGCTGCACCAGCAACAGCAGCTGCGGGCGGAGCCCGAGCGGTTGCCACTTCCCCCCTCTTCCCTCGTGACCCCGGGCCCCCCTCCCGCGCTCCCTCCCCCTCCGCACACCCTTCCCCGCCAGACACACCCTCCTCCTCCCGCAGCTCGCGCGCGGAGCTCCGGCTCTCTAGGGCAGGGAGCGGCCGCTGCTGTGGGGCAGGACTGCGAGCGAGCGAAGGAGGGCGGGGCCGCGGGGGGCGGGAGGAGGAGCCGCGGGAGCCGCGCCGCCGCCGAGCTGCGATGTGGCCGGCCAGCCGGCGTGTAAACACGGGGAGCAGCCGCGGCCGCCCCGGCCCCGGGCACTGAGCACGCCCGCCGAGACCTGCCCGCCGCTGCCATGGCCGAAGTGCGCAAATTCACCAAGCGGCTCAGCAAGCCTGGCACGGCGGCCGAGCTCCGGCAGAGCGTGTCGGAGGCCGTGCGGAGCTCGGTGGTGCTGGTGAGTGACCGAGGGGTCCCGGGGGACACGCTCCAGGCGAGGACGATCGGGCGGCTTCCCGCGCGCGCGCCGGGCCGGGACGGACGGCTCAGCCCGTGGCCGCCCGGTGCGCTCCGCGCTTTTTGCTCCGCTTCAGTAAGTTTTTTGCCGCGGCCACCCATCGCTGGGGGTCCGAGTCCCAGGTGCCCGCTGACAGCGCCGCGGCTGCCCGGCTGCCCCGCACGGCGGAGGAAGCGTGCGCCTGGCTGGACGCCGACGGGCCATCGGGGGCTCGGAACCGGGCCCCGGGAGGGGAGCGTGAGCTGGAGAGCGGACCCTGCTCCCCGAGACCCGCACAAAGAGCCTGAGACCCCGGCGCGGCGAGATCCTGATTCCCTCCTGGCCGCACCTGAGGCAGCCTAGGCGGAAGGATGCGATGAGCGTTTTGCACACACACGCACGCGCGCGCACGCACACACACACACACAGACACTCACACCGTGTACACAAAAAAAGAACCCCACCCAAAAAGCCCCGGGCGCCCAAGCTCGGGCGGGCGGTGAGAACGGAGGAAGCGCAGCGACTTCCTCCTGCTACTGGGGAGAGGGTGGTGATGGGTGTAGAAGGGGCGCTGCTGGCGCTGGCGCCCAGAAGGGAGCGGATTGGAGACAACGGGGTCCCGGGGCGAGTGGGCGCGGGCTCGGCAGCCGCAGGGCCAGGGTGTCCCCTGGGACCCGGGAGCGCTCCAGAGGCGAGGAGATGGGCCCATGGGGTTTTAGGAGAAGATGGTGTGCGCTAGTCTGGGGATGGAGGACCTGGGCTCAGAGCCCCACCGCTCAGGGCTGGGGGATGGGGATTGGAAAGCGAGCTGACCCCTTGGGAACCCTTCCGTTGTACCCTCGGGTTGTCAGACTCGGGAGCTCAGCGGACGGGTACTAACGGGCCTCTTCTGTTTTCAAGCCGCTTGTTGCCAATTTCCTGGACCAGCGATCAAAACCTAAATAAGCAATCAGACTGGTTAATTACTGTTTGTTTTGTTGCTTTGGTTGGTTGGTTGGTTGGTCGTTTTCATCTCTCTCTGGTACCTCTACCTTACAGCAAGTTATCTGCTGTGTTTAAATTTCACCATTTAAGAGTGAGCTGTTTTTGTTAAAACAACTTATCATCTCAAGGGAACTTCACAGCCTTTCCATGTAATTTTTCTGTTGATCTTGTAGTATCTGATAAAACCAACATAAAAGGGAGGCCAAAAAAAAAAAAAAGGAGGCCAGGGACCTGATCCCAACTGTGGAGAAAGTTGACATTAGTGGGAGTTTCTGGAGGAGGATCAAAGGCAAAATATGTACCTTTGAGATAAAGATCTGATCCCTAATAGCTACAACTGTGCAAAGCCAAGTGACTTTAAAGAAATCTCTCTATCCTGGCTGGAACCTTGAAAGTTTAATCCTGCTGTTTAGCAGAGCTAAAAACCCAGACCTTTAATGTTGTTTTAATGGACTTGGCTGATTGTGTGTCTCACTGATTGTAGAATGAGGTCCTGTTGGGGTCAGATTGGAACCTCGATTGTCAGCACAGCCCCTTAAGATTGGAAAACAAGCTGTGTGTAGGGAATTTATACCAGGGCTCTTATCTCGGGTGATTGTTAACAAGTGATTCAATCTCCCTAGCACAGGAAACCCTTTTCTAAATTCAGGAAGAAAGAAAAATCTTACTTAAGCAGGGGTAGCTGGCTCTCTACCACACCCTGTGAAGTGGACAGATGGTCTCAAGAGAATAAATGGGCCTCAGCAAACCTCCACTGGGATTTGACCAGCATTTGACCTGCCACCCTCAGCAGCGTAAAGTTAACATTAGCATTCTTGCCCAGGTTTTCGGGTTTGAAAAATAATTTGGGGTAACATAGGTACCTTCCTAACCACTGACTCTTTGGCAAAGCTCAGAAAGCTGTTAGTGGGAGGAGACTCCAATCTAGCTTACTTGGGAACCAAGGCTACAGACTTTAACAGGCAAGGCACAGGAATATTTATTTACTACTTTGGTATGTAGTCCACACTGAAATTTTGGGAGGTGGGGAGAACTGATTCGAGGAATCTAAATCTATATCTGTTGAGTCCTTACTGTGTGCAAGACACAATCCTAGATGCCTTAAAATGATGAGTGAATGTGGATTACTTTATTTTCATTTGTTTCATTAGTTCCAGCCTGGATTGGGTGTACATATGTGTTTATCAGGAGGATGCCCAGATTATATACATACGTCAATTATAGATTATTCATAGCACATTAGTGAATGCTGTTTTAAAGTGGTTCAGTCAATTAAGAAATGAGGAAACAATCATAAAGGAGTATACTCTCCTAAATGGCTCTTTTTCTTGGCCCCTGTTTTCCTGACACCAAGAGCTCATTAAGTAAAGCCACGCGTGACTGGAGAGTGAGTAGACCATGCACGTTGCAGCTGCCGACATAACGTCTGATTCTTTTCTGATTTAAGACCCAAAATGTTTATTTGTGACAGCTGAGGTGGGATTTATACTTGCTGCTGTAAACCCACGACACTCAAGTTAGGGCTTCAACATGGAGTCACATTCATTAGATTCCAATATGGAGTCATTCCTGCTGTAGATCAAGCTTTCTTGTGGTGTATCTTTTACTAGAAGTTGGAAAACCCACCAAGCTGAACAAATATACAGAATTTCCTGTTTAGGTGGTTTGTTTAAAAAAAAAACCAGTTATACCCTGTTTGGCATATTGCTAACACCATTCAGTTTTGCTCACTGTTTGAAAAATTCAGAAGGCCTGGGCTATATATAGCATGTAGTTGTGTATTCAGACCTTCATCCAGTTATCAGTACTTCCTCGACTCTATTAACTAAATAATGAAGCAGAGAAAGAAAGACCATTTTGTGGCTGCATTTTCCTGTAAGTTTGGCATTTTTATGAAGGATACTTTTAACTCAAGCAAAGGGATAATTACAGAATTAACCACTGGCAGAGGTTTCTCAAGAAAGACTTGGGGAGGAATATTATAACCTGAGAGTGTATGTGATTAACTGAGAAGTGTTTACATATATACACACATTTTAGAATGCAGAGTTTTAGTGCTGTTTTTGTTAGAATTCAGGATGGAGCTGTTTGTGCCTATGAGGGGACAAAGCCATTTGATAAACCTTTTGTATTCTGGCTGCCCTTGGGAGGAGTCCCTGTGTCAGCCTGGGAAAGTCGCCTAGTAGGTGTTTCAAAACTGTTTGCTTGCTGCTGCTGAATATACCCTCAATTCCTTGTGCGCCAAAGGATCAGGAAAGAGTTGCTAGATATTACGGGTTGTAGCCCCTTGAGGCAAGGCAATGCATGCATGGTCCCCAGGCTGGCCCCATTGCACACAAGGCCAGTAGAGAAAAGCTCTCCACACAGACACACACACACACACTCACTCACTCACCCCTGTAACACACACACACACACCCAGAAGTGTTCCTTAGGTTCGCACTTAGGGAAGGCCTGAAAATGAATCAGCTCCCCTGCTCCCTCTTCCCAAGGGAATTTGTGGAATATACTTAATTGAGTACAAAATAATAAAGCCAGTTGCAATGGGTTTTGATCGCCTGCAATGCAGGAGACCTGGGTTCGATCCCTGGGTCAGGAAGACCCCCTGGAGAAGGAAATGGCAGTTCACGCTAGTATTCTTACCTGGAAAATCCCATGGACAGAGAAGTGTAGCCCTATAGCAGGTCACAAAGAGTTGGACACGACTGAGCGACTAACATACACACACACACACACACACACACACACACACACACACACACACATGCACACTCCAGTTCAAAGACTTAGTTGGGCTCTCAATGAAATAGTCTTCGCTGCTCCTTGGCTTTTCCAGGTTTGGAAAAGGAAGGATCTGTCTGCAAGCCCAGTGCAGAGGTTACTTAGAAGCACCAAATAGTAGAATTTGTTTCTTAAGCTGAATGTGTTAAACAAATTTATCATACAAACTTTTAAATAATTATTTCACTTATCCATATTTTAAGAACATTTCTTGACATCAGTAATATAAGTCTACATAATCATGTTTAACGACTGCCAAAAATTACACTGTGGGTGGATTATAGCTAATCATCCTTTATTGTTTGATACCTTGAGAAGCTATAATTTTGTGGCATTCTGAACACAAGCTCTCCCGGACAGTAGCTACTGGCCATCTGTGGCTATTTACATTTACATTTAAATTAATTCAAAAATTAAAATTAATTAAAAATCAGCTCCTAAACTGCACTTGCCACAGTTCAGGTGCTCAATAGCCACATGTGTCTAGTAATTGGCAAGTAGGACAGCACAGAGAGCAAATTTCCATCACTGCTTAAAGTTATTTTAGACAGTGCAGGTATAAACATGGATTGGAATGAACATCTTTGAGCAGGTACTTTCAAACTTGCTAGATTGACCATCTAGGATAAATTTGTAGCACCAGAATTGTTTGCTCCAACATTAGATACGTATTTAGCATTAAAAGTTCCCCTTAAACCTGATGTTAAATTGCGCTGCAGAATGTTATTACCATTTACTGTTTCGTCACCAGAATGTGTGCGTGTTCCTCTCCCCACCCCGCATCCAGCACTGGCAATTAATATTTTTTAACCTTTGCAATCTGATAGGTGATCAAGGGCATAACACTCTTCTAATTTGCATTCCTTTCATTAGTCTTGAAGTGGAACAAGTTTGCATGTGTGATTAGCTATTTGTATTTCTTCTTTTGAGGATTCGAGTGAACCTTCTTACAGACTTATTTCCTGGTTTGTAATCCTCGCACTAACGGTCTCTAGCCCTAAGATTCTGTTTCGATAAGTCTGGGGTGGGGCCAGGCATCTGTATTTTTAAAAACAACCCAAGGTGATTTTGATGTGCACAGTGCACAGAAACACAGATCTAGGCCACTTGCCTACTCAAGGCAGGAATGTCCCCTGTACCACCCCTGACAAACGGGGACTAGCTTCTTAGCCACTCTCCGCCTATGAGAGGGCTGGGTAAAAATGTTGTGCTGAAATGTGTTTTCTTTAAGTTCCACTGCTAGGCTAGGCCCAGCTCTGCTGTTTGGAGCCACACAGAATGTTTGCTTCCTCTTTCACATGACAACCCTTCAAATATTTGGAGACTGCCACCATGGCATTTTAAAATTCTCTCTTCCCAAAGCCAAACAGCCTTCATTTTGTTCCTTCCTCACATGATTTGGTTTCAAGATGCTTTACCATCACATTTGTCTTGTTTGGGCTCCTTTCCAAGGTTTCAGTGTCCTCCTTAAAATATGGAAGGCAGAGCCCAGGTTCAAGAGTCAGACCTGGGCTTGAATCTGCCCTCTGTCACCAGCTTGCATTGTGAACTGAGGCAAGTAACCAGATCTTGTTGTCCTCATCTGTGAAATGGGGGTAGATAGTTGTCCTAACCTTGTGGAGTTCTCGTGGGGTCAAAGAAGGTAATATTTGGAAAGTGTCTGATGTATAAGTGATTCATAAAGGTAAGTCCCTGACTTCTTGACTCATATCCAAAATGCATATGAAATACTGTTACTAGATTTCTCTATAAAAAAAACTGTATTCTGGAAGGGTCTAATACAGATTACAGTAAAGAAGGGAGCAGTATTTCATACCCATTTTGGATATGAGCCAAGAAGTCAGGGACTTGGCAGCAGATACACTGTAAACAATATGGAGGATGGGACCGGGTGCTGGGTGCCTGGAGGCCAGGTAACTAGTTAAAATGTAGCTCTATGGCTCTGAAGAGGGACAACAAAGGCATAACTGAGGCAGTGACAATGGAGATAAGGCAAAAGAGAAGCGATAAAATCAACAGGATTTAGTGATGTCTTGAAGGGGGCATAGGAGTGGGGAAAGGAAGAAGTGGGAGGGAGAGAAAGTGGGATGGGGAGAGGTGGAGTCAAGATGGCTGAAGTTTGTCCACCCGGGTGATCTGCAGGATCAGCGTGTTCCATGAGAGGGGAAGGGAGAGAGTGTGTAGTGTTGTGTTTTGGCAAAAGACTGGGGTTGTTGAGGGCCAAAAGAGTGTCCCAGATGGGATTAGGAAGGGGAGGAAGAGCCAGGGTTGAGCAGCTGGTGAGGTGAGATTGTAGGAGAGATTAGCTGATTGAAGAAGTTTGCACCTTTGGGGGTGATTAGGGAAGTGGGAGGCCGGGCAGCAATAGCGGCCTCTCCAGACTTCATGGGAAGTTAGGTCACCCTCGAACAGCCTCCTCTCCAAGGGCTCAGCCTCACTAGCCTCTTTCCCCCAAAGAGGCTGGAGGTTTCCTGCCGTGGAGGGAGTGTCAGGCCCGGAAGGGAGATGAGATGTATGCAAATGACTGAAATAGAGAAGATGGTGGTGTGGCTTCTCTCTTCAGCTAGTTACATCATTTCTGCCCAGGGCCCTGTGACGATCCTTTTTGTGATCCTTAAGGGTTTTTCAAGAGTTTGATCCTTCTGGGCTCAACAGTGTTAGTGTTAAATGAGCCTCTGCTAATTAAGTGTTCCTCTTGGCATTGCCCACATTTACTGAACTACAGAGGCCTTTTTTTAAAAAAACGTAAGAATGGAGAAAGTAAACGGCAGTTGTCTGACACTCATCTTGCCATTCCTTGACTTGACCTCTGTGAGCTGCCGAAGTCCTTGATATCTTCCTAGACCCCCAGCGCTCCACCCTGGGAGCCCCTGTTGCTCCTTTGTTGGAATTCCATTCAGAGGTGTCTTCACCTCTCTGCTTTTGCTTTCTTCTGACACATAAAATCATAAGTATGTTGAAAAGTTGTTAGTTTTTTGTGTGTGTGCCATTTTCTTTTTTCTTTCTTTCTGAAACACAGAAGGGAAGGCCAGAAACCACAGACGGGAGAAAGCGCGAGAGCGGTTTCCCCTTTTCTGTAAATCCTAACGGTCATTTGATGATACATCTCTGTTTGGGATTTATATCTCTTGGTTTCCTTCAGCTTTTGTCAGACTGCAGCGGGGTTCATGGTAACGTTAGCATGTCACTTATATCAGCTCAGAGCCAGATGCCTTTCCAACTCTTGCAGGGCCGCACCCTGCAGGCTCCCAGAGCAGTAACTGGGGCAAAGGGACAGTTTCATTCAGCTCCGTTGCCTGTGACTCGTGTTTAGTAGGGCAGAGTAGGCTCTGAAAGCTTACGGCCTGGGTTCAAAGTCCAGCTTAGTGGCTTATTAGCTGGGTGATCTTGGGCCAGTTTTTTAACCTTCTGGGCCTCGAGAACCCTCTTGTGGGTTTGTTGAAAGGCTTCAGCGAGTTGCATGTGAAGCACCGGGGGCCAGGGCTTGGCACATGGAGGGCACTGAATGACTGTTGGCCTGCATTATTTTTCCTGGGCTTGATGGTGTGCAGGAGGTCTTTTGTGTATGTGTGACAAGTCAACAGACAATAGTAAATGGGTAGAAGGGAAGCAGGTACCCTTGCCTTAAAAAAAAATGTATTCATTTCTTTTTTTTTTAATTTTATTTTATTTTTAAACTTTACAATATTGTATTAGTTTTGCCAAATATCGAAATGAATCCGCCACAGGTATACCCGCGTTCCCCATCCTGAACCCTCCTCCCTCCTCCCTCCCCACACTCTCCCTCTGGGTCGTCCCAGTGCACCAGCCCCAAGCATCCAGTACCGTGCGTCGAACCTGGATTGGCGACTCGTTTCATACATGATATTATACATGTTTCAATGCTATTCTCCCAAATCTCCCCACCCTCTCCCTCTCCCACAGACTCCATAAGACTGATCTATACATTGGTGTCTCTTTTGCAGTCTTGTACACAGGGTTATTGTTATCATCCTTCTAAATTCCATATATATGCGTTAGTATACTGTATTGGTGTTTTTCTTTCTGGCTTACTTCACTCTGTATAATAGGTTCCAGTTTCATCCATCTCATTAGAACTGATTCAAATGTATTCTTTATAATGGCTGAGTAATACTCCATTGTGTATATGTACCACAGCTTTCTTATCCATTCATCTGCTGATGGGCATCTAGGTTGCTTCCATGTCCTGGCTATTATAAACAGTGCTGTGATGAACATTGGGGTACACGTGTCTCTTTCCCTTCTGGTTTCCTCAGTGTGTATGCCCAGCAGTGGGATTGCTGGATCATAAGGCAGGTCTATTTCCAGTTTTTTAAGGAATCTCCACACTGTTCTCCATAGTGGCTGTACTAGTTTGCATTCCCACCAACAGTGTAAGAGGGTTCCCTTTTCTCCACACCCTCTCCAGCATTTATTACTTGTAGACTTTTGGATCGCAGCCATTCTGACTGGCGTGAAATGGTACCTCATAGTGGTTTTGATTTGCATTTCTCTGATAATGAGTGATGTTGAGCATCTTTTCATGTGTTTGTTAGCCATCTGTATGTCTTCTTTGGAGAAATGCCTATTTAGTTCTTTGGCCCATTTTTTGATTGGGTCATTTATTTTTCTGGAGTTGAGCTGTAGGAGTGGCTTGTATATTTTTGAGATTAGTTGTTTGTCAGTTGCTTCATTTGCTATTATTTTCTCCCATTCTGAAGGCTGCCTTTTCACCTTGCTAATAGTTTCCTTTGATGTGCAGAAGCTTTTAAGTTTAATTAGGTCCCATTTGTTTATTTTTGCTTTTATTTCCAATATTCTGGCAGGTGGGTCATAGAGGATCCTGCTGTGATGTATGTCGGAGAGTGTTTTGCCTATGTTCTCCTCTAGGAGTTTTATAGTTTCTGGTCTTACGTTTAGATCTTTAATCCATTTTGAGTTTATTTTTGTGTAAGGTGTTAGAAAGTGTTCTAGTTTCATTCTTTTACAAGTGGTTGACCAGATTTCCCAGCACCACTTGTTAAAGAGATTGTCTTTAATCCATTGTATATTCTTGCCTCCTTTGTCAAAGATAAGGTGTCCATAGGTGTGTGGATTTGTCTCTGGGCTTTCTATTTTGTTCCATTGATCTATATTTCTGTCTTTGTGCCAGTACCATACTGTCTTGATAACTGTGGCTTTGTAATAGAGCCTGAAGTCAGGTAGGTTGATTCCTCCAGTTCCATTCTTCTTTCTCAAGATAGATTTGGCTATTCGAGGTTTTTTGTATTTCCATACAAATTGTGAAATTATTTGTTCTAGCTCTGTGAAGAATACCATTGGTAGCTTGATAGGGATTGCATTGAATCTATAAATTGCTTTGGGTAGTATACTCATTTTCACTATATTGATTCTTCCAATCCATGAACATGGTATATTTCTCCATCTATTAGTGTCCTCTTTGATTTCTTTGACCAGTGTTTTATAGTTTTCTATATATAGGTCTTTAGTTTCTTTAGGTAGATATATTCCTAAGTATTTTATTCTTTCTGTTGCAATGGTGAATGGAATTGTTTCCTTAATTTCTCTTTCAATTTTCTCATTATTAGTGTATAGGAATGCAAGGGATTTTTGTGTGTTGATTTTATATCCTGCAACTTTACTATAATCATTGATTAGTTCTAGTAATTTTCTGGTGGAGTCTTTAGGGTTTTCTATGTAAAGGATCATGTCATCTGCAAACAGTGAGAGTTTTACTTCTTCTTTTCCAATTTGGATTCCTTTTATTTCTTTTTCTGCTCTGATTGCTGTGGCCAAAACTTCCAAAACTATGTTGAATACTAATGGTGAAAGTGGGCACCCTTGTCTTGTTCCTGACTTTAGAGGAAATGCTTTCAATTTTTCACCATTGAGGATAGTGTTTGCTGTGGGTTTGTCATATATAGCTTTTATTATGTTGAGGTATGTTCCTTCTATTCCTGCTTTCTGGAGAGTTCTTATCATAAATGGATGTTGAATTTTGTCAAAGGCTTTCTCTGCATCTATTGAGATAATCATATGGTTTTTGTTTTTCAATTTGTTAATGTGGTGTATAACATTGATTGATTTGCAGATATTGAAGAATCCTTGCATCCCTGGATTTGGCTATGCTGGGTCTTCATCGCGTCGTGCGCTTTTCTCTAGTTGCAGCAAATGGGGGCTACTGTCTGGTTGTGGTACTCAGGCTTCTCTTTGTGGTGGCTTATCTTGTGGAGCATGAGCTCCAGACACACAGGCTTCAGTGGTTGTGGCACTTGGGCTTAGTTGCTCCATGGCATGGGGGATCTTCCCAGACCAGGGATCAAACCCCTACCTCCTGCACTGGCAGGTGGATTTGCAGGTGGATTCCCACTGAGCCACCAGGGAAGCCCTGTTGTTGTTCAGTTACTCAGTCATATCTGACTCTTTGAGATCCTATGAACTGCAGTACACCAGGCTTCCCTGTCCATCACCAACTCCTGGAGCTTACTCAAACGCATGTCCATTGAGTTGGTGATGCCATCCAACCATCTCATTCTCTGTTGCCCGCTTCTCCTCCAGCCTTCATTCTTTCCCAGCATCAGAGTCTTTTCCATGAGTCTTTTTCCATCAGGGTCTTTTTCCATGAGTCGTCAGGGTCTTTTTCCTTCGCATTAGGTGGTCAAAGTATTGGAGCTTTAACTTTGGCATCAGTCCTTCCAATGAATATACAGGGTTGATTTCCTTTAGGATTGACTGGTTTGATCTCTTTGCAGTCCAAGGGACTGTCAAGAATCTTCTCCAGCACCATAGTTTGAAAGCATCAATTCTTTGGTGCTCAGCCTTCTTTATCATCCAACTCTCACATCCATACATGACTCCTGGAAAAACCATTGCTTTGACTATACAGACTTTTCTCAGTAAGGTGATGTCTCTGCTTTTTAATATGTTGTCTAGGTTTGTCATAGCTTGAAGGTTAGGAATCCGTACTCTTGCTTTTTTATTTCCTTGCTCCAGGTAATGCCCCAGAGGGTGAGCTACATACATGGCTGAGCTAAGAATCATTCCCTCTTGGCAGAATAAGCTGGCTGCCCATGAGGTCCTGGGGAACCGCCATTCTCAGGTGGACGGGGTCATATCAGAGAGCCCAGTGGATGTGAGGTAGGAACAAAACAAAAACTCTGGGTTTTTGGCAGTTCCTGCTTTCAGACTAGCCAGATGAATGAGTGGGAAGGCTAGTTGTCTAGTGGGGAAGAACATCCCATCCCATGTCCGGGGAAGGTTCTCTGGTCTGGGGAACTTATGACTGGCTCTTTATCATGGTTCCTGCAAAAGCGTGGCTAGAAGAGCACTGGGCTCTGTATGGAAGACTAGAACTTCAACAACCCTTCCTTTCCCTCTCAAAACTTTATTAATCTTCATTTCATGCATTCATCCTTACTTCAAAAATAATCAAATGAATATTGACATTCAAATGCCTTTTTAAAGATGTATTGTGGAAACATGTAATTTTAGTGGGCACGTTTCAAGCTTAAAGGTCTCCTAAGAAATTAATTCTTGCCTGGAGAATCCCAGGGACAGGGGAGTCTGGTGGGCTGCTGTCTATGGGGTCACACAGAGTCGGACACCACCGAAGCGACTTAGCAGTAGCAGCAAGAAATTAATGTCCTTTTCTACCCAGTTATCTTGGTTTTGCAGTAGCAGGGTCAGTTCTATTAGGAATGGTGTGGAGAGGTTTCCATTGTGGTTGATACGGTAGAAAACATGCCAATTGTTCCAGGGATGTGAGGTTTACCTATTGTCTATGCAGAGCCTCACACAATCACGCCAAAATTTGCTATTAATGATTTCCTGCCATTCTTTGCCACTTTATTTTTATTGCCCATTGAGTTTATTGTTGACAGGAAGTTATATTTTGGCCTTTCTCAACAGCTTATGTCAGATTGTGTTATGTTTCAAGCTGCAGAGAAATGTTTGAAGGTACTCTGATACTTCAGTTTTTCCCTCCTGTTGCTTTCCCTAGTGGCTTAAAGATTGGACTGGGTGAGATTTAACTAAGAAGTCAAGTGTTCTTCTAAGCCTCTGAGACCAGAACATCTTTATTTGAAGTGCTTCGGTGAAGTGGGTCAGGAGGCTGGGGAATGCCTTTGTACGAAATGGTGGTTGGACAATGAAAAGCCCTTGTATTTTTATAGCCCTGATCTTAGGAAGAGTTTTAAAAAACTGCAGCTATGTCTCTGACCTCCCTCACATGTTCTTCCAGGTCACTATGAAATGCATACTGCATTGCCGTCACCTCTCTCCCATCAGAAGGGAACAGAGGCATGGTTTCAAGTGAGGCAGGCTGTAGGCAACCCATGTTTGCTAAATGACAGAACAGGTAATGAACTCCAGGTGTTTCAATTTCTTTGGCCTCATCAGGTAAAGAAGCACTAGCTCCCGGGCCAGATTCCACAATAGATTGGGTGGAGGAATCTCTTTTAGTGTGGTTTGGGTGATGATCTCCTCCTATTGGGAAACAGTGTTTATTTCTGAACAAGCTTAGGTCTCTTTTATGGGAAAGTAGAAGGTGAGGACAGAAGGAAAAAAAGAGGGGTGATGTTGTTATTGAGCAATGCAGGCAAGATCAGTATAGATTTTTCCTTGCCAAAGTCAGCCAAAGGATTTTGAGAACTGTTTGCCGTTGGCCGTTCTTCCTTTCTTTGCTGTTTGAATAATGATATGGGGGAAAAAATATCTCCAGGACACTGGTTCAGCTGAGGTACATGGGATCATTTTCAGGGAACTGTTTTTTATGTTTTTTTTTTTTTTTTTCCCAAGCAGGTTAGTGCTGTCCAAAAATAACAACATATATATTTCTCTCCATGCCTTTTATATGAGCAGTTTAGTTTTCCCACTTGTCAAACTGCCAGATTTACGCCTTACAGGACCTGTTGTCAATGTTCATGGCATGAGTAGAAGAATGTTGTTGGCAAAACCAGTTTATTTTCATAGGTTAACAAGTTCTCAAGGCTTCGGTCCATTAAATGATTTCCTAGAGACCTGAAGGAGGGCATACCACCTTCTAAGTTGCCTAACTTCCCACCCAGAAAGAACTGAAATCCAGGAGGGCTCTCCATCAACTGTTGCAAACACTGAACCAAACAGTAATTGGAAAGCTCATAGGCGCCACAGCTCTCTTCTGCCAGCAGAGTGTTTAGCTCATGCTCTAGTGCTTGTGCCGCAAAGAAGGTACTCCCTGCTAACCTGACCCTGGGGGAGAATCACTCCTCCACTGCTGGTGAGCCACGTGACTGCTTACAGAGGAGTTCTGCCTCTGTCTTCCCCTTCCAAACAAAATGAAATGGTCTGGCTGAATTCTCACTGGGGAAGTCAGAGGAGAATTCTGCAGGGCTTTCTCACTTCAGTTCTGTGATTGATGCCCAGCTCCCTCGCCCTGCTACCTCAGTGTGGAGTGGGAGCTACTCGGATGTCCACTGCCAGCCTGGCATCACCCCAGGTGCAGAGCCCGAAGCAGGGGACATTGGAAAACTCGTTGTATTCAAAGCTTGGGGGCTGGGCCTTAAGTCATCTAGGCTGTTGGTTCTGCCCTGTCAAATCCACTGCTGGTCCCTGGGTTTGATCTTCTTTCTTGTCCCCAGGGGTTGCTGTCCCTGTGTCCTGGGCTTGACCCCGTATCTAACCCTCTGTCTTGGTTTGCCAGTCAAGTGCCCAGTTCCTCTAGGAGGGTTCTCATCTTGTTGCTGATCCTGAGGAGGACTGCCCTACCCTCACAGTGACTGCACAATAGCTTGAGCTTAGCAGGAGGTCTGCTTAGAGAACTCAGAAGAGGCAGAATACTTCCATGAGGAGTTCTAGCGGTGGCCCTGCTGAGATGTGCACCAGACGCATGGTCTGTTAATTTCCTCTGGCCACTAGAAACATTGCCACAAACTTAGTGTCTAAAGCAGCACTGCTGCTACTGCTACTGCTAAGTCGCTTCAGTTGTGTCCGACTCTGTGCGACTCCATAGACGGCAGCCCACTAGGCTCCCCCGTCCCTGGGATTCTCCAGGCAAGAACACTGGAGTGGGTTGCCATTTCCTTCTCCAGTGCATGAAAGTGAAAAGTGAAAGTGAAGTCACTCAGTTGTGTCCGACTCTTAGCGACCCCATGGACTGCAGCCTACCAGGCTCCTCTGTCCATGGGATTTTCCAGGCAAGAGTACTGGAGTGGGATGCCATTGCCTTCTCCGCTAAAGCAGCACAGGTTTATTAAACTCACTGTCCTGGAGGTTGGAAGTCTGAAACAGGTTTCACTGGGCTAATGCCAAGGTATCTGTAAGTCCTCACTTCCTCCCAGAGGCTCTAGGCGGGGAGCTCTTACGGTGCCTTTTCCAGTTTCTGGAGGCTGCCTACATTCCTTGACTCATGGCCCCTTCCTCTGTCTTCATGCCAGCAATGTCTGGTCAGGTCTTTCTCACATCGTGTCATAGTGACACTGCTTCTGTCATCACGTCTCCTTCACTGATTCTCACTCTCCTGCCTTCCTCCCTCCCTCACTTAGAAAGACTCATGATTACATTGGTCCCACCAGGATAACTAGTGAGGGTAATCTTCTCACCTCAGAGTCCTTAATTTAATCACATCTGCAGAATCCCTTTGCCGTGTAATATAACATAGTCACAAGTTCCAGTAAATAGGAAGGGGGCATCTGCCTAGTGCTCAGGCATTGCTGGAAGTTGAGGAATGGTGATCTTATGGTGGATGAGGAACACCATAGGGTCTGGAGGAGGGTCTGATAGACTGGCACACTGTGAACCAGGTGCAGAAATCTTCACAGAATTAGAATGAGAAAGCACAATCCCTTTTGAGAATTTTGGCCGGAAGAAAGCAATATAGGTTTGCAGTCTGCAATTTCAGTTTGGATGTTTTCTTAAATTCTTCATAATTAAAAAAAAAATTTTCCCACACAAAAGTCTCTCAGTCTGGAGTTCTTGTAAGTGGGCACTGCTTTCAGACTTGAGGTGTTTCAAGATACAAGCTGGCCAGACACTTAGCAGGCATTTGGCCAGTTCAGGCCTATGGAATTTTCCACCCTCAGCTAAAGTGTAAAGAGGTAAGGGTGTGTGTGTGTGTGTGTGTGTGTTTAAAAGAGAAAAGGATGGTTTCAAATCACAGAGAATAACTGTTTCACTGACAAGCCCAAGACACCTGTCATTTGTCCTGTGGAGATGCACTTCACTCATCCTGATGGTCAAGTTAGACTGGCCATGGCCCTCCTGCATATTCAAGGTAATTGATGGACTCTTTCCCAAAAATGGGTTTCTAAAACACATGATTAGAGAAGCAGAGGGAAGGACTGGAAAATCTCTCTGATTCCTTCTGGCTTCATGATGGTTTCAGTTGAGAGAGAAATTGAAACTTCCTCTCTCATTCACCAAGTCCAGTCACTGCCATCTTAGACACACCACAAAAGCTTCCTGGCTGATCACATTTTCATCAGCCCTCCGAACACTGGCTATAACAATATCCATGATGAGCTGATGGCAGAGAGCCCGACTGCCCTGAAGAAGCACTCTATCATCGATGTGGATTGCATTTTCTATTTTTACATCAGTTCTAATTGGTCATGGCTATATTTCTCTGAGGGCTGGCCTATCTTTTTCCAGGCCCTTGAATAACTGGTTGAAATGTACTAAAAAAATTATGTAAATCTGGGGGTTGGCAAGATTTTGATTAAAAATCTTATAGACAAAATATACATTAACCATCTTCCCTTTCTCTTGTTCCATTTTTCCTTTCCTTTCTGCTTAACAGGAAAACTGTTCCAATTCTCCTTATAAGCCATCTCCATAAAAAAATTCAGATGTTTTCAGTGGAATTATCATAAAAATTTTTTCCTAATGTATTTATATACTGCTTATCTCTAGAATGTGAAAGGGTATTAACTGTAATCCTATTTAAATCTTTAGAAATGGATGTTCATTTTCATGTTACAGGCTCTTGCCCTTCAACCTGGCTTGTTTTATTGCAGTTAATTTCACATTATTTTACTGACTTACTCCTTTCTAGTTTGGGTTTTTTTTTTTCTTTTTTAGTAGCCCTCATCTGAATTATGGCTTATGGGCAGTAGGCATTAGATCAATGAGCTTCGTGACAGAGTTGATGCCTCAGGACTCTGGAACATCTGGGAGTGTGGTATATACCAGAAGCAACAACAGAGCAAATGTGTTGTTTGTGAGTGAGTGAAAGAAGAGAGAGAAAGAGAGAGAGAGAGAGAGGCAAGCTGAGCTGTGAGAGATAGCAAGCTGCCTGAGCTGAAGGAAAAGATAGATACTTTGCTTTGGGTCATGCTAAAATCCCAAAGGAAATGCTTCTAGAACTGTTGCTTAAATTGAAGAGAAGCAGAGAATCTATTTCCACTGATTTCTTTTTAATGGATTAAATCTACTTAGAGCAAAGTTGGGGGTGGGGTGGGGGAAGGGAGACAAAGATTTAATCTGAAGAAACTAAAGGATAAAAATAAGTTAAGACGGAAGGAAGGGATTTTTTCCCCCTCATTATAGTAGACCAGGAGTCCAGAGATTAAAATATTAACTATTTAATGAGAGTAGCCAGTATATCTTTAGATTCAGACAGGAATAAATCTACCCCTGTAGAAACCATACTAGGCAAATGGGAAAGTTGTGGGTGGGACCAGAGTGGGGGTAAGTAGACATTCAGGAGATGATAGCAGCACACCCTGTCACCTCAGATAATTCAAGACCTTGAATTAATTAGTGAAGGAGTGCGCAGGACACTTGTGTACAGTTCTCTGCTGTATATGATCATTGGGACCCAGTTCTCCAACTCGAGAGTTCAAGATTTGAAACCTGCAAAGGCCAGATTTCTTTTGGGAGTCAAGGGTTGGCTGGCTCTCACGTCCTCCATCTTCCTGTAGAAGAAGGGCCACAGTTCACAACAATCCAGACCCGTATTTCTCAAGGCAGCAAACTTGGCTAGACAGGAATGTCATGGAGACTGCCGCTGAAGCCTTGAGACTTGCTCTGAGCTCAGCGCCCACTGGAGCTGGATTCCTTTGGCTGACTTCGTGCTCTCCTTATCAGATTTCCTTTCTTTCTCTTTCTACCTTCAACTGTACCCTGACTGTTCCCCCCTCATTTTGATTTTCCTCAGTTGCTGTTCCCATCAGCGCTCACCTCTCTGTACTGCAGCCTTCCAGAAAAAGCTTCTGTAGATCTGGATCTCTGGCTCCAGTTGCACCACAACTTTCCCATCTCCAGCCCCGTGCTCTGGAAACTTCCTTCCACTGTGGGCACTTTCTTACTCGCCCTTTTCATCTTTTTCTCACCTCTTCCTTCCCTCTCCCCCATGTTTGGCCATAAAGTGTTCTCCATGGGACAAGGCCATCACTGTGTTTATTTTTTTTAACCTTTTCTGTAGCCAAGGATGGAAAATTCCAAAGGCCTGAGCTAGTGATGGCTGGGTTTCTTTTCTGGAAATTCAATGGCCTGGATGCTAAGGGAATGTCGTGGAGCTACACATCTGGCAAGGTTGTCCCCTAAAATGTCCTGGCTTTGGATTTAGTTCCAACTAAAAGAAGCAGAGGTTCTGTCTGCGGAATTATGGAATAAGAATGAAGAGTTTAAGAAATGATATAATTACAAATCCAGAGCCCAGTTTACATCACTTTGTGTGTTTTGAGTTTTTTTTTTTTTTTTTTGCTGTGTTTCATTGGGAAAGAGTGGCCTTTTTTTGGCTTAGTAGGCGTTTCAAAAGTGAAACCTTCCACAGGAGACACAAATGAAGTTCAGTTTAATGGAGGATTTTGCTTTCTTGGGGTGGTGAGTTGGCAGAGGCCATACACATTTCATAGCAACAGGGGTTATTGCAGAGTCTCCCGGGGGGCACCAGAGTCCTCCCAGTTGACACCAGGTGGAATGGAGCAGGGCTGCCCCACTGTCACGGTTCTTGTCCCTCCCCTGGAGAAATCCCTTAGGCAGGATCTTGTCTCCATGTCCCTAGAGTATGACATACCAGAGTGGATCATCATCTTGGCAACAAGCAAAGCAGTTACTGTCTTGAAATAGCTAGAAACTGACCTCCCATTCTGCTCCCTCTCAGGAAAGATGAGGGAAAATGACAAAATCCCCAAACTCAATTCTACCTGCATTGGCTCCACATTACCGGAAAAGAGCACCCAGATTTCTTAGCAGGACTTCCTGTTCCTTCCTGTCCACCAGGAAGGCCCATCCCACTTTTGGATTCTCTTCTCCCATCACATCCCTTCCTGTTGCCTGTACTCCAGCTGCACTGGACCATTAGTGGTCCAGTAACTACTGCTCCCCCAAAACACTAAAGCTTCTCATCTCCATGCTTTCCACGTGCTGATTCCTCTTCCTAGAAGGCCCTTCCACTTCCTTCCTTGCTAAAGGGAATCTTATCTGTCTTGCAGGGTTTAGGTCAAATGGCCATCCTTCACTGCTCCCCGCCCGAATGTACACATTCGGAACAAGTTGCCCATAGCCTCTTGCTTCCTGTATTGGTTTCCTGAGACTGCCATAAAAAATTACCACCAACTCGGTGGCTTAAAAACAATGAATGAATTCTCTTATAGTTCTGGAGGCCAGAGTCCAAAATCAGTATCACTGGGCCACACTTCCTTTGGAGAATTCAGGGCCACTTCCGTTCCTTGTCTCTCCCAGGTCTGGTAGGTGCCAGCATTCCCTGTCTTGTGGCTGGATCACTCTAGTCTCTGCCTCTGTGGGTCATGTTGCCTGCTCTTTGGTAGTTGCAAATCTCCCTCTGCCTGTTTCTTTTTTCTTTTTAACTTTTTATTTTATATTGGAGTATAGCTGATTTGGTCTTCATGACCAAGATAATCATGTTGGTGTGATCACTCACCTAGAGGCAGACATCCTGGAATGTGAAGTCAAGTGGGCCTTAAAAAGCATCAGTACGAACAAAGCTAGTGGAGGTGATGGAATTCCAGTTGAGCTATTTCAAATCCTGAAAGATGATGCTGTGAAAGTGCTGCACTCAATATGCCAGCACATTTGGAAAACTCAGCAGTGGCCACAGGACTAGAAAAGGTCAGTTTTCATTCCAATCCCAAAGAAAGGCTATGCCAAAGAATGCTCAAACTACCGCACAGTTGCACTCATCTCACATGCTAGTAAAGTAATGCTCAAAATTCTCCAAGCCAGGCTTCAGCAGTATGTGAACCGTGAACTTCCTGATGTTCAAGCTGGTTTTAGAAAAGGCAGAGGAACCAGAGATCAAATTGCCAACATCTGCTAGATCATGGAAAAAGCAAGAGAGTTCCAGAAAAGCATCTATTTCTGCTTTATTGAATATGCCAAAGCCTTTGACTGTGTGGATCACAATAAACTGTGGAAAATTCTGAGAGATGGGAATACCAGACCACCTGACCTGCCTCTTGAGAAACCTATATGCAGGTCAGGAAGCAACAGTTAGAACTTGACATGGAACAATGGACTGGTTCCAAATAGGAAAAGGAGTACATCAAGGCTGTATATTGTCATCCTACTTATTTAACTTATATGCAGAATACATCATGAGAAACGCTGGGCTGGAAGAAGCACAAGCTGGAATTGAGATTGCTGGGAGAAATATCAATAACCTCAGATATGCAGATGATACCACCCTTATGGCAGAAAGTGAAGAGGAACTAAAAAGCCTCTTGATGAAAGTGAAAGTAGTGAAAAAGTTGGCTTAAAGCTCAACATTCAGAAAACTAAGATCATGGCATCCAGTCCCATCACTTCATGGGAGATAGATGGGGAAACGGTGGAAACAGTGTCAGACTTTATTTTTCTGGGCTCCAAAATCACTGCAGATGGTGATTGCAGCCATGAAATTAAAAGACACTTCCTCCTTGGAACGAAAGTTATGACCAACCTAGATAGCATATTCAAAAGCAGAGACATTACTTTGCCAACAAAGTCAAGTCTATGGTTTTTCCAGTAGTCATGTATGGATGTGAGAGTTGGACTGTGAAGAAAGCTGAGTGCCGAAGAATTGATGCTTTTGAACTGTAGTGTTGGAGAAGACTCTTGAGAGTCCCTTGGACTGCAAGGAGATCCAACCAGTCCATTCTATAGGAGATCAGTCCTGGGTGTTCTTTGGAAGGACTGACGGTAAAGCTGAAACTCCAGTACCTTGGCCACCTCGTGCAAAGAGTTGACTCATTGGAAAAGACTCTGATGCTGGGAGGGATTGGGGGCAGGAGGAAAAGGGGACGACAGAGGATGAGATGGCTGGATGGCATCACCGACTCAATGGACGTGAGTCTGGGTGAACCCCGGGAGTTGGTGATGGGCAGGGAGGCCTGGCGTGCTGGGATTCATGGGGTCGCAAAGAGTTGGACACGACTGAGCGGCTGAACTGAACTGAACTGATGGCTGATTTACAATGTTATAGTTTCAGGTGAAGGTAAAGGGACTCAGCCATACATATACATATATCCATTCTCCCCCAAACTCCCCTCCCGTCCAAGCTGCCACATTAACACCGAGCAGAGTTCCCTGTGCTATACCTTAGGACCTTTTTGGTTATCCATTTTAAATATAGTAGTGTGTACGTGCCCATCCCAAACTAACTATCCCTTCCCTCCACCCTTCCCCCTGGCAATCATAAATTCATTCTCTAAGTCTGTAAGTCTGTATCTCTTCTGTTAAAAATGTTCATTTGTATCATTTCTTTTTAGATTCTGCATATAAGGGATATAATACCATATTTATTTCTCTGACTGACTTTACTCAGTATGATAATCTCTAAGTTCATCCTTGAGGCTGCAAATGGCATTATTTCATTCTTTCTCATTCCCTCTGCCTTTTTGTTATAAGGATGTTTGTGATCGCATTTAGGCCCCACCTTGATAATCCAGAGTGATCTTGATTTCTTTATCTTGAGACCCTTATGAACTCAAACACATGTTAGAGACCCTTTGCCATAAGGTATAATTTGGGAGTTCCAGGGATTATGATGGGGACATATCTGGGTGGGGGGAGAATTTTTCAGCCTACCACTCCAGTTCTCCAGTTTTAGAGAGGACTTGATTTCATTCAGCCTCATAACTATCTATGGTTGACAACTTATCTCGTCCTGCTAAGTTGCTTCAGTCGTGTCCGACTCTGTGCAACCCCATAGACGGCAGCTCACCAGGCCCCGCCGTCCCTGGGATTCTCCAGGCAAGAACACTGGAGTGAGTTGCCATTTCCTCCTCCAATGCATGAAAGTGAGCAGTGAAAGTGAAGTTGCTCAGTCGTGTCCGACTCTTAGTGACCCCATGGACTGCAGCCTACCAGGCTCCTCTGTCCATGGGATTTTCCAGGCATGAGTACTGGAGTGGGGTGCCATTGCCTTCATTAACATGTAAATGCCTAAGGAGCAGGCAGGAGAGTAGAAGGAGCTAATGCATAGTTGTCTGAGTGCCAGAAAGGCCCAGTGATTCCTCTGACCCTCTGTGTTACCTTGGACAGGCTATTAAACTGTGTGGAAACACCTTATGCTCATTTGTAAAGAGGAAATAGTATCAACATCAGGGTGCCTTACAGAGTTGTTTACAGTAGCAAAACAACAAAAAACAACACCCCTGCCCCAGGCTTCAACAGCCTGACTGTTCAAAAGTAAGGGTTGGCAAAATTTATATCCACACACCAGAAAACCATGCAGTCAATAAAATGACATCTCTGTTTATTATTGACATGGGAAAAAGTTTAGAGTATGAAACAGCATGAAAAGTATGATTGTATTTTTTTAAAATAACACATATGTGATAATATATGGTTTTAGTTGCTTAACCACTCTGTGCCTCAGTTTTCTCACCTGTAAAATGGAGATGATGGTAGATAGATCTGACTTCACAGGGTTGTTGTAAGGATTGAGTAAAAGAATACAAGGGAACAAATAATGCCTGAAACATAGGAAGCACTGAATAAATATTTGCTGTTAGTATTATTGTTATATTCAAAGAAACATTCTCAAAGGGAATGCCTGTGTTTATAATACATGTAGGTATATAGAATATTAACAGTATGCATCTCTGAGTGCTGAGATTATGAGTAAATTTTTTTTCTTGTTTTACATTTTCTGTTCTTAAAATGTATTATTTCTGTAATCGGAAAAAGTATTGATAGAATTCAAGAAAAGCTCAGTACTTACTTTTCAGGCTTGCTATAGTTTGGTGACACATATAAATGCATATGTGTATGACATGGTATCTATATAGTAATTAGCATGGTGCTCTTATTATTAAAATATTTTTCCTATAATCTTACAGCTGCTTGTTCATTGCTTTCCACATCTCACATTCTCTCTTTTGAAGCAATAAATTTAGGATGGTCTAGAAATTGAGACTTCAATTCCTATTTGCATTTCATTTCAATCTGCTTAAGTATTCCCCTAATTTTGATCATAGTGGGTTCTCTATAAAGTGAAGTCTCAAAGGGTTTATGTGTACATACTTACACATATATGTCTGTAGATCTGCTGCTGCTGCTGCTAAGTCGCTTCAGTCGTGTCCGACTGTGTGCGACCCCATAGACCTGCATATATCTATTTAATGTTTCATATTATCTTCACAAGTTTTGAGAGGCAGAAATGCCTACCCTGAATTTTCTGAAATGTAAATTAAAATTGCTCTCACCTTTCTTGCGTGTTACCTGTGTCTTAGGTTTGTCGATACTGTAGTCATCCTTTGCTGCCATTAATATAATCAATCACTAGAGAGACTGAAATTTCAAATAAAACTATTAACGGCTGATATGCATTGATACTGAAAGGATTTATGGTTGCCATTTTCCTGATTTTGAACAGGATTACAGATTACAATAGGCTGTATCTTTGTTCTGTTATTTAAAAGCAATCTTAGATTTCTTGTGGATTTAAAACAAATGGATGGGAGAATTGGGGATGAATTAAGAGCTTGGAAATGGAAGGTCTTGCCTCTGACATTTCAAATAATTAGATGATGCTGCAGATCTTGATAGGCAGGACCTCTTTTTCCCTTTTCCCTGTGTGCTCCCCCTTTTTTTCTATCAGTATGCACATGCTTGAATTAATTTCTTTTTGGTTGCTTTTGTACTCTGTCTTTTCCCCACCACATTTCATGCTCCATTTTATTTCTAGCACCCATTCTGATCATAATATAAAAGTGGTTTATAAAAATTGATTTGTTGTATTTAAACTGAGCTTTGAATATTTTCATAACTTAAAAGTAGAGGAGAGGGAGGGCTGAATAGGGTGAGTGCAGAGGAATTTTAAAGCAGTGAAACAATTCTGTATGATACTCTACTACTACTACTACTAAGTCACTTCAGTCGTGTCCGACTCTGTGCGACCCCATGGACTGCAACCTACCAGGCTCCTCCGTCCATGGGATTCTCCAGGCAAGAGTACACGAGTGGGGTGCCATTGCCTTCTCCGACTAGTGGGAGATAAATATTGTTATGTATTTGTCCAAACCCGTAGAAGGTACACCACCAAGAGTGAACCTTAGTGTAAGCTATAGGCTGCGGGTGATTAACATGCATCAGTGATGGTTCATGGATTGTAACGAATGTACCACTCTGGTAGGGGATGTTGACGATGGGAGGGTTGTGCTGTACGTGTGGGCAGGGGGTACATGGGAACTGAACTCTCTGTACTTTCAGTTTTGCTGTGAACCTAAAATTGCTTGAAAAACTAGTCTATTAAAAAAACACCACACATGAAATATTTTATTTTTAGAAAAATAAACGTAATTCTTTTCTGCTTGTGTGGATCTTTAATTTTTTTTTTCTTTGCCTGTTAGCTGTCCTAATTTCCTCCCCGCCCCCGCCCCCCAATCCCTGGAATGATATGGGTATTGAAGAACCACATGAAGAGGTACCTGTAATTAAATTCAAGCTTTGGTACAGCTGTGTTTGCTCAATGAAGCTCATGTGCAAATCATATCATTTAGCATACATTAGGGGAATCTGATTTTTGAATATGTTTGATTGGAATTCTTTGGCGAAGCAAAGAAAATCCTTTTGTAATGCAAATCACCACCCACAAATTTTTATCTTTTGTAAGGTAGGATTTAATGCTTTAAAGTTGAGACTGTTGCTTTGCCATTTACAATCAGATTGTTTTGGTGGCTGGGAGTGAAGAATCGCTCTGGGAAGTTGTATTAACTCTTTCAGGCCTGAGGAAGCCATTTAGTCAATTATTGTTTCTGGGAACTAAATAATACCCTTGTCACCTGAAAGATTTAAAATAGCCTTTGTAAGTGGCTCCTTAGTCTCTGAAAAAACATGACTCATTCTTTCATTGTAATCTGACAGAAATCCAAGTGTCAGAAGACTCTGGGAAATGGACTTAAGTTATACTTCTAAACATCAATACTAGAGCTTTTAAATATTAGGAAACCAATTATGATATGGGTGAAAAGTTGATGTTGGAGCCACTGTATTAGGATGTGGATGAACGGGCAAGGGGTGGATTGGCAGTCCTTTCTAGAATATTCCTTGGGAAATTCTTGTTGGTGGCATTAAGAGTCTTGTGCTCCAGTTGAATTCTGTATACCATGGATTGTCTTATTCTTTTGCCCACCCTGACCCCTCCATTTCTGATTGCCTCATGGTTACACATGACCTGATAACATTTCTTTTGCCAGCTTTACTGAGTGTTGCTTCCCCCATAGCAGTCTTTGGATCCATCTTCTGCAGTGAAAGGAGACTAAGGGTATTAGAACAAGTCTTGCGTTAGTGCTGGGAGATAGATTGCATTCCTATACCTTTTAAAACCGACGTTCTTGATAATATAAAATGGGGCTGTGGAGGGTGAGGTTGTCCAAGTCTGGGTCAGCCATTGCCTTTCATTGACCTCGGTGGATGCCACTTAATGGGAAAATATGATCAGGGTTCACCCTATGGAATCATTGCTTAATAGTGTAGATGACTCATTGGAACTAGTGTGTTAGAAAATCACTTCCAGATGTGTCACAGAAACTTTTCCAAAAGGGAGAAATAAACTCTGGAAAACTGAGTTAGTTTTCCTTTTGATTTTTGTGATCTTAGTGCCAGAATCAAATCTTCCTGTATACAGTTAGTCAACATAGAGTACAATTCTGTTCACTTACTGTGAGATTGGGACACATGTGAGTGAGGGGCTGCCTTCAGCCCGCCTCCTTCTCCTGTATTAACTTCAGTCCTCTGGTCTCCCATCTTTTCCCAGTGATGAAGGGTCTGGAAACCTTGCCTAGTCCCTCCAGTATGAGCCTCATTCGTTATCAGTATTAGCAAATATCTATGGAACATTGCTATGTGAAGGCTCATTGCTAGGTCCTGTAAAGGATGGAAAAAATATGTAGTTGCAGAGCAGAAGTACTGGTGATACAGCAAAGTGACTGAGAATGTGAGCTGTGGTATCAGCATCTGAGTTGAAATGCCACTGTCTGGTTGGAGAATGTTGGGAAAGTTACTTTACTTTCTAAAGAAGTCTCAGTTTCTTGGTCTGTAAAATGGGACAGACAGTGATAATAATATCTACTTTGTGAGGTAAATGTGAGACCTCAATGACATAATTCATGGTAAATGCTTGGCATCAGCTACATAAGCATTAGCTATCATTATACATCTACTTTGCCCCCACGTGTAGTTTGGGTGTGTTCGTGAATGAAAGAACATGAAACATGAGCTGTTGACTGATGCCCTCCAAGAAGCAACTCCAGTGTACAGTTCTGTGAGTTGCTCTTTAAGCTGATCTCACTCCAGCAGAGAATTCGCTGGCTGGTCCTATTCAGTGAATTTTGAGTTGGGCTGTCTGAGAAGGGATAATGGGTTGTCATCTCCTCAGAGGCACACGATGACAGATCTTGTAGATCATGCAATAGTCAGAAGGAAAGTATTCATAAGTAGCCCAGCCTGGAGCCCTTGCAAAAACCAAACCCGCTTCAACAAGGTGCCATTGGTAAATAAAATCTTAGGATTTCCAGCCTACTTATTTTATCACAACTTTACCTGTCATCATACTGCATTTGAGCAGTTTTTGATTGAATATGTATTCTTCCCCCAGATCTTAAGCCAATATGTGTTTCTGTTCTAGAATACAATCAAAACATAAATATTTTTATTCTATTTGTCTGTTGTGGGTGTTAGTTGCAGCTTGCAAACCCTTAGTTACAGCAGGTGGAATCTAGCTCCCCTACCAGGGATCAACCCCACCCCTGCCACACACACACATTGGAAGCATGGAGTCTCGGCCACTGGACCAGCAGGGAAGTCCCCAAAACATTTTTAAAACTTGAAAACTGCATCAGAAGAGGAAAAGATCATACCCATGACTGTTTGGTAGAAATGGATGTCTTGGGGACTTCCCTGGAGATCCAGTGGTTAAGAATCCATGCTTCCACTGCAGGGGACATGGGTTTAATCCCTGGTTGGGGAACTAAGATCCCACATGTTGAGTGATGCTGCCAAAAAATGTTGAAAAAATTGATGTCTCTATTTTTTCTGAAGAATTAAAAATGGTTAAGAATTTGTGAGACTGCCACTGGAACTACTGTAGTGGTTAAGAGTATTCATGCCAGAGTTAAAAAGTCCTGGCTTTGACTCCTGAATGAATGAGTTTTCTATTGCTGCATAGCAAATGACCACAAACTCAGCAGCTTAAAATAACACACACTTCTTATTTCAGTTTCTCTGGGTCAGAAGTATGGGCAGGTCACAGCTAGAGTCTACTCAGGGTTTCACATGTGTTGGCAGGACTGTGTTCCTGTCTGGAAGCTTAGGGGCCTTTTCCAAGCTCCTTCAAGTTGGCGTGGTTCAGTTCCTTGTGGTTGTAGGACTGACTGGACCCATTTTCTTGCTGGCTGACAGCTGGGGGTGGCTGTCAGTTCCTAGAGGAGAGCCTCAAGTCTAGCACTGTGGACTGCTCATAATATTTCTGTCTGCTTCTTTAAGGCCAGTGGGTGAATCTCCCTCTCCAAGAAGGGCCTGGTTCCTCTCCTATGGTTCATCTGATTAGGCCAGGCCCACCCAAAATAATCTCCCTTTTGGTGACCTCAGAGTCAATTTATTAGTCACCTAATCAGGGGAATGATAGCTCATAATATTCACAGGTCTGGCTTACAATCAAGGGGAGAGAATTATATATGGTGAGCAGGCTGGGGCCAAATATCTTAGGGGGCATCATAGAATTCTGCCTACCATTCCTGTCCCACCTCCCTTAGTTTCAATTTTTCCCATTGATAAAATGTAAGTCATGATAGTATTTTCTATTCCACAGGATTATTGTGAGAATAAAATGAGATAACACATGTAATGCATTTAGCACAGCACCTGGTACTTAGCTAGCATTCAATAAATGTTAGAATTGTGGTAGAGTTGAGCTATTTTTCTTCCTCCCCTCTTAGTTTTCTTTACCCCTACCCATTCCATAATGTGATGACTTTGAAGGGTAGAGCATGTGAGCACAGGCTAAAGGAATTCAGGTGTTTTTTTTTTTCCCCTAATGATTTAATTACCAAAAAAAGGGATTTCCTAAGAAGAAAGATGAAATTTCTAAACCAGTTGTTTTGGAATGTGTAGGTGGAGGGAGGCTTCCTACAGATATCCTTCTGTTGCAGGAAGGGGGACCCCTTCCAGGGCCCGAAACTGGGCTCTTGTCTAACACTTGGAAATGAATTGTCCCAGGAGACACATATGCTGACAAAGCAAGAGATTTTATTGGGAAACGGCACCCGGGTAGAGAGCAGTAGGGTAAGGGAACCCAGGAGAACACCTCTTGATGCGTGGCTCACAGTCTCGGGTTTTATGGTGATGGGATTAGTTTCCAGGTGGTCTTTGGCCAATAATTCTAATTCAGAGTCTTTCCTGGTGGCGCATGCATTGCTCAGCCAAGATGGATGCCAGAGAGAAGGATTCTGGGAGGTGGTTGGACAGGTGGTGTCTCCTTTTGACCTTTCCCGAACTCTTCTGGTTGGTGGAGGCTTATTAGTTCCCTGTTCCTTACCAGGACCTCCTGTGGTAAAACAACTCATGCAAATAGTTACTATGGTGCCTGGCCAGGGTGGGCGGTTTCAATCAGCATGCTTCCCCTAACACTTCCAGTTTGGTTCTTTGCTAAATGAATGCGTGTACAGTACTTGATTCATGCCCTGGGGTATGAGGTATGTTTCCATGTTAGGGGGAAAGTTTCAGATATTTGTCTTCTTATGAAAGAATGGTTTGGTGGATCAGTGATTTATAATTGAGAATATCTTTGATAACAAATGCTTACTTTGTAGAGCAGGAAATAATCAATTTACTGGATCTGCAGTGGGTTAACCTTTAGTCTTAGATACTCAACAATTTAGCCTCACAATTGTCCTGAAATTTAGACTTCATGTATTCACATTCCAGGGGATTTGAGTGTTTCCAGGATCCCCAGAAGAAAATGAATATGTGGTGCTTCTTCTGATTGATTGCCTGTAGAAACTCATTAAACTTCAAAAATGTTTGGAAAATAAATTCTCACATGACAAAGAGTTGTTTAGAAGCTCCATTTTGCTGACAGGAGTAGGGAGGTGGGGAGGGAGGAGGAGGGAGAAAAGAAATGAAGGGCAGAGATACACAAAAGGCAAAATGCCTGCAATTTACAGAGGATGTCACTTGAATAGTTTGATTCTTCAAGAAGGAACTTGGCTTGGGTGTCACTTTTCACAATGAGGAGTTGAACAGTCCATTCCATTCAGTAGTAACAAATCTGTGTGTTTATCTTCCATTTGAGAAGTTTGAGTGTATATAGTCATGAACCAGCCTGAGAAACGGTGGCATGAAATGTCTGCCTGGTGGAACTGGCGGACCTTAAAAGTCTTACAGGATCCCATGTCCTCACCACCCTGCGCATTCCCATTGGGCTCACCTACCACCCCCCAGCATGAGTTCCCTTTCTGGGACTCTCACTAGCACACCAGTGTCCTACAGCACTAGCTGCCTAGTGAGAAGCCAAGCTGAGGGAGGAGATGTGAGTTGTTACCTCGTAGAAATGACCTCAGTTCTTGTTTCTTTTCCCATAAAAAGGAAGTCTAAAAAGAAGCATGAGGATTCCCATCTCCTCTATACTTTACACTGTCTGTCTACCCTCTAAAGCTTTTACCTGTGTTTTTTTCAAAAAATAAAGTTGATGAAGAACCTTTGCGTATCAGAGGATACTATCAGGAGAAAAAAGCAACCCACAGAATACCCAATAAAGGATTAATATCTAGACTATATGAATAACTCCTAACTCAACAACAAAAAAACAAACAGCTTGATTAAATAAAAAATGGGCCAGAAACTTTAGTAGACATTTCTCCAAAGAAAATAAACAAATGGCCAATAAGCACATGTAAATCAAAACCACAGTGAGATACGTCTTCACACCTACTAGGGTGGCTGTTGTCAAAGAAATGGAAAATAACAGATGTTGTAGAGGATGAAGAGAAATTGAAACCCTTGTGCAATGCTGGTGGGACTGCACAATGGTGCAGCCACTGTGGAAAGTGGCTCGGCAGTTCCTCAGAAAGTTCAATATAGAATCACTTTGTTGCAGGAAGAGAGACCCCCTTCCAGGGCCCAAAGCTGGGCTCTTGTCTAACACTTAGAAGTGAATTGTCTGAGGAGACACATGTGCTGACAAAGCAAGGGATTTTATTGGGAAAGGGCACCCAGGTGGGGAGCAGTTTGGTAAGGGAAGCCAGGAGAACTGCTCTGCCATATGGCTCAGTCTCAGGTTTTATAGTGATGGGATTAGTTTCCGGGTCATCTTTAGCCAATCATTCTGACTCAGAGTCCTTCCTTGTGGTCCATGCCTTGTTCAGCCAAGACGGATGCCAGTGAGAAGGATTCTGGGAGGTGGTTGGACATGTGGTGTTTCCTTTTGACCTTTCTTGAACTCTTCTGGTTGGTGGTGGCTTTTTCGTTCTGTGTTCCTTACCAGGACCTCCTGTCATAAAACAACTCATGTAAATTGTTACTATGGTGCCTGGCCAGGGTGGGTGGTTTCAGTCAGTGTGCTTCCCCTAACAACTACCCCCCTGAGAGACTTCATACTCAAGATATTTCTTGGAAATTGGGGCGGAGGTCTCTTTCTTCTGTAACTTCTTCCTGCTGTGCATGGGCGTAGACCTGCCTAGCAGAGCAGAAATCTCTCTCTACCTGATCTAAGTCGAGGTATTCTTTGCCTGAAACCAGCATTCACCCTTGTAATAACAACAGTTTAGCTTGAAACTGTTGGCTCCTCTCAGAGATGAAATAGACAGGGGCCAAACAGGATACCTAACAGGATGGTCATCACTGGTCCAGAGAAAAAGAAGGCAACATTTGGGGTGAGAGCTGCAGGGTGTGTGACTTTTTTTATGATTGGTGGTGAGGCAACAGAGCTGTGCTCCAGGAATCTTGTGTTCAACCTGAAGTTACCATCCTCCACCTGGGTGGGGGCTCCAGTTCTGTAGAACTCAAAGACATTGTTATGCATATTTTTTTGAGTAGGAACCGGGACCCTGTCTGGAGGCTGTACCACCCTTTGATTGTTTCTCCTGTTTCTGTATCCCCTCCCTTCCCTGATTAGCAACTGTTTGAATCTACCCTTTGGAGCTCAGGGAAGGTCAAGGAGGCTGAATGAAGCCTATATCCTACAGACAAGAAATGGAGAACACTGAACAGATCTGTACTCCAGAGCCCCAGAGAGTCCTGCTCAGTTTTAATTCAGGGAACTAGGCAGCTGTGACTGTGAGAACTTCCTGTCAAAATGGGGCATAGGACTGTCTCAGATTGGAGAATAGACACTGATTTAGAAGTATTCCTGAGTTCCAAGTCCTAGATCTGAGTCTTGTATGATTAAAATCTCAATCCCTTGGTCTGCCATTTTGGTGTAACAGACCCAATTAGAAGTGGTTGGAGGAGTGATAACTGGAATTTTAATAGACAAAATAAATCTCATTTTTTTAATAGTTTGCATCTTTTTATTTTATTTTTTTTTAATTTTATTTTTAAACTTTACAATATTGTATTAGTTTTGCCAAATATTGAAATGAATCCGCCACAGGTATACCTGTGTTCCCCATCCTGAACCCTCCTCCCTCCTCCCTCTCCATACCCTCCCTCTAACACCAATACAGTATACTAACGCATATATATGGAATTTAGAAAGATGGTAACGATAGCCCTGTATACGATACAGCGAAAGAGACACTGATGTATAGATCAGTCTTATGGAGTCTGTGGGAGAGGGAGAGGGTGGGGAGATTTGGGAGAATGGCATTGAAACATGTATAATATCATGTATGAAACGAGTCGCCAGTCCAGGTTCTTTTTTTTTTTTTTTTTTTTTTGAAGAATAGGCCTGAAACCCTGTCTGGACCTGGCACTTTGGGGAGGCTTGTAGTCAGGTAGCCAGTTGCCTAGTTTTATAAAAGGTATGGTTGCAGTTACTAGCTGCCAGCAGACGTTGTTTTGAGAATGGTGGCATCCAAGCCTGACACGACTCAGAAAACTCAAGTGTTTAGCAATACAGGGTCTAGTCTGAAATTACACCCATAGAATCACCTAGTTATTTCCTTGGATGTCTGAACCATAGGTATTCTATTTTGAAATTTAATTGTAAAATTCTCCTTAATAACCAAAGCAGATGTCACCATTAACGATGTCAGTGTTTCTCTAGGTATGAGAAGATATAAGAATTGGAACTCATAAAATCTTCTCCTGAAAAGATCTAACTACCCGAAGGCTTGTTCTGCCAGTTTTTTTTTTTTTTTTCCAGAGCACAGAGTGTCTCATTCCCAATTTCCAACCTGAACTCCTTTTAGGGGTGTTGAAGATAAGCAGCTGCAGTGGTCATGATTAATCTTTGTAAAGGTAGTTGGCAAGTGTCAGTTCTTTAGTTGGGAGAGCCCCTTCTTGGTCATAAACTTGACCATGATTTTGAGGGGGACATTTCATGACCATTTTATCCCATGGTGCTGAGAATGTCCATTCTCAGGTTTGGCAAAGATTTTGTTGACAGGCCACTCAATGTGCTGGTACTGGACTAGGCCATAAAACAGTATCCAAAATTCTCTGGACCATCTGTCTTATTAGCCTTTTGGTCCAGGAAAACATTCCCTCTTGTTGCTTCTTCCCATATCTAGAGTTACACTGTTACCATCATCGATCTCATATGGAACTATGTATTATTTTATCAGAGGCCTCATTCACACATTTGGCAGTATAAGAAACAGCAATTTTGTAAAACAGGTAAAATACAAATAACATAGTCACCAGTATTAGTAAAGTCATAAGTAAGACTTAAGCTAAGAGCTTCCATTAGATGTAGCCCAGTATATTCCAGGTCATCTGACTTAGTCTAATTTGTATGAATCTTTATCTTCCAGGGAAATTATATATTGGCACTGTCTATAAGGCACATAGCCTAGTTTTCTAATGTTACTTGATTGATTTTCCTTAGTATGATTTAACTGTTTTCAACATACAGGAGACTTTAAATCTAAATTACCATAGCCTGGTATTATCTATATAAATCTATCCCATAATTGTGGGAGATTTTTTTTTCCTTTGCTGAAACTTTGCTTATTGTTCTGATTGAGCTTGAATAATAGAAGAAAACTCAAATTTATGACCAGAGTCAGAGCAGGCATTATTAATTGGCCAGGTGAGGGGATCCCATCTAGTAATATCAATAGTGACTTGAATATGACTATAAATTTTTTTAAGTAAATTTTCTCAGGGCCAACTAGTTAGAGCCTTGAAGTAGAGAAATTTACCAAGGTAACCCAGAACTAGACACAGGTAATTGGCCACAAACCCAACAATTGGATTGATTTTTAAAACTAGCATAGTATCAGGCCTATGATAGAAAAGCATTTGATTTATATGCAAAGGTCTAAGAAGTCAAGAAAACATTATAAATGATCATATGAATCAGGTCCAGCATCTTGGGCAAACTGTCTATCTCCTCCTGGTGTAGTGTAGTTTTTCCTCTAAGTATCATTTTAAGGTGAGATCAGGTCAGCTCTCCTCTCTTTAGACCAGTCCAGTGTAGGGGCCTTTGGAAGTGGGAATTAATCTAAGAATCAATTTCACTGTGCATTAGCCAGTTAGGAGTACCTGATAAAAAGGTCCTTTCATCCAGGTTGGAGACAGTCCTTTAAATTATGTCTTTTTCCAGTCCTGGTTGCAGCTCATGAGGCATCTGATCTTCATCCAAAGATACATTATTGAGATAAGCTTCAGAAGTAAACTTAGGGTGCTCTTTAAGAATTCAGTTAAAAAAAAAAAAAGAATGAGGTGGATGAAACTGGAGCCTATTATACAGAGGGAAGTAAGCCAGAAGGAAAAACATAAATACAGTATTCTAACGCATATATATGGAATTTAGAAAGATGGTAACAATAACCCTGTGTACGAGACAGCAAAAGAGACACTGATGTATAGAACAGTCTTATGGACTCTGTGGGAGAGGGAGAGGGTGGGAAGATTTGGGAGAATGACATTGTAACATGTAAAATATCATGTAAGAAACGAGTTGCCAGTCCAGGTTCGATGCACGATACTGGATGCTTGGGGCTAGTGCACTGGGACGACCCAGAGGGATGGTTTGGGGAGGGAGGAGGGAGGAGGGTTCAGGATGGGGAACACATGTATACCTGTGGTGGATTCATTTTGATATTTGGCAAAACTAATACAATTATGTAAAGTTTAAAAATAAAATAAAATTTAAAAAAAAAAAAAAAAAAAGAATTCAGTTAAATTTTACATTAATATCAGATAACAGCAAAGAACTACCCAGGAAATGAGTCTTACTAGATTCAGACCTCCATTAACAAACTGGGATTTAACATTTATTGAAAAATCTTTTTCTTCCTAAAATTACCCTCATTTTTATCAAATATAACCAAATTAAGCCTAGTTTTTTAAACAACTTTATTGAGATGTAATTCACATAGCATAAAATCCTCTCATTTAAACTAATCACATCAATTTTTTATTTTTTAGTATATTCACAGAGTTTTGCAATCTTCACTTTCTAAAAAGGATTTTAGAAATTTATTTATTTGTGTCTGCGCTGGGTTTTTGTTGCTGCCTGAAGGCTTTTTCTAGTTGTGGCAAGTGGGGGCTACTCATTAGTTGTGGTGCACGGGCTTCTTTTGTTTTTTAATTTTAATTGGAGGCTAATTACTTTACAGTATTGTGGTGGTTTTTGCCTTATATTCACATGAATCAGCCATGGGTGTACATGTGTTCCCCATCCTGACCCTCCCTCCCCATCCCATCTCTAAGGATCATCCCAGGGCACCAGCCCTGAGCACCCTGCCTCATGCATCAAACCTGGACTGGCGATCTATTTCACATATGATAATATACATGTTTCAATGCTTTTCTCTCAAATCATCCCACCCTCGCCTTCTCCCACAGAGTCCAACAGTTTGTTCTTTACATCTGTGTCTCTTTTGCTGTCTCACATATAGGGTCATCATTACCATCTTTCTAAATTCCATATGCGTTAATATACTGTATTGATGTTTTTCTTTCTGACTTACTTTGCTCTGTATAATAGGCTCCAGTTTCATCCACCTCATTAGAACTGATTCAAATGCATTCTTTTTAATAGCTGAGTAATATTCCATTGTGTATATGTACCACAGCTTTCTTATCCATCATCTGCTGATGGACATCTAGGTTGCTTTTATGTCCTGGCTATTGTAAACAGTGCTGCAGTACTGTTTACATTGAACATTGGGGTACACGTGTCTCTTTCAATTCTGGTTTCCTTGGTATGAATGCCCAGCAGTGGGATTGCTGGGTCGTATGGCAATTGACTGTGGCTCAGATCATGAACTCCTTATTGCCAAATTCAGACTTAAATTGAAGAAAGTAGGGAAAACCACTATACCATTCAGGTATGACCTAAATCAAATCCCTTATGATTATAAACTGGAAGTGAGAAATAGATTTAAGGGGCTAGATCTGATAGATAGAGTGCCTGATGAACTATGGATGGAGGTTTGTGACACTGTACAGGAGACAGGGATCAAGACCATCCCCATGGAACAGAAATGCAAAAAAGCAAGATGGCTGTCTGAGGAGGCCTTACAAATAGCTGTGAAAAGAAGAGAAGCGAAAAGCAAAGGAGAAAAGGAAAGATATAAGCATCTGAATGCAGAGTTCCAAAGAATAGCAAGAAGAGATAAGAAAGCCTTCCTCAGCGACCAATGCAAAGAAATAGAGGAAAACAACAGAATGGGAAAGACTAGAGATCTCTTCAAGAAAATTAGAGATACCAAAGGAACATTTCATGCAAAGATGGGCTCGATAAAGGACAGAAATGGTAGGGACCTAACAGAAGCAGAAGATATTAAGAAGAGGTGGCAAGAATACACAGAAGAACTGCACAAAAAAGATCTTCATGACCCAGATAATCACGATGGTGTGATCACTCACCTAGAGCCAGACATCCTGGAATGTGAAGTCAAGTGGGCCTTAGAAAGCATCACTATGAACAAAGCTAGTGGAGGTGATGGAATTCCAGTTGAGCTATTTCAAATCCTAAAAGATGATGCTGTGAAAGTGCTGCACTCAATATGCCAACACATTTGGAAAACTCAGCAGTGGCCACAGGACTGGAAAAGGTCAGTTTTCATTCCAATCCCAAAGAAAGGCAATGCCAAAGAATACTCAAACTACCGCACAATTGCACTCATCTCACACACTAGTAAAGTAATGCTCAAAATTCTCCAAGCCAGGCTTCAGCAATACGTGAACCATGAACTTCCTGATGTTCAAGCTGGTTTTAGAAAAGGCAGAGGAACAAGAGATAAAATTGCCAACATCTGCTGGATCATGGAAAAAGCAAGAGAGTTCCAGAAAAGCATCTATTTCTGCTTTATTGACTATGCCAAAGCCTTTGACTGTGTGGATCACAATAAACTGTGGAAAATTCTGAAAGAGATGGGAATACCAGACCACCTGACCTGCCTCTTGAGAAACCTGTATGCAGGTGAGGAAGCAACAGTTAGAACTTGACATGGAACAACAGACTGGTTCCAAATGGGAAAAGGAGTCCGTCAAGGCTGTATATTGTCACCCTGCTTATTTAACTTCTATGCAGAGTACATCATGAGAAATGCTGGGCTGGAAGAAACACAAGCTGGAGTCAAGATTGCCAGGAGAAATATCAATAACCTCAGATATGCAGATGACACCACCCTTATGGCAGAAAGTGAAGAGGAACTAAAAAGCCTCTTGATGAAAGGGAAAGAGGAGAGTGAAAAAGTTGGCTTAAAGCTCAGCATTCAGAAAACAAAGATCATGGTATCTGGTCCCATCACTTCATGGGACATAGATGAGGAAACAGTGGAAACAGTGTCAGACTTTATTTTTCTGGGCTCCAAAATCAGTGCAGATGTTGACTGTGCCATGGAATTAAAAGATGCTTACTCCTTGGAAGGAACTTTATGACCAACCTAGATAGCCTATTGAAAAGCAGATATTACTTTGCCAACACATCCATCGAGTTGGTGATGCCATCCAGCCATCTTATCCTCTGTCATCCCCTTCTCCTCCTGCCCCCAATCTCTCCCAGCATCAGGGTCTTTTCCAATGAGTCAGCTCTTTGCATGAGGTGGCCAAAGTACTGGAGTTTCAGCTTTAGCATCATTCCTTCCAAAGAACACCCAGGACTGATCTCCTTCAGAATGGACTGGTTGGATCTCCGTGCAGTCCAAGGGACTCTCAAGAGTCTTTCCCAACACCACAGTTCAAAAGCATCAATTATTTGGCCCTCAGCTTTCTTCACAGTCCAACTCTCACATCCATACATGACCACTGGAAAAACCATAGCCTTCACTAGACGGACCTTTGTTTAGGTTTTCTATTAGAATACCAGGACATATTAGAATGTTAAGAACTCCATATAATTTCTAGGGTACCTATATTAGTAATATTTACCATATACTATAACGTGAGTGGATTTATTACTCATTTGATAATATTTTTCATGTAATTTAACCAACCAAATAAACACAATTAGTTTAATATTTCTCTTTGGGATGTTTCAGGGGCCCTCTGAAGTACCCCAAAGTGAGCTAGAGGTCAAAGGAACTTTAACAGAATTTGATTTAGGAAGTTTTATCAAAAAGATCAATTAAAAGGGTTTAGAATCAGTGCTGATGGGTGTATCATTTTGCTTGTTGATATGTCACAATGGGCGTATATACCGAGGCTCAGGGTCTTGTGAAAGTTAACTCCGCCATCTTGGACCTAGTTGGCTCTAACCAGTTTTCCTATGGCTGTGTCAGTCCTAACAAAATCCATTTATCTAACTAACTGTAATCCAATTTTAGAAAATACTGATCATGTATGACTCTTTTCAGTATTTTTTTATACTTTTTTTTAATTTTTTTACTGAAAACACACTTCTTTACTTTAGCAACCAGGAACTAACTTTTATATTAGCATTTTATAGATTCCTGAGCATAAATACCAGTGATAATTTCTAAAACCTTTGCTTTCTTAGAACATTTTAGGATGGCACCAAACATTATTCATTTATAGTCCCAAATCTCTTTAGTTTCTCTGTAAAAGGAAATCAGTGTTTAGTAGTAAATGTTTCAAAATCTTATTTTATTTGGAAATGACCTAACTATTCAATAGACTTCCAACACTTAGTTTAGCACAACCCTTAGAAATTTAAGTTATCCCAATCTGGAGAGACTATTTTAGACAGATATTCCCCGAAAGCATAATTATTCTTAGTAGAGTTTATCTATGGCTCACTTCTCATTTACATTTTTTTAGAAGTTTCTTCACTGGAGGTAATTTCCTTGTTGACAAACTTGTAACAGATATGATAATATTTAACATATTATACCAGGGTACAATGGAAATATTGTACTTAATGTAAATTACTCTAAGACATGTCTGTATTAGATAGATCAACAAACATTAATATCAGGTATTTAATACTGAATATTTCCCAGTTCACTTGAACTTGGAATGTATTTTTTTAGAATTATTTGATTTGTAAATGCTTACTTTTCTTTAAGCCAATTAAATACAGCTCATTTACAAATTAATCTCAAAAAATATTATCCAGAGACAAAGACATACCGAGACATATTCAGACAGACACAACACAAGATCTAGCTTCATTTTCTAAGCTTAGTCATGAATTAGATAGTACAGTATAAAATTTACAAGTTTATAGATAACAGTTGGAATAAATAAAACTTTTAAAGGCTTTTTCCCATTTTTCCTCAGTCTCAGGAGTTAGAGATGGTCTAGATAAGTGTTCCTGAGAGCCCTGGTCTCAAGGTACAGGGAAAGAAAATCAAGTTCTAACAAAATGGCGGCAGGTCTAAACCAAATGGTGGCCAGACAAAGCAAAATGGCCATCACAAATCATAACACAGAACACAGAATATAAAACATATACACACAGATATGGCAGTCCTCATCAGACACTTAAATATAAGATTACAGTCTCTCAGAAAACCTCCTATAGACACATAGAACTCCAGATCCAAGTACTAACAGAGTAAATGAAAATTTCTCGGTCTTCAAACATTTCAAAGGGAGGAAAGGAAGCCAGGTTGAAAGAAGAAGGGGGAGGAGGCGGGAGAGGAGGGCAAAAGGGGTGGCCTTACAGACGTCTCCTGCCACCTGCAGACATCTAGGCATTACGGGACTTTACCCTGGGCCTTCAGAGAAAGGAGGACTGGAACTTGACCTTACCAGAAACCAGACCAGAACAGAACCAGAATTCGAGTTCTCTGCCAAGAGGAGGTGATCAGTCTCCAATCCCCAGCTCAGGCTGAGTCCCTTTGGCCAATTCCTGCATCTAGGACTGGGGGACAAGAAAAAGGGGGTAGAATAGGAAGGGTTAAGGACAGAGAAGGGGAGAGAGGTCAATAAAGTCTCTTGTTCCTTACTGGGTCAGGGCACTCTGGCCAGTTGTCCTAGTCAGGAGGAGACCAGGGACAAAAGGGTCCCAATTGCAGCCGGTGGGTCTGGTCCATTGATAGGCAAGCTGGTCTCTGAGTACCCTGAATGGTCAATGAAGAGTCCTGCCAGAGTCACCATTTGTTGCAAGAAGGGGGACCCCTTCCAGGGCCCCAAACTGGACTCTTGTCTAACACTCAGAAGTGAATTGTCCAAGGTGACACATGTGCTGACAGAGCAAGAGATTTTATTGGGAAAGGGCGCCCAGGTGGAGAGCAGTAGGGTAAGGGAAGCGAGGAGAACTGCCCTGCCACATGGCTCACAGTCTTGGGTTTTATAGTGATGGGATTAGTTTCTGGGTCATCTTTAGCCAATCATTTTGACTCAGAGTCCTTCCTTGTGGACTCTAAGTCCATGCCTTGTTCAGCCAAGATGGATGCCAGTGAGAAGGATTCTGGGAGGTGGTCGGATGTGTGGTGTTTCCTTTTGACCTTTCCTGAACTCTTCTGATTGGTGGTGGCCTATTAGTTCTGTGTTCCTTACCAGGACCTCCTGTCATAAAAAAGATCATGTAAATGGTTACTATGGTGCCTGGCCAGGGTGGGTAGTTTCAGTCACTGTGCTTCTTCTAACAACTGTATTATCCAGCAATCCAACTTCTAGATTGTGAACCCCAAAGAAAAAGCAGGGGTTCATACAGATACTCGTACACCAGTGTTCCTATCAACACATCCTGTCAGTGTTCATATCCTGTTATTCACCATAGGCAAAAGGTGGAAACAACCCAAATGTCCATCATAAACAAAGCATTCTACATACGTACAGTGAAATCATATTCAGCCTTTAAAAGGAATGAAATTCTGACACATGCTGTAATATGGATGAACCTTGAAAATATTAATATCATGGTAACTAAGATCATGGCATCTGGTCCTATCACTTAATGGCAAATAGATGGGGAAATAGTGGAAACAGTGGCTGGCTTTATTTTTCTGGGCTCCAAAATCACTGCAGATGGTGACTGCAGCCATGAAATTAAAAGATGCTTACTCCTTATAAGGAAAGTTATGACCAACCTAGGCAGCATATTAAAAAGCAGAGACATTACTTTGCCAACAAAGGTCCTTCTAGTTAAGGCTATGGTTTTTCCAGTAGTCATGTATGGATGTGAGAGTTGGACTATAAAGAAAGCTGAGTGCCAAAGAATTGATGCTTTTGAAGTGTGGTGTTGGAGAAGACTCTTGAGAGTCCCTTGGACTTCAAGGAGATCCATCCAGTCCATTGTGAAGGAGATCAGTCCTGGGTGTTCATTGGAAGGACTGATGTTGAAGCTGAAACTCCAATACTTTGGCCACCTCATGCGAAGAGCTGACTCATTTGAAAAGACCCTGATGCTGGGAAAGATTGAGTGTAGGAGGAGAAGGGGACAACAGAGGCTGAGATGGCTGGATGGCATCACTGACGTGATGGACATGGGTTTGGGTGGACTCCGGGAGTTGGTGATGGACAGGGAGGCCTGGTGTGCTGCGGTACATGGGGTTGCAAAGAGTCGGACACGACTGAGCGACTGAACTGAACTGAGTGAAGTGAAATCAGCCAGACACAAAAGGCCAGTTATATATGATTCTACTTGTCTGACATACCTAAAATAAGCAAATTCATAGAGGCAAAAAGTAGATCAGAGGTTCCCAGTGGTTGGGTTGAAGGGGGAGTTAGGGTTTAATGACTACAGAGTTTCTGTTTTGGATGATGAAAAAAATTGGACATGGATAATGGTGGTGGTTGCAGAACAATGTAAATGTACTGAATGCCAGTGAAGTGTACACTTAATATTGTCAGAATGGTAAATTTTATGTATATTTTACCATAATAAAAAGCTAATAAAGTTAATTTTATGTTTTTGGATTATAATAGCAATACATGTTTGTGCTAGAAAAATTGGGGGGAAAACAGAAAAAAGAAGAAAAATTCATCCATAATCTTGTCATTCAGAATACCAAAATCTTTAATGGTTTCGTTTGACCGTGTTTACTTTTTAAAAATACAGTTGTTGTTTTTTTTTTGGCTGGATCTTTGTTGCGGGTAGGGGACTTTCTCTAGTTGTAGTGAGCAGGTGGCTTCTCTTGTTGTGGAGCATGGGCTTTGGAGCGTGGGCTTCAGGAATTGTGGCACACAGGCCTAGTTGCTCTGAGGCACTGGGATCTTCAAGGACCAGGGATCAAACCAGTGTCCCCTGCATTGGCAGGTGGATTCTTAACCACTGGACCCCCAGGAAAGTCTGACCATTTTTACTTTTAACTACTCTCTTGTCAGTAAAATGACCGTGACTTTCTACTGCTTCTGGTATAGGTAGTACAGTAGCACCTACTTATTCCCCCATGAAATTTCAGCACCTTAGACAATCCCCAAACAGAAAAGAAATAGTCGGTGTCGAGTTGCAAAGCTGTTGAGCACATCGTGGGGACCTAATGGGTCAGCAGGTCTTACTTTCCAGCTGTAGTACTATGAAAAGTCTATAAAAAGGCTTTAAAGTCTTTGGTCTTTCTGTGCGACACACTGAGCCCTGGAGAATGGACTCAAGTCCCTCATATGTTGATTGTGGCATTCTAAGAGAATCTGAGGGCTCTGGTTTTTTTTTTTTTTTTTTTGATCGTTTTTAGGTGATATTTTATTTATAGGAAATATTATAGCAATTTGAAATATAGATAGAATAAATTCTTTGCAAAGTTTTTATTGAAAAAACCTTCTGAAAACGTTTTCTTGCCTACAGAAGGATGCCTGCTTACAGTTTATAGAATATTACAACAGGAAAAGTCTTCAGATCATTTCTGGTTTCATATACTTGACTCAATCAGCTGATACCAGACACTTATTTTGTGCCTCCTCTACTGTGCAAAGCACTAGGAACATGAAGGTGAAAAAGAATGAGAATCTGCCCACAGTGAGCTCCCAGTGCCACAAGGCTGAGTAGATAAGGTTCATGTCTTGTACAAGTAGAGGAGATGTTTTAGCAATTTTCTTTTCTTTATTTTTTGGTTGTGCTGGGTCTTCTTTGCTGCGTGCAGGCTTTTCTCCAGTTGCCGTGAGTTTGGTCTACTCTCTAGTTGCAGGGCGAGGACTTCTCATTGCGGGGGCTTCTCTTATTGTTGGAGCACGAGCTCTAGGGCACACAGGCTTCAGTACTTGTGGTGCATGGGCTTAGTTGCTCCAAGCATGTGGGCTCTTCCTGGACCAGGGACTGGAACTGTGCCTCCTGCATTGGCAGGCAGATTCTTAGCCACTGGCCCACTAGGAAAGTCCAAGAGTGTGTAAATTACTGATTTGTATTCAAGTATAGTTGCTTTACAATGTTGTGTTAGTTTCTACTGTTTAGCAGAGTGAATCAGCTGTATGTATACATATATTGCCTCTTTTTTTGGATTTCCTTTTGCTCAGTAGGACTTCCCTGGTGGTGGATGGTAAAGCGTCTGCCTACAATGCAGGAGACCCAGGTTCAATCCCTGGGTCGGGAAAATCTCCTGGAGAAGGAAATGGCAACCCACTCCACTATTCTTGCCTGGGAAGTCCCATGGACAGAGAAACCTGATGGCTACAGTCCATGGGGTCACAAGAGTCGGACACGACTGACTCACTTCACTTTGCTCAGTGCTCTAGCTAGCTAGTTAAACTGAGCTGATACAGTCCATGGGGTTGCAAAGAATTGGACATGACTAAGCGACTTTTACTAGCTAGCTAGCTACCTAAGTTGCTTCAGTTGTGTCCGACTCTTTATGACCCTGTGGACTGTAGCCCACCAGGCTCCTCTGTCCATTGGATTCTCCAGGCAAGCATACTGGAGTGGGTTGCTATGCCCTCCTCCAGGGGGTCTTCCTGACCAAGGAATTGAACCTGTGTCTCTTATGTCTCTTGCATTGGCAGTTGGGTTCTTTATCACTGCTCAGTGATCTGTGGTGACCTAAAAAGGGCTCTTAACTCTCGCATCCACTCTCAACCATCCTGTCCACTGGCTGCTCCAGGGTCTTCTGAAAGGGGCCCTGGCCCTAAAGAAGAAAAAGATGCTGAGGCATTGCAGTGGGGCTGCCTCTGTCTGCTTGCCGCGTGACTACCTCACTTAGAGCCTGCAAGAAGCTGCGGTCACGTTGTGGTGTTGACAAGAAAGCAAGGCTGAGCCTTTGACCTGACCAGAGGCTGTGCCTTCTCCAGTCAATTCCAGTATATTCTGGCAAACTCTGATGGGGTCAGGCCTGGATCACTCCCTCAGAGAGACTTCCAATGGTCAGAGGAATGAGGAAAAGGCTCAATGGTTTAGCATGGGATGGGGTGACAGAGAGAAAGTTCTAGAGAATTTCACTGGGTTCAGCCTTGAATTGTGCAAAGAGACTTACTTGCTTTCCTGCTGGAAAATGGAATAATACTTAAATGTAAGTTGAAAATTGTATTGGAGGGAGTGGACTTGAGATAAGAAATCTTTCAGTTGGCTTGTCCTCTGCCTATATGTATTTAAAGCAAAGAAGCAATAATCCTGTTTTTCCAGAATTATCTTGATTGTGAAATATGTAAGCAGTGGCAGTGAAGTAATTACACTGATCATCCTCTTTCAACACAGCGGAATTCCACAAGCACACAAGTGCTGTCCTTTGAACAGTCGCCATAGGAAGCCACACAATTATTTCCTAATGTCATTGCTCAAAACACAGGGAATTTTCCTCAGAATGAGTTTATGAGTCATGTGAGATGACCTGGGCCTTTACTCTATAGTCCCATCTCATGTGTTTTTTTAATCACCTGTTTTTTTTTTTATCATTAGGTGATAAAAGAAAAATGTTTTGGTAGTAAAGGAAAACCATTTTTTTAAAAACCTGACTTCTGGTGGTTTTAATTGCATTATTTCAAGTCTATGATTAAGTCATTGTTGCCACCTGTCTCCCCTTTTTTCTGGTTGATATAGGTCCAGTCATTTTAAACGAAAATGTTCTTTTTCTTAGGCTGGAGCTTTACACAGATTGTTGAAATCCCTAGAATTTTTAAACACTTTGTGTGAAAACTTGGATAAGGCTTTATTTACCTCTTGACTTTTGGAGTAGTATGTCATACACATAGCAGTGCTCAAGAAATTTTCTTGGTGGGTGCACTTGAAAATCAAAGGAATTTTTGAACACTAGTCCCAAATTCCTTGTACTCTGAAGTTTTTTATGTTATTTGGAACACTGTAACTATCAGAAATCAATAGTATGAATCCAGTTTAAAAGGAGAGAAAATAGAAAAGAGATGGAGGAACATCAAAATGGTCACTCATAGCGGTCCTCCTTGAATGATGGAATTCTAAGTAACTTTTATTTTCTTCTTTACATTAAAGATCTTCTTTACATTAAAGATCCTTTAATGAATATATATTGCTTTAATTAAAAATTTTTAAAATCAGTATTTATTTTTGGCTGTGCTGGTTCTTCATTCTGATGGCTTCTCATTGCGGAACATGGGCTCTAGGATGTGTGAGCTTCAGTAGTTGTAGCTCGTGGGCTCTAGAGCTCAGGCTCAGTAGTTGTGATGCACGGGCTTAGTTGCCCCATGGTATGTGGAATCTTCTCCCACCAGGGATTAAACCTGTGTTCCCTGCATTGCCAGGCGGGTTTTTCAACACTGACCACTAGGAAAGTCCCATGTATTGCTTTATAATTACACAAAATCAATAAATCTTATATAAAAAAGTGTGACCTGTTTATACGCAGTTAGTAAGGCAGTAGATCTTAGCCTTTCTTGGATCACACACTGCTTTGAGGTAGGGAAAGCTCTGGGTCCTTTTCCTATAAAGATGTTCATACATTTTTCATATAATTTCAGACTTTCATAGATCCCATGTAGCCCATCCAAGGATCATTTAGAGACTCCAGATTAGGAACCAAATTAGGAGTGGAGAAAGTGGCACCCAGAAAGGAGTTGACTGCTAAATCAATAAGGAAAGATATAGGGTTATATGAATTTTGTCAGTGCCAGTGGGGACTGCAGATTCAGTAGACCAGCCCTTCTGTCAAGCTATGGAAATAAAGCAGGATGCTATTGTAAGAGAGAGGGGATTTTCCATTTGTGGAACCTCAAGTGTCCTGTTCTTTAGGTCATGGTGTGCTGACAAGGAGTAAGTAAAATCCTCGAGGAGACTGAGAGCCCAGCTGAGCCAAGGATTTGTTATCCCTGTAAATGAAGGCCCTGAGCACCCAGTTAGGATTTTTTCCTGTGGCAGCAAAGACAAGCAAGGAGGGGTTTGATGTAGTGCTGGGGAGTGGCCATGGATGTGGTTCCGAATGACAAAGGACTAATGAGAGTGCTATTGACCAGGGGGTCCAGGTTGAAATGAAAATGAACACAGGATAGGAATGTGCTGTCATATGGAGACACTTGGCAAGGGGGATGTTAGCCTAGTTGGAGATGGTCCTGGGGACAACATGGGGAGATTCTTTTCTAGGAAAGAGAGTTCGATCATTATAACAGTGGTCCAGCCACATGTTATAGGTAGAGGGTTGTAGAGGGAGGGTTGTGCTGAGTCTGGAGTCTCACAGTGTCATTGCGTCAGATGAGCATCGCAAAATGGAGGTGCTTCTTGCTAGTGGTTCTTTGCATGTGTGATGAATTGCACTTTCAGTTACTTTTAGGGAAGGCAGCCAGAAAATGTACCTGTAGGCACCTTCAGCACACCGAGCAAATGTGAGCTGAAGGGAGGGGAGGGATGGGGAGAGAGAGAGGTTGCTCAGGATGAAGTTTGGCAATGGGAGAACTGTTACAAGCACAAAAAGAGTTTTTCTGGAGTCATCAACTTTCTCTCAAGTCTAATTCACATGTCCAACCAACACGATTTTCTACCCCCTGACACTTTACGTTTCTTCATGCAGGTGTCTGATTCTATGAAAACTTCATATATGATGTTGTGACTTTGTCAAAAAAGAATGAGTGATGATTCATGTTATTAAAGTGTTCAGTAGTCTGGCTGCTTTGGACGGCTACTCAAATGTGTGTTTTTCAGTGAGCATTTGGTAGATTTGAATCCTCTTGAAAGATTGGAAGAGGCAGAAAATCGTTTTATTTTCTTTTTGGTTGCACTGTCTCTTTGTTGCTGCCTGCGGGCTTTCCCTAGTTGTGGTGCTCAGGCTCCTCATTGTGCTGGCTTCTCTTGAGGTGGAGCACAGGCTCTAGGGCACCTGGGCTTAGTTGCTGTGGGACACACAGGCTTAGTTGCCCCACATGTGGAATGTACCTGGGCCAGGGATCAAACCCGTGTTCCCTGCATTAGCAGGTGGACTCTTATCCTATGGACCACCAGGGAAGTCCAGAAAATATTAATGTTGAGATTAGAAAGATAATCACAGTGGTTTCATACTTTGTTCGTTCAGTCATTTAAGATAATAATTTGAGGGTGATGAGGATAGAGCCAAGAATAAGACAGAGACCCTTGAGTCACAGAGCTTTCATTCTAGTGAGGGGAGAGGTGGAAAAGGAAATGGGCACCATAGCACTTCATCATGGGACTAAGATGGGGAAGGAGGTACAGGTCCTACCTCTGGGTTTGAGGAGGTGGGTAGCACTGGGTAGGAGGGAGTGGCCATTTGTACCTAGAAAGATGGGCAGCTTCATGAAGTCTTGCGGTGGGGTTGCGGGGAGAACTGGCAGAGGAGCAGCAAAGGTGGATAACAGGGCTCTTAGGAGCTCTGCCCACAGGGTAGGGGGGGTGTGGATTAGAGGGTGGGGTCAGAGGCTGGGAGTGGAGGCCAGATCTTATAAGCCTTACTAACCAGAGCCAACCTTTTTCTGTAGGCTATGGTTTTGTTTTTTAATTAAAAAAACTTATTGCTGATTATATTAATATATTCTGTATTTCTCAAGGAAAACATAGGACATTTTTATTCAGTCCTTCCCATTGTTTACCCCAACATTTTTCTCTGCTTTGCAAATCACCAACTCTGCAGGCTGTGTTGACCCCTTAAAGGGGTTTAAACAAAGAAATATTGTGATCCACCTTATGTTTCACTGAAAATTTAACCATTTTGAATCAAATTAGCCATTGAAAAGGTGTGGGAAACACATGAAGTGCAAATTGGCAGTTGTTATTTTCAAAATAAAATGCTCAGGCAAATTAATCTCTGTCACACAAGGAAGATATAAGCAAGCATTTCTTTCTCTGAAAGAAAAGCTGCTCACAGAAACAGAACCCTCACTTTATTTTCCTCAGTAGTTTTGTATGCAACTGTAATGAGTAGTTTTCCATAATTCTGTGTATTGCTCCTGGAAAAAGTAGACAATGGGGCAAATTTTCAGCCTATGCTGTCATTTTATGGATTAATTTCCATTAGCGCTGACCTCCTGGCTTTCCGTGCATAAATATGAGTAAAACATCTGTTCATGTCATTCCCCTGCTTAGAAACCTCTGCTGGCTCCCCATGGCCTATACTAGGAAGCAGTCCAATCTCATGGCCTTGGCATCTGTGGTCCTCTGTTATCATGCCTTTCCAGCTCATCTCGACCATTTCTCCTTATTCTGTGTCTCCAGACCCCTTGAACACATCAATTCTCATCCTCTTCTAGTACTTCTGCTTTCGTGTTTGCCTGCCATACCTTTCTCCACCTGGCCTGCCACGGGCAGTTTTATTCAGGCCTTCAAGGCTCAGCACACATGTGACGTCCTCTCTGAGCCTCCTTCACCCATGGACTGAATCTGCATTCCCACAGCCTTCTCCATATCCCCTTATCCCGCCGAATTTTAACTGTCTATTGAGGAGGTCTGTCTTCCCTCTGAAGCTCATGAATTCCTGAAGGGCAGCACCCACATCTTGCCCATCTTTGTTTTCTCAGCTCTGTAGCCCACTGCCTGGCACAGGGTGGATGCTCAGGGACCGTCAGAACTAAGCTGTGTGTTTTGTGTTTCTGTAAGAGCTCCAAAAGAGCCGTCAGGGAGTGACAGGGCAGCAAGCCTCACTTTTGTACCAGGCCTATCAGTGGACTCTGGCTGAAGCGTGGGCTCCTCACACACTGACAGCTAACCATTCTAGTGAGGGCCGCCATGGTTGCTGTCCTGGGAACTCCTCTTCCTAAATAGTGGAGGGGTCTTTTTAGGTATAAGGAAGTGAGACTGGTTAGGAGGAAATTGGCTTAAAGAAAGAAACAAGGATTACAGATAGGCATTTTTCTGTTTGTTTGTTTAGAGTAGCCAAGGGGTGGTTACCCGAAGGACGCTGGTCTGATTTAACAGCCTTTCCTAAGGGTTGACAGTCGCCATGTTCCCGGGAGCTGTGCCCCAGTGAGACCCCATGAAGCTGGAAAATGTGGACAGGAAAGTGAGAGATGAATTTCTGAATGGATAAGAGCTGGAGAGGTCACTGAAACTTACTAACCTGAGAGTAGGCTCTGAGCTTGATTACTCTCTGCTAAAGCAGCGTGGGAGTGACTGTAGACTAAACACTGTGAACAGTCCTCCCAGGACGTAGGAAGGACAATAAGATACAGGGCATGATAAGCAGCATGATGTATAGACTCCTGCCTCACATCACCAAAAGGCAGAACCTACTGGAAGGTCTATCTCTTTAATCACAAGTGGGTAGATAGGATAAACATGGCTCAGGTCACCGTATACTGAAATAATTATATATAGCAAGAAGTAGGGCATCTCCTGATTTTTTAAAGAGGTAAACTTAAGAAAAATCAAAGGAGCTCTCACTTTATTTCATATAGCTTTAGAATGTATTATGAAGTGGTATGAACTGAGGATATTCAAAAAAGGCAGAAAGTGTGAGAATAAAAGTATGAAAGTGTTAGTCGCTCAATCATGCCAACTCTTTGCGACCCCATGGACTGTACTCTCCCAGGTTCCTCTCTCTGAGGGATTCTCCAGGCAAGAATGTTGGAGTGGGTTGCCATTTCCTTCTCCAGGAAATCTTTCCAACCCAGGGACTGAACCCAAGTCTCTTTCATTGCAAGTAGATTCTTTACCGTCTGAGCCACCAGCGAAGTCCACCCCCCGATTTCCCCTCCCCACAAAAAGAGAAAAAAAGGCAGAATTTCGATTAATGGATAGATCCAATATGACTGATTGTGGAAAATGAAAGTATTTGTAGAAAGGTGTGTCTTTGCTCCTTTAAAGGTTGGTTTTCAAAATGGGGCCCATCAGTCTTCTTTACTCCATTGTCAGAAGCAAATTAATTGAATGGGTAGACCAGTGGTTGGATCCAGTGTGGAAAATGATGAGTGGCTGATTTATAGGTTACAGAGCTTTTTTAATGAAATAGATTTGTCCTGTTGTGTTCAAATGACACAAACAGGACCTTTGGGTTTTTCTGTTTTCATGGAGTGTAAGTAATCTAGCTGGCTCAATACATAGACCCGTCGAACATCAGTGCATTTTACATTTTGTTCTGCTTAAGAATGCAAGGTATGTTATAGTTGTGTTTGTCAAATTCAAGAAAAAGTCAACAAGGTTTCTTTTATGTCATTACTGGAGTGGGAACCAAGATCTGAGGCAGGTTTTAAATTATTTGATGGACACATAGTCTAATTTCTTCTTGCACGAATGAATTATCTGCAGTAATTTTGTATGTCTATGTGAACATGTTAAATTCTTTGGTTGGCTAGAAAGCAAGCCGAAAGAAAGCCATTACATATAATCAGGTTGCATTTTTCTTTTTGTCAATAATGGTTTGCTAAAGAGTACAAACTGTGCTTCTAGTTTTAAAAAGCTACTTCACTATTCTCTCAATTTATTCAAGCCTTTCTTTTTATTTTTACCTCTTTTTGTCCTATCTTTGAGTCATTTAAATACTAATTAGCACAAAGTAAACACAAAAAGTAAGGGAGTGACTGGATTCAAATCAGGTTTCCTACCTGTCAGCCAGCATATTGAGTATACTTATAATTATCAGTTTAAATCAAGTTTTGGGGTATAGAGTGCATCAAAATTTTATTTTTTCATCTGTAGATAATCTATATTACTTGCATAATATTTGAGTTGGCTGTAATGAAAACACTTGTTAACTGAGTTTGAATTAATCATAGATGATATATCAAGACTTGTCTATTTTGTGATTTTAAAAAAATATATAAATTCTTTGTAGGTTTTAAAAAATAGTTCTTGACTTTGTATAAATAGCCAAATAGACTTAGAAAAGTAATTTGGCATCTAAAAAGAATTCCTCCCTAGGTGAAAACTCTAAAGAGGAAAAAAAAATGAGTTTTCTTTTTCCTCAGATTTAAATGCCTTTAGAATCTCATTTTGCTGCTTTCTCAGAATCAAAAATCAAATTGAAACTGAGATCTGAAAATGAATTCTGAAAGCCTTAGCAATCAATGAGCTGTCCCTCTCTTCTTGTGTGCTGCCATTTGGGCTGGGAAAGCATACGTGTAAAAGATCAGTCTCTTTGTTTTATTGTCTGGCTTTGTGGTTCTCACGACTCTCTTCCAGGTTCTATGGAGGATACTGAGGTGAATTAGACACGGTCCCTTGACAACATCTTACTGTTGTTTTTTTGTAATCTGATTCTTACCCATTTGAAGTTGAATCTGCCAACTCCTGCCCCAAAGTAAAAGACCTGAGGTGCTAATCCCTACTCACTGATGGCAAATGCTAAATTGGAAGCAACAATTAAGAAATGTAAAACTTCTTATCCAATTACAAGTTCCATAAGCCAGTCATGCTCAGTATCATCAGGGCGATGAGAAGGCAAGATCTCACTTTGGTTAAAAAAAAAAAAATAAAGAAAGTGTAGTTTGAGTCAGGGCCAGCAAATCCTAAATTGCTAAGTCTGTACAAGGGAATTAAACGTGGTAGGATCGAGGATTGGGAAATGTTTTATATTTGTTTGTGTGTATTATGGTTAGGAATACTGGTTCTGGAGTCCATCAGATAGATATAGATTTGAATCCCAGCTCTGCTAATATGTGGCATTGGACCTGCCTGAGCCTCAGTTTCCTCATCTGTAAAATGGGCATAATAAAAGAACCTCCTGTGAGGTTTTGCAGGAATTAAGTGAGATAATAGATATAAAATACTTAGTGTATATTATGCTCAGTGTAAGGGATAGCTAATGTACAGACATTGTTTTCTCCTCCAGGTGTTTACGATCTTGCTAAGGAGTCTAATATGCAAAGTACCCACAATGCAATTACAGCTCTACGTGAGTAAATGCCACAGTAGTTGGGAAAGACGTTAAGGGCTGTGGATGAGAGAGGTTGGAGGTTGGACTCTCACAGGAAGAACGTGAGAGCCAAGGTAGAAATTAGGAATGAGCATTACCCATGGTCTCATGAAAAGTATGATTTTCCCTTTAGCTGTTTGTTAGCTGTAAGAAAGGTCAGTGTCTTGAATGAGATTTGTAAGTGGCTATCTGTGCCAAGATCTGTCCTGAAAAATACTCTTTATTAAAATATGTTCATGTCTATTTTGCCAAGTCGGTTGTACTAACTGAAAAGATGGCCTTCCCTCCACTAGCATCATCATCCAGTTTATATTAATTCAAAGCTCTTTTGGTACTTGACTTCCTATTTGGAAAAAGGAAAAGAAATGACCTGGTGAAAGGTAATCATATGATTGACAAAAGACAAGGGCATAATAAAGCCAGATACTCTTGACATGAACCTTATGAAAAATTCCTCACAGTCATGTTCCTTTGTTGCCATGCTGTGTAGAGTCCCCCTCTAGAAATCTCTAGTCTACAGTGGTGACGTTTGTCATTTCTGCTAGTTGCAGCTCAAATTTTGCTGCTCTCTACCATCCCGCCACTCTTGACAGATACCTAGTCTCCAACCTTACAGAATTTATCAACAAAAGTAGAAGATGAAATGATCCGAGACCATGTGTAGCCATATAGGGGAATTCTTCTGATTGCTATACATGTGAATAGATGGGCTCGCACACTTTAATGTGCAAGAACACTTGTGCAGTCGTTTTGTTGGAAGAAAATGTCATATCAAAGGGTCTGACACGTGTGGAAGCCAAATGGGGCTTCAAATTATAACAGTTTCTGTGATCAAGTTAAACAGATCAAGTGTTATACTTGTGATCAAGTATAACAGTTTCTGTGATCAAAGCTGTCTTGGCTTTATCAACCTCCCCCTGTAGATCATGAGCTCCTCAAAGTGAAGTGAAAGTGAAAGTTGCTCAGTCGTGTCTGACTCTTTGTGACCCCACAGACTATACAGCCCATGGAATTCTCCAGGCCAGAATACTGAAGAGGGTAGCTTTTCTCTTCACCAGAGTAGCTTTTCCCTTCTCCAGGGTATCTTCCCAGCCCAGAGATCGAACCCAGATCCTCCCTCATTGCAGTCGGATTCTTTACCAGTTGAGCCATCCAGGGCTAGCACAAAGCCTGGAGCTTAGCAGGGACTTGATAAGAGTGCTCTGCCCCCCAACCCACTTTCTTTTCTGCATTGCTGGAAGCAGCATGTCCCCAGTGGGCCATTTTGAGCGTAAAGTGTTATTTTGAGATCTCTGTGGAGAAAGCCTTCCAAACCTGGCTCCAAATGTCTGAAACAAAAGGGGAGCTAAATCTCTTAGTGGGTGTCTGGAGTCATTCCCAAGGGAGGGAAGTGGGCAACGGGTGGGAAGGAGAGATGCATGGAGTAACCCCCTCTGTTTGTGTCTTCCTTCTTTTCTAAGATGGTTGTTATTTTCAATATAAGTCTGTTCAGATGCCATTGAAACCATAGTCTGATCACAATACCGCGAAAATCAGCTTCTAACTTTTGGTCGCCATCATTCTCCTTCTTAAACCAGTCGTTGCCGCTCTCCTTCTGGCACCAAAACTTAGTGTGGAGAAGGAGGTGGCAGGGGGAGATTTTGAATTGGCTCCATGCCCCACTGCTAAGCCTTCTGCCTGCTCTGCTCTCTCTCCCAGTGTGATACAGAAGGGATTCTGTCAAGCAGTGTTCACTGCAGACTTGTAGAAGAGACATTCTTAGCATTCTTAAGGAGAACTAGTTTCTAAAGTCAAAAATTTACCAGCGAACGAATGACCTTTGGTGTAATATCTAAACAGAAGTAATGATTTAAATCAGCAGGCTGATTTTGCACTGTTGACAGAATATTACATGATTATGATTACTTTTTAAAAATGAAATTGAAATGATACAGTTTCCAATGATATGGTTTCCCTGGTGGCTCAGAGTTTAAAGTGTCTGCCTCCAATGCGGGAGATCCGGGTTCAATCCCTGGTTTGGGAAGATCCCCTGGAGAAGGAAGTGGCAACCCACTCCAGTACTAAGCCAGCTTGCTAGTAATGTGCACTTTTATTTTTACTTATTTATTATTTAGTTGTGGCATGTCGGATTTGGTTCTCTGACCAGGGATGGAACCTGGGCCCCCTGCATTGGGAATGTGGTATCTTAGCCACTCGACCACCAGGGAAGTCCCTGTTCCCTTTTAAATACATGAGTGGTTGGAGGGTTGAAGATATACTTGCATATACATATTTACATATTATTTTAGGATTGCAAACTTGGTTTTACATTGATACATACGTAAGTTGAGATGATGAATGATCAGTCACACTGTACAGTAGATATACACGGACTACCACTAAAGCATAAAGTCTTCAGTGTTTGATGCTGTTGGCGATTCCCAATGATGATACGTCTTTGTACCTTCCTGTCTTTGTACTAAGAAGCAGATTGTATCTGAATCTGTACTGATGAGTTCCCTTTTTCAATCTCTGTCATTTCAATCTATGTTAGAAATCAGAAAGTTATCTTCATTTGTGGAATTGTGCACTTCTTCACAATTTGAGGGTTTATACATGAAACTCTATTGAGATTTGGTCCTAGTGTCCTAAGTCTGGAAGAGTGTACTGTGTCCCAAACCACAGTACAGAGATTGACATTTAAATTTTTATTTTACTAAGGATTAGGAAAATATTGACTTAGTTTCCTCTGGGGGACTGATACGAAGTTTACTGTTGCAATAAATCCATTTCAATGGAAAAGAGATTTGAAGAAAAATATGGAGTATATAATAGTGCAGAAGTTGTGGCAAAATTTTTTGAAGACTTTTTACATGAGTAAGTTGAGTTGGGAGACACTGCTAAGAACAGAGGGGCTTCCCAGGTGGCTCAGTGGGTAAAGAATCCACCTTCAACGCTGGAGATCTGGGTTTGATCCCTGGGTCGGGAAGATCCCCTTGAAAAGCACATGGCAACCCACTCCAGTTTTCTTACCTGGAGAATCCCATGGACAGAGGAGCCTGGCTGGCTACAGTCCATGGGGTTGCAAAGAATCAGACACAACTGGAGCGACTGAGCATGGATGCACACTAAGAACAGAAAAAGGATCAGTAGTTGGAAGACCTGGATTTGAATCCAGATTCTACCATTGGATATAGACAGCTGATCTTAAGCCTCTGAACCAGTTTCTTCGTGTGTAACTTTGAAACAGTAGTATTTTCCTTGTCTATTTCACAGGTTTGGGTTAAGAAACAGGTAGAATATATATTGAAAGTATTTTCTTAAAACTTCAAAGTCATTTTGGAGTGAAACAACATCCAACCCCCTAATAATATAACCAGCAAGTTATTTCAAGAGCCCTCAGGAATCAGTGAATATGAACTTTGAAAGGCAAACCTTTTTTTTTCTCCTACATGGTGAAAACTGAGTAGGTTCCAAATTTAGGCTGACGGTTTTCCTGTCACTACTTAAGAAGAGAAGACTGAAACATATGCTTGCTTCTCTCCAGATTATATGAATGCTTTTGCCTTTTACTTAATGCTGCTACAGAATTTAGAGAAGTACACAGTGGGAGCTTGCTATGAGCTGGATGTTTATAAAGTACCATTTATTATAACAGTGTTCTTACGTTATGAGAAAGCACCTTTTCAGGCCAATCAGTGTACCAACTGGCAGGAAGGCAGTTCCCAAATCTGAGAGGAAGACCCTTTTTGTGTATGATAGAAGCTTTATTTAGGGTAACCCTGTAAGTTTGATCATCAAATGATAAAGCCAAATAGGAAAGTTAGATAAGCATTTTATGTTCTAGACTGCCAGGCAAGGGGATATATTGTATATACATGGCTGATTCACTTTGCTGTACAGTAGAAATGAACACAGCATTGTAAAGCAACTGTACTCCAATGCAAATTAATTAAAAAATTATAGACTGCCAGGCAGAGCTGCTATTAAATCATGATAATTCTAAAAGTCAAAGGTTTTCATTGTCTCTGATGCCAACAGAGTTACACTGAATCCTACTGGAAGGGAAATGTAGGATGCGGTTCTTTGGGGCTGACTCCTACTGTAGCCACTGACAGTTTGGGCTTTTAATGCCTGGGAGAGGGCTGGAGAAAAAAATTCAGATCAGAGGCAGCTGGCTGATGGGAGGGAGCCCTTTGTCCTTCTCTTTTTCCTCTTAAAAAGATGAAGCCTGATTCACAGGCTTAGATCTTCTTTCAGGGGAAGATTTGTGGGACTCAGAATAGCCACTCTACCTTTTTCTGCATTCGAGCTACCACTGATAAAGAAATAGGACCAAAGACCCAGAATGCTTAGTTGAATCGGTTTTCTATGAAAAGTGAAACCTTGTTTTCTGTAACACGAATATGTGGCCTTTAAAACACACAGAGAACTGCAAGTTTCATTTTTAGAATGCATATACTGCACGTGTAAATAAGTGGTTCATTTTGCTGTATCCTTTAGCATATTAATTTGACAACTACGTTAGAAAGCTAAAGGAGGATTTTTTCTTTTTCAAAGTTACTTGAAGTAGGTACTTATGAAATTACTATGCAGAGAGATTAATAGATGCTAATCCAACAGGTTAAACATTGAAATTTGAGGACTGTTTTTGCAATCTGTATGGGAAGATAGTTGGCACCAAAAGCAAGACTTTGGAATTTTTTTCACTAAGTCTTGCCTTCTCTGATGGGGCTTTATTCACTTTATTCTCATATTTCTCTGAGAAATGGATCACACTGATTGTTAGGGCTGGAAGCTGCATTCACAGTGTTCTTTCATTGGGTCCATGAAACATGGTAGATGTGGGACAAGGGGGTCAAATTTTCCTATCAGAAAAATCTCTGCGTTCACAATAAGAGTTTTTTTCTTTTGTTTCAACTCATTTCACACGCATATCTATAGACATGATAGGGATAATCTGCTTAATTAAATCCCATGGGTCAATAAATTCAAATTTGACTTGAAATAAAGTATATCTTTGTTCAGATCTTTTGTTCCAGCAGACTTATTGAGATATAATTGAAAAATCAAAGTATATGTTTAAAAGCTTCAACATGATGATTTAATATATATGTATCATCGGGAAGTGATTACCACAATCAAGTTAATTAATACATCTATCACCTCACATGATTACCTTTTTTTGTGTGTGAGAGAATGTCTAAGATCTACTGTCAGCAAATTTCAAGTATACAATATAGTGTAGTCACCATGCTGTACTTTAGGTCCTCAGAACTTAACTTATAACTGAAAGTTTGTACCCTTTGACTAAGTTCTCCCCCGTTTTCCCTCATCCCCCTGCCCTTGGCAACCACCATTCTACTTTTTTTTAGATTCTACCATATAAGTGATATTGCATAATATTTGTCTGACTTATTTCACTTAGCATAATGCCTTCAAGATTTATTCAAGGAGCAGAATTCCTTCTTTTCTGTGACTGAACAACCTTTCTATCTGTGTGTCTATCTATCTATTTTATGTTGTTAAAAACTCCATTCCTCTCTTGATGGAAATCTAGGTTGCTTCCGTGTTTTGGTTATTGTGAATAATGTTGCAGTGAACTTGAGATAATGATTTCTTTTCCTTCAGATATGTATCCAGAATTGGGATTGCTGGATCGTATGGTAGTTGTGTTGTTAATTTCTTGAGGCACCTCTATACTGTTTTTGTTAGCATTTTTAGATTTGTTGAAGGTAGGAGATGGGATCCTATTCCAAGTTCAGTACCTTGCTCTTTAGTATCTTTCTGTATTTCTCAGGCAACGGAAGGCTGCATGAAGTAGAAAGAACAGAGCTTTGGAGTCAGATGCAGGTTTAAATTCCAGCTCTAAAGGTGGGCAAGTTACGTAACCTGATTTGAGTCCAGGATTTCCTCATCTGTAAAGTGGGGACAAAGATTCAACCTGTTTCATTGGGTTATTATGAGTCTTACATGAAAAACTGTAGAGAAAGCACTTGGTGTGATGCCTGGCATCTAGAAAGGGCTTAGTAAATGCTGTTATCACTCTTATTAAAAGAATCACAGCCTGGATTTCTCAGAGTCACTAACCCTTGTAACCTTGGTCTCGGGCTGGACTCTACTGTCAATGGCTGTGTCACCTGCAAGTCCCACAGGGACCCTTGACTTTGCCACCTGGAACCTCATCCTTTCATGCCCTGTCCACTGAATCAAGCATCTCTAGGACCCATACCTGCCCCGGCTATGGCAGAACTTAAGGCATCCTTTGGACGGCATGCCTGGTACCGAATGGGCATAGGAATGTTGATACTGCCTCCCTTTCAGTTACCCAGTGAATAGTGCATACTCATTATCAACTCACAGGCTTCTAAATAGGCCACTTTTTGTTTTGTCTTAAATTCAATAAATTGTTGGGGGGTACACGGACAAGCAGAGTACAGGGCTGTCTCTCCTCAGCTCTTGCCTTTAGCAGAGAGATGTGTGTGTGTGTGTGTGTGTGTATTTGGTGTGTGTGTCTAATTATAGAGATGGTTTCTCTCATAAAAGTGTCTCCCTTAAGTGCTGATTATCAGTAATCCCTTTGGTGAAATAATGTATCTTGGACACATGACAAAGAACTTCAGTCTGTTTGACAGTATTACTTTCTTTGTGTCTCTTATAAAGGAAAAGACCAAAGTTGTTGAGCCCTTGGACTATGAGAACGTTATCGCCCAAAGAAAAACTCAGATTTACAGCGACCCGCTCCGAGACCTGCTTATGTTTCCAATGGAAGATATATCTGTGAGTCCACTAGTACTTCTTCAAAATTGCATTTTTCAGGCTGGTTCGTATAGCGAGAATATTCTGTGTCTTCTAGATCTCCGTGATCAGTCGTCAGCGCCGAACAGTCCAGTCCACTGTGCCAGAAGATGGTGAGAAGAGGGCCCAGAGTTTGTTTGTCAAAGAGGTAAGAGGCTCAGAGGCCACAGAAGAAAAGTCATTATTCATTCATTTAATAAATACTGTAATTAAAATACTCCAGTGGAAATGGAAAACAAAATTACTAGAATTTAACTGACCTACATAACAAGTCTATTTGATGTGACATAGAGGATACAGCTTAAATACTTTTACAAGTAGCTTGTATTCTTAGTCTTTTCTTATAAACTTGAATACTCTTTGGACTTGAAGTCAGAGAGTCCAAGAGAACATGTGAATTGGGATTTATTACCACCAACTGGTTTAGGAAGACACAGTTAATCCCCAAAGGAAGATCTCAGTACTAGCATGCCCCAGATGATTTTTAAAAGTCTGTCAGCTTATTGCTGCTGCTGCTGCTTAGTCGCTTCAGTCATGTCCAATTCTTTGTGACCTCATGGACTGTAGCCCACCAGGTTCTTCTGTCCATGGAATTCTCCAGGAAAGAATACTGGAGTGGGTTGCCATGCCCTCCTCCAGGGGATCTTCCCTACCCAGGGATCGAACCCCGGTCTCCTGCATTGCAGGCAGATTTTTTACCCCTGAGCCACCAGGGAAGCCCCATCAGCTTATTACCAGACATAAAAACAGTGTGCATGTACCTTTCCTACATTTCAAATGAAAGATTCCTATTTTCTTTCAGTGTATAAAAACCTATAGCACAGATTGGCACGTGGTGAACTACAAGTATGAAGACTTCTCTGGAGACTTTCGAATGCTGCCATGGTAAGTTTAGAATTTAAGACAAACTTTCAAGAGGCGAGTTATTAAACATTTTACATTTTTTCAAACCACTTGTGAATCTTCTTAATTATCACAGATAATAAAGCAAAACCTCAAACAACCAGTATGTTTGGTAAGTGTGTTTTGTGTAATTGGATATTTTTGCTTATTGAAATTTTTTCTGAAATGGACGTGTTCACTTCTTGGCTTTGGTGCATGTATATTGACTGTAAAATCATCCTTCTTTGATTCTGGATAATGTGAGCATTTTCTAGTGCTGTCGATGAAAAAGCCAAAAGACATTTGACTCAGTTTGATGGCCCCAGACATCTCTGACAAAAGGACATCTGTTGAAACTTTCTTGGTGATCCAGTGGTTAAGAATCTGCCTTGAAATGCCGGAGACACGGGTTAGATTCCTGGTTGGGGAATTTGACCCCACACGCTATGAGGCAGCTAAGCTCATGTGCCACAACTTAGACCTGATGCAGCCCAATAAATAAGCAGATACTTTTTTTTTAAGTTTATATTTTATTTAAAATAAAACAAGATTTTCCCCCCCTCTTCCCACTGCAATTATGAAATTTTTTTTTAAGTGCATCTCTTTCATTTGAGTTGAAAGGCTGCTGTGAGCACTCTGGCCCAACAGCCAGACTGTCAGGGTTCAAATCTTATTTCTACCACTTCCTAGCTGGGTGACCTTGGGCTAGTCACTCAGTCACTTGAATGCTTGCTTTCCTCCCCTTGTCATCCATAAGATTATTAACCTCACAGGACATCACATGGGAGATGTTTTGGAGGAATAAGACTTGGTGTACCTTTGGTAGCTTTCAAGGCACGTTCCCATAGACGAAAACTGAGTCTTAAAAATGTCCTTTAAAGCTGAGTCCTAAGATGGTCAGTCCAGGATCATATAGCAAACAGATGGAAGAGCCAGAATGACATGGGGTTGCTTTTTGGCCTGGGAAAGATAAGGTCCCACCACCGACAGCTCTGGCGTGCATTCCTTGCAATTTGGGCTTATTACGTCTTTGCTGTTGGCTGCACATGTGGGAGTCCTTTTGCAGAAGGTAATGCCAGAGGGGAGAATCTCAGTTTGAAAAGGAGAAAAGAATTCCTCCTTCTTATGTCTTGGCATTTTCTTGGTTGTGAAAGAAAGAAGTCTACTCATCTTGATTTGGTTTCTTTTTTTCTATTCTGCTCAGTGTCTAAGACTACTCTTTTGTATTTTCAGCAAGTCTCTGCGACCAGAAAAGATTCCCAATCATGTATTTGAGATTGATGAGGACTGTGAGAAGGATGAGGTAATGATGGGGGCAATTGCACTGGCTTCTTCAAGGTCCCTTGTGTTGAGAGAGATTTCTCTGAGAAAAGATGAGGGAAAGAATTGTTTATGAATGATCTGGAGCAAACTTTCAAGCTAATGAGTGTTTTGTTTTTTTTTTTTTAATTTAACATTGTTGTATTTCCAAATGGAGTTTAGGAAAAATAAAGTGAAATGGGCTGTGATGTGTGTATAAACCCATTTTCCCACCTGTGGGACACGCTTGTGGAGTTGCTTTTCCTGCACTGGGCATGTGGTGTGGTGATTCATATGGACTCTCCTGCCTGATAGATCCCTCTTAGAACAGAGGACCCATATGTCTATGACATTTTGAGGTGAAGTTTGACCATTTACATAATGTAGAAGACTTTCCCACAAGACAGCCCTTATGATTCAGTAAATATTGACTGTTTATTGTGTGCATGGCACTGTGGACTTAAAAAATATCCACAACCTAAAAACTGAGAGTTACGTTTTTATTCAGTCGACATTTGTAAGACTTCAAGTCCGGGAGGCAGCATCTCAAGTAACGCTGAAAGAACTACTCAGTGGAGGAAAGAGGTGGAGCCAGGTTATTTAGAAGTTTTGTGATGAAGGGCAGGAATTTTGAACATCAAAAGATTATTGTTAATTAAAGAAAACCAAGTTAAGGAATTTAGCACTTTTCTATGTATGGGAAGATGCAAGAGTCGGGGCTCACTGACATCATTCCTTTGATATATACCTCCGCTATCTGGAGCCAGTATCCTGAGTTTCCTCAGGGTTTAATGCAGGGAGTGGCTGCAGTCTGATGGCTGCTAGATGGCAGGTATTCTTTCCTCTCTGGGTTCTCTCAGGGCTCACCAGCTCACCATCCTTGGTGGCTGCAATTGCTGTTGACTTTGACATCCTTTGTCTACTGATACGGCAGGCAATATTCCATTTCTCAGCACAGAGCCTTTCATCCTCATCCTGTTATTAACAATTTCAAGTTTAATCAGGCATCTTCAAGGGGGAGTGGGGGGGTGCAGGGAGAGGGAGCTTTATGCTTTGCAAAATGCGGCAGGGCCTAGTTCGTGCTCCCCAATTGTTTGATTAGATAATGGGCCAGCTGCTGTTTCACTGATGGTTTTCCCTCTGTTTCAGGATTCATCATCTTTATGCTCTCAGAAGGGTGGTGTGATCAAACAAGGCTGGTTGCATAAAGCCAATGTAAATAGCACCATCACAGTTACCATGAAGGTAGGAAGTAGTTATTATTATCATTTCATCATTTTAAGGATAGTGCCATGACTAGCCTCTCTGGAAGCAATATTTCTTTTTAAAAATTTTTTAGCAAGGAGCCCCAACAAAAAAAATTCTTTAGTGAGAGGATTCTCACAGAAGTATGGAATTGAAGAACTCTGGAACCTTAGATAAATTTAGAAGCGTACCTTTTTAAAGAAATGTAATTATTATCTTCTGAATCAGGGTGTTTGAAAAGGAGGCTGTCAGTTGAGTGAAGAAAATAGCTTTGAAACAAAAAGGCATCAAAGGTTCCTGTGTGGAAATGAATGTAAATTGAGTAGAAGAATAGGGTACTCTCTTTCTTTACCAAATTTAATTAGTTGCTCATTCTATGCCGATCACAATGGGGAAAAGGTATGGATATCTAAGACGGTATTCTTGGCCTGCAGAAACCTCCAAACTAGATTTAAAAAACATACCAAATTAGCTAATATACCAAAGCTTACCTTAGTCCTGTCAGAACTAGAGTTTTGTAGTTTGGCCAGAATAGCAACTTTATGCATGCGGTTTGTGCAAAATGAAGTTAGAAACATTGAGAGGGATCAAATTGTGCCATGAATGCCTCAGACATGAAGTTGGCTTTTGTTCAGGAGGCAGTGGAGAGCCATTAAAATCCAAAGGTAAAACTAACAAGCTACTTGAAGATTCTGAGCAGAAAACCAAATTATTCTCTGATACCAAATATAACTGTTCTTTTGGATATTCAATATCACATCATGTGGTTTGCTGAGGGTGATTCACACTTCCATTAAGTAAAAAAGGTCATTCTATCTTCCACATAACCTGCAAGCAGAAACCATGGGTGTCTACCAAGGGAAGACTCAAGTTTTATCTTAATTTAATATTTTGCCTGCTGCTTTCCATTTAGTGGTTATGTCCTGTTCTCACTTTCATTTTCAAGTGCTGAAAATAATGAATCTAAGTTGCAGAATACTTCCTATATGTCTTTTGCACCTAAACCTGTGCATTGGAACGTGGTGAGGATAAGAAAATCCACTTATTGATGACTTGATCTGCGCCAGGCACCATATTGAATGTTTCACATTCTGTATCTCTTAATCCTCATGGCAGTCCTAAGATACAGGTAAAATTATTATTCTTGGTTGACACGTGGAAAGTGAGGCACAAAGAAATTCAGTGATTAACCCAAAGTCATATAGCTTCGAGTTTTCAGAGGTAGGATCAGAACCTAGGTAGGCAGATGCCTGAGCCTGTGATCTTAATCAGCATGTTGTTGGTGCTCCCTAGCTGAGTGAGTGAGATTCAAGTCTTTATTATATTTCCTATCAGAGTTATCAGGTTCAGAAATGTCCATGTGAAGGTGATAATTCTGGGCAGTTTCTTAGAAAATGGTTCTATGGTTTTTGATTCCACTCTCTTCCCCTAACTTCTCAAAATATTAAAATGCTTTACCCATACTTAAGCTTTAGTCCAACATTAAGTAAATGTATGAAAATCTGGACTCCTAAAAGAAGACATCAGGGAGTTAATATCTTTACAGAACTATTCACCACAGGATTTGTTTCAGTAGTGAGTTAGTCTGATGACTTTGGGACTTCCCTGGTGGCTCAGATGGTAAAGAATCTGCCTACAATGCGGGAGACCTGGGTTCCATCCCTGGGTTGGGAAGATCCCCTGGAGAAGGAAATGGCAACCCACTCCAATATTCTTCCCTGGAGAATTCCATGGAAAGAGGAGCCTGGTGGGTTACAGTCCATACAGTCCATGGGGTCACAAAGAGTCAGACATGACTGAGCGACTAACACTTTCACTTATAATGACTAAATTGTAATTTGTTTTACATATAACTTTTTTAAAAAAGAAATTCTTCTTTAGTTTTTTCTATTTTGGCTCTGCTGTGTCTTCATCGCACATGCAGGCGCCTCGTCGCAGCACGCATGCTTCTCTAGTTAAAGTGTGGACGCAGTTATGGTCTGTGTGCTCTCTAGTTGTGGCATGTGGCTTAGTTGCTCTGCAGCATGTGGGATCTTAGTTCTCCGACCAGGGATAGAATTTGCATCCCATGCATTGGAAGGCAAAGTCTCAACCACTGGACCACTAGGGAAGCCCCAGTATTACTTTTTAAGGAGCTTATATATTATAAATGCAAATGCAGTTGTCTGTAAAAGGTGTATGCTTTCAAATTTTCTACCATAATTCATGAACTACAGATTGATGTGGTAGGCAGAATAAAGACCCCCCTGCCAAGACATCCATTCCCAATCCCTGGAATCTATAAATGTTCCCTTACATGGCAAAGGGGAGTTTAAAAAATCACTAATCAGCTAGTAGGGAGATTAGCCTGGATTATCCAATGTAATCATAAGGGTCCTTTTAACTGGAAGACAGAAGCAAAAGAGGGGAGTTAGGGAAAGAGATGTAAGGGTAGAAGCAGAGTCAGAGAGAGATGCTATGTTGTTGGCTTTGAAGATGGAGGAAGGGCCCAGAAATGCGGGCAGCCTCTGGAAGCTGGGAAAGGCAAGGAAGTGGATTGTCCCCTAGAGCCTTCAGAAAGGAGCAGAACTCTGCTCTCACCTTAATTTTAGCCTGGTGAGAGCCATGTCAGATGTCTAACCTTCAGAATTGTGAGATAGTACATTTATGTTGTTTTTAGCCACTAAATTTATCGTAACTTGTTATAATGGAAATAGAAAAGCAATTCACTCAGTTAGTCAAAGATTGATTGTTCAGCTTTTGTATCATCTCCCCCTGAGGTTTAAAACTCCACTACTTACAAAGGCCAGGCAGGAACCATAAATTCATGAAGTGGGTCGTGGGTCTGAGATGACCTGGTAACCACGTGGCCTGGCTGAAGGGGACAGCTGCTGCTTGTTTCCGGCTAATCATTTCTATGCTGCTGCTGAGCTAGGCTCTTTGCTTCCCCCCCTCCCTTTTTTTTTTTTTTTTATCCCCAGCTGTTCATATTTTTACCACTTCTTTCTTCTTTTTGCAAAAGTGAGATGTAATTCACATAACATAAAAACACCTATTCTTTTCAAAACCTTTACCAAACAGTAAGCAGAGAAAGGAAAAGAAGAGTAAATTAATTTGGTCATATGTGCTACACAGTTCTTTTTAAAAAAATGAGTGGGGAATAATTTGAAATATAAAGGCCATAATGAGCTTTGGGAATTGTCTCTGGTTATGGATTTCATTTATCCCAGCTCTTCTTTATTATGGATTCTGAGTCTCCATTTTGGATTTCTGGGAGCTGACTATACAATCTATGTTCTTCTGGTTTTTACCTCCTAAAACCATAGCAATAAGTAGTGGATTTCCAGATTTTCTCATGGCTAGACTGGGCATGAGAGGAAGGTCCAGCCAGATTCAGTTAAAGGTATCTGAAGGATTTCACCAAGATATTTTTTTCCTATAAAAATTGTGCTTTAACTCTAATTTAGTTTAGCATCGTTGAAATTAGTGGAAACTCATAGTGTTTACTGTACTCTTTCTCCCTACATAAACAGAGGGTGTGTGAGTGTATGAAACAGGCAGGGGGAGGATGGGGCGTGGGTAGCAGTTTTATAGTCGTCAGGCTAAAGTTGGACTGAGGGCCAAAGCAGAAGTACAGGCCAATAAACTGAGATGCACTGGAGGCCTCAGGCTTGTATCCCTAGGTGCCCTGTACAGGGTGGGGGATCATACACATCAGGCCTGGATTGGCTCAGGCAGAGGACAGAAGAACCAAGGTGGAGGGCTAGAGTTTATGAGACACTCTGAAAGGGAAAATTCTATATATCTCTTTCTACTGTGCCAATGTTTGACGAGAAGAATTTTAATTCCTCTCCTGAGTGAATGGGAAGATGATTCAGGTATGCTGTTGGTTGAGTCATTTTCCCGATCCTGCTGGTAGTTTGACTTTTGGTACATGCAGAGTCCCCTGCTTGCTAGGAACTCCAGCCCATGCTGGTGACAGGCTTTGGTGGCTTCAATAATGAGCTCACCACAGGGCTAGCGCTTGCAGAGTTGAGACCAAAGAACCTTTTCTATCAGAAAATTTGCGTGTTGACAGCCCCTGCAAATTCACAGCAGGCTAACCAGGAAGCTACAGCAGAAGGCTCTGGGTATTAATCATGACTCATTGGCAAATAACAGCCTATGGGAGCCATGTGTCTGCCCTCCTATTTTATCTGCATGTCTTTGATGCGCTGTGTCTTGACACTGGCTGGCGGAGCCTTCTGTGGATGACGGGGATTAAAGCAGGGCAGCTGGGTATCTTTCAGAGGGAGGTGAAGTTTACAGATCTTTATTCACTTAAAAATTTCTGGATTTTAAAAGCTATGCAGAATCAGTCCTTTAGATTGTTTGAAATTATGCACAACCACTTTAAAACTATTTTTATCAACAAGTCTGAGTCTTTTTCCTGGCCATGTTGCCTCTCAGAAATAAGGCCATCTAATAGCCAGGAAGGAAGAAATAGAATCACGTGAGAAGGTAGAAAAAAAAAAAAATGAAGGAAAGGGGGTTAGAAAAGACTCCACAAAGTCCAGTAGATAAAAGAGGATCAGAAGACTCCTACTTTATAAGGGCTTTTGAGAAAGCAAGCACATGACCTCTAATGCAATATGAATAATGTAGCCCAAGTAATTTGTACATGAGCTGCTTTAGAAAGTTCAGCCTCCCTTGCAGCTGCCAGACAGTTTTGCAAGAACATTGAGGGCAATGGATGGTCTCTAGGGAAAAAAGTCTGGTGAAAACTGAGCTGAGCTCTTCCTATTGAAAGATTGGAAGACCCCATATTTAGAGAATAAATCTTTGTATTTTCCCCAGTATCCACCTTTCTGCCAGTGAGGTCAGACGGGATATAGTCTGCACCATTTTCTACAATTCTCATTTTCCCAGAAGTGCTTGCTGAGCTTCCCTGTTATTGGCTGAGAACTAGCCCTGAGGAACCCAAGCTACAGGAGAGCTGCTAATGACATGTGTCCGTCCCCAAGTCACAGTTATCTGGTGCCTGAGCATGTCCTTTCATGGAGGCAGATGCTGGCAGCTTGTAGCTCTCCCAGAAGTTCTGTTGGTTGTCTGGGCACAGTGACCACTTCACTCAGCTCATAATTGCTTTTTTCTCAGTGTTCATGTTAAAACAAGACAAGCTTTGTCATAGGTGATTAATTTCCTCAATTTGTACCTTCTAGATCATGAGAACACACCCCATTGCTACTCTTCAGTTCCTGGGAAAGTTCTGGAGAGCAGTTTAAAGATAGCAAAGACAATAAATGATCCCTTGGGCAGAAACGTCGGTCATCACGGAAACGTCCATACTCTCTTTCCCAAGTAGCTAGCTGCTAGGGACATCTGCTTTTTTCAGCATCTCTCCATATCAGTGAAGGAATTTAGTGTGGACTAGATAGCTCTGATATTGGACATGACCTTCCTGTGGTATTTAGAACTGTTTTTCCTGAGGGATATAATGATATGGAATAAGGAAGAATCTGATCTTGACTGTGGTTTTTCATAAAAAAAAAAATCTGTTGCAGATTCTTGGCCAACCCTTTGGGACACCCACCTTTAGGCATCTTCTTGGCTCAATTTGGTCACATTCCTCAAGTTCCCTCCTCTCCATTCTTAGCAATTAAACATTGAAGTGTCTGGGTACATTATCGGGGTTGCAAGTTCAGTTGCTTGATGTATGACTCAGTTCTGGTGCCCTTTCTTTTTGCACAAAGCAGAGCCATTTGTTATATATACAAGAGTCTAAGAGTTCTCACTTATTCTTTCACTGTTAGAGGAGGGGTTTTTTGCCTTCTGCACTGGGCGAACAACAAATCAAAAGAGGATTTTACCTAAAAAAGCACATATGAAATTAAAATAATTGCTGAGAGGCCAAGGTCACTGTGTTTATTGGAACAGAGGTAGAGGGAAGCTTTTATTTTTGCTACACTAATACCTTGTATGTTCAAGTCTTCCAGTCCATCTCTCACAGCTGACAAACAGATGACACTTATTTAATGGGTAAGGGATTTCTCACTAGTTTGTTTTTTTTAATGTTTCCTTTTCTCTCTTCATTGGTGAATGTTTAAAACCATTTATTAGGGGCTTCTTTTTTTATTTTTTAAATAATTATTTGACTGCACTGTGTCTTAGTTGTGGCATGCGGGATCTTCGATCTTCGTTGTGACATGCAGGATGTTTGGTTGTGGCACGCGAACTCTTAGGTGTGGCATGTGGGATCTAGTTCTCTGACCAGGGATCAAACCCAGACCCCCTGCATTGGGAGCTTAGAGTCTCAGCCACTGGACCACCAGGAAAGTCCCAGAGAAGGCTTCTTGAAGGGGGTGGGGACGTCAAGGAAGGGAATCAGAAAGGAGGTGAGCATGGCAGGCAGTGTGTACAGGGCAAGTATATTAGGTGAAGTTGGGTAGTCATGGGAAACAGAGTTGATTTGGTCCTCTGCTCTCTCCTCGGGCCTCAGTTTCTCTGCTGCAATATGGAGATGATAATAGTAATTACCACACAAGGTCATTATGAGGATTTCACTGATATGAAAGAAGCACTTAGTCAGAACTGTAATGTAGTAGGCACTCCACAGATGTCACAGATCGGTATTATTTTATATTATTAATAGGGCTGTGGGAGTGCCTTGAATGTCAGATCAGGCATGGGAGCCTTACCACATATGTGGGTAACTGGGGGTCATTGGAAATTTGAGCAGGGCCATGACATGCCCCAAGAAAGACAATAAATTAATTTGTCTCTAATGAGAAGGGTGGATTGTAGACCCCTCTTTTTAGACTTTGCTTCAAACTAAATAGTTAAAAAAATTTTCCAGGGCCCAGATATGATAGAATTATGTAAGTAAAGCTATTTGGTTTTTAACCAGTTGTCCAGGGGGTAGACATATGTAGTATATTAAAACCTGGTAGGACTGTAAAATAATATGGTAGAGAGTCATAAGTGATATATTAGGTTGCCAACCTATGGGTAGGGGTGCTTTAGCAGGGTGACGTTCCCAACAGTCTGGTGTCATTAACGGCAACTCAATTTTCTGATAAGTTATGGGATTTTCTTCCCCATTATTTCTTTCATCTTTGCTTTGAGTAGTTCTCAGACCCAGTGTGTCTCCTATTCTCCTGCTTTCTTCTTTTCCTCGCTGCCTCTTCTTCCCTATTCTGAGAGATGAGTCAGGTAAATTTCCCCCTCCCGATTTCTACATTGCTCCTGGCCCACCTAACTTTAACAAAGCCTTTGGACCATCCTTTCTCAGGGCTCCTGGTTCATTGAATTTAACCCTACATAATTACCCTCTAGGGAACACACATAGGTTAAACACCCTTGAGATTTGTTACATAAAATGATAAAAGGCTCTCCTAATTTGAGAATACTAGGTGCTCAAACCTCCCTGCTTTCCATCATTGAATTAACCCGAACCCTTTGTTCCTGCTCCAGAAAGGGTCGTGTGGGGTAAATGTTCAAAAGGTTGTTCTCTGAATAGCTCAGGGCCTTCAAGATACTTGGCAGAACCTGATGCCAGAGAATAATCTCCTTTGGCTAACTCTGTTTTGTTCTTCTGGGTGGTCTGGGTAAGCCACTGGTCAGGATTCATGCTTCTCACTGAGTTAAGTGGGGAATTTTCAGCTGTGTTCACCATCTAGGAAACATAATAAAACGGGAGAAGAGGAAGAAGAATATGGGCATTACAGAGAGACACCCTTCTATTGTATGAAACCACTGGAGAATCTGCACTGGGGAATGAATTATTCATTCATTCCTCATTCATTTTGCAAAATTTTATTGCGTTCCAGGCACTGTCTCAGGTACTAGGGCTATAGCTGTGGATGAGATGTGGACCTTAATCGTTTTAAAAGAGACAGCAAATAGATACATAGATGAATAAGATATATTTGAATAGTGATGATTCTATGAAAAAGATAAAATAAGATGCTGCCACGAGGGCAGGTAGTCACAGAAAGCCTTTCAGAGGAGGTAAGAGTCAAGCGAAGACCTGAAAGAAGCTGTGGATATGTGGGGGAAGAGACTTCCAGGCCAAGGGGACATAAAGCGTAAAGGTCCAAAGGACACTTTTTTGTTTGAGGAACAGCAGGTAAGCCAGTGTAGCTGCATAATTAGAAATAAAGTCCATGAGGTAACCCAAGGCCAGAGCATGCACATCATCCCAGGCTATAGGGAGGATTTCAGGTCTTATTCTAATCTCAATGGGAAGCCATTGGAAGGTTTGGGCAGGATTCTTTGTCATTGTCCTATGATTGTGATCCTAGTTCTGCCATCGCCTTGCCCATGTGAACTTGAGTGAGTTCTTAGTCTCTTAGTTTGCTGTTAGATAACATGTGGATAAAGACGCTAATCCCCAAGTGACATTAAAAAAATTAGCTCCTGGTTACAAAGAACTTGAGGCCATCAGATGAAAGGTATGATACAGAGTAATTACCACTGTTCTATATAGTCATTATTTTAACAGCTGTCTTCTTTTCAAAATGGAAAAAAATACCAAGGTAAACCTGTACTCTAAATAACAACATTAAAAAATGTCATGTTTCTGGAACTTCCCTGTTGATCCAGTGGCTAAGACTCTGCTTTCCCAATGCAGGGAGTCTGGGTTCAGTCCCTGGTCAGGGAACTAGATCTCACATGCTGCACCTAAGAGTTCATATGCCATTAACTAAAGATCCTGTATCCTGCAACCAAGACCTGGCACAGCCAAATAAATAAGTATATTTTGTGCTCAGATGCTCAGTCATGTCCAACTCTTTGCAACCCAGTGGACTATAGCCTGCCAGGCTCCTCTGCCCATGGGATTCTCCCAGCATGAATACTGGAGTGGTTTTCCATTACCTCCTCTGGGGGATTTTCCTGACCGAGAGATCGAACTGAGTTTTTTATGTCTCGTGCATTGGCAGGTGGATTCTTTACCACTAGCACCACCTGGGGAATCCCACATTTATATAAATTTATAAAGTCATGTTTCTGATTTCCCTTTTGATTCCACATGAGAGATTTAACTTATTTGCATAGTACATCATGCGAAATGCCAGGCTGGATAAAGCACAAGATGGGATCAAGATTGCTGGGAGAAATATCAATAACCTCAGATATGCAAATGATACTACCCTAATGGCAGAAAGTGAAGAGGAACTGAAGAGCCTCTTGATGAAAATGAAGGAGGAGAGTAAAAAAGCTGGCTTAAAACTCAACATTCAAAAACCGAAGATTGTGTCATCTGGTCCCATCACTTCGTGGCAAATAGATGGGGAAACAATGGAAACAGTGATAGACTTTATTTTCTTGGGCTCCAAAATCACTGCAGATGGTGACTACAGTCATGAAATTAAAAGATGCTTGCTCCTTGGAAGAAAAGCTATGACATATCTAGATAGCACAGAGACATTACTTTGCTGACAAAGGTCTGTCTAGTCAAAGACATGCTTTTTCCAGTAGTCATGTATGGATATGAGAGTTGGACCATAAAGAAAGCTGAGCACTGAAGAATTGATGATTTTGAACTGTGGTGTTGGAGAAGACTCTTGAGAATCCCTTGGACTGCAAGAGATCAAACCAGTCAATCCTAAAGGAAATCAGTCCTGAATATTCATCGGAAGGACTGATGCGGAGAACTTAGTCATTGGTAAAGACCCTGATACTGGGCAAGATTGAAGGCTGGAGAAGGGGACGACAGAGGATGAGATGGTTGGATGGCATTACCAAATCAAAGGAAACGAGTTTGAGCAAGCTCCGGGGGTTGGTGGTGGACAGGGAAGCCTGGCATGCTGCAGTCCGTGGGGTCGCAGAGTTGGACATGACTGTGTGACTGAACTGAACTGAGAGATTTAAGATATTCCTTTCTTCTTTGAAAAGTATCTTAAAAGCTTCCCAGAAGTTGAAACCCAACATATATCATAAAATATTTGAATGAAAAGAAATCTTAGAGATCTTATGGATCTGTTGTGGGGACAGTCTGATGTCTATAGAAATGACTTTAAGAAACTTCCTTACTGTGCAGACTGTATGATTTAAGCCTGTGTAGGAAATCACTTGGGGATTGTGGCCCCCAGCTGGGAAGGCAGGTGTGTTATTTGTTCATTTCCAATAAAGTTATATGTAGATAATGAAAAAAAAGGAGGTTACAGATCATGTAGTCTGATCCCATCGCTTTACAACTGAGGCAAGTCGTGAGGACAGTTGCACTGCTGGGGAGCAGGAGTGCTGGGTGAGACTCCAGATCTGCGATTCCAGGCATCTGCTCTCTTCCCAGATCTGCAAGCTACATTCCTACCTCAGTGTCACATTTAGACATAATTGCAGTGTTACAGGAACTGATTGACTGTAATTTCAGATCCCTTTCCATCTCTATTGTAATGATCGTGCCTTGCTAATATTGGAAGTGCCGGCTGCCATGAAGCGTCTTTGCTTGGTGAGGCAGCTGTACATGAAACAAATTTTGCAGGCTATAATTTGACTCTGTGCCACAACTGATTTGCTCTGTATCTTTATTTCCTCTGGTGCTGGTTAAGGACTCTGCCAGTGGATTCTATAGACTGTACCACTGAGTCTATGAACCTTGAGTTTTAGAGTTGACCATGGTTCAGATTCTAATCTGGTTGTAATTTTTTTTAAATTTTATTTTATTTTTAAACTTAACAATATTGTATTAGTTTTGCCAAATATCGAAATGAATCCGCCACAGGTATACCTATGTTCCCCATCCTGAACCCTCCTCCCTCCCCTACCCTCCCTCTGGGTCGTCCCAGTGCACCAGCCCCAAGCATCCAGTATCGTGCATCGAACCTGGACTGGCGACTCATTTCATACATGATATTCTACATGTTTCAATGCCATTCTCCCAAATCTCCCCACCCTCTTCCTCTCCCACAGAGTCCATAAGACTGATCTAGGTTTGCCTGGAAAATTTATTTTTATCATACATAGTTTTTGTGATAACTTTTAAGAAGTAGTATTCTGTTCATGTGAAATTTTGAACTGTGTCATTTTAGGTCTGGTTCCATCAATTTAATAACAGATATGAACTATTGTCATAAAAATAAGCAATATCTATATACACAGACACATATATAATGACCTTTATGATTAACTTTTTCCTTGTATATGGATCTAGATTTCTTCAGTTACAGTGGCAGTAAACTTAAATGTGGGTAAAATGAGATCACACAGAGACACACACACATACTTTCTATACCTTTGTAAAACAGTCATATTTACTTGATTGGCATCCAAACTGGTATTTTTCTGCTTGAACTTCTTTCTACTGATTCCATATAGCCCACACAGTCCCTTTCTGAAATAGATGCTATAAGCATTTACCAGTCTAACCTGTTAGGGTGTTCCTCATACTGGTATATTTTTGTCATTCATTCCAAAATCAATGGTATTTGAACAAGTCAAAAATAACCACAAGCATATGATTTCTTTTTTACTGGTTTTCCTTAAAGGAAATGCCGTTTAACATATTTTTATATTTTGCCTACTCATGCCATAGAGAAATAAATTGTTGATATTTTGGATACTTTGCCAGAAGTTAAGTAGTTTTCAAGAATAATCTTGCCAAATACTACTCTTTCCTTAATTAAAGTTCTTAAAATAGGCAGAGATCATACTGGATAGTCATATGGGTTATTGAAAACAGCAGGCTTAAATCTGAAAACTGACTTCTGTAAGACAAGATGCATAGGAATGCATTTCTTCAATAGGATCATCAAGAGGCTATTTCCTAGTCTGTCTCCCCATTCCCACCCTGAAATCATTTTAGATCTCTTGTCCTGGGGAATTTTACTATAACAAATGCTAGACATATCTTGCAGTCTGTGGCTTCTGCCACAGACTTTGAATCACAGAGCTCTGAATCCCCCTTTCCCACCTCCTTCAGCAGGTCCAAGACTCTTTTTAAGGGAGAATAGAGAGGCAGCATCTGAGTCTTTGTGACCCCATGGTCTGCAGACCACCAGGCTCCTCTGTCCATGGGGATTCTCCAGGCAAAAACACTGGAGTGGATTGCCATGCCCTCCTCTAGGGGATCTTCCCAACCCAGGGATCGAACCCAGTTCTCCAGCATTGCAGGCAGATGTTTACCAACTGAGCCACCAGGGAAGCCCAAGAAGACTGGAGTGGTCTTCCCGATCTAGTAATCAAACTGGGGTCCCCTGCACTGCAGGTAAATTCTTAGCCAACTGAGCTACCAAGGAAGCCCAGAGGGGCTTCCCAGATGGTGCTAGTGATAAAGAACCTGCCTGCCAATGCAGCAGATGTAAGAGATGTGCGTTTGATCCCTGGGTCGGGAAGATCCCCTGGAGGAAGCACAGCAACCCACTCCAGTATTCTTGCCTGGAGAAATCCCATGGACAGAGGAGCCTGGAGAGCTACAGTCCAGAAGGTCACAAAGAGTTGGACACAACTGAAGCGACTGAGCATGCACACATGCAGAGGGAAGAATAAATGCATCAGGCTGTCTTCCAGCTCTTCTCCAATTCCTGTGGATTTCACTGTGAGTTGTAGCAAGGGTATTCCTTACTATTAATCCCTAATTTCAAATAGATGGGCTGATCCCATTGGGCCTTTTAACGCACTTCTCAGCCTACAGGGCTTTCAGCAGCAACTCGTAGCAAGTGGTGGTGCTCAGTGTTTCCCTGTGAGTACTTTCTAAGCTGGACTTTCAGGAATAGGGACCCTGGAGCAGCATAAGTGAGTGTAGTAAGGTCTACAGGTGAGATATAAGCACATGATACAGGGTGTGTGTGTGTATATTACATATATATATATATATATATAATGTATATATAAGTATATATACACTGTATATATACATACAACTTGGATTTGTAGTGATGTGAATGAAATAATAAGAATCCAGTTAATGAAATAATAAGAATCCAGTTATGGTTTGCAATTAAACAGGAAAAGGATGCTGTAATGAAATGGATGGTAATTCATATACATAAATGCTTTATAAACTATAAAGAGTTAAAATTTCTCCAGATACTTGGCTGAGAGTTAAACCACTTGACTTCAAGCTCTCCATCTTAAGAAAGTGAAGATCATGCTGATTCCTAATGACTTCTCCAAGTTGTCTGCAAATTATCCGGATATAATGTCTGTGGCAAACCCATCAAGGTGTTTTGTTCAGATGCCGTGTACATGTAACAAATGTGTCATTGTTGGTTTTTCCCCCATAGGTGTTCAAGAGACGGTATTTTTACTTAACTCAGCTTCCTGATGGTTCGTATATTCTCAATTCCTATAAAGATGAGAAAAATTCAAAAGAATCTAAAGGTTGCATCTACTTGGATGCTTGCATCGATGTTGTTCAGGTAGGGCTCATGGAGGTAATATTTCTTTCTCCTTCTGGAAGAGGGTTGTTGATCTAGTAAGAACCTCAGTACTTTTCTGCCTTGATGAATTGCCTCTCCACCTATCAAAACGTGCATACTAGACACTCGGAATCCTCTTCAGAATCCCACTCTCCCTCTGTGCTGCCATTCAAGTGCTTTCGCGATCCTCTGGAGTCTGCTCCAAAGTGCCTCTTCAATCCCTCACCTTCTTTCCATTCTCACTGTCTTCCTCCTGTTCTCTCTTTTATCCTCTCTTGCCTAGAGTCTTGTCTTCTGCCTTCTGTTGCGTTGCCATGCTCCACTCCATCTTCCTGAGATATAGATGGGGTCCTTCACTCGTCTGTTCAAAACCTTTTGGCTCTTGATTTACTGTCTTGCAGAGTGAGCTCTAAAGATCCTACCAGGGCATTGCAGGCCCATGGTGATTTGACTTTTCCTACTAACCCCCCACCCCCACCCCCGGCACCCCCCTCATACATTCTGTGCTCTCATCACTCCAGGCTAAGCACTCCACAGAGTGTCACACACATGTGCCTTTCTTATATTTGTTCCTCTGCCCAGCACATACTTCCTGTTTGAACCTTATCTTTTAAGACTTAGCTCAAAAGGGCCTTGTACCATGAAAACATTTTTTGTTTTCTTCCTCACACTCACTCCCACTAAGTGGAACTATGCTCCAGCTCCCCTGTGCTACCACTGTGCTGAATTATTCCCATTCCTTGTTCCATTATACAGACCATGTCATATTCATGTCCAAGCCCCTTATAATAATTAGGTAAGTTGTATATACAGTAGGGGCTTAATACATGTTTGCTGATTTGAGTCACTGAGGGGGCATGGATGTTAGGGTTAGTATGTACAGGGTGGGGAGTAGAGGACAGAGAGATGATTAAGTAGGAAGTTGATTGACCAAGCAATAGGAGCCAAGACTACAGAGCCAGCCTGGCCTGGTCGACTAGAAGGGGCACTGCGTTGATTGGGAGGCAGGAGATGTCGGTTCAACACCCCCAAGCTACCTGAATCTTAGTTTACAGAGGTGTAAAGTGTGATTAATAATATCTCCTCACTTTATTAAGTGAGATTATCATGAGAAGCAAATGAAAAAACACTTTAAAATATAATATACAATGATCTATGTGAATAGAAGGTACCTTCTTTTATACATTGAATTGGCAAAAAGTTCATTTGTTTTTTTCTGTAACATTACAGAAAATGGAACAAACTTTTTGGCCAACCCAATATATATGTGTGACAGCTTTCTTATATTTCTGGAAAGAAGAAGGCACATACAATTCCCACATTTTCTCAATTAGCTCTAGTACAGTTTGACCTTCCTTTACTGGGGCTCCCAGGCTCTGATTTCTCCTCTATTTATGATTCCCTCCTCCCAAATATTTTCAAATATATAAATCTTTAGGACTTGCTACAGCAGTTTAATCATTCTTTACTATACTTTGAAGATGAGAAGGAGGGACTTTCTTGGATCCTTCCTGAATAATGACCATGCAGTGGAAAATTATTGATTCATGAGCCTTCCTTGAAATTAAGGCTGAGGTTTGGGAGCAGGGGACAGACTTCTTTTGTCATGACAGAGAAAGCGGTAATATAAAAGAAGGTGTCATCATGTTTGATGAAAGGAAGAGGCTTTTCTTTTCTTGTGTGCTAGGATTCAGTCTAGGCCATTTCCATCATTTTTATTGAGAACCACACTTTAATATGAACCAACTACAGTCTTCTTTTATACTTCTTTCATACTGTGATGAAAATGAACTAGATAGCGATATTGTATTTTATGGTGTGATATAAAGCAGCTACCAGATTTATTTCAGGTCACATTTGAGCTTGTTTTTAAGGACTGCTTTTGAGAATCTATAAATATGTCAGGAAAACTTCCAGCAGGGTGGAAATAGTAAAACATTGGCTTATTTTTGTCGAGTTAGTTTGATTATTTAAATGTGAAGGATGTCAGAAGGCCTTAAATGATAATACCCACTCAACATGTAGTATTTTATATCAGCTTTGTGCTTATACTTCCATGTTCAATACTGGTGGTGCTTTGGTCGCTAAGTCGTGTCCGACTCTCGTGACCCCATGGACTGCAGCCCACCAGGCTCCTCTGTCCATGGGATTCTCCAGGTAAGAATACTGGAGTGGGTTGCCATTTCCTTCTCCAGTGCTCAATACTAAGGGGAATAAAAAAGATGTTTGACATGGTCTTTACATTGTCTTGGAATTTCTGTTCCTTGTTGAAAGAAGCAATTATTTCATGAAAGTATTGACATACATGTGTGCTGAGCTGAGGTAAAAATAAACTAATGATATCTAGTATTAAAAGGGTAACTAAACTAACTGAACACATACCTCTTCTTTTTTCCCTCCAGTGCCCCAAAATGCGCCGTCATGCTTTTGAACTCAAGATGTTAGATAAGTATAGCCATTATCTGGCTGCTGAAACTGAGCAGGAAATGGAGGAATGGTTGATAACTTTGAAAAAGATTATTCAAATCAATACTGACAGTTTAGTGCAAGAGAAAAAGGAGACGGTGGAAATATCACAAGGTCAGAATTTTTTTAATAATTCGTTATTGAGGTAAAGCCCTCGTGTTTAATCCATGGGAATGTCCTTTGTGTAGGGTGAATATGGAACTCTTATTCGTGAGGGTTGACCTACTTCTTCATTAAAAGTGACTGTGGAGGTTGATAGGTTTTTCTTTTTTTTTAAAGAGTTGATGCTCCATTGGCTCTGACATGTGAAATATAACCAGACTGAAAACAGATAGGGGATTCATGGCAGATTTTCAAAAGTCCATTAAAGTTTTCCCAGTGCTTTCATAATCAAAATTCTTTGTAATAAATCTAGTAGGAGAGATTGGGGTGGGAGAGAGAGATAGTTAGGATATTCCTCTTAGGTGATTGTTAATGGTCTGCATGGTTTAGAACATCTGCTTTTAATGAATTTTCAGATGATGAACCTAGCAGCCAAGGAAAAGCCGAGAACATCATGGCCAGTTTGGAAAGGAGCATGCATCCGGAACTGATGAAGGTACACCTTTGTTACTACAACTTACCTTCAAGTGAGACAGTGTTAATCCTGCATATTAAGGCTGTAATGCTGGATTCCATTTGGCAATGTCATTTCTAAGTTCAAAATCGCAACAAATTAGTGAAACAGGTAGAGATTACAAAAGACAAGTACACTGCTCAGGTTGGACCTGCTCAGTACCAACTAACAGTTTGGAAAGTGTTATTTTTTTTCCCTAGGTTCCAAGAAATGCTACTAGATTCTTATGAATATTAATTTTATCTGCTATTTCTTATTAAGTGTATTGTTCTGGTTTAGTCGCTATGTCATATCGGACTTTTTTAGGACCCCATGGACTGTAGCCCACCAGCCTCCTACTGTCCATGGGATTTCCCAGGGAAGAATACTGGAGGGGGTTGCTATTTCCTTCTCCACATTCAGTTTAATTACTATATGTCATTCATACACTAAATATTATTCATTCAAGGAGCTATTGATGCAGATTGAACATGATATTCAGTCTAATTGTTTGTATATGTTAATTTCATATGAAAATCAGAGTCTGTCTGTATGTGAATGCCTATCTATATGTATATGAATAATTTTATCAGATAAGGATTTTGGTTAACAGACATCATTTGTGTTGATTACTCTGTTCTTTGGTGTTTGAAATGAGCCCGCTTTGAAAGTGTAGAGGTGATTATCATGTCTGTCTTACTAGGTTACATATTTTATTCTGTGGACTCTATACTAGATTAGGAGGTTATACCCTATTTCTCCATTTAAATCCTTGCCAAACCTATTTATATTTTTACTTTATTCCTCCTCCTGAGCTATTAACTTATACAGATTTAGATGTTACTTTTTTCTGTTTTAAATTTACCATTCTCTTAAGCTTCAATGTTAATATATTTTCAAAAATTTTGAAACACACTCATGATCCCCTGTAGATTTTAATGTGTTCTCTTTGAGTCTTTGTTATTTCAGACCATAGAGCCCATTATGTTTTTTTTTCCTAAAGTGATAGAATCAGAATTGTATATAATATACATATATATATATGTAACATATATACTCATGGATTTATATATATATATTATATATATCATGGATGAGTAGCACCATGGATTAGTTCTCTTGTTAATTCTCTTTTATATCACAAGTCTCTTGTATTTCTTTTTTGTACTATGGGTTGAATAATATTCTTGGTCTTAAAAAAGTGTATAGAAAGTGTAAATACTTGATTAATAGCACAGGTCGACTGTAACTGTAACTGTAACTGTAACTGTGACTGTAACTCTGCACAGCAAGCATTCTGTATCCACCTTAAGTACTTGGAAGTGGAGAAGAGTGTATATTTGAAGCTGTGTCAAGCTGCTAGTTTCTCATAAACTAGATCATTAAATGGCATTTAATACTGTTTTGAAGGAAATGAAGTAATGATCAACACGTGTATATGTGTGTGTGTGTGTGTGTGTATATATATATGTATATATATATATATATATATATATTTGTCTGTTTCAATTTTAGTATGGAAGAGAAACTGAACAACTAAACAAGCTCAGTAGAGGAGATGGAAGACAGAATCTCTTTTCTTTCGATTCAGAAGTTCAGGTATTAATGATATATTGCTTTAAATAATTGTTGCTTATTCAGATAAACAGTGTCTGAAATGTTTAAATCACTGATTTTTGAACTACTGGGCATATATTTATTGCTTTATATTTTTTTGTCTTGGTTGCTTTGAATAGGTAGCTTAATAACTAATTTCACTAGGAGGACTGAAAATATACAAATAGTTTGGAACTGTATATATGTGTGTGTATATATATATTCCTCTCAATTCTTTATATTGTTGTCACTTCATCTTACTCTTCAAAGTCAATAAATTAAAGAATCTTTAACAATGGTTTCAGTGCTTTTAACACATTAAATACAATTGTGATCCAGTATCAGTGAAAATGTATAGTATAAGGAACACCACATCATATGAGACATGTTTATTTTCCATTTTTGATGTAGGCCTGTAGAACTGGGATAATTTTCATGTCTGGTTTAATCTCACTTCAGAGGGAAAGCGATCCAGGAAAGTGCAAATTTATGTGCACATGTGTATTTTAGTCTCTTTCAGGAGAGTGAGGCACTTTTAGTATTAAGATACTACTAAATATGTAGTTAATATTTAGTTCCATGATTCTTTTTACCTTTTATTTTTTAATTTATATTTTATATTTGTGTATAGTTGATTAACAATGTTGTGTTAGTTTCAGGTGTACAACAGAGTGATTCAGTCATACATATACATGTATCTATTCTTTTTCATATTTTCTTCTGATTTAGGTAATTCCATGATATTTTCCAACTAAGTTACCAATTTTTAAAAATGGTAAACTTCTACCGTGTCTAAATTTTACAGATATTTTTCTTAATGGAAAATACTTCACAAGAAAATAAAATACTTGAGGGAAGATGAATCTTTTGGTTTTCTTTTCAGTATTTCTACATATTGTTGTTCAGTTGTTAAGTACTATCTGACACTTTGCAACCCCATGGACTGCAGCAAGTCAGGCTCATCTGTCTTCCACTGTCTCCCAGAGTTTGAGCAAATTCATGTCCATTCTAGCCATCTCATTTTCTGCCACCCCCTTCTCCTTTTGCCTTCAATCTTTCCTAGCATCAGGGTTTTTTTTCCAATAAGTTGGCTCTTTGTGTCAGGTGGCCAAAGTATTGTAGTTTCAGCTGCAGCATCAGTCCTTCCAATGCATATTCTGGATTGATTTCCTTTAGGATTGACTGGTTTCATCTCCTTGCTGTCCAAGGTACTCTCAAGAGTCTTGTCCAGCACCACAATTCAAAAGCATCAATTTTCCTGCACTTAGCTTTCTTTATGGTCCAGCTTTTTCCATCTGTACACAACTACTGGAAAAACCATAGGTTCGACTATGCAGACCTTTGTCAGTAAAGTAATGTCTCAGTATTTCACGTTCTTTTGTTGACTATGAGGGTTACTCCATTTCTTCTAAAGGATTCTTGCCCACAGTAGTAGATATAATGGCCATCTGAGTTAAATCACCCATTCCCGTCCATCTTAGTTCATTGATTCCTAAAATGTCAATGTTCACTCTTGCCATCCTCTTTCTGCTTGACCACCTCCAATTTACCTTGATTCATGTACCTAACATTCCAGGTTCCTATGCAATATTGTTCTTTATAGCACTGGACTTTACTTTTACCACCAGACATATCCACAGCTGAGTGTTGTTTCCATTTTGGCCCAGCCTCTTCATTCTTTCTGGAGCTATTAGTAGTTGCCCTCTGCTCTTCCCCAGTAGCATATTGGACAGCTTCTGATCTGGGGGGCTCATCTTCTGGTTTCATATGTTTTTGCCTTTTACTACCATTCATGGAGTTCTCGTGGCAAGAATACCGGAGTGGGTTGCCATTCTTCCTCCAGTAGACCACGTTTTGTCAGAACTCTTCACCTTGTCCTGTTTGTCTTGGTTGGTCCTACATGGCATGGCTCATAGATTCACAGAGTTACGCAAGCCTCTTTGCCATGACAAGGCTGTGATCCATGAAGGGGTTTTCTACATGAGATTTCTAATTAAAATCTATGGAATTTTTAAATAGTATGCATTATATAAGCATTAGAGTTTTTTTCTCGGTGAATATGTAGCAATAAAATATAAAATAATTTTGGGAAGATAGATTGTGTTTCTTTTGCTTCAAACATTTTTCTAACTAAAATTCTTTTAGTCTGAAATGGAAAAAGTATGTAGTCTATCAATAATGCAGAAGTTTTTCCTTAATAAAAATACTACACGAAAAAATAAAATTATCTGGGGAAAATTCATTTTAAATGTTTCATCTTTTTTCCCCCATAGCACTATTATATTATTTGTGTAAGTTCTATAATTTTTTTCCAGAAAGTGTATAGCAGGCCTTGGGAATGTTAGTTCTAAGATATTCATTCAGAAATTTACTCGTTTGAGCCATGTCTGAGCCTTTGATTCACTTGTTGTCCCGTGCACCCCCCCCCCGCCATCTTGATTGCACTCTAATTGAACACGTCAGACTCTTTGATTGTATACAAAGAAGCCAATTGACTGTGGTTGAAACTCCATCCAATGTATTTAAAAAATTTGTGGTGTAGTGTTTTTGTGGTCATGCAGCAGAACTGATTTTATGTTTGTTTATCAGTGAGCTACAGTGAGAGAAAAATTTACAGTTGAGATGAAAGTTTGAGCAAAAATTGAATTCAGTGTTAATTACGGAAGGCCAATTTTACCACAGAGAAATCCAGGTTGTGTGTACATTTCTAGGTAGGCAGGCCATCCGATAATATCAGCCTTCCCTTATGGTCAGAGTTCAGTGTCCAGAGACGAGTTTTCTACCACTGACTGTAGAGAATAAAGAAACACTGACTGAAGGAGATGGTTCTGACTTTGAACTCCTAGAGAAGGCCGTATGTCCCCACATTTGCACGCACAGGCCTCAGAAGAGAAAGGGGGCTGGAGTGGTTTAGTCCAGTTTTCTTTCACATTCCACTGTCTGAGTAAGCTCGAAAGGAGAGCAGATAAATGGGCGGAAATTAGAATTGATCTCCATGGCAATGACTTGCCTTTGCTGGCTCCACAGACAGATAAGTGTTCAAGAGGGAGCTGTCTAGTCCCACACATTTGTAGATAAATAGACTCTAGGGGAAAAAATTATGCTTTCAGGTACAAATATTATACTTTAGGCCCTTTTAAGGGGAGTTTTGTCAGTGACGCAGTCAAGGTCAGAACAGCTATAATTATCTAAGACTCTTCAGGCACAATACCTGTTTTGGCTTGAATTACTCAGGCAATTGAGAAAAATTCTTGTGTTTCTTGGCTTGACTTTTCCATACTGGCAATATATTCTGCTCAGATTCATCCAGTCACTTCCCATCTACCCTCTCTCTGGTCTTATTGAAAGTATAGTAAGTTGTGCCACAGTCTATACTTTTTCTTACATTTGTGAACAGAATGTGAATCTGTTCAGACAATCAGAATGAACAGATGAACTCAGATCGCCTGAGCTGGGTGAGCTGAAGGGGGATTCAGTGAGTTTCTTTGGGGCGGGGGAGGGGGACAGATTCCTCCCCTGCTGGGAGGAATTTCTTGACTCTCAGTATCTTCTTTTAAACTTTTTTTGAAGTACGAATAATTTAAAAAATATATCTCAGTGGCAGCCAGGATTCATCCTCCAGCTCTGTTAGAAGCTGAGCTCAGTGGTTTTGTTTCCTATGTGCACGCCTCACCCTCTGTCCATCATTTCAGTGTAGGTGGTCCCCAGGGTTCCAGCCTCATCCTCCTCACCCTAGTTGCCACTGATTCTGAAATCCAGATCTCCAACCCACACCTTCCCTATTTTCTAACCAGTTACTTGTATCCTTTCAAACTCAGTATATCCTAAACTGAAGTCATTGTCTCTATTCACCCTCCCCTTATATCTGTTATTCATTTTTATTTCACAACTAAGTTTATAACATCGCAATCTACTGAATCTTCCAAGTTAGAGGCTATGGTATTATTCTTGCCTCCCATATCCATTCATGTCAAATTTGTTTCATGCACAGCTCAGAAAAGAAACAAAATTCCTACCATCCTGGAACACAGTATTTTGTGGGGAGGACAAACAATAAATAATGAAGTAAATGTTAAAAATAATGTTAGAAACTTAATTAAGGAAAGGGAGTATAGGCTGTCAGAGAGTATATAATTCTATATAGGGAGTTAAGGAAAGTCTGTCTTTGGGACTGCCAATTGATTAGAGACTTGAATGAAATGAGGGAGTAAACCATGCATCTATCTTGGGGAAAGAGAGTTCCTGACAGAACAGCAAGTTCAAAGGTCCTGAGGTGGGAGTGTACTTGGTGTGCTGGAAAAATAACCAAAGAGGCTGGTGGAGCTGAAACAGAGGGAGGGGGCAGGCTTGAGTGGTAGGAGATGAAATCAGAGGAGCAGGGTCAGGAGTGAGGCAGGGATTTATTTCAGTGTTAGAACCTTAGTGTAAGAACACTACAAAGGCTCACTGAAAAAAGTTAAGAGTTCAAATGAAGAATGGACAGAGATCTGTTAGATTTTGCAAGTTTTACTTAGAGATCTATGTGAATTCATGTGAATTCTATTTTGGGAGAGAAATGATTCATATTATCTGTTTTTTAGAGGTTGGACTTTTCAGGAATTGAACCTGATATAAAGCCATTTGAGGAAAAGTGCAATAAACGTTTCTTGGTAAATTGCCATGATTTAATGTTCAATATCTTGGGTCAAGTTGGAGACAATGCAAAAGGACCACCCACAAACGTATGTATGACTTTTTCTTCTACCTCCCTTAAACCAGTACATTAAAGAAATTACTGTTTTGTTTTGTTTTGTTTTGTTTTTGCTGAGAACTAATTTACTGGGTGAAAATTCCATTGCTACATGTTACAATAAATTTAACATGGAAGAATTTTATTTGTCTTTCTTTTGCCAGGATAGGAATATGTTTTCATCTTAAGAGGATTCATGAAAGTCTTACCTATTCAAAATAGCAGAGTAGGTAGGCTCTTGACCTTCAGGAGGGACATATCTCCAGAACCTGGAAAGTCCTCAAATTTGTAAATTTTACTAGAGAATATGACTTCTGTGAAATTGACTCATAGCCATGAATAAGGAACACCAAAATCATGAAGGAACACAGAGGCTGTTCAGTCAGCTTGTCTCACTCACTATTCTCATCGAGTGAATTCATTGTGTTCTGCACAGAAAATTCTAATTATTAGCTGTCACAGATCATTTGAGCTGCTTAGGAATACTTGAAACTATGAATGTAAAACGCCCAAAAGACTGCATTTTCTGTTCACCTTTTTTTGTTTTCTTTTTTTTTGGGGGGGGGGGGGAGGGAGTTCTAGTTTATGTTTGAAAAGTATCCAGTGATGATTTATTCTCTTATGAAGTAGCTGAGATACACTAGCAGACTCTCGGTGTGTAAAGGGTTAATCTTTATGCCATCTGGCATGAAATTTCTCTTTGTGACCAGCTTTCAAATGCCATCTGTAGAGAGGAATCATGTCTTCCAAAATGCTGATGGGGCAAAGCTTTTGTCAAGTAATTTGATTTTGACTGATATTAGCTCTTATTAAATGTATAATCCAGTAAGCTGTAATATAGAAAAAGGGAAGATTTATTTCTACTGTGTAATATTGGCATTATTTTTAGGTAATTTCAATGAGCCTATGGAGAATTAAAATTTATTCATAGAATAATTGATGTTCTTTAAGTGTGGCTTCCGATTTCTACTCATTTAAAAAAATTTGTAACTTATGAAATTACACAGGACAAAAGTTACAATTTGAGAGTCTGTTATTTAGAAAGCTCTTTCTCATATGCAAATGAGCCATAATACACTTTTAGCTGAATATTGAACTCAGAAAGGAACTGTAATCACAGAAACTTGAAGAATAAAAAAAAAATTTCTGTAATTTGTGTCCCTCCCCCATCCCACCTAAAATAAAAGTCATTGTTTAAAAATGTAATGGTTTTCATTCCCAGGTTGAACCCTTTTTTATTAATCTTGCCTTGTTTGATGTGAAGAACAACTGTAAGATTTCAGCTGACTTCCATGTAGACTTGAATCCCCCATCTGTCCGTGAAATGCTGTGGGGCCCTTCAAGCCAACCAGCTACTGATGGTACCCCAAGAGGCTCTTCACCTGAGTCTTTCATTCATGGAATTGCTGAATCTCAGTTACGCTTTATAAAGCAGGTAAGGAATCTTTTAGTCTTGGTAGCACGTTCAGAATAAGAAACAGAAAGACCCTTGGTTTCTTGCATAGTTTCAGGCCAATGTTTTAATGTTTTCATGGGCATTCCGTCTTTTGTAGGGTCTGTGTATAGCTGTTTTTCTGGTGACTGAAGTTGGAGGGAATAAAAGGGAAAACAGCAAATATGCTAATAATACCCTAGTGAAGTGGGACGTGATGGGAATCTCAAAGGAAGTATTTTGTGAGATGGAATGCAGATGACACAGACACACCCCTGGACTCATGCACATACTTTTGAGCAAGGCAATAAGTACCTGAAAGGCTATTTTCTTTGAAGAAAAAGTTGACCCTAAAATAACCTTCCCTTTCCCATTCCCATTTCGAGTAGGTAGCTTTAATGGAGCATAAACAGTCCTTACACAAGGAGTTCTTATGTCGTCACAGCCGTCCTATCTGATACAAAGAATCCCCTTCAGAAGGAGCCAAACAGTTCCCTTGCATTTTGACCTCTGATCAGACCAGAGGCCTTAAGAGGTTAGGCAGAGCAGAACTGATAGTCTGCCTTCTAGACTTCTGCAACTGAAAGGAAATTAGAGTATTGCAGAGAACTAAAGCAGGAAGAAGCAGAACAAAGCACCTCACTTTGTAAGGAGATTTATTTTACCTCAAATAAAAATGTTATTCCTTCCATGTCCTGGCTATTGTAAATAGTGCTGCAATGAACTTTGGGTGCATGTGTCTTTTGAAAAGAAAGTGAGAGTCGCTCAGTTGTGTCCAACTCTTTACGACCCCATGGACTATACAGTCCATGGAATTCTCCAGGCCAAAATACTGGAGTGGGTAGCCTTTCCCTTCTCCAGGGGATCTTCCCATCCCAGAGATCCGAACCCAGGTCTCCCACATTGCAGGCAGATTCTTTACCAGTTGAGCCACCAGGGAAGCACGTGTCTTTTAGAATTGTGGTTTTCTCAGGATACATGCCCTATTAGTGGGATTTCTGGGTCATATTGTAGTTGTATCCCTAGTTTTTAAAGGAATGTCCATATTGTTCTCTGTAGTGGCTATATCAATTTACATTCCCACCAACCATGTATATAATGCAATATTACTCAGCCATAAAAAGGAACGAATTTGAGTCAGTTGTAGTGAGGTGGGTGAACCTGGAGCTTGTTCTATAGAATGAAGTAAGTCAGAAAGAGAAAAACAAATATCATATATTAACACACACACATATATATGGAATCTAGAAAAATAGTACTGATTAACCCACATGCAGAGAAGGAGTAGAGATGCAGACGTAGAGAACTGACTTGTGGACGCAGCAGGGGAAGGAGAGGGCGGGACGAATTGAGAAAGTGGCACTGACACATATACACCATCATGTGGAAGATAGCTGGCTAGTGGGAAGCTGCTGTGTATATAACACAGGGAGCCCAGCCTGGCGCTTTGCGATGACCTAGAGAAGAAGCATGGGAGGGGGGAGGGAGGCTCTAGAGGAAGGAGACATACATATAATTATGGCTGATTTGCATTGTATAGCAGAAACCAAGACAACATTGTAAAACAGTTATTCCCCGATTTAAAAAAAAAAGTTACTTTTTTTCCTGATTAAAAAGATAAATACATTATTATGTAGAAAATTCAAAGAATACAAAAAGTACTAAAGAAGAAAATTAAAAATCACCACCCATAAATGATAACTATTAACATTTTGGCCAACATTTTTCTAAATATCTCTGTTGTGTATATATAAACACATATACATTATGTGTGCTCTTACGAACTGTATTATAGTCCTGCTGTTTTATACCTACTGTATTCATTGAACATCATGTTTATCATCCTATATCACTCTCTGGATCAGTTACATTCTTATTAAAGAATGATATGGTGATTTAGCTTATTAGGATATTTCTAATTTTGACATATCATAAATAATGCTGCAGTATTGCATCCTTGTAGCTCATGTGTATTATCTCCCTAGAATAAATTTTAAGCATTGGGCATTTCGGTGTCAAAGATTATGCTCATTGATACATGTGTTGTCACTCCCCTCTGTGGGCTGTGGATCTGTGGTCGTTTTTCCCCATGTTATCCCTCATTCTCTTGGGTTGTTACTCGACTGTGGTTGTCACATATATGAACATTCCACTCTGATGGCCTGTGCTTCTAAAAGAGAGATTGAGCAAAACAGTATTATAAGTATTCGAGAACCTGCTATTGCATTATATGTTGAAAATTTTCCACACAATTCCAAATAAGTCCTTGTAAGCCGATGATATATTTGCTGCCTTACTTCAATGTGTTCAGCTGTCTGTTCAACGCAAGAAGTTTGAATTGTAGTTTCAGATGTCATGCCATTTATAACCCAGTTTGGAAGAAAATCAACATTTTTTTAATATCTTGTGTGCTAGAATCTTCCACTGATGTCTCATGTAAACATGATTGTCTTGTAAAATATAATTATGACTGGTTTGCAAATCAGGGAGGCTAAGTAAGCTGCCTACCATGGCAAAGCCAGTAGTGGTGAAGGTGGGATTTGAACCTAGGTCTGTTTGAAAGACCTCAGGCAGCAAAATTAGGCAGAATGTAATTAAATGCTGATATGTATAACATGTTGATCACTGAGGAAGGCTTTCTTATCTCTCCTTGCTATTCTTTGGAACTCTGCATTCAAATGGGTATATCTTTCCTTTTTTCCTTTGCTTTTCACTTCTCTTCTTTTCACAGCTATTTGTAAGGCCTCCTCATACAACCGTTTTGCCTTTTTGCATTTGTTCATAGTGATGATCTTGATCACTGCCTCCTGTACAATGTCAGGAATCTCTGTCCATAGTTCTTCAGTTACTCCATCTATCAGATCTAATCCCTTGAATCTATTTGTCACTTCCACTGTATAATCATAAGGGATTTGATTTAGGTCATACCTGAATGGTCTAGTGGTTTTCCCTACTTTCTTCAATTTAAGTCTGGATTTGGCAATAAGGAGTTCATGATCTGAGCCACGGTCCGCTCCCAGTCTTGTTTTTGCTGACTGCATAGAGCTTCTCCATCTTTGGCTGCAAAGAATATAATCAATCTGATTTCGGTGTTGACCATCTGGTGATGTCCATATGCAGAGTCTTCTCTTGTGTTGTTGGAAGAGGGTATTTGCTATGACCAGTGTGTTTTCTTGGCAAAACTCTATTAGCCTTTGCCCTGCTTTATTCTGTACTCCTAGGCCAAATTTGCCTGTTACTCCAGGTGTTTCTTGACTTCCTACTTTTGCATTCCAGTCACCTATAATGAAAAGGACATCATTTTTGGGTGTTAGTTCTAGAAGGTCTTGTAGGTCTTCATAGAACCGTTCAACTTCAACTTCTTCAGCATTATTGGTTGGGGCATAGACTTGGATTACTGTGATATTGAATGGTTTGCCTTGGAAACGAATAGAGATCATTCTGTTGTTTTTGAGATTGCATCCAAGTACTGCATTTCAGACTCTTTTGTGATTATTATGGCTACTCCATTTCTTGTAAGGGATTCATGCCCACAGTAGTAGATATAATGATCATCTGAGTTAAATTCACCCATTCCAGTCCATTTTAGTTTGCTGATTCCTAGAATGTCGACATTCACTCTTGCCATCTCCTGTTTGACCACTTCCAATTTGCCTTGGTTCATGGACCTAATATTCCAGGTTCCTATGCAATATTGCTCTTTATAGCATCAGACTTTACTTCCATGAACAGTCATATCCACAACTGGGTGTTGTGTTTGCTTTGGCTCTGTCTCTTCATTCTTTCTGGAGTTATTTCTCCACTGATGTCCAGTAGCATATTGGGCACCTACCGACCTGGGGAGTTCATCTTTCAGTGTCCTATCTTTTTGCATTTTCATGCTGTTCTTGGGGTTCTCAAGGCAAGAATAACTGAAGTAGTTTGCCATTTATTTCGCCAGTGGACCACCTTTTGTCAAAACTCTTCACCATGACCCGTCCATCTTGGGTGGCCCTACATGGCATGGCTCATAGTTTCATTGAATTAAACAAGGATGTGGTCCATGTGATCAGATTGATTAGTTTTCTGTGATTGTGGTTTTCAGTCTGTCTGCTCTCTGATGGAGAAGGGTAAGAGGCTCATGGAAGCTTCCTGATGGGAGAGACTGACTGAGAGGGAAATTGGGTCTTGTTCTGATGGGCAAGGTGTCCTTAGTAAATCTTTAATCCAATTTTCTGTTGGTGGATGGGGCTGTGTTCCCTCCCTATTATTTACCTAGGGCCAAACTATGGTGCAGGTAATGAAGATAATGGTGACCTCCTTCAAAAGATCCAATGCATGCTCTGCTGCACTCAGTACCTCCAACCCTGCAGTAGGCCATCACTGACCCATGCCTCTGCCAGAGTCTCCTGGACTCTCAAGGAAAATCTGTATCAGATAAATAAAGAACAGATGAATAAAGGACAGAAATGGTATGAACCTAACAGAAGCAGAAGATATTAAGAAGAGGTGGCAAGAATACACAAAAGAACTATACAAAAACGATCTTCAGGACCCAGATAATCATGATGGTGTGATCACTCACCTAGAGCCAGACATCCTGGAATGTGAGGTCAAGTGGGCCTTAGGAAGCATCACTAAGAACAAAGCTAGTGGAGGTGATGGAATTCCAGTTGAGCTATTTCAAATCCTAAAAGATGATGCTGTGAAAGCTCTTCACTCCATCTGCCAGCAAATTTGGAAAACTCAGCAGTGGCCACAGGACTGGAAAAGGTCAGTTCTCATTCCAATCCCAAAGAAAGGTAATGCCAAAGAATGCTCAAACTACCACACAATTGCATTCATCTCACATGCTCGGAAAGTAATGCTCAAAATTCTCCAAGCTGGGCTTCAACAGTACGTGAACTGTGAACTTCCAGATGTTCAAGCTGGTTTTAGAAAAGGGAGAGGAACCAGAGATCAAATTGCCAACGTCTATTGGATCATTGAAAAAGCAAGAGAGTTCCAGAAAAACATCTATTTCTTCTTTATTGACTATGCCAAAGCCTTTGACTGTGTGGATCACAATAAACTGGGAAATTCTGAAAGAGATGGGAATCCCAGACCACCTGACCTGCCTCTTGAGAAATCTGTATGCAAATTAGGAAGCAACAGTTAGAACTGGATATGGAACAACAGACTGGTTCCAAATAGGGAAAGGAGTATGTCAAGGCTGTATATTGTCACCTTGCTTATTTAACTTATATGCAGAGTACATCATGAGAAATGCTGGACTTGATGAAGCACAGTCTGGAATCAAGATTGCTGGGAGAAATATCAATAACCCGAGATATGCAGATGACACCACCCTTATGGCAGAAAGTGAAGAACTACTAAAGAGTCTCTTGATGAAAATGAAAGAGGAGAGTGAAAATGTTGGCTTAAAGCTCAACATTCAGAAAACTAAGATCATGGCATCTGGTCTCATCACTTCATGGGAAATAGATGGGGAAACAGTGGAAACAGTGTCAGACTTTATTTTTGGGTGCTCCAAAATCACTCCAGATAGTGACTGCAGCCATATTATTAAAAGACGCTTGCTCCTTAGAAGAAAAGGTATGACCAACGTAGACAGCATATTAAAAAGCAGAGACATCATTTTGCAACAAATCCGTCTAGTCAAAGCTATGGTTTTTCCAGTAGTCATATATGAATGTGAGAGTTGGACTATAAAGAAGACCAAGGGCCAAAGAATTGATGCTTTTGAACTGTGGTGTTGGAGGAGATGTTCGAGAGTCCCTTGGACTGCAAGGAGATCCAACCAGTCCATTCTAAAGGAAATCAGTCCTGAGTATTCATTGGAAGGACTGATGCTGAAACTGAAACTCCAGTACTTTGGCCACCTGATGTGAAGAACTGATTCATTTGAAAAGAGCCTGATGCTGGGAAAGATTGAGGGCGGGAGGAGAAGGGGATGACAGAGGATGAGATGGATGGTAGCACTGACTCAACGGACATGAGTTTGAGTAAACTCCCAGAGTTGGTGATGGACAGGGAGGCCTGGCGTGCTGCAGTCCATGAGGTTGCAAAGGGCTAGACATGACTGAGCGACTGAACTGAACTGAACTGATGTATAACACAATGGGAGTGGAGGGGTTTGGAATGTGAGGAGGCTTCAGGGGTTGAAAGTTGACTTAGAAGATGGCGCAGAAGTTGTGGGACGTCAGGGAGGTTTCAAAGGAGTAGATGAAAGCTGCAGAGGTGAGAATGAATGGAAGTGGCCTCAAATGGCTTGATCATTTTCACTCTTTTCCCAGATCCAGTAAAGGTATCAGGAAGTGGTCCTTCACTTCAAATAGTTGAACATTCCCTTTTGAAGAAGTCTTTTTCTTCAACTTCTTCCGATTAGGACTAGGATGCAGTAGTGTATAGGGAGAGACAATATTAGCAGATCTGAACACTGATCTGAGCTCATTGATTTTTTTTCCAGCAATATTTTTTTCAGTCTTCCTCTAGGTACTTTATCCGTATGAAGTCATTAATTTTTTCTTAATATTTATTTATTTAGCTGTGCCAGGTCTTAGCATGTGGAATGTGGGATCTTTTGTTGTAGCAGTTGAACCTGGGCCCCCTTCATTGGGACTGCAGGGTCTTAGCCACTGGACCACCAGAGAAGTCCTTGTGTGAAGTCATTTAATTCTTACCACACCCTAGTAAAGTAGATAGGTCCTATTCCTATCCCCATTTTACAGATGAGGAAACTGAGGCACGGACCAACCAGGTGACTCATTCAAGGTCCCAGAGCTACAATGGTGAGGAACAGGACCTGAATCTGGCTCTAACAGGCCCCAGAGTGCAGCTTCCCCCTTCCTGCCCCTCCCCTCCTGCCGTTCTGCTTCCCTCTCACCCTAGAGAGGGACATGGCACTTCCCTGGCACTTGTGGAAAGTGTGAAGACCCCACCCCTACAGCAAGGCTGTTCAAGCGGCAGCAGGATCTATAGGAAGAGGCCACCTACTCCCAGGGCTCGGTGGATGGTGGTGCTTGGAGCTATTCTAGGTTCTCCCCATCTGCTCCTTGGAGAGTCTTTCTCTGTAGCGGCTTCCTGAGGAGCAACAGTTGACCACAGGAATAGGAAGAAGCTGAGCGCATCGAGTAGTTTTGCCTTCCTGACACCAACCAGCTACTGTGACCAGTCACTTCACTCTCAGCTGCCTAACAGTTCCTTCCCAAGTGCCCAGATAGAGCTCGGTGTCCTGGGTCCCTCAAGATGACCTAGGGTGGGGTTGTTGGGGAGGTGCTGACCCTTGGGAGTCTGCTACCACATGCCCTGCCACACCCTGGGGGAGTGGGGACACCTGGCCCGTTCCTTAGAGGGAGGGGGCAGTGATGTGGGTGACAGTCACCCTGAAGAGAGGCAGGGATAGCCGTGTCTCCTTGGTGGGAAAGGAGGGCCTTGTCCTGAAAAGCCAGACTCCCAGGCCACCTGGGATTCCAGGGTATTCTCTAGCTACCCCACTGTGTTCTGGGGAGTGGAGAAGAGGTGGAAGCTAAGGGGCAAAAGGCAGAACTGCCTCAGAGAGTGTCCCCCTACCTCGAAATCCTGGTTAGTTGAACAGTGAGCATCTCTGTGCCTCAGCATTCTCATGTGTCTAACGTGCCCCATCCCAGAAAGCACTCGGCCCTGTGCCAACCTGCCGAATTTGCTCAGTACGGTGGGGCTGCTAGTGAGAGCAGCAGTCACGGGGATCACACAGTCAAAGCAGCTTCCTCTGATCAAATTGTCACATCCTTTGACACGATCATGTTCGTTTCTGGCATCAGTGTAGGGAAGTGGCTAGAGTACTAGGCACAGAAGGTGCTCAGTGAATGTTAGTTGCGGCAGTCAGCAGCGTTGCTCTTCTCATCCAGCTTTATCAGGTGAGACAATGGGAGCCTGTGTTGATAGGCTGAGTGGCTCTGTAGCCTGGGCTGTATTGTCTGGAAGCCCTGACTGCAGTCGTCACCCACTTACTGCACGAACCTAACTACGCCTCAGTTTCTTAATCTGTAAGAAGTGTGTGTCGTAGTGCCTTTGTTTGAGGGTTTTTATGAAGACGAGAAAAAAAAGTGAAAAATGTTAGTGGCTCAGTCATGTCAAATTCTTTGTGACCCCATGGACTGTAGCTTGCCAGGCTCCTCTGTCCATGGAATTTCCCCAGGCAAGAATACTGGACTGACTTGCCATTCCCTTCTCCAGGGGATCTTCCCAAAGACTAAGGGAGAGGGTGCACAAAAGCTATCTAGCACAGTTGTGTGACAATCGAAAGCCTGAGATGGTGCTCAAAAGCACTGCTCAGCATACTTTCTGTGGGTTGCTCCAGCACTCTGCCAGCTGCATCTCATAACCTAGGCAGCATGCTGCTGGCAGAACCAAAAATCGGATTCTGCGACCTTGAGATGTGGGTTACTCTGGTAACCAGTTACCTAATGTGCATTACTTCATTGAATCCACTCAAGAAGATTACAAAATAGCCATTCCTCTTGTCATAGCCCATTTCATAGGTGGGAAATCTGAGCTATAGGGAGGATGTGACTTTATCTAAACCCATAAATAGTGGGGCCAGAATTTGAACCCAGGAAATTTAACTCCTCGAACAACTTTTAACCACTTTCTTCCATCGTTGCTGCTTGGGAATCCGAAGGTGAATCAGCCATAATCCAGTACCCTTAGATGCCATTTGGATTTGGGGGGGATTACTTAGTGTCCTCTACTCAGTGTTCTCTTCTTTCCTGTCTACCTCAGAGAGTTCTATCTGCAACAGATGAGCTCATGAGTCTGAAATGCTTTGAAAACTGGAACACACTATCTTAACACAGTTGTTAATATACCAAGCAGACAAAATAAAACTTGGTAGAGTCCCAACGATGGATTTTTCCATTCAAATTCACTTGTGTGATGCTCATTTAAGCAACAGACATCACCACCTAACGGGCTATTTGGAATATATTATATTTGGAAAGAGCTGAGCTGGACATGAGATGGTATAGTTGTTCCACATGGAGCTTGGTAGCATCTACATTAGTCCCTGAAACAAACTGTTTTGGGACAAAAGGAGTTTTTGGATCGTCTGTCCTCTACCTTTACATTGAGAGCACCAGAGCTCTTCTGCTGCAACAAAGGAGTGTTTTCTATAGGATGATTTAGTTTTTATTCTATGCAGAATAGTAAAGTGTTTTCATCCTTCTTGGCTACCTTTAGTAGTAGTTAAGGGTGAGTGAATTGCAGTGGAGTTACAGGCAGCTACCTTTAAAAATGCATGTCCTGTCCCACTTCAGCAATGTATGCTATTTTAGCACATGCTACTTTAAGCCAAACAATACACATTGTATTGATTAGGCCTAAGGATACACCTTGCATACCCCACCAAACACAAGAGGCTAAGTAGTCAGGGTGACACCTACACTTTGGGGACTAATAGATGTGAGACTGGTGACAAAATTGAAAATCTTTATTGAAAGGAACATCAATCAGGACCTTTGAAAACTGTATGAATGGAAATGCTATCTCTTGCCAGGGCTCTGGACATGATCCTATGTTGAATATCAATATTCTGTGCCAAACACACTGCTAGGAATCACTAACCAAGCAACTGTATGCATGAGATTACATTAAAGAAAAATCTAACAGAAGGAATTTTTTTCCAGGGAATTTTCTCAGTGACGAATCCACATCCTGAAATTTTCCTGGTTGCAAGAATTGAAAAGGTTCTCCAAGGAAACATCACACACTGTGCAGAACCCTACATCAAAAATTCCGACCCGGCAAAGGTATTTATAAAGATCATTTGTGAGCATTTCAGCCAAATGCAAAATTTGCCTTTTATTGATACTTTAAATGATAATGTCAATGATGCCTCTAAAAAGAAAGACAATAACAACAACAACAACAACAAAAAAACCAACATTCTTTCAGCCTGCAGTATATTCTGAAAATATCGTGTGCTCTGTAAGTATGCACGTTTAAGCTTGAAAATGACTTTTTCCCCCCTTTTTACATGGCAATCTGCTTTTTGCTTATTTATCAAAATCAGAGCTAAAGGCTTTTAGGCAACATATGTTCATTGACACTATATCCTTGGAAATAGCTACTCTTTCTTTATTCCCAGCCCTGCATATTAGCCAAAGATGTCAGAGCAACAAGGGTAAATGCCAGACGGTACTCAAATTTAATCCTGTCTCTGATGACATGAGAAAAGAAAGACAAGATAGTGAGCCATTCATGAAGCTTCAGGGTATTCAATTTGAAGGAGTTTATTCTGAGATTTTTGCACTTCCTACTTTTTAAACGTCACACCTATCTGTCTTTCTATAATGTTGGTGTGTGAAGTGGCAGGGATTGTAGGAAGATTGCCTATAGGAGGGCATGGCAACCCACTCCAGTATTCTTGCCTGGAGAATCCCCATGGACAGAGGAGCCTGGTGGGCTACAGTCCACGGGGTCACAAAGAATCAGACACAGTCTTTAAATGGCAACCTTAAAAGTTGGCGACCCAGATAATTCTCCAAATTTCTGTATCATGAATTCTGAACTTTTGGAAATTATTGATCTAATCCTCTCTCATTTTATAAATGAGAAAAGTCAGGCCCAAAGACGGAAAGCATTCATGGCATAGTTCATTAGCGGCAATCCAGCTTCTGAGTACTTATGAGTCAGTCTGTTGTATGTAGCCTTTAGTTGTGGATGAAAATAGTGTTATTAAGTGGGAGATGCTGAGGACACGAATGACTAATTTGTGGGGGGAAAGTCTCAACAATATAGATAAAAGCCTTCATCATTCTGTATCCCTAGGGGTAGCATAAAGGCAGCATTTCACAGCCTGTTTAGACTCTATAGGCAGTTTATCTCCTTTGTCATCTCCCAGTGCCTGTGCAAACAGCAGCTCCTGCCCACGCTAAACTAATTGCATTGAGTCTTGGTCATTTGGCTTTTATCTTGGGAGTAAAAAGGTCAGCAGTACCCAGAACCAACTTCACCCAAGAATGATAAGTATATGCCTGCTCATGTGTGAAAGGAAATAGACATTAAAACTGCTGAATTTTTTTCCCAGTAGCAGTCTGCAGTACAAAACATGCCATACATCTATTTTGTTTGTCTTCTGATATCTTGACGAGGGCTCTGTTGATGAGAAAATCCATAACCTTAGGAAATACTTTTATCTTGAAAAGTGGGTGGCTGATGTGTGTTGTGTTTTATTTATAACTATTTCTGTATCTTGTTTTCCTAGTTTTTGATGTTTTATATCAGTAAGTTAGGGAAATTATTTGTTCTGGGTGAGTCTCTGATAGTTTGGACGAATCTGAGCCTATCTTTTTATTTCTAACCTTAGACGGCCCAGAAGGTGCACAGGACAGCTAAGCAAGTGTGTAGCCGCCTTGGACAATACAGAATGCCCTTTGCTTGGGCTGCCAGGTTTGTACAAATGTATTTCTGACCCATCTATTCATGCTCCTGTGTGAAGCTGAGGGCTGCTGTCCTTGCCAGCAGCATTCAGAAGTCTGTTTCTGACAAACCAGTTATATATTGGGACACTTCGGATGTGTCTCAGTCCATTCAGGCTGCCATAACAAGTTAGACTGGTGGTTTAAACAACAGACGTTCATTTCTGACAATCTCTGAGGTTAGAAACTTGAGATCAGAGTGCATGGTTGGGTTCTGGTGAGGACTCTTTTCCAGGTTTTAGACAACCAGTTTCTCCTTGTAGTCTCACATAGTGAAATGAGAGCAGGCTATCTCTCTGGCCTCTTATAAGGACACTAATTCTATTCATAAGGGCTACATCCTCATGACTGAATCACCTCTCAAAGGCCATACAAATACCATCACCTTAGGGATTAGATCTCAACATATGAATTTGGGGGTGTAGGGGCAGCGGAGTGACACAAACATTCAGTCTATAGCAGGATATAAATATTCTTTCTTTTAGAATTTGCTGTGCCTCAAAGACCCTTTCATTTTTTCAAATGTCTTGCTTCAGGGAAATTTTCTTTGGCTTGGGTTACTGATCTGACTGACACCACTTAATTTTATTGCATTTTAAAACAGAGCTTATTTGCTAAAGTGATGGAATTTTTTTCCAGAAAACCAGAAATTGCAGTGAATTATGTACAGTGTGCCCACTATTTTAGAGTTGGCTGGGTTTATGCTTTGAAAAGCCATCATAAAGTAATTCTGAAAAACATACTAAAAACTAGAAGGCAAAAAATGTAGTTGCTCAGTGCAAGTGTGTAATTACTTAGATTTTCTTGCTTTCTGATGACAAATTTGGCAACTTCTTCAGGGGTAGTATATTGGGAAGTGTGTTAATGGTACCACATATCTGATGGTGGTGTACATGATTTTTCTCTAAATCTTGCCAATCTACCTACAGTGATGACTGAAACTGTATTCCTTGCTTATACGCCCTTTGAAGTACAAGTTCCCTGACTTGTTTATGGTACAGCCTGTACAAATCACTGGAACTTCTGGGTAAAGGGCACTATGTTCTGAATAATTCAGTGAGTTATGTTCAGTGGGTGCTGGGGAGTACCCTAAGAGTGGAGATTTAAGGTCAGTAACTGTTCTATCACTATAATCATTTCACTTGGGAAAGGGTCTCAAAATGTGTTCCATGTTGGTAGATGAAAAGGCACCTTGTCCTTATTTTGCCAACTAGTAAGAAGTGCTAGCCAAGGACAGGTCAATGGCAAAGAGTAGTGGAAGGTGGTATACTTAGCTGTTCCAGAAGGTGAAACATACTTAGTGGTGCTCCAGTGGCTGCTGCTGTTACTTATTGGTCAGAAAGTTCGTTCAGGTTTTAAAAACCAGAATGAACTTTTTGGCCAGTCCAATATTTATGGTAATTAAGTGCTAACTGTACAGGTGGGCTTCCCAGGTGGCGCTAGTGGTAAAGAACCTACATGCCAATGCAGGAGTCATAAGAGACACAGGTTCGATCCCTGGGTCGGGAAGATCCCCTGGAGGAGGAAATGGCAACCCATTCCAATTTTCTTGCTTGGAGAATCTCACGGACAGAGGAGCCTGGTGGGCTTCAGTCCATAGGGTTTCAAAGGGTCAGACACAACTGAAGAGACTTAACACACATGCACGTACAAGGCAGGCGTCTACGTGCTTAATGCATATTTCTTTTAGAGGTAGGTACTCTTCTCCCCCATCTTGGAGATGAGGAATTTGAGTCACAGAAATGAAAAAATAAATCCTTGCCTAAGTTCACATGGCGTGTGTGTAAGCAGGTCTTAGAACTAACAGGACCTGAATTCAGAGCCCACTATAGACAGCCATGGCACAAGCTCTCCACCCCTTTTTAGGCCACATCAGTAACTGCTTGATGCTAATGTGCTTGTAGAAAAATAAATTATAAAATCTTCAAAGTTAGAAGCTTTAATCCCCAGTTCTGATGTGGAATTATGCTGTTTTTTTTTCTTCTTAAATTATTTGGGTTGTTAGCAGCAACAGGAACTGACTCTAAAGGCTTGGCTGGGATATTTAAAAGCTGTGTGATAAACCCCTGTTTACTGAAAATAAAGGAGGTATGCTTAGAAGTAGGAATGGTAGTTAGTGCCTTTACCCGCAGTTTTCAGAGGCTCTGCCAGGGGAGATTGTGCTTTGGGCCATAGTTGCTTCCAGTCTGTTGGGTGCTTGTATATTACTTCCTGTTCTGGCAGTAAAATAGCTACTTTGAAAATGAAAGAAGAGAAGGAGGAGGGAATAATTCTAATTCATATTAGAAATTTTATAGATATAAACTCTATATAAGTTGATCTTAAAGATCTAATTCAATTTTTATCAACTTCACTGAGATATAATTTATCTTTGATTAAAATGTACATTTATATGTCCAGCTTGATAAATTTTCACAGATGTATATAGTCATATAACTACCACCCCTACCAAGATCTAGAACATTTCTATCACTCCAGAGAGTTCCTCACATCCCTGTCCAATCAACCATCCACTCCCAGCCAGGCAACCACTGACCTTAGATGACTTTTACCTATTCTGGACTTCATATCAATGGAATTATGCAGTATATAACCTTGCCTATGGTTTCTTGTTCTCAGTCTGTTTTTGTATTTTATTCATAATGTTGTATCAGTTGTTCACTGAGTAGTATTCCATTGTAAGAATATACCACGATTAGTTTACCCATTCATTTGTTGATGAATATCTGGATGGTTGCCAGTTTGTGGCCATAACAAATAAATCTGCTGTGAACATTCAAGTACCATGTGGAAATATGCCTAGGAGTTGAATCGCAGGATCAGAGGGTAGGTATATGCTTAACTTCATGAGAAACTGCCAAATTATTTTCCAAAAGAGTTTCACCATTTTATGTTCCCATCACCACTATTTGATCTTTAATTTATCTATACTTTCGAGTTAAAAAAAAACCCTCTGTTGCTCTTTTAGGCCCATTTTCAAAGATATTCAAGGCTCTCTGGATGTGGATGGGAGATTTTCTCCTTTGTATAAACAAGATAGTAGCAAGCTTTCCAATGAAGACATTCTCAAGTTGCTCTCGGAATACAAGAAGTAAGTGTTTTAGAGTTACTGCAGTAAATCAATATCATAGATGAATTATAATTTCTTTGAATGATGAATGTGAGTCATATGTGGGAAAAATCAAATGTTGGAGCATTTGGATTTGGAAGCATTTGGAAGTTTGAATAAATGGTAACCAGTGCACTTAGTAATCATATTTTTTGAATATAAAATATTCTTATTTTACATCTAGGCCAGAGAAGACCAAATTGCAGATTATTCCTGGGCAGCTAAACATCACAGTAGAATGTGTTCCTGTGGATTTTTCAAGTAAGAACTTAAATATTGCAAATAAACCTAAAAGGCTACGTTTGAATCTCAGGGTTTTTATTTTGTTAATGTTTATTTATTTCGGTGTGCCAGGTCTTATTGCAGCACATGACCTCTTAGTTGTGGCATGTGGGATCTAGTTCCCTGACTAGTGATCGAACCCGGGCCCCCTGCTTTGAGAGCACTCAACTACCAGGTGTTTTATCTTCCTAACATTTTTCTTGAGATTTACATGGAGTATTTGTTTCCTAGGGCTGCTGTAAGAAAGTATTACAAACTGGGTAGCTTAAAACAACAAATCTTCTCTTGTGTTTCCAGAGGCTGGAAGTCAAAATCAAGGTGTCAGCATGGCCACGCTCCCTCTCAGGGCTCTGAGGAAGAATCTCTTCTTCCTAGCTTCTAGTGGCTGTTGGCTAGCCTGGGCATCCTTTGGCTTATAGACGCATCATTCTGGTCTCTGTCTCTGTCCTCATATGGTCTTCTACTAAGAGCACCAGTCACTGGATTTAAGGCCCACCTTAATCTATTATATGGACTTCCCTGGTGGCTCAGACGGTAGAGCGTCTGCCTGCAATGCAGGAGACCTGGGTTCACTCCCTGGGTCGGGAAGATCTCCTGGAGAGGGAAGTGGCACCCCACTCCAGTACTCTTGCCTGGAAAATCCCATGGACGGAGGAGCCTGGTAGGCTACAGTCCATGGGGTCGCAAACAGTCGGACACGACTGAGCGACTTCACTTTAATCTATTATGATCTCATCTTAACTAATGACATCTGCTAAGGCCCTATTTCCAAATAAGGTCACATTCTGAGTTTCCAATGGACATGAATTTTGGTGGGACACTATTCAACCCAGGACACATGGTGAATGGTTAGAGATTAGGAAGTAAATTAAGTTGATTTTTATCAGATGCTGTTTCATGTATAATATATGATGTGAGTGTGTTCCAGTCAGTTTCTGCTCCTTTTGCCTTGGCTGAATTTCATCAGTGAAGGGATCCAAAAGGAGAATTTCTTTTCTTGTCTAAAGACAAGAATCTATGATCCCAGGAGAAAAATGGACAGAAGACAGAAAAAACAATTTGCAGGAAATAAAATGACTGGTAAATAATTGGAAAACATCCAGTCTCAGTAATGATGCCACTAACACAAATGTAAATATTTCAGCATTGGTATGTTTTGGTTCATCTATCAAATTTGCAAAAAATAAACTGTGACTGTCTAATGCCGGCTTAGTTTTGGCCAGGCACCATCACCCATCTCAAGTAGGAGTACAGTTTGGCAAGAGACATCCATGAACGTCTGTAACTAAGGCATTCTAATTCTGACATTATCTATCCATTTATTCAGCAAATAAACATTTATTGAGTAAACTTTATTGAATACTTACTAGGTGCTTTGAAAGTATGGAGATTACAGTCTAGAAGGAGTGACAGACATTTAAACAAGAAAGCAAATGAATACTTTCTGTCTCTGATTGGGTGGGCTGCTTTCAAAAAGGGTGGCTAAGGAAGGCTCACCATGTGGCCCAGCCAGCATGAAATGCTTGGGACTGTACATTCTACTCTGAGGGTGTCACATGTAAAGATCTTGAGGTGCAGCTAGCTTGGTTTGTATGGACGCAAAAGGAACCAATGAGACTCTAGTCTAGTGTGTGATGTGAACACAGGAGATAGGAAATGAAGTGGGAGAAGTAGGAAGAATCACATCATGAAGAGCATTGTGAAAACCACGGTAACTCCTTAAAAAACTGAATTTCATCCCAAGTACAACGAGAAGTCACGAAAGGATTGTAAGTAGGAGAGTGGCAGTTGGCATGTTAAAACATCTAAGAGTTCAATGGATTATTTTTTCCTAAAGAAGTGTAGACACAAGTTTATGCATAAGATATTTTTTGAAGTGTTGTCTATATTACAGAAGGGATTGAAAGCAACCAAAGAGTACGACACTGTCAGTGTGGTTCAGTCACGGTTCAGTCATGTGTGGTTCAGTTCAGTTATGGGATCCTGATACCATGAAACTTGTATGCAGCTCTGCAAAATGATGTTTACAAAGAGTTCATGAAATAAGATATCAGATAAAATACCAACAACTAGGATACAGTTCTCTATGCAGTGAGATTTTTGTGTTTGTTAGATGAGACATACATAGGAAGAAGACTACAAGAAAATATGCCAAAATATGAGCAGTAGTTAACTCTGGGTAGTGAAATGATCACTTTTATCTGTGGACCTTTACTCTGTTCTTCCAGATATTTTATTGTAAGTATCGCTATCATAGAAAACCAAACCCAGTGAAAATTATTATGTCCTCAGATTTGACTCTCATGCATATTTCTTCTCCATCAATATCACTCTTCAGCAAGGACCAGCAGTCTTAGAGCCCCTTTAAGTGTATGAATAACCTTTACTGCAAGTGGCTACCTTAATAACATGTGCAGCTATACTTCTCTAAGGCTTTGTGTTTTCCACATTTGGGAGGATGGAATTTATTATTGGTAACACATCTGAAGATCTGTAGTTTCAGAAGGCTGCCATTATTCCTTAAGTGAAAATTTGCACCTGTACTACGTTAAGTTTTTAAGAGGGACTAGCCATGAGCTAATTGGCATAAATTTACTGTTACTTCCCTGATACCAATAAAAATTCGCAGTGAAAAGCTAAATTGCAGTCACAGGAGGAAAAATGTAATGGATTTCTTTGCAGAGTTTAAATTTGTCAAAATTATGATGTGTTATATTTGGAAAATCACTCTACGTTGAGAATGAAATAGCAATCCGCATCTGGTTTGAAGGGTTTCACTAAAATCAGCATCAGGCTACTTATTCCTACTTGTTCTTCTGGGTTCTTGAAGTGGCTGTATGAGTTTTTGTCAATCACTAAGAATTCTGTTTGTTAAACGGCTCTTTGAGAACACAATCCAGGTATATATATATATTTATAAATGCAGGAATGTGTTAACAATTGTTGCATCTTTGCCTGTTTTTTTTTTTCCTGCTATAGATTGTATTACTTCTTCATATGTGCCTCTGAAGCCCTTTGAAAAGAATTGTCAAAATATTACTGTGGAAGTTGAAGAGTTTGTTCCCGAAATGACGAAATATTGTTACCCATTTACCATTTACAAAAACCATCTATATGTGTATCCCTTGCAATTAAAATATGATAGCCAGAAAACATTCGCCAAGGTAAACAGGGTAAACTATACATTTTGGGGTGTTACACTTGTTTATAATCTTCTCGTTTTGTGACTCATTGTGAATGATGAATCATTTTTAGGCAAGGAACATTGCGGTCTGTGTGGAATTCCGGGATTCGGATGAAAGTGATGCTAGCGCTCTAAAGGTTTGTTTGTGATATTGATAAGCATGCATTTTTCATAGAGACAGACATTTTGGTAGTAGGTAGTTTCAAATGCTAAGTTTCGTGTGCTTAAATGTCAAAGACAATGTAGTAAAGTGACAAATGTAATATTGCCTTTTCTATTCTTAAACATTACCGGCAAGATTGAGTTAAATATTAAGAAATGACACAACGTGTTAGGAGCGTATATATAGCTTTAAAAAGGGTAAGCTGCATATGCCAGAATTTCTGCCTTTGCTCCACTTGGATTTTGCCTTGCTTCAATGCCCAATCACAAGGTCATTTTCTTCTGACAGCTTATAGTGGTACCATCAGGGGAGTTGAAACTCCTTTCTCCTTGAAACCTGAATGGGCTTCAAGCTGACAGTAGCACAGCATGACTGCTTTGATCTGAGATATGACTTCGAGTCTGTGGCTGGCCAAATGGTGCCTCCAAACTTGAATGAGTGATCTAGGAAAAGCATCTCAGTATCTGATACTGTGATCCTTAAAATACCTGTCAGTTTCACTCTTTATAGCCACCTTTTACTTTTGGCTCTTTAGCCCAGGAATCAGAGGCCTGAGAGAGAAGTCTGAACATCTAGCCATCACAAAGTGTTTATCTGGCTCCCCACGTCTCTAGCTTGAGCCTAAATCAGACAGATGGATGGCGAGTCTTCCACTTAAACCACCTAGGAAAAGAGGCTGGAATATCCCCGATTAAGTCATTGAATGTTTAATAGCTCTCATCTTTGAGAAGAGATTTTTTTCACAGAGAAACCTAAGTTAAATTAAGGATTAGCTGGCTAAAATGAGATGTAGGTTCTCAGCTTCTTCTTCAGTGGAGCTGAGAATAGTTTTTTTTCATCTCCGTGCACTATCCTTTTGTATTCTCAAAGATTCTTAGGTTACTCTCTGCAGTTCCTGCAAATTGCCTTCATAACCATATTTCAGGAGAGCAGGCGAGTGTCAGTTTCATTTCTTAGCTGGCCTGGAGGCTGGCTCTGAAGTACCCGGGTGAGGCCATTAGGAGCCTGGCTCGTCGACTCCATATTCATCCTTGAACGTATTAAGCCTATGGAAGTGAAAAACTCACACTAGAAATGAAATCAGATCTTTCCACTGAACCCTAGAAAGCCTTCCATTCATTTTATTGGTGTAGCAGCAAGCTGGTGACTCTGAAAGTATAGCTCGTAAAGTGAGAAAACAGTAAGCCTGTCTGGCCTAATGGCCATTCATTTTCTAATTCCTTGAGGCTAGGAACGGATCTGCTGTTGGTTCTGTTAAAACTCCTTACCTGGCCCACGCACAATGAGCATTCAGCACATGTTGCTGACCGACCAAGAAGGAGCTTCTCATATTAAGAAGTGCAAACAGCATGAGAGAAGTAAGCTTGCCAGGCCTGGCTGGAGAGTGTTTCCCTTCCAAATGATTAGAAGTGTTCAGCCACTTCCTGTCAGCTAGGTTGAAATTATATTTCTTTGGTGGCAGGAAATTCAGCAGGATCCATGGAGCCAAGTTAGGCGATGTCTGGGGGTATCTGGAGTGACTGGAAATGATTTGGAATTTACAGGCTCATGGTGAGAGCTGGGTGGGCTTGGCCATGACCCGGTGCTCACAGATGCCTGTAACTGTATGTGGTTCTCTAGCATTCTGTTTAAAGAGCAGCTTGGAGAGTGGTGACTCTGTTTCCTTCTTTTGCAGTGTATCTATGGAAAACCTGCAGGGTCTGTCTTTACCACAAATGCTTATGCTGTGGTCTCACATCACAACCAAAATCCAGAGTTCTATGATGAGGTAAAATACCTTATTTTCTCATTGAGAAAATGCTGTGGTGGTTGTTTCTTTTCTGTTTGAATCATTTCCAGTCTTGCATCTGCACCTTCAATCCCTGAGTGGTTAGTCACATGAAAATAGAAAATGTCACATCAGAATGAAGGGCCACTGCCTGCTTGGTGCCCTTTGGTGACAGTGGAGCCTGGGCCCACAGATAGAAGGGGCTCTGACATGGGATAACATAGGAAACAAACGCCAGACTGGAACAGGACTTCTAGCCCACACTTGGACATCAGCTGGCTCCATGACCTTGAGCAGGTCACTTCCCCTCCCTGAGTCTCCAATTTCCAGAGTTTAAAATAAGACATTTGGAAGGGGTTTTCTGAAGGCCCTCCTAGCTCTTACCTCCTGTGGTTCTGCATGGGAGGGTGCAGCCTGTCTGTAAGTGAAATGCTCTGAGAGACACAGCAGTGTGGCTGGGCCCCCAGAATCCCATCGGCTGCACCAAATGCCTCAGTGCAATATACACAGAGGCCATCTCCCGGCCTCTGAGCACCTGTCCTCAGTCAGGTTGCCCGATTCTGTCCCTGGCTGTCTTTCTTCCCACTTCTCTGTCTCTGCGTGTCTGTGTCCTTCTCAGTGTCTCTCTGAGTGTCTCTGTCAAAACCTCCTCTAGTCTGAGCATAGACAGCTTATCCAAATCCGCAGGCTGCCTTTGATAACCGTGTGTCTCCATGGAACCTGGGTGTGCATCCCAGGCCAGAAGGTCTGCTGTTTCTGCTTCTCAGGCTCCACGTGTCCATCCCTGGCTTGGTCAGAGACCATCCCCCCACCCTGCTGTCCCCAGTTCCCCAGGCCCAGCTGCTGTAGTATGGAGGCCTGAAACCCCAGCCCGGGACTTGCTCAGTCCAGTGCCCCAACCTTTGCAGGGAATGTGTTTTTGCCACCCAGGGAGGGAGTGTGTCCATATTTATGTGCAGCAGAGCATTAGATACCCAGATGGTCTAGATGCTGTGAATAGGCATATTCTGTGGTGAAATATACCTACAACAGAAATTAGTTATCACACCAAAGCCGTGTCTTGTGTGAATGATAATTAGGCCAGATGTCCCATCACCAAGCTGTTTAATGTATTCCTCTCTATAACCAGTGCCAGTCACTAGAGAGAAAGCTTGTTCATGTAGTAAGTAATCCATGTTAGGAAGCCAGAAACGGACTTTTGAAACATTTGCTATGTATTAACCAGGAAAGTGAGTGTGAGCGTGTATGCTTACATGGGTTCCTGGGCAGGTCCACGCATGTGCGTTAAATCAATTAAATCTGTGATCTGTCGCCCACATCCTTCCCAGGAGACATTAAAAACATTCACTTGGGTTCTGATTGGCAAATTACTTGAGGTGCTTGTATTAAAGTATTAATTTTTAGCATGAAATGCATGTGTCATGATACTTTTTATTTATTCAAGAGTAAAGCTGTGTTTTTCCTCTAAAGAAATTTATACAACTGTAATTTGTGGATTCCATAATACCTCAGTGACTTTTTGCTCATTTATTCATAAAGGCTTATTTTTTTTTTCCACGCAGAGGAGGGCAATGATTTTGAAAAAAAAAAAAAAAAAGGCAGGTTTTCAAATTCAGTGCACATTGTAGATGGATTGGATTCACTGACTCAGATTGAATTACATAGTATCTCTGGGCTTTAAGGATGTGGTTTTGATCCAGTGTTTCAGAAAATGCTTCTGCAAAGTTGAATCCAGGAGAATCCACAACTCTCCAGGAAGAGTAATAAATCAGCCCTCACAACCCAAGAGAATATTGTTGTCAAACTGAAACTGACCAGAAAGGCATTTGGAATATATTTAAATGATATCTATTATTTGACCACTTGACCTGTGATTTAGAAAATTATGTCATTGGAAAAGTATGATGAAACAAAGCTAAAGGTCTGACAGTCCCACTTGACGAAGAAAACAAAATGCTCTATATAATTCTGCTTTCATTTCAGATAAAAATTGAGCTTCCCATTCACCTTCATCAAAAACATCATTTGCTTTTCACTTTTTATCACGTAAGTTGTGAAATTAACACAAAGGGAACAACCAAAAAGCAGGACACAGTTGAAACTCCAGGTACGTGTGTTCTTTATTGGAGAATAGTTGATTTACAATGCTGTGTTTGAGGTGTACAGCAACTTGATTCACTTGTACATATATACGCATCTATTCTTTTTTGGATTTTCTTCCCATATGGCTTAAGACAAAGTGTTGAGTAGAATTGCCTGTGCTGTCCAGAAGTCCTTGTTTATAATCCTTTCTATCTATCTATTTATCTATATTTATATCTATGTCTAATCTATCTATAAGTGTGTATCTTTTAAAATTAAAAAAATGTTAGAGTATAATTGCTTTACAATGTTGTGTTAATTTCTGCTGTACAACAATGTAAATCAGCTATAGGTATACACATATCCATGCATTCTTTAAATCTCTCTCTCTAGAGCTATTCGAAATGGAGTTGTCTTAGGATATACCCTCTTTCATCAAGCTACAGACTGCTTCCCCTTATCAAAAAGTGCATTTCTGAGTTAAAATTTCCTTGCTAAAATATGAATTGCATGTTAATTTTATCATCATTTCTACTCAACATCATGTCCAAATGCTTGCCAGTGTGCTTAGACTACTGTAGGCAACATAAAGTAATATTGTTCTTCTCAGAGAGAAACCCATATTGTGATGCTATATTTTTGTTATTTCTTTTGTGTGGAATGGCCCAGCAAGCAGAATCTTCCAGCTCTACTCATTGAGAAGAGGGAAGTGAGCCCAGAGCCATGGGCATTTTTGAACCCAAGGGAGATTGGAATTCTAGGGAGAAGAGGATAGATTTAACAAACTTGAATAAGCGTTGGTAGTGAAGCCCCAATTGTGGTCTCATTCCTCGAGGCTTTAGATAGACCAATGGGAAGCATCCTTGGGAGAATATCACAGGTCCTACGGACATGGCCCATGCCACATCCACTATCTCAGTGTCAGTATGCTTTGGGATTCAAATCCAAGTTAGCCTGTGCCAATCTTTTCCTTTCTTTCTTTCTTTCTTTCTTTTTTTTTTTTTTTAACATTTTTAGTGGAGTTTAGTTGCTTTACAATGTTACATTAGTTTCTATTGTACAGCAAAGTGAATCAGCTATATGTATACATATATCCCCTCTTTGTCATCAGGGAGCACTGAATAGAGATTCCTGTGCTATATAGTCTATTTTCATTAGTTAATCCATTTTATACAAGGTAGTATGTATATGTCAATCCCAATCTTCCAATTCTTTCCACCACCCCCTCCCACCCTTGGTGTCCATTTCTTTGTTCTGTACATCTGTGTCTCTATTTCTGCTTTGCAAATAGATTCATCTATACCATTTTTCTAGATTCCATACATATGCATGAATATGTGATATTTGTTTTTCTCTTTTTGACTTACTTCACTCTGTATGACAGCCTCTAGGTCCTTCCATGCGTCTGCAAATGGCACAACTTCATTGCTTTTTATGGCTGAGTAATATTTCATCACATGTATGTGCCACATCTTCTTTATCCTTTCCTCTGCTGATGGGCATTCAGGCTGCTTCTGTGTCGCTAGCCTGGACCCATCTTAAATTTGTTCATTCACTTGGTAAATATGTCTGCATATCTATTATGTACTAGATATTGTAGTAGGTAATATGGAGAAGACAGTGGAGCATCAAACATAGATGTCATCTTCAGTGAGCACATGGTCCAGTGGGGGAAACAAGATCTATGTAGACATTTATAACACAAGATAGAAAGTAGTAGTTACCAATAAAATGGTGCTATGTGATATCAGAGAAGAGCGAGTTATTCTCTGACATCACATAAAATTATTCAGTTCAACTGGTGGAAGGACAAGTGGCTGGGAGTCAGGGAAGGCTTCCAGGAGGAGATGATGTTTGGGTGAGGTATTGAAGGGTGGCATAGAGTTTGACAATGCAGTCATGACAAGAAGGTAGAGTATTCCAGCATGAAGGAATAGCCAGTATAGAGGCAGAGTATTGAGGGATCTGGACAGGGAACCCCAAATAGTTCCATGCACTGGAGCACCGGGAACTGGGGAGGGAAGCATAGGATGCCAGATTGAAAAGGAAGAGTCAGATGATAGAAGGCCCTGAATACCAGGTTGTGGGTTTGATTTTGTTCTGTTACCAATAGGAAATACTGGAGGGTTATAAACATCAGTAGGAGCTGTTTTGCAGGAAATCCAATCAGGCAGCAATATAATGGGTGAGGTGAGGTGGAGCAGGAAGAAGGAAGGAAGGAAACACCAGTTAGGGGGTTGTTTCAAGAGTTCAGGAGAAGAAGGGGACCACAGTGGGGCTGTAATGGTGGGTGGGCAGGTGGTGAGGGTGGAGAAAAAGACAATTGCAGAGGAATATACTGGGCCTGGCAAGTGATTGGCCTCTAGAGAGATGATTCAAAGTTAGCACTGAAGTTTCAAAACTGGAAAGAAGGTATTGCCGAGTAGCAGAGTTATGCCTAGGGCTGGTGGGTTTTGACTGATGCTGAGTTTGCAATGTTAGTGACACATCTGAGTGATGCCCAGCAGGCAGCAGTACTGAATATTAGGAGAGTCCCTTTGTGGATAGTGTGTTCTTTTTCTAGATCCCCTTAGAAATTGCAGTTCATTTAGGATAGTGACCTTGCAGGTTGAGAAGAAATCTAGCAGAATAATGAGACAGTGAGGTATATGACAGTGTACCTCCAGAGGAAACTAACAAATGTTGTCTTATCCAGATCCTAGACAGAAGTGGGCAAGATGCTCAGTAGAGCATGAGGTGGTTATTTTCTTGCTACTCATCAGGTTTTAAAATATATATATTTAAGTTTTTTTGCAGTATTATTGATTTATAATGTTTCAGGTGTACGGCAAAGTGACTCAGTTATACATACATATGTATATACACACACATATCTGTTCTTTTTCAGATTCTTTTCCATTATAGGTTATTACAGGGTATTGGACATAGTTCCCTGTGCTGTATACAGCAGGTGCTAGTTTTTAAAATCTATTTTATATAGAGTAGTGTATATCTGTTAATCCCAAACTCCTCCCCAGCACTCATCACCTTTAACTGTCTATCCTTTAAGTGGTTTCACACCTTTGAGGCAGATGGTGTGTGCTTGACATTGTACCTTTATAGGTTCCAAGCATTCTAGATGACTTTTGACTAAGAGACACACTTGGCCATGCTCTGATTGATTTGCAGTGCAACAGTGTTGCCCAAGCAATTCCATAGAGACAGAAAGTAGATCAGTGGCTGTCCGGGACTTGAAGAAGAGGAAATAGAACGTGACTTCTGTGGGGTATGGAGTTACTTCTGGGGGTGATAAAAAAGTTTTGGAATTAGGTAGTGGCAATAGATGTAGAGCTTTGTGAATATACTAAGAACCGTTGAATTGTATCCTTTAAATAGATTAATTGTAAGGCATCTGAATTGTATGTCAATAAAAATTTATGTAAGGAAAAAATATCCCTGAAAAACAAGAAATATCTTTTCCTTTTCCTGCTTTCTGGACTGGAAACCTTTTGTCATTTGTCTGATTTTCAGTTTAACTACTTTGACAGAGTCCTTTTGAATGGTTCTTCTGCTCATGTTACTTTCCTCTGCTTTTTCTAAAAGAAAAGCCCTGGGTAAAGCATTACTGAAGCTGTACTAGTGAAGATGCCCTGCAGGCGTGCTTTGGCGTCTGAGAAAGCCATTCAGTCTACTTGGAGAATGCAACGTATCAGTCTCTTTAAGAATTAAAGCTTTGCCAAATTAGACACGTTCTAACCAGATTTGTGTTGACTTTTGTGTTCACACTGTAAACACACGCACACATCGTGTGCACACACACACACCCACACACTCACACAAAGAATTTTAAAGCATCAGAAGGCAGTGGCTTTCAAAAGTACTCTCGAGCCAACACCCTCCCTCATATGCCAGAACTCAGTTCAGAGCAATCCTTTTTACAGCTAAGTTATAAACACTTGAAGTCCAGAGTAATCTCTATAATGGAAATACTGACACTGCTTGACTTGAGCAACACAGATGGCTCTGGCTTTTTTAGCTTAGAACATGATGAGTTTTCTAATAAGAAGCCAAGAGGCTCTTTGGGGTAGAACTGTTAAGAAATGTAGAGACTGGGGAGGAAAATCTCTCAGTGATTCCAGTTGTAAGTACTGTGCTGTGGCTGTATTCTCTTGCTACCTCTCTTCCTTCTGTAATCAGGAAAACCGCCCAACCAAATACTGCTGTGTATAAATATAGAACGTAACCCTGACGTGTGACCTTCATTTTCCACAGTCCTTTACTTACCCTAGGGTTGCTGGAAGAAATTTTGCAACACGGTGATTGCTGTCTGATTATAGTCTCAGATATGAGACTGTAAGGTGGACAAGAGACATCTGAATCCAAAAAAATAAGTCTACCAAAATGCTCCCCTAGTATGTCAAGATAATGAAATGGATGCACTTTAAAAGCTTCCAAGTGTTTTGGTATATCAGCTCACTTTGGTCTTTCAATCACTATTCTATAGAAGAGCTGGGTGTTATTGTTCCTATTATAGTCAAGGAGGTAGCGTGAATAACCTGTTAGTGGCCAGGCTAGGATTAGGAAGCCATCCAAAGTCATTTTTTTTTCCCCCAGTGCTTGGATGCCCAATACCTGGACTCTCACATACAAACCCCTGGCAGCATCACCAGCCCTACCCTGCTCCCCAGTGACCAGATATTTGTGTAGCTAATTGCATCTGTGATTTCATTTCTCATGGTTGATTATTGTCTTGTCAGTTGGCTTTGCCTGGGTACCTTTACTGAAGGATGGTAGAATCATCACATTGGAGCAGCAGCTGCCAGTTTCCGCCAATCTTCCCCCAGGCTACATGAATCTGAATGATGCAGAATCCAGAAGGGTAGGAAAATATCTGTATTTGTTGAAGAAATCATGATGAAATGTTATTTTTGCCTTCTTTTAAAAAATGTTATTGAAGTACAGTTGATTTAGTGTCATGTTAATTTCTGCTGTACAGCAAAGTGATTCAGTCTTCCGTATATGATGAAATGTTTAAAAAATAGAATACTGTTGGCGTATTGGATGGTTTAGTGTGGTTGATAGCTACTCAGAGTGTAGTTTGAGGGCTGATGCTGGTCCACAACAAAGTAAGTATGGAAAACGAGTGTTGGGAAGTTTCTATCATAGTTTGACAAAGTAACCTCATCTCAGTTGATTCCAGTAACTTAAAATGGGACTCTGATTTTGTGCATGATAAAAAAATACCTTCTTATAGTCATTTTTATTGTCATTAGGAAAAGTATCCGCCTGCCAAGGATGGGAACTTCAAAATGATTTAGGATACATTTATTCTAAAGGCAGGTTATTTTCACCAATAATTCCCTATGTCTGAAACTAGCACATTTGTTTCTGAGAAAAATGTTGAAATACATATATTGCTCATCTGTCCATTACTATGGTACAAAAACTCACATGTATGTTTTCTGTTCCCAGCAACCGAATGTGGATATTAAGTGGGTAGATGGTGCAAAGCCTTTGTTGAAGATCAAAAGCCACTTGGAGTCTACCATTTACACTCAAGTAAGTTGCATCCCATGAATTTGTCAAAAATTTTTTTTTGGCCACTCCATGTGGCATGTGGGACCTTAGGTCCCCAGCCAGGGATCAAACCCATGCCTCCTACTTTGGAAGTGAGGAGTCTTAACCACTGGACCATGAGGGAAGTCCCTGAATTTTGTCAATTTTAATACTTGAGGTTTTTTTCTTGATTAAAATAGATTATATTCATTTCTACATGAATATAGAGAAGTTGTGGCCTGAAACACTTTCTCAATAGTTAATAACACCATTCTTAATAATAGCTCAAATTTTTAAATTCTTCTCAAATGACCAAATCCTTTTATTCCCATTGACTGATTAGAATCTTCCAAAACTCTGAAAAAAATGTGGAGGCTATATCACCATTTTTAAACCATATATTTTTTTGAGCTGTTTTAGATTTACAGAAAAATTATGAGGATAGTTCAGCTACCTCCCATATGCCCTATACCAAGTTTCCTCTAGCGTTAACATTTAACATGAGTGTGACACTCTTGTTACAACTTTTGAAGCAGTATTGAGACATAATCATTAGCTGAAGTCTGGCCTTTATTCAGATTTCTTTAGTTTTTACCTATTAGTACCCCTTGCAGTTTCAGGATTCTATCCAGGATAACATGTTACTTTTAGTTGTCACATTCCCTTAGGCTCTTGGCTGTGACAAGTTCCGAGTGTTTCGTTGCTTTGGGTGACCTTGTCAGTTTTCAGAACTACTGGTACTTTGCAGATGGCCTCTCTGTTGGAATTAGTCTGATGTTTTTCTTATGGTTAGACTGGAGCTGAACACAGAAGTTGGCAGTCAGTGGATCAGGGTTAGCTACTACAGTTTGCTCTTAGACTCAGCATCCTTGAAATTAGAATCAAGTATCTGTGAGACACCTCAAGCACCATTTGAAAAATCATGGTGGAGAAGGTGAAGCCCACACTCCTTGGTGCAGCCCTCTCAGGTTTCCTTGGCCATTCCATCCTTTTATAGGAAAAGAAACAGGGGCTCAGTCAGGTTAAAAGATTTACCCAAGGTCCCACAGATAATAATTAGAGGAAGCAGGTCAAAATCCGATTTCCATTTTTTTCTCTTTAATCCCTTTTGTTAAAATTGGAGGATAATTTCTTTACATTGTTGTGATAGTTTCTTCTGTACCGCAACGTGAATCAGCAATGCATGCTTTCTCAGTTGCTTCAGTTGTGTCCGACTCTTTGTGACCCTATGGGCTGTAACCCACCAGGCTCCTCTGTCCATGGGATTCTCCAGGCAAGAATACTGGAGTGGGTTGCCATCCCCTCCTCCAGGGGATCTTTCCAACCCAGGGACTGAACCCAAGTCTCTCGCGTCTTCTGCATTGTAGGTGGATTCTTTGGCAGTGGCGCCACTTGGGAAGCCTGAATCAGCTATATGTATACATATATCCTCTCCCTCTTGGACCTCCCTCTGCGCCTTCCCCCCCCACCCCGACCCCAGCTCTCATCCCTCTAGGTCATCACAGAGCACAGAGCTGAGGTCCCCCGTGCTATATGGCAGCTTCCCACTAGCTAGCTATTTTACACATGATTGTGTATATATGTCAATTCTACTTTCTCAATTCATCCGGAATTTCTTGATTCTGATTCCTGAGACAGTCTGTGCTATCCACAGATTCAGTGTCTGCAGATTTCACATAGGACAGTTGGACACTGGCTGCCGCAGGGTCAGGTGACTCCCTTTTCTTCACCTGTCAGTTCAGACCTCTCTTCCTGCTTGTTCCATTAAAATACAGAAGCAGCCCAACTTCAGAGATGACATTACTGAAAAAAGGAAACAAATATTGGACTCAGTTCAGTTCAGTCGCTTAGTCGTGTCCGACTCTTTGTGACCCCATGAATCGCAGCATGCCAGGCCTCCCTGTCCATCACCACCTCCCGGAGTTGACTGAGACTCAGGTCCATCGAGTCAGTGATACCATCCAGCCATCTCATCCTCTGTCGTCCCCTTCTCCTCCTGCCCCCAATCCCTCCCAGCATCAGAGTCTTTTCCAATGAGTCAACTCTTTGCATGAGGTGGCCAAAGTACTGGAGTTTCAGCTTTAGCATCATTCCTTCCAAAGAAATCCCAGGGCTGATCTCCTTTAGAATGGACGGGTTGGATCTCCTTGCAGTCCAAGGGACTCTCAAGAGTCTTCCCCAACACCACAGTTCAAAAGCATCAATTCTTTGGCGCTCAGCCTTCTTCACAGTCCAACTCTCACAGCCATACATGACCACAGGAAAAACCATAGCCTTGACTAGACGGACCTTTGTTGGCAAAGTAATGTCTCTGCTTTTGAATATGCTATCTAGGTTGGTCATAACTTTCCTTCCAAGGAGTAAGCGTCTTTTAATTTCATGGCTGCAGTCACCATCTGCAGTGATTTTGGAGCCCCAAAAAATAAAGTCTGACACTGTTGGGCATAAATGGTGGCCTACCCGGTGCACTGAGATGCATGCTGAATGGGCCTGGTTCGCTGTTTTGTGTGTGGATTGAGAGGACTCTGGGACTCAAGGAGGAACATGTGTGCTGGTGGCTGTAGATGCCGAGTCGGGTCATTAGAAGACCTGGGGAAACAGGCTTGCAAGATTCTGAGTGGGAGGACGGGTGGTAGAGGTGGAGAGCCTGTGTTTTGTGGGTAATGAATCAAATTTCATATGGCTGTATCCATCTGGTTTTCAGGATCTGCATGTGCACAAATTCTTCCAGCATTGCCAGCTGATTCAGTCAGGCTCGAAAGAAGTTCCTGGGGAGCTCATTAAATATTTAAAGGTAAATGAACAGCAGCTTTCTGTGAAAGGTTTGTTTTTCTTGTCTTTTGGTTGCCACATTTTTGATGTGGGGGGCCAAAAAAAAATGAATACTTGAAAATACTTTTGGTTGCAAATCCTCAAGAGAGCACTTTCTACTATGTCCTTTTCCATCAAGTGGCTGTTTAGAAGCACACAACGGAAGCGTGGCATTAGGAAGAGAATGTTTTAGCCAGAATTCAACAACATACTTAAAAAAAAATCTCATGAAAATGTTTATTTTGGGTCCATAGATTGATTTTTCCAGGTCTTTTCTCATCTTGCTGACAGCCCAGTAAAGGTAGAGAATGCTGTGGAGAAAAAGGCCAGGAGAAACGAGTCACTTTTACTTGGAATACAATGTGAAATGGTTCCTGGGTCCGTAGGTGAAAGAGTATCAAAAGGGTCAGCTGATAAGAGGGAACCTAGTTGCTGCATTGTGCATAGGAGCCATAAGAAATGCCATATTTTATCAAAAGCATTGAGAATCCAAGATTCCGTTTATTCCCTAACATGGTGGGACAAAGCACATGTCATAAGACCCAGCTGACAGTAGCTTTTCTCTTGGCTGCGCCTTCAGTAGATCAGCCATGGCCAGTCTGAGGAGTTTTGATTTTAAATGAAGTCCTCTACAGGATTTCCCTTTTGACATATGTTAATAATGAATGATGTGAAATGAACAAAAATACTCATTTCTTTCAGAGAGGCAGTGTGAATGAGGTAATACGTGTATGGGTTCTGGAATCACAAAATGAGCTTGTACCCCAGCTCTATCACTTGTTAGCTCTGTGATTGACCTTGACCAAGTTACTTAACTTCTCCAAGCCTTTGTTTTTTCTTCTGTCTCATAAATATAACAGTAATACCCACTTGTACAGTGATTGTGAGGCCTCAGTGAGACAGGGCATCTGCTGTGTGGTATTCATTGCACACTTTTTTCTTGAGTACCTCCTGTGGGCCAGGCTTCATTCTAAACATGGGGAGGATAAGTGAAGAAAACAGACAATATCTCTATTTTCAAGGAGCTTACTTTGTTGTGGAGACAGATGGACACTAAACACATAAATGAATAAATATATACATCTGCAGTCATGGTTCCAGGACCCTCCCTAGATACCAGAGATTCTCAAGTCCCTTGCAGTCAGCTCTCCATATCTGCAGATGTGAAATATGTGGAGATGGAGGGTCAACTGTATATCTTATGTCAGTTGGTAATAAGTACTATAAAGAAAACCAAAATATAGGGAAGGGAAATAAGGAGTGATAAGGATCTCTTTTTTAGATTGTCAACAAGGAGCTCTCCAGTAAAGAGACCTAAGGGAAAGGAGGGTGCCAGCCATGTGGAATTCTGGGCAAGGAACAGCAAGTGCAGAGGCCCCGAGGAGCTTCCTTGGTGTGTTCCAGAAACAGGAGGAGTTCCAGTGTGGCTGGCACATGGAAGGATATCTGGGTTACTGGTCCAGTAGGGCTTCGTAAGATATGATGAGATGGGGAGCTGTGAACAAAGGAGTGTGATGTAATGTGACTTTGGTATTTAAAGAATCATCCTGCTTACCATACAGAAAATAGATTGTTGGAAAGGTAGAATCAGGCAGGTAGCCGATAAATGGTGGCTTTTATTCTTAATTAGCATTAAGAAGTACAGTAAGTCATCTAATTTCAAGTCCTTATCTTGGGTAATGTCCAGAATCCCGCTCTATATGTGAATGCCTTGTGTGCTCAGATCCGTGGCTTTATTCTTCCACCGGGGAAGCTTTGTAAAAGTTTTAACAAAGTTAAATTTCCTGTATTGATATTCTTAGAATGGAGGGGGAAGAAAGGTATTCATATTTGTGTTTTTGAGGGTGTGGAATTTCTGTTAGTTCTGTGACCTGTGCTCGCCCTCTAGTGGCAATGAATGAAATGCCATGTGTTTATAGAAAGTGCCAAACTCCTGTATGGAATGTTAGTGCTAAAAGGTATCTTTAGGGATACTTTTTTTGCAGATGAGGACACTGAGGCCTGAGGACAGAGATTTGCCAGTGGTTATTCAGCTGGTTAGTAGGAGATCAGAGCCGAGCATGTCTTTTGATGGGTCAAACCTTGCTATCTCTTGTCCTTATAAATGACATTGTTTAATCACTTCATCTAACCATCCACATGCTGAGCTTATTATGTGTTCAGTATTTTCCTAGATGCTGTGTCTTGCAAAGAAGAATAACTTAGGCTATTTTCCATAGGGATCTTATGACCAGTCGAGAGGGGCCCACTTAAGTCAAATGACAATATAAGTCAGTAGTACAAATAATCGTCCAAAGCAATATGTAATTAAATGTCAATTGCATGATACAGGATATAAATGCTCAGAGTTCACAAAACTGTGGAACCACTGAGATTAGACGGTTCCCATCTTTATCCCTTTGATTCCTTCATTTATTCCGTCATCCCCCAAATAATTATTGACTACCTACCATGGGACCAGATATTGTACTGGATGCTGGGAATATAATTGGAATAATTCAGACAACATACCTACTCCAGTTGGCGGAGAGGGATTATAAAGAAGTCCCATTAGATAGGGATGAGTACTGTGAAGAAAACAGAACAGGTTAAATCTTAACGTTCAGAAAACTAAGATCATGACATCCAGTCCCATCACTTCATGGCAAATAGATGGGGAAGTAGTGGAAACAGTGGCTGACTTTATTTTGGGGGGCTCTAAAATCACTGCAGATGGTGATTTCAGCCATGAAATTAAAACACGCTTACTCCTTGGAAGGAGAGTTATAACCAACCTAGACAGCTTACTAAAAAGCAGAGACATTAGTTTGTCAACAAAGGTCCGTCTAGTCAAGGTTATGGTTTTTCCAGTAGTCATGTATGGATGTGAGAGTTGGACTATAAAGAAAGCTGAGTGCAGAAGAATTGATGCTTTGGAACTGTGGTGTTGAAGACTCTTGAGAGTCCCTTGGACTGCAAGGAGATCCAACCAGTCCATCCTACAGGAAATCAGTCCTGGGTGTTCATTGGAAGGACTGAAGCTGAAACTCCAATACTTTGGCCACCTGATGTGAAGAGTTGACTCATTTGAAAAGACCCTGATGTTGGGAAAGATTGAAGGCAGGAGGAGAAGGGGACGACAGAGGATGAAATGGTTAGATGGCGTCACCGAGTCAATGGACATGAGTTTGGGTGGACTCCGGGAGTTGGTGATAGACAGGGAGGCCTGGCGTGCTGTGATTCATGGGGTCGAAAAGAGTCAGATGTGAATGAGTGACTGAACTGAATGGGCTCTAATGTGACCAGGAGTGCAGTCAAGATGGAGTTCTCAGGGAAGACCTGTCTGAGGAGTTGATGAAATTTCAAGCTGAAAAGAACTGATGAGGGGAAGACAGCCATAGATGATAAAACTGTGTAAAAGTTTTATCTACAGACTATTGCAGCAGGTGTAAACACCTTGCAATGGGATGTGTGAAAGACAGCAAAAAAAGCAAAGACAGCATAGCTAGAGCACACTGAGCAGCAAGGAGCAGGGGATGGCCCCAGATGAGTGGAGGATGGGGAACCCTTCATAGCTTTTTGTTCGTGGCAATTGGTTTTGTTTGTAATAGAGGGAAATGGCATTGTTGAACTTGCCTTTCAAAAAGAACCCTCTGGCTGCTGGGTAGAGAATAAATTCTCTGTGTAGAGAAACAGTACTGGTACAGGGAGACCACTTCTGCAAGGAATGCCCATCTCTCTTTTTTCTACCTGATGTGATCCTACTTAACCTTGAACCTTAGAACCTCCGTCCTCTGAAGTGTGTGACATTCCCTCTTCACTTGCAGACACGATTGCTTCTTCTTCTGTGCATGTACTGTGTACTGTTTACTGTTTGTGTCACAGCGATTCAGTTCCATGTGTTTTCCTTCGATTGTCTGTGAACTGCTTGATGATAGGAACCATGTCCATTTGATGTGCTTGGCAATCGGAAGTTCATTCAGTATGAAAAGTGAAAAAAGTGAAAGTCACTCACTCGTGTCCAACTCTTTGTGACCCTGTGGACTATACAGTCCATGGAATTCTCCAGGCCAGAATACTGGAGTGGGTAGCAGTTCTCTTCTCCAGTGGAATCTTCCCAACCCAGGTCTCCTGCATTGTAGGCGGATTCTTTACCAGCTGAGCCACAAGGGAAGCCCATTCGGTATACCTTTATTCAGTATACCTTTATTGAATGAGTGCATGAATGGCTTCACCGAAGTTGAGGGTGAACTTGACTGGGAAGGGTGGCTAGGACTTTGCTAAAAAAATATGAACAAAGGCACGAAGGTAGGCATGCATTTGACAATTTCAAGGAGCAGAGCAGTCAAGACGCTAGTTTGGCCTCATGAAGAATGGTGAATGTTAAGGCTAAAAATATAAGTTGGGTTTTAAGTAACTTAGACTTAATAGCCTGGGTCGGGTTTTCTCCAACTTGGCGCTGTTGGCATTTGAGGCAGGATGGGTCTTTGTGGTAAAGGACTGTCCTATGCATTGGAGGGTGCTTAGAAGCACTTCTGGTCTATCCACTAGATGTCGGTAGCACCTCCTCAGTCGTGACAACTGAAAATGTCTCTGGACGTTGCTGGATGGCCTGGAGGGATGGGGTGGTGAAGGGGTCTCTGGTTGAGAACCGCTGCCCTAGCTAATGGAGAGGCATCAACAATTTTTTTGACGGTGGCAGAAAGTGGCCTGATGTAACCACTATTTGAGGAGGATTGAGTTTTGGAAATGAGAGTTAAATATACTGAGATTGAGGAGAAACTGTACATAGGCCTACTATTAATGGAAAATTACTGGACTATTTTGGTTATAGGTTATAGTCCTGAAAACAGGGTGATGGCTGTATGGGTAGAAGAGAGAGGGCAAAACATTTGGAAAAACGTGAAGGAAAGACTAGAGGTTCCCTGAGCTCAGTTTCTCGCATTAGGTATCTGATTGAAGAGAAGCTGTCCAGAAATCTAAGAGGTCACTGTTGAGATGAGAGAGGCCTGAAAAGGGAGGGTGAGCATAAGGATGGAAACATGGGGCACTCTGAAAGATGAATATTGTGTTCCTTAGGATACAGACTTGTCTGACCATCTCTGTCTTTTCCAGGCACCAAATATTGAACTGGTGTTCCAGTATGTAGAATGTGCTCAGTGAGGTGCTTTTTGGTTGGCCAATTGACTGAGTGAGTGAATGAATGAATGGGTGAATGAAGGAAGGAGGGACGGAAGAAGAAAGACATTTCAATTATTGGGTTGGCCAAGAGTTTGTTCGGGTTTCTCCATAAGCTGTATAGAAAAACCTCAATGAACTCTTTGGCCAACCCAATATTTTGCTGCTTGTATCACTTCTCTGTATACATGGATATATTTCTTCTTTCTGATGTTAATGTGCCAATCAGTAGAGGTAGGGTGTTAGCACTTTGAAGAAATGTACTGTGAGGATGTTAGAATGCAGAACTGCCTCAGTTTGTGGACGGAGCCAGTGTAAAGCCAACCATACATAGAAATACACTTTATCGAATCCCGTTCTCACTGCAAAGTGATGACCCACTTTCCCCTGTTGATCCCAGTTATACTTGTTATCTTCAATAGAGTATTTAATATTAAAGGAACTAACAAAATCTGAGTGCCAAAATAGAGATGTGTATAAAGTAATTGACAAAGTCCCCTATCCCTGGAAGCATGTGTTTAAAGTGAGCTTATATTCGAGTGAATGTATTTATCATTACTTAATTTTTGGTTGTTTCACCTTTGCAAGTTATATCATACTTTGATTTTCATAACTAATAATGACTTATTTTAGTGTTTGCATGCCATGGAGATCCAAGTCATGATACAGTTTCTACCTGTAATTCTTATGCAACTCTTCCAAGTTCTCACAAACATGACCCATGAAGATGACGTTCCTTTCAACTGCACCATGTGAGTTTCGGTGTTACAATATGAAGAATCAGCTTTTGTTTCCTTTTGCATTTCTTCATTTATCTTCCAAATTAGAACCCCAAAGGCAGAAGCCTAGTATAACTTTTCTCTAGTTTCTTTCTTCTCGGACTGAGGGACTCACATCCCCAGGGATAGATGGTACCAGAAACCATCGGATAAGTTTACTGTGTTTTCCTCAACCAGGGGTTCTAAAACTGCTGCATGTTACAGCAACCGGGGAAGCTTTTTAAAATATCTGTTCCCAGACCATACATCATACCAGTTAAACCTGAATCTCTGAGAGCAGAACTCAGCATTGTTTTTTTTTTTTTTTCTAAAGTTTCCACAACGATGCCCTAATGAAATGGAGTTTGAGAATCACGCCCTTGACCAGTATTGTCCAATAGAATTTTCTTCAGTCATGGAAATGTTCTATACCTGTACTGCCCAATATGGTAGCCATTAGTCATATTTAGCTGTTGAATCTTGAAATGTGGCTGGTGTAACTGAGGATCGGAATTTTTCATGGTAGTTAATTTGTTTACATCACCACTTGTGACTAGCAGCTCTCACATTGGACAGAGTGGCCCTAGGCCATTAGTTTTTACTCACAAGAATAAGAGTGTTCTTTTTATAGGAAAACAAACAAGGATATATTGTAGAGTAGGATGCAAAATGCACTTAATTTTTGAAAATAAAACAGGGGTTTAAAAAAATTATAAGCTCACTGCTGGGTGTTTCTGGCTTTGCTGCTTCTGCTGTTGCCACAGCGTCTCTGGAGCCTCAGGGTTCAGGCTCCACACACCCACATACTGTTTACTCTTCTCTGCTATTGGGGGTAGTCTGGTTGCTAATTTAAGAAGCATTATTCTAGTCCAGTGGTTCTCAAAAAACGTGATTCCCAGACCAGCAGCATCAATACACCTGGAAGCTTATTAAAAATGCTAATCATGGAACTTCACCCCAGACCTAAAAAATCAGAAACTCTGGGAGAGGGGTGAGCACTCTGCCCTCTAGGTGTTTCTGATGCATGCTAAACTTGCAGAACCACTGCTGGCTTCATAACTTTAAAACTTTGTATTAATCTTAGATTTGCCTACAATTTTAGTTCATCTCATTATACCTGCTTTGTCTTGCCCTTACCTTCCCCCCATCTGTTGACATGTTTAACATTTTTTCCTATTATTTTCCTTTGATTTTTACTAGAGGGGATTTCAATATTTACCTTACTGAAGGCTTTTTACTATATGGTAGCTATGAACATACTTCAAATGTGATTTAGAAAGGAGATGAAAAGAAATATCTTGGTTGCCAAAATAAAACATCCTTCTTTGGACCCAAGAAATGTATTTTACAAAGCCCTGAACATGTTACATGCTGAAATCTTTGTTGGATCCAAACTAAGATGCCATTTAATATTTTCATTATTTAGATAGTATTAGGTATTTTTAAGGGTTAGATATGCTGGTTTTATCTAAGAATCAAACTATAGTGTTTCATTGTGGTCTGACGTGCTGACTTTTGTGAATGTTGTTTCAGGGTTCTCTTACATATCGTATCAAAGTGCCATGAAGAAGGCTTGGATAATTATTTAAGATCCTTCATTAAGGTTTGTGGAGTAAGCTTTCTTTCTGAGCATTTGTCTTACGAGAGAATTTGGTCTTATGATTCATTCTCTTTGATTGTAGTATAGCTTCCGACCTGAAAAACCCAGTGCTCCTCAGGCCCAGCTGATACATGAAACTCTTGCGACTACAATGATAGCGATACTGAAACAGTCTGCAGACTTTTTAGCAATAAACAAATTGCTAAAGGTAAGGACACAGAGACATGCTTGCTTGATGCCCTCCCATTCCGGGTCTAGTCTGTCCTCATTTCCTCAAGTGACTCCCTCTTTGCCCAGCACTTTGCCTATGCATCCTTTCCCCCCAAGTTCTCCACAGAAATCCTCCATTCCCTTTACCCTCCCCACCTACCCCTTGCTCTCAGTCAAATGCATAATAGAATTTTGGAGGGTATAGCTCTGGGCGAGAATGCTGTATTCATCACACAATAGTTCTGTGACCTGGGGCCTGTTAGTTAGCAGTTCTGAGCATCCACTTTCTCATTTCTGAAATACAAGTAAAACATCTAACATGTTGTTTCTGGCACATAGTAGGCACTCTCTCAAATGGTGGCTCTTCTTATTGTCATAATTTTTACTATTCCTATTAGTAATGGTGTTAGTCACTCAGTCATTCCAATTCTTTGCAACCCCAAGGACTGTAACCCTCCAGGCTGCTCTGTCTATGAGATTCTCCAGGCCAGAATACTGCCGTGGGTTGCAATTTCCTTCCCCAGGGGATCTTCCCAACCCAGGGATCAAACCTGAGTCTCCTGCATTGCAGGCAGATTCTTTACCATTTGAGCCACGAGGTATCTGCTTGAGACTTCCCTGTACCCTTCAAATGCTACTTACACAAACACCTTTGCTACTTGGGCTGGCCCCAGTATTGTACAAAGGGCAGGGTTGGGTCCCTCACTGGGTGGAGGCTGTAATATGATTCATTGTCCATAGAGAATTTAAAAGCAGTAATTAAGTAAACTAAAAGTTGGTTTGTTCTTATCACCACATGTAGGCAAATCAAAGCAGTGTCAGTGATAAAATACCCCTCTCCACCAAATATCCTTTGTACATCACAAGCCAGCCCTGAGGCATACCTTTTTGCCAACACAATTTGAAGATATTCTATGGGACTTGGCTAGTCAGTAGTGATCACTTTAAAATGTTATTAAAGTTCAGAGACAAAATCCATAGTGATTTGTCAGCCTTTTATAAGCTTCAGGGATTTGGGTAACAATTAAAGATTGATTTGTATTTATTTGTTTATTTTAGTACTCATGGTTTTTCTTTGAAATTATTGCAAAGTCTATGGCCACATACTTGCTGGAAGAGAATAAAATTAAGGTAAGTAGGCTGAAGAATAATATTTAACATAGACAAAGAAGGCTAATCTTATTCATGGGTAGCTGTGATGTGCAAATCCTCTTTTATATTTTAAGGACTCTCAGTCCGTAGCTTTTTTCAGGTTTTCTTTAAAAAAAAAAAAACAACAAAAGTGTTCATATGTTTTCAAAATCTCAACTTCAGAGGCTCACCACATACATTCTTCCCTGTGAGGTATTTGCCATATTAAGTACATTATCTTTGAAGCTTTCCCTTTGTCTTGTGGTTTTAAAATGTCAGTGTCGAAAATATTCATTAGGAAAGAGAACACGTACCAAATCAGAAAGAACTATTCTCTTAGAAAGATTGAAGGCATGTACAAAGTTAAAAACATTTTATGTAAAAAAGACAAAAACCAAAATCTCTTTATATAATGCGTGTGTTCCTGGAATATGCTGTATATATACCTTTAGTTGTATTTTGAAACTCCTTCAGAAGTACAAAGAAATTTTAGCTATAGGCATTGAAAGCTAAGACCTTGTGAAGTAAAAAATAATCACTTCATATTTACATTTTTATCAATATTTCCACAGAACAGGTTTACTGAAATTAAAAATGCATGGATGCATGTATACTTTGTGTGTCAGGAAAAAGATGGAATGAAAAACGGATGTGTCTGTATCTCAGGAACATGATTCCAAAGTTGGGTCAGAATGACCTACTCTTGTTCATGATTTCAGTCAGTTGTAGTATTACAGGTCCAAATAGGTGCTGTAATGATCTAAAGTATAGATTTAACTAGCCATGTCTTTTTAATTTGGGAGAAAAAGTATACTGCGGTTAAAAACACATTTATATACAGTATGTGTTTGAAAATACAACACTGATTTAGACCTTTCACAACTCTTTTTTTTCTTTGCCAATTTAATTGAAGCTTCCAAGAGGCCAGAGGTTTTCTGAGGCATATCATCATGTCTTACATTCACTGCTTCTTGCAATAATTCCCCACGTGACTATTCGCTATGCAGAGATTCCGGATGAGTCCAGAAATGTCAATTATAGTTTGGCTAGCTTCTTGAAGGTGAGTTAAAGGCATCCAGAACATGGTAAGGAATTATTCTTCACAGGTATTGTCTTTAAAGCCAAAGGAAAAAAAATTACCCACTTTCTAGAGACTCAGCTGGGCTGCTGGAGGAACTACTCATTGAATTAATCCATCAGTTCAGTTAAATAGCCATGTTTGATTCCCCACCTCCAATGGCTGATTAATTAAATCAGAGGTCCCACAGGAGGCTTAGCCAGGAGGAACATCTTTCTGCTTTTGCATGCTGTTTTTAAAATATATTCATTTGAATGCCTTTCAGTACAGTTCAGTCGCAAAGTCGTGTCTGACTCTTTGTGACCCCAGGAACCACAGCACGCCAGGCCTCCCTGTCCATCACCAACTCCCGGGGTCTACCCAAACCGATGTCCATTGTGTCAGTGATGCCATCCAACTATCTCATCCTCTGTCGTCCCCTTCTCCTCCTGCCCCCAATCTTTCCCAGCATCAGGGTCTTTTCAAATGACTCAGCTTTCTGCATCAGGTGGCCAAAGTATTGGGAGTTTCAGCTTCAGTATCAGTCCCTCCAATGAACACCCAGTTCAGGGTGTTCTAAAGGACTGATCTTTAGGATGGACTGGTTCGATCTCCTTTGCAGTCCAAGGGACTCTCAAGAGTCTTCTCCAACACCACAGTTCAAGAGCATCAATTTTTTGGTGCTCAGCTTTCTTTATAGTCCAACTCTCACATCCATACATGATGACTGGAAAAACCATAGCTTTGACTAGATGTACCTTTGTTGGCAAAGTAACGTGTCTCCTTTTTAATAAGCTGTCTAGGTTGGTCATAACTTTCCTTCCAAGGAGTAAGCGTCTTTTAATTTTGTGGCTGCAAGCAAACTCTGCAGTAATTTTAGAGCCCAGAAAAATAAAGTCAGCCACTGTTTCCACTGTTTCCCCATCTATTTGCCATGAAGTGATGGGACCAGATGCCATGATCTTAGTTTTCTGAATGTTGAGCTTTAAGCCAACTTTTTCACTCTCCTTTCACCACTTTCACCAAGAGGCTTTTTAGTTCCTCTTCACTTTCTGCCATAAGGGTGGTGTCATCTGCATATCTGAGGTTATTGATATTTCTCCCAGCAATCTTGATTCCAGCTTGTGCTTCCTCCAGCCCAGTGTTTCTCATGATGTGACAATATACAGCCTTGACGTACTCCTTTGCCTACTTGGAACCAGTCTGTTGTTCCATGTCCAGTTCTAACTGTTGCTTCCTGACCTGTATACAGGTTTTTCAAGAGGCAGGTCAGGTGGTCTGGTATTCGCATCTCTTTCAGAATTTTCCACAGTTTATTGTGATCCACACAGTCAAAGGCTTTGGCCTAGTCAATAAAGCAGGAATAGATGCTTTTCTGGAACTCTTTTGCTTTTTTGATGATCCAGCGGATGTTGACAATTTGATCTCTGGTTCCTCTGCCTTTTCTAAAACCAGCTTGAACATCTGGAAGTTCACGGTTCACATATTGCTGAAGCCTGGCTTGGAGAATTTTGAGCATTAGTTTACTAGCGTGTGAGATGAATGCAATTGTGCGGTAGTTTGAGCATTCTTTGGCATTGCCTTTCTTTGGGATTGGAATGAAAACTGAACTTTTCCAGTCCTGTGGCCATTGCTGAGTTTTCCAAATTTGCTGACATATTGAGTGCAGCACTTCCACAGCATCATCTTTTAGGATTTGAAATAGCTCAACTGGAATTCCATCACCTCCACTAGCTTTGTTCGTAGTGATGCTTCCTAAGGCCCAGCTGACTTCACATTCCAGGATGTCTGGCTCTAGGTGAGTGATCACACCATCGTGATTATCTGGGTCATGAAGATCTTTTTTGTGCAGTTCTTCTGTGTATTCTTGCCACCTCTTCTTAATATCTTCTGCTTCTGTTAGTTCCATACCATTTCTGTCCTTTACTGAGCCCATCTTTGCATGAAATGTTCCCTTGGTATCTCTAATTTTCTTGAAGGGATCTCTAGTCTTTCCCATTTTATTGTTTTCCTCTATTTCTTTGCATTGATCACTGAGGAAGGCTTTCTTGTCTCTCCTTGCTATTCTTTGGAACTCTGCATTCAGATGTTTATATCTTTTCTTTTCTCCTTTGCTTTTTGCTTCTCTTCTTTTCACAGCTATTTGTAAGGCCTCCTCAGACAGCCATTTTGCTTTTTTGCATTTCTTTTTCTTGGGGATGGTCTTGCTCCCTGTTTGCTGTACAGTGTTCATCAGGCACTCTGTCTATAAGATCTAGTCCCTTAAATCTATTTCTCACTTCCACTGTATAGTCATAAGGGATTTGATTTAGGTCATACCTGAATGGTCTAGTGGTTTTCCCCACTTTCTTCAATTTAAGTCTAAATTTGGCAATAAGGAGTTCATGATCTGAGCCACAATCCACCCTGAGTCGTGTTTTTGCTGACTGTATAGAGCTTCTCCATCTTTGCCTGCAAAGGATATAATCAATCTGATTTCAGTGTTGACCATCTGGTGATGTCCATGTGTAGAGTCTTCTCTTGTGTTGTTGGAAGAGGGTGTTTGCTTTGACCTTTAGGTGGGGCATTTACCTTCTAGGTTACCATGGTCTGTACCACTCCTTAATAGAACCCCTGACACTCTATACATTTAAATAATTTCTCTGACCCTGTTGGCCTTTGAGTTTGTAACTCTTGAACTAAAAGCACATTCTACATGTTGCTAATATAAGCACCATCTACTTGTTGCTAATACATGTAAATGAGAATTGTTAATTTAGGTCAGTAAGATTATTTTGAGACATGCCACAAACTGTTAAGATAGTCCATTTCTCGCTGCTCTGTTTTGTCATTCTCTGCATGTAAGGGGCAATGCTGGAATGCAATTGTTCTAGAAAGTGGGTAAAAGCAATATTTGATTTATTGCAGAGACGGGGCCTAGACTTGTGATGCACTTAGTTCTTACTTCTTCCCACTCCCCATCTTCTCAGAGCCCTTCATCATGTCTCAACCTTATTTTAAGAACCTGCACTCAACAATCTAGCCAAGCAATTTTAATATCTAACATACCCTTTTTTTTTTTTTATTGAAAATTCACACTAGGTTTCAGATCTCTACAGTGTGATTTTCTGATGTAAGACCTCTCTGCCAGAACTAAAATAAAGTTTCAACACTATTACATTAGCCCTTTTGTGTTTAAAAACCAACCACATATCTTTTTAAAGTAAAGGTGAGACTATCTGAAATATAAGATCTCAGTTTCTTTCATGGAGTTAAAACTTGAAATTTGCTACGTTAGGGAGTAGAACATAGTTGATTTAATAGCAGTATTGACCTCATTACAAGTCAACAAACATTTGTCTGACTTCTGTGTGAGCGTCCAAAGATGAGAAAGGCTGTCTATAATTATATTCCAATACATATACATGATAAAGTGTGATGACTATTATACTGAAAATATAAACAACAAAATACAATAGGAAAACAAGAAAAGGAGGGATTATGACCAGGTAATATGAACAGAGACTAGAAGAACAGTTCCCCAAAACGGGGATGAGAGTGTTGTAGGTAGAGGATTCATGAGCAGAGATGAGATAGGCATATTCAAGAATTGTTTTGGAATGAGCGAGAAAGTCACTGTGCAGAATTTAGGTTGTCTGGAGGCAGAGGTGGAAAGGCCATCTGATGCCAAATGATGAAAGGCCATGAATGTCAGGCTAAGGAATCTAGATTTTGAGCTGAATACCATGGAGCTATCTACCAAGGCCTTTGAAAGAAGTGAGGAAAAAGCCAGAGTCAAGACAACCAGTTTGAAGACTAGTCCTTCCCCCTTGTCTGCCTGGCAGAGTCTATTCATCTTTTAGGCTCAGCTCTTCCCTAACCTTCCCACACAGGGCTGATCACCTCTGCTGTTGTTTACCCGTCCTTTCCATACTTCTGTAACTTTTTATTGTGCTGTATTTTCAATATTTATTTGTCTTTACCATTGGACAAGACTAAAGACCATGGGTTATTTATTTGCCTTTGTATTTCTCTAGAATGTAATACATTGTCTCAAACCCAGTAGATCGTCAAAATGATCTTGGATGAGTGGTAAATATAAGCCTACCTCATTAATCCAGGTGAGAGGTGATGAGGCAGGGAAAGCTGAAAGGAGAGGTGACAAGATGCACACAGCTGGTTAATCAAATATTGAGTTCCTTCTATTTCCCAGGAATGTTCTGGGTACTATGGGGAACATAAACAACATACTATCCTCTTTAGGTGAGAACAGCAAAATAATAAGTAAAATACAAGCTACTATAAAGTGTTTCAAGGGCCCTGTAGGGTAATGAAGATGGGCTTCATCGAAGATGGGCTTCATCATTGAAGAATGGGCAGGATTCTGTAGAAGTAGTGATAGAATTGCTAGCTAGACCTGGTGTGAGCACTAACCCGGAAGTGGGAATGCACAGTGCATTATCACATGAGGGGATAATAAATAGATAAAATGGGAAAAAGAAGTTTGAGACAAGGCTGTGGTTTCCTTGAATGCCAAGCTGAGGAGTTTGAAATTATATTAGAGGCAACAGGGAACTATTGAAAGCTTTTGGGAAGAAAGGGGACATGATTAGGGCTAGGACTTACAGATGAATCTGGAAGCAGTTAGATGGAAAATTAGTGGCAGGAAGACAGGTTAGGAGGATAACTGCAGTTGTGCAGTTGCAAGGTAATGAAAGCCTTAACTAGGAGAGTGACAGCAGGAAAATATGAATAACTAGTATGGCTATCACACAAGACGAATGTTTTGTAGGCCAAGACTTCACAGAACCCAAAGAAAAACTTCCCCTTTGGCCTGAAATGTTCACATAGGCAAGCCCCGCCCCACCTTTCAATGGCTGACTGACCACCCTATAGTTCACTTTGAGCTTTGAGAATGAACCAAAATGAGGCAGTATAGCTAAATAGATTGCATATATATGTGTATATGTATGCATATATGTATTTGAATGTGTATATGTGTGTATGTATATATATATTTCAAATATTTATCATATATATATAAGAAAATATATATCTTATTTTCAAAATAAGATGTTATATATATACATCTTATTTTGAAAAGAACACAGTTGAGTCCCAATTCCAATGATAAGTAATTTGCTCTTTATCTCTTTAAGGTCGTGTAAATCTTTGAAAATTTTTCTGTTATCTGTAAAAGTGAGAATGTCATCCCCTTAATGTGGAAAAAATTTTAAATGTGTTGAATTTTAAAAACTAGAATTAGGTAACTAACTGTTCATTTTGATTTGGTTCCTATAGCGCTGTCTGACCCTAATGGATAGAGGATTTGTCTTCAATTTGATAAATGACTATATATCTGGATTCAGCCCCAAAGATCCTAAGGTACGTTACAAGGGCATAATTATAGTGGGTGCCAAACATTAGAGTGTGAGACCAAGGGTGACATGTATTCTCCTCTGGAGGATTTGGAGCTGCTGTTTTCCTATAGGTACTTTGAGTGTAGTTGTACCTCAAAGCAGAGAATAATGGATGGGGTTTTGAGGGTCCCATATAGTCGTAGTCATGGCTAAGATTCATTACAGTGACACAGTAAGGATGCTCAGCTGGATCACTAAGGGGGAAAGACATTAAGTGGAGTCCTTGGCAATCTACGTACATGCTTCCTGAGCACCCTCCCTCATGTTAAGGGGCACGCAGACCACATCCTCTCTCCAGCAGTGAAAACTGAGCCACATTATGTGCAATATTTCTCTTTAGGGAAGCCTGTTTGAGACTCAGAACTTAGGATTTTTATTGGGGTTAGTTATGTGTTGGAGGCTGGTCATAATTCCAGAAAGGAATTCCTGGAAAGGAAAGACAGGGAAGCTCACCATAAATCACATTGTTTGCATGGTGCTGAACAGGCTGGCACAGAAAGCACAACCTTACCTTGTAGGGAATGTTGGTATCAAGATAAAATTTCCCACACCACAAAAAAGAAAATCACATGCCAATATCTTTGATGAACATGCAAAAATCCTCAATAAACTATTAGCAAATTCAATATAATAATACAATAATAATAATATAATAATACATAATAATAATATAATAATAATAATACAATAATTAAAAGTATGACACAACACGGTCAAGTTGGATTTATTTCAGGGATACAATGATGGTTCATCATCCACAAATAAACCTGATTCATCACATTAATAAAATGAAGGATGAAAATAATACAATCATCTTAATAGATGTAATGTGTGTGTTCCTGGAATATGCTGTATATATATACCTTTAGTTGTATTTTCAAACTCCAGAAGTACAAAGAAATTTAGATGCTTAAAACACTTTTGACAAAATTTGACATCCATTTATGATAAGAGACTCTCTGAACAGTGGGTCTAGAGGGAACATACCTCAACATAATAAAGTGTATATATGATAAACCCATAGTTAGCATCATACTCAACAGTGAGAAAAATTGAGCTCTTTTCCTCTAAGATCAGGAATAAGACAAGCATGCCCACTCTCACCACTTTTATTCAACATAGTATTGGAAGTGCTAGCCACTGAAATTAGTTAAGAAAAAGAATGAGAGGGCATTCAAATTGGAAAGGAGGAAATAAAACTGTCACTAGTTGCAGATGATGTGATAATATATATTGAAAACCCTAAAGACTATACCAAAACTCTGTTCAAACTAATAAATGAATTCAGTAATGTTGTAGGATACAAAATCAGCATACAGAAATCTGTGACATTTATATATACTAATAACAAACTATCAACAAGATTAAGAAAACAATTCCATTTACAATTGCATCCAAAAGAATAAAATACCTAGGAATAAATTTAACCAAGGAGGTGAAAGACCTGTACACTGAAACTATAAGACATTGATGAAAGAAACTGAAGAAGTCACAAATAAATGGAAATATTCCATATTCATGGATTGGAAGAATTAATATTGTTAAAATGCTCATACTACCCAAAGTGGTTTACAGATTCAGTGTATTCCCTATCAAAAATCCAGTGGCATATTTCACAGAGCTATTAATAGAACAAATAATTATAAAATTGGTATGAAACCACAAAAGATGCTGAATAGCCAAAAATAGGAAGAACAAAACTAGGGGTTTCATGCTCACTGATTTCAAACTATACTAAAGATATATTAATCAAGACAGCATGGTACTAGCATAAGAACAGATACACAGGTCAAGAGAACAAAACTGAGAACTGAGAGATATACCTACACATATGCATGTGCTTAGTCGCTCACTCGTGTCTGACTTTTTGCAACCCCATGGACTGCAGCCCCCCAGAATCCTCTGTCCGTGGGCATTCCCCAGGCAAGAATACTAGAGTGGGTTGCCATGCCCTCCTCCAGAGGATCTTCCTAACCCAGGGATCGAACCCAGGTCTCCTGCATTGCAGGCAGATTTTTTACCATCTAAGCCACCAGGAAAGCCATACCCACACATATACAACAAACGAGCAAAGAACACACAATGCAGGAAAAGTCTCTTCAATAAATGACATTAGGAAAACTGGATAGCCATATGCAAAAGAATGAAACTACACCATTATCGTACATCATAAAGAAAAGTTGACTCAAAATGCAGCAAAGACTTGAATGTAAGACCTGAAATCATACAATTTCTAGAGGTGTTTTTGTGGATCTGATTCCAAAGGCAAGGGAAATAAAAGCAAAACTAAGCAAATCTTCCACACAGTGATGGAAATCATCAAAAGGAGAGGACAGCCTACTGAATAGGAGAAGATATTTGCAAATCATATATCCATCATGGATTAATACAACTCAACAACAATAAAAACCACCTGATTTAAAAATGGGAAGAAGATCTGAATAGACATTTTTCTAAAGAAGACATAAAGATGGCCAACAGCACTTGGAAAGATGTTCAACATCACTGATCATTCAGTTCAGTTCAGTTCAGTTCAGTCGCTTAGTCGTGTCTGACTCTTTGTGACCCCATGAATCGCAGCACGCCAGGCCTCCCTGTCCATCACCAACTCCTGGAGTTCACTCAGACTCACGTCCATCGAGTCAGTGATGCCATCCAGCCATCTCATCCTCTGTCGTCCCCTTCTCCTCCTGCCCCCAATCCCTCCCAGCATCAGTCTTTTCCAATGAGTCAACTCTTCGCATGAGGTGGCCAAAGTACTGGAGTTTCAGCTTCAGCATCCTTTCCAAAGAAATCCCAGGGCTGATCTCCTTCAGAATGGACTGGTTGGATCTCCTTGCAGTGCAAGGGACTCTCAAGAATCTTCTCCAACACCACAGTTCAAAAGCATCAATTCTTCGGCGCTCAGCCTTCTTCACAGTCCGACTCTCACATCCATACATGACCACAGGAAAAACCATAGCCTTGACTAGATGGACCTTTGTTGGCAAAGTAATGTCTGATCATTAGGGAAATGCAAATCAAAACGACAATGAGATAGCACCTTACAAACTGTTAGAATAGCTATTATTGAAAAGAAGAAAGAAATGTTGGAGAGGATGTGGAGAAATTGGAACCCTTGTACACTGAAGGACTGTTAATTGGCGTAGCCACAATGGAAAACAGTATGGAGATTCCTGAAAAATTAAGAATAGAACTACCATGTGACTCAACTTTCCCACTTCTGGGTATCTATTCAAAGAACATGAAAACACTAATTCAAAATTATATGCACCCCTATGTTTATTTTACTGTAGCATTATTTAGAGTAGCCAAGATATGGAAGTAACCTAAATGTCCATCAGTGGATATATGTATAACAGAATACTACTCAGATGTAAAAAGAATGGAATCCTGCCATTTCACAATGTGGACAGACCTTAAAGGTATTATGCTAAGTGAAATAACTCAGATAAATACCATATGATTTCACTCATAGGTGGAGTGTAAAAAAAGTGAACGGAAAAACCAAAAACAAACTCATTGATACCAAGAACAGATTAGTGGTTACCAGAGGGGAAGAGTATGGCGGGGGGGAGGTGGGCGCAATGGTGAAGAAGGTGTGAACTGTTCGGTGATGAGGGATGGTAACTAGGCTTGTGGTGGTGATCACGTTGTAGTGTTTACAGATGTCAAATCATGATATTGTGTATCTGAAACTTACATAATTAAAAAAAAATCCAATCTCCCAATCGGCCAGCCAATGAGCAGCCTTACAAGCAGGCCTTTTTAAGGAAAGTAGTCTTGAGCCTGCATTGTTGACTCTTTACTGCACAGGTCACATTTCAAGGTATACCTAAAATACTAAACACTTCTGTTTTGAAAATTAATGCTCTGTATTTAATTATTTTAGAATGTGTGTGCTCAGTTGCTCAGTCATGTCCAACTCTTTGAGATCCTATGAACTATAGCCCACCAGGCTCCTCTGTCCATGGGATTCTCCAGACAAGAATACTGGAGTGGGTTGCCATTTCCTCCTCCAGGGGATCTTCCAATCCAGGGATCTAACCCACTTCTCTTGTGTCTCCTGCATTGGCCACGCGAGTTCTTTACCACTAGAGCCACCTGGGAAGCCCATTAAAATTTAATATTTTAAATTATTAAAATAGTAAATGCCTACTATATAGGAGTTCATGTATAATTTCTTTGTGCTTAGGTTCTGGCTGAATACAAGTTTGAATTTCTGCAAACAATTTGCAATCATGAACATTACATTCCTCTGAATTTGCCAATGGCTTTTGCCAAACCTAAACTTCAGCGAGTTCAAGGTATGTATTTGTGTTTTCCATCATTTGGAATTGTGTTTTCATTTTTTTTGCTAGCGCTAGTATAGTATAATGTTTTCTAGTTAAACCAGTGATTCTAGAGGTAATCTCAGAATTGTTACTATCTGAAGAACATTAACAGTTCGTTAATGGTACTCTGCATTTCCTTCATAGTGTCAGTGGTAGTATTCATAGTGTGAAGAAATTTGGTGTGTTACATAGATTGCTGCTTAAACACAGACATCAGATACTAATAAAATTGCTCTCTGTTGTACTGTTTGGATTCTTATATGAGACTGAATTTTGAAAAAAACATATAAATGCACTTCTGTGAATGGAACCTCAGAAGAGAAGTATAAAAGCAGAATAAAATAGTTATATGTATGTATGAACTTTATGAAGTGCCTTCAGTTATCTCCATTGCTAGTTTTATTGGCTGCTTTGTTGTGTAGCACTGTTCTTACGTTACTATGTTTTTTATTTGTCCCTTTTCTTTTCATATATTAATTAGATTTTTTTTCATTTGCGGTGGACCGTTTGACTTCAGTAGGTAGGTTTAACTCGGTTCACTCTAAAGTAGTTTGCTGTTTTTAAAAACAATTGATTTCATGAATGGCTAAGATGGATGGGGGCCTTGTTTGCTTTTCAGATCCTCCCTAGCCAAGATGAGGCTTTATTTAATGCATCCAGAAAACCTAGGAGGCAGTGTATTTGATAACTCTGAAAACCAGCTTGAGTAATATTCCAGTATATATATGCACACTATTGATAGTATGTATAAAATAGATAACTAATGAGAAGCTACTGAATAGCTTAGGGAACACTGCTCAGTGCTCTGTGGCAACCTAAATGGGAAGGAAACCCAAAACAGAGGGGATATATGTATAGCTGATTCACTTTGGTGTACTGCTGCTAAGTCACTTCAGTCGTGTCTGACTCTGTGCGACCCCATAGATGGCAGCCCACCAGGCTCCCCCTTCCCTGGGATTCTCCAGGCAAGAACACTGGAGTGGGTTGCCATTGCCTTCTCCAACTTTGGTGTACAGTAGAAACTAACACAACATTGTAAAGCAACCTATGCTCCAATAAAATTATTTTTTTGAATAAAGGAAAAAAATAAGCTTCGATGTTGATTGCTAGAAGAATCAACTTTAAAACACCATCCTCAGAAAACATGTGTTGGCCCACACCAGCTTGGGGACTGATGGGTATCTTTTTTTTAAGTGTATGTCATCTCTCCCAAGCTCGCCTCCCTTCTCTCTGACCCTGTTTAATGACTTCTTGGCCACAGTTTTTGAAGGTGTGGATGAAACTACCTTATTGGTCTTATTCAAATCCCTCAAGTGAAAAAACCGTACTGCCATTGTACAGTCGACCCAGATAAGGCAACCTGAGTTAGTCTGTACTGACCCTTGTACATAGAAAGTGATGGTGATTCACAAAAGACCATGACCAATGGCAGAAAGAACACCAGCTGTCTTGGTCTCTCGGGGAGTAGAGACCACTGCTGAGCAGTGGTTTTAGTGATTGAATGGCTGCCTGTGAAAATGGAGAAAAATATTAAAAAACCCAACCACCCCTATTCAACCATTCCCTTAGTATAATAGAGTCTGAGCATGTATAGCTCAGATACTTTCCCCATCATTTATTGATAGCTTGAGGAATTCAGGGAAAGGAAGGGGTGAGGATTGATGATTAAATCTGATTTAGCATTTATTAAATCCTAGTTGAATATATAGCATCCTATTAAGTTTTAAAGAGACTAGACAAGAAACAGAAAACATATCCTTCAGCTTTGTGGCCTCACTAAAATTAAAGGGTAGGGGAAAGGAAATAAAGATAGCAGAAGTTTCCTGTAGAAATGTCCGTACTCGGTCACAATTCCTTCTGAGTAGTTATAAGGCAAGTCCCAACCAGGATATTAGCAGCTGGGATTTAAAGTGGATGGAGGATCTAAAAGGAAGTGAAGAAAATAGCTGGAAGTGGTAATTTTATGAAATAAAAGATTTGTATTTGTGTAATGAATTTGAGTGAGATGAGGATGTTTTTCTTACCATTCTTGTACTCCATTGAATTGGGGCCAATATGTAACATTTAGTAAAACATTCAATAGTTTATACTGTTATAATGATGCAGTTGTCTAGTTTCTCTTTCTGCTCCACAAATATAAACAGATGAGTGAATCAAGTGTTGTTTAGAAGTACTCCATTTTTTAGTTGTAACTAAATCTCTTCAGATACGAAGAAATGTGTTAAAACATTGCCAAATCTAGTATTCTTTCATTCTAGGTTTTATCCTAAGATTTGAAAAGCATCTAGAAAAAAAAAGAATTCTAGGAACTACTTTACCAACTGAAATTGTCATTAAGGCTATCATCTGGCCCCAATGACGAGTGCTTGTATCTTGTAAAATTTTGCATGCTTATTCTATATGATAAAATATTGTTCATATTTGTTTACAATAAAAATATAGCTCTTGCTAGCATGATCACATATTACTAAGTAATATAGTACTTTAATGTTAAAGTGATCTTTGAATATTTTTATAAATGAGTTTTAAATTTCATTGTACTGCAGATTCAAATCTTGAATACAGTTTATCAGATGAGTATTGCAAGCATCACTTCCTGGTTGGTCTGCTTCTGAGGGAAACCTCCATTGCTCTTCAAGACAATTATGAGATCAGATATACAGCTATCTCTGTCATAAAGAATCTTTTGATAAAACATGCATTTGACACTAGATACCAGCACAAGGTAAGGATGTTTGTATCATCACGAGTATCACATTAGCTAGTTTCTATAAGATTTTACATTGAAGATGAAGTTTTCAGTAAGAAAAATAACATGAGTATTGAGTAATTTATTTTTACAATAATGTTTTGTTTCTATTTCAAATGATTATTGTTGTTTAGTCACTAAGTCACCAAGCTCCTGTCCGTGGGATTTCCCAGGCACAAATTCTGGAGTGAGTTGCCATTTCCTTCTCCAGGGGATCTTCCCCACCCAGAGATTGAACCCACGTCTCCTGCATTGGCAGACAGATTCTTTACTACAGAACCATCAGGAAAGCCCTTAGGTTTTAAAAATACTGTTCAGTTAACTGTTGAAGAAAAACACTGGTTTTTCAAATGATGTCTAAAGAACGACATAACTCCTTCATGATTTGTTACATAAACTGATTAGAATTAAAAAAAAAAGCATGGTTATAGCCCTGTGTATACTTTTAAATACCCATATATCCTTAAATATATCTCCTAGATAAATGCTATTATTATTAAGTGATTAATAATAAGACATATTAAGTATGTCAAATATAAAACATATAATATGAAGTTTATCTTCTTACTGAAAAAAATATATGCATGGCTATAAATCTTACATATACTACACAGTGTCTACATGTGAAGACCACAGCTGTAGCCACTATTTGCTACACCTTTAACATATATGAAGATAAAGGGTATATTCGAATCTTATTAAACCCTATGGGTTGCAAAAATAGATGGCAAATTTTATTGAATTTAGAATAACCTAACTTACTTACAAAGGCAAAATGGTTGTCTGAGGGGGCCTTACAAATAGTTATGAAAAGAAGAGAAGTGAAAGGCAAAGGAGAAAAGGAAAGATATACTTATTTGAATGCAGAGTTCCAAAGAACAGAAAGGAGAGATGAGAAAGCCTTCCTCAGCAATCAATGCAAAGAAATAGAGGAAAACAATAGAATGGAAGGACTAGAGATCTCTTCAAGAAAATTAGAGATACCAAGGGAACATTTCATGCAAAGATGGGCTCAGTAAAGGACAGAAATGGTATGGACCTAACAGAAGCAGAAGATATTAAGAAAAGGTGACAAGAATACAGAGGAGCACTGTACAAAAAAGAGCTTCACAACCCAGATAATCCAATGTTGTGATCACTCACCTAGAGCCAGACATCCTGGAATGTGAAGTCAAGTGGGCCTTAGGAAGCATCACTGAGAACGAAGCTAGTGAAGGTGATGGAATTCCAGTTGAGCTATTTCAAATCCTAAAAGATGATGCTGTGAAAGTGCTGCACTCAACGTGCCAGCAAATTTGGAAAACTCAGCAGTGGCCATAGGACTGGAAAAGATCAGTTTTCATTCCAACCCCAAAGAATGCTCAAACTACTGCACCATTGTACTCATCTTATATGCTAGCAAAGTAATGCTCAAAATTCTCCAAGCCAGGCTTCAGCAGTACATGAACCGTGAATTTCCAGATGTGCAAGCTGGATTCAGAAAAAGCAGAGGGAAAAAAAAAGCAGAGATCAAATTGCAAACATCCCTTGGATCATTGAAAAAGCAAGAGAGTTCCAGAAAAACATCTACTTCTGCTTTATTGACTATACCACAGCCTTTGACTGTGTGGATCACAACAAAGTGGAAAATTCTGAAAGAGATGGGAATACCAGACCACCTGACCTGCCTCCTGAGAAATCTGTATGCAGGTCAAGAAGCAACAGTTAGAACTAGACATGGAACAACAGACTGGTTCCAAATAGAGAAAGGAGTGCGTCAAGGCTGTATATTGTCACCCTGCTTATTTAACTTATATGAAGAGTACATCATGAGAAATGCTGGGCTGGAAGAAGCACAAGCTGGAATCAAGATTTCCAGGAGAAATATCAGTAACCTCAGATATGCAGATGACACCACCCTTATGGTAGAAAGTGAAGAACTAAAGAGTCTCTTGATGAAAGTGAAAGATGAGGTTAAAAAGTTGGCTTAAAACTCAACCTTCAGAAAACTAAGATTGTGGCATCTGGTCCCATCACTTCATGGCAAATAGATGGGGAAACAGTGGAAACAGTGGCTGACTTTATATTTTTGGGCTCCAAAATCACTGAAGATGGTGACTGCAGCCATGAAATTAAAAGACGCTTGCTCCTTGGAATAAAAGTTATGACCAACCTAGACAGCTAATTAAAAAGCAGAGACATTACTTTGCCAACAAAGGTCCGTCTAGTCAAGGCTATGGTTTTTCCAGTGGTCATGTATGGATGTGAGAGTTGGACTGTAAAGAAAGCTGAGCACCAAAGAATTGATGCTTTTGAACTGTGGTGTTGGAGAAGACTCGAGAGTCCCTTGGACTGCAAAGAGATCCAAACAGTCCATCCTAAAGGAAATCAGTCCTGAGTGTTTATTGAAAGGACCGATGCTGAAGATGAAAGTCCAATATTTTGGCCACCTAATGCCAAGAACTGACTCATTTGCGAAGCCCCTGATGCTGGGAAAGATTGAAGGTGGGTGGAGAAGGGGATGACAGAGGATGAGATGGTTGGATGGCATCACCAACTCGATGGCCATGAGTTTGCCTGAACTCTGGGAGTTGGTGATGGACAGGGAGGCCTGCCGTGTTGCAGTTCATGGGGTTGCAAAGAGTCAGATGTGACTGAGCGACTGAACTGACTGACTGACTGAACTTATCTACTTGGTACCAGATGGCTCAAGGTAATATCATATTGTTTCATAATAATTTGTTCCTTCATTTTTACATTCAAATTTAAATAAAGTCATTATATCATTTATTTTGTGATTACTTTGGAAAGCTGACTTGGAGATGGGTTTTATTGTTTTCCTATAGTATTCCTATTTGTCATTAAAAAAAATAAGCCTGCCAGCTATATCCAATTATATTTCTTTAATTACAAAGATATGTTTTACTTGCAAATTTTGCTAGTTTTCTAGAATTCTAGCCTAAACTAGATTTAAATGCCTTAGCTTTAAGATGTTATTATGTACTGTGGTTTGCATTGTTTTTTCACATTATAATAACATACTCACATTTAGTGTGGTCTATTCTATTATGCATCGCTTTCTTTTTTGTGGATGTTGGTGTTGACTTAACATAAATTAACCAGTATAATGTATCAAATGAAAAGATATGTTAAAGTCTTCCATTCCAACCAAGCTTTGTCAAATCTTTAAAAGTGCCAGTTACTGCTGGGGTCTGTTTGTGCCTACTAGTAGTGGGAAAAGGGTCTTATGCAATGTGAAGGAAAATGTCTTTAACTGTGATTTCAAAAAATTTGTGGGTAAAGTACAAAATGAACTTCCTGTTCTTGAAGCAGGAAGTTTTCTTTTTCCCCTTGTGTCTTCAGAGGAAAGTGAAAGAAAATGGGATTTCACTAGTGCCTTACCTAGAGGTAGAAGTTAAAATATTTTATATCACGTATTTGCACTTTATTAACTTTTTAAAATTCTGAGAACAGTATATGTACACACATGCACACACACACCACTACTGTTATCTGTAAATAACACTGCCGGTTTGAGTATTTGATGTTTTATAGTTTCTGGCCTTACATTTCGTTCTTTAATCCATTTTGAGTTTATTTTTGTATTTGGTGTTAGGAAGTGTTCTAATTTCATTCTTTTGCATGTAGCTGTCCAGTTTTCCCAGCACCACTTATTGAATAGGCTGTCTTTTCTCCATTGTATATTCTTGCCTCCTTTGTCAAAGCTAAGGTGCCCACAGATGCATGGGTTTTCTTTGAGGTTTTAGACTATGGGACACATTGAAATACCCACCACATTACCCTTTCAGGGATTTCTAAAGCCCCTTCTTTGTTCAAAATCTTCTGACAGGTTTTAATTGAGTATAGGATTCTCCCCAATAAAACTTTGTTTCATGGGCCTGCTCACTCAGAGCTTCAATTCCTTTCTGTGTTTGATCCAAAGAGCTCACAGTTGGCCTGAGTAAGAGGTCATTTGTCAAGTACATTCACTTAAAACATGTTCACCATTAAGAATGATGCCAAGGTGAGGGCAGAGGGGAGCTTTATACACCCATAATTTCCATCTGGCTTCCCAAATAAAAATACAGTCAAGAAAAAATGCTTCCTGGGGAAAGGCTGCTTTGAGACTACTTGTCCTAGTATCCCACCCAGGCCTGCACTCCAACCATGTTGCCACTCCTCAGCCTTTCTTCCGATGACATTATGGGGATGTCACTGGTCCCTGTTACATGCTACTCTTAAACTGCTTTGGGACCTCTCCTTATTTGCTATACATACCATGAGATATCTTTCCTGCTCAGAACCAGAATGTTCAAAATCTAACATTTATTCTGGGGCGTATATCGGCTCCTGTACTCACTGCAAATGGTACTGACAACCGAAGAATCGCAATTTCTACTTGGACTGTCGGCATTTTTTTTTTCCTTTTTTAAAATAATAAGCTGCATACATGGTAAAAAAAAAATCAAAATGCCTCTCTCTCATTCCTTTCCTCTATGCCTCAATTCTTCTCTCTACAAGCAACTACTGTTTATCAGTTTCTTATATAAATTTCTGCTTTATTCATGCACAAGCCTACACACACACACATATATAAAATAGAAACCATTATGTATTTTTATTTTTTCACTTAACAATATATTCTGAAGATTAGATCTATATTTTTTAAAAATCTGCATAGTATGCTCTCATATGAATACACCTTATTTTATTTGTCTAACCTGTCTTCTTTAATAGATTCTTAGATGGTTTTCTGTCTTTTGTGCAGACAAAACTTTTAATGTGTTTGCCCTGACTGCATGTGTTTTACCTGTGTTCCTGTTCACCTAAGAAGGGTGTAGTATCTCCTTCCCTAGTAATCACTATCTGAACTGAAATGAAATCCCATCTAGAAGCTATAATATTAATAATCATAGCTAAAATTTATTGAGGACTCAGTATATGCCAGACACTATATTAAATATTAGCTCATATGAATTTATATTACTATTATTAAGAGAAAACTATGGTTAAGTGATTTGATCACAATCAAGTCACTAGTAACAGGAGCACTGGGATTCATGTGTATCTAAAATTCAAAATCTGTGCTCCTAGACTATACTGCCTCTCAAATATTAAGTCAGTTCAGTTCAGTTCAGTTGCTCAGTTGTGTCTGACTCTTTGCAACAGCATGAACTGCAGCACGCCAGGTCTCCCTGTCCATCACCAACTCCCAGAGTTTACTCAAACTCATGTCCATTGAGTCAGTGATTCCATCCAACCATCTCATCCTCTGTCATCCCCTTCTCCTCCTGCCTGCAATCTTTCCCAGCATCACGGTCTTTTCAAATGAGTCAGTTCTTGGCATCAGGTGGCTCAAGTATTGGATTTTCACCTTCAGCATCAGTCCTTCCAATGAACACTCAGGACTGATCTCCTTTAGGATGGACTGGTTGGATCTCCTTGCAGTCCAAGGGACTCTCAAGAGTCTTCTCCAACACCACAGTTCAAAAGTATCAGTTCTTCGGCACTCAGCTGTCTTGATAGTCCAACTCTCACATCCATACATGACTACTGGAAAAACCATAGTAGGACACTGGAAAATTACAGAACTGCCGAAAAATGGTGATGATGGTATAAACTCTTGAAATCAAAGCCATATGAAAAATAAAATAATAACAGCTACTTAGCTTTGTGAAGAGTGAATTAAGACAATTCGTGATGTGTCCCCAGATATTTAAAGGGTTACTGTATAAAGTAGAAGTGGACTTACTCTTTGCAGATCCAAAAGGCCTAACTCTATCTAGCAGGTAGAACAGCTTAAGGACTTTTCTAACAGAACCTCTGAAAGTGCTGAAGTGTTTAAGAAGCTTAAAAACTAGGCATCTGTCAAAGATGCAGGTGCAGGCTGCTCTTGTCTTGATCAGGAAGTTGAACTAGATCAGTGGTTCTCAAACCTCTGTGCACAACCATCTAGGGAAGATTCCTGGGACCCAGCCCAGACCTACTGAACCAGAATCTCCTAGTGATAGAGACATTCTTGATTAGGGTTATATGTTAGCACATATATGTTATATATTAAGAGTTCCTGAAATTCGCAAGAGAAGGACAAGTGGTCGATTAACATATGAAAAATTGTTCAGTTTCAAGAGTAAATGCAAATTAAAGGAACTAAGAGATACTTTAGATCAGAATTCTGTTGGTTAACCATTGTACCCTAGATGCCTTATATAAGTCTTCCAAAGTGCTGACATATGGAGGGCAGCTCATGTGCCATCACCACAGTTTTTGCTGATTTGAATGATTATAAACATCTGACAAGGACTATAGCTGAGAAAAGCAGTACATAAATTAGTATAAGAGGTACCACATTAATTAAGACTACCGGTGTCCTGGTTTACTTGGATATTTTCAAAGATATCAATCTCCCATGTTGTATAATTGATTTAGAGGGCCAAGATCACATTATTTTAATTGCAGCTTGAGTCAAAGCAAAACTTATTTTTGGAAGGAATATTTTGTTACTTCTTCCATCTATTCATTCATTCAGTTAATGTATAGTGACCATATCCTGTGTGCCTAGGCACAGAGGATGAAGCAGTGAACAAGACAGACATGATTCTTGATCTTATCATACTCAGCCCTCACCGGAGTTAAAAGACAGGACTAATACAATCTGCTTTATAAGTCAACTGCTATTTAAAAAAATAAACTTTTGCCTTTTATGTAGTGATGGTTGAGGGATGTGATTTGACTATATTGTATATAAATCCAAATACCTATAAGTTCTCTGGTAATTAGTCTTGAGACTATGAGTATAAATAGACTCATGCTTCATTGTTTTGTTATGGATATTAGGTCACTTTTAGTCTTTAAACAGATAGATGGAGCCAACTTTATTTGTAATATATACATAGTATATATCTACTAAGCTTTTGATAATTATTTTGCAGAACCAACAAGCCAAAATAGCACAGTTGTACCTGCCATTTGTTGGACTGCTTTTGGAAAATATACAGCGATTAGCAGGTCGAGATACATTGTATTCTTGTGCAGCCATGCCTAATTCTGTAAGTAGTCACGTGTTTCTGTTGGCATTTTATCCTGTTTTATTGACTGTATTTGGAACTAGGGTCATATGCTGTATGGTCTCAATAGTTCACCTTTTACATCATTTTAAATTTATACTTTTTCCTGTAGCAGTACTTCTCAAATCTTAATGTGCATATAGATCATCTGGGGAATTAAGATAAATTCTAATGTAGTAGCCCTGGGGTGGAATTTGAGATTATACGTTTCAAACAAACTTTTGGCTCTTTCTGGTCTAAGGACCATACTTTGAGTAAGGAGGTCCAAGGGAACACCAAGAATCCCTTGTGCTCAGTGTGTTGTTTTTAAGATTTGCTGCTGTTATATGCCTTCATCTATTTATTCAACTGGAAAGCTGAACAAAATATTCACTTTCCAAAATGTTAGGCTCCAGGCCTTAAACTATATTCCTTCACCTCTCCCTCCCTTTGACAGCCTTGTTTCAGCACTTCTGGTGAGCGGCTTTTAACTCATCATGGTTGGTCTGTGTTTTCTTTCTCCCCTTAGAATCTTAGAGTTGCAAGGAACATTGGAGATGATCAGTCTCCCACTTGGCAAAAAAAACCTTTAGCCATAGTTGTATTTAAAACTCTCCTTCTTGCATTTGATCTACATAATTTTCTATCCACTTGTCCTGGTTTTGCCTTCTAGAGGTACACAGAGCACATCACTTGTACCTCCACACAGTACCCCTTCATACATGTCCCTTCTAAATGTTTCTCCAGACCAGCTAGCTCCACTTCATCATTTGTTGTTTCAAACCCTTTACATTCTCAGTTCCAATCTTCCAGACATGCTCCATTTGACCGGTCACCATTTTAAAATGTGGTGTATACTTTATAGTTTTGCCCAGTAGGGTGAATAACTCCTGCCCTACCCCCACTCCATGCTCTGTATGGCCAAAATCCCCATCACATGTTCGGTAGCTGAGTGGGTGGCCGGTAAAACTGTGTTCCTCACAGCTTCCTTTGGAAATTCCCCATAATAAATGTCTACAGATTTGTCAAGCCTGCCCTGGGTTCCTGAGAAAGCTGCTTTTAAGCCTCACTGAGGGCTTGATTGCCTGTAGCTCCCAATTATGTAAATCAGCTAAATGCAGATGCTGCATCACCTACCTGGTGTCAAGCGAGCGCCAAGGGAGCCTTTCTTCACAGTCACTCATGCTTATGCTCACTCCACAACATTCAACAGTGATATGTGGAAATATTTTACTTACCTGTTCTTTCTTTTGCAGCTCAAGTTCATGTAGGGCCTCTGGTCACACCTCTCCTTCTAGTACTGCCTTTGGTTCAAGGAGGAGAATGGAACCATGTTCAGACCACACGAGTTGCAGCTTTTACCAGCCACCTAGAGTTGTATCACTTTGCCAGAGGTCATAGTTATAACAGTATACTCGGATCCATTTTTAAAAGAGAAGTCACCTAAATACCAGTACTGATACCTGATTTAGACTTTCGCAGTGAGCTTTGTTTAAAATTGGGGTACCCTTTCATTCTGTTAATTCTGATTTCTTATCCTAGTGTACAAATTTGTTTAAGTGACAGAGGTATCACATTGTGTTACAGGCATCGAGGGATGAGTTTGCATGTGGCTTCACTTCACCTACAAATAGAGGGAGTCTGAGCACTGACAAAGACACTGGTAATTAAGTCCTTCCTTTAAAGATTATACATGGTATGGCTATCTAGAAAGGTACCCTACAGTTTTCTATATTTTTTGAAATATTTCGTGATAAAACTATATATAGCATGATCTCTACCAAAGTTTAATTAAAATCTGACTCACACTTTGTGCCATGTTTCTTTGCTTAGGTTTCCTTGTTTCAGGTTATAGAAAAAAGTAGCTTAGTATACTCAGAAAATGGAGGATAATGAGAAAAACACTAGTTTCCAATCCTCTTATCTGTCTCCAGTCTTGGACAAGACACTTCCCTTTTCTGGGCCAAAGTTTCCTTAACTATAAAATTATCTCATTGTTTGCCTTTATGTTATGACTTCCAAGGAATTTCTTGTAGTTTCATAATGTTAAGTGTTTCGAGGTAAAAAAACTTGCTTACACTTTATTTGGCTTCCTATGGTGTTTTAATATAGTATATAAAATTCACATTTTAGATGCCCAAGATCTATTTCTTAAAATATGACTTTACCAAAATTAACCCAGTGCTGAGCCACTTCAGTCATGTCCAATTCTCTGTGACCCTATGGACTGTAGCCTGCCAGGCTCCTCTGTCCTCCTCCCTCCAGTCAAGAATACTGGAGTGGGCTGCCATGCCCTGTTCCTGGAGATCTTCCCAAGCCAGGGATCCAACTTGCATCTCTTATGCCTCCTGCATGGGCAGGCAGGTTTTTAACACTAGCACCACCTGGGAAGCCCAATTAACCCAGTACTTATTTTTCAAACTATTTTTTTTTTTTTTTTTTTGGATCTTTGCATTTTTTTTTTTTTTTAATTTTATTTTATTTTTAAACTTTACATAATTGTATTAGTTTTGCCAAACATTTTTGACAGTTCCTCCTGTTGCTAACAAGGACTTGGCTTTTTCCAGCTTATGGGTCTTTTCAAAACGGACATGGAATTAAGAGGGAAGATTCAAGAGGTTCCCTCATCCCAGAAGGAGCAACTGGATTTCCAGATCAGAGCAGCACTGGTGAAAATGTAAGACCCTAAAATATATAGGTTAACCCTGGTGATGTTTTAACCATGACAGTCTTTCTTTTTATGTAAATAAGGAGCTCTCTACTCTCCTGTAGTCTATACTATATCTATAAAAAGTATCCCATAATGTAGCAGTTCCTTCCTATCCTGGCAGCTGCTACTTGGATATCTTAAAAACTGTTTATAGAGGATAAGGTATTCATCTTTCAGAGTTCTAACTTTGAATCTGTAAACCTGTTCTAGAGAGGGAAGGTTCAAGTTTAAAATGCCTAATATACCCGTATCACTTAAATCACTCCCTGGCAGGATTAATTCAGCTTTTTATTCTTTTCTAAGAATAATGACCTTAACTTGGGATGAAAAAAAAATTAGGTCCCCAGATTGATAATCTCAACATCCCAGAATCACATAATCAGAATATACTAACTTTTCCATGAGATTGTTTCAAGCCTAACATTAAAGTTTGGGATAGGTCAGCCTTGAGATAGAGAAACCTCATTTTAGACCAGTAAAGCCTTGTCATGCTGCTACATGAAATCATAGAACCATATAAAATTAGTTAGAAGGGTAAATATAAAATAAAACATAAAAATAATAAATTCCAACTCTCAATTTACAAATGAAAACTGGGATTGTGACTTAGGGCAGCCACACAACTATGGCAGGGCCAGACCTAAACCCAAGTTTTCGAATTTCAGCACTTCTTCTCCTAGATCATGGTGTTCTCTCTGTGTATCAGAATCATCTGGGCGACTTTCTAAAAAATCACGTGTACACCTGTGGCAGATTCATGTTGATGTATGGCAAAACCAATACAATATTGTAAAGTAATTAGACTCTAATTAAAATAAATTTAAATTTAAAAAAATAAATAAATGAATGAAATTCCAAAAAAAAATAATAAAAATAGAGAGCTGAGCTTCATCCTGTTTCTGTCAGTCTGGGGGCCTGCTCATTTGTATTTCTAAGTTCCCAGGTGATGCTGACGCTGCTGGTTGGGAACCATCCCCTTAAGAACCACTCTATATAGACTGCCTTGAGTCTTTGCCCATTGTTGTTGTTCATTCGCTAAGTTATATCCAACGCCTTGCTACCCCATGGACTTTATTTAATCATAAAGTTCTTATTTCCCGCCATGTAGAAATAAGACAACAGATACTGTCATGGGTAAGGCACACAAAGGACAAGGAGGTTAATGACTTGCCAGCAGTCACACAGCTAGCAAGCATTCAGAACCTAGATGTTTTGTCCCAAGTAAAAGTTTTTAGTAACTCCTACATTGGTAAGTGTATAGCCTAAGCCCAGGTTAGCTCAGCTGAAAGCACTGGTTTCTAACAAGGGCAATTTCTTTAGGACATTGTTATTACTGTATTCATATAAATCCCCGAATAAGTCAGATCTTGTCATGCTTAACCGATATTTAAACAAAAGTCACTAAATAATAGGAACATCACTACTTTGTGGAGGCTCCAATTTTGAAGTATTACTGGGTCCTTCTTAGTAAAATTATCTTGTAATATTATTAAGCTTCCTTTTAAGATAGATTTTTCTGAACTATTATTTAGAAGTTGAGTTTTAATAAACTCTTAATGAGATTCAAGTTAAAAACTTTAAAATGTAAGTTTCTCCTTGACATAAAGGCTATTTTTCCTAGAATACCCACATATGATTTAAAACATTATCTTACTAAAACACAGGACTTAGGGAATGAAACATACACAGTATATTCATGGCCATATCTTGAAGACTGCAAGATAATTTCCAGTGATATTACTAGGTACAGTAGCAACAAAGATTCAGCCCATTTACCTTCCAAATGTGGTTATATGTGATGTGCTTAGAAGTTTCCCAAACAGGACTAAAATGTTATTGAGTTAAAGGCTAAGGGAAGCTAAAATACCAGCATTGTTTCACAAAAGCCTTATCTTTGTATTACAGACTCGGCAGAGTTCTACAAGGAGTAGTGTATCCCAGTATAACCGATTGGATCAATATGAAATCAGAAGCCTCTTGATGTGCTATCTGTATATAGTAAAAATGATTTCTGAAGGTGAGTTACCAGCATATTAATCATAGACTGTACTCCACCGTCACAGATTCACAAGTTCACGTAACAAATATTTGACCATCATCTGCATGTAGGACATAGGCACATTACAAACAGAACTTTGAAGACTTTGACCTTAGAATGTTCCTATATTTTAACATAGAATAGATTCATTTCCATCATACAGGTTTGATTCCTTGAAATAATTTTTTTTCTTTAAAATTAATTTCTAAAGCTTCCCTTGTGGCTCAGTCAATAAAGAATCTGCCTGTAGTGCAAGAGACCCGGGTTCGATCCCTGGGTTGGAAAGATCCCCTGGAGAAGGAAATGGCAACCCACTCCAGTATCCTTGCCTGGAAAATCTCATGGACAGAGGAGCCTGGTGGGCTGCTGTCCATGGGGTCGCAAAGAGTTGGGCACGAATGAGTGACTAACAGTTACTTACTAAAGTGAGGCAATAGTTTTAGAAGTGCTAGAGTATTTTTTTCATGCACAGCACAGAATGCATTAAATGACCAATGTAAACAGAAGAAAATAACAATAATCAAAAGTCATATTTAACACTGTAGCTTTTATTTGACCCAGGATTTACAAAATCAAACGCAAGGAAAAAGACAGGAAGGGTTCTCTGAGGGTAAGGAATGCTGTCATTATCTTCACAGGAGCATTATACAGATTTGTACGGTGTCAGGTTCTTTTCCAGGCTGTTCTCTTTACCTTGATGTATAATTTTATTATTTATAATTTACCATTTCCTCTTTACCATATATAATAGAATATAAGCAAAGGATTTTCATAAACTGCATGTCCTTTGGAAGTAAAATCAGAAGGTTCTATCTCATTCCAAGTACCACCTTTGTTTACACAATTCCTTCCTCTTTATTCCTTTTCTACTTTTGCTCAAAAAGAAAAAAAAATCATAAAACCACCCCAACGACCCCCCAAAACAAAACAAACAAAAAACCTAGGGATTTCCCTGTAGCTAAGACGCTGTACTGCCAATGCAGGAGTCCCAGATTCAATTTCTGGACAGGGAAATAGATCCCACATACTACACCTAAGACCCTGTGTGGCCAAATAAATATTCTTAAAAAAAAGGCAAGCAGAAGTGAAGTACATAAAAGCACCCGGGTTTTGACCATCACAATAGAGTAGTTAAATTTTAACTTATTTTCTATTTCGTTTTTAGTAAATATTAAAAATTTTTTGTAATCAGAATATAAAAACATAAGTTGATAGTTAACTTGCCAGAGAGATTGAAAAACATCAAAAGTTAGATATTAATACTTAATTCTAAAGTACATTAATAAAACAGTTTTAAGTAACTAGAATCTTCAAGCACTTAGAATGTATGATTTACAGTAAAAGTCAAATCATCATATAGTAAATTTTACTTATTTTCTATTTTGTTTTTAGTAAATATTATCTTAAACATTTTTGTAATAATACAGAATATAAAAACATAAAATGAGTTGATAGTTAACTTGCCAGAGGGATTGAAACACATCAAAAGCTAGATATGACTAGTTAATTCTAAAATACACTAACAAAAGTGTTTTAAATAAGTAGAATCTTCAAGTACTAACAATGTATGATTTAGAATAAAAGTCAAATCATAATACAGTAAATTTTACCTATTTTCTATATTTTGGTCTTAGTATTAAACATTTTTTGTAACAATGCAGGATATAAAAACATAAAATGAGTTGATAGTTAACTTGCTAGAGAGATTGAAACACATCAAAAGCTAGATACGAAGAGTTAATTCTAAAGTACTATTAATTTTTTAAATTAATTAAAGCTATTAAACAGTTTTAAAAAACGAAAATCTTCAACTACTTAGAATGTATGATTTAGAGTAAAAGTCAAAGATTATTGAGACTATGTTATAAGCTTCCGTGTTTGGGGAAAGAAATATGTAAAGGGCAGTAATTTTCAACCCTGGTGGTATTTCATTCCAAGAAATAATGGATCAAATTAACAACCATAGCCACAGCTTATTGTTTTTGTCTCCCCACAAGCTAAAAAGTGGGGGAATGTAGAAAATGACTGCTATTATGTATGGGCTTTTTTAAAGGGTGATGAAGATATTCTAAAACTGTGGCAATGGTTTTACAAGTTTTTAAATATACCATAAACTACTGTATTGTGCTCTATTTAAAAGAACGAGTTTAATGGCACATGAATTCACTCAATAACTTGGTTTTTCTAGAGGTTCAAGGATACAAGGGAGATGAAAAACTGTAAAGAAAAAAGGAGTTGAATACCACCAGAGCCCAGGGAAAATGAGGGTGGTAGAGGGAGGAGAGAAGGAAGGAGGAGAGGGACATGCATTGCTGAGTAGTTCTCCCCTCCTCCACTCCAGTACACATGTGCACACTTGCATACGTATGCAAGCGCATGTGCACGTGTGCACACACACTGACAACCCGTGACAAGCCACTGGCTGCTTTGTGTTATGGGTAAAACCATAACTTCTTTGTTTCTTGAGGTCTCCTCTTATAAATGCTGACCTTGCTTGCTAAATAGTTGGTCTTTGTTAATGAGGTTTTTCCTTCTTCTGCTTTCGCTTTTTGATTTTTAAAAGCAAATTTTCATAACTAGTATACAGTCTGTGTCACATCTTCTCTTCTGTAATTTAAGTCATGCTATATGGTATCTGTAAAGTCATACTCATTTTATTCTGAAAAATATCTGCTTCTGACTCTTCCTCAGTGTAAGTATTGTAGTTACCTTGTCAAGTCCAGAAAGTATTTCACTTTATATGTATTTCAGGGTTGAACTCTTACAGTCCAGGCCTTTTAGGTGTTCTCTTGGCTTTCTTTTTTTTAAGCCTTCTTATTGACTCATAAGGGCTTCCCAGCTGAATCTTTCTCAGTGTAAGTATTGTAGTTACCTTGTCAAGTCCAGTAAATATTTCACTTTATATATATTTCAGGGTTGAACTCTTACAGTCCAGGCCTTTTAGGTGTTCTCTTGGCTTTCTTTTTTTTAAGCCTTCTTATTGACTCATAAGGGCTTCCCAGGTGGCACTAGTAATAAAGAACTCAGCTGCCAGTGCAAGAGTCTAAGAGACTCGATGGATGGGAAGATCCCCAGGAGGAGGGCATGACAACCCACTGCCATATTCTTCTAGAGAATCCCACGGACAGAGGAGCCTGGCAGGCTACAGTCCACAGTGTTGCAAAAACTAGGACACAACTAAACCAACTCAGCATGGCACACACTGACTCACAGACACTAGCAGCTTAATTTCAACAAAAAGATGGTCATCTCTACACTTTTATATAGAAGTAGAGGGATTCTGAAAACTAAGTTTCTCTCTTTGTAGCTGAATTTTATTAACTGGCAATAAGTCACTATTTCAAAGTCTTAGTCATTTGCCCAACTTTTTGCCTGTATATTATATTCTGGGAAGTAGAATCAAAGTCAGGAATTATCAGTTACATAGTCTGAATACAAATGTTAAAGTCTGAATTGATAGGAAGACTGTCCTCTTGGACCAGAAAAGCAGTCTCCTTAAGAGAGAGATGGAGTGATAGCTACTTCCCCCATTTTCCTAACTGTATCTTGACTTTTCTCTTGATTGAAGACCCCGAAGTGCAAGCCTGAGTCTCATCTTGTGGCTTATCAGCATCATGGGCTGCACCTGTAGCTCCATTCGTATCCTTCCTTGCTGTGGACTGTTCACTGCAAGGTGGCTGGCTACTGCTCTCTCTCATTGAAATACGAAAAACACCTAATGATGGTCTTTGCACAGTAGAGCTTGAAGTATAGTCTAAAGGAAATAGATGTAAAGTGTTGTTTTCGTCTCTCTGTGTGAGAGGAGAAAATATGCTTTTGCTGTAATCAATTATACTTTCCTCTGAAGTTTCAGGTAATATTTCAGTAGGTAGGTCTTCTTCTGGAGAAATACTGGAAAGGCTCCAAGGGAAATCAATCTCAGTTCCTCGCTTTGGTGTGGAGATCCTCTGTGGGGAGGTCCTCTGTGTGAAAATGGATTTGCTTTGTGGACGGCCAAGCCTGGCATCAGGAAGGCTGGAGTCATCTTGAAATTCACACACAGTCTGAGGGCCGAGTGTAGACGCTGAAGGAACAGTGCTAGATGACTTCTGACTGCCACTGCTTATTGTGATAGTCTTAGTGCTGTTAGAGGAAGTCTCTTGAGGGCTCTCTGGCACCTCAAAGACGTCCTGCCTGTACAACGGAACCTGAAGTTCGGAACTGTGTGGCTGTTTCTTTTTCCCTCGAGCTTTCATCTGTTTGGTTTTCGTTTGCGTTATCATTTTGAGAGCCGCATACCTCTCAGGTCCAGGTGGAGGGTCCCCGATCGAAATAAATGACTCGCTCTTTTGAGACCCAGGGATGAAGTCGTCATCACTATCAGAAGAAGAACGGCGAGACTGTGGCTGTTTCCTCTTGAGCCTAGCCAAAAGTTGCTTGTTTTCTTCTCTTAATTTATTCCTTTCTGCTGTAAGCTCACAAATAAACTTCAGATTTTGTTGTTGGATATCATAAAATTCTTGCTGTAGTGTATTTCTGTATGTTTCGTTTACTGTACAGTGATCGCATACTTTCGCGTTTAACTGACCTCGCAGGTCATGGATAGTGTCATTCAGCGCTCTCTTTTGCTCCGTCAACTCTTTAATTCTGGATATGGAGCCTGTCCTCCTCCCGTCTGACAATCGCTCTTTTCTCAAACTGTTTACTTTCCCCTGAAGTCGGCGTAGCTCTCTGTCATGGAGCTCTTTTAGTGTTAGCCAGGTTTTTTTAAAATCTTCAGAAGACACATCACAGAGGCTAACCTTCTGAATTGTATATTCTTCAGAAGAGCTCTGCCCACTTTTCCTGTCTTCTTCACCCACATCGCGCGCCTCCATCTTGATTCTCTAACTGGGATTGTCAAATAGTGGAGACAGGCACCACCAAAAAATGGCGGAAGGGCCGTCAACTAGAACTGGGCCGCGGACCAATCGAGAGTTTCACCGCTTTTACAGACCTGTGAAGTCGTCTCAGGGCACCCAGTAGGCGAGAAGATGGATCAAAGATGGCTCAGGGGTGGACAGCAGGACGTAGGTGGGGGGCTGGAAGGAGACACCAGCCTCCTTTGCCGAGAAGAGCGAAGGCACAAGGCAGGGAAGATGGCGGCTTCAAGCGACCCCGTGCCGACAGGAGACTAGAGAGAGTGGAAACGCAGTGAATTCTGGGAAAGCCCCGCTGAGCTGAAGTGCGTCACAAAAGGGGGGGGGGGGTTGGAACTTACCCCTTGCTTTATTTTTGAAACAAATTAATTTGACCCGATTTTAGCATCTTTATTCCGGACAGTCAATATTTTATAATCATTGAAAACCACAAATACCCATGGTCATTAGTAAGTTGGACATAAAGTCAAAAGCCATGCACTCTTTCCTCCCTGTCACCCCTCCGTTTAGGCAACATTGCTTAGTGGTCCATTCCTAGATTTAGAGGCTCTCGGGAGACTGGCAGTTTTGTAACTGATTACTGTGCGATCCACGCTAGAGCTTTGCTGGTGGTGTTGGTGGCTCAGTAGGTAACACCACCAGCAAAGCTCTAGCATGGATCGCAACAGTAATCAGTTACAGAATTGCCATGCTAGAGCTTTGCTGGTGGCTCAGTAGGTAATGCGGAGAAGGCAATGGCAGCCCACTCCAGTACTTTTGCCTAGAAAATCCCATGGACGGAGGAGCCTGGTAGGCTGCAGTCCATGGGGTCGCTAGAGTCGGACACGACTGAGCGACTTCACTTTCGCTTTTAACTTTCATGCATTGGAGAAGGAAATGGCAACCCACTCCAGTGTTCTTGCCTGGAGAACCCCAGGGATGGGAAGCCTGGTAGGCTGCCGTCTATGGGTCGCACAGAGTCGGACACGACTGAAGCAACTTAGCAGCAGCAGCAGTAGGTAACGAGTCTGCCGGCAATGTGGGAGAGCCAGGTTCAGACTCTGGATCGGGAAGATCCCCTGGAGAAGGAAATGGCAACCCACTCCAGTATTCCTGCCTGGAGAATTCCATGGACAGAAGAGCCCAATGAAGCTACTGTCCATGTGGTCACAAAGAGTCGGACACGACTGAGTAACACTTCCACTAGGTTTTTAAAATTTAGACGTGAAACTGCTGACACCATTAGCTATATCTGAATAGGTTACAAAACGGAATGGAAGGTTAAGTGGGGGTAATATTTTTCTTTTAAAAAACTTTCAGTGAGTGTGTTGGAAGTTAAAAAAAAAAGAACAACTCAAAAGAGAAGTATATGTGATATAGAGGCTTTTGTATCTAAAATAGTTGTTGCACGAATCTGTGTGGTATGTATGTATATTGCTAGAACTTCAGGGTTAATAATCCAAAGAGAAAGAGGAAAATAAGTTATCACTTTTCCTCTCAAGTTCTCAAACTTTTTGGTTCTCCAAGTCCTTTGAGTAGCAGGCAAAGGTGCTTGACCCTGCCTTCGGAACAATGCACATAAATGCACCATTTTGCATAAAATTTTAAGAAAAACCCCAGGTCTACTTCGCTTCCTGTCTTCAGGGATGATAAGCCATCAAAAAGAACATGAAACATGTAAAATATCATGTATGAAACGAGTTGCCAGTCCAGGTTTGATGCACGATACTGGGTGCTTGGGGCTAGTGCACTTGGACGACCCAGAGGGATGGTATGGGGAGGGAGGAGGGAGGAGGGTTCAGGATGGGGAACACATGTATACCTGTGGTGGATTCATTTTGATATTTGGCAAAACTAATACAATTATGTAAAGTTTAAAAATAAAATTAAAAAAAATAAAGTAAATAAAAATAATTGTTAAAGTTGAAAATAATTACAGATTTAGCAGTATATTTGGAATTAATTCAATAGAGTGTAGTGTGGGTATTGGGCAGTGAGATGAGATAGGAGGGCAGGATTCAGATGAGACAGAACTGGTTATGAGTTGATGGTTATTGAAACTAAAGTTATTGGTACTTTGGAATTCACTGTGCTATTAATATTTGCTGTTATGGTCTCTGCTATTTCAAGCTGTAACACTTTATTCCATTTTCAGATACACTGTTAACTTACTGGAACAAGGTATCTCCCCAGGAGCTCATAAACATTCTCATACTTCTAGAGTAAGTTGTCTTATTTTCATAAAATTTCCTCTTATTTTGGGGAGCTTAATGTTTATAGTTAATGAAATATTACTCCTTTTTTGTTTTCATCAGCATATTTGTACATAATGTAGGGAATGTTAAACTATTTTCATAGTTTATAGGTTGACATATAGCTTCTTCACACATAGAAGAAAAACATGTAAACGAAATGCTTGTGGTATTATAGAAAACTAGCTAATAATAGCCCATCTTTGCAGACCATCAGGAATATTTGTGTGACCTGGAAAACTGGAAGTGGCACCAGCTGTCCTAATCATTCATTTAGAGCAGATGCTGGCTTAATGGAGCCCCTTAAATGTTGGAGTTTAGAATGTGTATCTTTAGATAGAGCCAAGTAATTCTACCCACTTCAGAAATGTGTGTTTGTGTGTACATGTATATATATTCCAAGGTACTTGATTTTTTCCTAAGTGGAGGGGGGAAGTTGTCCTATATTGTTTGCTGAGCTATTTTGTTGAAAGGTAAGAGAGAAATTAGAGTGATGTGTAATTTCTAAATACATTTTAAAATAAATAGTACACATAACATATATGATAGTGTATGTGCATGTCCAGCAAAACATTTGGAGAAAATATTTGCAAACAAAGCAGGATTAAAAAAAAAACACTCTAAAAATGAAATATTCACTAATGAAAATAGATGATATTGTTGGGGATTTACTTTAAAATTATGGAGGAGGTAGTAAGTGTGGAGGGAGTGGGGAGGACCTGTTTGGGGTAGAAGTTAAACAGGAGTGGCCATGAGTTGATAATTGTTGAAGCTCGTGGGTGCTGGGTATGTGGGGTTTAGTTTGCTGTCCTCTCTACTTTTGTATGTTTGGGATTTTCTATACTAGAAAGTGGTTTAATGCCATTATAAAAAAATAGCAATTGCCACAATTTTTAGGGCTTAAGAACCTTTTTAGGTGTGAATGACTATATTAGAGACCTTTGCTATGACACACACTATAAAGCTCGAAGGATGATTTGCATTGATACGTTTTTTAAAAATATGTCATTATAATTGTATATGAAGACCTGAGACTTGTTGGTGCTGAAGTAACTGTAGCAAATGAATGTAGAGTGATATAATATGGCTGGTGGTTGTATATTTATTTGTGTATACCAAAACATATTCTTGTAATATGATTTTAAATAGGTCATTCTTTGTAACACATGAATTTTCAAATATTATTTGTTAAAATGCAAAGTATGGTAATATAGTACTAACATGCTACTGTTTTTCTTTCTAGAGTATGTTTGTTTCACTTTAGATACATGGGGAAAAGAAACATAGCAAGGTAATTCCCATAGCAGTGCAATTCCCTCTTTTTTTCTTCTCTTCCAACAGAGGGCAGTCTTAATCATGCCATGCAAAACCTAGATGCTTCCTTTTGAGCTAGCCTGAAGATACGCATGATTTATTTAATGCTTCTCAACTTAAAGTTGAAATTAACCTGATGTGAAGTGTAACATTTTTTTAAGTTTCCCAAAGGGTAATGGTTAGACTGATGTGCACCGTTTCCGGTCTAATCCTAGAACAGATGCTTGTCTCTTCTGAAGGATGTGAGAAAAGACTAGATCCAGGGGAAGGCAGGAAATTGTCAAGCGAGGACAACTGTCAGTTGTGTCCTTTTGTCTACAACCTATCAATATTCACCTCAGTTAGTAATGTAAACAGAAATCCCAAACAGTAATTGCAACATGCATTATATATTATTTCTTTCTTCTTTTTGCTGTGTAAGTCTTAGTGAAATAAATACTTTAGAAAATGTTTGTGGGATCCTAAGGAAAAGATTACTTGCTTATTTTGATAAGATATATTTCAAAGGTAGAGTTAGACATTAAAGGATCTTAAATAGAATTATTTTCTTTATGAAAGTAAATTTCATGGCACTTCCAAAAACTAAAGAGGCAGTTTGAAAGAAAGTGAAAGTCACTCAGTCATATCCAACTCTTTGCAGTCCATGGCATTCTCTAGGCCAGAATACTGGAATGGGTAGCCTGTCCCTTCTCCAGGGCATCTTCCTGACCCAGGAATTGAACCGGGATCTCCTGCATTGCAGGCATATTCTTTACCAACTGGGCTATGAGGGAAGCCCAAGGAGGTGGTTTGGATTAGGTTTATTGCTGAGACTCTGGGACATACTAATAATTCAGGTGACGATTTTTGTTGTCTTCCCAGCACTGGGAGCTGGTTGGGAACTGGTATGGTAACTACCATCATGAACCTTAACCTCTAAGATGCTGGTGACCTGCCTTCTGTGTTTACTAGAGGATGGACAAACTCTTCTTCTTTCTCAGGCCCTGCATTACCTAGTTGTTAATTTTTTTAATGAAACCCTAAAATAAAGGAAAACAAAATAAAAATATGCAAATAGACATCTTTGTAGAGTAAAAATTTCTGATCCAAGTTTAACTCTGGTACAGAAACCGATAGGTGCTCATTCTTAAATATCTGACTCCAGGAAACCACCCCCTGCCATGTCAACTCTTGAGTGTCCCTCTCATTGTTTTCTCTGACTCTTGCCTTTCCTTATCTCCTGAGATAAAGATGGAATCTTATTGCAGTATTGTCCACTCTGATATATTATCCACTGTCTGATATTTTTGAGAGGAGGAAGGGAAGTAAGAAACTCTCTCTAAATTCCTTACTTGCATTCTTGTAGTATAAGGTATTTGAAATATACAGTAAGCATTATAACAACTCCCAGTGACGTCTCATTTAAGCCACATAGTTAAAAATGTAACATTGAGATACAGTATTAGAGTAATCCATTTCCTAACTTTAACATTTATTTTAGGGTGCATGATGCCTGGCTGTCAAAACACTTTGGAGTAGACCGAAAATCACAAACCATGCCAGCTCTCCGAAACAGATCAGGAATAATGCAGGCCCGGCTTCAGCATCTTAGTAGCCTGGAAAGTTCATTTACACTTAATCACAGTAAGTGCAGAATGTGGGTAGGGTACCCATTTGAAACAGATGTTAATACTATTTAACCTAAATCACCAGTACAGCTGGACATCATTTCACATCTCAGTTTCTGTACAGTCATTTCATCATATGTGAATATAATATCAAATATGCATGCATTGTTTTTAGCAATTTTAGTTAATAGTGAGTTCTTAGTTTAATATGAAGGAAATTAATTTTCTCATTGAATTATTATTCTTGTATTATTTTACATTCAATATCTTTTATCCATACTTTAATGTAAATAATGACATTTGAATATAATAGTATATATAATATTTGTTTAGAGTGACTGTTGTTCATTCAGTGATTATTAAGGGATTGCCCATGCTGAGCTGTCTGCAGAGGTCAGAGCACTGTAAATACTATTTTGACAAAGACGTATTTCACACAGGTTGAAATATTGACAAGTTCAGTAGGAAGCTAGAGGGTTATATACATGAAAGCTATTCTCTGAAAGCAAATCTTAATAAAAAGTCAAAGAGTGAGACAATGTTCATTACCAGACAGTCCTTTAGAGGTTGCATAAGAGGAAGCCAGCAGAACTGGCTCTGCTATGAGGACTAATCATAAACACAAATGTCTTGAGCAGATGGATGCTGAGCTACTAGACTCAGGACCTTTCAAAACAAATTGGAGTGGGACAGCCTTCAGCTTTGCTCTTTGTCTCTTGTAACAGTGTATTGAAGCTGTCTTTCAGTTGGCCCAGATGCTTTGTTTTCCTTCTGATTTAGAAACAAGTCTCACACCATTGGCATCATCAAAAACATCAGGCCATAGGGAACCCCTGTACATAACATAGCTACATTTCTATGAGTTTCTCATTTTTGCACATATAATTAGCAGCACAGCCTAAAATGCCTCCCACGTTATTTCTTAGTTACATACCTAGTTCATCACTCACATCTTGTCTACAAAGAAGTTGGCACCTATTTATTTGTTGCAGAGCTGTTGATACAGAGCTGAAGTAAAAAAAAAAAAATAGCAGAATTGATTAACCCAGATTGTATTCGATTAAGGAGTAAATACAGCGAAACTCATTAAGTCTGCAGGTATTGAGAGCCTGGTGTCTTTTTGCTTGTACCTCTCTGAGTCTTTGGGAGAGAAAGTCATTCAAAACTGTTATGTGAATCCCTGTGTCATACAGTTTTAATTTCCTTTTTTTTTTTTTTTAAATTTCAGGTTCTTCAACAACTGAAGCAGACATTTTCCATCAGGCACTTCTTGAAGGAAATACTGCTACGGAAGTTTCCCTAACAGTATTAGATACCATATCATTTTTCACTCAGTGTTTCAAGGTAAAAATGAAAAGTTAGGATTCAGTTGGTATCATTGCAAAGAAAGTATGCAAAAATTAACTAGACAGATGAAGCTTAGTATAAAAGACCCCAGTGAGCAGTCAGGAAACGTGGGTGGCAGACCTAGTGTGACCTCCAGAAATAACTGAGACTCAGCCTTAAAATGAGAGAGTTGGACTGTTAATAATTTGTTCTTTATTTCCCTTCTCTGTTATTTTTGTGTTTAAAAACAGGTTTTTTCATACTTTTATGAAAATATCCAGTCATTTTTAGCCTAAATTATGATTGAGTCAGTCTGTCCAAATACCTGTTGAGATGAGGTGTCTTGTCAAGCCAGATGATATCCAGGCAGGCTGGCTGGCTGGCGTCCCTTGTCAGGGGTTTATTGGTTTTACTCAGATGCTTGCCTCTCAGTACAAATCATCATTGCTAGGATTAAAAAATAGAAGAAGAAGAAACTGAAAGCAGTTATCTTGCAGGGTTGCTGAAGGTGTAAAATGAGATAATGGATGTTAGAGAGCTTTGAATAAACACTATATAACTATGTGCTTTGCTTAGTCACTCAGTCGTGTCCGACTCTGTGACCCCATGGTTGTAGCCTTCTAGGCTCCTCTGTCCCTGGGATTCTCCAGGCAAGAATACTGGAGTGGTTTGCCATTTCCTCCTCCAGGGAATCTTCCAACTGAGAGACTGAACCCAGGCTTCCCACATTGCAGGCGGATTCTTTACCAGCTGAGCTACCAGGGGAGCCCATATAACCATAATGTGAGGTAACAGTAGTGGGAGAAGTCAAAAGTGAAAACTCTTGCTGGCTTTTCATCTGAGCTTCACAGATTTTTTTTTCTTTTCTTTCCCCTTCTCAAAGTAATTCAGTTAATTGCTTCAGGCCTCCAGATTTACTATGGAAACCAGGCCTGTGCTTTTCAAAGAGTCTTATAAGGGAAAACTGAATTAGATAGTAATGAGAAATAGACTGCAGAATTTCTGTATGAAGTATTAAGTTTGTTCTGATTAAAATTCAACCCAAATTCATTTTTTATTTTGCCAGTAAATAAGACATTTGGTCTCAAGGTTTGCATTGTTATTTCTTCCTCCTATTCAGACATTTCTTATTTATGTAACACACATCTCTTGTTAGTTGACATCTCTGTTAGATGACAGGCACTATCCTAAGTGCTTTAGAAATATTAACTCACTTTTCTATTGTGGGACTGGAGGTGGAAAAGAGCACTGCAGATGGGCACCAAGGATCTTTTTGAGATGATGGGAAAGAATGGATTGCAGTGACTGCACGACTCTGTAACTTTACTAAAAATAACTGAATGATACATTTAAAATAGGTAAATTTTGTTGTATGTAAATTAAACCTCAGTCAACTTAAAAGCACAAGTATTAACTCACCTTTAATCCTCATACTAGCTTTGTGATGTAGATACTATTATTTTTCCCATTTTAAAGTGAGAAAAGTGAAACTCACAGGGAACTTAATGTCACATAGCTAGTCAGTAGCAGATCAGGAATTTAATCTTGGCTAGTTATCACAAGAGTCCTTGCTTCTAACCACCTCCCCATGCTTTTAAGTAGACTATGGGAGGAGACAGAAAGATGGAGCACCATTCTGGGATTCTGGCTATCAGTGTTACCATTAAATCTGTTACAAATATGCATATGGTTTTGGGCTTCCCTGATAGCTCAGACGGTAAAGTGTCTGCCTGCAATGTGGGAGACCTGGGCTTGATCCCTGGGTCAGGAAGATCCCCTGGAGAAGGAAATGGCAACCTACTCCAGCACTCTTACCTGGAAAATCCCAAGGACCGAGGAGCCTGGTAGGCTATAGTCCACGGGGTTGCAAAGAGTCGGACACAGACTGAGAGACTTCACTTCACTTGACTGCAAGGGAGGAGCCAGAAAGATGGAGCACCATTCTTGGATTCTGGCTATCAGTGTTACCATTAAATCTCTTACAAATAGTCATATGGTTTTGGTTTTTTGTTGTTACTTACGGCCAATTTGTAACCTACTAATTGGTTTCTTAAAGGACAGGAGAGCAGGGCTGAAGACATTATCCAATGCATTCTTTTTTAAACAAAAAGGGTCACAAACCAATAGATCAGATCAGATCAGTCACTCAGTCGTGTCCGACTCTGCGACCCCATGAATCACAGCACGCCAGGCCTCCCTGTCCATCACCAACTCCCGGAGTTCACTGAGACTCACGTCCATCGAGTCAGTGATGCCATCCAGCCATCTCATCCTCTGTCGTCCCCTTCTCCTCCTGCCCCCAATCCCTCCCAGCATCAGAGTCTTTTCCAATGAGTCAACTCTTTGCATGAAGTGGCCAAAGTACTGGAGTTTCAGCTTTAGCATCATTCCTTCCAAAGAAATCCCAGGGCTGATCTCCTTCAGAATGGACTGGTTGGATCTCCTTGCAGTGCAAGGGACTCTCAAGAGTCTTCTCCAACACCACAGTTCAAAAGCATCAATTCTTCGGCGCTCAGCCTTCTTCACAGTCCAACTCTCACATCCATACATGACCGCTGGAAAAACCATAGCCTTGACTAGACGAACCTTTGTTGGCAAAGTAATGTCTCTGCTTTTCAATATGCTATCTAGGTTGGTCATAACTTCCCTTCCAAGGAGTAAGCGTCTTTTAATTTCATGGCTGCAGTCACCATCTGCAGTGATTTTGGAGCCCAGAAAAATAAAGTCTGACACTGTTTCCACTGTTTCCCCATCTATTTCCCATGAAGTGGTGGGACCAGATGCCATGATCTTCGTTTTCTGAATGTTGAGCTTTAAGCCAACTTTTTCACTCTCCACTTTCACTTTCATCAAGAGGCTTTTTAGTTCCTCTTCATTTTCTGCCATAAGGGTGGTGTCATCTGCATATCTGAGGTTATTGACATTTCTCCCGGCAATCTTCGTCTCTACAGTTTCTAGTTTCTTTTATATCTTTACTTTAGTAAGTTTACAGAGTTGTGCAGTCATTACAATCCAATCATTCCCATTATCTCAAAAAGATCCTTGGTGCCCATATGCAGTCAGTCCCCCTTTCCACCTCCAGTCTCACAATAAAACAGTGAGTTAAAATTTCTAAAGCACTTAGGATAGTGCCTGTCATCTACCAAGAGATGTATATTAAATAAATTAAGAAATATTTGAATAGAAGCAAGGAATAAGAGTGCACATTTTGAAATCAAACGTCTTTATTTACTGGCACAATAAAAATGAATTTGAGTTGCACATTAATCAGAACAAATTTAATACTTCATAAAGAGATTCTGCAGCCTATTCCTAATTAGTATCTAAGGAACCTTTAAACAGTTTGTGTAGTCTTTCAATTGTGATACCTGTTATTATCTCTACTCCTAGAGGGTTTAATTGTCTCCAGTGGCTAGACATACACTAAACATACATTTTAAAACAAATTGGATAATAGAATTTTAAAATAGAATTGATGTTTTCCTTAATTCTTACATTACTTTGTTTCTGTCAGAGAAATACAAAAGCTATAGGAGAAGGCAATGGCAACCCACTCCAGTACTCTTGCCTGGAAAATCCCATGGATGGAGGAGCCTGGTGGGCTGCAGTCCATGGGGTCGCTAAGAATCGGACACGACTGAGCGACTTCACTTTCACTTTTCACTTTCATGCATTGGAGAAGGAAATGGCAACCCACTCTAGTATTCTTGTCTGGAGAATCCCAGGGACAGAGGAGCTTGGTGGGCTGCCGTCTATGGGGTCGCACAAAGTCAGACAGGATTGAAGTAACTTAGCAGCAGCAGCAGCAAGCTTCTTATTGTTAATTTTCAAGCAGTGGTTTGATGAATAGGTATTGGTAAAGACTGTTCTCTCATTTTAGGGGGAGCAGCATAAACTATTTGTCAAAAAAAGCTTTTTTATGTTTTCTAGAGTCAACTTTTAAATAATGATGGCCACAACCCATTAATGAAAAAAGTATTTGATATTCATCTTGCTTTTCTTAAAAATGGGCAGTCTGAAGTGTCGCTGAAACATGTATTTGCCTCACTTCGAGCGTTCATTAGTAAGGTAAGGAACAAATCTTTGCGGCTGCGAGTGGCCTTGCTTCTTGGTAAGAAAGATCAGGGGAACAGGATCTCCAAACCTCAGCTAATGAAGCCATTAAATCTTGCCTTTGTAAACATTAATACAGAACAGCAAAATACAGAAAGAGGGCCTGACCATGAATTCCCTAAAATCAGCACGTGCTTTTAATTTCATTTTGTTATTCCTTTTTTTTTTTTTCCCCAGTAGGCTCCTTTGAGGAGTGTCATGGTAAAGTTATCAACGGCCAATATTTCTTCTCTTTGGTTTCTTTTTAAAGTATTATCATGCTGAAGATATATAAATTGTGAGTGCACTCATGTGTAATCACTTTCAAAGCAGAGACAAGTTACAAAACCCCAGGGCCTTGTATGGTATCTTGCAAGTGGTAGGCACTTAATACATGTATAGATGGATGAATCCTTCCTTTCAGTGCTAATTGTATCTTTGGGCTCCAGATTTTCAGGCCATTTACTTCATGTAAACTAAAACTTCAGACTAGGTTTTTAGGAACAAATATGACTCAGCAAAAATTTATTGCTGGTCTGTTAAGCATCAGAAACCTAGACGGAGTTAAAATTATGGAAAGGCACAGTCTAGGCTTCCACTCTGGTATGTGTAACTCCAACAAGACAAATTCAGTTAACTGATTCTTGGAATAGGCTAGCTGAGCAACTTTTTTTTGTCATTATTTGCATGGCAACTTATTGTCCCAAATTCATAGAAAAGTAGATGATTTTGAAGGTTTATTTTTAAATTGCCATTCTTTAATGCAATTTTGTGAATAAAGAAATAAATGGAAAACTGAGTTCAGTGGAAACATATGACAAAAAACTAAGGGAACGAGATTCAGAAATAATTCATTTAATGAACAGTGACTGGATGGGTAATTCCTGGTGTCAGACTTTGTGTCAAGGATACAGTGTGAAGACTTATTGTCCAGTAGAGGAAAGCACACATTGATGCGCACCTACAAATACCATTAGGATAAAGGAAGCCTACAGAGAACTGAGGGTAAATGGAAGGACAGGAAACACTAATTGAGCAACATTTCTCTGCAGCACTCAAGTTAGGATTTAGTTTGTACTCAGCAACTGAGATGAGACTGAAGAAGTCAGTGAGGACCAGATGGTTGTATCCTCATGTTTTTCAATTAGATTTCATCTTTTAGGTGTTGGGGAGCAGGAAAGCAACATAATTAGATTTGTACTAAGAAAATTGTTGCAGGTATGGGAAAATCTCTTTGAATATAGTACAGAAGCATAATCTCTGCTGTCATGCAGATTTCAGTGGGTGGAAGGGGGAGAGAAAATAAATTAGTAAATAAAATGGTAATCGGAACAAGTTCTTAGAAGGAACCAAGGGGGTGAAATAGAGGATAATGATTTGTGGGGGTTACTTTTGATGGGTCTGTCACTTATTTTTATATTTTAACTTTTTAAATTAAGACTCTATGTTTTGAAACCAATTTTAAATTCACAGCAAAATACAATGGGAAATACAGAAGTTTCCTATATATCCCCACCCCCACAACCATACATACAGTCTCCCTGATTATCAACATCTGCCACCAGAGTGCTGCATTTATTACAACTGATGAATTTACATTGACACATAATAATCTTCCTCATGGGCTCCCCTGGTGGGTCAGTGGTAAAAAGAACTTGGCTGATAATACAAGAGAGTCAGGTTCAATCCCTGCACTGGGAAGATCACCTACAGAAGGAAATGGCAACCTGCTCCAGTATTTTTGCCTTGGAAATCCCATGAACAGAGGAGCCTGGCAGGCTAAAGTCCATGTGATCGGGAAAGAGTCAGACACGACTTAGCAACTAAACAACAACAGTGTTGCAAGGTGCACAGTGCACATTAAGACTCATTCTCAGTGCATATCCCATGGGTTTGGAAAAATGACATGTTCCCATCTTAGTATCAAACGAAGTATTTTAACTGCCCTAAAAATCTCCACCAATTCACCACTCCCCTCCCCACCACCCCCTGGAAATCTACAGTCTTTTTACTGTCTCCCCAGTCTTGCTTTTCTAGAACGTCATGTAGTTGGAATCTGGGTTTGTCACTTCTAAAATGAGACCTGAAACATGAAAAGGGGCCAGCCATTTGAAAAGCTCAAGGAAGAACATTCTAGGGAGAAGGGATAGAGCTTGAAATTCTGGGAACTGAAAGTTCAGTTTAGTTGGAACAGAGTGAATTAGGGAGCTCATCAGCATACCAGTGGCAGTTGGAGCCATGGGAGTGGTTTAAGTTCCCCTGGAAGAGCAAGAACAACAACAAAAAGTTTAGAGCAGTATGTTGGAGAAAAGCAACATAGAAGGGGTTGGAAGAGGAGTCTATGGAGGAGATGAAAGGCAGCAGTCACAGATATAGAAGAAAGGCAAGAAAGAAACAAAGGAGAAGAGAGTATCAGCATTATTATGCAGTACAGAGTGGCCTAACAAGATAAGGTGGAAAGGGAGTCCATTGGAATTGGCATTACAAGGTCATTGATAATTTTGGTCATTGCCCACTCAGAGAAGTGACAGATAGAAGACTTCCTATAGCAGATTAACTACTCTACTGCTGTGCCTTCCCTTCCTGTATTTTCATACAGGAGTATCTTGCCCAACAAGGTTTATTTGATCTGGTGAAACCACTGATGAGATTTTTTTTCAGTGCCAGCCAGAAAACATTTATTAAATGTTCATTAATAGATGACGATGCATAAAAAGTAAGAAGCATTGTACTTAGTGTTAAGGTGATAAAAAGAAGATAGATTCCTATAATATGGGCTTAAATTCAATATTTCTGAGAAATAATATTGAAATTAGGCCCTAGCCTTACGTTGATTCCTATAATATGGGTTTAAATCCAATATTCCTGAGAATGATTTTGAAAGAATCTAGCTTCACACTCCCTGAAAAAATGCACTGTGTACCCTGGAGCAGCTAAGTACTCACTTGCCGAGACATGTCAGCATGGAAGTTTGCAATAAGCCTATGTTCTATGTACAGCTTATATTCCACAAAGCAGACTCAATACATTCCAAAAGTAGCAGTCCCTTGCCTGTTTTGAGCATTAGATAGTCACTTGTGTACTTTTTCTATGCCAACCTGTATTTTACTCACCACTGTTTATGAGTAGAGGATGCACGTGTTTATGTTTGTGTGTCTACACTTCATCTATACTCCATTTTGTTAAAAGATCAACTTTCTTTGCTGAATAGATATAATTTTCACAGCATTTGGAAGTTTACAATGTAAGGAACTGTTTAAATATAAAGCAAAAGAGTAAGTCATGCAGATTGGCCTTCCCATTTTTATGGCCCAAATTGAGACCATCATCATGAAATGAGTCATCATTTCAGTCGTTCATTAATACATGCTGGTCTGTATGTTTTTATCTAGCTTGGGTTCTCCAGAGCGGTGCCCTAATCTTATGTTGATTGTGTATCCTCAACGCACCCAGCTTAGTTTTAGGGAGAATACTGTAGGCACTTGATAGTTGATTGATTTCTGTTTTATGGTTTTTCAGATAATTCTTTATGTTTTTCCTATTGTTTAGTTTCCCTCGGCCTTTTTCAAAGGAAGGGTAAACATGTGTGCTGCATTTTGCTACGAGGTTCTAAAGTGCTGCACATCAAAGATTAGCTCAACCAGGAATGAAGCCTCTGCGCTTTTGTATCTTCTGATGAGAAACAACTTTGAGTACACCAAAAGGAAAACGTTTTTAAGGACACATCTGCAGGTCAGTGAACACCGAAGCTTCTCTTTCTTCTGTTCAAACTTTAGCCTCTCTACATTAAGATCTAGAGCTCCCCAGTCTAATACAAAGCTACTAGCCACAGGTGGCCATCTAGTACTTGAAATGTGGCTAGTCTCAATTCAGGACGTATTGACTTTTGAACATTTAGTGCAAAGAAGTAAAATATCTCGATTGCTTTATATTGACTATATGCTCAAATGATATTTTGGATATATTGGTTTAAGTAAAATAAATCAAAATTCACTTGTGTCGTTTTACTTTTTAATGTGGCTGCTAGACAATTCAATATTACACATGGGACTCATATCCTATTTCTACTGGACAGCACGGCTTGAGAACAGAGATATTAAGAGCATAGTTTTCAGATCCCACAAGTATCACATACTGTGTGACCTTAGCAAGGACTTCTTTGGTCTCTCAGTACCTCAGATGCTTCATAAGTAAAACAGTGGTAAATATCCATACCTACCTCATATGGTTATGGTGAGTATTAAAGAGATGATTAAGTAACAAATGAAGTTACTTGTGTTTTATCATGTTCCGGCATGCCCAGTTAGTTAAGAAATGAGTGAAGTCTCAAAGTTTAGTGGAAAACATGGACTTTGGAAACATACCTACCTGGACTTCAATCATAGCTTAGCTACTTACTTAATATGTGACTCTAAGGAAGTTACTCTGGAGAAGGCAATGGCACCCCACTCCAGTACTCTTGCCTGGAAAATCCCATGGATGGAGGACCCTGGTGGGCTGCAAGTACATGGGGTCACTAAGAGTCGGACACGACTGAGCGACTTCACTTTCTCTTTTCACTTTCATGCATTGAAGGAAATGGCAACCCACTCTAGTGTTCTTGCCTGGAGAGTCCCAGGGACGGGGGAGCCTGGTGGGCTGCCGTCTATGGAGTTGCACAGAGTTGGACACGACTGAAGCGACTTAGCAGCAGCAGCAGTGGCAGGGAAGTTACTCAGTTTGTCTTAACTATTTGCCTCATCTGTAAAATGAGGCCAAGTATGTTTTAGCTTGTGGGGTTTATAATGAGGGTTAAAAATAAAGTGTGTGTAGTGCCAGGCACAAAATGCCTAGCTCATAATAGACACTTAGTATATGGCAGTTGTTATTCAACATCTCCATAATTTTTTGCTTATGTGATGAAACAGGTGTGAACTGAAACACAGTTGGGAGTTCTTGGCTCAGTTGCCCTCTTTGTAATATGGGAAATGCTTGGTCATATTTCTATCTTTACTGCCATGATCAGTCCCATTGCATTTGTTTGTTGGAGACTGGGTTATAAATAAAGAAATGGCCATAAGTAGCTTTTTAGAAACGTCATGAGAGATGTGAAACTCTGATAGAAGTATATGCTTTCTGTAAAATGTTGTATCTAGTTATTTTTGGATACTAGGTCTAGCATTATATGTTAGGGTGTCTAATACTTGCTTTCATTGAGATGTCACTTGAATACCACCTTCTTCCAAAGCATTTCTGCAATTAGTGTGCTGATATTTTTGAATTTCCCTATTAGGGTCCATTCTTCTGTGTTAAAACATCAATTTGTCTCAAGTCCTATATTCTAATATTAGCAAGGTGAAAAGGCAGCCTTCAGAATGGGAGAAAATAATAGCAAATGAAGCAACTGACAAACAACTAATCTCAAAAATATACAAGCAACTGTGACAGCTCAATTCCAGAAAAATAAATGACCCAATCAAAAAATGGGCCAAAGAACTAAATAGACATTTCTCCAAAGAAGACATACAGATGGCTAACAAACAGATGAAAAGATGCTCAACATCACTCATTATCAGAGAAATGCAAATCAAAACCAGTATGAGGTACCATTTCACGCCAGTCAGAATGGGTGCGATCCAAAAGTCTACAAGCAATAAATGTTGGAGAGGGTGTGGAGAAAAGGGAACCCTCTTACACTGTTGGTGGGAATGCAAACTAGTACAGCCACTATGGAGAACAGTGTGGAGATTCCTTAAAAAACTGGAAATAGAGCTGCATTATGATCCAGCAATCCCACTGCTGGGCATACACACTGAGGAAACCAGAAGGGAAAGAGACACGTGTACCCCAATGTTCATCGCATCACTGTTTATAATAGCCAGGACATGGAAGCACCCTAGATGTCCATCAGCAGATGAATGGATAAGAAAGCAGTGGTACATATACACAGTGGAGTATTACTCAGCCATTAAAAAGAATACATTTGAATCAGTTCTAATGAGGTGGATGAAATTGTAGCCTATTATACAGAGTGAAGTAAGCCAGAAAGAAAAACACCAATACAGTATACTAATGCATATATATGGAATTTAGAAAGATGGTAACAATAACCCTGTGTACGAGACAGCAAAAGAGACTCTGATGTATAGATCAGTCTTATGGACTCTGTGGGAGAGGGACAGGGTGGGGAGATTTGGGAGAATAGCATTGAAACATGTATAATATCATGTATGAAACGAGTCACAAGTCCATGTTCAATGCACGATACTGGATGCTTGGGACTGGTGCACTGGGACGACCCAGAGGGATGGCATGGGGAGGGAGGCGGGAGGAGGGTTCAGGATGGGGAACACATGTATACCTGTGGCAGATTCATTTTGATATTTGGCAAAACTAATACAATATTGTAAAGTTTAAAAATAAAATTCAAATAGAAATGAATTAATAAATTGCAGACTCTGGTTGTAAGTGCTAAATAAGCTGATTAACTTGTAGTATTATGATTATGATCTTTTAAATCCTCACAACGCTCTATAATGTAGGTATTGTTATTATCCCTATATTGCCTTTAAGGAAAGTGAGGCACAGGGGGTTTATTCATTTTCTCAAAGCCATTCAGTGCGTAATTGATAAAGTCAAAGTTTGAATCTAGGTCAGTTGGACTCAAGAGCCTACACCCAACTCCTACAGTATCTTGCTTCTCAGGACCAGGGGTAAAGCTTCTGGCCACTAACACCTTAGCCTGAATCATTAACGGGAGCCTGAGAGATTTAAAAGTACCATGCATACATGCTCAGTTGCTTCAGTCGTGTCTGACTCTTTGCGACCCTACGGACTGTAGATCACCAGGCTTCTCTCTTAATGGGATTCTCCAGCCAAAAATACTGGAGTGGCTTGCCATGCCTTCTTCCAGGGTATCTTCCTGACCCTGGGATCAAACCGACATCTCCTGAACTGCAGGCAGATTCTTTACAGCTGAGCCATCATTGAGGCCTAGAAGCACCATTACATGGCATTATTTAGATGGGCCCTAGTCAGAAACAAAGGAGAGAGCTGAGCCACTGGAGTTGGAAGTCCAGCACACTGAGATAGACTAGTGAAAAGAAATAATAAACCATCAAAGAAATGTCATTTATTCCCAACTTTGCCAAAACTACTAACTAGCAAACATACTGAAGGCAGATACCTGTATTTACCATTGTATCAGTTCACTAATTATGAAAACGGTTTCAGGTCTAGCTGTGCTATGTGTTTGGAAGATTTTTCACATCAAACCAAGAGAACTCTGAATAAAATTTGAAACTAGGAACCTCCATTGATCTATAATTCTGGTTTTGTGCCAATACCATACTGTCTTGATTACTGTAGCTTTGTAGTATAGTCAGAAGTCAGCAAGGTTGATTCCTCTAGCTCCATTTTTTCTTTCTCAAGGTTGCTTTGGCTATTTGGGGTCTTTTGTATTTCCGTACATATTGTAAAATTTTTTGTTCTAGTTCTGTGAAAAATGCCATTGGTAATTTGATAGGGATTGCATTGAATCTGTAGATTACTTTGGGTAGTATGGGTATGGTCATTTTCCCAATATTGATTTTTTTTCCAATCCACGAACATGGTGTATTTCTCCATCTATTTGTGTTGTGTTTGATTTCTTTCATCAGTGTCTTATAGTTTTCTGCCTTTGAGTCTTTTGTCCCTTTAGGTAGGTTTATTCCTAGGTTTTTACTCTTGTTGTTGAAGTAGTGAAGGAGTTGTTCCTTAATTTCTCTCTGATTTTTCATTGTTAGTGTATAGGAATGCAAGGGGTTTCTCTGTATTAAGTTTGTTTGTATCTTGTAGCTTTACTGAAGTTGATATTTCTTTTTTATGATATGACTTTGTCTTTAGCTAAAATTTTTTTTTTGTTTATTTTTGCCTGTGCTGGATTCTTCATTGCTGTGTAGCCTTTTCTCTATTTGCAATGAGTAGGGGCTGCTCTTCATTGCTGTGTGCAAGCTTCTCATTGCAGTGGCTTCTCGTGTTGCAGAGCATGGACTCTAGGACACGCAGTCTTCAGTAGCCATGGCATGTGGGCTCAGTAGTTATAGCTCACGGGCTCTAGAGTGCAGAGGCACTCGTTGTGGCTCAGTGCTCTGTGGCATGTGGGATCTTCCCGAACCAGGAATCGAACCCATGTCTCCAGCGTTGGCAGGCAGATTCTGAAGCCCCTACCATTGCTATTTCAATAGAAGAATTTAAATCCCTCATATAAGAAGAAAGTAGCTTTTCTTGGAACTCTAATATCTTTAAAAGAAGCATTTCATATGAATGCCTATGGGTTTGTACATTGAAGAGAACAAGCAACATGTGTTCAAAAGACATTTGAAAGATGGTGTTTTCTTCTTTCCACAGATAATAATTGCTGTAAGCCAGCTGATAGCAGATGTAGCACTAAGCGGAGGATCGAGATTTCAGGAGTCTTTATTCATTATCAATAACTTTGCAAACAGTGACAGACCTATGAAGGTATGTTCTCACTTTAAGTGAAAAATTAGGACCATGTTCACTGTCAGGGGAGTTTCACTTCTCAAGGTAAACTGTGCATTGGATTCAGAACTTTTATATAGTATCAAGTGTACAGAATGTGAGCTTCAGAGGTCAAGGCTTTGTCTAGTCCATCCCTGTACCTCTAGCACGTAGAACACTGCCAGGTACACAGTAGATATTCAGTATTAGTTGAATGGATGGATGAATGACTGTACTGTGTATACTTAAGTATGATAGGATTTCAATTTTTTCTGGGGTTGCATTTTAAACTTACTCAACAAAGAAATGGGTTTTTTCTCAACCGTTGTTACCATTTATAAGATTGGTTAATTAAACACTGAGTTGGAAATTTCACAAAACATCACTTTCTAGAGTTGCTGATAGCTGCTGGATCCTTTTGTTAGCAGATGAGAAATGGCACAGAAGGGATTCATTACAACATTATATTCCGAGATGAAAGAATCATCTGGTAACTGGGGCATGCCAGAGATACTCATTGGCAAACCCATGTCCAAGGCTATCGTTCTTAGGTAACCATTGGCTGAGGTCAAACCCATGACCCTGACCACCACTCCTCAGACCTACCTATATATTTAAAACCTAAAACGTTGTAAAAGCTTATTTGTTCTGTTGTATGGAGAGTAGGTTCTGTTCTTTAGTGATGTACATGTAGAAGGGAAGAAGACTCCTTTGCCAATTGAGAATGTTTCCTCCCAGAGGAATCGTCCCCATTCTTGGGAAAGGTCATCTTCCAGCATAATTTGACAATTTGTGTAAAATCTGGAAAAAAAAGTTTGCAGTCATAGCATACTTGATGTTTGGGACGTGTCGAATCTTTGTACCAAAACATATTCCCATAGGAATGTTGCTTAGACTGAAGAAAACAAAAAACACTGAATAGTGCCAGCCAGTCTCAGGCTGGGAAAGTAGAACTTTTCAGCCAGTTCTACTGGGTCCTTAGGAAATCAGTATATGCTCCAACTAATCCCATGAGCACAGCAATAGCTTATGTCCTTTAGCATCTTTTACTCATACCCTAAGAGTATTTTCCATTTTTTACCATCCTTAATTCCATGTTATATAAAAGTTAGACTGCCAGCTTTTACAAAGTAAATGGGGTCTGTTTTAGCCCTCCGTGATAGGAAATGTTTTTCATGATTCATTTGTGAAATGACAGTTTTATTCTGGTAGGGCAATCATTACCAATAAACTCTATTACAACAAAGGTATAGATTTCTCCCAGTAAATGAAACCTCTATTAATGTATATGAAGAGACTTTATACACACACACACACACACACACACACACACCAATAACAATTTTTAAAAGTCATCTTTAAAGAAGACTCTTTTGAAAATTATTTTCTCCACCTTTGGTGATATTCACATTGAAAAGCTCCCTAAGGCCTGTACCTGTCCCTACTCCTCTTCTCAGAACCCTACATATAATTGTGATTACTCCAGTGGGGTGAATAGGAAACTCTAACTTCCTATTTTTGAAGACAAAAGCAACCCTTTAAGAGAAAGTAATGATGTAGTTAACTTGTTGAGAGTGTTCTGTGATTCATAAACTCTTATTTCCATAATTTGAAATTTGTTTTCATGTTAATGCATATGGTAGTGGGTCGATGGAAGAATGACTAAGGTCATGAGCTCTGTAGCCTAACTGCCTGGATGTCAGTCCTGTCTCTACCACTTACCAACTTCACAACTTTGGCCAGACTACTTAACTGCTGTGTATCTCAGTTTTCCCATTAGTAAAATGAATTATGATAGTCTTAATTCATAATGTTGTTATAAACTTTAAACATGTAAAGTGCCCAGGCCTCTGCTTGGTACATAGTAAGATATCAATTTTTAGTTATTATTGTAACTAAAATTACACAGTAAAAGTGAATATGGATTACCTTAATTGACATTGAACTGACAGCAGAGGAGGTGGGGTTCAAAACCAGGTAGTCTGGCTCCAGAGTCTGTACTTTTATGTGTTAGGAATATACTACCATCAAACTCAGTGCTTTTGAAGCCTGAGATAGTAGAATATTGTTTAAAGAATTAATTTAAAACTCTTGAGGCATGCCCACATGCCAAGAACCAAGAACCTAACACCAAGATTTCTAACAAGGGGTAAAAGTTCTATGTTATTCCCAGGATGGGCTGCTTAGGTTTACAGCACATGGATAACATTGAAAAACATGTCTTTTTTGTTTGTTTTGATATTAGGCAACTGCTTTTCCCTCAGAAGTCAAAGACTTGACCAAGAGAATCCGTACTGTTCTTATGGCCACAGCTCAAATGAAGGAGCATGAGAAGGACCCCGAAATGCTAATTGATCTCCAGTATAGCTTAGCCAAGTCCTACGCAAGTACCCCAGAGCTCAGGAAAACCTGGCTTGATAGTATGGCCAAGATTCATATAAAAAATGGAGATTTTTCAGAGGTGACTACTTATGACTTTGTTCTAAACACAAGACTTCCCAAACCCCTGGAGCACAATCTCACGGTTCCTTGTCTCCTTTTGCAGGCAGCAATGTGTTATGTCCATGTAGCAGCTTTGGTTGCAGAGTTTCTTCATCGAAAAAGTAAGATATTTCTGTTCGTCAAGTCAGGGAGAACTTCAGTTAGCCCAAGGAGTTTTATCTTTGTAGCTTGCAGCTATGAATGGGATATGATTGAGCTCTGAAAATATGCTCACCTTTCATCTGACTCACTGTTGAACAGAAGTTGTTCTAAAAGAAAACTGGATTGTTCATTTGCCTTCTGCTTTCATTAAGAGTACAAGAATAAGTTAAATAGTACAGGGCCAGGCCTGATGCTCAATGTTTGTTTTCCAAGACTGTCTCCCTGCAAGACTGCCACAGATTAAATTCTTCTCAGGGCTTATGGGAAGCTCTGGATAACATACATCACTTATTTTCCCCTGTCTGCCCCAACTTTACCAACAACTTTCCACGAATTCTATCTCTACAGCATTTTAGTGTAACAGTATCTTGGTATTAACAGGGAGTTGACAGGACTTCCCTGCACTCCCAGTTCTCATGTTCTGTCCCTGGTCAGGGAATCAGATCGTGTATGCCGCAACTAAAGGTCTCACCTGCTACAACTAAGACCCAGTGCAGGCAAAGAAAGAAAGAAATATATTTTTGAAAATGCTAAAAAGACAAGAAAGGGAGTTCACACATCAGCTAGATGGCCCTATAATATGTCATTTGTTTGTATAACCATCTCAAGAACAATTTGGCATCCATACATGGATGAAGTGCCTTTGTGGGAGCTGTGGGATCCAGCCCCACATACCAAGGGACCTGGGAGGAATTTTACCCACCCATGTGTCAGGTAATGGGCAGACAGACCTGTGTTCTGTCTGTGGACCTTGCAGTGGCCTATGAGCTGGCTCCAGCCTCTGTCAGCTGCAGTCTAGGATCCCCCGGAGAACACTTATTTTGGATAATCACCCACAGACAAGAAAGCCTTGGGGGAAGTCCAGAAGTCCAGTGGAGAAGTTCTAGGATACTATTGGAGCAAAAATTATACAAGTTTGAATGCATTGAAGAGGGTAAGAGGAATAGTTTGATTTATTCATGTCACCTTCCACAAGGTGGCAAAGCTCAGTGCCAAGTGAGACTTTCTCACCCTTGATTTCTAATGCAGGGAAAAGTGAGAGCATATGATGAGGTACTATATTTCCCAGCAGCACAGGATGCTCCCAAAGAGGCCCATTTCTCTCTTGCTCTATCCAGAGTACTGAGTTGTGAGCTGAATGATGGAGGCAGGAAGAGGCTGAGGGAGCTGCAGATAGGATTCTGAGAGGGCATTACAGGCAAACAGACCCTACTAACCACATCATGGACTTCATGAAAAAGCCTGCCAACAGATCCCTAGAGATATTTAGCCTGTGGATCCCCCACTGGGCCACAGGCACCTCCTGTGCTCCATGTGCCTCAGCCACACTCTCCTCCATCCTGTAGCTGGATGTGTGTGCTTGCTGCTGAAGGCAGTGAGAGTCAGCTCTCACAGAGGGCTAGTGAGCTTGTGCAGAAAGCCAGCCAGAGTTTGCGGGCCAGGGGGAGACCACAAGTAGCACCACCATTGGGAAATCAAATGAGAGACTGTTAGCACCTGGCCTTGTGTGTTACATGATGGGGAAAAGACATATGTGGTTATGAATTCTGTCATATATGTGAGCCAGAATTGCAGAGCAGGTATATCCATAGAAGGTCTGTGAAAGCCTCAGAATCTCTAGCAGGACAGATGGAAAGTATTTCTCACCCTCAATCAGTAAAATTGGTTGAAGGTGGCTGACATTTAAAATGTGAAGATAGTAATGCAAAATTTCAAGGAACATGAAAAATGAAGGAAATATGACACCCCCAAAGGATCATAATAATCTTATAGTAAGAAAGAGATCTGCAATTTATCTAATAAAGAATTCAAAACAGCTTTTCTAAGGAAGCTCAATGAGCTACAATAAAACAGAAAATTTAGTAAAATCAGGAAAATAATACACAGACAAAATGAGGAGTTAAACAGAGATGGAAATCTCATAAAAAGAACCAAACATTTTCTGGCACTTACGAATACAATGAATGAAGTTAAAACTGAAATAGAGAGTATTAAAAATAGAATGGATCAAGGAGAAGAAATAATCTGCATTAAAATACTAGACCTTTGAAATTATCGAGTCAGAGGAGAAGATAAGGATGAAGAGTGAAGAAAGCCTATATGATCTGTGGGATGCTATCAGCAGAAATCTTATAGGCTAGGAGAGGGTAGGATGATATTTTTCAAGTTCTGAAAGGAAAAAGTTACTGCCAACCAAGGATACTTCATCCAGCAAATTTGTCCTTCAGAAATGGACAGATGAGTACTTTTCCAGGCAAACAAAAGTTGAGGGAGTCCATCACCACTAGACCTGTCTTCCAAGAAATGCTGAGAAAAGTTCTTCCTGTTGAAGTGAAATGATGCCAATTAGTATTATGGAAACATGAAATGGATCCATATGAATGGATGAAGAAGACATGGCACATGTAGTCAATGGAAAGAAGGGAATCCTCCCATTTGTGACGACACGACTGGACCTTGAGGATATCCTGCTAAGTGAAATAAATCTGAGAAAGAGAAAGACAAATACTGTACAATCTTACTTATACGTGGAATCTTAAGCCAAACTTGTAGCTGCAGAAAGTAGAATGGTGGTAGCCAGAGGGGTGCCAAAAATAGGGCGATTTTGGTCAAAGGGTGCAAATGTCCACCTACAGGATGAATATGTTCTGGATATCTAATGTATATAGTGATTACAGTGAAGTAGATTTTGTTATATACTTGAACGTTGCTACGAAAGTAGATCTTAAATGTTTTTCCTCTGTCCAAAATGGTAATTATGTGTGGTGATGAACTCTAGTGTGGTAATCACTTCACAATATATACATGTATCAAATCAACACATACACCTTAAATGTACACAGTGATCAATAACAATTGTGTCTCAATAGAGCTGGGGCTGGTATAGGGCTGGCAGGGGGGCATCCACAAAAGGAGTCATGGTCTTAAAGGGCTCAGGATTCCACAAGTCTAATTCAGGAATCTGCCTGAAAGCTTCTCTTTCCAAAATTAGTATTGTTGACCACTGTAACAACTACTTAAATAGTAAACCAGTTGAGTTCAGACAACAGATACACATATATGTATGGCTGAGCCCTTTGCTGTCCACCTGAAACTGTCACAGCATTATTATTTGGCTCTACTCCAATACGAAATAAAAAGTTTTTTAAAACTGATTGACATTGGGCACTGCAAAGACATCTCCTATTATCGATCATAATTGCCAAGCTATTGGGTTGGCCAAAAACTCCATTTTGGTTTCTTGTAACATCATATGGAAAACCCCAAAAGAACTTTTTGGCCAACTCAGTATTTCCTTGAAGGCAGTCAAATGAGTAACATTACTGGAAAATGAAACCATCTTGTGGAAGTCACATCACTCTGGTTTTGGCTATGAGAACACAACCATGGTTTATATTTTAATTCCAGAATTTCTATAGTTAACCAGGTATTTTTCTTCACAAACAAAATGGCATAACTAAAATGATCCATTTTCCTTGCATATTAAATTAACCACTTTCTGTTTGGTACTGAATTTCTTTTCAACAATCATATGTTTGAAATTGACATGTTCTAGTATTTTCTTTTTAGTACATATGTGGTTTTAAAGTGGAGAACAAAATTAAGTATCAAAAGAAGGCCTTGTTTGAAGCTTCTTTTCCTTACATCACTGGTATGCCTGTGAAACTGCCATAAAAACAAATACTGAAATTGCACACCTGCAGTTAAAAATAAACTAACAAATATGAAACCCCTAAACAAAACTAATTAAGGTTTTAGGTATGTCTTTCAGATATATAAGGTTAATATTATCTCATCTTTTCAATTAGTAGAAATTTGAAATAAGAGTTTTATGTCTACTAAGTATAAAACTACACCCATTCGATACTGAAAATAGTTAACTATATTAAAGTATTTCCTTAGAAATTTTTCAGAGGGGCAAAGACCTTAAAACTAAGCAAAAATCAAGAATTATTTCTCTCCATTATCAGTTCTTAAGCTTTAGAATTATAACTATATAGGATTGGAGAAAATAGGAACTGAAATATATAAATTTGCTGTGAATTTTTTTGGACATTAGCTTGAGGCAGCCAGTCTGAACAGCAAACAATGTGACATGTTTCAAGAAGTGAAAACAGTGGTTTTAACCGATCATTTAAATACTTATTTTACAAAACCTTCAAGGGTTGTTGGTTTTTTTGTTTGTTTGTTTGTTTCAGAATTTATCCTTTGTAGAAATCAAAGAGCCCTTCTCTGCACAGGAAAAGATGTTTTGCATTTTAACAAAAGTAATGTTAAATTTAGGAGAAGTTTACATGTTTATTTATAGGTACCATCCATTTTTAAGCCTGGAAAATTCTACTCACTTAAACTAGAACATCTTATTCTGAAATTGTGGCAGTAGTAAAAGCCTTAGGGTTTCCCTCCCTTCACTTCTTTCATTCAAATGATCTGAAACACCTGATTTTGTTAATTTTGTGATTAAAGTATGATAGTCATGCCAAGCTAAACCACTAGTGTTAAAACACAAGTTAAAATCTTAATCTGTTAACCTGTCTTCCAGTCTGAGAAATCCATAACCTAGGTAAGACCTGGATATTCACAGAGTAAATAAAAGTACATTTGAGTGCAGGACTGAAAGAAAAATTTCCATTTACACTTAAGACAAAGTTATTTATCAAAAATAATATAGCAATTGTAGAACCCTTTGATTTATGTCAAATATCCTTTTATGATTAAGACAAAATCTCTGACATATCAATTAGCAAAATTTTTCAGTTTTCTCAACATTGTATGCCATTTCTCTTGAAGTCATCATAAAGCTTTCTTTTTCATCAAGATGGAATGAAACACTACAGCTGACGCATTGGAGACAGATGTTCTCCTGTTTAGAGTTTTTAAGAAAAAAAAATTAGTTTGTCCCATTGGGTGGTCTCCTGAGTGAGCAAAGACTTGGTACCCCTGGCATCCCGAAGTGACCACAGAAGACCAGAGAGGGGCCATTTCTAGATCCTGCTTTTCATGCTTCAGGCACTGAACGGAACGGGAAAGTGGAGAGAGAGGTACAGTGCTTCCTGCCTCACTCCCACCTGCAAACTTCTTTCAGCCAGAGCTCTTGTTCTTTGTACCAGAGATCTCAAGGATCTCACTTTCTTCCCTTTTTCTAAGTTACCTCTAAGCGGTGATATGAGGTGTTAGTTACTCCCAGTCCCAAAAATACATAATCAAAAAACAGATCTAAATTTCCTTACTTCACTTTGTCTGCAAACCTCAACATGTTCTAGGTGTCATTCTCTGGAGACTAGACTCCTGCACCTCTTCTCTTCCTGAGACAGTGCACAGCTGTTTTCTCCCAGGGTAGACAAGAATCAAGTGTGCATTCTTCCACCACCACAGAGCATCCGAGATTCAGCAAAGCTTCAGGCCTGTAGAGCTCCTCCATCACCCCAGGCAAAGGAATTTCCTTTCCCATAGAGTCTGTTCTTGTCATGCCTTATCGGGTAATGTTGGTCGCTTTCCCAAGTCTCTATACCCAGGATCTGACAGCTTCCATTCTGCGTAGCTTTTCCTTTCCTCAGTTCCTTCCCAGTTACAGCCTTTCCCCTTTAGCCCTCCACTTGAGGCTTGGCTCCTAATCCTCTTCTAACTGGCAGTCTTATTTTAGCAAGGGTAGCGTTCCCACCCTCCAAACTCTCCTCCCCTTTGTCCACAGGACCATTTGTGCTCAAGGTAGTGGTCTAGTTGGACAGTTTGCATCTTGCTTGCCCTAGGATAACATCAGGAAAACAGAAGCCACAGCTCTGAAGGGCAGAATCAGGAATCCAGGTCACATACCAGAAAGATTTAAAGCTGACTCTTTAAGACCATGTGACATAATGCTACATAGGGCCACAGAAGAGCCCTCAAACAGATGTACACTGGCCTAGATTTAGTAACTTGTTTCATCTGAAACAAGACTAAACGAAACAAGACTAAAGGGAATCAAAGTTTTCCCCAAGCATTTTTAAAGTGAAGTTGTTCAGTCGTGTCTGACTCTTTGCGACCCCATAGACTGTAGCCTACCAGGCTCCTCTGTCCATGGGATTTTCCAGGCAATAGTACTGGAATGGATTGCCATTTCCTTCTTCAGGGGATCTTCCCAACCCAGGGCTCAAACCCAGGTCTCCCGCATGGTAGACAGACGCTTTACCGTCTGAGCCACCAGGGAAATCCCACAAAAAAGCGTTTTGAAGACCCACAAAAAAGACTCCTCTTATCATTAGTTTGGTGGGTGTTGATAACTTAAACAAACAGGGACATATATATTTATATATGCATTTAGCATTTAGTAAGAAGAGTGGACTCTAAAGCTGAAAAAATCCTTAAGAGTAGTCTTTACACCAGATGATATAGACCAGAGAGTCCAAAAGTAGCTCTTAACCTGTTTGTTTCTGACAGGAACCATAATTTACCCTCCCTCTACTTGAGATACACACCGAAAGACCCTTTCCTGAGATGCTTTGACCCCTTTTTATCCTCTCCTGAATCCCGGCCTTTTCTAGAAACCCTGGATGTGGGAATCATTTAAAATAATAATATCCTCAGAGTAGACAGAATTTTTCCCCCAGTCATGGATGTAGCTGCATGAGCCCTTCAGGGGGTTGAGTCTTTTCTTTGTTAAGGACTACATTCTTTACCTGTTCTCAAGTTTTGGGGTCCTCTTCCTTAACTGCCTAACTAACCCTTCACTTTATGAAGCAAGTGGGATGTTTTCTCCTAAATTTCAATGCACTGCTCACAATGCACTGCTACTCAACGAGTGTCCCGTAGACCAAGTCATGATACATGACCCTTTTTCCATCAAAATGCTGAGAAATCTCAATATGAGGTTTGGCTTTCTTAAACCTTCTTTCTTCCTTCTCCAGCCTCTAACACCAGGAAGCTTACCAAACATTTAGTCGTGAGAACATCATCATGTCTAATCATCACTATTAGATTGTAGAACAGTAGCTGTTTGTCCCCTTTGCGACCAGTGATTTTCTACTAACTAGCAGATTCTGTTATTAGGAGACTGAATTTTCCTTTAAAGTGACAACCGACTTATATAGGGGTAAATTCAACCACAGCAAGAGTGTTTGGACGTGTTCCTAAGTGCAAAATCTGTGCGGCAACCATGTGGCCTTCTAGCCCCAGACTCTTGTTTGATGGTAACAATTTGGTCCACAATCCTACAGCAATAGTTTTCAGCTGGGGCTCACTACTTACCCTCCCAGTGGTCCAACTGCAGTCACTATACCAAGTGCTAGCAATTATTTAACGTTATCTTCAGAAACCTAGTTTACTTATTGGTAGCTTTGGTTAAACAAATTTATTAAACAGTTGTTGTATGTTTTTTTTTTAATTTTATTTTATTTTTAAACTTTACAATATTGTATTAGTTTTGCCAAATATCGAAATGACTCCGCCACAGGTATACCCACGTTCCCCATCCTGAACCCTCCTCCCTCCTCCCTCCCCTTACTGCTCTAAACACTTTACTTTTCACTGAATTCTTATAAGTAGTGGTTATCTGTTTTACAGATACAGTCCTAGAGAGAAACATGTCTAAAATCACACAGTTAATGATAAAACTGGGTCTGTCTAATTCCAAAAGCTCTGGTTCTTCCAGTGCCCCATCCTATTTCTCTAAGGATTCCCCGTCCTTGGCATCTATTTTATTTCCTGCCTCTCTTTACAAGTCCTAGGCCACTTTTCCAATTCTCCAGTAAAACAAGGAACTAGAGATGCTTACAAAAGCTCGTTCAGTGTTCACCTGAAAAGTACATGCCCTCTTTGTTTAGGTGACAGACGATAAACATACACAGGATCAAAGTGTTAATTTTTAGATCATATTCAGTTCAGTTCAGTCGCTCAGACACGTCCAACTCTTTGCAACCCCATGAACCACAATCCGCCAGGCCTCCCTGTCCATCACCAACTCCCGGAGTTTACCCAAACTCGTGTCCATTGAGTCGGTGATGCCATCTAACCATCTCATCCTCTGTTATCCCCTTCTCCTGCCTTCAGTCTTTTGCAACATCAGGGTCCTTTCAAATGAGTCAGCTCTTCACATCAGGTGGCCAGAGTATTGGAGTTTCAACTTCAACATCAGTCCTTCCAATGAACACCCAGGACTGATCTCCTTTAGGATGGACTGGTTGGATCTCCTTGCAGTCCAGAGGACTCTCAAGAGTCTTCTCTAACAGCACAGTTCAAAAGCATCAATTCTTCTGTGCTCAGCTTTCTTTATAGTCCAACTCTCACATCCATACATGACTACTGGAAAAACCATAGCATTGACTTGATGGACCTTTGTTGACAAAGTAATGTCTCTTCTTTTTAATATGTTGTCTAGGTTGGTCATAACTTTCTTTCCAAGGAGTAAGAGTGTTTTAATTTCATGGCTGCAATCACCATCTGCAGTGATTTTGGAGCCCCGAAAAATAAACTCAGCCACTGTTTCCCCATCTATTTGCCATGAAGTGATGAGACCAGATGCCATCCCAGCAATCTTGCTTCCAGCTTGTGCTTCCTCCAGCCCAGTGTTTCTCATGATGTACTCTGCATATAAGTTAAATCAACAGGGTGACAATATACAGCCTTGACGTACTCCTTTTCCTATTTGGAACCAGTCTGTTGTTCCATGTCTGGTTCTAACTTTTGCTTCCTGACCTGCATACAGGTTTCTCAAGAGGCAGGTCAGGTGGTCTGGTATTCCCATCTCTTTCAGAATTTTCCACAGTTTATTGTGATCCACACATTCAAAAGCTTTGGCATAGTCAATAAATAGATCATATCAGGAAACTGTTACTATACCAAGCATTGCAGATGAGAGATAGTCAGAGAATGAAACTTATTTGTAAGTATATTGAGCTCATCATTTGGGGAAAAGACTGGTAGGATATATAGTAGATAGAATTGGTAAAAAAAAGTTTTTGTTTTTGTTTTTTTTGTAACAGAAAATTACACTTATGACTTTGTTCCTTACCAAAAGTATGTGTTTATTTTTAAGGATAGGTAATGCATGTAAGTCTGTCTTTCATTTACAAAACACTTTTAAAAAGTAAATTTACTTCACTGCTTTTTATTTACACAGAATTATTCCCTAATGGATGTTCAGCCTTCAAGAAAATTACTCCCAACATAGATGAAGAAGGAGCAATGAAGGAGGATGCTGGAATGATGGATGTCCATTATAGTGAAGTAAGACTCCAGGGCCTGCATTGTCAGTTAGATAAATGTAACTTCTTTAAATATATTTACGTTAAGAAATTATTACAGCTAACTTAATTTGAAAGGTAACTAAGGGTTGATGAACTATAAGGACTAAAACTACCCAGGGATCAGATGTGCCTTTGTGGAATGTGGAGCCCTATCTCTGCAACAGTTCTTACTGTCTGGCTTTAGAAATGTACCATGTATCATCATCCAATCACCTTTCAGTAACCAGGTCACAGGTACCATACTTAGAACACATCTCCATAAAAAATAGAGTTAACAATGTAACAGCTAAAGAGAGGAGGCTTCCAGGTGTTTTAAAGATGGAAAATTTCTGCTCTGAGCTTCATATGGATGGTAAACAGCTGCTGTTGTCACTCACTCAATAAGGCTTTGGACTTGGTGATAGAAGAGATATAAAATAATTAGATACGGCTGATCCCTGACCTCCAGAGTCTACCTAAAGAGACAACCCACCTACACAAAATGGAGAAAAGCAAGACAGTGTCATTTGAATAATACAGACAATAGGCAGTCAAAGGTGAGAGATACCTTTGGGCTGAGGAGAGTTAGGACTAGAGAGAGCTTTAAAGAATGAGGATACCCTGAAGTCATTTCAGCAGCAGCGGAGAATAGCTGGGATAAAAGTTAAGAGGTGGGAAAGTGTAAGGCGTATTTTAGGGGGCACAGTGAATGGATCACTCTGGCTAAGCCATTGGGTTTGCATAGGGGAGAGTAGTAGTGGAATTTGAGAAGCTTTGAATGTCTGGACTTTATTGATTAGAATGTTGAATTGCTGTCAAAGGTTTTTGAACAGAATGATAACAAGATGAAATGAAGCAGGAGGAAAGGTTAAATAGGTGGTAATGTGGGAAATGTATTGGAGGTCGATGGATGGTGGCTGGGGTCAGAGGCTGGAATGTGGGCTGCCCTGAGTGTCCAGTTGTGAAGCAGCCAGGCCTAAACCCAGCTTGTGACAGGTTCAGGGACCACTGAGGAAAAGAGGAGACTTGCTGGCTGTGTAGGAGAAGAGTCAAAAGTAGCATTGAGATTTCAGGTTTGGATATTTATAGAATAATGATGGATGGACAATTTTACAGGGAAGGTGATGAAGTCCATTTTTTGATGAGTATTGAATTTGAAGTATCAGTGGAAGGTTATTGAAATGGAAACAACATCAGGTCATTAGGCATTAAGAACTGAATCTAAGGAGAGAGATCAGGGTTGTGGAGCTACATCTGGAAGTCATAGCTGTGTGAGAAGCAAAGCACACTGATAATGGGAGATAACATAGCAAGTGAAGACCAGAGAACCAAGAACTGAATCACAGTGACGTTCACATTTAAGGAATGTGAAGACCAAAAAAAGAAACAACAAAAGGGGGGAGACTGAAGTGCTTGCAGGCCCACAGAAATGAATTTTTTTAAGGTTGTATTAAGAAACATAAAATGCAGCAATTTAAAGTGACAGAGACACACTTTGTACTCTATGAACTGTATTTTTTACATATAAGCAATTTCAAGCTAGCTCTTGTTCATTTAGCTAAAATGATCTATGCCTAGAAGCTTTACCTCCTACCTCTTTTTTTTGCCCACTACTTCTCTGTGAGTCTCTCCTCAGCAGTATAACTAGAGGCACAGATGTACAGAGTGGACTTGTGGACACAGTCGGGGGAAAGAGAAGGTGGGATGAACTGAGAGAGTAGCATTAAAACGTGTACATGACCGTATATAAAACACATAGCTAGTGGGAAGTTGCTGTATACACAGGGAGCTGAATCCGGTGCTCCATGATGACCTAGAGGGCTAGGATCTGGGGGTAGGAGGGAGGCTCAAGAGAGAGGGTATACACACGCACACACACACACACACACACACACTTAATGACTGACTCATGTTGTGTGGCAGAAATGAACACAACATTGTAAAGCAATTATCCTCCAATGAAAATGAAAAAAGATTCATAACAATAGGAGCCCTTCTAGCATCAAAAATGCTGGAGTGGGTTGCCATTTCCTTCTCCAGGGCCTCTTCCCAACCCAGGGATCAAACCTGGGTCTCCTGCATTACAGGCAGATTCTTCAGCGTCTGCACCACCAGGGAAGCCCCAAATGATTAGCACATAGTATGAAATCAATAAATATTTCTTAAGTGAAATAAAATAAAGATAATAATACTATCCTGGTCACTTCACAATAAACATGAAGGTTCTTTGTAAGTCATTAGGTGCTACATAAATGTCCGGCTTTATCACTGACCAACTGGATAGTAAACTTGGCTTTTACTCCCGGAACTTAGAAGAGTTGATGTTTAAAACGTGTTTGCTGGATTAACTAATCATAACAGAGAGTCAGATACTTGAATTTTAATCCCAGTTCATTGCTTGACTGTGAAGCCTGGGGTAAATTAATTCATTTTTTGGGTTTTAGTTAGACTTAGATGTTTTCATGTAAGATCTCCAGTTTGTGTGGGCTCACAGCAGGTAGATTCCAGGGAGTTCATGGGAGATAAGTGGATTAGCACAACTGCAGTTACGTCCTTTTTTCCAAACAGTAGCTTCAGCTTAGTCATAGAAGTGGCCTTAAGCCTGACCCTTTTTTGTACTCCAAGGGAAAGTAGTAATATTTCTTATTGGTCAAGAACTATAATCAGTTTCCTATGCAAACACATTTGTTACAACTGCTTTGTGTTCTACCGTAATAATTTATATGTGCCTTTCATTTAAGGTATACAGTAGAATCATATTCTCCATAGTGCCATTTTATGTTTCAGTTTATATAATACGGCTTCTTCCTCATGCCCTAGCCAATGGAAAATAACTGCCACTGACTTACAGGTTTTATTGAAATGAAAGATACAAACTAGTGTTCATTTAGTGGCTTCTTTATGTAGGTGAATTAACCCATTAATAATTTAATTTGTTTTTAACACTGCATTTCTGACTTTTGATTTGAAATAGTTTTAAAGAAAAATTAACATACAATAAAATGCACACATATTAGGTGGACAACTTGATGAATTTTGACAGTTGTCTACACCCATATAACACCATGGTAACACATTACTATGAGAAACAAAAAAGTAGAACATGTGCATTACCCCCAGAGAGTTCTATTGAGCCCATTTCCAGTCAGTTTGCCCAGTCCCAATATCTGATGTAGATTAGTTTTAACAGTATTTGGTGTCATAAAAATGAAATCATTCCGTATCTACCTTTGTATTTGCCTCTTTTGGTTGGCAGAAATTTTTGGAGATACATCCATACATCTCGGGAAGTTTTATATGTAACGTTATATGAAATTGTCAAGAGTTTTTAAAAGTGGTTGGACCATTTTATATCCCATCAACAATGGATGAGAGTTCCAGCTGCTTCACTTCCTCACCAACATTAGCTGTTGCTAATCTTTTTGTATTTTTGCCATCCTATTAGACATGAAATGGTATCTCACTGTGTTTTTCATTTGTATTTCTCTAATGACTAATGGTGTTGAGCATTTTTCATGCAGTCTTTGTCTGTCATTTATCTTTTGTGGAATGTTTGTTCAATTCTTTTGCCCATTTTAGAAAGTGCATTTTTCTTTTTGTTGTTGATTTATGGGAGTTATTTCCATATTCTGGATATAAGTCCATCATCAGATATATGTGCTGCAGATTATTTACCACTGTTTGATTCGTTTATGTATTTTCTTCACTAAGTCTTTTCTTGAGCGGAAACTTTTGGTTTTGATAAAGTCCAATTTACTCTTTTTTAATGGTTTATTTATGTGTGTGTGTGTCTGTGTGTGTACGTTTGGTCTGAGAAATCCTTACTTACCTCGAGACTGTGAAGATATTGCCTGATATGTTCTGCTATGAACTTTGTTCCTGAGTTTTATGTTTGGGTCTACAGTCTCTTTAGAATTCATTTTTGAGTATATGATGAGATAGAAGTCAAGATTTATTTTTTGTAGACAGGTATTTTACATAGTCCACACCATTTGGGGAGAAATAAAACTTCTTGCACCCCTGCTGAATTGGTTTGGCACCTTAGCTAAATTTCAGTTCTTTATATGTTTGTGATCTATTTCTCGACTCTGTTTTGTGCCACTGATCTATTTGACCATGTTGATACCAATATCACACTGTCTTGAATGCTGCAAGTTTGTAAGTTATGGAATAATATAGTCTTAGTCCTTCAACTTTGTTCTTTTTCAAAGTCACTTTGGCTATTCTGTATCCTTTGATTTCCATATAGAATTTCAGAACATCTTTTCTCTTTCCTCAAAATAGCCTGCTGGAAGCTTTGTCAAGATTTTGTTACATTTATATATCACTGCGTGGAGAATGGATAGCTTGAACAATACTGAGTCTTTCAATCAAGTCTTGTTTAGGTTTTTAATTTCACCCAGCAATATTTTGTGCTTTTTCAGAGTAGAAGCCCTTTCCTGGAAATTTTGTTAGATAATGGATGTTCTGATGCTACTGGAAATAGTATTGTTTGGTTTTTTAATCTTATTTTTCAATTTGTTGTTGCTACTCTACATAAATACAGTGATTCTATATGTTGCTCTTATGATGTGCAACCTTCCTAAATCCTCTTACTTGTTTTAGTAGTTTGTATATTCCTTAGGATTTTCTACATACACCATCATGTCATCTGCACAGAAAGATAGTGTCACATTTCCTCATCTCTTTCCCTTCTCTCTTTCTTTCTCTCCTGCCTTATTACACTGGCTAGCACCTTCAGCATAATGTTGAATAGAAATGATAAGAGCAGGCAGTTTGACTTGTTCCCAAATTGAGGAGAAGAGTGTTCAGCCTGCAGGTTTTTAATAAATGCTCTTTATCAGATTGAGAACAATCTCTTCGATTCCCTGTTCTAGGTGGATTCTTTTTTAACATTGCGAAGGGATATTGAATTTTTTCAAAGTCTTTTTCTGCAACTATTGCTAGACATCACGTTTTTTCTCTTTTATTCTGTTTTCATGCCTCTTTCTGTTTACATTGGATTTTTTCCTAATTGTAAACCAACTTTACATTCCTGGGACAAACATTACTAGTTTTTAATAGATTTTTTTTGTGATTTCCCCAAAGTTCCTCCTTTCAACTTTTATTGGAAAATTTAACTATTAAATGTTAATATATAGATTATCAAGTAGCAACATTTAATGAACATCTATTTACTACCACCCTGCTAGTGACTGAAAAAAACAATATAATAAATGTGCTGTCCCTACACTTAAAGAGTCACAGCCAACTTGTAAAGTCAGATACATATATAACGGGCAAGTATAGTGATAAATATCCACCCAATGTGGTATCATAGTAAGAAAAATAGGCCTCGTGTCGCTACTCTGTGTTAATCAGGAGAAGGATCCTGGAAGAGGTGAAATCTAACTTTTCTTACAGGGTTAACTACGTGAAAGGGATTAAAGGACACGAGGGCACAGAATGGACAAAGGCACAAAGTTAAGCCAACACCGTGGGGCTTCAGAGAAACTAATAGTAGTTCATCACTGCTGGGGTATTAGGTACAAGGCTCGCTTGAGGAGCGATGATTTTATGAAATATCAGCCAGATCACTGCAAACCTTGTGTGCCAAATGAAGGAATTTGTCCTTAGTTCTGCAAATGATGGGGAGCCATGAGATTACAAGGGAAGAGGGATGTAGTCTGGTTTGTATTTTAATCAAAACCCTCTGGCAGATTTATAGAGGACAGATTTGAAAGTGCCAAGGCTGGAGGCAGGAGGATCTGTTAGAAAACAGTAATGATGTCCTGAATCTTAGCAATGAGAGTAGAAATGGAGAGGAAGGGTCAGAGTTGAGAAATATTTAGGAAGTAAAAGTGGCAGAACTTGGCGATGAACTGATTAGAAGATGAGTCAAGATTGAGAGCGTATTAGTTTCCTAGAGTTGCCATAACAACGTACACAAACTGGGTGATTTAAGACAATAGAACTTTATTGTCTCACAGTTCTAGAGTCCAGAGGTCTGACATCGAGGTGTCAGTATGGTCATGTTTCCTTTGACACTCTGGGTAGCAGCCTTCCTTGCCTCCTCCTAGCTCTGCTGGTGGCTGTTGGTCTTGTCTTTCCAGTCTCTGCCTCTGTAGTCACATGATGTTCTCCCTGTTCGTCTCTGTCCTTTTGGAGTAAGCCTCACCCAGTAAATCCCTTCACTAAGTAAGTCACTCCAGTGTGATGTCACCTTCACTCATTATCTCCAGTGACCCTATTTCCAAATAAGGTTACATTCTGAGGCACTGGGAGTTAGGGCTTCAGCTTATCTTTGTGAGCGACACAGTTCAACCTATAATAAAGAGTAAAGTCAAAATTGCTTTTAATTTTCTAGTCTGTAGGATATGACCCACTGGCTAGGTGGGAAACACAAGGAAAAGAGCTTTTTTAGAAACAAGATAAATTCAGAATTGACTAGAGGACATACATTGAGAGCCGTTGTAGCAGTCAGTTTTATAGGACTGAAATTCATCTCTTTAAGATAGAAACAAACTGTTAAGACATATGGATAGCATGAATAATCGGCATCATCTTTTCATTGTTGAGAACATGCTATGATGGTTGTTTTATAGTAGCTGTTATTATGGCAAAGTCAGAGATCTCTCTCGTGAGGTATTATACTATCATTCTCACTGGTTTTCAAACCAACAGTTAGGAAGGAAGCATTGTTGACCAAAATCACATCATTTTAATAAACCCCGATGTAACTGATGCAGCAGCTTGAAAATTGTGAAATTACCTTAAGACTCTATTAACTGCATATAAATATAATTTTAGTAGAAAGCAAAAATCATGGACATTTGTAGGCTTAGTGGAATTTACCCTGTTAGACATTTAAATATCCTCAGTTTGGAAAACCATATCCCATTTTAAAAGTACTTCTGAACATGTTACATTATGTAAGTTTGGTTAACATCTTTATTACGTGCTAAACAAAGTAAATAGTAGTTTTCTATTGTCAATATTAATTTCAAATTTTAAGAATGTGGTTTCAATTTCAAGTATTTCAAGCATGTCATTTAGAATATATAGTTACACAACTGTACTCCTGTGCATTTCCTTAAATTTAGTACGTTCTGTTTTTTATTCCTTTGAAATAGTTCAAACTATATTTGCGCAGAGCTCACATATCTCTAATTCTTGATTGCATTTTTTTCTCAATGCAGGAAGTTTTGCTGGAATTGCTAGAACAATGTGTGGATGGCTTATGGAAAGCAGAACGTTATGAAGTAATTTCTGAAATTTCCAAGTTGATCATTCCAATTTATGAGAAACGTCGAGAGTTTGAGGTAAGCAACTGAAACATTTGCATCATTCACGTATATGTTTTATTTTGGTCTTAAATTCCTATCCTTAAAAAATTCTGAAAAGTCCTAAAATGCCAGTCCTACCTTGCTGCTGCTGCTAAGTCACTTCAGTCGTGTCCGACTCTGTGCGACCCCAGAGACTGCAGCCCACCAGGCTCCCCCATCCCTGGGATTCTCCAGGCAAGAACACAGGAGTGGGTTGCCATTTCCTTCTCCAATGCATGAAGGTGAAAAGTGAAAGTGAAGTTGCTCAGTCCTGTCCGACTCTGAGCAACCCCATGGACTGCAGCCCACCAGGCTCCTCCGTCTGTGGGATTTTCCAGGCAAGAGTACTGGAGTGGGGTGCCATCGCCTGCTCCAAGTCCTACCTTATATTCATTTAAATTTTCCAAATGAAATTAAGGATGCAATGTTTAAAATGTAAATTAAAATTAGCATTATGCCAGTTTTTCTCACAGCGGTTTTATCCAGCAATCTTCCCTTCTCCACTCATGGCAGAGAACAATCCATGTTGTCCTTCACACACACACACAAAAGTTACTGGATTTCCATGTGGTCAGGGAAGAGATATAGGTGTGAATCACTTCTTTTCAATTTGATGGTGAGGCTGAAGTTGCTAACAGATGATAGTGGGGGGATAATAAGTTACTAGGAATTACCCTTTTATGAGGAGCTTTTCCAGTTTTGTCTGCCACATAAATCTTTGATCAAGGACAATTAGTAAAAAAATCATAGTATAGCTATTGCCACCAGCACTCAACAGGACTTTTTATATTCAAGAATCTGAGTCCATAGCATAATTTTCTATCCCTGCTAAGCTGGAAAGGGATGCTTAGGATTCAAGCCATTTTTAAAAGCAAAGCAGTCTATCCTTAAACATATATAACAAGTAGCCTTTCATTGTGGAAGTGTCCCAGAGTGAAAACATACATTTAATGTCATCTGTGTAGTGTTCTAATCTCTTCTCCAAATTGGCTCTTATCAAACTCACTCTTTCTTCCTGGGTTCTGGGTCTTCCTACTCTTTGCCCTGCTTTTGCTGTATACGGGGACATGCCTAAAAAATCATAGTGCAGCCCAAATGATTATATTAAAAAGTGAGAGTTAAGTAATTAAATCTATGTTATATAGATGACAAAGGATAGCCTATGAGACAAGACAAGAATCGGCATTGCTCTTTCTGTCAAAGCATTGCATCCTAAGAACCTTTGTAAAAGTGCCAAAGTACCTACTGTCTTACACTTAAGTTGAAGACCAGGTTATTAGAAACCCAGAGAACATATTGCTACTCAATGGACTAATAGGGAAAAAATATGTATATTCCCTACACATTAAAGGAAACAATATGTTCTATTGGGGAACTACTCCTATTTCCTTGTAGAGAGGCAAGGGTCTGAATAGATTCAGAAGCATCCTGGGTGGGATAAAGTAAGTTTTCAGTGTTCTTTATGGGGTGGGCTAAAAAGTGTCAGCCAGAGCAGCCATTAAGGAAGGAAAACTTCCCTCAAATTGACTTCAACTGCAGAAAATAGTATGGAAAGAATGTGAAACAAAGAACATCTGCTTCCCGGCTCCCCTTTTAGACTTGAAATGAAATTCACCAGCATACAGTGAACCGTTTTCTAGTTTGCAGTTCAGTGGCATTTAGCGCATTCTTCGTATTTTGCTCCCACCACCTCTCTCTATGTTCAAAACGTTTTTCTCATCCCAGGAAAAACTCCATCTCCTTCAAGGAATCACTCTTCATCCCCTCCCGCACCCCACTGGTGACCACTAATCTGCTTTCCGTCTATGGATTTGCCTGTTCTGGATGTGTCATGAAAAAGATGAATACAAGATGTGACCTGTTGTGTGTGGCTTCTTTTACTTAGCATAATATTTAGAGGTTCATTCAAGTTGTAACCTATATCAGAACTTCATTCCTTTTTCATGGCTGAATGATATTCCATGGTATGGCTACGCCAAAATTTGTTTGTATGTTTGGGTTGTTTCCACATTTTGGCTATTATAAAGAGTGCTGTTGTAAACAGTTATGAGTAAGTTTCTGTGTGGGCGTGTTTTTGTTTATCTTGGATAGACACCTAAGAGGGGAATTGCTGGGTTACATAGTAATTCCATTTATAACTTCTGAGGAACCACCAAATTGTTGTCCCTTTTACCTTCCCAGCAGCACATCTGGTTGGCACTTGTGTTCTGGGGTTCTCATTAGAACCTAGTGAATGTGCCATCCTAGTGAATGTGAAGTGGTGTCACATTGTGGTTTGGCTTTCTAATTCCTCAATGACTAACGATTTTGAACAGCTTTTCATGTCTTTGTTGGCCGATTTTATATAGTCTCTGGAGAGGTGTCTATCCAAGTCCTTTGCTCACTTTTAAATTGGGTTGTTTTTCATTTTGTTGTTTAACCATGAGAGTTCCTTATATTTTTTGGATAAGAAAACATCAGATATGTGACTTGCAAATATTTTCTCCTGTTCTGTATGGTGTCTTTTCACATTCTAGATAATGTTCTTTGCATAGTACATTCCCTTTTTCTGAGTGTGTAGAAGAATATATTCTTTGGAAGTGTCTGTGAACTTGTTATAAAAGCATTCCTCTCTCTGGCTTATACTGTTATTTTTGTGTCTTCATTTTACTTTCCTCTCCTAAAGTGTTTGCATGATTGTTTACTCACATCTGTCTACCTTAGGGCTATAGCAAAGCATTTTGCTTCTTTTTCAGTTACAATAATTCAGACATAAGGAAAAAAGTAGTCAATAACACAGTACTTTTAATGTATATACTACCATTGAGATATGAATGACATGAAGCATGATATTTAGAATTACAGTGTTATTTGACCATTTTAAGCTCTACCCTCTCACCTAAAGTTGTTAAGGCATTTTTTCTGTGACCATGGGAGAAGGGAGTGCGAATGACCCCACCAAAACCATTTTGGAAAGGAAATAGTATTGATTTTTTCCCCTTATGCATTTATTGTAGACATTTCATAACTAACCAAAAGATAAAGCTAATTTGTTTATTCTCATATTTTCAGAAGCTTACTCAAGTTTACAGAACTCTTCATGGAGCTTACACAAAAATTTTGGAGGTTATGCACACAAAGAAAAGACTTTTAGGCACTTTCTTCAGAGTTGCCTTTTATGGCCAAGTAAGTATTCTTTAGTTCATCAAGTTGTTTTCCTTTTTAAACATTCACCTTTGAGTTATTAGAGTACCATAGCAGCAGTTACTGGCCCTAGGATTCTGTCTAGATAAAGCACCTGTCACAAGAGCAGGTGTGACACTTTCTCAGTGTAATGTTCACTTTGGTCTCCAGATCTAAATCCACTAGGTCAGAGGACAGCATATAAGATTTGAAGTTTCCTTCAGTTTCATTTTCAGTCAGGCTTCTTAAATGTTAATTTAATACGCAGTACTGAAAGTTTTCAAATAAAAGTCAGGTAAGTATGCAAGTGATAAAAAATCTAGTGTAAAAACATTCAGGCCAATGATGTGCTCATATGACTGTGAGTTTGAACGTTCTCATTTATTTCAGCTATAATATATGCGTGTGGCTTTTAGTACCATTGTTTAAAATCTATTTCAAATACATTGTTGCTGATTACTTAGTGGATGTTCTTTAAATGCTATATTTGCTCATAATACTTATAAATTATTGTATGTTTAACTTTATAATAGTCTTTTTTTGAAGAAGAGGATGGAAAGGAGTACATCTATAAAGAGCCAAAGCTCACCGGCCTCTCAGAGATTTCCCTGAGACTTGTTAAACTTTATGGTGAAAAATTTGGTACAGAGAATGTCAAAATAATTCAGGATTCAGACAAGGTAACATGCCCTGCATTTTGAAATCATTATTTATTAGTTCCAAATGTGGCACATTGCTTCTGACTTTTTCCTTTTTTAGCTGGTAGAGGAGAGGCATGGGAAATAGAGTCTTTCCAGATCCCGAAAGAAAGGACAGGGGCTTTGGAATCAGAGAGAAGGATTCAGATCTCCATTCTCTGCCACTTGCTAGCTGTGTAACCATGGGGAATTTACTTTACCTCTCTGTGCCTCATCGTTCTCGTTAGTAAAATGAACTTAATAGTAGTGCCTTCCTCATAGAGTTGTTGTTGGGATTAAATTAGTTAAGGTATGCAAAGTGATTGAGTTCTTGATGCATAAAAACGCCTTCAATAACAGCATAGAAGCTAGCATGCTCAACCAATGTCAGCCATTATTGTTACTGCTGTTGTGCCTCGTGATTGTCAATTTCATACTGTATGAATAAATCATCTTAGGTGGGACATCCCTAGTGGTCCAGTGGGTAAAAGTCTGCCTGCCAACGCAGGAGACACAGGTGCGATCCCTGGTCCAGGAGGATTCCACGTGCTGTGGGGAAACTCAACCTGTGCACCACAGCCACTGCACTGGCGCTCTAAACCCCACACACCACAACTAGACAGTACTCACTGCTCATTGCAACCTGAGAAAGTCCGCAAGCCACAGCAAAGAAGATCAAGTGGAGCCAAAAATAAAAATAAATGAGATTTAAAAAAAAAAATCATCTTATGACACACATTTCACTCTTAAGATAGCCTTAGTTCAGTAGCTATATTTGCAGTGATGTAGGTTTAGGAGAGATGCCTTGATCTAAAGATGATCCATCCCACTAGACCCTGCCAAGGCAAGGATGAGAAAGGTTCCAGCAAGAGAGGCTGTTTCTTAGAAATGCATAGTTCCTTATAGACAGAATTGCAGAAGAGCACAATGGGAATGACTGATTGTCCTTAGTCACCATGGGCATGTTCAGGATGAGAGCTGATTTTTACGGTAGGAAAGCCCTTTAACACAGTGCAAGATCTGCAGGCCCCAGAAATACGTACCGAGTGACTGTGATGTGCATGGTGCTCTGCAAAACACTTGATAGCTAACAGGCAGCATTGCCAGAGTGAAAGGCCCTTGGCGATGGTAAAGACACTTCATTTTCCCCCATGAAAATGATCTCTTCACTTTGTAAATTTAGCTGTATCTTATGGAGATGATTTTATCTTGAACATATGCCTTAGACATTTAAAAACAGGTATGCTTGCAGGTCCAAAATTCATTAACATTTGGCAAAACCTCTCTGCTTCTTATCAGTTTCAGTCTTCTTAAGACCACAGAAGTTTTCTCTTTTGTAGCCAGCAAGTTTTAGGCTTGCTAGCACACTACTGATACTATAAATGGAAAGTTATTAGAAAGCCAGGCTTGCAGAAAAACATGCAGTTTTCTACGTTATGCTGCCTCTGAAAACCTGGCCAACAGGCACTAATGACAAACCACCATCAGGCAGCTGGACTCCTGACCCTCTTTGTAAACACAATATTTTAGTCACTCTTCATAGGCAACAGATAAAAGAAGCAGTTGCTACTTTCAAAATCCTTCTTCTTTCTTAATGTGTGGAATTAAGAATTTTAAACACTCTTTTACTTGCCAAAGAATAAAATCTGCCTAAGGGCACAAACAGTTTAAAGAACAGTGGGCAATATTTTCCAGTATTTTAAATGTACGTTTCCTGGACCCAATAATTTCACATTTAAGATTTTATCTTGTAGATGTACACACATAAAGATGTATGTTTAAGATGTTTATTGCTCTTAAGTTTATATAGCACAAAACTCAAAACAATCTAATGTCCATACGGTTAAGGACGTGGTACTGCCTTCATAAAGGATCTAACTAAACTACTTAAAATATTTATAAGTTTGGATGTAATCCAATCAAAATATATTCTTTTTATATAAATTTATTTATTTTAATTGGAGGATAATTACTTTACAGTATTGTGATGGTTTTTGCCATACATCAATATGAATCGGCCATAGATGGAATGATACAAGTGTTAACCATGGTATCTCAAAGGAGAGAGTCTAGAGTCTTATGGAGAAAAAAACCATTTTTTACTTTTCAAGTGTACTTTTTTAATGTTTTACCATATGCTTAGTTCATTTTTATAACGTTAAAATCCGTCTTGATCTCTTTTTATTTTTCTTCTATGCTTTGTGTTATTTAGATAATTAGCTTCAACTATTTCCTAAGTTTCTCTGGAGAAATCTAGATATTTAATGGGAAAAAAAATAAAGAAGTTTTGAATATAGGCTTTTTGGAAAAGTTTTAAAAGCTACTAAGAAAGTTTCTATCTCTTGTCACAGCATTGAATATGGTGTTTGCTGTGGGTTTTTCACAGTGGCCCTTCATAGGATTGTAGTCATTTCTTTCTATTCCTAATTTGTTGAGTGTTTTCATTATGAAAGGGTATTGAATTTTATAATCGAATGTGTTTTCTGTATTGATTTAGATGATTGTGTGTGTGTGTGTGTTTTTTTTTCCTTCATTCTGTTAATGCAGTGTATTCTCCCCTGCACTGGATGAAGGATCCTTAACCACTGCACCACCAGGAAAGTCCCCTATAGTAATAATTTTATAATGTATTAATCTTTTACATCATGGAGAAATAAAAACGAATTGTTACTATTGTTATGTTAATACTAGATTTTATAATTACCCATGTATTTATCTTTACTGAGACCTTCATACAGGTTTGAATTCCTGTCTGATGTTCTTTCATTGTGACCAGCAGGACTCCCTGTGGCATTTCACATGGGGCAGGTCTAGTGGTGACAAGCTCCTTCAGCCTCTCTTTATCTGGGAGTGCCTTAATTTTTCCTCACTTTTGAGGACAGTTTTGCCAGATATCAGTTCTGTTCAGTTCAGCCTCTCAGTCGTGTCCGACTCTTTTGTGACACCATGAACTGCAGCACGCCAGGCCTCCCTGTCCATCACCAACTCCCGGAGTTCACCCAAACCCATGTCCATCGAGTTGGTTATGCCATCCAACCATCTCATCCTCTGTCGTCCCCTTCTCCTCCTGCCCTCAACCGTCCCCAGCATCAGGGTCTTTTCCAGTGAGTCAGCTCTTTGCATGAGGTGGCCAAAGGATTGGAGTTTCAGCTTCAACATCAGTCCTTCCAATGATCACCCAGGACTAATCTCCTTTAGGATGGACTGGTTGGATCTCCTTGCAGTCCAAGGGACTCTCGAGAGTCTTCTCCAACACCACAGTTCAAAAGCATCAATTCTTCGGCGCTCAGCTCTCTTTATAGTCCAACTGTCACATCCATACAAAACTAGTGGAAAAACCATAGCATTGACTGGACGGACCTTTGTTGGCAATGTCTCTGCTTTTTAATATGATGTCTAGGTTGGTCATAACTTTCCTTCTAAGGAGTAAGAGTCTTTTAATTTCATGGCTGCAGTCACCATCTGCAGTGATTTTGGAGCCCCAGAAAAATAAAGTCAGCCACTGTTTCCACTGTTTCCCCATCTATTTGCCAGGAAGTGATGGGACCAAATGCCATGATCTTCGTTTTCTGAATGTTGAGCTTTAAACCAACTTTTTCACTCTCCTCTTTCACTTTCATCAAGAGGCTCTTTAGTTCACTTCCTGCCATAAGGGTGGTGTCATCTGCCTATCTGAGGTTATTGATATTTCTCCTGCCAGTCTTGATTCCAGCTTGTACTTCCTCCAGCCCAGCGTTTCTCATGATGTACTCTGCATATAAGTTAAATAAGCAGGGTGACAATATACAGCCTTGATGTACTCCTTTTCCTATTTGGAACCAGTCTGTTATTCCATGTCCAGTTCTAACTGTTGCTTCCTGACCTGCATACAGATTTCTCAGGAGATTTTCTCTTTAAGATTTTTCCACAGTTAATTGTGATCCACACAGTCAAACGCTTTCGCACAGTCAATAAAGCAGAAAGAGATGTTTTTCTGGAACTCTCTTGCTTTTTCGATGATCCAGCAAATGTTGGCAGCAGTTTGATCTCTGGTTCCTCTGCCTTTTCTAAAACCAGCTTCAACATCTGGAAGTTCACGGTTCCCGTATTGCTGAAGCCTGGCATGGGGAATTTTAAGCATTACTTTAGTAGCGTGTGAGATGAGTGCAATTGTGCTGTAGTTTGAGCATTCTTTGGCACTGCCTTTCTTTGGGATAGGAACGAAAATTGACCTTTTCCAGTCCCGTGGCCACTGCTGAGTTTTCCAAATGTGCTGGCATATTGAGTGTAGCACTTTCACAGCATCATCTTTCAGGATTTGAAATAGCTCAACTGGAATTCCATCACCTCCACTAGCTTTGTCAGATATAGGATTCTTGATTAATAGATTTTTTTTTAGCACTTTGAATATAGCAGTCCACTGCCTTCTGGCCTCCTAAGTTTCTGATGGGAAATCTGACCATCTTATTCAGGATTCCTTGTGTGTGACGTGCCATTTGTCTCTTGATTGTTGCAAAATTCTCTCTTTGGCTTTGGCTTTTGACATTTGATTTTAATGTGTCTCACCGTGGGTCTCTTAGAGTTACCCTGCTTGGAGTTTGTTGAGCTTTGTGTCTTTCATCAGATTTGAGAGTTGACCCATTATTTCTTCAGATAGTCTCCCTGCCCCTTTCTCTCACTTTTCTGCTTCAAGTACTCCCCTAGTGTGTATTTTCACCTGCTGGATAATGTTCCACAGGTTCCGTAGCCTCTGTTCGTCTTTAATTTTTTTCCTTTGTGTTCCTCTGATGGATCATTGATCTTATCTTCAAGTAGGCTCACTATTTCTTACACCTGCTGCAGTTTACCTTTAATTCCCTCTGGTGACTTTTCATTTCAGTTATTGTATTGTTCACCTCTGAAAAAAAGGTTTTTTGATTTCCTTTTAGATTTTCTAGCTATTTATTGATATTGACATTTGTTGATAAATAGTTTTCTTGACTTTTTCCACAGTTCTTTGATCATGAATACTGCTGTTTTAATGTCTTTTTCTAGGAGATCTGCTATCACTTTTTTTTCAGTGATAATGTCTATTGGTTTATTTTTCTTTTTTGAGTGGGCCATACTGTCCTATTTCTTTGTATGCCTTGCAATTTTTTTTGGTGTTGAAAACTGGACATTTGTATTTAATATTGTGATCCCTCTGAAAATCAGATTCTCTCCCTGTCCCAGAGTTTCCTGGGTTTTGTTGTTGTTTTTAATTGTTGTAAGCTATGTCTGTCCCAAGAATCCACCTGAGGTGTAAATTTGGGATCTTCTCAAGTCTTTTCTGAGCCTGTGCCTTCCCCTGGGCATACGCAGCGACTTTCTAGTCACCCTCATTTATGCAATTACCTTAGAACAGTCTAGTATTGGATGTCCAGCTCCTAAGAGGGGATGGAGAGGAAAATGAAAGAGAGAGGAAAGGTGCTGGTCTGTTAAATACCCTGAAAGTCACTTTAGGCAGAGGGGGAGGGCATTGCAACAAAGGGAAGAGGTGGTATAAAAATGGCCACAGCCTCTTTGACTGTCCCCCTGTGACCAGAAGCAGCAATCAGCAGTCATAGCACAGATTCACAATATTTGGAAGACAGGGTCATTGTTCATCCTGGCTCCTACAAGCTGTTCTAGGAATATGCACACAGCTATCTGCCGTAGTACTTGAGGGATGAGGTATGGGTGGCTGCCATTGTGCCCAGAGTTAAAATTGAACAAAATCAAATTTAAGGCAATTTTCTGTCCAAGTCTTCCCCTGGAAGTTGCAAGTCTTCAACAGACTCCAGAGTTCCAAAATTGTTCCATCAGATAGGTAATGACGGTGTAAGTATTGTCTCTATAAGAAGATAGACGTCTGGTGCTCTGCCATCTTCTGAGAATCCTCTCTGTAATAGGTATTTTTTGAGGTGGAATTCAAATGTGCAGTTAGCCATTTTAATACATGGGGAGCACATGTACACCCGTGCTGGATTCAAGTCAATGTGTGGCAAAACCAATACAATATTGTAAAGTAATTAGCCTCCAATTAAAATAAATAAATTTATATTAAAAAAATAAAAATTAAAAAAGAAGTTGAATGTAACATAAAAGCAAATAAAACTAAATAAACATTTCAAAAAAGCAAATGATAAAGCAATGCTCAGCATGATCTCCAGTTTGTAAATAAATATATATGCATAGAAAAAAAGATGACAAGGAAATATATGAGAATGTGAATGATGGTCATTGCTGAGTGGTAGCATTGCAGTTTTTTCTGTCTACATTTCTGTAATCTCCAAATAGCTTCTGTAACTTCTTAATAATCAGAAGGAAACAATCCTTGAAGAAAGAGCAAAGACCTCTTCCAAGTGTATATTCATCTCGCAGTGTATTCAATGACACTGTTCCACAGTTGATCTCAGAGGCGTTAGTAGCTTACCTGTACCCCATTTTCCCTCCTGTTTAATAAAACACAAAACTTTCTTACTTTCCAGGTAAATGTCAAAGAGCTTGATCCCAAATATGCTCATATCCAAGTCACTTATGTGAAGCCCTACTTTGATGATAAAGAACTCACAGAAAGAAAAACTGAGTTTGAAAGAAACCATAATATCAACAGATTTGTTTTTGAGGCTCCTTATACATTGTCAGGCAAAAAGCAAGGCTGTATAGAGGAACAGTGCAAACGCCGTACAATCTTGACTAGTAAGTAGGACTTGGCATAACTTCTTTGTTTGACATGATCTTTTTTGATACATACAAGCAGCAGCTGGTCAGCAGGAAAATGTAACTAAAATTTTAATCATTTATTGTCCTTCAGTTCAGTCACTCACTTACACAAACATGGCTATGTTATAAACCATTCCTTTCCCATATGTAATTCATGCTTAGTCTGAGTCGTCTCAGAGAGAATTTCTCCTTCAGTCCTGAAGTAATAAGGCAATATTTGGTCTCTAAGGGATTTTTCCAGATTAAATATGGGGAGAATTAAGCACAATAGATTTTTGTTTTAGTTTGGCTATTTGATGTGCTGTCTTAAAAACTCATCTGTCAATCTTAATCTGTAATAGCTTCAAACTCGTTTCCATATGTGAAGAAGAGGATTGCTATAAACTATGAGCAGCAGATTCATTTAAAGCCAATTGATGTTGCCACTGATGAAATAAAAGATAAAACTGCAGAGCTGCAAAAGCTTTGCTCCTCTGCTGATGTGGACATGATTCAGCTCCAACTTAAATTGCAGGGCTGTGTTTCAGTGCAGGTATGTTGGTTGCTAACCATGTATTAAATGTTTCTTGTTGTTCCTCTTGCTTTCATAAGGGCACAGAACAAACACTAATTATAATTGTCTTATACTCTGACTGGGTGCAAAAATCTCTACATTATTTATTAATTTAATAAAGACATTATGTTCAGTTTCTGTAAATTTTTTGTTATGTCAGATAGCTTTAACATAAATCCCTCTGACTATAGCTAAGCCCTATATTTAGATAGCAGAAATTGTTAAGTAACTTGTTAGAGTATAATTTTGGCAGATGATTTGCTTTAATCTTTTTCAAATAAATTTATAGTAAGAATAGTAAATATGTTTCTCAGGTATGGATTTTTGTATATTGTATTCTTTTTAAAAAGAGAAATGAAAAAATTACTTTTTGATTACATCCTAACAACCCTCATTTTTCTCCTTTTGTAATTTAGGTAAATGCAGGTCCGTTAGCATATGCAAGGGCTTTCTTAAATGACAGTCAAGCTAGCAAGTATCCAGCCAAAAAAGTAAATGAGTTGAAAGACATGTTTAGGTAAGTGCTTTGCAGTTTTCAGATCAGACCTCTAGTTTTCTTTTACTCCATTGTCTTCTTAAGTGAAATCAAAATATTCACCAAATAATGTCCTTCTAAAAAAATTATCTGTTCCCTTTTATAACGTTTAAGTTACCTTCTAGTGGTATTTTAGGTAGTCAGGAAATGTGTGATCTCTTTCTTGCTGCAGAACTGTAACAGTATCCTAGTGACCCAAGGCGTTAAATATGACAACGACTTCATTGCTGTGGATATTGTGACACAAACACAAGCCCACATTCATTATGTGATTTCCTCCTTTGCCTGATTGAGCTCATGTCACAGCTTTTCCAGACCATTTAGGCTAGGAAAGGTTGGATAGGTTTGCTTCTATCCTGTATCCTTAGTTCCACTTGGATTCTGCTATTCTAGGGCATACGATAATCTTTTCTGGACTGAGCATCCCTCTAAGCCAATGCATGTCTGAATGGTTGCACAGTAGAAAAATCTGTTTCTTATATAAAAGAACTTAGATTCAGAATAAGAGAGAAAGATGATTTAAACAGACTGAGTAGAAAGATTATCTCCACTCATTTGCTCCTGACTTATTTCATTTACTTTTCCTATCTCTGTATTATCAGCTGTTTCAGGTTACAGAGTAACCATTACTCATTCCCTTGTAGCTCAGTCGGTAAAGAATCTGCCTGCAGTGCAGGAGACCCGGGTTTGATCCCTGGGTTGGGAAGACCCCCTGGAGAAGGAAATGGCAACCCACTCCAGTATCCTTGCCTGCAAAATCTCATGGACAGAGGAGCCTGGTGGGCTGTAGTCCACAGGGTCGCAAAGAGTCAGGCATGACTGAGCGTCTAACACTTCCTTACTTACTTAGTACTCATTCATTCAATGTTTATTAATGCCTGGCATGTACAAAAAGATTCTGCTCTTTGCTATGACAGGGATACAGCACAAATGGTCAGTGAGGTACTTTGTCCCCTAAGATTTGCGTTCTAATTATGGACATGAAACATAAACATATGAAATAATGATAAAAAAAGTTTTTATGATACATTATAATCTCTCTGTCGCCACTCTTACCAGCCCAGGGCAGATACTTCATGCCTATAAGCACCCAGCAGTGTACTGGGTACATAGCCCCAAATAAATTATTTTTCAATAACTGACATTGTCTATAGATGTTAATTAATGCAAGTGCAAGCATAGCTGAGATCATATCAAGTGATTGAGCAGGCAGGCTTCCCAGAGGGTATATATTTCAAGCCAGGTTTGGAAGGAGATAAGAAACCAGAAGACAAAGATAGAAAAGGAAAGATATTTCAGACTTAGGAGATGGCATTAGCAAAAACACAGTGAGAAAATATGGGGTTCTAATCTTCCTTCTAGGCAAGCTGTGGTTAAAGTAAATATTAAATTGTCAGAGAGACTTTTGAGTAATAAGTAACAAAAACTTTATCTTTGATCTTCATCTATAGGAAGTTCATCCAAGCATGCAGCATTGCACTGGAACTAAATGAACGGTTAATTAAAGAGGATCAGATTGAATACCATGAAGGGCTCAAGTCAAATTTCAGAGACATGGTGAAAGAATTGTCTGACATTATTCATGAACAGGCAAGTATTAGGGTGATTGAAAAGGAAAACATGATCTGGGTCCCTAAAGTGTTACTTAGCAAACCTATTAGTTTGAAATAGTATTACCTTGAAATTACTTAGTCTCTTATTTTAAAATCTGTTCTTATATTCTTTACCCATATAAATGATATAATGCAAATCAGATTTGAAACAATCACTGACAATTGCTTTAGCAGGTGTTTCAGATGTTAAACTATTTTGTTCTTTGTGCCACAGTGCCATTAGAAGTGAATAGTTGGGCAAGTGTGAATTAATCTACTGTGAGCATGGCTAAGGTCTCTCAAGAAGGATCCTAGAGAAGTGCCAGATCCCTAAATGAATACCCCTGTCTTAGATGTAGAAAACTGCATACAGTTGGCCTTCCATATTCGCAGCTTCCACATCCTTGGATTCAACCAACTTCAGATCAAAAATATTTGAAGAAAAATTTCCAGAAAGTTCCAAAAAAGCAAAACTTTAGTTTCCTGTATGTAGGCAGCTATTTACATAGCATTTACATTGTATTAACTATTATAAATAATCTGGAGATGATTTTAAAGTACAGGGGAGGATATGCATGAGTTACATGAAAATACTGTGTGATTTTATATAAGGGACTTGAGCATCCTCAGTTTAATAACCATGGGAGAAGGGGGGCAGTGGTCCTGGAACTAATCCTCTGAGGATACCGAGTGACAACTGTACTATCGTTTAGGTGAGATCCTGAGTGAGTTCCAAAATTCAAGAATTGTCTTAATACCCATATAGCCTGCAAAACTCTTTTTATAATACCTAGCATTGTAATATTTGCCTGTTAATGTCAATTATAGCTAACTTAGTAAAACACAATCTGAAACATATAGAGGCAAAGATCTGCTCACCACTGACAGCCAAATTCTGTCATAATTAAGCAGTTAAGACTTTTATACATCTACTTGCCTTAAAACCAGAGTACTCCTGAATTGTCCTTGTAAACGTCATTCCTATATTAGGCTCCTGAAATCTGTGTTTGCAACCACTCTATACATGGATTGTCACTGAACTATTTTAACGTCTTCACCACAGATGTAAAAGTCATGGCCTGATGGTCTGGTTCTCAGTGCCTGAGCCCTATTGAGCTTACATAATGTCTCTTTGCTTTCCTTAAGAAGGAAAACAGCCAATAAGATCAATATTTGCTTCAGAAACTCTTCAGACTCTCAATTTTTTATGAAATTCAGACCCCTTAAAAGAAACAAGGATAACTACAGCCCTTTAGAGAACACATTCTTATTGCTGGTTCCAGAAAGGAGAACCTCCTCTGTCCTGGTATGAGCATTTCACTGCTTGCCTGAAGACACTCCCCTGGGTGAGACCATCACATGGAGGGTGTCCTTACAAATAGACTGACCATGGTTAGTGCCAAAGCACTGCAGTGTAATGGTGGGGAGGGGCAGAAGAGAGATTTCAAGGAAAACAGGAGCTAGTTGACTATCTCTGCTATAGGAGCTACTTGACTGTCTCTCCTCTAGCTAGAAGAGCTAGCTATCTCTTATGGTATCTTGTATGCTTTCTCTTAGAAAGGACTTTGGGAAATTTGTTATAATTAGTCCAGAGTTGCACTGCGTGACCAGGAGTCCAATTTTCTAACCATGGTCATCTTCTCAGTATGGAGAAGCCAGGCAGCTAGACTTTCATCATCCATCTTGCAGTGAGATGAGTCATCCCAGTCTCCTGCTCTCCTATTCTCATGGCAGGGAATCTCGCCGGCCTGAGGAGTCTGGACTCAGTGATCTGTTTCCTCTTTCTGTCATCTTGACTTCTGTTAGCCCACTTAGGAGTGAGTGTAAACCATCCCAAGGCATACCTTTGCTGCTCAGTTTTCCGAGGTCCTTTTTTGTCTCCTTCCTAAAGCAGGCTGGTGATCAGGACTAGGCAGGCAGGGAATCATTCCACTTCCTTTATTGTCTGTATCTCAGGTTCAGCCCCTGAGTACGGTGGGGATATGCCTCTCTTCACCTTCACTGTTCTGGGGTATGTTGAAGTGTTAGTCACTCAGTCATGTCCAACTCTTTGTGACCCCATGGACTGTAGCTCCCCAGGCTCTTTTGTCTGTGGAATTCTCCAGGCAAGAATGGAGTGGGTTGCTATTTCCTTCTCCAGGGGATCTTCTGAACCCAGGGATCAAACTCGGGTCTCCTGCATTGTAGGTGAATTCTTTACCATCTGAGCCATCTGGGGAATACTTTAATCAAATAGACTACATAATTTGTTCCTAGAAACTGTCCAGTTTACGGGGTTCTGTTCTCCATTGTCTATAGGGAAAAACAGCAAAACTCCTCCTTTACAAAAATATAAAACAATTATAGCATTTTAAGCCAATATATATTACAGTTATAGGGGCTTCCCTGGTGGCTCAGATGGTAAAGCATCTGCCTGCAGTGTGGGAGACCTGGGATCGATCCCCGGGTCAGGAAGATCCCCTGGAGAAAGAAATGGCAATGCACTCCAGTACTCTTGCCTGGAAAATTCCATGCATAGAGGAGCCTGGTAGGCTATAGTCCATGGGATTGCAAACATTTGGACACGACTGAGCAACTTCACTGGTATATTACAGTTAAAGGATTTGCATGCAACTGTATGACCTAGCCTTGAACTCTAAATTATTCAAATTGAAAGCAAATTATTCAATTTACTGCTAGTATGATGATCAAGATATTTAGAGCAGTCATCCTATACAGTTCTTTTTTCCTTGCTAAAAATCAAAATTGAACTGATGTTGTTGTTCAGTTACTCGGTCATGTCTGACTCTGCAACCCCATGCACTGCAACACACCAGGCTTCCCTGTCCTTCAACACCTCCCGGAGTTTGCTCAAACTCTCATCCATTGATTTGGTGATTACATCCAATCATCTCATCCTCTGTTGTCCCTTTCTCCTCCTGCCTTCAATCTTTCCCAGCATCAGTATTTTCCCGTTACTCAGCTCTTCACATCAAGTGGCCAAAGTATTGGAACTTCAGCTTCAGAATCAGTCTTTCCAATGAATATTCAGGGGTGATTTCCCTTATGATTGGTTTGATCTGCTTGCAGTCCAAGGGACTCTCAAGAGTCTTCTCCAACACCACAGTTTGAAAGAATTCATTCTTCGGCATTCAGCCTTCTTTATGGTCCAACTCTCACATCCATACATGACTACTGGAAAAACCATAGCTTTGACTAGATGGACCTTTGTTGGCAAAGTAATGTCTCTGCTTTTTATTCAGAGTCAGCCAAGTCAGTTTAAAAGATTTTGGCTTTATTCAGTGATTCATGAGTCTGGCAGCATCCCATCTGTCAGAGAGAAAGGAGCTCTGAAGAGCTGTAGAAAATGGAAGCCTTTTACAGGTAGAAGGAGTCTGGTCAAGGAAGTTATTCTAAAAGAGACCTGATTGTTTCAAGCAAGGTCACCTTCCTCTGGGGCACAGCAAGGGTCTGTCCAGTGAAGTACCTCACTAGTGCTGACCAGGAAATTTCAAACTTGAAAGTAATGCATGTACTTTTTTGACTAGTTCAGATTACCTGCCTGGAAAAGACTGAAACTGCAGTTAGGTTGATAGTAATTCTCAGGTGATGTGGGTTTAGCACAAGTGACTCCATTTTGGGCCTCTTGTCTCTCTCTCTCTTTTTTTTTTTTTAAATTTATTTGGCTGCACCATGTCTTAGCTGCGGCATGTGGGATCCAGCTCCCCGAGCAGAGACTGAACCCAGGCCCCCTGCACTGGGAGCGTGGAGTCCCATCCTCTGGACCACCAGGGAAGTCCCTTGTCTCTTTAACACCCTGAAATTTGGATTTTATGAATCTGCTGTCATATTTTCCACCTGTCTTTCTCATTTAATTTCTATAAACCATGGCTATTATGTTCAGTTCTAGAGACCAAATTTTAGACCCTTGATATTATATATTCTCCTGTAGTTTAAATTCTTCTATATTCTATATTGATAGGTAACCAAGAAAAGTCTTACTTTCTATTGGTTTATATTTATGAAATCTGTATTGTCATGATGTATCCTATTTAGATGCACCTTGGTTTGGGCAAATGTTGACTTTTTAGTGAATTTTTGTAAATCAGTATTTCCAATATTTCCATATAAAAGAGAGCTTTTTTTTTTTTTTTTTTAGTCAGACACTTTGAGATATATTATTTCCCAAAGGCAAATATAATACAAAAGAAGATAAAATATAGCTGTGTACTGAAATGTGAGTTATCTGTTTAGCTCCACAAATGATGACTTGACAAAAAGATATGGCCTGGCTATTCCTTGGCCCTTTTCAGTGTTATCTGTTACCCTATACCAAAATATGAAGTTCTTTCTCTTGTAAGAGGAAATTTTTCTATTTTACGGATTTTATATAAGACATGATTTGCAGCAGCACAAATGATATGACCCATTTCTGCCACCAGAAGCCAATTTGCAGGCTTAATACTGAAGTTTCAAAGCTAACTTGAGAACCTAGTATTGAAAGCTTGAAACCTAAGTTGGTACTGTACAGTAAAGAGGTTGGATGTGATGTGTATGTTGTTCTTCCATCTTGTCTGTGCATGAGATATCAGTTGATTTTGATCACACAAAATGGATAATTTTTAAAACATCTATACTAAATTAAGAGACACTTACTCCTTGGAAGGAAAGTTATGACCAACCTAGATAGTATATTGAAAAGCAGAGATATTACTTTGCCAACAAAGGTCTGTCTAGTCAAGGCTATGGTTTTACCAGTGGTCATGTATGGATGTGAGCGTTGGACTGTGAAGAGAGGTTGAGCGCCGAAAAATTGATGCTTTTGAACTGTGGTGTTGGAGAAGACTCTTGAAAGTCCCTTGGACTCCAAGGAGATCCAACCAGTCCATTCTAAAGGAGATCAGCCCTGGGTATTCTTTTGAAGGAATGATGCTAAAGCTGAAACTCCAGTACTTTGGCCACCTCATGCGAAGAGTTGACTCATTGGAAAAAACTCTGATGCTAGGAGGGATTGGGGGCAGGAGGAGAAGGGGATGACAGAGGATGAGATGGCTGGATGGCATCACCGACTCGATGGACATGAGTTTGAGTGAACTCTGGGAGTTGGTGATGGACAGGGATGCCTGGTGTGCTGTGATTCATGGGGTCGCAAAGAGTCAGATACTACTGAGCGACTGAACTGAACTGAATATGATTATATGTATATATTTATGAAGTTCTTCATTTCCAAGAAAAATGTTTTGCATCAATTAGTTTACATAATTATGGTATACATTTGAAAATTTGACTTATTTTCTCTTTACTTAAAATTATTTATGAAATCTCCAGGGAAAGGGCATGGGTATCAGGATATTTCAAAAGCCCCCCAGTGAACTTGAGAACCACTCTTAGAAGATGATCTATAAACTCATATCAAGAAGTTCATTGTTTAGGCTCTTGTTATGACCATCTGTTAAAAAAAATTTTTAAAGACTGTGTTACGTCTCAGTTGCTGTTGAATTTTGCATTTTACGACCTTTCGTTTTTCTTAATGAGTAACCAGATCTTTTCTGCTTTTTTGATACGCTGCCTTTGTAATACAGCTTTGAAGATTTGAGTCGGTAATGTTTTTCTTTGCTCTTTCTGCTTTATATCATTTTAAATAGCTAAGTGTCAGTGATAAATTGGAATATGCCTATGATTTTGTATACACATACCTTTTTTGGCCATGGCTATTTTGCTTAGTGATAAACATGCCATTTCTTTCGTTTTAGATAATACAAGAAGACCCAATGCATTCTCCCTGGATGAGCAACACATTACATGTATTTTGTGCAATTAGTGGTACATCGAGTGACCGAAGTTATGGTTCCCCAAGATACACTGCTGAAATATGAGGACATGCAGATGTCAAGTGACAACAAGACTGAACTTTCTCAGGAATATTTGGAGCTGTGCAAATGTTAAAAATTTAAAGATTTGTTATACACAGAGTGTTTCCTCCTGACACCAAAACTTTCATGCTTTCATACAGGGTGCTTACATATTTGTAAATATTTAAGCAACTTGAAAGTGCCTGGAAAATTGCACCACTGTGCTTAGTTTGTACTTTTTTAGGTAAATCTATATACTGAGAAGTAGAGTTCAAAAACTAATTCGATTTGCTTAATTGTCGCTTAAAATATTAATGGTACTGTGTAAAATTGTATAATGGAACACAATAAAAGGTAAAACTTCTTTGTAATTAGAAGTGAAGGAAATAATACTTTGAACTTAGCATTTTTCTTGATAGGAAGCTAAATTCATTATCATACTAATCCTTGGAGAATAAATTGATAAAATTTTCACAAAACATGGATACTTCCAACTGAGGAGATAATTTGAAACCTTGCCTTCCAGTGGTCTAGACTGGGCTAAAGGAAATAGAAGCATTATGTGAAAAGGAAAATTTCACAAAGAAAGGATATACATAGAAATACCAGGCTTACCAGTCCTTCAAGTTTTGATCCAATGATGCTAGGTATTCCAGTCAGTGGTCTCTCTAACATACGAGGCAAGGGATTCCATTGTGGCCTGTGTTTGCCTAGCAAGCAGCCTTTGTTGCCTAAGCTTCATCAGCTGAGACTCTCCATAAAGCTAAACAAACATCTCTGAGATTTGCAGTTACTTCAAAGTTTAGCAGCAGAGTCTGAGGGTAGGGACTTTGTAATGATGACTTTCTTCAGTTAACAAGGTTAATAAGGATTTTGATAGAACTTGATGATCACAGCATTTCTTGGGTCAGTATCCATAACCACCACGTATTTAGCAGCTGCTGGCTAAGGATTACATCTCTAACTATGAAGAAACCTCAGATTAACTAAATAATTCAGGAGAAACCAAGATGTGAAGGACATTTTTACCTTGAACTATCCATAAAATTTTGGCTGCCTTTCATGTAAACATTAAGTCCTAGATTTATTTTTCATATGTAGTTTAGCCTATCTTATAGACATTAAAAAAAAAAAAAACACACCAGAAAACAGACACTGAAATATAAGTGTATTGTATGGAGCTTTGGCTTTTTAAATACTCTGTGATCAAGTAAATCTTAGAGATCATTATGCACCTGGCTTGGGCATATTTCTTTACATGTTATTTTTAAGCTTTCAAGGGAGCATGAAATTACTTATAAAAGATTAATTTTGTATTTTAATAAGGGATTCAGAAATTCCAGAGGCAGTCGGTAATTCCTTAATATCTTGGAGTCACGTGAAGAGTTAGTTTCACCTTTAAAACTATTATATGTGGCACATATATGTAAAAAAAACTGTCACCCAGAGAGAGTGCTGCCTTCTGAGAATGAGATGTCTTAGGGAAACTTGAGTAATCTTTTGTCAATGACCAGTCTCTATCCTATCCCCCAGTATATACTGTGCCCTGTGGGTCACTTTAAAAAGTGTAACAAATCACCCCTGCCCTCAAGGAAGTTGCAGTCTAGTTGAGGCGGCAAGATAGACACGAAATTAAATAATACAAGAATTAACAATATAAGACAAGATAAGTTGTCTATGAGAACTGCCAAATGAATGACATTGTCCATAACTCATATCATATTCAAGGGATGAGAAGCTGCTGTGAGTGTTAATGTTCAGGGATGACTTCATGGAGAAAGGAAAGCCTTGAACAGGCTTTCAAAGATGAGAAGCTATTCTAGGCAGAAGGACCATCACGCGCAAAGGTGTAGAAAGATTTTGTAAAAGTTCAGGGTAATGGTGAAAGGACCAGTTTTGTTCAAGGGAGTAGTAGATGCTAAATCTAGAAAGACTATTTGGACCTAGATATTGGAAAGCCTTGAATACCAGGATAATAGTATTTTGACTTTACTCAATGAACAGGAGGAAACCAGTCAAGGTTTTTGAATGGAGAGATTACTTGACTAAATATTATTTTTATGAAGGTAATCCTTTATATTGCTGCCAGATGCCTTTGAGTCTGAGAGAGATGGACATATGGAAACCAGTTAGATAGTTATTGCAGTAATCTAATGAGTCCATAAGCCCATAGATGTAAACAAGAATGGAGAAGAAAGGACAAGTGCAAGAGATACTATGTGGAAAGATTGGCCATGACTTATTGATGACTAAGGAGAAAAAAGGAAAAGGTAAAGATAATTTTGTGTCCTGTGGCCAATGAGTTCTCCAGGTCATGGCAAAATTTTACACAATTATTTTCACCAGCTTCCAAACTGAGGGTAGAAAGGTATATAGAGAGAACACGGTGGGTTAGACTAGAGAAAGCCACTAAGTATGCCTTGAAACACTGCATATGTTAGGTATTACTGTTTATATAGTTTAATGATTTCATGAAGTGATTTGGCCTCTACAGATGAATTCACATCAAGAATACATTTCTGCTATACTGATTATTTTTGCAATTAAGCTTGACTCCAGGTTCCCTGGAAACTACTGTTTTGATAGTCTTTGAACAGCTTGTAAACTGTGAATAAAGTCAGCATAGTAGTGTTAGCTTATCACAAGAATGTTAACCCATAGAGAAAGTAAGCAATTCCATGCAGATTTTCTGAGTAACCAGTGCACCAATGGCATCATGTCCATAGATGGTATTGTTATTGTTACCATATTTATATGAATTGACTGCATATATAAATACAGTATCTTTTCAAAAATGAAACAGCAGCAGTGGTAGCAACAGACTTGGAACTGTGACCAACATATCATAGAACTAGAGATGACTCACTGGTTAATTAACAAACTAAATAGGTCAGCATAATACAAACCCAAGCCTTTGATTATAAATACTAGTTTATCTGTAATGCAGAACCTGAGCAATGTATTGAAATCTTAGGAATTTCCTAACTCTTGAAACTCTTAATAAAGAGATACATATTTCAGGCTTCTCATACACAAACTGGTGGGCTACCTTCAGTCTTCTAATAACAGTACACTATGCTTCAGCTATCGAAACACAGGGAGAGGAGTAGAGTAAAAGACGATTAGGGGTGGGGAATGGGTTTGTATCACAGGACTATTCCCCTGTCCTGGGAAGTGGCCAGTAAGAGTGCTTTGTTCATCTTGTTCCACTGACAATGCTTTCTTTCTAGTCCCTAGCCACATAATGGTTCCTCTAAGAAAAGTGTATATGTATGTTTATCCAACTCCAGATTGACGTGGCGACTAAATTCTTCAAAGACTGTGCCTCTATGTATGGCATCTTAAGACTTTTTCCAACATACTTTCTTGTCTTCTCTTTTCCTCTTTATTAAGCTGTAATTTGTACACCATGCAATTCACCCATTTAAAACACAAAATCTGTAGTTTTTAGTGTATTCACAGTTGTGTGACCATCACCACAAGTAATTTTAGAATATTTTCATCACTTCCAAAGGAAACCCTATACTCATTATCAGTCACTCCCATTGCCCACCAACCAGTCCCCAGCCCCTAGTAATCAACTTTTCTGTATCTATAGATTTGTGTCCTGGACATTTCTTATAAATGGGATCACATACTGTGTGGCCTTCTGTGACTAGCTTCTTTCATTTAGCATGATATTTTCAAGGTTCATCCATGTTGTAACTTGTATGAGAATTTCACTCCTTTTTTGGCTGGATAATAACTCCTTTTGTATGAATATGTCATATTTTGTTTGTTTATCAGTTAATGAACATTTGGTTTATTTTTGCTTTTTGGCTATTGTTGATAATGTTGCTATGAACATTTGCCTACAAGTTTTTCTATGGATATGTTTTCATTTGTCTTGGGCATATACCTAGGAGTTGAATTACTGGGTCATATGGTAACTATGTTTAAACTTTTGAAGAACTGCCAGACTCTTTCCTACAGGAGTTGCACCACTTTACAGTCCCAGCAGCACTAAATAAGGATTTCAATTTCTCCATATTCTCAACAACACTTGTTATTATCTGCCTCTTTAATTACACCTTCCTAGTAGGTGTGAAGTGGCATCTCACTGGGATTTTTATTACATTTCCCAAATAATTAATGAAGTTGAGCATTGTTTCATGTGTTTGTTGACCATTCTTATACGTTCTTTGGAAATACGTCTATTCAGAGGGTTTACCCATTTTTAAACACTGGTTTCTCTGTTGATCATTGAGTTGCAAAAGTTCTTTATATGTTCTAGATGCAAGTTTCTTATCAGCTATATGATTCCCATATATTTCTGATGTTGACTTTTTACTTTTGTAATGGTGTTGAGACAAAAGGTTTTAATTTTGATGAAGTCCAATTTCTCTATGTTTTCTTGTCGTTTGTGCTTTGATGTTGTATCTAAGAAGGCGTTGCCTAATCCAAGGTCATGGAGATTTACACCTATATATTTTTTGAGTTTAAAAAAATTTTTTTTTATTTTACTACTTACCCGTACTTTATTTACAAATTGCAAGTCTTCTTATGGTACATAAAATGCTTTCTGTAGCTCATCTCAGCTTTGTTCACACTGAAGTGAGTTCTTTTCTATGCTCAATTGCTGCTGCTGCCACTGATTTGTTTTCTTTCAGGATCAAGATGGGCACTTTCATATATAATCTTATTTTTAATTCCTTTTCTGCAAGTCTTTTCTGGATTCTTAGCTTTGCATAATTATACCTACAATGGAACCAGCATCCTAAAGTCGCCAAGATAAATCCTCCTATTCCAATGTCACATAATTTTCTAAATCTGCCTTCCCCTTCCCAGGGTCCCCGGGCTCCGGCACAGCCGCCATGGGGACTGTCAGCACCTCCGAGTTTTAGTTTTAACTCCTACTTTTAGGTCTTTGATTCATTTCAAGCTGGATTTTGTTTATGGTTTGAGATAAGGGTTCAAATTCATTGTTTTGCATGTGGATATCCAGTTGTCTCTGTATTATTTGTTGAAAAGATTTATTTTCCCCCATTGAATGGTCTTAGCACTGTCTTCAAAAATCAGTTGACTGGAAATGTATGGTTTTATTCTGGGCTCTCGCTTCTATTCCATTGATCTATATGTCTGTCCTTATGCTAGTACTACATTGTCTTGGTTACTGTATCTCTATATTAAGTTTTAAAATTGGGAAGTGCAAGTCCTCCAGCTATGTTCTGTTTTCAAGACTGTTTTGGATATTCTGGTCCCTTGCATTTCCATATAATTTTTAGACTCAGATTGTCAGTTTTTGCAAAAAATGTAGCTGGGATTTTGGTAGTGTTTGCTGTGAATCCATAATTTAATTTGACGAGTATTGCCACCTTAACAATATTAAGTTTCAATTCAAGAGCATAAGATGTTTTTCTGTTTACTTTGGTTTTCTTTAATTCCTTTCAATAGTATTTTGTGGTTTCGAGTATAGAAGTCTTGCACTTCTTTTTTTAAATTTATTCCTTGGTATTTTATTCTTTTTAATGCTATTATAAAGGGAGTTGTTTTTTAAATTTCATTTTCCAGTTATTCTTTGCTAGTTTATAGAAATACAACTGACTTTTGTATATTGGCCTTGTGTCCTGAAAGCTTGCTGAATGCATTTAATAGCTTTAATAGTTTTTTTTAACTGATTCTTTAGTGTTTTCTATATAATATCGTGTCATCTGGAAATATAGAGAATTTTACTTCCTCCTTTCCAATCTTGATTCTTTTCATTTCATGTTCTCACTTGGCACTTGGCTAGGACTTCCAGTAGAATGTTAAATGGCAGTGGTAAGAGCAAGACATTCTTGTCTTATTACTCATCTTTGGGAGAAAGCTTTCAAACTTTCATGTTAGGTGTAGTTTTACCATGGGTTTTTCATAGATGCTTTTTATCAGGTTGAGGAAGTTCCCTGCAACATGCTTTGCATCTGTTTTCTGATTCAATCAATTCCCCCAGTAATCATATGTAGGCTACAGTCCACAGGGTCGCGAAGAGTCAGACCCGACTGAGCGACTTCACTTTCACTATGACATATAAGGAAATAGATGACAAATGGTTAAGAAGTGTACTCAAGATACACATCAAATTAGAAATGAAATCAAAGCATCCTAATTCAGAGTCCAATGTGTTTTCAGCTCTTATATACTATTTCCTACAGTCTGCTGCTGCAGCTTTGTACAGAGACCCAAAAAGTTTCCTCTCTTCCACTTTTTTACTAAGAAGGTAAGCCGTTTAAGGGTGAAATTGTCCGTCGCTCAGTCAGGTCTGACTCTTTGTAACCTCATTGATTGTAGCCCACCAGGCTCCTCTGTCCATGGAATTCTCTAGGCAAGAATCCTGGAGTGGGTTGCCATTTCCTTGTCCAGCAGATCTTCCCAACCCAGGGATTGAACCTGGGTCTCCTGTAATTGCAGGCAGCTTTTTTACTGCCTGAGCCACCAGGGAATCTTCTGATTTTTCATCTCTGTTTCCCTGAAACCTAAAAGCACCTGCCAAAGAATAAGAACTTGAGCTGTCTCAAGGAAAGAAAGCCAGATTAGGTAAGCAGATGCTTCTAGAGACTTTAGTATGGGCAAGGCAATGTGGACAATATCCCAGCCCTCAAAGTGATTATGGTTGAGGCAGATAAGACATAGTCACAAAAGGAGATATGAGAAGGTCTGATAATAGCAAATCACTGGTCATGACAAGTGCTTGAATAGTTAGAGCTTTTGTAGATGTAAAACAAAAGGCTTCATGAAGGAGGACAGCCTTGAAGGATGGGTAGGAACGAGCACGTGTGTGTTAAGGAAGGAACCTAGACAAGGTTTTTAACAGGAAGTTAAAAACTTCATTTTAACTACTATATGAATGCTGACCATTAGAACCGATCACTATAAGAGCTATGCAAAGGAAAGATAATAATAGAGTGCATATAAAAGCCGGTAATATTATCTTGTTCTTCTGATCCCCTCATCTTTTGCCTTAGACTCAAACTCAGTAAAGCATGTTTTTATTTTTTTGTCAGAACATTTGCACTCTAATTGCTTTGTCCCAATGTTAGAAAAAATTTGAAGCCAACCTCAGTCAAGTTCTGACCAAGAAATAATTGTTCTTTGCATATTGCAGCATTTTGTATTCTTTGTGTATTGCAGCATTTTGTAATAATCACTGATTCTCTAGATCATCTAGGGCTGAGAGTCTTACAGGCTCTGCCCTCCTCACCCAGAATGCTGAGTATGTGCCTCTGATAGGAAACAAAGGGAAGGTATCATAAACTGTTGAGGGCTACAATCTGGGAATTGTTGACGACCTGTCAGAATTCTTTTATCTACCATTATAAGCCAGCTATATGGACGATCAAGGCTGTATTCAGTGGGTAGATATACAGGTGTCTTGCTAAGTCACTTCAGTTCAGTTCAGTTGGTCAACTGTCATATTGAGTGTGTCCAACTCTTTGCAACCCCATGAACTGTAGCATGCCAGGCCTCCCTGTCCATCACCAACTCCTGGAGTTTACCCAAACTAATGTCCATTGAGTCGGTGATGCCATCCAACCATCTCATCCTCTGTTGTCCACTTCTCCTCCTGCCCTCAATCTTTCCCAGCATCAGGGTCTTTTCAAATGAGTCAGCTCTTTGTGTCAGGTGGCCAAAGTATTGGAGTTTCAGCTTTAGCATCATTCCTTCCAATGAACACCCAGGCGTGATCTCCTTTAGCATGGACTGATTGGATCTCCTTGCAGTCCAAGGGACTCAAGAGTTTTCTCCAACAACACAGTTCAAAAGCATCAATTCTTCAGTGCTCAGCTTTCTTTATAGTCCAACTCTCACATCCATACATGATGACTGGAAAAACCATATCCTTGACTAGATGGAACTTTGCTGACAACGTAATGTGTCTGCTTTTGAATATGGTGTCTAGGTTGGTCATAACTTTCCTTCCAAGGAGTAAGCGTCTTTTAAATTCATGGCTGCAATCACCATCTGCAGTGATTTTGGAGCCCCCCTAAGATAAAAACACATTTACTACTCTTTTTCCTATTTCCAATCAGTCTGTTGTTCCACGTTCAGTTCTCACTTGCTTCCTGACCTGCATACAGTTTTCTCAAAAGGCAGGTCAGGTGGTCTGGTATTCCCATCTCTTTCAGAATTTTCCACAGTTTATTGTGATCCACACAGTCAAAGGCTTTGGCATAGTCAATAAAGCAGAAATAGATGTTTTTCTGGAACTCTCTTGCTTTTTCGATGATCCAGTGGACGTTGGCAATTTGAACTCTGGTTCTTCTGCCTTTTCTAAAACCAGCTTGAACATCTGGAAGTTCATGGTTGACATACTGTATAAGCCTGGCTTGGAGAATTTTAAGCATTACTTTAGTAGTGTGTGAGATGAGTGCAATTGTGCAGTAGTTTAAGCATTCTTTGGCATTGCCTTTGTTCGGGATTGGAATGAAAACTGACCTTTTCCAGTTCTGTGGCCACGGCTGAGTTTTCCAAATTTGCTGGCATACTGTGTGCACCACTTTCACAGCATCATCTTTTAGGATTTGAAATAGCTCAACTGGACTTTGATCACCTCCAGTACCTTTGTTTGTAGTGATGCTTCCTAAAGCCCACTTGACACCACATTCCAGGATGTCTGGCTCTAGGTGAGTGATCACACCATTGTGATTATCTGGGTTGTGAAGATCTTTTTTGTGCAGTTCTTCTGTGTATTCTTGCCACCTCTTCTTAATATCTTCTGCTTCTATTAGGTCCATACCATTTCTGTCCTTTATTGAGCCATCTTTGCATGAAATGTTCCCTTGGTATCTCTATTTTCTTGAAGAGATCTCTAGTCTTTCCCATTCTATTGTTTTCTTCTATTTCTTTGCACTGATTGCTGAAGAAGGCTTTCTTATCTCTCCTTGCTATTCTGCATTCAAATGGGTATATCTTTCCTTTTCTCTTTGGTTTTTGCTTCTCTTCTTTGCACAGCTATTTGTAAGGCCTCCTCAGACAGCCATTTTGCTTTTTTGCATTTTTTTTTCTTGGGGATGGTCTTGATCCCTGTCTCCTGTACAGTGTCACGAACCTCTGTCCATAGTTCATCAGGCACTCTGTCTATCAGATCTAGTCTTTTAAATCTATTTCTCACTTCCACTGTATAACCATAAGGGATTTGATTTAGGTCATACCTGAATGGTCTAGTGGTGTTCTCCACTTTCTTCAATTTCAGTCTGTATTTGGCAATAAGGAGTTCATGATCTGAGCAACAGTTAGCATTCGGTCTTGTTTTTGCTGACTGTATAGAGCTTCTCCATCTTTGACTACAAAGAATAAAATCAATCTGATTTCGGTGTTGGCCATCTGGTGATGTCCTTGTGTAGTCTTCTTTTGTGTTGTTGGAAGAGGATGTTTGCTAAGACCAGTGCGTCTCCTGGCACAACTATTAGCCTTTGCCCTGCTTCATTCTATACTCCAAGGCCAAATTTGCCTGTTACTTCTAGTATTTCTTGACTTCCTACTTTTGAATTCCAATCCCCTATCATGAAAATGACATCTTTTGGGGGTGTTAGTTCTAAAAAGTCTTGTAGGTCTTCATTGAACCGTTCAAATTCAGCTTCTTCAGTGTTACTTGTTGGGGCGTAGACTTGGATCACCGTGATATTGAATGGTTTGTCTTGGAAACGAACAGAGATCATTCTGTCATTTTTAATATTGGATCCAAGTACTTCATTTCAGACTCTCTTGTTGACTAGGATGGCTACTCCATTTCTTCTAAGGGATTCCTGCCCACAGTAGTAGATATAGTGGTCATATGAGTTAAATTCACCCATTCCAGTCCATCTCAGTTCGCTGATTCCTAGAATGTTGACATTCACTCTTTCTATCTCCTGTTTGACCACTTTCAATTTGCCTTGATTCATGGGCCTAACATTCCAGGTTCCTGTGCAATATTGCTCTTTACAGCATTGGACCTTGCTTCTATCACCAGTCACATCCAGAACTGGGGTGTTATTTTTGCTTTGGCTCCATCCTTTCATTCTTTCTGGAATTATTTCTCCACTGATCTCCAGTAGCATATTGGGCACCTACTTACCTGGGGAGTTCCTCTTTCTTTTTGCCTTTTCATACTGTTCATGGGGTTCTCAAGGTAAGAATACTGAAGTGGTTTGCCATTCCCTTCTCCAGGGGACCACATTCTGTCACACCTCTCCACCATGACCCATTCATCTTGGATGGCCCCACACATCATGGCTTAGTTTCATTGAGTTAGACAAGGCCGTGGTCCATGTGATCAGATTGGCTAGTTTTCTGTGATTCTGGTTTCAGTCTGTCTGCTCTCTGATGCCCTCTCTCAGCGCCTACTGTCTTACTTGGGTTTCTCTTACCTTGGTCGTGGGGTATCTCTTCACGGCTGCTCCAGCAAAGTGCAGCCACTGCACCTTACCTTGGATGTGGGGTATCTCCTCTCGGCTGCCGCTCCTGACCTTGGACATAGGGTATCTCCTCTTGGCCGCTCCGGTGGTGTGCAGCAACCACTCACTGAAGTCACTTCAGTGGTGTCCAACTTTGTGACTGCATGAACTGTAGCCTGCTAGGCTCCTGTGTCCATGGGATTCTCCAGGCAAGAATACTAGAGTGGATTGCCATTTCTTCCTCCAGGGAATCTTCCCAACCCAGGGATCCAACCCAAGACTCTCGCGTCTCCTGCATTGCAGATAGATTCTTTACCTACTGAGCCACCTGGGATATACAGGTAACATTATAATTAGAATCCAGTAGTTATTCCAACGACTGAGCGACTTCGCTTTCACTTTTCACTTTCATGCATTGGAGAAGGAAATGGCAACCCACTCCAGTGTTCTTGCCTGAAGAATCCCAGGGATGGAGGAGCCTGGTGGCTGCCGTTATGGGGTCACACAGAGTCAGACACGACTAAAGTGACTTAGCATAGTTATTCCAAGGGTGGCCTTTTTCTGTCATTAACTGGACTGGGTCTTCTGGATTCTGCATCTGTTTGAGAGATGTAAGTAATAGTGCCTAGCACTGTTATATCTGGATGTTTGATACTGAGAAGCAAAAGCAGAGCTAATGTAGATGTGGAGTTCTGTTCAGTGCAAAGCTGACCAGGTCCTATAGTGCTCATGCACTGAATTATTTCATAATTCTTCCTTGCCATAGTCAAGATTTGAGATGCTTCCAGAAGCAATGTAACATGGAGATAGTACTAGATCTTCCCTCCATAGCCCAAACTAAGAGGTTGAGTGAAGGGAAAGGGCTGATCTGGCAGAATGATCCCTACCAGAACAAGTACAGTGAAAGTGAAAGGCTTCTGGGAGGAAACTAGGCTGCACTTGGTTCCACCGGAACCCCAAGTAGGCACCAGGTCAGCTGAATACAATTAAGGTCACATGCAAGAGAAATTATGTTCAAAGAGGTAATCTGGGGTATTTACACAGAATGTTTTGGTTTTGAAAATAAGATAATCCCCCCCCCCACCACCACCACCACATCCTCCTTTGTTACAGAAAGTGAAAGTCACTCAGTCATGTCCGACTCTTTGTGACCCAATGGACTGTAGCCCACCAGGCTCCTCTGTCCATAGGATTTTCAAGGCAAGAATACTGGAGTGGGTTGCCATGCCCTCCTCCAGGGGACATTCCCTACCCAGGGATCAAACCAGGCTCTCCTGCATTGCAGGCAGATTCTTTGCCTATCTGAGCCACCACGGAAGCCCACCGACAAAACATACAAAGACGCTGGCTGATAGCAATCAATGCTGCCATACTGGCACACGGTGACTGCACAGGAACCCTGCCCTGTGTCTGTCTTCCTGAACGGTAGCCAGTTACTGATCGTTGTAGCTTCCACACACATCTGAGCATCAACCACCCGTCCCTTATGCCCCCAAACTCTTGGGCGTCTCTGCTTATCTCCTTTGGCTTCCTTCCACTATCAGAATTACACAGAAGTGGTTTTTGGTTTGCAATTGAACTGATATGAGTTACTCCCTCAGTATTTCCTCTCTAGAGAGTCTCTAAAGCCATAGCCTCCTTCAGTTGAATTTAATGTATGTTTCTCATTTGGATTTGTTCTGTCAACGTTCACAGATAACCAGCTCTCTTAAAAAAGATGAAAAACTTTTCAGTTTCCCCTCCCCATTTCCTACCCATTTCGAAATCCTGTAGGGGAAAATTTGCCCAACCAATCTTGTTTAAAGACATTTCATCCTCACTTTGGGTGATGGGACCTGGAGTGAGGTCTACACTTTCTGTGTCTAGAAGTCAAGTGCTGGCCCCTCCCTCCCAGTGCGTCCTAGGTCCTGTCCTCCTCTGCTCAGTCTCTTCTTCTCTCCAAGAGCTCCCCACCCCTCTGTGCTGTGTGCTCTCCTCACACTAGCTGCTCAGTGCTCGCTGTCTGGATGAATCAGTTCCCACAACCGTGACCTATAACTCCAGCTCATGTCACTGAAGGGCATTTCAGCAAGTTTCTGCAGCCACTGCAACTTGGGGGAAACTGACATTTAGTTAGTCAGGATCTGACAAGCCTGCAGTAGGGAAATGTCTTGAGATGGAACTGGCTATAGTTTCCCTCTCTTCACCCCAAATCTGAAATTTATCTCGCAGATGGATACCTCTCTACCCTCAGGCTCCCTCCCTGCCAGGTATTCTGCAGCACGGATTTCTTCCTTTGGGTGGCTCTCAGCAAATCAGTCCCTGGCCCTGCTCTGCTTCTTCTTCCTGATCCGATGCTGGGACATCCCTAGGAAGTCAGCTACCTCATCATCCCACCCCCTCTTCCAGTAGGTAGCAGAGTGGGGTGGGTATCTTACACGTCCTCTTTCCAGGAGGCCAACAGGCCACCACATCTTTGTAATTGTGACAAGATACACACACCCACCTCCATTGATTCAGGACTTTATTTTTTATATCTTTCAGTAGATAGTCTTCTCCAGCTAATGCTTTTTTCCTTCAGGGCTAATATCTTAGAAGTCTTGGGTCTTATTAGAGGAATTAAACTGCTTTATAGTTGGCAGCAGTAATAGAACTGAAATTGTTTGTTCAAGTTAACAAGTTGGAGGTCGCTAGTAGTGAGAAAGACTTCACCAGGAAGTGGAAAGGACAGCTACAGGGATGGTGAGGCAGACCTTGAGCATCCTCAGATTCCTAAACATAGCCTGCCTGTAGACCAACTGCCAGGTTAGAAATGAGGGTCAGGCTGCCCGCTCCTGCTTGTGGTATGCAGGTATGTGTATATAGATCCTGACCTTCCCCACCATCACCTGCTGGCCAACCTCACACATGCTCACTTCTTTGGTTATTCCTTTGTTCCCTGGTCCCTTAGATCTTAGAAGAGTGGTTCTTAATTGGGATTGATCATTGGGCAGGATCAATGCCAAGACATTTGGCAATGACTGGAGACATTTTGGGAAGTGGGGTAGAGCACGGGGGTGCTGCTCAACACCCTACGGTGCACAGGCAGCCACCCACAACACAAATGTACCTGGCTCTAAGGTCAGGAGAGCGGAGTACCACTGCCAGCTGCCTCAGTGAACTCCGTGAAAGCTGCTCCACCGGCTGGTTTGTCCTCAAGGACCCTTTTGCTGGCCATCCCATCAGTAAATTCACTGGGAGATCTCTTTCCTACTAGGGACTTTTTTACCCTCAACTGCAACTGTTACCCTCTTGTGTTCCTGTGTACCGGGCTTCCCAGGAGGCGGTAGTGGCAAAGAACCCGCCTGCCAATGCAGGAGACATAAGGGTCGCGGCTTCCATTCCTGGGTCGGGAAGATCCCCTAGAGGAGGGCGTGGCAACCCACTCCAGTTTTCTTGCCTGTAGAACCCCGTGGACAGAGGAGCCTGGCAGGCTACAGTCCATAGGGTCACAAAGAGTGAGACACAACGGAAGTGACTTAGCACGTGCACACACACGTACCCGCATACCACAAGCGGGAGCGGGCCTCCTGACCCTCATTTCTAACCTGGCACTTGGTCTACAGGTGGGCTCTGCATACACGAGCTCATTTTATACTCACTGCAACTTTGTGAGGCAATTACTAATATCACCCACCACCTTATGACTGGGGAAGCTGAGGCACAGTGAAGCTAGATAAGTTGTTTGAGAGCACACAGTAAGTAGTGAGCTAGAATCTGAACCCAGGGAATCTAGTGTAGAAATTCACACTCTGAACCACCACATGGAGATGAATCAAGGAAAAAAGAGGACAGATGCAGGAGAATAAAATGATGAGGAAGGAAGGAAGGAGGAGGAAAGCTTCCGTTCCCTGACATCGGAAGGCAGTTGCTGGACGGTACCCAGCCTCCTTTTCCAGGCCCGTGGATCACCGACTTCTGTCTCTGTTCCCAAAGCTTCCTAAGTACATTGGACTTAGGCAAGAGTTCAAATCAATGAAATAAATGGTGTCCAGAGGAATCAACGTTTACTTTCATTACAATTTTTTTATTGGAGTACAGTTGCTTTATAATGTTTTGTCAATTTCTGGTGTACAGCAAAGTGGATCAGCTCTATGTATACATATATCCCTTCTTTTTTGGATTTCCTTCCCATTTAGGTCATCACAGAGCACTGAGTAGAGTTCCCTGTGCTATACAGTAGGTTCTCATTAGTTATACATAGTCATGTATACGTGTCAATCCCAATGTTCCAAATTTATCCCTCCTCAACACCAGTTTCCCCCCTAGTAACCAGAAATCTGTTTTCTATATCTGTGACTCTATTTCTTTTTTTTTTCACACTTTTTAAAATATAAATTTATTTATTTTAATTGGAGGCTAATTACTTTACAATATTGTATTGGTTTTACCATACATCAACATGAATCTGCCACGGGTGTACACGTGTTCCCCATCCTGAACCTTCCTCTCTCCCCTTACCATCCCTCAGGGTCATCCCAGTGCACCAGCCCCAAGCATCCTGTATCATGCATTGAACCTGTACTGGCAATTCATTTCATATATGGTATTATACATGTTTCAATGACATTTTCCTAAATCATCCCACCCTCTCCCTCTCCCACATTGGCCAAAGACTGTTCTATACATCTGTGTCTCTTTTGCTATGTGACCCTATTTCTGTTTTGCAAATGAATTCATTTGTACCATTTTTGTTTTTGATTTCACATATAAGCAGTATCATATGATGTTTGTCTTCCTTATATCACTCAATATGACAATCTCTAGGTCCCTTCATGTTCCTGCAAATAGCATTATTTTCTTCTTTTTTATAGCTGAGTAATGGCAACCCACTCCAGTATTCTTGCCTGGAGAATCCCATGGGCGGAGGAGCCTAGTGTGCTACAGTCCACGGGGTCGCAAAGAGTTGGACACGACTGAGCGACTTCAGTTTCACTTTCACTAACATTCTACTGTTATTTCTATATAGTAAATAAAGCAATGGTTTTCCGAAGGAATCTGAATTCAGGAATAAAAAAATGCTACATTTTGGCTTTGCTTTTCACCTCTCTGCCAAAGCACAACCTAGGACAACAAAATCAAAAGATCCACTTATGTCCTCCCTCACCACACAGCTGTAATTTCAACAAGTGTGTGCATGTGTGCTTGCCAAGTATCATCAGTCGTGTCCGATACTTTGCGACCCCATGCACTGTAGCCCACCAGGCTCCTCTGTCCATGGGATTCTCCAGGCAAGAATACTGGAGTAGGTTGCCCTGCCCTCCTCCAGGAACTGAACCTGTGTCTCTTGTGTCTCCTGCATTGCAGGTGAATTCTTTACCCACTGAGCCATCTGGGAAGCCCTATTTAAACAACAACAGGCCTTAAGAGCCTAGGAAGATTGGAGACTAAACTGAAGATCATTCCAATTCTCAAGTAAATTCTCAAAAGTCCTCTCACCTTCACCTGCACCTTGCCACATCTTTAGGGTTCCAAAAGAAATGAGAGCTTTATGGCTAAAGCAAACACTGGCCCTGAGAACAAACCTGGAACTCTCAGCTCCTTACCCAGAGTGGCAAGAAGACTACGGGGTTTGGCGTGTTGACTTTGGTAGGTAGAACCAGAAGGGTGTCAATATTCCATGGCTTGGTGTCCAGCTCCAGCCTCTCTCCTATGTTCTAGAGCCTATACCCAGCTGCTTGCTGGGCTTCTCCCCTTGGGGACCCATGGGTACTTGAGGATCACCATGCCCGTACCTGACCTCCTGCTCTTCCCTGAACACCTGCTCCTCTTCCTGTGTTCCCCGTCTCAGTGATGACAATATCTCCCTTCCAGTTACCCAGGCCAGGAACCCACTAGTCACCTAGGTCAGCATACATTTTCCATAAAACCCAAATGGGAAATATATGAGGCTTGGCCAGCCATACGGTCTCTGTTGCAACTAGTCAGCCCTGCCATTGCAGAATGAAAGCAGTCATTAGACAGCATGTAGCAAGTGGGTGGGGCTGTGTTCCAATGAGTCTTCAGTTAGGTGCACTAAAACATTTTCACATAATTTTCATAGGTTCCAAAATGATAGATTCCTTTTGATTTTTTCCCAGCTATTTAAAAATGTAAAATCCATTCTTAGGTCATGGGTCATACAGAAATAAATGGGCCGGGTTTCGTTGGTCTAGAATCCTCACGCTCCTTCCTTCTCACATCTAATCAGACAAGTCCTACAGAACTCACTTCCTGAACACGTCTTGGATCTGTCCCACTTCTTCATCCATACATACACCACGTGAGATCTTTGTCCATATCTACACCACTTGTCCACATGGCTTCCTGACATGGACAGTTAAACAAAATTGAAGACTGCAAAGAAAGATCCTCTATGACTATGGTAAAGCAGAAGTACATGTCCCTCCCAGGTTAAGCTCCTCAGAGTGTGAAGGATAAGCTAAAGAAGAGTTTGCTTCTTCCTACATCTGGCACTGCAGAAAAAATCTGTTCATGACTGCCAGTGTTTCATGAGGTGGCCTGGGAGGAGAGGGGAAACGATGCTCTGTAATCTAGTCCATGTGAAAGGGACTATGAATCAGAGAATGGGAGAGAGCTCCTGAGTACATGCTGGCTCCGTCTAACCTCAGGGACTGCCTGGCCAAGGTCAGGCCCTTACCTCCAGTGATCTCCAGAGTGAGACACTCAGATCTGCTTCGGTTAGGGGCCATGACATCTTCAGGAGGCTAGAACTCAGCTAATCTGCCCAAGAGAGCTGAGGCATTGCTTCTCAGTTTCTAGTCCTCTGTCCTGTCTACACTTTCAGTGCAGCATTGTAGAGCAGCAGCGTTCTTCCCTGGAAAGGGGACCAGTGGCCAAACATCCCTGGAGTTCACCCTGTCTGTAGGATGACAGTCACGTAGTCCTGGTGGGAGCAAGAGACGTTAGGCAAATCACTCTCTGATGTCATGCCTCCCATGTAAAGAAAGGGGAAAGCCAATTCCATTTCGATTTTATTCATTTGCTGGAATTTAAGAAGCATTTTAGATTTTTTAAAATATTATGGAAGTGTGACTGATCTCCAATATTGTGTTAATTTCTGTGTATAGTAAAGTGATTCAGTGTACACACACACATATATTTTTTCATATTCTTTTCCACACAGTTTATCATGGGATGCTGAAAATGGCTTTTTGTGCTATGTATAGGGCCTTGTTGTGTATTCATGCTATATATAATAGTTTGCATCTGCTAATCCCAAACTCCCAATACTTCCCTCCCACACCCCACTTCCTCATGGCAACTGGAAATCTGTAAGAAATATTTTCGATTTCTGATTGTTTCTTTTTTCTATGTTGCCAAGGATAGGATGATTAGAAGTAACTACATGTCTTTTAAAATGACCTTTTCCTTTCTGTAAAAGTGAACTACCACAGCAAACTGCTCCTTGAATAACACAAAACTCTGTTCCAAAACAAACACCTAGAAATGTTGTATAAAATGCAACAACACACAGATACTTCACACTGTGTCCCCTCTCCTCAAACCTCCAGTTTCTCCTCTACCATGTCACTCTCAGCAAATGATCTTTCTTCTGATTTCACTCAAAAAATAGGACTCAGAAGAGGATGTCCCGATCTTCCCTATTGCCAACTCTCCCAAACTCTATGCTGCCTTTCCTCCTGATCTCCCCTCATCTCATGACCACATATATGCTGATGACTCCCACAGGCATATCTCCAACCCAAATATCTCTGAACTTGCAAATTCTATGCCCAACTGTATCATGTCTCCCCTTGCATATCTCATATTTAACCAGGTCTCTTGATTTCCATCCCCCAAGCCTGCTTGTTTCCCAGAATTCCTCATCTGTGTAAATGACATCACCACTCAATGTTTGCTCAGGCCAGAAACCAAGACTTGGTTCTATCACCTCTCTCTGTCTCACACAACTTGTCTTGATCCTTCAGCATATACTTTTGGCTGAACCTTCACAATATACCTGTAATTTTACCCTTTCTTGTCACCCCCATTGTGCTGTCCTGTGCCAAGTCACTTCAGTCATGCCTGACTCTTTGCAACCCAGTAGATTGTGGCCAGCCAGGCTCCTCTGTCTGGGATTCCTCAAGCAAGAATACTGGAGTGGGTTGCCGTGCCCTCCTCCAGGGGACCTTACTGACCCAGGGATCGAACCTGGGTCTCCTGAGTCTCCTGCACTGCAGGCAGACTCTTTACCACTGAGCCACTGGGGAAGCCACCTCCATTACTACCATCCTAATCTGAGTGACTTTCCTCTCCTGCCTGGCCAGCCACAGTAGTCTCCTCACCTATCTCCCCCCATCCACCGTTTCCTACCTTAGAGTCTATTCTCACCTCTACAGCTGAAGTGGGCTTCATAAAACTTAAGACAAGGACGTCCCTGGTGGTCCAGTGGTTCAGAGTCCATTCTTCTGCTGCAGGGGCACAGGTTTGATCCCTGGTTGGGAAAATAAGATCCCACACGCAGCATGGTGAGGTCAAATACATAAATGAAACGTCAGTCAGACTGTGGCATGCCCCTCTGTTCAAGCCCTCCAGTGGATCTCTTCTCACTCCAATAAAAGCAAAAGCCTGCTACGCTCTGGCTGATCTGGTGCTTGGGATCTTTGGTGTGCCCCCGATCTCTTTCTCTCTCTCCACTTTCCCACCATGCTCCAGCGACACACACCCTATTGTTTTTCCTTGAACATTCAGTGTGCACTTCCACCTCAGGGCACTTGGTCTTACTTCTGCCTCAAATGCTCACACCCAAATGTTGGTAACCACTCGCTCCGCTCCCAGCAGTCCTCATCCCCTTAGTAAACATGCTTTACTTTTCTCCATCCCAATTCATACCCTCTGACATTACAGTATTGCATTTTCTGGTTTGCTTGTGGTCTGCCTCCCTCAATTAGAATGTAAGCTTCATGCGGGCACGGCTTTTGTCTTCTTCACTGGTGTAAGTCCTGCTCTGAAAACAGTATCTGGCTTCATAGTACATGCTCAATAAATAATTATTGAATGACTGTCTGAAAGGCACAGTTGAGAGTACAAGAAAATAAGGTACCAGAAAGGATGAGAGAACTAAAAACTAGACTAGTATATGGGCAACTTGGGATTTGATGAGATTTGATCTCTGTGGCCATGACTGTTAGCCCCCAATATATATTCTCCTGTGTATCTAAAACCAAACTCCTAACTTTCAGTGGGACAGTCACCCGGAATAAAGACGACCATGACTAAGTTCTGACCAATGGGATATTAAAGAAAATGTCATTGGGAAGTGACTGAGAATCTTCCTTAAAAGATAGCTGCTATGTCCCTTTTTCTTGACCTCTTGCTCTTTTCTGCTGGCTGGAATGTAAACGTGAAAGCTAGGGACTTCTTGGACTATGAAGTGACCTGAGATACAGAGGCCACATAGACTGGAACAACAAGATAAGAAGAGCTTGGGTACCTGAGGACACGGTGAAGATAAACACTCTATGCCAGCATGGGCTGCCTTTCTCTGGACTGGTACATGAGACAGTTTGCTCCTATCAATGTCTCTATTATTTTGGAGTATCAGGTTCAGCTCTCAGCTGAGCCTAATACTAATCAGTTCAATGTACAAACAGAGAGAGGAGCCAAGGCTTTGAGATCAAGACCCTCATATTTAATCATGAGCCATTAATTCGTTATTCCCTCAGTGAAATGGAAAATTAGGGAAAACCATGTGTCCACTGGCAGAGGAGACTAAATGAAAGATTGCCTACCTAGGCCTGGGTTCTGTCCAGAAAAACAGAGTTCCCTTGGGAATTCATAATCACTAACAGGGAAGAATACTGGAGTGAACTGCTATTTCCTTCTCCAAGGGATCTTCCTGATCCAGGAATCAGATCTGCATCTCATGTCTCCTACATTGGCAGGTGGATTCTTTACCACTGTCACCACCTGGGAAGCCCCACTAATAGGGAAGGACTTTTTAAAATAAGATATAAAAAGCACAACCCACAGGGTGAAATGATAAATCTGAGTATATTGAATTAAAAAACATAATTCTGAAGGACAAAAGACACCATAAATGAAGTTAAAGACATGCCCAAGAATACATAAGAAGCCAAGCAATAGTGCAAGAAAATATAAAGAATCCCATAAATCACTAAGAAAGAGGCAATGTAGTAGAACACTGGGGAAAAGACCTGAAGAGGTACCTTACAGAAAACTTTTCATGACCAACAAACAAATGAAAAGGTGCCCAACCCATATTGATTATCATACTGATTATGGATATGGTCATTAAAATAGTAACTCACCCTTACTCAGACCCTACTATGTGCCAGGCAAACTTCTGTGTGCTTTCCATAAGATATCATTTCACATCCATCAAACTGGCAAAACTTTTAAAAGCACAACACATATCAACTTTTGGCAAGGATGTAAAGAAATGGAAACTTCCTGGCACTGCTGGTGAGAATAGAAGTACTTTACAGAGCAATTTGGCAATATCTGGTCAAGTTGAAGATGCAAATATCTCTTTTATTTATTTATTTTTTTTCGGTTTGTATACTTTTTTTTAAATTTTATTTTATTTTTAAACTTTACATAATTGTATTAGTTTTGCCAAATATCAAAATGAATCTGCCACAGGTATACATGTGTTCCCCATCCTGAACCCTCCTCCCTCCTCCCTCCCCATACCATCCCTCTGGGTCGTCCCAGTGCACTAGCCCCAAGCATCCAGTATTGTGTATCGAACCTGGACTGGCAGCTCGTTTCTTACATGATATTTTACATGTTTCAATGTCATTCTCCCAAATCTTCCCACCCTCACCCTCTCCCACAGAGTCCATAAGACTGTTCTATACATCAGTGTCTCTTTTGCTGTCTCGTACACCGGGTTATTGTTACCATCTTTCTAAATTCCATATATATGCGTTAGTATACTGTATTGGTGTTTTTCTTTCTGGCTTACTTCACTCTGTATAATAGGGTCCAGTTTCATCCATCTCATTAGAACTGATTCAAATGTATTCTTTTTAATGGCTGAGTAATACTCCATTGTGTATATGTACCACAGCTTTCTTATCCATTCATCTGCTGATGGACATCTAGGTTGCTTCCATGTCCTGGCTATTATAAACAGTGCTGCGATGAACATTGGGGTACACGTGTCTCTTTCCCTTCTGGTTTCCTCAGTGTGTATGCCCAGCAGTGGGATTGCTGGATCATAAGGCAGTTCTATTTCCAGTTTTTTAAGGAATCTCCACACTGTTCTCCATAGTGGCTGTACTAGTTTGCAGATGGACATTTAGAGAAATGTATACATATACCCAAGAATTTTCAGAGGAACCCCATTTGTAATAGGGAAAATTGGAAAGGATATAAATGTTCTCCATCAAAAGAAAGGATAAATAAACATAGACCTTCTGGAATTCTCTACAACAGCGAAAATGAACTAGAGCTACATGTAGCAACATGAAGGAGTCTCAGAAAGTGCTAAATGAAAATGGTGTTTCAGAATGACACATGTACAGATTACCATTTGTACATAATTTTTTTAACTTTTTATTTTGTATTGGGGTATAGTCAGTGAACAATGTTGTGACAGTTCCAGGTGAACAGCAAAGGGACTCGGCCATATGTATACAAACTTCCCCCACCTGCCTCCAGCATCTAAGCTGCCACGTAACACTGATCAGAGTTCTATGTGCTATATAGTAGGTTCTTGTTGGTTATTCTTTCTAAATATAGCAGTGTGTACATGCCCATTCCAAACTCCCTAACTATCCCTTCCAACCACAAGTTTGTTCTCTGTGTATATAGTTTCAAAATATGCAAAAACCCTGTATTATTTATGAATACCCTCACTCTGGTAGTAGTATAAAAATACTCAAGATAAGGGCACTTCTAGGGAGAGGTGGTGTCTGAGAGACTGAGAAAGGTGCATACAGGGTGTCCACTCTGTAACGTTTTAAATCTTAAGAAAGGAAACCCAGGTACACAAGGCTTAGGGTTACAGTTTATTTTTACCTATGTTTTAAAGTGAACTTTTATTTACTAGTTGCTTTTATTTATTTAAAAGCTCCAGGTATACTTTTTATTATATTTCAAAAATTCTTTGAATGTATTTATTGGCCTGAGCCTGGTCTTCATTGTGGCACAAGGGATCTTTTCCTATCTTTTCTTTTAAGCTGTGCAATGTAGGATCCTCAGCTGTGGCATGTGGGATTTTTTACTTGTAGCATTCGAACTTTTAGTTGGGGCATGTGGGATCTAATTCCCCGACCAGGGATCGAACCCTGAATCCCTGCACTGGAAGCACAGAATCCTAGTCACTGGACCACCAGGGAAGTTCCTAGGGTTGCAGTTTAACAAAGCTAAGTAACGGGTATATGTGTGCTCAGCATGTTCAGTTCAGTTCAGTTCAGTTGCTCAGTGCTGTCTGACACTTTGCGACCCCATAGACTGTAGCATGCCAGGCCTCCCTGTCCATCACCAAGTCCAGGAGCTTATTCAAACTCATGTCCATTGAGTCGGTGATGCCATCCAAACAGCTCATCCTCTCTCATCCCCTTCTCCTCTCGCCTTCAATCTTTCCCAGCATCAGGATCTTTTCAAATGAGTCAGTTCTTCGTATCAGGTGGCCAAAGTATTGGAGTTTCAGCTTCAGCATCAGTCCTTCCAATGAACATTCAGGATTGATTTCTTTTAGAATGGACTGGTTGGATCTCCTTGCAGTCCAAGGGACACTCAAGAGTCTTCTCCAACACCACAGTTCAAAGGCATCAATTCTTCAGCACTCAGCTTTCTTTACAGTACAACTCTCCCATCCACACACGACCACGGGAAAAACCATAGCCTTGACTATATGGACCTTTGTTGGCAAAGTAATGTCTCTGCTTTTTAATATGCTGTCTAGGTTGGTCATAACTTTTCTTCCAAGGAGTAAGCGTCTTTTAATTTCATGGCTGCAGTCACCATCTGCAGTGATTTTGGAGCCCCCCAAAATAAAGTAACTTGCACAAGGTCACACAGTTGGTAAATGATGGAGCCAAGATTCAGACCAGACAGTCTGGCTCCAGAGCCCTTGCTCTTAACCACTGTGAAATCTTATTTCCAGTATCGCTAAATTTACAATAATAATGCTTTCAGTTTGTTGTGTGTGGCAAATGGACATGAGTCAATAATTGACCTCCAATGTGGCACTGCCTCAATTAATTTAATTTTGTGTGTGAATGGCTTGTCTCAATCAGAGAGAAAGCTTTTGAAAGGCAGACACCATGTTTTAAGACAATATTTTTTTGTAGATCACTGTGTCATTCAATAGCGTTTTTTGCCCATGGAAAATTTGCAATATTTACTGAATGATTGAAGTGAAATACAAGAAAATTCATGAACCTTTCCACACAGAGGCATAAAAGGTTAATTCTTAGGTCAATCAGGAAATATATTCCTCAAGAGACTTTTCTGTGATTTTGGTTTTCATTAATCTTTTTGTTAACAAAAGCACTTTTGAGATATAAAGAGAATTTAATGATTTTCAGTATTGCCATTGAGTTGTATGATCATCACCACAATCAACTTTAAACCTTATCATCACTCTGCCTCAAAAAACCCTGTGTCCATTAACACCACTTTGCAGCCTTTCCTCTTTTCTTCCCACATCTCTGCCCAGCCCTAGGCAAGCTCTAAACTAGTTTCTGTCTCTAAGGACCTGCATCTTCCAGACATCTTTCAATACGTGTTTTTAGTGTGACTAACTTCTCTCACTTAGCTAATGTTTTTAGGGCGGTGGTTGTTGTTCAGTCACTCAGTTGTGTCTGACTCTTTGCGATCCTATTGATTGCAGCATGCCAGGCTTCCCTGTAGTTCACAATGTCCAGGAGTTTGCTCAAACTCATGTCCATTGAGTCGGTGATGCCATCCAACCATCTCATCCTCTCTCGTCCCCTTCTCCTTCTGCCCTCAATCTTTCCCAGGAACAGGGTCTTTTCCAATTAGTCAGTTCTTCACGTGAGGTGGTCAAAGTATTGGACCTTCAGTTTCAGCATCATTCCTTCCAATGAATATCCCTACAATGAACTATTATTTGGCAATCAAAGGGAATGACTCATTAACTATTTTATGCAACCAACTTACTAATGTATTGCAAGATTCCAGACCTATTTATAGTTAGTTTTAAAAAAGTATTTGGTAGTAAAATATTCATAACACAAATTTTTTCCATTTTAAGTGTACAATTCAGTGACATTAAGAATATTCACATTGCTGTGCACCCATCACTAATATCCATCTCCAGAACTTTTTCATCATCCCAATCTGAAATGCTGTGTGAATTAAGTAGTAGCTCTCCACTCTTCCCTCCCCTCCAGCCTCTGGCAATCACCACTGTTCTTTCTGTTTCTATGAATCTAACTCTTCTAGATAACTGAGACAAGAGGAATAATACACTATTTGTCCATTCGTTACTGGCTTATTTCATTTAGCATAAAGTCTTCAGTGTTCATCATTGTTTTAGCATTGTCAGAATTTCCTTCCTTTTTAAGAATGAATAATATTCCACTACATTTTGATCATCCATCCATCAAGGGATGTTTAGGCTGCATCCACGTTTCAGCTGTTGTGAAAAATGCTGGTATGAACATGGATGTACAAATGCCTGTTAAAGTCACTGCTTTCAATTCTTTTAGATACATATCTAGAAGTAGAATGCATGGATCATATGAAAGCCCTGTTCAACTTTTGGAGGAACTGCCAGACTTTTCACAGTAGCCAGTTTTCCACAGTAGCGTCATCATTTTATATTCCTACCAGCAGTGACCCAGCATTCCAACTTCTCTAGATCCTCATCAAAACTTGTTCTTTTCCCTTCTTTTTAAAATAATAGTCATTCTGATGAGTGGGAAGTGGTACCTCATTGTCATTCTGATTTGCATTTCCCTAATGATTATGCCATATTTTCCTTAGCTATATTATCCAAGAACTACCTTATGATATTAAAAAAAAATTTGTTTACAAAACAAATAATCCTCACACATATTATTAAATTTACTTATTTGAAGTCAAGTATATCCCTTACTGTGGAAAGTAAATTGCATGAATATGGAAGTTCCTGGGCTGGACACTTGTCATAGGTTAATCTTCCCAGGAAGTGAACTCTGAGGAAGTTCAGAGTGCAGGATGTTAAGGAAGGAGCGCCCTTGGGATGAACACCTGTGGGAGACAGGGAAACAAAGTTGAATTGCGATTCCCAAAAGTTTTAAGAGTTTAAAGTTGTCCTGAGATCAAAAAATTTGAGAGCCACAGGCCTAGAACGTATTAGGGGAAGTGAAACCAGCTCAGTGTCACTTCAAATCAAATTCTTACCTGACTACTACAACTGGAAGGCCCAGGACTTCCCTGGTGGTTCAGTGGTTAAGATTCCATGTTCCCAATACAGGGGCTCTGGGCTCGATCCTGGGTCAGGGAACTAGATCCTTCATGCTGCAACTAAAATGAAATTTGTAAAAAAAAATGCATGTCACAATAATGGTCAAAGATCCCAAGTGAGCAACTAAAACTTGATGCACCTAAAAATATAAAAAATTCTAATACCCACTCTCCGATTTCCTCCCTCTCTCTCCTCTATTCCTTTTCCTGCTTTTTCCTAAGACTGTCTCACGTCTCTAGGTGTGTTTCACTCTGCACCAGGTCTCCGGCATATATTTTGGGGTTTTATTGTTTTTGGCTGCACTGGGTCTTCATTGCAACATGCAGGTTTAGTTGCCTAAGGGCACATAGGATCTTGGTTCCCTGACCAGGGATGGAAACCATGTTCCCTGCATTGGAAGGAAGATTCTTAACCACTGGACCACCAGGGAAGTCCCCTCCAGCATATGTTTATCTCACCTTCTTCTCCACATCTTTTCTGTGGATTTCAAGACATTAAACTGCTCCTATTTTCCACACTGGCAGAAGCATTCACTTTGGTGAAGACAGTTATAATACATTATATATAGTTTGTATTTTTAGAACTTGTGAATCCCAGAGAGGCCTTTTGTTACTGTACATGCTAACAGGGATGTATAGCATCTCATTCACATTGTAAGTTGATACTGGACTTTTGGAACAAAGTTCAAAAAATACGGAGAGCATCTATTTACTGTTTACTGTGAAGAATAAAAGTATATACAAAATTGCCATCAAAAGATTATGGGATGATTTGAGAGAATGGTATTGAAACATGTACATTACCATATGTAAAATAGATGACCAGTACAAGTTCCATGCATGAAGCAGGGCACCCAAAGCCGGTGCTCGGGGACAACCCAGAGGGATAGGGTGGGGAGGGAGGTGGTAAGGGGGTTCTGATTCATGTTGATGTGTGGCAAAACCCATCACAGTATTGTAATTATCATCCAATTAAAAGAAATTAATTAATTTAAAAGAGATTAGACTCTCATATTTGTGTGAAGCCCATTCAAAATACAGATGTTCAACACCTCAGTTTATTTCAATCCAAGCACAGAAAGCACCAGAGAACAGAAAAACACCCAAAACTCCACCAAGTTCCAGTGTTCCTCTAGTGATATAATGTCTTTTGAAAGAATGTCATGCTACCCAGGACACAGAAAAAGCGAAGATATGAAGTAAGTGGGGTGAGGAATCGTCATGGCAATCAAATACCATTTATTTGAGGTAAGAAGAAGTTTTCCTTTTTGGTCTGGGGAGATTTTGCTTTTGGAAACATAAAGTGTTACTTTCTCCAGGCATCACACATGTGCACTGCACACACACAAAGTACGTAGCTGCTAAATTTAGCTGTGGTTCTGTCACAACAATGACAAAGTTTCCTTCTGACCACAATGTGTTTGCCTACAAATGGTTCCTCTTTCCAGGCTCTGCTTAGTCCATACACACATTCCTAGTATGGTGACCCCCACACTCTCACAGCGGGACAACTTCTTGAGAGCAGACAGCCAGGATCCGGCCATCCTCTCTAGGAAGAGACACAAGGAATTAAACTGTTTCGTAGCTGGTGGGTTCTGCAGCGTTAGACCCATTTCACAGAAACTGATAATCGCAGCTGATTCACTTTCACCGTGGCCAGCCTAGAATGACACGCAAATGAAGCCCCGTGTTGGGGGGGACCGCCATCACCTTGTGGAATGGGATTCAGTCAAGGTGCCACTGTCTTCTCCCGCACCTACTGCGCCACAGAGCCGCAGCACACAGACTCCTCCCCGAAGGGCTTCACCACCGAGCTGCCTTGGGGATGGAGGGCTGAGCGCAAACAGGAAATCAAATGGCATAAAGGAGAAATGAAAGAAAAGGGACTGAAAACAAATGGGATATTGTCAGCAGAAAGGAGAACAACAGAAGCGGAACCGCAAGATACAAGGGAACGCTAAAGATGAAAGAGTACTAGAACTTCCGGTAATAGTTCCCAGTTAGGAGTGCTTACCGTGTGTTAGGCACTGGATAAGCATTTCATGTGAGTTTGTTCATCTCATTCAATACCGACAACAAACCCTGTGGTATGTATATTTTACAAAAAATAAAACATGCTCTTGCAATGAAGAGCCCCCCAGCCACACACACACATTTAAAAGAAATCGAAAGAGGAGGTGATAAAAAGAAACAGGAAAAATGGGACAAACAGAAAGCACAAAACCAGATGGTAGAAATAAGCTGAAACATACTAGAACTAAACTCTACAGTTAAAAGACAATGATTGCCTATAGGATAGAAAACAAAGAGATTTGCACTCTATGCTGTTTCCAAGAGCATACCTAAAACATAGCAGAGACAGGCGAGTAAGGATGTGTGGAAAGGTACAAGGTACACACTACTAACCAAAAGAAAGCTTATGAAGTGAGACTAATATTAGTCAAAACAGAACCTGAGGCCAATAACATTCACAGATTAGTGAAACCTACTTCTTAGTGATTAATAACTCAGTTTTCTAAGTGCTCAATCCATCAGTCATATCCAGTTGTTTGTGACCCTTTGGACTGTAGCTCACCAGGCTCCTCTGTCCATGGGATTCTCCAGAGAAGAATAGTGGAGTGAGTTGCCATGCCCTCCTCCAGGGGATCTTCCCAACCCTGGGGTCGAACCCGTATCTGCTGTATTGGCAGGCAGATTCTTTATCACTAAGCTATTGGGGAAGCCATCGATGGTTCACTATGAAGCTATAACAGTTCTAGATTTGCATGCCTCTGATGAAATAGCTTCAAAAATACATCTTTGTAAAGCAAAAATGAACAGAATTATAAGGAGAGCTTGATAGATCCACCACCAGAGTATCATAGTGGGAGATTTTACCATGTCTCAGTGACTGGCAGGTTCAATAAGAAAAGGAAAAACTCAGCAAGTGCATGGATTTGACCAACACAACCCACAGACTTGATATAATGTAAACACACAGAACACTGGGCTCCATAATTGGAGAATTGTTCCTCAAATACTCATGGAACACTTACAAATATCAGCTATGCATTGTGTCATAAAGCAAACTTAACAAATCTGCAAGGCTTGGTACCACCCTGGGAAGTGAGGATGCAGAGGAGTTAAGTGCTGGCCTTGGCTTCTGTGACTTAGAAGTGGGGAGGCTGGTCCAGAGAGCCCAAGGCCATGGCCCAGCACCAGGAATGTGACCCACAACGTGGTCTAGCTGCAGTCGTGCTTCTTTAAGTAGCAGAGAGTTAGAAAGAGCAATCCAGGTAAGGAGCTGTGGTCGATATGGTGTCATTTCGTTGGGGAACTAAATCAAGACAGGTGTTGCTGCTCCCCCGCCCTCCCCCAAGCCTGGTGTTTTCCAAGTGAATAGTGAGACTTCCATTCCTTGCTTGCTGAAGCAAATGTCCAACAGCCTGATAAGCAAAGTGACCTCTAAGTTCAGCTCAGTTCAGTCGCTCTGACTCTTTGCGACCGCATGGACTGCAGCATGCCAGGCTTCCCTGTCCAGCACCAACTCCTGGAGTTTGCCCAAGTTCATGTCCATTGAATCGGTGATGCCATCCAACCATTTAATCCTCTCTCATCCCCTTCTCCTCCTACCTTCAATCATTCCCAGCATCAGGGTCTTTTCAAAAGAGTCAGTTCTTTGCATCAGGTGGCCAAAGATTTGGACTTTCAGATGCAACATCAGTCCTTACAATGAATATTCAGGACTGATTTCCTTTAGGATGGACTGGTTGGATCTCCCTGCAGACCAAGGGACACTCAAGAGTCTTCTCCAACACCACAGTTCAAAGGCATCAATTCTTTGGCACTCAGCTTTCTTTATAGTCCAGTTCTCACACCCATACATGACTACTGGAAAAACCGAAGCTTTGACTAGAAGGACCTTTGTTGGCAAAGCAATGTCTCTGCTTTTTAATATGCTGTCTAGGTTGGTCATAACTTTTCTTCCAAGGAGCTTTTCTTCTTTTAATTTCATGGCTGCAGTCACCATCTGCAGTCATTTTGGAGCCCAAGAAAAGAAAGTCTGTCACTGTTTCCATTGTTTCCTCATCTTTTTCCCGTGAAGTGATGGGACCACATGCCATGATCTTCGTTTTCTGAATGCTGACTTTTAAGCCAACTTTTTCACTCTCCTCTTTCAGTTTCATCAAGAGGCTGTTTAGTTCTTCATTTTCTGATAAAAGGGTGGTGTCATCTGCATATCTGAGGTTATTGATATTTCTCCTGGCAATCTTGATTCCAGCTTGTGTTTCATCCAGTCCAGCATTTCTCATGATGTACTCTGCATATAAGTTAAATAAGCAGGGTGACAATATACAGCCTTCAGGTGCTCCTTTCCCGATTTGGAGACAGTAGGTTGTTCCATGTCCAGTTCTAACTGTTGCTTCTTGACCTGCATACAGATTTCTCAGGAGGCAAGTCAGGTGGTCTGGTATTCCCATCTCTTGAAGAACTTTCCAGTTTGTTGTGATCCACACAGTCAAGACTTTGGCATAGTCAGTAAAACATAAGTAGATGATTTTCTGGCACTCTGTCACTTTGTTGATGATCCAAGGGATGTTTGCAATTCGATCTCTTGTTCCTCTCCCTTGTCTAAATCCAGCTTGATCATCTGGAAGTTCACGGTTCATGTACTGTGAAAGCCTGGCTTGGAGAATTTTGACCATTACTTTGCTAGCCTGTGAGATGAATGCAATTGTGTGGTAGTTTGCACATTCTTTGGCATTGCCTTTCTTTGGGACTGAAATGAAAGCGGACCTTTTCCAGTCCTGTGGCCACTGCTGAGTTTCCCCAATTTGCTGGCATATTGAGTGCAGCCTTTTCACAGCATCATCTTTTACGATTTGAAGTAGCTCAACTGGAATTTCATCACCTCCACTAGCTTTGTTCATTGTGATGCTTCCCAAGGCCCACTTGACTTCGCATTCCAGGATGTGGCTCTAGGTGAGTGATCACACCATCTCCATCATCTGGGTCATGAAGATCTTTTTTGTATCGTTTCTATGTATTCTTGCCACCTCTTAATATCGTTTGCTTCTGTTAGGTCCATATCATTTCTGTCCTTTATTGTGCCCATCTTTGCATGAAATGTTCCCTTGCTATGTCTAATTTTCTTGAAGAGATCTCTAGTCTTTCCCATTCTATTGTTTTCCTCTCTTTCTTTGCATTGATCCCTGAGAAAGGCTTTCTTATCTCTCCTTGCTATTCTTTGGAACTCTGCATTCAAAAGGGTATATCCTTCCTTTTCTCCTTTGCCTTTTCCTTCTGTTCTTTGGAAGTGCACGCTAGCACCCTGGTGCCCAGAGCAGTTCACAGCTATGCAAAGAGCCCCCTCCTCAGAGAAACACCTTGGATAGAGGGGATGGAGAAGAGGCAGGAGGGACTGTAGATTTGGTGTTCAGATGTAAATCATAACACATTCTAGACAAACAATGGAGGCTTTTCAGGGCCAGAAGCTGCAGGAAACTAACATGCAAATGATGTATTTGCATCTTTAAAGTGAAGAGTCCTGAGTCCTGAGGCACCAGCACAGATGGGGCTGTTGAAGACCTGATGGTGTGTACAGACTGGCCCTGCCTGGGTCAGGGAAGGGGCAGGACCTGAATAGGGCTTTCCTCCAGGGTGGAGCGGAGAAGGCAATGGCACCCCACTCCAGTACTCTTGCCTGGAAAATTCCATGGACGGAGGAGCCTGTTGGGCTGCAGTCCATGGGGTCGCTACGAGTCAGACACGACAGAGTGACCTCACTTTCACTTTTTACTTTCATGCATTGGAGGAGGAAATGGCACCCCACTCCAGTGTTCTTGCCTGGAGAATCCCAGGGACGGGGAAGCCTGGTGGGCTGCCGTCTATGGGGTCGCACAGACGGACACGACTGAAGCGACTTAGCAGCAGCAGCAGCAGCCAGGGTGGAGAGTGTAGAGAGAAGGTGGCAGGGGTCCTGGCTGAGACCTGGGCTAGTGGCTCTAATGACAGCACCCCAATCTGAGGCCAAAAGACAAGCCCTGGACTAACAATGAGGCACAGGTGCTGCTGCTGCTAAGTCGCTTCAGTCATGTCCGACTCTGTGTGACCCCATCAATGGCAGCCCACCAGGCTCCCCCGTCCCTGGCATTCTCCAGGCAAGAACACTGGAGTGGGTTGCCATTTCCTTCTCCAATGCATGAAAGTGAAAAGTGAAAGCGAAGTCGCTCAGTCGTGTCTGACTCCAAGCGACCCCTTGGACTGCAGCCTACCAGGCTCCTCCACCCATGGGATTGATTTTTCAGACAAGAGTACTGGAGTGGGTTGCCACTGCCTTCTCTGAACAATGAGGCACAGAATCCCTGAGAAAAGAGAGAAAATCTGAGAGAAAAATAGCCGAGAAAAGAAGAGAAGCTAAAGGCAAAGGAGAAAAGGAAAGAAGATTTACCCATTTGAATGCAGAGTTCCAAAGAATAGCAAGGGGTCTGATCCCTGGGTCAGGAAGATCCCCTGGGGAAGAAAATGGCAACCCTCTCCAGTATTCTTGCCTGGAAAATCCCATAGACAGAGGAGCCTGGCTGGCTGGCTACAGTCCATGAGGTCACAGAGTTGAACACAACTAAGCACCTAGCACACAATGACAAAATAATCCCCTCCCAGTGGTGTCCATGACCTTATCCCAGACAACTGTGCATATGTTTGTTACCTTATATGGCAAAAGTGACTTTGCAGGTGTGATTATATCAATGAGTTTCAAAAACTAGTTTTTATTGACACATAGTTGATTTAAAATGTTGGTTTAGTTTCTACTGCACAGCAAAGTGAGTCAGTTATACATATACATAGATCCACTCTTTTTAAGATTCTATTCCCATATAGGTCACTACAGAGTACTGAGTAGAGTTTCCTGGGCTATACAGTAGCTTTTTATTAATAGAAATCAAGGATTTTGAGATAGGAAGATGATCATGGATTATCTAGGAGGTCCTATATATTTTTTCCCTTTTACACTAAAAAAATTTTGTACACAGATTTTAAAAGATTACCCTCCATTTACAGTTATCACAAAACATTGGCTATATTCCTTGTGGTGTAGAATACGTCCTCGCTCCCTACCTAACACCCAGTAGTTGGTACCTCCCATTCCCCTACCCCAACCACCAGCTTCTCTAGAGCTGGTGGGTCCAATCAAATCACCAGGATTTTATAAATGAAAAAGGAAGGCAGGAGGGTCAGAGTCAGAGAAAGAGATGTGACAAGGGAAGCAGAGGTCTGAGTGGTGCAGGAAGCAGTCAAGGAATGTAGCAGTCTCTAGAAGCTGGGAAAGGCAGGGAAATAGATTCACCCTCACACCCTCCAGAAGTGAACACAGGTCTGCCTACAGCTTGACTGGAGTCCGATGAGACTTCTGACCTACAGGATTCTAATATGAATATCATAAAACTGGGTGGTTTAAAGCCACTAAATTTGTGATAATTTGTTACAGCAGCCACAGGAAAACTAAAGGGTTCTTCCTCCATCCTCATCATCCTTAATCCTCACAATCACCCACTTTCAACGTATTCAGTGCGTACTTTTCCAGCTCACCTTCCATCTCCCAATATATATCTGTAAAAAAGAAGTGTATAGAAAGTTGGCTGTGAGTTTTGAAAAATCCAAGTACATAGCATGGTACTCTGTTGTGCTCAGATGCTCAGTCCTGCCTGACTCTTTGCGACCCCATGAATTGTAGCCCGCCAGGCTTCTCTGTCCATGGGATTCTCCAGGCAAGAATACTGGCGTGGGTTGCCATGACCTCCTCCAGAGGATCTTCTCACCTAGGAATCGAACCTGGGTCTCCTGCATTCCAGAGGGATTCTTACCAACTGAGCCACCAGGGAAGCCCAATATGGCAGTCTCTCATATTTAACATTTAGCTTTTTTCTTTCTTTCTATGTTCAACTTCGCATTATGTATCACCAGCTTTCAAATATACCTTCCGTCCCGTTCACAAAGCATGCTCCCACCAAGTGCCCTCTTTGGTCTTCCAAGTGCACCCTGTGAAGTCAGGCCTGGGATTTCTAACCCTGGAGTCAGAGTTTTAGGAAACAAGGGCTCAGAGGCCAACGACTGCAAGCTGAGACTCCAGAAGTCCAGGTCAAGGCTCCTTCCGGAGGCCGCCCTGCCCTGCCCTGCCCGGGTGCTCGGCTGGACACGTCCGAGGTTCCTCCGGGCTGCACACCATTCGCACCGAGCCGGGCGGCGCAGAGGCCTGGCCGCGACGAGGCCGGGGCCGCTCTGCCTGGCCGGCGATCGAACTCCCGGGGCGCGACGGAGGCTCGGCTGCCGCGGGGCCAGGTGTCGCGCCTCGGAAGCCGCTGCTGGAGCCGCGGGCGCCCCGCCCCTCCGCCGGCGCTGGCCGCGGGGTTACCTGCGGCCGGTGGGCGGGGCGGCCCTTCCCGTCTGCGCCGGCCCCCCCTGCCTCCAGGGCGGCGGAGCCGGGAAGTGGGAGAGGGAGCGAAAGAGGCGGAGACTGCGGCGGCTGCAGCCCGGCCGGGCTCCGAGCGAGCGGGGGGCTGCATGGAGCGGCCGGCGCGGCTCTGCGGGCTGTGGGTGCTGCTGCTCTACGCCGGCCGCGGCGGCGTGGCTGCGCCCGCGGGTGAGTTCGGTCCCCCAGCCGGGGCAGCGGGAATCGCGGCCGAGAGGCCCGCCGGGGCGCCTGGGGCCGAGGGCCGCGGCGGAGTCGGGGTCGAGGGCCCGCTCCGGGACAGCCCGCGGCCGCGGCGGCAGGCGCCTCCCGCGCCCGGCTGGAGCTTGGGGGACCCGGGGCGACCGGGCTTTCCCGGATCCCGGGCGGCGGGGGCGGCGGGGCGGGAGGACGACGACTTGTCGCCGCACTTCCCTTGGTCGTCGGGCAGCGCCGAGGAGCCTGGCGCTAAGGCCTGGGGCCCGAAAGGAGTTCGCGGGGTCGGGCCGGGAGTGTCGCCCGTGGCCCGGAGCGGGGATGAGGGGCTGCGAGCCCGCGGGGACGGCGACCAAGGTCCGGGAGTGCGGGTGACGCGCCGAGGCTCCTTGCGCGGCGGGTCCAGCGAGGTGGCGGCAGTCGAAGGGAACCTCTGAAGCGCCTAGTCCCTGTAGCAAAGGACGGGTCTCCTCTGGCGTACAAGAAATCCACGGGAAATCCGGGGCACCATCCGCGTGGAAGCCTTTTTCTTTAGTAACCTTTGTATTTTGGAATAATTGTCGATTTACAGAAAAGTTGCACAGATGCATACTCCTCACCTGGTGCGGCCATTTAAATGAACCAACCAGTTACTGTGGAAACTTGGGGGGAGGGGCACTAATGAATTCCTGAGGGACAGCTTTTGGCCTGAGCGACCTTCTGGACGTTTTTTTGGTGAAGATAGTAGCTCCGAAGTTGATAGGTTTTATTGTCACGTTGACACAAACACCCGCAATTTGTTTATTGCTTTTTCAGCCAGTGCCTTGGGCTTTGAAACCCCAGCTGAAATGGTGATTAGGAAACTTGGATGCCCTCTATTGATTCAGTCAACAAAACCTATGCCCACTCTGCGTGCCTTGTGCCAGGCAGTGTTCTAGGGGCAGAGAATACAGTGGTGAGCAAAACAGAGCAAGTCCTTGCCCTTTGGAGCTGGTATGCTATTGGTAGAGTCAGCTTAAGCGGGGGGCGGGGGGGGCGGTAAATTATAAGGTCTGTTAGAGGGCAGTAAGTACTATGGCGAAAAACAAGGCAATCTAGGGGTTTGCCATTGTAAATAGGGTGGACTACGTAGACTGCCACTGAAAAGGCAGCATTTGAGGAGAGACTTGAGGGAAGTTTGTAGTTTGCCAGTCATTCATTCAAGTGCCTGCCTTCTTTAGTACTGAGCCAGGTGTTGTGCATTGGCTTAGAGCCTTAGAGTATATTGTGTAATCTTGTGTTCCTAGTTCACTTGGGGGGATCTGATTTCCATATCATGGGGCAGCTACAGTGCAGAGAAGGGAGGGGGGTCACCTTTCCCTTCGGTTGTTGTCACTGAGTTACTCAGTCACGTCCAACTCTTTTCCGACCCCATGGACTGTAGCCCTCCAGGCCCCTCTGACCATGGGAATTTCCCAGGCAAGAATATTGGAGTGGGTTGCCATATCCTTCTCCAGGGGATCTTCCCGACCCAGGGATCAAACCCGCATCTCCTGCATTGCGTTGTATTGCAGGTGGGTTCTTTACTGCTGAGCCAGCAGGGAAGCCACCCATCTCTTTAGTCTCCTGATTGTCACTGTGCCACTCCAGTCCCCTCCCTCCTCCAGACTCCTCTCCCACACACCTCACACCTGGAACAACAAACAGCTGACTCTAGCTGATACTGGCAATCCCCAACTAATCAGTTTTGTCACAGAGGTTCATTGGCGACTTGGTTACTTAGAAATACAGAAACTTTTTCCCATTGGAAATATTGATACAATTGCATTAAGATATGGAGGGGGGAAAAAAGGCAAAACAAAACAGGGGACTTGGCTGTTATAATGGTCTGACCTTACCCAGCTGTGGGACTTCAGGACTGGTCATTTCCCTCCCTCGTGCAACAGTGTTCTCTGTGAAAGGAGGTTGAACTCCATAAGTTTTAAGGGCTCCTCCAGCTCTAATGGTTTGAGTGTGTATAAAAATGATGAGGTTCCCAGCTTAGTTTTAGTCTGTGTAGATTGGTAAGCCCACATTGTGGCATTCTTAATAACAACTAGCATTTCTATAGTGTTTACTCTATGCCGGGCAGCGCTCTAAGTTTTCCACGTGACCTATTTCAGCTTTCCACAGAACCTCTCCTGTTGGTGCTGTTACCATTCTTGTTTTGTATAGGAGGAAACAGGCACCGCAAGGCCCAGAGGCTTGCCCAGAGTCTCGTAGGTGGTAGACTGCAGGAGGGAGCTAGGCTGCTGACCCCAGCAGTGGCTTCCAGAGACCATGCCCCTAACCACTGCACTCATTGCCTCTCTCTGCAGAAATGAGGAGAGTCCTTGGCTGGGAGGGGAGCTGGGCCTCTCCCAGAGCAGCAGGGCAGGACTGGTGGGCATTCACGCAAGTATGTACAGGCCATTGGTAAAAAGCGAATGATCATGTATTGGAGACTTGCTTTATGATTGCCAGACTGTGTAGTCCAAACAATAGGTACCACAGGCATTCAGAAGAGGGGAAACTGAGGGCTGGGAATTCTGAGGAAGAACTGAAATTTGAGCTAGACTTTTAGGGTGGGTGACATTTGAGTTGGTGGAGGAGAAGTTACTCCCAGTTTGGGAGGCGAGCAGGAGCACAGGCCCAGAAGTAACGGTGGTGGTGCCCCTGTGGGCTCAACGAGGAGTCCGGCTTGGCAGGAGGGTGTATTGGCCAAACCAATCAAGGCAGAAGGGCTTCATTTGCCCTTGAGGCTGAGTTGGGGTGCAGAGGGAGGGAAATGACACTGGAAGAGAAGTCAACAGGGAGACTTGACTGAGTGTGGGGCTGGAGGGAGACGGGACTCACCAGAGTGCAAAGCTCCGCAGGAATCTAAGATTAGAGGTGGCCCCTGGAAAGATAGGTTATGCACGCCTTCTGTCCAGGCTCGGGCCTAACTGCTGTATGTCTGCCTGCCTCATGGGACCCAGCAGAGCACCTGAGTATGATCAGGATAATAAGAGAGGTGTTGCAAGGAAAGCACTGAAAGAGGTTGATGGTTAAGATGTAAAGGAAGGAGATGGATGACTCACGGATGACCTGTGATTTCCTTGACTTTTCCCGACATATGCATGCTTCTGCCAGCTCCTGTGACTGAAGGAGACAGCACAAGCTTTGAGTTAAGCCTTATTATTAGAGACAGCATTGATTGTATTCAATCGAAATTAGAATGGGATCTTGCCTAGAAGTTGAAGATGTAGCGGTCAGTGGGTTTCAGGACATTGATGGAAACTCACCCAGAACCTTGCTCCTCTGCCTTAGGTTAAATTCAGAGGATCCCATCCCAGGCCTCTTGTGTTAACAGCACTACCTTGAGTGCACTCCCACAAAATTTCTAGAAGAAAAGCACTTGCTGAAGAGCAAAGAACCTGTGAGTCAGTTAAACCCAGACTGATCAGGCTACATCCATCTTTATATTCTCTGTGGTGCCACATGGTGTATTCCCTCCAGACATCACAAATAAACCCAGAAGCCCCTGGTTGTTGTCCCTTCCATTCAGAATGCTGGCCCTAAGCTCCTTCTAGGTAGAAATCCTGGAATCACCCTGAACAGTCTCTGGCCTAGAGAAACCTGAGTCCAGTGGGAGAAATGGACATGCCCACAAACCTCTTTATTATTTGCTACAGTAGAGGACATCTGTCAAGTGCTTTGGGTACTCAAGGGCTTTCCAGGTGTCGCTAGTGGTAAAGAACCTGCCTGCCAAAGCAAGAGACCCAGGAGAAGAGGGTTCAATCCCTGGGTCAGAAAGATCCCCTGAAGGAGTGCATGGCAACCCACTCGAGTACCTTGCCTGAGAATCCACATGGACAGAGAAGCCTGGCAGGCTTCAATTGAGTGGTTGCAGAGTCAGACACGACTGAAGCGAGTTAGCACACAGCACACACACAGACGTGACCTATAAGAGCGAGGCCATAAGGACCTGAACAGAACACTGGAGGTAAGGATGGGGGAAGAGTAGATCTGAGAGGTGGTTTCCCAACTAAGTGTTGTTGTTCAGTCGCTCAGTTGTGTCTGACTCTTTGCCACCCAAGGGACTGCAGCAAGCCAGGCTTCCCTGTCAATCATCAGCTCCTGGAGCTTGCTCACACTCATGTCCATTGAGTCAGTGATGCCATCCAACCACCTCATCCTCTGATGTCCCCTTCTCCTCCTGCCTTCAACCTTGCCCAGCATCAGGGTCTTTTCCAATGAGTCAGTTCTTTGCATTAGTTGGCCAAAATACTGGAGTTTGAGGTTTAGCATCAGTCCTTGCAGTGACTATTCATGATTGACTTCCTTTGTGCTTGACTGCATCTAAGTGACCGCATGGCTAATCGGTGGAGTGGGCAAACTACATAGGCTAGATCCGGGAAGGGAGGTGTCTAGGATTTAAGTTTTAGCATTCCTCTCTCACTGATTTTTGTTGGGCATGGGGACAGTAGCTGGTAGACTTTGACCTTAGAATATTCCTATATTTTAACTTAAAATAGATTTATGTCCATCATACAGATTTGAGCCTTTGAAATAATTTTATTTAAAAATTAGTTTCTGGCAATGCCACGAGAGCCTCGGTTGGCCTCAGATAGCCAGTCCCCCACCGTCCCCACCATGGGGCCACTGCCCAGGTCCTTTGGGGCATCGTGTGGCACGTCCCTCCACGTGTTGGGACTGGGTCCAGTACAGAGAACTCTTCATCCTGGAACACGGGCACAACCAGAAAAGCAGCAGCCCCCTCACCCAACACTGCACCACTCAATTGTGGGGAACCTGGGGGAACCTGGTGCTAAACCATTTCTAGATGACCTGCTTCTGGGTTGGGGATTTGCCTGTAGCAGAGCAGCTCTCTCACTTCGATCTATTGAAAGTCAGCCCTCGACACAAAGGTTTGGAAAAAGAAATAAGGTTATCAAAATTTCTGTTTAGTAACAGGATATTTTTTTTTAAAGATAAAAAAATTAGTTTCAAAGGTCAGGCAATAGTTTTAGAAGTGCTAAAGTATTTTTTCATGCAGAACATAGAGTACATTAAATGACTAAGTTAAACAGAAGAAAATAACAATAACCAAAAGTCATATTTAACATTGTAGCTTTTATTTGACCCAGGATTTAGAAAATCAAACGCAAACAAAAAGACAGGAAGGGTTCTTTGAGAGTAAGGAATGCTGTTGCTATCTTCACAGGACCATTACCCAGTTTTGTATGCTGTCAGGTTCTTTTCCAGACTCTGTTCTCTTTACCTTGATGTATAATTGTATTATTTACAATTTACCATTCCCTCTTTACTATATATGATAGAATACAAGCAAAAGGTTTTTGTAAACTGCATGTCCTTTGGAAGTACAATCAGAAGGTTAACTCATTCCCAGTACCACACTTGTTTACACAATTTCTTCCCCTTTCTTTTTTCTACTTTTGCTAAACACACACACACACACACACACACACACACCTACTCCCCCCCCCCGAAAACAAAACAAACAAACAAAATCCCTGGGAACGTCCCTGTGGCTAAGACTCTGCACTGGCAATGCAGAGGTCCTGGGTTCAATCTCTGGACAGGGATACAGATCCCACATGCTGCACCTAAGACCCCCAGGAAGCCAAATAATAAATAAATACTTAAAAGAAAAAAGCAAACAGCAATGAAGAACATAAAAGCACCTTGGTTTTGATCAGCACAATACAGTAGTTAAATGTTACTTATTTTCTATTTAGTTTTGAGTAAATATTAAACATTGTTTTTCTAATAATGCAGGATATAAAAACATAAAATAAGTTGACAGTTAACTTGCCAGAGATTGAAACACATCAAATGTTAGATATGAATAACTAATTCTAAAGTAAATGAATAAAAGTTTTGAATAACTTGCGGGGAGCTGCCCGTGAGAACGGGGTCCTCTGTCCAAAGGACACAAGCTCTGGGAGCTGCCTCAGTCCTTGAGGGTTTGCTTGCAAACAAAGCTCTCTGTCCTGCCACCCCAGAGATTAGGCGCTTATTTACTGCAGACACCTGGAGTTCTGTGCAAACTTCTCACGCACAGAGAAAGGTTATCTGGTGTAAGAAATAATAACAGGGTGCCATTCCCATGCTCTCAAGGTTTCTTGTGACTGTTTGTAAGATGTATACGTCAACCAAGAAGAAATGTCAACTGTCTTGTCTTTCTCACGCTTTTCTGTATAAATATAAGATGCTGAATGAAGTTGGTGTCAGACTGCGTCCCTTCGTGGAGACGTGTCTGAACCTCTCGAACCCATCTTTGTTGTAGTCTCTTGCTTTAGTTTCTTTCTGAGCCCCACCGTGCACGTTCTCGGGACCTGATCGACTTTGCCGGCTGGCACCGGCAATAACTAGAATCAAGTACTTAGAATGTATGAGTTACAGCAAAAGTCAAATCATAATACAGTAAATTTTACTCCTTTTCCATTTTGTTTTTAGTAAATATTATTTTAAATATTTTTGTAATAATGCAGAATATAAAAACATAAAATAAGTTGATAGTTAACTTGCCAGAGAGATTGAAACACATCAAAAGCTAGATATGAAATGTAAAGTACATTAATAAAACAGTTTTAAACAACTACAACCTTCAACTACTTAGAATGTATGATTTAGAGTAAAAGTCAAAGATTATTGATGCTATGTTATAAGCTTCCATGTTTTGGGAAAGAGAAATGTAAAGGGAGATAATATTCAACCCTGGTGGTACTTCATTCCAAGAGATATTGAATCAAATTAACACCCACAACCACAGCTTATTGTTTTTGTCTCCCCACAAGCTAAAAAGTGGGGGAATGTAGAAAGTGACTGCTATTATATATGGGCTGTTTTAAAGGGTGATGAAGATATTCTAAAACTGTGGTGATGGTTTTACAAGTTTTTAAATATACCATATAAACTAATGTATTGTACTCTATTTTAAAGGGTGAGTTTTATGGCACATCAATTCAGTCAATAACTTTTTTTTTTTCTACACGCCAAGGACACATGGAAAAAAAAAAAAAAACGCAAAGAAAAAAGGAGTTGAATACTACCACGGCCCAGGGAAAGTAAGGAGGGTGGTAGGGGGAGGACAGAAGAAAGGAAGGAGAGGGACATGCATTGCTGACTAGTTCTCCCCTCCTCCATTCAGTATACATGTGCACACACTTGCACACGTACACACGTGCAAACACAAGCACACACACACACATGCACACACACACACTGTGATAACCAGTGACAAGCAACTGGCTGCTTTTTGTTACAGATAAAACCATAACTGCTTTGTTTCCTGAAAAGGTCTCCTGCTCTTGTAAATGTTGCCCTTGCTTGCTAAATAGTTGGTCTTTGTTAATGAGGTTTTTCCTTCTTATGCTCTTGCTTTTTGATTTTTAAAAGCAAATCTTCATAACTAGTATGCAGCCTGTGTCACATCTTCTCTTTTGTAATTTAAGTCATGCTGTATGGTATCTGGAAAGTCATACTCACTTTATTCTGAAAAATATCTGCTTCTGAATCTTTCTCAGTGTAAGTATTGTAGTTACCTTGTCAAGCCAAGTAAGTATTTCACAAGTATTACAGGGTTGAACTCTTACAGTCCAGGCCTTTTAGGTGTTCTCTTGGCTTTCTTTTCTTTTTTTTTTAAGCCTTCTTATTGACTCATAAGGGCTTCCCAGGTGGCACTAGTAATAAAGAACTCAGCTGCCAGTGCAAGAGTCTAAGAGACTCGATGGATGGGAAGATCCCCAGGAGGAGGGCATGACAACCCACTGCCATATTCTTCTAGAGAATCCCACGGACAGAGGCGCCTGGCAGGCTACAGTCCACAGTGTTGCAAAAACTAGGACACAACTAAACCAACTCAGCATGGCACACACTGACTCACAGACACTAGCAGCTTAATTTCAACAAAAAGATGGTCATCTCTACACTTTTATATAGAAGTAGAGGGATTCTGAAAACTAAGTTTCTTTCTTTGTAGCTGAATTTTATTAACTGGCAATAAGTCACTATTTCAAAGTCTTAGTCATTTGCCCAACATTTTATTGCCTGTATATTATATTCTGGGAAATAGAATCAAAGTCAGGAATTATCAGTTACATAGTCTGAATACAAATGTTAAATAGTCTGAATTGATAGGAAGACTGTCCTCTTGGACCAGAAAAGTAGTCTCCTTAAGACAGAGATGGAGTGATAGCTACTTCCCCCCTTTTTCTAACTATATCTTGGTTTTTCTCTTTATTGAAGACCCTGAGTGCAAGCCTGAGTCTCATCTTGTGGCTTATCAGCATCATGGGCTGCACCTGTAGCTCCATTCGTATCCTTCCTTGCTGTGGACTGTTCTCTGCAAGGTGTCTGGCTACTGCTCTCTCTCATTGAAACGCGAAAAACACCAAATGATGGTCTCGAAGTATAGTCTAAAGGAAATAGATGTAAAGTGGTGTTTTCGTCTCTCCGTGTAATAGGAGAAAATATGCTTTTGCTGTAGTCAATCATACTTTCCTCTGAAGTTGCAGATAATATTTCAGTAGGTAGGTCTTCTTCTGGAGAAATAATGGAAAGGCTCCAAGGGAAATCAATCTCAGTCCTCTGTGTGAAAATGTATTTGCTTTGTGGACGGCCAAGCCTGGCATCAGGAAGGCTGGAGTCATCTTGAAATTCACACACAGTCTGAGGGCCGAGTGTAGACGCTGAAGGAACAGTGCTAGATGACTTCTGACTGCCACTGCTTATTTTGATAGTCTTAGTGCTGTTAGAGGAAATCTCTTGAGGGCTCTCTGGCACCTCAAAGACATCCTGCCTGTACAACGGAACCTGAAGTTCGGAACTGTGTGGCTGTTTCTTTTTCCCTCGAGCTTTCATCTGTTTGGTTTTCGTTTGCGTTATCATTTTGAGAGCCGCATACCTCTCAGGTCCAGGTGGAGGGTCCCCAATCGAAATAAATGACTCGCTCTTTTGAGACCCAGGGATGAAGTCGTCATCACTATCAGAAGAAGAACGGCGAGACTGTGGCTGTTTCCTCTTGAGCCTAGCCAAAAGTTGCTTGTTTTCTTCTCTTAATTTATTCCTTTCTGCTGTAAACTCACAAATAAACTTCAGATTTTGTTGTTGGATATCATAAAATTCTTGCTGTAGTGTATTTCTGTATGTTTCATTTACTGTACAGTGATCGCATACTTTCGCGTTTAACTGACCTCGCAGGTCATGGATAGTGTCATTCAGGGCTCTCTTTTGCTCCGTCAACTCTTTAATTCTGGATATGGAGCCTGTCCTCCTCCTGTCTGACAATCGCTCTTTTCTCAAACTGTTTACTTTCCCCTGAAGTCGGCGTAGCTCTCTGTCATGGAGCTCTTTTAGTGTTCTCCAGGTTTTTTTAAAATCTTCAGAAGACACATCACAGAGGCTAACGTTCTGCATTGTATCTTCTTCAGAAGAGCTCCGCCCACTTTCCCTGTCTTCTTCACCCACGTCCCCCACCTCCATCTTGATTCTCTGACTGGGATTGTCAAATAGTGGAGACAGGCACCTCCAGAAAATGGCAGAAGGGCCGTCAACTAGAACTGGGCTGCGGACCGATCGAGAGTTTCACCACTTTTACAGACCTGTGAAGTCGTCTCAGGGCACCCGGTGGGGGAGAAGATGGATCAAAGATGGCTCAGGGGTGGACAGCAGGACGTAGGTGGGGGGCTGGAAGGAGACACCAGCCTCCTTTGCCGAGAAGAGCGAAGGCACAAGGCAGGGAAGACGGCGGCTTCAAGCGACCCTGTTCCAACAGAAAACTAGAGAGAGTGGAAACGCAGTGACTTCTGGGAAAGCCCCGCTGAGCTGAAGTGCGTCACAAAAGAGGGGGGAGGGGGGTTGGAACTTATCCTTGCTTTATTTTTGAAACAAATTAATTTGACCCGATTTTTGCATCTTTATTCTGGACAGTCAATATTTTATAATCATTGAAAACCACAAATACCCATGGTCATTAGTAAGTTGGACATAAAGTCAAAAGCCATGCACTCTTTCCTCCCTGTCACCCCTCCGTTTAGGCAACATTGCTTAGTGGTCCATTCCTAGATTTAGAGGCTCTCGGGAGACTGGCCATTCTGTAACTGATTACTGTTGCGATCCATGCTAGAGCTTTGCTGGTGGTGTTACTGTTGCGATCCATGCTAGAGCTTTGCTAAGCTTTGCTAAGCTCTAGCATGGATCGCAACAGTAATCAGTTACAGAATTGCCATGCTAGAGCTTTGCTGGTGGCTCAGTAGGTAATGCGGAGAAGGCAATGGCACCCTGCTCCAGTACTTTTGCCTAGAAAATCCCATGGACGGAGGAGCAGTCCATGGGGTCACTAGAGTGGGACACGACTGAGTGACTTCACTTTCATTTTTCACTTTCATGCACTGGAGAAGGAAATGGCAACCCACTCCAGTGTTCTTGCCTGGAGAACCCCAGGGATGGGAAGCCTGGTGGGCTGCCGCCTACGGGTCGCACAGAGTCGGACACGACTGAAGCAACTTAGCAGCAGCAGCAGTAGGTAACGAGTCTGCCGGCAATGCGGGAGAGCCAGGTTCAGACTCTGGATCGGGAAGATCCCCTGGAGAAGGAAATGGCAACCCACTCCGGTATTCCTGCCTGGAGAATTCCATGGACAGAAGAGCCCAATGAGGCTACTGTCCATGTGGTCACAAAGAGTTGGACACGACTGAGTAACACTTTCACTAGGTTTTTAAATTTTAGACGTGAAACTGCTGACACCATTAGCTATATCTGAATAGGTTACAAAACGGAATGGAAGGTTAAGTGGGGGTAGTATTTTTCTTTTAAAAAAGTTTCAGTGAGTGTGTTGGAAGTTAAAATAAAGAACAACTCAAAAGAGAAGTATATGTGATAGGTTTAGGGGCTTTTATATCTAAAATAGTTGTTGCATGAATCTGTGTGGTATGTATGTATATTGCTAGAACTTCAGGGTTAATAATCCAAAGAGAAAGAGGAAAATAAGTTATCACTTTTCCTCTCAAGTTTTCAAACTTTGTGGTTCTCTGAGTCCTTTGAGTAGCAGGCAAAGGTGCTTGACCCTGCCTTTGGAACAATGCACATACATGCACCATTTTGCATAAAATTTTAAGAAAAACCCCAGGTCTACTTCGCTTCCTGTCTTCAGGGATGATAAGCCATCAAAAAGAACATTTATAAAGTAAATAAAAATAATTGTTAAAGTTGAAAATACTTACAGATTTAGCAGTATATTTGGAATTAATTCAATAGAGTGTAGTGTGGGTATTGGGCAGTGAGATGAGATAGGAGGGCAGGATTCAGATGAGACAGAACGGGTTATGAGTTGATGGTTATTGAAACTAAAGTTATTGGGTCTTTGGAATTCACTGTGCTATTAATATTTGCTGTTATGGTCTCTGCTATTTCAAGCTGTAACACTTTATTCCATTTTCAGATACGTTCTTAACTTACTGGAACAAGGTATCTCCCCAGAAGCTCATAAACATTCTCATACTTCTAGAGTAAATTGTCTTATTTTCATGAAATTTCCTCTTATTTTGGGGAGCTTAATGTTTATAGTAAATGAAATATTACTCCTTTTTTGTTTTCATCAGCATGTTTGTACATAATGTAGGGAATGTTAAACTATTTTCGTAGTTTATAGGTTGACATATAGCTTCTTCACACATAGAAGAAAAACATGTAAATGAAATACTTGTGGTATTATAGAAAACTCTAGCTGATAATAGCCCATCTTTGCAGACCATCAGGAATCTTTGTGTGACCTGGAAAACTGGAAGTGGCACCAGCTGTCCTAATCATTCATTTAGAGCAGATGCTGGCTTAATGGAGCCCCTTAAATGTTGGAGTTTAGAATGTGTATCCTTAGATAGAGCCAAGTAATTCTACCCACTTCAGAAATGTGTGTTTGTGTGTACATGTATATATATTCCAAGGTACTTGATTTTTTCCTAAGTGGAGGGGGGAAGTTGTCCTATATTGTTTGCTGAGCTATTTTGTTGAAAGGTAAGAGAGAAATTAGAGTGATGTGTAATTTCTAAATACATTTTAAAATAAATAGTACACATAACATATATGATAGTGTATGTGCATGTCCAGCAAAACATTTGGAGAAAATATTTGCAAACAAAGCAGGATTAAAAAAAAAAAAAACACTCTAAAAATGAAATATTCACTAATGAAAATAGATGATATTGTTGGGGATTTACTTTAAAATTATGGAGGAGGTAGTAAGTGTGGAGGGAGTGGGGAGGACCTGTTTGGGGTAGAAGTTAAACAGGAGTGGCCATGAGTTGATAATTGTTGAAGCTCGTGGGTGCTGGGTATGTGGGGTTTAGTTTGCTGTCCTCTCTACTTTTGTATGTTTGGGATTTTCTATACTAGAAAGTGGTTTAATGCCATTATAAAAAAATATAGCAATTGCCACAATTTTTAGGGCTTAAGAACCTTTTTAGGTGTGAATGACTTTTTAGAGACCTTTGCTATGACACACACTATAAAGCTCGAAGGATGATTTGCATTGATACGTTTTTAAAAAATATGTCATTATAATTGTATATGAAGACCTGAGACTTGTTGGTGCTGAAGTAACTGTAGCAAATGAATGTAGAGTGATATAATATGGCTGGTGGTTGTATATTTATTTGTGTATACCAAAACATATTCTTGTAATATGATTTTAAATAGGTCATTCTTTGTAACACATGAATTTTTAAATATTATTTGTTAAAATGCAAAGTATGGTAATATAGTACTAACATGCTACTGTTTTTCTTTCTAGAGTATGTTTGTTTCACTTTAGATACATGGGGAAAAGAAACATAGCAAGGTAATTCCCATAGCAGTGCAATTCCCTCTTTTTTTCTTCTCTTCCAACAGAGGGCAGTCTTAATCATGCCATGCAAAACCTAGATGCTTCCTTTTGAGCTAGCCTGAAGATACGCATGATTTATTTAATGCTTCTCAACTTAAAGTTGAAATTAACCTGATGTGAAGTGTAACATTTTTTTAAGTTTCCCAAAGGGTAATGGTTAGACTGATGTGCACCGTTTCCGGTCTAATCCTAGAACAGATGCTTGTCTCTTCTGAAGGATGTGAGAAAAGACTAGATCCAGGGGAAGGCAGGAAATTGTCAAGTGAGGACAACTGTCAGTTGTGTCCTTTTGTCTACAACCTATCAATATTCACCTCAGTTAGTAATGTAAACAGAAATCCCAAACAGTAATTGCAACATGCATTATATATTATTTCTTTCTTCTTTTTGCTGTGTAAGTCTTAGTGAAATAAATACTTTAGAAAATGTTTGTGGGACCCTAAGGAAAAGATTACTTGCTTATTTTGATAAGATATATTTCAGAGGTAGAGTTAGACATTAAAGGATCTTAAATAGAATTATTTTCCTTATGAAAGTAAATTTCATGGCACTTCCAAAAACTAAAGAGGCAGTTTGAAAGAAAGTGAAAGTCACTCAGTCATATCCAACTCTTTGCAGTCCATGGCATTCTCTAGGCCAGAATACTGGAATGGGTAGCCTGTCCCTTCTCCAGGGCATCTTCCTGACCCAGGAATTGAACCAGGATCTCCTGCATTGCAGGCATATTCTTTACCAACTGAGCTATGAGGGAAGCCCAAGGAGGTGGTTTGGATTAGGTTTATTGCTGAGACTCTGGGACATACTAATAATTCAGGTGACGATTTTTGTTGTCTTCCCAGCACTGGGAGCTGGTTGGGAACTGGTATGGTAACTACCATCATGAACCTTAACCTCTAAGATGCTGGTGACCTGCCTTCTGTGTTTACTAGAGGATGGAAAAACTTCTTTCTCAGTCCCTGCATTACCTAGTTGTTAATTTTTTTAATGAAACCCTAAAATTAAAGGAAAACAAAATAAAAAATGTGCAAATAGACATCTTTGTAGAGTAAAAAATTCTGATCCAAGTTTAACTCCAATCCAGGAACAGGTGCTCATTCTTAAATATCTGACTCCAGGAAACCACCCCCTGCCATGTCAACTCTTGAGTGTCCCTCTCATTGTTTTCTCTGACTCTTGCCCTTCCTTATCTCCTGAGATAAAGATGGAATCTTATTGCAGTATTGTCCACTCTGATATATTATCCACTCTCTGATATTTTTGAGGAGAGGAAGGGAAGTAAGAAACTCTCTCTAAATTCCTTACTTGCATTCTTGTAGTATAAGGTATTTTAAATATACCGTAAGCATTATACAATTCTCAGTGACGTCTCATTTAAGCCACATAATAATTGGTAGAATACTGAGCGTAGCACAGTGTTTATGTGAAAACCTAGTCATTTATTAGTTTAAAAAATGTAACATTGAGATACAGTATTAGAGTAATCCATTTCCTAACTTTAACATTTATTTTAGGGTGCATGATGCCTGGCTGTCAAAACACTTTGGAGTAGACCGAAAATCACAAACCATGCCAGCTCTCCGAAACAGATCAGGAATAATGCAGGCCCGGCTTCAGCATCTTAGTAGCCTGGAAAGTTCATTTACACTTAATCACAGTAAGTGCAGAATGTGGGTAGGGTACCCATTTGAAACAGATGTTAATACTATTTAACCTAAATCACCAGTACAGCTGGACATCATTTCACATCTCAGTTTCTGTACAGTCATTTCATCATATGTGAATATAATATCAAATATGCATGCATTGTTTTTAGCAATTTTAGTTAATAGTGAGTTCTTAGTTTAATATGAAGGAAATTAATTTTCTCATTGAATTATTATTCTTGTATTATTTTACATTCAATATCTTTTATCCATACTTTAATGTAAATAATGACATTTGAATATAATAGTATATATAATATTTGTTTAGAGTGACTGTTGTTCATTCAGTGATTATTAAGGGATTGCCCATGCTGAGCTGTCTGCAGAGGTCAGAGCACTGTAAATACTATTTTGACAAAGACGTATTTCACACAGGTTGAAATATTGACAAGTTCAGTAGGAAGCTAGAGGGTTATATACATGAAAGCTATTCTCTGAAAGCAAATCTTAATAAAAAGTCAAAGAGTGAGACAATGTTCATTACCAGACAGTCCTTTAGAGGTTGCATAAGAGGAAGCATGCAGAACTGGCTCTGCCATGAGGACTAATCATAAACACAAATGTCTTGAGCAGATGGATGCTGAGCTGCTAGACTCAGGACCTTTCAAAAAAAATGGGAGTGGTACAGCCTTCAGCTTTGCTCTTTGTCTCTTGTAACAATGTATTGAAGCTGTGTCTTTCAGTTGGCCCAGATGCTTTGTTTTCCTTCTGATTTAGAAACAAGTCTCACACCATTGGCGTCATCGAAAACATCAGGCCATAGGGAACCCCTGTACATAACATAGCTGCTTTTCTATGAGTTTCTCATTTTTGCCCATATAATTAGCAGCACAGCCTAAAATGCCTCCCACGTTATTTCTTAGGTACATACCTAGATCATCACTCACATCTTGTTTACAAGGAAGTAGGCACCTATTTATTTGTTACAGAGCTGCTGATACAGAGCTGAAGTAAAAAATAGCAGAATTGATTAACCCAGATGGTATTTGATTAAGGAGTAAATACAGCAAAACTCATTAAGTCTGCAGGTACTGAGAGCCTGGTGTCTTTTTGCTTGTCTCTCTCTCTGAGTCTTTGGGAGAGAAAATCATTCAAAACTGTTATGTGAATCCCTGTGTCATACAGTTTTAATTTCCTTTTTTTTTTTTTTTTTTTAAATCTCAGGTTCTACAACAACTGAAGCAAACATTTTCCATCAGGCACTTCTTGAAGGAAATACTGCTATGGAAGTTTCCCTAACAGTATAGATACCATATCATTTTTCACTCAGTGTTTCAAGGTAAAAATGAAAAGTTAGAATTTAGTCAGTATCATTGCAAAGAAAATACACAAAAATTAACTAGGCAGATGAAGCTTAGTACAGTAGAAGAGCCCCCAGTAAGAAGTCAGGAAACTTGGGTGGCAGACCTAGTGTGACCTCAAGAAATTATCGAGACTCATCCTTAAAATGAGAGAGTTGGACTGTTAATAATTTGTTCCTTATTCTCCTTCTCTGTTATTTTTGTGTTTAAAAACAGGGTTTTTTTCATACTTTTATGAAAATATCCAGTCATTTTTAGCCCAAATTATGATTGAGTCCGTTTATCCAAATACCTGGTGAAATAGGTGTCTTGTGAAGCCAGAAGATGTCCAGGCAGGCTGGCTGGCTGGCTTCCCTTGTCAGGTGCTTATTGGTTTTACTCAGATGCTTGCCTCTCAGTAGAAATCATCATTGCTATGACTAAAAAATAGAAGAAGAAATTGAAAGCAGTTATCTTGCAGGATTGTTGAAGGTGTACAATGAGATCATGGATGTTAGAGAGCTTTGAATAAACACTATATAACTATGTGCATTGCTTAGTTGCTCAGTCGTGTCTGATTCTTTGGGACCACATAGACTGTAGCCCAACAGGCTCCTCTGTCCCTGGGATTCTCCAGGCAAGAATGCTGCAGTGGGTTGCCATTTCCTCCTCCAGGGGATCTTCTCAACTGAGAGGTTGAACCCAGGTTTCCTGAATTGCAGGAGGTTTCTTTACTCGCTGAGCTACCAGGGGAGCCCATATAATCATAATGTGAGGTAACAGTAGCAGGAGAAGTCAAAAGTGAAAACTCTTGCTGGCTTTTCATCTGAGTTACACAGATATTTTTTTCTTTTCTTTCCCCTTCTCAAAGTAATTCAGTTAATTGCTCAGGCCTCCAGATTTACTATGGAAACCAGGACTGTGCTTTCAAAGAGGCTTATAAGGGAAAACTAAATTAGATACTAATCAGAAATAAGCTACAGTATCTTTATATGAAGTATTAACTTTGTTCTGATTAAAATGCAACCCAAATTCATTTTTTATTATGCCAGTAAATCAGACATTTGGTTTCATGGTTTGCATTGTATTTCTTCCTCCTGTTCAGACATTTTTTATTTATGTAACATACATCTCTTGGTAGATGACAGGCACTATCCTAAGTGATTTAGAAATATTAGCTCATTTTTTATTGTGGACTGGAGGTAGAAAAGGGAACTGCAGATGGGCACCACAGATCTTTTTGAGATGATGGGAATGACTAGATTGTAATAAATGGACAACTCCGTAAATTTACTAGAAGTAATTGAATGATAAATTTAAAATAGGTAAATCTTGTTGTATGTAAATTAAACCTCAATCAGAATAAAAGTACAAATGAGAACTGACCTTTAATTCTCACACTAGCTTCGCGATGTAGATGCTGTTATTTTTCCCATTAAAATTTTTTTTTTTACTTACGTAGCTCCATGGGTCTTAGTTGCAGCACAGGGTCTTTGATCTTCTCGGGATGCAGGATCTTTTCACTGTGGCATGCAAACTCTTAGTTGCAGCATGTGGGATCTAGTTGCTTGACTATGGTTTGAACCTAGGCCCCTCACAATGCCAGTGCGGAGTCTTAACCAATGGACCGCCAGGGAAGTCTCTGTTTTTCCCATTTTAAAGTCAGAGAAGTGAAGCTCACAGGGAGCTTAATGTCATATAGCTAGATGGTAGCAGATCAGGATTCAGATCTTGCCAATTATCATGAGCCCATGCTTCTAAACACTATCCCATTTTTAAAAAAAAGTAGACTATGAAAATAGCCAGAAAGATGGAGCACCATTCCGGGATTCTGTCTATCATCGTTACCAATAAATCTGTTACAAGTTGCATATTGTTTTGTTTTTTTTTTTTTTTTAGATCTCATTCTAATTTTTTTTTTAATTAAAGGATAATTGCTTTACAGACAGAGAAGGCAATGGCACCCCACTCCAATACTCTTGCCTGGAAAATCCCATGGATGGAGGAGCCTGGTAGGCTGCAGTCCATGGGGCCGCTAAAAGTCAGTGACGACTGAAGGACTTCACTTTCAGTATTCACTTTCATGCATTGGATGAGGAAATGGCAACCCACTCCAGTTTTCTTGCCTGGAGAATCCCAGGGATGGGGGAGCTTGGTGGGCTGCCGTCTATGGAGTCACACAGAGTTGGACACGACTGAAGCAACCTAGCAGCAGCAGCGGCTTTACAGATTTTTGTCATTTTCTATCAAACTTCAACATGAATCAGCCATAGGTATACATATATCCCCTCCCTTTAGAAACTCCCTCCCATTTCCCACCCCATCCCACCCCTCTAGGTTGATACAGAGCCCCTGTTTGAGTTTCCTGAGACAACAGCAAATTCCTGTTGGCTGTCTTCTTTAGATATGGTAATGTACGTTTCCGTGTTACTCTCATACATCTCACCCTATCCTCCCCTCCTCCCAGATCCATAAGTCTATTCTCCTTGTCTGTTTCTCCATGCTGCCCTGCAAATAAATTTTTCAGTATCATTTTTCTAGATTCTGTATATATGTGTCAGTATACGATATTTATCTTTCTTTTTTTGACTTACTTCACTCTGTGTAATAGGGTCTAGGTTCATCCACCTCATCAGAGCTGACTCAAATGTGTTGCTTTTTATGGCTGAGTAATATTCCATTGTGTATATGTACGACAACTTCTTTATCCATTCATCTGTCGATGGACATCTAGGTTGCTTCCATGTTCTAGGTATTGTAAAGAGTGCTGCAGTGGACAATGGGATACATGCATTTTTTTCAGTTTTGGTTTCCTCAGGGTATATGCCTAAGAGTGGGACTGCTGGGTCATATGGCAGTTTTATTTCTAGTTTTTAAAGGAATCTCCATATCGTCTGCCATAGTGGCTGTATCAATCTACATTCCCGCCAACAGTGCAAGGGCATTCCCTTTTCTCCACATGCTCTCCGGCATTCATTGTTTGTAGACTTTTTGATGATGGCCATTCTGACCGGTATGAGGTGATACCTCATTGTAGTTTTGATTTGCATTTCTCTAATAATGAGCAATGTTGAGTATCTTTTCATGTGTTTGTTAGCCATCTGTATGTCTTCTTTGGAGAAATGTCTGTTTTGCTCTTTTCCCCACTTTTTGATTGGGTTGTTTGTTTTTCTGGTATTGAGTTGTATGCGCTACTTGTATATTTTGGAAATTAATCCTGTGTCTGTTGTTTTATTTGCTATTTTTTTCTCCCATTCTGAGGGTTGTCTTTTCACCTTCCTTATAGTACCCTTTGCTGTGCAAAGGCTTTTAAGTTTAATCAGGTCCCACTTGTTTACTTTTGTTTTTATTTCCAGTACTCTAGGAGGTGGGTCATAAAGGATCTGGCTTTGATTTATGTCATCGAGTGTTCTGCCTATGTTTTCCTCTAAGAGTTGTATAGTTTCTGGCCTTACATTTAGGTCTTTAATCCATTTTGAGTTTATCTTTGTGTGTGCTGTTAGGAAGTGTTCTAATTTCATTCTTTTACATGTAGCTGTTCAATTTTCCCAGCACCATTCATTGAAGAGGCTGTCTCTGCCATTGTATATTCTTGCCTCCTTTGTCAGAAATAAGATACCCATAGGTGCATGGGTTTATTTCTGGGATTTCTATCTTGTTCCATTGGTCTATATTTCTGTTTTTCTACCAGTAACATACTGTCTCGATGACTGCAGCTTTGTAATATAATTTGAAATCAGGAAAGTTGATGCCTCCAATTCTGTTCTTCTTTCTCAGTATTGCTTTGGCTATTCAGGGTGTTATGTGTTTCCATAGGAATGGTGAAATATTTTGTTCTAGTTCTGTGAAAAGTGCCATTGGTCATTTGATAGGGATCACACTGAATCTATAGATTGCATTTGGTAGTATAGTCATTTTCACAATATTGATTCCTCCTTCCCAGGAACATGGAATATCCTTCCATCTGTTTATGTCGTCTTTGATTTCTTTCATCAGTGTCTTATAATTTTCTGTGTACAGTTCTTTTGCTTCCTTAGGTAGTTTATTCCTAGATATTTAATTCTTTCTGTTGCAATGGTGAATGGGATTAATTCCTTAATTTCTTTTTCTGATTTTTCGTTGTTAGTATATAGAAATGCAAGTGATTTCTGAGTACTGATTTTGTATCCTGCAACTTTGCTAAATTCACTTATTAGGTCTATTAATTTTCTGATAGTATCTTTCGGGTTTTCTATCTACATTATCATGTCATCTGCAAACAGTGAGAGCTTTACTTCTTCTTTTCCATCTGGATTCCTTTTATTTCTTTTTCTTCTGTGACTGCTGTAGCTACGACTTCCAAAACTATGTTGACTAGTGGTGAATTTGTTCCTCATCTTAGGGGGAATGTTTTCAGTTTTTCACCATTGAGAATGATGTTTACTGTAGTTTTATCTTATATGACCTTGAAAAGAAGAGAAGTGAAAAACAAAGGAGAAAAGGAAAGATATAAACTTCTGAATGCAGAGTTCCAAAGAATAGCAAGAAGAGATAAGAAAGGCTTCTTCAGCGATCAATGCAAAGAAATAGAGGAAAACAACAGAATGGGAAAGACTAGAGATCTCTTCAAGAAAATCAGAGATACCAAAGGAATATTTCATGCAAAGATGGGCTCGATAAAGGACATAAACGATATGGACCTAACAGAAGCAGAAGATATTAAGAAGAGATGGCAAGAATACACAGAAGAACTGTACAAAAAAGATCTTCATGACCCAGATAATCACGATGGTGTGATCACTGACTTAGCACCAGACATCCTGGAATGTGAAGTCAAGTGGGCCTTAGAAAGCATCACTACGAACAAAGCTAGTGGAGGTGACAGAATTCCAGTTGAGCTATTCCAAATTCTGAAAGATGATGCTGTGAAAGTGCTACACTCAATATGCCAGCAAATTTGGAAAACTCAGCAGTGGCCACAGGACTGGAAAAGGTCAGTTTTCATTCCAATCCCAAAGAAAAGCAATGCCAAAGAATGCTCAAACTACTGCACAATTGCACTCATCTCACACGCTAGTAAAGTAATGCTCAAAATTCTCCAAGCCAGGCTTCAGCAATACGTGAAACGTGAACTTCCTGATGTTCAAGCTGGTTTTAGAAAAGGCAGAGGAACCAGAGATCAAATTGCCAACATCTGCTGGATCATGGAAAAAGCAAGAGAGTTCCAGAAAAGCATCTATTTCTGCATTATTGACTATGCCAAAGCCTTTGACTGTGTGGATCACAATAAACTGTGGAAAATTCTGAAAGAGATGGAAATAGCAGACCACCTGATCTGCTTCTTGAGAAATTTGTATGCAGGTCAGGAAGCAACAGTTAGAACTGGACATGGAACTACAGACTGGTTCCAAATAGGAAAAGGAGTACGTCAAGGCTGTATATTGTCACCCTGCTTATTTAACTTATATGCAGCGTACATCATGAGAAACACTGGACTGGAAGAAACACAAGCTGGAATCAAGATTGCCGGGAGAAATATCAATAACCTCAGATGTGCAGATGACACCACCCTTATGGCAGAAAGTGAAGAGAAACTAAAAAGCCTCTTGATAAAAGTGAAAGAGGAGAGTGAAAATGTAGGCTTAAAGCTCAACATTCAGGAAACGAAGATCATGGCATCCAGTCCCACCACTTCATGGGAAATAGATGGGGAAACAGTGGAAACAGTGTCAGACTTCATTTTTCTGGGCTCCAAAATCACTGCAGATGGTGACTGCAGCCATGAAATTAAAAGACGCTTACTCCTTGGAAGGCAAGTTATGACCAACCTAGATAGCATATTAAAAAGCAGAGAAATTATTTTGCCAACAAATCTAGTCAAGGCTATGGTTTTTCCTGTGGTCATGTATGGATGTGAGAGTTGGACTGTGAAGAAGGCTGAGCGCCAAAGAATTGATGCTTTTGAACTGTTGGAGAAGACTCTTGAGAGTCCCTTGGACTGCAAGGAGATCCAACCAGTCCATTCTGAAGGAGATCAGCCCTGGGATTTCTTTGGAAGGAATGATGCTAAAGCTGAAACTCCAGTACTTTGGCCACCTCATGTGAAGAGTTGACTCACTGGAAAAGACTCTGATGCTGGGAGGGATTGGGGGCAAGAGGAGAAGGGGATGACAGAGGATGAGATGGCTGGATGGCATCACTAAATCAATGGACGTGAGTCTGAGTGAACTCCGGGAGTTGGTGATGGACAGGGAGGCCTGGCGTGCTGCGATTCATGGGGTCGCAAAGAGTCGGACACGACTGAGCGACTCTCTGATCTGATCTGATTTGATGTTGAGGTAGGTTCATTCTATGCCCATTTTTCTAAGAGTTTTAATCATAAATGGGTGCTGAATTTTGTCAAAGGGTTTTTCTGCATCTATTCAGATTATACAGTTTCTATCTTTCCATTGGTTAATATGGCGTATCACATTAATTCATTTGCCTATGTTGATGAATCCTTGCATCCCTGGAATAAACCCAACTTCATCATGGTCTATGAGCTTTTTAATGTGTTATTGAATTCTGTTTGCTAAAATTTTGTTGAGGATTTTTGAATCTATGTTCATCAGTGTTATTGGCCTGTCGTTTTCTTTTTTGGTGTTGTCTTTGGTTTTGGTATCATGGTGATGGTGGCCTCATAGAATGAGTTTGGAAGTGTTCCTTTTCTGCAAGTGTTTTTTTTGTTTTTTTTCTCTGCAAGTTTTTGAAAGAGTTTTACAAAGATAAACATTAGCTCTTCTCTAAATGTTTGATAGAGTTCTCCTGTGAAGCCATCAGGTCCTGGGCTTTTGTTTTTTGGGAGATTTTTGATCACATTTTCAATTTCAGTGCTTGTAATTGGGCTGTTCATAATATCTCTTTCTTCCTGGTTCAGTCATGGAAGACTGAACTTTTCTATGAATCTGTCCTTTTCTTCCAGTTTATCCATTTTATTGCCATATACTTGTTTGTAATAGTCTCTTATAATCCTTTGTATTTCTGCATCATGTGTTGTAACCTCTGCATTTATAACTTTGTTGATTTGATTCTTCTCTCTTTTTTTCTTAATGAGTCTGGCTAAGGGTTTGTCAATTTTGTTGATCTTCTCAAAGAACCAGCTTTTCGTTTTATTAATCCTTATTATTGTTTCTTTCCTTTCTTTTTCATTTATTTCTGCTCAGATCTTTTGATTTCTTTCCTTCTACTAATTTTCAGTTTTTTTGTTCTTTTTCCAGTTGTTTTAGGTGTAAAGTTAGGTTGTCTGTTCAATGTTTTTCTTGTTTCTTGAGGTAGGATTGTATTGTTATCAACTTCCCTCTTAGAACTGCTTTTGCTGCATCCCGTTTTGAGTTGTCGTGTTTTCATTGTCATTTTTTTCTGAAATTTTTTGATTTCCCTTTTGATTTCTTCAGTAACCTGTTGGTTCTTTAGAAACATGTTGTTCAATCTCCAGCTGTTTGTGTTTCTTACAGTTTTTTTCTTGTGAAATAACCTCATCTCATCTCATAGCGTGGTCAGAAAAGATGCTTGATATTATTTCAATTTTCTTAAATTTACTGAGGTTTCATTTGTGACCCGAGATGTGGTCAAATCCTGGAGAATATTCCATGTGCACTTGAGAAAAAGGTGTATTCTGCATTTGGATGGAATGTCCTGAAGATATCAATGAGACCCATTTCATCTAATGTATCATTTAAGACTTGTGTTTCATTATTAATTTTCTGTTTTGATGATCTGTCCATTGGTGTGAGTGGGGTGTTAGTCTCCTACTATTATTGTGTTACTGTCAAATTCTCCTTTTCTGTCCGTTAGTGCTTATCTTATGTATTGAGGTGCTCCTATGTTGGGTGCATAGATGTTTACAATTGTTATGTCTTCCTGTTGGATTGATCCCTTGATCATTATGTAGTGTCCTTCCTTATCTCTTGTAATATTCTTTATCCTAAGGTCTACTTTGTCTAATATGAGGATTGCTACCCCAGCTTTCTTTTGCTTTCCATTTCCATGGAATATATTTTTCCATCCTCTCACTTTCAGTCTATATGTGTCTTTAGGTGTGAAGTGGGTTTCTTGTAGACAGCATATACATGAGTCTTGTTTTTGTATCCATTCGGCTAGTCTGTCTTTTGGTTGGAGCATTTAAATCGTTTGCACTTAAAGTAATTATTGATATATTCCTAACGCCGTTGTCTTAATTGTTTGGGGTTTGTTTTTGTAGATCTTTTTCTTCTCGTGTATTTCCTGAGTATATAGTCCCTGTAACATTTGTTGTAAAGCTGGTTTGATGGTACTGAATTCTCTTAACTTTTGCTTGTTTGAAAAGTTTTTGATTTCTCCATTAATTTTGAATGAGATCCTTGCCAGGTAGAGTAATCTTGGTTGTAGATTTTTCCATTTCATTACTACCGGGGTCCAGCCCCCATTGGATCCAGGGATTCTCTCAGGATGATGGCATTGGCAATAAGGAAAGTAAAGAGAGAAAGAGGCTTGATCTTCTTTGGTTTACACAGAAAGCCAATAAAGTTCCTGACATGGAACTTGCTCTGTTCACAGAGGCCGCAGGTGCCCTTTCAGAGGGGTGAGGATGCAGGATGCCCTCTCCCTGGTGAAGACACAGGGCGCCTTCCCGATCGGGTCTTAGAAGCCCAGGCGAAAAAGTGAACAGAGAGCCCTTGTGCTCCAAGTAGTCATCCGGAAAGAAGAACAGAGAGAGAAAAGGAGAGAAAAGGACAAAAAGAATGACATGGGGAGACCAAGCTCTGATGAAGCCGGGTCTGCAGTTTTATTTTGAAAAGCAGCTTTTATACCCTAAGTTACACATTTCCAGAAGTGAAAGATACAAAGTCATGCAGAGTCAGCTCAACATTACATCAGTTTCACCTTTATCAAAACCAGGACATTTTCTGCATAGCTTTTCATAAACAAGGGTCTTATGTTGTGTACATCATCTTCTGGCCCTGTGGCCTGTTAACATTTTGTAAGTCTTTCTTGATAAAGGTTGGTCACCCAGAAAACCTGCTTTCCCTTTATCTTTCCAGTCTGCAGTCTGCCTCAGGAAACAGAGCTACATTCTTATGGATCAAGGGTGCAGTGGGTTACAACAAAGAAAGAACTTACTAACTCAAGGGTTTTATGTTGCTAATGCCAAGGCTACTGCTTGTTTTTCTTGCATACCAACTATACTTGCTAATGCACTCCCAGACGCACATTGGGTAAAGGACAAGGAAACTCGGTAGCAAACATTGGCTCAACAATGCAGTATTATTCTAATAAAGCTTTTTTATTGCTCGAAGGTTATGCTTGGGGTGTTGTGAACAATCATGTGTGTTAGTTGCAACAGTGTGGATAAACCTGCCGTAACAGAGGGGTTAAAGTAAAAATGCTCCTTTCAAGTCCAGGAGACTTATTAACTAGAGCCCTAAGTTGATTTTTTTTTTTTCTCAGAGAAAGGTGGTCAGGGATAGCCCCCTGTAAATGTCATAAGAGTTGGTGAAAGGCATAATATAACAAACAGTAGACAGACAGATTTTGGTTTCGGGGTCGATGCTCGAGCAGGTCCAGGGAGTCCCTCAAGTCCTGTTCTGCCTTTGCCTGCCAGGTCCTCTCCACATGGCCTTTGTCCTGGGTGGGATCTCCCGTGGTGGCTCCCGGCACAGTACTTTAAATATATTGTGCCATTCCCTTCTGGCCTGCACAGTTTCTGCTGAAAGATCAGCTGTTAAACTTATGGAGTTTCCCTGTATGTTACTTGTTGCTTCTCCCTTGCTGCTTTTAATATTCTTTCTTTGTGTTTAGTCTTTGTTAGTTTGATTCGTATGTGTCTTGGCATGTTTCTCCTTGGGTTTATCCTGTATGGGACTCTTTGCACCTCTTGGACTTGATTGGCCATTTCCTTTTCCATGTTGTGGAAAGTTTCAATTATAATCTTTTAACAACTTTTCTCATACCCTTTCTTTTTCTCTTCTTCTGGGACCCCCATAATTCTAATGTTGGTGCATTTAATATTGTCCCAGAGGTCTCTGAGACTATCCTCAGTTCTTTTCATTCTTTTTACTTTAATCTGCTCTTCATCAGTTATTTCCACCTCTTTATCTTCCAGCTAACTGATCCCTTCTTCTGCTTCAGATATTCTGCTATTAATTCCTTCTAGAGTATTTTTAATTTCAGTAATTGTGTCGTTTGTCTTTGTATATTTATTCTTTAATTCTTCTAGGTCTTTGTTAGTTGATTCTTGCATTTTCTCCATTCTATTCTCAAGGTTTTTGATCATCTTTAGTATCATTATTCTGAATTCTTTTTCAGGTAGTTTGCCTATTTCCTCTTCGTTTATTTGGACTTTCTGTGTTTCTAGTTTGTTCCTTCATCTGTGCATTTTTTCTCTGCCTTTTCATTATTTTCTCTTCACCTTATGGTGTTTGAGGTCTCCTTTTCCCAGGCTTCAAGGTTGAGTTCTTTCTTCCTTTTGGTCTGCCCTCCTAAAGTTGGTCCAGTGGTTTGTGTAATCTTCATATAGGTTGAAATTTGTGCTGAGTATTTTTTTGTTTGTTTGTTTGTTTTTCCTTTCTTGGGCAAGGCTGAATGAGGTTGGAATCCTGCTGCTGCTGATTTGGTTTGTAGTTTTGTTTTGTTTGTGGGGATGAAGCACCCTGCACAGGGTGTTACTAGTGTTGGGTGATGCTGGGTCTTGTATTCAAGTGCTTTCCTTTGTGGGATTTCTCACCATTTGATACTACCTAGGGTTAGTTCTCTGGTCGTCTAGGGCCTTGGAGTCACTGCTCCCACTCCAAAGGCTCAGGACTTGATGTCTGGTAAGGAGTGAAGATTTCACAAGTGATTTGTTATGGCATTCAGTTCAGTTCAGTCGCTCAGTCGTGTCCGACTCTTTGCAACCCCATGAATCCCAGCACACAAGGCTTCCCTGTCCATCACCAACTCCCGGAGTTCACTCAGACTCACGTCCATTGATTTAGTGATGCCATCCAGCCATCTCATCCTCTGTCATCCCCTTCTCCTCCTGCCCCCAACCCCTCCCAGCATCAGAGTCTTTTCCATTGAGTCAACTCTTCGCATGAGGTGGCCAAAGTACTGGAGTTTCAGCTTTAGCATCATTCCTTCCAAAGAAATCCCAGGGCTGATCTCCTTCAGAATGGACTGGTTGGATCTCCTTGCAGCTCAAGGGACTCTCAAGAGTCTTCTCCAACACCACAGTTCAAAAGCATCAATTCTTCGGCACTCAGCTTCCTTCACAGTCTAACTCTCACAGCCATACATGACCACTGGAAAGACCATAGCCTTGACTAGACGAACCTTTGTTGGCAAAGTAATGTCTCTGCTTTTCAATATGCTGTCTAGGTTGGTCATAACTTTTCTTCCAAGGAGTAAGCGTCTTTTAATTTCATGGCTGCAGTCACCATCTGCAGTGATTTTGGAGCCCCAAAAAATAAAGTCTGACACTGTTCCCACTGTTTCCCCATCTATTTCCCATGAAGTGATGGGACCAGATGCCATGATCTTCGTTTCCTGAATGTTGAGCTTTAAGCCTACATTTTCACTCTCCTCTTTCACTTTCATCAAGAGGCTTTTTAGTTCCTCTTCACTTTCTGCCATAAGGGTGGTGTCATCTGCATATATGAGGTTATTGATATTTCTCCCAGCAATCTTGATTCCTGCTTGTGCTTCTTCCAGCCCAGCGTTTCTCATGATGTACTCTGCATAGAAGTTAAATAAGCAGGTTATGGAATTAAGTGAGATAAAACAAATATCCAAGAATGAGCAACCAAAGATGAAACTCAGACAAATTGCAGTTACAAAATGAGGCAAATATTAATTAAAACAATGGAATATACACATATATACCCATAAGCAAAATCAAAACAGTCCAACGAAAACAAAGTACAATAGATTGACCCGTCCAACAAAGGAAATCAAAAATTTATGTACCAGTGAAGAAAAAAACTGGAGCACATGTACACCCTTGGCTGATTCATGTTAATGTATGGCAAAACAACTACAATATTTTAAAGTAATTAGCCTCCAAGTGAAATAAATAAATTTTAAAAATAAATAAATAAAAATAGCTTTAAAAAATTAAAAAGAAAATACTAACTAAAGCAAAAACTGCAAAACAAAACTAAAGCAAGCTTCCAAGTGGGGAATAACCAATGAAAACAAAACTAACACATATGTTGAGAGGGAAGGAATGAAAGACTAGATATACAAAATTAAATAGAGGTAAATAAAGAAGTTTTATATACATTAAAGATTAACTGCAAAGGGAGAAGAACTTTAGGAAAAGCAAATAAAGGAATAATTTTAGGAAAAACAATAATAGGTTTAAAAAATTAAAATTAAAGAATAAAGAAGAGAAAAGGAAGAGGAAAGGGAAAAAAAAAAAAGGAAAACTTCACAGGACTGCAAAAGCCCAACATAGAAGCAAAGGTGTTTTATAACAACAAAAGGTGTTATTAAAAAAAAAAAAAAAAAAACAAACCTCAAACGTTTAATTAGATTTCATAGTGCCAATAAAATCAATAACTACAACATTGGGGGAAGGAATAAAAAAGGAAAAGAAAAGAAAAAAATCCAAAAGAAACTCCAGAACAATTCAAAACATAAGAATAATAAATGTTTCTCTTGAGCCACTGCTGTCAGAGTCCTTTTCCTTGCTGGGAGTCACAGTCCACCTCACCTCCCTAGGGTGCCCCCAACACCGTGCTGGTCTCTGGACCTGCTGTGGAGGTAGCTCAGATTCTAATCTGGTCCTACTCCTGTGTGTTCTTGCCTCCAGTGTACACAGCTATCAGAACTAGTGCATTTTTTTTTTTTTTTTTTGCGGGAGCTCTTATTTTCCTTTTATATATTCTGTAGACACAGAGTCTGCCAAGTTGATTGTGTGGATTTAGTCTGCAGCTTGTAGAGCTGGTGGGAAGGTTTTGGCTCAGCCCGGGGTTTCAATTGTGATTTTATTTCCACCTCTGCCTGTGGGTCATCCACTGGGGTTTGCTCCTGAGGCTGCCCTGGAGGATTTGGGTTCTGCCCCAGTGATGGCCAGTTGTGGAGGTAGTACAGCTGCTTGGGTTGCAGGGGTTCTGGAAGCACCAGGTACTCAGGGGAGTTGGTGGCTAGGGCAGCAGGAAATATAGTGCTCTAGAAGGATATGGCAACCAGTATTAGCCAATACACTCCAATATTCTTGTCTGGAGAATCCCCCGACAGAGAAGCCTGGTAGGCCACCTACCACAGGGTTGCAAAGAGCTGGAAACAACTGAAGTGATCCCACATGCATAGACGGAAGACTTTTTTTTTTTTGCTTGTGGTAGATCTGCCCCAGTGAGGGTTGAGCGTGAAGGAAATGCAGCTACTTGGGTTGCGGGGACCCTGGTGGCGCCAAGGGTGCAAGGACATGGACTGTCTCAGCCGCAGAATTTATGGCCCTATCAGAGTCTTTTTTTCAAGCCTCTGGTAGCTAGTGATCAGAAGGCCTCTTTGGCTCTTCTTTCTCCATAGATCTGCCCATTCAGGCACTTAGAGGGCCCCCTTGCCTGTGGTCCTTCTCTGTTGTTCCACACATCAGCACATAGAGGGCCCCCCTGGCTGGGGTCTTATTCTATAGATTGGTGTGTCAGGCACTTAAAGGGGCACCCTGGGTGGGGTCCTACTCTGTAGTTCTGTGCATCAGGCACCTGATGGGCCAGCCTCTCTATTGTTCCGCAGCTGATCCGGGCCTGTAGGGAGAGAGGCTATTTGATGGCTCCACCCACTATGCATGACTCAGCAGTATCACCTTGCTTCCATGGCTCCCTGGCTTTCCTCCACAGGCATTTCACACCACAGTCTCCTCGCTCACATCCCCTTGGTCCATCTCTCTGCAGTCAACAGCAGCCCTCACCCTGGGAATGCTCCATAATCTCTACGCTCCAGCTCCCAGCTGCTTAGCCTTCTAGGGGACTGCGTCCTTGTCCGGGGTACGTATGGCTGCAGCAAGGACTGTCTGATTCTCATTCCATTTAGGCTGTCATACATTAGCTGTTTCACCCTCAGCATGAAATGTTTCTCCTCTGACTCAGACAATTGCCCCGATGTGGGGATCAGACCCCTGCTTCAGTTCCCCCCATCTGCCAAGGGCATGTCCAGTCTTAGTAACATTCCTGTTTCTCCCCCTAGTTCCTTCGTCCTACTGAGTTTTTGCATGGTTCTATATATTCTTTTCTGCTGGTCAGGTACTCCTGTTGACTCTGAGCTGGTGTTCTGCATGCACTTCTGTATCTGAAGGTGTATTCCTGATGTATCCATGGAGGGAGATGTACTCCTAGTCCACCTACTCCTCCGCCATCTTGTTCTCCACTCGAACTATCATTTCTTAAAATGTAATGGCTATTCAACTGATATGATGATGATGATGATGATAGTGAGCTTGAGATTCTTCATACACATGGCTAGGGGAAGATTTCTTTGGTTGTTTTGAAGCTGACCAGATCAGGTTCAGAGGATGTCCTGATGCTCATTGCCTTTGTAGGAGTCCATATGGGATGAAGAAGCACTGTGGGAAGAGTCCATTGGTAGCCAGCACGTTTTGGGTCTGCTTGATAATCGAGTCCAAGCTCACTCTGCTTGCCACAAGACAGGTCAGTGAATCTGAAAAATGATGTGTTGAGGCAAGGAAAATACTTTAATTGGGAAGCCAACAGACAAAAAGATAGCAGGATAGTGCCTCAAAATAACCATCTTCTATTTTGGTGTTTGTTTTTACTTATGGCCAAGTTGTAACCTGCTAATTTGTTTCTTAAGGTGTAGGAGAGCAAGGCTGGAGACATTAACAATGCATTTTTTTCTAAACACAAAGGATCACAAACCAATGGATATTTCTCTACAAATCCTAGCTTCTTTTATAGCTCTATTTTAGTAAGTTTACAAAGCTGTGCAATCATTACGATCCAGTCATCCCATCATCTCCAAAAGATCTTTGGTGCCCATCTGCAGTCCCCCTTTCCTCGTCCAGTCCCACAATAAAAAAGTGAGTTAATATTTGTAAAGCACTTAGGATAGTACCTGTCATCTACCAAGAGTTGTGTGTTAAATAAAAAAGAGTATCTGAATAGGAGGAAGGAATACAGTGCAAACTTTGAAATCAAATATCTTATTTACTGGCATAATAAAAAATGAATTGGGGTTGCACATTAGTCCGAACATATTTAATACTTCATAAAGAGATTCTGCAGCCTATTTCTGATTAGTATCTAAGGAACCTTCAAGCAGTTTGTGTAGTCTTTCAATTGTGATACCTGTTATTTTCTCTATTCATAGAGGGTTTAATTTGTCACCAGTGGCTAAACATGTACTAAACATACATTAAAAGCAAATTAGATAATAGACTTTTAAAACAGAATTAATGTTTTCCTTAATTCTTACATTACTTTGTTTCTTACATCGTTTCTGTCAGAGAAATACAAAAAGTAGTTATCTTGTATCCATTTTTAATTTACTGATTTCTTAATTGAGAAGCAATAGGATTAGGTCAATAGAAAATATACTTACCATACTAGTTCTGCATTTGCTGTGTTATACTGAAAAAAGAAATTTTTTCTTCTATGTAAAATTATGCAGTTAAGTATGGATGTAGTTTATATAGTGTTTTGTGATTTCCAAGTTGAAAGATGGCACAAATGCTTTTAGATTATGTTAAGCTACTTATTGTTATTTTTCAAGCAGTGGTTTGATCAACAGGTATTGGTAAACCTGTTCTCTCATTTTAGGGGGAGCAGCATAAACTGTTTCTGCAAAAAACATTTTTTTTTTTATGTTTTGTAGAGTCAACTTTTAAATAATGGAGGCCACAACCCATTAATGAAAAAACTATTTGATATTCATCTTGCTTTTCTTAAAAATGGGCAGTCTGAAGTGTTGCTGAAACATCTTTGCCTCACTGTGAGCATTCATTAGTAAGGTAGGGAACAAATCTTTGTGGCTCCAAGTGGTCTTGCTTCATGGTAAGAAAGATCAGGGGAATAGGATCTCCAGACCTCATATGATGAAGCCAGTAAATCTTGCCTTCGTAAACATTAATACAGAACAGCAAAATACAAAAAGAGGGCCTGACCACTGATTCCCTAAAATCAGCATGTGCTTTTAATTTCATCTTGGTATACCTTTTTTTTTTTTTTTTCCCAGTAGGCTGCTTTGAGGAGTATCATTTTAAAATTACCAACTGCCAATCTTTCTTCTCTTTGGCTTCTTTTTAAAGTACTTAAAGTATTATCATGCTGAAGATATGTAAGCTGTGAGTGAGGTCATGTATAAGCACTTTGAAAGCAGAGACCACTTATAAAGTCCCAGGGCCTTGTGTGATCTGTTGCAAGTGGTAGATACTCAATACATGTTCAGATGAATAAATCCTTCTTTTCAGGGCTAATTGTATCTGGGGACTCCAAATTTTCAGGCCATTTACCTCATGTAAACTAAAACTTCAGACTAGGCTTTTCAGAATAAATATGACTCAAACAGATAGCAAAGATTTATTTCTGGTCTATTTTTGATAGATTTTTAAAAAGAATTAAAAGCATCAGAAACCAAGATGAAGTTAAAATTATGGAAAGGCACAGTCTAGGCCTCCACCCTGGTATGTATAACTCCAGCAAGAGAAATGCAGTTAACTGATTTGTGGAATAGGCTAGCTGAGCAAATTTTTTGTCATTATTTGTATGGCAACTTATTGTCGTAAATTGACAGAGAAAGTAGTTGATTTTGAAGGTTTATTTTTAAATTGCCATTCTTTAACGCAATTTTGTGAATAAAGAAATAAATGAAAAACTGAGTTCAGTGGAAACATATGACAAGAAACTAAGAGAAAGTGATTCAGAAATAACTCATTTAACGAACAGTGACTGGATGGGCAATTCCTGGTGTCAGACTTTGTGTCAAGGATACAGTGTGAAGACTTATTGTCCAGTAGAGGAAAGCACACATTGATGCGCATCAGAAATACCATTAGGATAAAGGAAGCCTACAGAGAACTGAGGGGAAATGGAAGGACAGGAAACAGTAATTGAGCAACATTTCTCTGCAGCACTCAAGTTAGGATTTAGTTTGGACTCAGCAACTGAGATAGACTTGAAGAGGTCACTGGGGACCAGATGATTGTGTCCTCATGTCTAGGAGTTGGATTTCATGTTTTAGGTGTCAGGGAGCACGAAAGCAACATAATTAGATTTTTATTAAGAAAATTGTTGCAGGGAGGAGAAAATCTCCTTAAATGTAGTTCAGAAGCATAATCTCTGTTCTTATGAAGCTATCAGTGGGTGAGAGGGGGATAGAAAGTAACTAAATAAAACAGTAATTGGAACAAGTTCTTGGAAGGAAACCAGGTGCTGAGATAGAAGATAATGATTTGTGGGAGCTACTTTTGATGGGTTTGTCACTTATTTGTATATTTTAACTTTTTAAATTAAGACTTTATGTTTTGAAACCAGTTTTAACTTCATAGCAAAATCCAATGGGAAATTCAGTAATTTCCTATATATTCCCCCCCTCACATAGATACATGCAGTCTCCCCCATTATCAACATCTGCCAGCAGAGTGCTGTGTTCATTACAACTGATGAACTTACATCGACACATAATAATCTTGCACGTGGGCTTCCCTGGTGGCTCCGTGGTAAAAAGAACTCGCCTGCCAATGCAGGAGATGCAGGTTCAATCCCTGGGCTTGGAAGATCCCCTGGAGAAGGAAATGGCTACCGACTCCTGTATTCTTGCCTGGGAAAGCCCATGGAAAAGGACCCTGGCAGGCTAAAGCTCATGTGGTCACAAAAGAGTCAGACACGACTTAGCAGCTAAACAACAAGGTGCACAGTGCACATTAAGGCTCGTTCTTGGTGCATATCCCATGGGTTTGGACAAGTGGCATGTACCCATCTTAGTATCAAACAAAGTATTTTAAGTGCCCTAAAAATCTCCATCAATTCACCACTCCCCTCCCCACCACCCCCTGGAAATCTACAGTCTTTATACTGCCTCCCCAGTCTTGCTTTTCCAGAATGTCATATAGTTGGTATCTGGGTTTGTAGAAACGAGTTGCCAGTCCAGGTTCGATACACGATACTGGATGCTTGGGGCTAGTGCACTGGGACGACCCAGAGGGATGGTATGGGGAGGGAGGAGGGAGGAGGGTTCAGGATGGGGAACACATGTATACCTGTGGCATATTCATTTTGATATTTGGCAAAACTAATACAATTATGTAAAGTTTAAAAATAAAATAAAATTAAAAAAAAATAAAATAAAATGAGACCTGAAATATGAAAAGGGGCCAGCCTTTTGAAAAGCTCAAGGAAAAACATTCTAGGGAGAAGGGATAGAGCTTGAAATTCTAGGAACTGAAAGTTCAGTTTAGCTGAAACGGAGTGAGTTAAGGAGCTCATCAGCATACCAGTGGCAGTTGGAGCCCTGGGAGTGGTTTAAGTTCCCCTGGAAGAGCAAGAACAACAACAAAAAGTTAAGAGCAGTATGTTGGAGAAAAGCAACATAGAAGGGATTGGAAGAGGAGTCTATGGAGGAGATGAAAGAGAGCAGTCACAGAAATAGGAAGAAAGGCAAGAAAGAAGCAAAAGAGAAGAGAGTATCAGCATTATTATGCAATACAGAATGGCCTAACAAGATAAGGTGGAAAGGGAGTCCATTGGAATTGGAATTACAAGGTCATTGATAATTTTGGTCATTGCCCACTCAGAGAAGTGACAGATAGAAGACTTCCTATAGCAGATTAACTACTCTACTGCTGTGCCTTCCCTTCCTGTATTTTCATACAGGAGTATCTTGCCCAACAAGGTTTATTTGATCTGGTGAAACCACTGATGAGATTTTTTTTCAGTGCCAGCCAGAAAACATTTATTAAATGTTCATTAATAGATGAAGATGCATAAAAAGTAAGAAGCATCGTACTTAGTGTTAAGGTGATAAAAAGAAGATAGATTCCTATAATATGGGCTTAAATTCAATATTTCTGAGAAATAATATTGAAATTAGGCCCTAGCCTTATGTTGATTCCTATAATATGGGTTTAAATCCAATATTCCTGAGAATGATTTTGAAAGAATCTAGCTTCACACTCCCTGAAAAAATGCACTGTGTACCCTGGAGCAGCTAAGTACTCACTTGCCGAGACATGTCAGCATGGAAGTTTGCAATAAGCCTATGTTCTATGTACAGCTTATATTCCACAAAGCAGACTCAATACATTCCAAAAGTAGCAGTCCCTTGCCTGTTTTGAGCATTAGATAGTCACTTGTGTACTTTTTCTATGCCAACCTGTATTTTACTCAGCACTGTTTATGAGCAGAGGATGCACGTGTTTATGTTTGTATGTCTACACTTCATCTGTACTCCATTTTGTTAAAAGATCAACTTCCTTTGCTGAATAGATATAATTTCCCCAGCATTTGGAAGTTTACAACGTAAGGAACTGTTTAAATATAAAGCAAAAGAGTAAGTCATGCAGATTGGCCTTCCCATTTTTATGGCCCAAATTGAGACCATCATCATGAAATGAGTCATCATTTCAGTCGTTCATTAATACATGCTGGTCTGTATGTTTTTATCTAGCTTGGGTTCTCCAGAGCGGTGCCCTAATCTTATGTTGATTGTGTATCCTCAACGCACCCAGCTTAGTTTTAGGGAGAATACTGTAGGCACTTGATAGTTGACTGATTTCTATTTTATGGTTTTTCAGATAATTCTTTATGTTTTTCCTATTGTTTAGTTTCCCTCGGCCTTTTTCAAAGGAAGGGTAAACATGTGTGCTGCATTTTGCTACGAGGTTTTAAAGTGCTGTCACAAATTGGCTCAACCAGGAATGAAGCCTCTGCACTTTTGTATCTTCTGATGAGAAACAATTTTGAGTACACCAAAAGGAAAACCTTTTAAGGACACATCTGCAGGTCAGTGAGAACTGAAGCTTCTCTTTCTTCTGTTCAAACTTTAGCCTCTCTACATTAAGATCTAGAGCTCCCCAGTCTAATACAAAGCTATTACCCACAGGTGGCCATCTGGCACGTGAAATTTAGCTAGTCTGAATTCAGGACACATTGACTTTTGAAGATTAAGTGCAAAAAGTAAAATATCTCAATTGCTTTATATTGACTACATGTTGAAATGATAGTTTGGATATATTGGTTTAAGTAAAATAAATCAAAATTCACTTGTGTCATTTTACTTTTTAATGTGGCTGCTAGACAATTCAATATTACACATGGGACTCATATCCTATTTCTACTGGACAACACTGCTTGAGAACATAGGTGTTAAGGGCATCGACTCCAGATTGCACGAGTATCACACACTGTGTGACCTTAGCGAGAACTTCTTTAGTCTCTTAATACCTCAGATGCTTCGTAAGTAAAATACTGGTAAATATTCCTACCCACTTCATATGGTTTTGGAGAGGATTAAACAAGATGATTAAGTAACAGATGAAGTACTTGTGTTTTTCATCTCCAGCATGCCCAGTTAGTTAAAAATAATGAGCGAAGTCTCAAGGTTTAGTGGAAAACATGGACTTTGGAATCAGACCTACCTGGATTTAAATCATAGCTTAGCTACTTACTTAATATGTGACCCTGGGGATTTTACTCAGTTCATCTTAACTATTTGCCTCATCTGTAAACTGAGGCCAACTATGTTTCAGCTTTCAGGGTTTGTCATGAGGGTTAAAAATAAAGTGTATGTAGTGCCAGGCACAAAATGCCTAGCTCATAATAGACACTTAGTATGTGGCAGTTGTTATTCAACATCTCCATAATTTTTTGCCTTTGTGATGAGACAGATCTGAACTAAAACACAGTTGGGAGTTCTTGGCTCAGTTGCCCTCAGCTGTAATATGAGAAATGCTTGGTCATATTTTTATCCTTACTGCCATGGTCAGTCCCATTGCAGTTGTTTATTGGAGACTGGGTTATAAATGAGGAAACAGCCATCAGTAGCTTTTTAGAAATGTCATCAGTGATGTGAAAATCTGATAGAAGTATATGTTTTCTGTAAAAATATTTGATCTAATAGTTTTTTGGATACTAGGTCTAACATTGTATGTGAGAGTATCTAATATTTGCTTTCATAGAGATGTCGCTTGAATACCACCTTCCTCCAAAGCATTTCTGCAATGAGTGTGCTAATTTTTTTGAACTTCCCCATTACGGTCCATCCTTCTGGGGTAAAACATCAATTTCTCTCACATCTAATATTCACATAAAATGAATTAATAAATTCATTAGACTTAGAATCATGTCTAAGTGCTCAATAACCTGGTTAAGTAGTAATATTGTATGATCTTTTTAATCCTCATAACAGCTCTAATGTAGGTATTGTTATTATCCCTATGTTGCCTTTAAGAAAAGTGAGACACAGGAGGGTTAATTCACTTTCTCAAGGCCATTCAGTGAAGAATTGATAAAGTCAAAGTTTGCATCTAGGGCACTTGGACTCAAGAGCTTGCACACAACTCCTATAGTATCTTGCTTCTCAGATCAGGGGTAAAGCTTCTGGCCGTGAACACTTTAGCCTGAATCATGTAAGCATTCATTAAAAGGAGCCTGAGAGATTAAAAAGCACCATGCACACATGCTCAATTGCTTCAGTCGTGTTTGGGCTCTTTGCGATCCTATGGACTGTAGAATGCCAGGCTCCTGTCTCCATGGGATTCTCTAGCCAAAGGAGTTGCCATGCCTTCCCCCAGGGTTTTTTCCCCAACCCAGGGATCAAACTCACATCTCCTGCATGTGCTGCATTGCAGGCAGATTCTTTATTGCTGAGCCAACGGTGAAGCCTGAAAGCACCATTACATGGCATTATACTGTTATTATGTAGTGTATATGCTGTAACATATACTACTGTCTAAACTGTTTAGATAGACCCTAGTCAGAAACAAACAAAGGGGCTGAGGTACTGGACTTGGAAGTCCGCACATTGAGATACACTAGTGAAAAGAAATGAGAAACCATCAAAGAAATGTCCTTTATTCCCAACTTTGCTAAAACTACTTGCTAGCAAACATATTGAAGATAAATACCTGACCACCATTGTATCAGTTCACTAATTATGAAAATGGTTTCAAATCTAGATGTGCTGTGTGTTTCAAAAGTTTTACACATCAAACCAAGAAAAGTCCCAATAAAATTTGAAATTAGGAACCTCCATTGATCTATAATTCTGGTTTTGTGCCAATACCATACTGTCTTGATTACTGTAGCTTTGTAGTATAGTCTGAAGTCGGCAAGGTTGATTCCTCTAGCTCCGTTTTTCTTTTTCAAGGTTGCTTTGGCTATTTGGGGTCTGTTGTGTTTCCATACATATTGTAAATTTTTTTCTTCTAGTTCTGTGAAAACTGCCATTGGTAATTTGATAGGGATTGCACTGAATCTGTAGATTGCCTCTGGTAGTATGGTCATTTTCATAATATTGATTCTTGTGATCCAAGAACATGGTATATCTCTCCATCTATTTGTATTTTGATTTTTTCATCAGTGTCTTAGTGTATTCTTCATTTTAGTCTTTTGTCTCATTAGGTAGGTTGATTCCTAGGTATTTTATTCTTTTTGTTGAAGTAGTGATTGGAGTTTCTCCTTAAATTCTCTTTCTGATTTTTCTTTGTTAGTGTATAGGAATGCAAGGGATTTCTGTGTATTAATTTTTATCCTGCAACTTTACTAAAGTTGCTATTTCTTTTTTTTTTTATGATAGCACTTTGTCATTAGCTTTTTAAAAATTAATTGCTTTATTTTAATTGGAGGCTAATTACTTTACAATATTGTAGTGGTTTTTGCCATACCTGACATGAATCAGCCATGGGTGTACAAGTGTTCCCCATCTTGAACCCCCCTCCAAACTCCCTCCCCATCCCATCCCTCTGGGTCATCCCAGGACACCAGCCCTGAACACCCTGTCTCATGTATCGAACCTGGACTGGTGATCTGTTTCACATATGACAATATACATGTTTCAGTGCTATTCTCTCAAAGCATCCTACACTCGCCTTCTCCCACAGAGTCCAAAAGACTGTTCTTTACATCTGTGTCTCTTCTGCTATCTTGCACATAGGGTCATTGGTACCATCTTTGTAAATTCCATATATATGCATTAGTATAATGTATTGCTGTTTTTCTTTCTGACTTATTTCACTCTGTATAATAGGCTCCAGGTTCATCCACCTCATTAGAACTGATCTAAATGCATTATTTTTAATGGCTGAGTAATATTCCATTGTGTATATGTACCACAGCTCTCTTATCCATTTGTCTGCCGATGGACATCTAGATTGCTTCCATGTCCTAGCTATTGTAAACAGTGCTGCGATGAACACTGGGGGACACATGTCTCTTTCAATTCTGGTTTCCTCGGTGTATATGCCCAGCAGTGGGATTGCTGTGTCATATGGCAGTTCTATTTCCAGTCTTTTAAGGAATCTCCACACTGTTCTCCATGTGGCTGTACTCATTTGCATTCCCACCAACACTGTAAGAAGGTTCCCTTTTCTCTGCACCCTCTCCAGCATTTATTGTTTGTGATTTTGATAGCTGCCATTCTCACTGGCATTGAGATGGTACCTCATTGTGGTTTTGATTTGCATTTCTCTGATAATGAGTGATGTTGAACATCTTTTCATGTGTTAGCCATCTGGTATGTCTTCTTTGGAGAAATGTTTGTTTAGTTCTTCAGCCCATTTTTTGATTGGGTCGTTTAATTTTCTGCAATTGAGCTGCATGAGCAGCTTGTATATTTTTGAGATTAATTCTTTGTCAGTTGCTTCGTTTGCGATGTTGTTAGCTTTTGACAATTTTTTTTCTTTATTTTTGCCCGTGCTGGGTTCTTCATTGCTGTGCAGGCTTTCTCTAGTTGTGGCAAGCAGGGGCTATTCTTCGTTGTTGTGCCAGCTTCTCATTGCATTGGCTTCTCTTGTTGCAGGGCGTGGGCTCTATGATGCTCAGGCTTCAGTAGCCGCGGCATGTGGGCTCAGTGGTTGTAGCTCATGGGCTTTAGAGTGCAGGCTCAATAGTTGAGACACAGATTTACTTGATCTGCGGCATGTGGGATCTTCCCGGACCAGGGATTCAACCCATATCTCCTGCATTGGCAGGCAGATTCTTTACCACTGAGCCCCCAGGCAAGCCCCTAAAGTTTCTGTTTCAATAGAAGAATTTAAACCACTCATGTAGGAAGAAACTGGATTTTGATGGAACTCTGTAAAATCTTTAAAAGAAGCATTTTGTATGAGTGCTTATGGGTTTGTACATTGAAGAAAACAAGCAGCATCTATTAAAAAGACATTTGAAAAATGACATTGAAAAAAAGACGTTTCTTCTTTCCACAGATGATAATTGCTGTAAGCCAGTTGATAGTGGATGTAGCACTAAGTGGAGGATCAAGATTTTAGGAGTTTATTCATTATCAATTACTTTGCAAACAGTGGCAGACCTAGGAAGGTATGTTCTCACTTTAAGTGAAAAATTAGAACCATGTTCACTGTCAGGGCCATTTCAGTCCTCAAGTTAAGCTGTGCATTGGATTCACAACTTTTATATAGTATCAAGTGTACAGAATGTGAGCTTCAAAGGTCAAGGCTTTGTCTAGTTCATCCCTGTACCTCTAGCACCTAGAAGACTGCAAGGTACACAGTAAATATTCAGTATTAGTTGAATGGGTGAATGAATGACTATACTATGTATACATAATTATGATATAATTTGAATTTTCTCTGGGCTTGATAGTTAAACGTACTTAGAAAAGAAATGTTTTTTTTTTTTTTCCTCAACTGTTGTTCCCATTTATAAGATTGGCTAATTAAGTAGTGAGTTGGAAATATCAGAAAACTTCACTTACTAGAGTAGGTAACAGCTGCCTGATCCTTTGCCAGCAGATGAGGAATGGCACCGAAGGGATTCATTACTTGATGATTTTCTGAGCTTAAAGAATCATCTGTTAACTGGGGCCTGCCAGAGATACTCGGAGAAGGCAATGGCACCCAACTCCAGTGTTCTTGCCTGGAGAATCCCAGGGACAGGGGAGCCTGATGGGCTGCCGTCTATGGGGTTGCGCAAAGTCGGATATGCCTGAAGTGACTTAGCAGTAGCAGCAGCCACAGATACTTATTGGCAAACCTACGTCCAAGGCTGTCGTTCTTGGGCAACAGTTGGCTGAGGCCAAACCCACGACCCTGAACACCATCAGTCTTTCCTACCTATATACTTAAAACCTAAAACGTTGTAAAAGTTCATGTTGTTTTGTTGCATGGAAAGTAGGTTCTGTTCTTCAGTGATGTATGTGTACAAGGGAAGAAGATTCCCTTGCCAACAGAGAACGTTTCCTCCCAGAGGAATCATCCCCACTCTTGGGAAAGATCATCTTCCAGCATAATTTGAAAATTTGTGTAAAATCTGGAAAAAAAAAAAAAAAGTTCACAGTCAAAGCATACTTGACGTTTGGGACGTGTTGCATCTTTGTACCAAAACATATCCCCATAGGAATGTTGCTTAGACTGAAAAACCACCACCACCAACAACAAAAACAACACTGAATAGTACCAGCCATTCTCAGGCTGGGATAGTTTGCTTTTCAGCCAGCTCTACTGGTTCCCTAAGAAATCAGTATATGCTCCAACTAATCCCAAGAGCACAGAAATAGCTAAAGTCATTTAGCATCTTTTACTCATACCCTAACAGTTTATTTTCCTAGTTTTTTACCATCCTTAATTCCACGTTATATAAAAGTTAGACTACCAACTTTTTCAAAGTAAATGGGGTCTGTTTTAGACCTCCTTCATAGGAAATCTTTTTCATGACTCATTGGTGAGATGACAGTTTTATTCTGGTAGGGCAATCATTACCAATAAACTCTATTACAATGAAGGTATAGCTTTCTCCCAGTAAATGAAATCTCTACTAATGTATAAGAAGAGAAGAAGAATCTCTATTAGTGTGTGTGTATGTGTATATATATATATATACACATACACACACACATGCGCATGCACACACACATATGGATAATCATTTTTAAAAGTCATCTTTAAAGAAGACACTTTTGAATATAATTTTCTCCACCTTTGGTGGTATTCACATTGAAAGCTCCCTAAGGCCTGTAGCTGTCCCTACTCCTCTTCTCAGAACCCTACATATAATTGTGATTACTCTGGTGGAGTGAATAGGAAGCCATAGGACTGATAAGGAGGAAACTCTAACTTTGTGCTTTTGAGGACCAAAGCAATGCTTTAAGAGAAAGTAATGATCTCTTTAACCTCTTCAGAGTGTTCTGTGATTCATAAACTCTGATTTGCATAATTGGAAATGTCTAGAGTATGGTTTTCACATTAAAGCATATGGCAGTTGGGAGATGGAAGAGTGACTAAGGTCATGAGCTCTGTAGCCCCACTGCCTGAGTGTCAGTCCTGACTCTATCACCTACCAACGTCACAACTTTGGCCAAACTACATAACTGCTGTGTACATTGGTTTTCCCATTGGTAAAATGAATTATAATTGTACTTAATTCATACTGTTGTTATAAAGTTTAAAACATGTAAAGTGCCCAGGCCACTGCTTGGCGCATAGTATGATATCAATTTTTAGTTACTATTGTAACTAAAATTAAACAATAATGGCGAATATGGATTACCATCATGGCAATCGAATTGACAGCAGAGGAGGTGGGGTCCAAAATCAGGTAGTCTGGCTCCAGAGTTTGTGCTTTTATGTGTTAGGAATATACTGCCACCAAACTCACTGCTTTTGAAGCCTGAGATAATAGACTATTTTTTTTAAAGAATTAGTGTAAAACTCTTTAGGCATGCCCACATGCCAAGAACCAAGAATGAATACCGTGATCTCTGACAAGGGGTATAAGTTCTATGTTATTCCCAAGATGGGCTGCTTAGGCTTAGAGCACACCAATAATATTGATAAATACGTCTTTTTTGTTTGTTTTGATATTGGGCAACTGCTTTTCCCTCAGAAGTCAAAGACTTGACCAAGAGAATCCATACTGTTCTTATGGCAACAGCTCAAATGAAGGAGAAGGTGAAGGACCCCGAAATGCTAATTGATCTCCAGTATAGCTTAGCCAAGTCTTACACAAGTATCTCAGAGCTCAGGAAAACCTGGCTTGATAGCATGGCCAAAATTCATATAAAAAATGGAGATTTTTCAGAGGTGACTAATTATGACTTTGTTCGAAACACAAGCCCTCCCAAACCCCTGGAGCACAATCTCACGGTTCCTTCTTTGTCTCCTTTTTCAGGCAGCAATGTGTTATGTCCACATAGCAGCTTTGGTTGCAGTTTCTTCATCGAAAACGTGAGATATTTCTATTCTTAGGAATGGGGAGAACTTAAGTTAGCCCAAGGAGCTTGCAGCCTGTAGCTTGCAGCTATGAATGGGATATGATTGAGCTCTGAAATATATGCTCACCTTTCATCTGACTCACTGTTGAACAGAAGTTGTTCTAAAAGAAAACTGGATTGTTCATTTGCCTTCTGCTTTCATTAAGAGTACAAGAATAAGTTAAATAGTACAGGGCCAGGCCTGATGCTCAATGTTTGTTTTCCAAGAATGTCTCCCTGGAAGACTGCCACAGATTAAATTCTTCTCAGGGCTTATGGGAAGCTCTGGATAACATACATCACTTATTTTCCCCTGTCTGCCCCAACTTTACCAACAACTGTCCACGTATTATATCTCTACAGCCATTTTAGTATAACAGTATCTTGGTATTAACAGGGAGTTGAGAGGACTTCCCTGCACTCCCAGTTCTCATGTTCTGTCCCTGGTCAGGGAATCAGATCGTGTATGCCGCACCTAAAGGTCTCACCTGCTACAACTAAGACCCAGTGCAGGCAAAGAAAGAAAGAAATAGATTTTTAAAAATGCTAAAAAGACAAGAAAGGGAGTTCACACATCAGCTAGATGGCCCTATAATATGTCGTTTGTTTGTATACCCATCTCAAGAACAATTTGGCATCCATACATGGATGAAGTGCCTTTGTGGGAGCTGTGGGATCCAGCCTCACATACCAAGGGACCTGGGAGGAATTTTACCCACCCATGTGTCAGGTAATGGGCAGACAGACCTGTGTTCTGTCTGTGGACCTTGCAGTGGCCTATGAGCTGGCTCCAGCCCCTGTCAGCTGCAGTCTAGGATCCCCTGGAGAACACTTGTTTTAGATAATCACCCACAGACAAAAAAGCCTTGGGGGAAGTCCAGAAGTCCAGTGGAGAAGTTCCAGCATGCTATTGGAACAAAAATTATACAAGTTTGAATGCATTGAAGAGGGTAAGAGGAATAGTTTGATTTATTCATGTCACCTTCCACAAGGTGGCACAGCTCAGTGCCAAGAGAGACTTTCTCACCCTTGATTTCTAATGCAGGGAAAAGTGAGAGCATATGATGATGTACTGTGTTTCCCAGCAGCACAGGATGCTCCCAAAGAGGCCCATTTCTCTCTTGCTCTATCCAGAGTACTTAGTTGTGAACTGAATGACGGAGGCAGGAAGAGGCTGAGGGATGAGCAGATAGGATTCTGAGAGGGCACTACACGCAAACAGACCCTACTAACCACATCATGGACTCCATGAAAAAGCCTGCCAACACATCCCTAGAGATATTTAGTCTGTGGATCCCCCACTGGCCCACAGGCACCCCCTGTGCTCCATGTGCCTCAACCACACTGTCCTCCATCCTGTAGCTGGATGTATGTGCTTTCTGCTGAAGGCAGTGAGAGCCAGCTCTGGCAGATGGATACTGAGCATGTGCAGAAAGCCAGCCAGAGTTTGTGGTCCAGGGAGAGACCACAAGTAGCACCACCCTTGGGAAATCAAATGGGAGTCTGTTAGCACCTGCCCTGGTATGTTACATGATGGAGAAAAGACATATGTGCTCATGAATTCTGTCATATGTGGGAGCCAGAATCACAGAGCAGGTGTATCCATACAAGGTCGGTGAAAGCCTCAGAATCCCTAGCAGGACAGATGGAAAGTATTTCTCACCCAAAATCAGTCAGCAAAATTGGTTGAAGGTGGCTGCTATTTCAAATGTGAAGATAACAATGTAAAATTTCAAGGAACATGAAAAATGAAGGAACTATGAAACTACCAAAGGATCACAATAATCTTGTGGTAAGAAAGACATGGAGATCTGCAATTTATCCAATAAATAATTCAAAATAGCTTTTCTAAGGAAGCTCAATGAACTACAATAAAAGAGAACATTTAGTAAAGTCAGGAAGATAATACACAGACAAAATGAGAAGTCAACAGAGATGGAAATCTCAAAAAAAGAACCAAATATTTTCTGGTGCTTATGAATACAATGAATGAAGTTAAAACTGGAATAGAGAGTATTAAACACAGAATGGATCAAGTGGAAGAAATAGTCTGAATTAAATTTTGGCCAAAGGGTACACATTTCTACTTACAATATGAATATGTTCCAGATATCTAATGTATATAGTGATTATAGTGAACAAGATTGTGTTACATACTTGAAAGTTGCCAAGATAGTAGATCTTAAATATTTTGAAATTATCGAGTCAGAGGAGAAATAAGAAAAATGAAAAAGAGTGAAGAAAGCCTATATGATTTATGGGATGCTATCAGCAGAAACCTTAAAGGCTAATAGAGGGTAGAATGATATTTTTCAAGTTCTGAAAGAAAAAAATACCTGCCAACCAAGAATACTTCATCCAGCAAAGTTGTCCTAGAAATGGACAGATGAGCACTTTTCCAGGCAAACAAAAGTTGAGGGAGTCCATCACCACTAGACCTGTCTTCCAAGAAATGCTGAGAAAAGTTCTTCCTGTTGAAGTGAAATGATGCCATTTAGTATTATGGAAACATGAAATGGATCCATATGAATGGATGAAGAAGACATGGCACATGTAGTCAATGGAAAGAAGGGAATCCTCCCATTTGTGACAACACGGCTGGACCTTGAGGATATTATGCTAAGTGAAATAAATCTGAGAAAGAGAAAGACAAATAGTGTACAATCTTACTTATACATGAAATCTTAAGCCAAACTTGTAGCCACAGAAAGTAGAATGGTGGTAACCAGAGGGATGCCAAAAATAGGGTGATTTTGGTCAAAGGGTACAAATTTCCACTTACAGGATGAATATGTTCTGGATATCTAATGTATTTAGTGATTACAGTGAAGTAGATTTTGTTATATATTTGAACGTTGCTAAGAAAGTAGGTCTTAAATGTTTTTCCTCTGTCCAAAATGGTAATTATGTGTGGTGATGAACTCTAGTGTGGTAATCACTTCACAATATATACATGTATCAAATCAACACATACACCTTAAATGTACACAGTGATCAATAACAATTGTGTCTCAATAGAGCTGGGGCTGGTATAGGGCTGGCAGGGGGGCATCCACAAAAGGAGTCATGGTCTTAAAGGGCTCAGGATTCCACAAGTCTAATTCAGGAATCTGCCTGAAAGCTTCTCTTTCCAAAATTAGTATTGTTGACTACTGTAACAACTACTTAAATAGTAAATCAGTTGATCTAAGAGAACAGATACACATATATGTATGGCTGAGCCCTTTGCTGTCCACCTGAAACTGTCACAGCATTATTATTTGGCTCTACTCCAATACGAAATAAAAAGTTTTCTATTTTCTCATTACTAGTGTATAGGAATGCAAGGGATTTCTGTGTGTTGATTTTATATCCTGCAACTTTACTATATTCATTGATTAGTTCTAGTGATTTTCTGGTGGTGTCTTTAGGGTTTTCTATGTAGAGGATCATGTCATCTGCAAACAGTGAGAGTTTTACTTCTTCTTTTTCAATTTGGATTCCTTTTATTTCTTTTTCTGCTCTGATTGCTGTGGCCAAAACTTTCAAAACTATGTTGAATAGTAATGGTTAAAGTGGGCACCCTTGCCTTGTTCCTGACTTTAGAGGAAATGCTTTCAATTTTTCATCATTGAGGATAATGTTTGCTGTGGGTTTGTCATATACAATTCCATTCACCATTGCAACGAAAAGAATAACATACTTAGGAATATATCTACCTAAAGAAACTAAAGACCTATATATAGAAAAATATAAAACACTGGTGAAAGAAATCAAAGAGGACACTAATAGATGGAGAAATATACCATGTTCATGGATTGGAAGAATCAATATAGTGAAAATGAGTATACTACCCAAAGCAATTTATAGATTCAATGCAATCCCTATCAAGCTACCAACGGTATTCTTCACAGAGCTAGAACAAATAATTTCACAATTTGTATGGAAATACAAAAAACCTCGAATAGCCAAAACTATCTTGAGAAAGAAGAATGGAACTGGAGGAATCAACCTGCCTGACTTCAGGCTCTACTACAAAGCCACAGTCATCAAGACAGTATGTTACTGGCACAAAGACAGAAATATAGACCAAGGGAACAAAATAGAAAGCCCAGAGATAAATCCACGCACATATGGACACCTTATCTTTGACAAAGGAGGCAAGAATATACAATGGATTAAAGACAATCTCTTTATCAAGTGGTGCTGGGAAAACTGGCCAACCACTTGTAAAAAAATGAAACTAGAGCATTTTCTAACACCATACACAAAAATAAACTCAAAATGGATTAAAGATCTAAATGTAAGACCAGAAACTATAAAACTCCTAGAGGAGAACATAGGCAAAACACTCTCCGACATACATCACAGCAGGATCCTCTATGACCCACCTCCCAGAATATTGGAAATAAAAGCAAAAAATAAACAAATGGGACTTAATTAAACTTAAAAGCTTCTGCACAACAAAGGAAACTATAAGCAAGGTGAAAAGACAGCCTTCAGAATGGGAGAAAATAATAGCAAATGAAGCAACTGACAAACAACTAATCTCAAAAATATACAAGCAACTCCTACAGCTCAATTCCAGAAAAATAAATGACCCAATCAAAAAATGGGCCAAAGAACTAAATAGAAATTTCTCCAAAGAAGACATACAGATGGGTAACAGACACATGAAAAGATGCTCAATATCACTCATTATCAGAGAAATGCAAATCAAAACCACTATGAGGTACCATTTCACGCCAGTCAGAATGGCTTCGATCCAAAAGTCTACAAGCAATAAATGCTGGAGAGGGTGTGGAGAAAAGGGAACCCTCTTACACTATTGGTGGGAAGGCAAACTAGTACAGCCACTATGGAGAACAGTGTGGAGATTCCTTAAAAAACTGGAACTAGAACTGCCTTATGATCCAGCAATCCCACTGCTAGGCATACACACTGAGGAAACCAGAATTGAAAGAGGCACGTGTACCCCAATGTTCATCACAGCACTGTTTATAATAGCCAGGACATGGAAGCAACCTAGATGTCCATCAGCAGACGAATGGATAAGAAAGCAGTGGTACATGTACATAATGGAGTATTACTCAGCCATTAAAAAGAATACATTTGAATCAGTTCTAATGAGGTGGATGAAACTGGAGCCTATTATACAGAGTGAAATAAGCCAGAAAGAAAAACACCAAGAAAGATGGTAACAATAACCCTGTATACGAGACAGCAAAAGAGACACTGATGTATAGAACAGTCTTTTGGACTCTGTGGGAGAGGGAGAGGGTGGGATGATTTGGGAGAATGGCATTGAAATATGTATAATATCATATATGAAACGAGTCACCAGTCCAGGTTTGATGCACGATACTGGATGCTTGGAGCTGTTGTACTGGGACGACCCAGAGGGATGGTATGGGGAGGGAGGAGGGAGGAGGGTTCAGGATGGGGAACACGTGTATACCTGTGGTGGATTCATTTTGATATATGGCAAAACCAATACAATATTGTAAAGTTAAAAAATAAAATTAAAGTAAAAAAAATAAAAAGTTTTTAAAAAGTTGATTGGCATTGGGCACTGCAAAGAAATCTCCCACTGTTGATCATAATTGCAAGCTATTGGGTTGGCCAAAAACTTCATTTGGGTTTCTTATAATGTCATATGGAAAACCCCAAAGGAACTTTTTTGGCCAACTCAGTATTTCCTTGAAGGCAGTCAAATGAGTAACATTACTGCAAAATGAAACCATCTTGTGGGAGTCACATCACTCTGGTTTTGGCTATGAGAACACAACTATGGTTTATTTTTTAATTCCAGAATTTCTATAGTTAACTAGGTATTTTTTTTTCCACAAACAAAATGGCATAACTAAAATGATTCATTTTACTTGCATATGAAATTAACCACCTTCTGTCTGGACCTGAATTTCAACAATCATATATTTGAAATTGACATGCTCTAGTATTTTCTTTTTAGTACGTATGTGCTTTTAAAGTGGAGAACAAGATTAAGTATCAAAAGAAGGCCTTGTTTGAGGCTTCTTTTCCCTACATCACTGGTATGCCTGTGAAATTGCCATAAAAACAAATATTGAAATTGCACACCTGCAGTTAAAAATAAACTAACAAATATGAAACCCCTAAACACAACTAATTAAGGTTTTAGGTGTGTCTTTCAGATATATAAGGTTAATATTATCTCCTCTTTTCAATTAGTAGAAATTTGAAATAAGAGTTTTATGTCTACTAAGTATCAACCTACACCCATTAGATACTGAAAATAGTTAACTATATTAAAGTATTTCCTTAGAATTTTTTCAGAGGGGCAAAGACCTAAAAACTAAGCAAAAATCAAGAATTATTTCTCTCCATTACCAGTTCTTAAGCTTTATAATTATAACTATAGGATTGGAGAAAATAGGAACTGAAATATATAAATTTGCTGTGAATTTTTTTGGACATTAGCTTGAGGCAGCCAGCCTGAACAGCAAACAATGTGACATGTTTCAAGAAGTGGAAACAGTGCTTTTAACCGATCATTTAAATAGTTATTTTACAAAACTTTCAAGGGTTGTTGGCTTTTTTTTACTGTTTCCAAATTTAACCTTCCTAGAAATCAAAGAGCCTTTCTCTGTGTAGGAAAAAAGGATGTTTTGTGTTTTAATAAAAGTAATGTTAAATTTAGGAGAAGTTTACATGTTTATTTATAGGTACCATCCATTTTTAAGCCTGGAAAATTCTACTCACTTAAACTAGAAAATCTTATTCTGAAATTGTGGCAGTAGTAAAATCCTTAGGGTTTCCCTCCCTTAGCCTCTTTCATTCCGATATCCAAAACACCTGATTTTGTTAATTTTGTGATTAAAATATGATAGTCATGCCAAGCTAAACCACTAGTGTTAAAACACAAGTTAAAATCTTAATCTGTTAACCTGTCTTCCAGTCTGAGAAATCCATAACCTAGGTAAGACCTGGATATTCACAGAGTAAATAAAAGTACATTTGAGTGCAGAAGCGAAAGAAAACTTTCCATTTACACTTAAGACAAACTTATTTATCAAAAATAATAGAGAAATTGTAGAACCCTTTGCTTTCTATCAAATATCCTTTTATGATTAAGACAAAATCTCTGACATATAAATTGCCAAAATTTTTCAGTTTTCTCAAAGTTGTATGCCATTTCTCTTGAAGTCATCATAAAGCTTTCTTTTTCATCAAGATGGAATAAAATGCTACAACTGATGGATTGGAGACAGATGTTCTCCCGTTTAGAGTTTTTAAGAAAAAAACAAAAACAAAAACAGTTTGTTCCATTGGGTGGTTGCCTGAGTGAGCAAAGACTTGGTCCCGAGGCATCCTGAAGTGACCACAGAAGACCAGAGAGGGGCCATTTCTAGATCATGCTTTTCATGCTTCAGGCACTGAATGGAAAGGGAAAGTGGAGAGAGAGGTACAGTGCTCCCTGCCTCACCCCCATCAGCAAACTTCTTTCAGCCAGAGCTCTTGCTCTTTGTATCAGAGGTCTCAAGGATCTCACTTTCTTCCCTTTTTCTAAGTTACCTCTAAGTGGTGATACAAGGTCTTAGTTACTCCCAGTCCCAAAAATACATAATCAAAAAACAGATCTAAATTTCCTTACTTCACTTTGTCTGCAAACCTCAACATGCTCTAGGTGTCATTCTCTGGAGACTAGACTCCTGCACCTCTTCCTCTTCTCTTCCTGACACAGTGCACAGCTGTTTTCTCCCAGGGTAGACAAGAATCAAGTGTGCATTCTTCCACCACCACAGAGCATCCAAGATTCAGCAAAGCTTCAGGCCTATAGAGCTCCTCCATCACCCCAGGAAAAGGAATTTCCTTTCCCATAGAGTCTGTTCTTGTCATGCCTTTTAGGGCAATGTTGGCCCCTTTCCCAAGTCTCTATACCCGGGATCTGACAGCTTCCGTTCTGTGTAGCTTTTCCTTTCCTCAATTCCTTCCCAGCTACAGCCTTTCCCCTTTAGCCCTCCACTTGAGGCTTATCTCCTAATCCTCTTCTAACTAGCAGTCTTATTTTAGCAAGGGTAGCATTCCCACCCTCCAGACTCTCCTCCCCTTTGTCCACAGGACCATTCGTGCTCAAGGTAGTGGTCTAGTTGGACAGTTTGCATCTTGCTTACCCTAGGATAACATCAGGAAAACAGAAGCCACAGCTCTGAAGGGCGGAATCAGGAATCCAGGTCACATACCAGAAATTTTTAAAGCAGACCCTTCAAGACCATGTGACATAATGCTACATAGGGCCACAGAAGAGCCCTCACACAGATGTACACTGGCCTAGATTTAGTGACTTGTTTCATCTGAAACAAGACTAAACAAAACAAGACTAAAGGGAATCAAAGTTTTCCCTAAGCATTTTGAAGACCCACAAAAAAGAGTCCTCTTATCATTGGATAGTTTGGTGGGTGTTGATAACTTAAACAAGGACATATATATTTATATATATGGATATGTGTGTATGTGTATATATATGTGCTTCTCTAATTGGAGATGCATCATCAGGCATAGGAATCAAGGTAATGCATTTAGCAAGAAGAATGGACTCTGAAGCTGAAAAAATCCTTAAGAGTAGTCTTTACACAAGATGATGTAGACCACAGAGTCTAAAATAGCTCTTAACCTGTTTGTTTCTGACAGGAACCGTAATTTACCCTCCCTGTATTTGAGATACACACCGAAACACCCTTTCCTGAGATGCTTTGACCCCTTTTTATCCTCTCCTGAATCCCGGCCTTTTCTAAAAACCCTGGATGTGGGAATCATTTAAAATAATAATATCCTCAGAGTAGACAGAATTTTTCCCCCAGTCATGGATGTAGCTGCATGAGCCCTTCAGGGGGTTGACTCTTTTCTTTGTTAAGGGTTACATTCTTTACCTGTTCTCAAGTTTTGGGGCCCTCTTCCTTAACTGCCTAACTAACCCTTCACTTTATGAATCAAGTGGGATGTTTTCTCCTAAATTTCAAAAAGTTCTCACAATGCACTACTACTCAACGAGTGTCCCATAGACCAAGCCATGATACATGACCCTTTTTCCATCAGAATGCTGAGAAATCTCAGTATGAGGTTTGGCTTTCTTAAACCTTCCTTCTTCCTTCTCCAGCCTTTAACACCAGGAAGCTTACCAAATATTTAGTGATGAGAACATCATCATTTCTAAGCATCACTATTAGATTGTAGAACAGTAGATGGCAAAAGCTGTTTGTCCCCTTTGCGACCACTGACTAGCAGATTCTATTATAAGGAGACTGAATTTTCCTTTAAAGTGACAACCCACTTATATAGGGGTAAATACAACCACAGCAAGAGTGTTGGGACATGTTCCTAAGTGCAAAATCTGTAGGGCAACCATGTGGCCTTCTATCCCCAGACTCTTGTTTGATGGTAACAATTTGGTCCACAAAGTTTTCAGCTGGGGCTCAGTACTTACCCTCCCAGTGGTCCAACTGCAGTCACTATACCAACTGCTAGCAATTATTTCGGAAAAGGCAATGGCACCCCACTCCAGTACTCTTGCCTGGAAAATCCTGTGGATGGAGGAGCCTGGTGGGCTGCAGTCCATGGGGTCGTTAGGAGTTGGACACGACTGAATGACTTCACTTTCATTTTTCACTTTCATGCATTGGAGAAGGAGACGGCAACCCACTCCAGTGTTCTTGCCTGGAGAATCCCGGGGATGGGGGAGCCTGGTGGGCTGTGATCGATGGGGTTGCACAGAGTTGGACATGACTGAAGTGACTTAGCAGCCGCAACCTCAATTATTTAATTTTATCTTCAGAAACCTAGTTTACTTATTGGTAGCTTTGGTAAAACAAATTTATTAAACACTTGTTGTATGTTAGGTACCGCTCTAAACACTTTACATTTCATTGAGTTTTATAAGTAATTGTCTTCTGTTTTACAGATACAGTCCTAGAGAGATTAAAAATGTCTAAAATCACACAGTTAATGATAAAACTGGGTCTGTCTAACTTCAAAAGCTCTGGTTCTTCCAGTGCCCCATCCTATTTCTCTAAGGATTCCCTATCCCTGGCATCTATTTTATTTCCTGCCTCTCTTTACAAGTCCTAGGCCACTTTCCCAATTCTCCAGTAAAACAAGGAACTAGAGATGCTTACAAAAGCTCGTTCAGTGTTTACCTGAAAAGTACATGCCCTCTTTGTTTAGGTGACAGATGATAAACATACACAGGATCAAAGTGTTAATAATTTTTAGACCATATTCAGTTCAGTTCAGTCGCTCATTCGTGTCTGACTCTTTGCGACCCCATGAACTGCAACCCCTCAGGCCTCCCTGTCCGTCACCAACTCCCGGAGCTTACCCAAACTCAATGTCCATTGAGTCGGTGATGCCATCTAACCATCTCATCCTCTGTTGTCCCCTTCTCTTGCCTTCAATCTTTTGCAACATCGGGGTCTTTTCAAATGAGTCAGCTCTTTGCATCAGGTGGCCAGAGTATTGGAGTTTCAGCTTCAACACCAGTCCTTCCAATGGACACCCAGGACTGATCTCCTTTAGGATGGACTGGTTGGATCTCCTTGCAGTCCACGGGACTCTCAAGAGTCTTCTCTAACACCACAGTTTAAAAGCATCAATTCTTCTGCGCTCAGTTTTCTTTATAGTCCAACTCTCACACCATAAATGACTACTGGACAAACCATAGCATTTTCTAGATGGACCCTTGTTGACAAAGTAATGTCTCTGCTTTTTAATATGGTGTCTAGGTTGGTCATAACTTTCCTTCCAAGGAGTAAGCCTCTTTTAATTTCATGGCTGCAATCACCATCTGCAGTGATTTTGGAGCCCCACCCAAATAAAGTCAGCCACTATTTCCCCATCTATTTGCCATGAGATGATGGACCAGGTGCCATCCCAGCAATCTTGCTTCCAGCTTGTGCTTCCTCCAGCCCAGCGTTTCTCATGATGTCAGCAGGGTGACAATATACAGCCTTGAGGTACTCCTTTTCCTATTTGGAACCAGTGTGTTGTTCCATGTCCAGTTCTAACTGTTGCTTCCTGACCTGCATACAGGTTTCTCAAGAGGCAGGTCAGGTGGTCTGGTATTCCCATCTCTTTCAGAATTTTCCACAGTTTATTGTGATCCACACAGTCAAAGGCTTTGGCATAGTCAATAAATAGATCATATCAGGAAACTTTTACATACCAAGCATTGCAGATGAGGGATAATCAGAGAATGAAACTTATTTGTAAGTATATTGAGCTCATCATTTGGGGAAAAGACTGGTAGGATATATAGTATATAGATATAATTGGTTAAAAAGTTTTTTTTTTTTTAATAACAGAAAATTACACTTATGACTTTGTTCCTTACCAAAACTATGCGTTTATTTTTAAGGATAGGAAATGCATGTAAGTCTGTCTTTCATTTACAAAACACTTTTAAAAAGTAAATTTACATCACTGCTTTTTATTTATACAGAATTATTCCCTAATGGATGTTCAGCCTTCAAGAAAATTACTCCCAACATAGATGAAGAAGGAGCAATGAAGGAGGATGCTGGAATGATGGATGTCCATTATAGTGAAGTAAGACTCCAGGGCCTGCATTGTCAGTTAGATAAATGTAACTTCTTTAAATATATTTACGTTAAGAAATTATTACAGCTAACTTAATTTGAAAGGTAACTAAGGGTTGATGAACTATAAGGACTAAAACTACCCAGGGATCAGATGTGCCTTTGTGGAATGTGGAGCCCTATCTCTGCAACAGTTCTTACTGTCTGGCTTTAGAAATGTACCATGTATCATCATCCAATCACCTTTCAGTAACCAGGTCACAGGTACCATACTTAGAACACATCTCCATAAAAAATAGAGTTAACAATGTAACAGCTAAAGAGAGGAGGCTTCCAGGTGTTTTAAAGATGGAAAATTTCTGCTCTGAGCTTCATATGGATGGTAAACAGCTGCTGTTGTCACTCACTCAATAAGGCTTTGGACTTGGTGATAGAAGAGATATAAAATAATTAGATACGGCTGATCCCTGACCTCCAGAGTCTACCTAAAGAGACAACCCACCTACACAAAATGGAGAAAAGCAAGACAGTGTCATTTGAATAATACAGACAATAGGCAGTCAAAGGTGAGAGATACCTGTGGGCTGAGGAGAGTTAGGACTAGAGAGAGCTTTAAAGAATGAGGATACCCTGAAGTCATTTCAGCAGCAGCGGAGAATAGCTGGGATAAAAGTTAAGAGGTGGGAAAGTGTAAGGCGTATTTTAGGGGGCACAGTGAATGGATCACTCTGGCTAAGCCATTGGGTTTGCATAGGGAAGAGTAGTAGTGGAATTTGAGAAGCTTTGAATGTCTGGACTTTATTGATTAGAATGTTGAATTGCTGTCAAAGGTTTTTGAACAGAATGATAACAAGATGAAATGAAGCAGGAGGAAAGGTTAAATAGGTGGTAATGTGGGAAATGTATTGGAGGTCGATGGATGGCGGCTGGGGGCAGAGGCTGGAATGTGGGCTGCCCTGAGTGTCCAGTTGTGAAGCAGCCAGGCCTAAACCCAGCTTGTGACAGGTTCAGGGACCACTGAGGAAAAGAGGAGACTTGCTGGCTACGTAGGAGAAGAGTCAAATGTAACACTGAGATTTCAGGTTTGGATATTTATAGAAAAATGATGGATGGACGATTTTATAGGGAAGGTGATGAAGTCCATTTTTTGATGAGTATTGAATTTGAAGTATCAGTGGAAGGTTATTGAAATGGAAACAACATCAGGTCATTAGACATTAAGAACTGAATCTAAGGAGAGAGATCAGGGTTGTGGAGCTACATCTGGAAGTCATAGCTGTGTGAGAAGCAAAGCACACTGATAATGGGAGATAACATAGCAAGTGAAGACCAGAGAACCAAGAACTGAATCACAGTGACGTTCACATTTAAGGAATGTGAAGACCAAAAAAAGAAACAACAAAAGGGGGGAGACTGAAGTGTTTGCAGGCCCACAGAAATGAATTTTTTTAAGGTTGTATTAAGAAACATAAAATGCAGCAATTTAAAGTGACAGAGACACACTTTGTACTCTATGAACTGTATTTTTTACATATAAGCAATTTCAAGCTAGCTCTTGTTCATTTAGCTAAAATGATCTATGCCTAGAAGCTTTACCTCCTACCTCTTTTTTTTGCCCACTACTTCTCTGTGAGTCTCTCCTCAGCAGTATAACTAGAGGCATGGATGTAGAGACTGGACTTGTGGACACAGTCAGCGGAAAGAGGGTGGGATGAACTGAGAGAGTAGCATTAAAACGTGTACATGACCATATATAAAACACATAGCTAGTGGGAAGTTGCTGTATACACAGGGAGCTGAACCCGGTGCTCCGTGATGACCTAGAGGGCTAGGATCTGGGGGTAGGAGGGAGGCTCAAGAGAGAGGGTATACACACACACACACACACACACACACACACACACACACACACTTAATGACTGACTCATGTTGTGTGGCAGAAATGAACACAACATTGTAAAGTAATTATCCTCCAATTAAAAAGAAAAAAGTTTCATAACAGTAGGAGCCCGTCTAGCATCAAAAATGCTGGTGGGGGTTGCCATTTCCTTCTCCAGGGCCTCTTCCTGACCCAGGATCAAACCTGGGTCTCCTGCATTACAGGCAGATTCTTCAGCGTCTGCACCACCAGGGAAGCCCCAAATGATTAGCACATAGTATGAAATCAATAAATATTTCTTAAGTGAAAAATATGCAAATGACACCACCCTTATGGCAGAAAGTGAGGAGGAACTAAAAACCCTCTTGATGAAAGTGAAAGTGGAGAGTGAAAAAGTTGGCTTAAAGCTCAACATTCAGAAAACGAAGATCATGGCATCCGGTCCCATCACTTCATGGGGAATAGATGGGGAAACAGTGGAAACAGTGTCAGACTTCATTTTTCTGGGCTCCAAAATCACTGCAGGTGGTGACTACAGCCATGAAATTAAAAGACGATTACTCCTTGGAAGGAAAGTTATGACCAACCTAGACACCATATTAAAAAACAGAGACATTACTTTGTCAACAAAGGTCCATCTAGTCAATGCTATGGTTTGTCCAGTAGTCATTTATGGTGTGATAGTTGGACTATAAAGAAAGCTGAGCGCAGAAGAATTGATGCTTTTGAACTGTGGTGTTGGAGAAGACTCTTGAGAGTCCCTTGGACGGCAAGGAGATCCAACTAGTCCATTCTGAAGGAGATCAGCCCTGGGATTTCTTTGGAAGGAATGATGCTAAAGCTGAAACTCCAGTACTTTCGCCACCTCATGTGAACAGTTGACTCATTGGCAAAGACTCTGATGCTGGGAGGTTTTAGGGGCAGGAGGAGAAGGGGACGACAGAGGATGAGATTGCTGGATTGCATCACTGACTCGATGGACGTGAGTGTGAGTGAACTCCTGGAGTTGGTGATGGACAGAGAGGCCTGGTGTGCCGTGATTCACGGGGTCACAAAGAGTCAGACACGACTGAGTGGCTGAACTGGACTGAAGTGAAAAATAATAAAATAAAGAAAATAATAGTATCCTGGTCACTTCACAATAAACATGAAGGTTCTTTGTAAGTCATTAGGTGCTACATAAATGTCAGGCTTTATCACTGACCAACTGGATAGTAAACTTGGCTTTTACTCCCAGAACTTAGAAGAGTTGATAGTTAGAAACGTGTTTGCTGGATTAACTAATCATAACAGAGAGTCAGACACTTGAATTTTAATCCAAGTTCATTGCTTGACTGTGAAGCCTGGGGTAAATTAATTCATTTTTGGGTTTTAGTTAGACTTAGATGATTTTCATGTAAGATCTCCAGTTTGTGTGGGCTCACAGCAGAAAGATTCCAGGGAGTTCATGGGAGATAAATGGATTAGCACAACTGCAGTTATGTCCTTTTTTCCAAACAGCAGCTTCAGCTTAGTCATAGAAGTGGCCTTAAGCCTGACCCTTTTTGTACTCCAAGGGAAAGTAGTAATATTTCTTATTAGTCAAGAACTATAATCAGTTTCCTATGTAAACACATTTGTTGGAACTCTTTTGTGTTCTACAGTAATAATTTATATGTGCCTTTCATTTAAGGTATACAGATAGAATCATATTCTCCATAGTGCCATTTTATGTTTCAGTTTATATAATACGGCTTCTTCCTCATGCCCTAGCCAATGGAAAATAACTGCCACTGACTTACAGGTTTTATTGAAATGAAAGATACAAACTAGTGTTCATTTAGTGGCTTCTTTAAGTAAGTGAATTTGTTTTTAAGACTGCATTTCTGACTTCTGATTTGAAATAGTTTTAAAGATAAATTAACGTACAATAAAATGCACACATATTAGGTGGACGACTTGATGAATTTTGACAGTTGTCTACACCCTTATAACACATGGTAACCACAAGAAATAATAAAGTAGAACATGTGCATTACTCCAGAAAGTTCCATTGTGCCCATTTCCAGTCTGCCCAGCCCCAATATCTGATATAGATTAGTTTTAACAGTATTTGGTGTCATAAAAATGAAATCATTCAGTATCTACTTTTTGTATCTGCCTCTTTTGGTTGGCAGGAATTTTTTGAGATACATCCATATTGTGGAGTAAATCATAAGTTCTTCTTTATGGCTAAATATTCTATTCTCTTGATATAACATTTTAAAACCCATTCTCCTGTGGATGGATTTTGGATTGCTTCCAGTTTAGGATTGTTATGAATAAGGCTGCTTTAAACATTCTTATATGTGACCTTTTATGGATGTATACTTTAATTTTTCTTGAGTAAATACCCTGGTACTTCCTCGGGAAGTTTTATATGTAACTTTATATGAAATTGTCAGAGTTTTTAAAAGTGGTTGGACCATTTTATATCCCACCAACAATGGATGAGAGTTCCAGATGCTTCACTTCCTCACTAACACTAGCTGTTGCTAATCTTTTCATATTTTTCCATCCTATTAGACATGAAGTAGTATCTCACTGTGTTTTTCATTTGTATTTCATTGCTGGAGCAGCTGTGAAGAGATACCCCACATCCAACGTAAGAGAAACCCAAGTAAGACAGGAGGTGTTGCGAGAGGGCATCAGAGGGCAGACACACTGAAACCATAATCACAGAAAACTAGTCAATATAATCACATGGACCACAGCCTTGTCTAACTCAGTGAAACTAAGCCATGCCATGTGGGGCCAACCAGGACAGGCGGGTCATGGTGGAGAGGTCTGACAGAATGTGGTGCACTGGAGAAGGGAATGGCAAACCACTTCAGTATTCTTGCCTTGAGAACCCCATGAACAGTATGAAAAGGCAAAATGATAGGATACTGAAAGAGGAACTCCCCAGGTTGGTAGGTGCCCAATATGCTACTGGAGATCAGTGGAGAAATAACTCCAGAAAGAATGAAGGGATGGAGCCAAAGCAAAAACAATACCCAGTTGTGGATGTGACTGGTGATAAAAGCAAGGTCCGATGCTGTAAAGAGCAATATTACATAGGAACCTGGAATGTTAGGTCCATGAATGAAGGCAAATTGGAAGTGGTCAAACAGGAGATGGCGAGAGTGAATGTCAACATTCTAGGAATCAGCGAACTAAAATGGACTGGAATGGGTGAATTTAACTCAGATGACCATTATATCTACTACTGTGGGCAGGAATCCCTTAGAAGAAATGGATTAGCCATCATAGTCAACAAAAGAATCCAAAATGCAGTACTTGCAATCTCAAAAGTGACAGTATGAACTCTTTTCATTTCCAAGGCAAACCATTCAATATCACAGTAATCCAAGCCTATGCCCCAACCAGTAATGCTGAAGAAGCTGAAGTTGAACGGTTCTATGAAGACCTACAAGACCTTTTAGAACTAACACCCAAAAAAGATGTGCTTTTCGTTATAGGGGACTGGAATGCAAAAATAGGAAGTCACGAAACACCTGAGGTAACAGGCAAATTTGGCCTTGGAATACAGAATGAAGCAGGGCAAAGGCTAAAAGAATTTTGCCAAGAGAACACACTGGTCATAGCAAACACCCTATTCCAACAACACAAGAGAAGACTCTACACATGGACATCACCAGATGGTCAACACCGAAATCATATTGATTATATTCTCTGCAGCCAAAGATGGAGAAGCTCTATACAGTCAGCAAAAACAAGACCGGGAGCTGACTGTGGCTCAGATCATGAACTCCTTATTGCCAAATTCAGACCTAAATTGAAGAAAGTAGGGAAAACCACTAGACCATTCAGGTATGACCTAAATCAAATCCCTTATGATTATACACTGGAAGTGAGAAATAGATTTAAGGGACTAGATCTGATAGATAGAGTGCCTGATGAACTATGGATGGAGGTTCTTGACATTGTACAGGAGACAGGGATCAAGACTGTCTCCATGGAAAAGAAATGCAAAAAAGCAAAATGGCTGTCTGGGGAGGCCTTACAAATAGCTATGAAAAGAAGAGAAGTGAAAAGCAAAGGAGAAAAGGAAAGATATAAGCATCTGAATGCAGAGTTCCAAAGAATAACAAGAAGAGATAAGAAAGCCTTCCTCAGCAATCAATGCAAAGAAATAGAGGAAAACAACAGATTGGGAAAGACTAGAGATCTCTTCAAGAAAATTAGAGATATCAAGGGGACATTTCATTCAAAGATGGGCTCTATAAAGGACAGAAATGGTATGGACCTAATAGAAGCAGACGATATTAAGAAGAGGTGGCAAGAATACACAGAAGAGCTGTACTAAAAAGATCTTCATGACCAAGATAATCACCATGGTGTGATCACTCACCTACAGCCAGATGTCCTGGAATGTGAAGTCAAGTGGGCCCTAGAAAGCATCACTACGAACAGAGCTAGTGGAGGTGATGGAATTCCAGTTGAGCTATTTCAAATCCTGAAAGATGATGCTGTGAAAGTGCTGCACTCAGTATGCCAGCAAATTTGGAAAACTCAGCAGTGGCCATGGGACTTGAAAAGGTCAGTTTTCATTCCAATCCCAAAGGCAATGCCAAAGAATGCTCAAACTACCACACAATTGCACTCATCTCACACGCTAGTAAAGTAATGCTCAAAATTCTCAAAGCCAGGCTTCAACAATACATGAAGCGTGAACTTCCAGATGTTCAAGCTGATTTTAGCAAAGGCAGAGGAGCCAGTGATCAAATTGGCAACACCTACTGGATCATGGAAAAAGAAAGGGAGTTCCAGAAAAACGTCTATTTCTGCTTTATTGACTATGCCAAAGCCTTTGACTGTGTGGATCACAGTAAACTGTGGAAAATTCTGAAAGAGATGGGAATACCAGACCAGCTGACCTGCCTCTTGAGAAATCTGTTTGCAGGTCAGGAAGCAACAGTTAGAACTGGACATGGAAGAACAGGCTGGTTCCAAATAGGAGAAGGAGTACGTCAAGGCTGTATATTGTCACCCTGCTTATTTAACTTATACGCAGAGTAGATCATGAGAAACCCTGGGCTGGAAGAAGCACAAGCTGGAATCAGGATTGGTGGGAGAAATATCAGTAACCTCAAATATGCAGATGCACCACCCTTATGGCAGAAAGTGAAGAGGAACTCAAAAGCCTCTTAATGAAAGTGAAAGAGGAGAGTGAAAAAGTTGGCTTAAAGCTCAACATTCAGAAAACGAAGATCATGGCATCTGGTCCTGTCACTTCATGGGAAATAGCTGGGGAAACAGTGGAAACAGTGTCAGACTTTATTTTTCTGGGCTCCAAAATCACTGCAGATGGTGACTGCAGCCATGAAATTAAAAGACGGTTACTCCTTGGAAGGAAAGTTATGACCGACCTAGATAGCATATTGAAAAGCAGAGACATTACTTTGCCAACAAAGGTTCGTCTAGTCAAGGCTATGGTTTTTCCTGTGGTCATGTATGGATGTGAGCGTTGGACTGCGAAGAAAGCTGAGCACCGAACTACTGATGCTTTTCAACTGTGGTGTTGGAGAAGACTCTTAAGAGTCCCTTGGACTGCAAGGAGGTCCAACCAGTCCATTCCTTTAGGAGATCAGCCCTGGGATTTCTTTGGAAGGAATGATACTAAAGCTGAAACTCCAATACTTCGGCCACCACATGCAAAGAGTTGACTCATTGGAAAAGACTCTGATGCTGGGAGGGATTGGGGGCAGGAGGAGAAGGGGACGACAGAGGATGAGATGGCTGGATGGCATCACCGACTCGATGGACGTGAGTCTGAGTGAACTCCAGGAGTTGGTGATGGACAGGGAGGCCTAGCGTGCTGTGATTCATGGGGTCGCAAAAAGTTGGACATGACTGAGTGACTGAACTGAACTGAAACAAAGTAAATAGTAGTTTTCTATTGTCAATATTAATTTCATACTTTTAAGAATGTGGTTTCAATTTCAAGTGTTTCAAGCATGTCATTTAGAATATATAGTTACACAACTGTACTCCTGTGCATTTCCTTAAATTTAGTACGTTCTGTTTCTTATTCATTTGAAATAGTTGAAACGATATTTGTGCAGAGCTCACATATCTCTAATTATTGATTGCATTTTTTCTCAATGCAGGAAGTTTTGCTGGAATTGCTAGAACAATGTGTGGATGGCTTATGGAAAGCAGAGCGTTATGAAGTAATTTCTGAAATTTCCAAGTTGATCATTCCAATTCATGAGAAATGTCAAGAGTCTGAAGTAAGTAACTGAAACATTTGCATCATTCACGTATATATTTTATTTTGTTCTTAAATTACTATCCTTAAAAAATTCTGAAAAGTCCTAAAATTCCATTCCTACCTTATATTCATTTTTACAAATGAAATGAAGGATGCAATGTTTAAAATATAAATTAAAATTAACATTATGCCAGTTTTTCTCACAGCAGTTTTATCTATCAGTCTTCCCTCTCCACTCATAGCAGAGAACAATCCATGTTGTCCCTCACACACACAAAAAACAGTTACTCGATTTCCATGTGGTCAGGGGAGAGATATAGGTGTGAATCACTTCTTTTCAATTTGATGGTGAGGCTAAAGTTGCTAACAGATGATAGTTGGGGGATAATAAGTTACTAGGAATTACCCTTTTATGAGGAGCTTTTCCAGTTTTGTCTGCCACATAAATCTTTGATCAAGGAGAATTAGTAAAATAATCATAGTATAGCTATTGCCACCAGCACTCAACAGGACTTTTTATATTCAAGAATCTGAGTCCATAGCATAATTTTCTGTCCCTGCTATGCTGGAAAGGGGTGCTTAGGACTCAAGCCATTTTTAAAAGCAAAGCAGTCTATCCTTAAACATATATAACAAGTAGCCTTTCATTGTTGAAGTGTCCCAGAGTGAAAACATACATTTAATGTCATCTGTGTAGTGTTCTAATCTCCTCTCCAAATTGGCTCTTATCAAACTCACTCTTTCTTCCTGGGTTCTGGGTCTTCCTACTCTTTGCCCTGCTTTTGCTGTATACGGGGACATGCCTAAAAAATCATAGTGCAGCTCAAGTGATTATATTAAAAAGTGAGAGTTAAGTAATTAAATCTATGTTATATGGATGACAAAGGTTAGCCTATGAGACAAGACAAGAATCGGCATTGCTCTTTCTGTCAAAGCATTGCATCCTAAGAACCTTCATAAAAGTGCCAAAGTACCTACTCTCTTACTCTTAAGTTGTAGACCAGGTTATTAGAAACCCAGAGAACATATTGCTACTCAATGGACTAATAGGGAAAAAAGAAAAATATATCTTCCCTACACATTAAAGGAAGCAATATGTTCTATTGGGGAACTACTCCTATTTCCTTGTAAAGAGTCAAGGGTCTGAATAGATTCTGAAGCATCCTGCATGGGATGAAGTAACTTTTCAGTGTTCTTTATGGGATGGGCTGAAAAGTGTCAGCCACAGTAGCCATTAAGGAAGGAAAACTTCCCTCAATTGATTTCAACTGCAGAAAATAGTATGGAAAGAATGTGAAAGAAAGAACATCTGCTTCCCGGCTCCCCTTTTAGCATTGAAATGAAATTCACAACCATACAGTGAACCGTTTTCTAGTTTGCAGTTTAGTGGCATTTAGCGCATTCTTAATATTATGCTCCCACCACCTCTATGTTCAAAACGTTTTTCTCATCCCAGGAAAAGCTCCATCTCCTTCAAGGAATCACTCTTCACCCCCTCCCTCACCCCACTGGTGACCACTAATCTGCTTTCTGTCTGTGGATTTGCCTGTTCTGGATGTGTCATAAAAAAGATGAATATAAGATGTGACCTTTTGTGTCTGGCTTCTTTTACTTAGCATAATATTTAGAGGTTCATTCAAGTCGTAACCTATATCAGAACTTCATTCCTTTTTCATGGCTGAATGATATTCCATGGTATGGCTACGCCAAAATTTGTTTGTATGTTTGGGTTGTTTCCAGATTTTGGCTATTATAAAGAGTGCTGTTGTAAACAGATATGAGTAAGTTTCTGTGTGGGCGTGTTTTTGTTTATCTTGGATAGACACCTAAGAGGGGAATTGCTGAGTCGCAGCGTAATTCTATTAACTTCTGAGGAACCACCAAATTGTTGTCCCTTTTACCTTCCCACCAGCACATCTGGTTGGCACTTGTGTTCTGGGGTTCTTATTAGAACCTAGTGAATGTGCCATCCTAGTGAATGTGAAATGGTGTCACATTGTGGTTTTGCTTTCTGTTTCCTCAATGACTAACGATTTTGAACAGCTTTTCATGTCTTTGTTGGCCGTTTTTATATAGTCTCTGGAGAGATGTCTATCCAAGTCCTTTGCTCACTTTTAAATTGGGTGGTTTTTCATTTTGTTGTTGAACTATGAGAGTTCCTTATATGTTTTGGATAAGAAAACATCAGATATGTGACTTGCAAATATTTTCTCCTGTTCTGTATGGTGTCTTTTCACATTCTAGATAATGTTCTTTGCATAGTATGTTCCCTTTTCTGAGTGTGTAGAAGAATATATTCTTTGTGTCTGTGAACTTGTTATAAAAGCATTCCTCTCTCTGGCTTATACTGTTATTTTTGTGTCTTCATTTTACTTTCCTCTCCTAAAGTGTTTGCATGATCGTTTATTCCCATCTTTCCACCTTAGGGCTCAAGCAAAGCATTTTGCTTCTTTTTCAGTTATAATAATTCAGACATAAGGAAAAAAGTAGTCAATAACACAGTACTTTTAATGTATATACTACCATTGAGATATGAATGACATGAAGCACGGTATATACAGTTACAGTGTTATTTGACCATTTAAAGGTCTACCCTCTCACCTAAAGTTGTTAAGGCACTTTTTCTGTGACCATGGGAGAAGGGAATGCAAATGACCCCACCAAAACCATTTTGAACAGGAAATGGTGTTGCTTTTTTCCCCTTATGCATTTATTGTAGACATTTCATAACTAACCAAAAGATAAAGCTAATTTGCTGATTCTCATATTTTGAGACCTTACTCAAGTTTACAGAACTCTTCATGGAGCTTACCCAAAAATTTTGGAGGTTATGCACACAAAGAAAAGACTTTTAGGCACTTTCTTCAGAGTTGCCTTTTATGGCCAAGTAAGTATTCTTTAGTTCATCAAGTTGTTTTCCTTTTTAAACATTCACCTTTGAGTTATTAGAGTACCATAGCAGCAGTTACTGGCCCTAGGATTCTGTCTAGATAAAGCACCTGTCACAAGAGCAGGTGTGACACTTTCTCAGTGTAATGTTCACTTTGGTCTCCAGATCTAAATCCACTAGGTCAGAGGACAGCATATAAGATTTGAAGTTTCCTTCAGTTTCATTTTCAGTCAGGCTTCTTAAATGTTAATTTAATACGCAGTACTGAAAGTTTTCAAATAAAAGTCAGGTAAGTATGCAAGTGATAAGTATGCAAGTGATAAAACATCTAGTGTAAAAACATTCAGGCCAATGATGTGCTCATATGACTGTGAGTTTGAACGTTCTCATTTATTTCAGCTACAATATATACATGTGCCTTTTAGAACTATTATTTAAAATCTATTTCAACTACATCATTACTGATTACTTAGTAGATGTTCTCTAAATGCTGCATTTGCTCATAATGCTTATAAAGTATTGTGTGTTTAACTTTATAATAGTCTTTTTTCTTGAAGAAGAGGATGGAAAGGAGTACATCTATAAAGAGCCAAAGCTAAACTTTATGGTGAAAAATTTGGTACAGAGAATGTCAAAATAATTCAGGATTCAGACAAGGTAACATGCCCTGCATTTTGAAATCATTATTTATTAGTTCCAAATGTGGCACATTGCTTCTGACTTTTTCCTTTTTTAGCTGGTAGAGGAGAGGCATGGGAAATAGAGTCTTTCCAGATCCCGAAAGAAAGGACAGGGGCTTTGGAATCAGAGAGAAGGATTCAGATCTCCATTCTCTGCCACTTGCTAGCTGTGTAACCATGGGGAATTTACTTTACCTCTCTGTGCCTCATCGTTCTCGTTAGTAAAATGAACTTAATAGTAGTGCCTTCCTCATAGAGTTGTTGTTGGGATTAAATTAGTTAAGGTATGCAAAGTGATTGAGTTCTTGTTGCATAAAAACGCCTTCAATAACAGCATAGAAGCTAGCATGCTCAACCAATGTCAGCCATTATTGTTACTGCTGTTGTGCCTCGTGATTGTCAATTTCATACTGTATGAATAAATCATCTTAGGTGGGACATCCCTAGTGGTCCAGTGGGTAAAAGTCTGCCTGCCAACGCAGGAGACACAGGTGCGATCCCTGGTCCAGGAGGATTCCACGTGCTGTGGGGAAACTAAACCTGTGCACCACAGCCACTGCACTGGCGCTCTAAACCCCACACACCACAACTAGACAGTACTCACTGCTCATTGCAACCTGAGAAACTCCGCAAGCCACAGCAAAGAAGATCAAGTGGAGCCAAAAATAAAAATAAATGAGATTTAAAAAAAAAATCATCTTATGACACACATTTCACTCTTAAGATAGCCTTAGTTCAGTAGCTATATTTGCAGTGATGTAGGTTTAGGAGAGATGCCTTGATCTAAAGATGATCCATCCCACTAGACCCTGCCAAGGCAAGGATGAGAAAGGTTCCAGCAAGAGAGGCTGTTTCTTAGAAATGCATAGTTCCTTATAGACAGAATTGCAGAAGAGCACAATGGGAATGACTGATTGTCCTTAGTCACCATGGGCATGTTCAGGATGAGAGCTGATTTTTACCGTAGGAAAGCCCTTTAACACAGTGTAAGATCTGCAGGCCCCAGAAATACGTACCGAGTGACTGTGATGTGCATGGTGCTCTGCAAAACACTTGATAGCTAACAGGCAGCATTGCCAGAGTGAAAGGCCCTTGGCAATGGTAAAGACACTTCATTTTCCCCCATGAAAATGATCTCTTCACTTTGTAAATTTAGCTGTATCTTATGGAAATGATTTTATCTTGAACATATGCCTTAGACATTTAAAAACAGGTATGCTTGCAGGTCCAAAATTCATTAACATTTGGCAAAACCTCTCTGCTTCTTATCAGTTTCAGTCTTCTTAAGACCACAGAAGTTTTCTCTTTTGTAGCCAGCAAGTTTTAGGCTTGCTAGCACACTTCTGATACTATAAATGGAAAGTTATTAGAAAGCCAGGCTTGCAGAAAAACATGCAGTTTTCTACGTTATGCTGCCTCTGAAAACCTGGCCAACAGGCACTAATGACAAACCACCATCAGGCAGCTGGACTCCTGACCCTCTTTGTAAACACAATATTTTAGTCACTCTTCATAGGCAACAGATAAAAGAAGCAGTTGCTACTTTCAAAATCCTTCTTCTTTCTTAATGTGTGGAATTAAGAATTTTAAACACTCTTTTACTTGCCAAAGAATAAAATCTGCCTAAGGGCACAAACAGTTTAAAGAACAGTGGGCAATATTTTCCAGTATTTTAAATGTACGTTTCCTGGACCCAATAATTTCACATTTAAGATTTTATCTTGTAGATGTACACACATAAAGATGTATGTTTAAGATGTTTATTGCTCTTAAGTTTATATAGCACAAAACTCAAAACAATCTAATGTCCATACGGTTAAGGACGTGGTACTGCCTTCATAAAGGATCTAACTAAACTACTTAAAATATTTATAAGTTTGGATGTAATCCAATCAAAATATATTCTTTTTATATAAATTTATTTATTTTAATTGGAGGATAATTACAGTATTGTGATGGTTTTTGCCATACATCAATATGAATCGGCCATAGATGGAATGATACAAGTGTTAACCATGGTATCTCAAAGGAGAGAGTCTAGAGTCTTATGGAGAAAAAAACCATTTTTTACTTTTCAAGTGTACTTTTTGAATGTTTTACCATATGCTTAGTTCATTTTTATAACGTTAAAATCCGTCTTGATCTCTTTTTATTTTTCTTCTATGCTTTGTGTTATTTAGATAATTAGCTTCAACTATTTCCTAAGTTTCTCTGGAGAAATCTAGATATTTAATGGGAAAAAAAATAAAGAAGTTTTGAATATAGGCTTTTTGGAAAAGTTTTAAAAGCTACTAAGAAAGTTTCTATCTCTTGTCACAGCATTGAATATGGTGTTTGCTGTGGGTTTTTCACAGTGGCCCTTGATAGGATTGTAGTCATTTCTTTCTATTCCTAATTTGTTGAGTGTTTTCATTATGAAAGGGTATTGAATTTTATAATCGAATGTGTTTTCTGTATTGATTTAGATGATTGTGTGTGTGTGTGTGTTTTTTCCTTCATTCTGTTAATGCAGTGTATTCTCCCCTGCACTGGATGAAGGATCCTTAACCACTGCACCACCAGGAAAGTCCCCTATAGTAATAATTTTATAATGTATTAATCTTTTACATCATGGAGAAATAAAAACGAATTGTTACTATTGTTATGTTAATACTAGATTTTATAATTACCCATGTATTTATCTTTACTGAGACCTTCATACAGGTTTGAATTCCTGTCTGATGTTCTTTCATTGTGACCAGCAGGACTCCCTGTGGCATTTCACATGGGGCAGGTCTAGTGGTGACAAGCTCCTTCAGCTTTTCTTTATCTGGGAGTGCCTTAATTTTTCCTCACTTTTGAGGACAGTTTTGCCAGATATCAGTTCTGTTCAGTTCAGCCTCTCAGTCGTGTCCGACTCTTTTGTGACACCATGAACCGCAGCACGCCAGGCCTCCCTGTCCATCACCAACTCCCGGAGTTCACCCAAACCCATGTCCATCGAGTTGGTTATGCCATCCAACCATCTCATCCTCTGTCGTCCCCTTCTCCTCCTGCCCTCAATCTTCCCAGCATCAGGGTCTTTTCCAATGAGTCAGCTCTTTGCATGACGTGGCCAAAGTATTGGAGTTTCAGCTTTAGCATCAGTCCTTCCAATGAACACCCAGGACTGGTCTCCTTTAGGTTGGACTGGTTGGATCTCCTTGCAGTCCAAGGGACTCTCGAGAGTCTTCTCCAACACCACAGTTCAAAAGCATCAATTCTTCGGCGCTCAGCTCTCTTTATAGTCCAACTGTCACATCCATACAAAACTAGTGGAAAAACCATAGCATTGACTGGACGGACCTTTGTTGGCAATGTCTCTGCTTTTTAATATGATGTCTAGGTTGGTCATAACTTTCGTTCTAAGGAGTAAGAGTCTTTTAATTTCATGGCTGCAGTCACCATCTGCAGTGATTTTGGAGCCCCAGAAAAATAAAGTCAGCCACTGTTTCCACTGTTTCCCCATCTATTTGCCAGGAAGTGATGGGACCAAATGCCATGATCTTCGTTTTCTGAATGTTGAGCTTTAAACCAACTTTTTCACTCTCCTCTTTCACTTTCATCAAGAGGCTCTTTAGTTCACTTCCTGCCATAAGGGTGGTGTCATCTGCCTATCTGAGGTTATTGATATTTCTCCTGCCAGTCTTGATTCCAGCTTGTACTTCCTCCAGCCCAGCGTTTCTCATGATGTACTCTGCATATAAGTTAAATAAGCAGGGTGACAATATACAGCCTTGATGTACTCCTTTTCCTATTTGGAACCAGTCTGTTATTCCATGTCCAGTTCTAACTGTTGCTTCCTGACCTGCATACAGATTTCTCAGGAGGTAGGTCAGGTGCTCTGGTATTCCCATCTCTTTAAGAATTTTCCACAGTTTATTGTGATCCACACAGTCAAACGCTTTCGCACAGTCAATAAAGCAGAAAGAGATGTTTTTCTGGAACTCTCTTGCTTTTTCGATGATCCAGCAAATGTTGGCAGCAGTTTGATCTCTGGTTCCTCTGCCTTTTCTAAAACCAGCTTCAACATCTGGAAGTTCACGGTTCCCGTATTGCTGAAGCCTGGCATGGGGAATTTTAAGCATTACTTTAGTAGCGTGTGAGATGAGTGCAATTGTGCTGTAGTTTGAGCATTCTTTGGCACTGCCTTTCTTTGGGATAGGAACGAAAATTGACCTTTTCCAGTCCCGTGGCCACTGCTGAGTTTTCCAAATGTGCTGGCATATTGAGTGCAGCACTTTCACAGCATCATCTTTCAGGATTTGAAATAGCTCAACTGGAATTCCATCACCTCCACTAGCTTTGTCAGATATAGGATTCTTGATTAATAGATTTTTTTTTTTTTTTAGCACTTTGAATATAGCAGCCCACTGCCTTCTGGCCTCCTAAGTTTCTGATGGGAAATCTGACCATCTTATTCAGGATTCCTTGTATGTGACGTGCCATTTGTCTCTTGATTGTTGCAAAATTCTCTCTTTGGCTTTGGCTTTTGACATTTGATTTTAATGTGTCTCACCGTGGGTCTCTTAGAGTTACCCTGCTTGGAGTTTGTTGAGCTTTGTGTCTTTCATCAGATTTGAGAGTTGACCCATTATTTCTTCAGATAGTCTCCCTGCCCCTTTCTCTCACTTTTCTGCTTCAAGTACTCCTGTGGTGTGTATTTTCACCTGCTGGATAATGTTCCACAGGTTCCGTAGCCTCTGTTCGTCTTTAATTTTTTTCCTTTGTGTTCCTCTGATGGATCATTGATCTTATCTTCAAGTAGGCTCACTATTTCTTACACCTGCTGCAGTTTACCTTTAATTCCCTCTGGTGACTTTTCATTTCAGTTATTGTATTGTTCACCTCTGAAAAAAAGGTTTTTTGATTTCCTTTTAGATTTTCTAGCTATTCATTGATATTGACATTTGTTGATAAATAGTTTTCTTGACTTTTTCCACAGTTCTTTGATCATGAATACTGCTGTTTTAATGTCTTTTTCTAGGAGATCTGCTATCACTTTTTTTTCAGTGATAATGTCTATTGGTTTATTTTTCTTTTTTGAGTGGGCCATACTGTCCTATTTCTTTGTATGCCTTGCAATTTTTTTTGGTGTTGAAAACTGGACATTTGTATTTAATATTGTGATCCCTCTGAAAATCAGATTCTCTCCCTGTCGCAGAGTTTCCTGTGTTTTGTTGTTGTTTTTAATTGTTGTAAGCTGTGTCTGTCCCAAGAATCCACCTGAGGTGTAAATTTGGGATCTTCTCAAGTCTTTTCTGAGCCTGTGCCTTCCCCTGAGCATGCGCAGTGACTTTCTAGTCACCCTCATTTATGCAGTTACCTTTGAACAGTCTAGTATTGGATGTCTGGCTCCTAAGAGGGGATGGAGAGGAAAATGAAAGAGAGAGGAAAGGTGCTGGTCTGTTAAATACCCTGAAAGTCACTTTAGGCAGAGGGGGAGGGCATTGCAACAAAGGGAAGAGGTGGTATAAAAATGGCCACAGCCTCTTTGACTGTCCCCCTGTGACCAGAAGCAGCAATCAGCAGTCATAGCACAGATTCACAATATTTGGAAGACAGGGTCATTGTTCATTCTGGCTCCTACAAGCTGCTCTAGGAATATGCACACAGCTATCTGCCGTAGTACTTGAGGGATGAGGTATGGGTGGCTGCCATTGTGCCCAGGGTTAAAATTGAACAAAATCAAATTTAAGGCAATTTTCTGTCCAAGTCTTCCCCTGGAAGTTGCAAGTCTTCAACAGACTCCAGAGTTCCAAAATTGTTCCATCAGATAGGTAATGACGGTGTAAGTATTGTCTCTATAAGAAGATAGACGTCTGGTGCTCTGCCATCTTCTGAGAATCCTCTCTGTAATAGGTATTTTTTGAGGTGGAACTCAGATGTGCAGTTAGCCATTTTAATACATGGGGAGCACATGTACACCCGTGCTGGATTCAAGTCAACGTGTGGCAAAACCAATACAATATTGTAAAGTAATTAGCCTCCAATTAAAATAAATAAATTTATATTAAAAAATAAAAATTAAAAAAGAAGTTGAATGTAACATAAAAGCAAATAAAACTAAATAAACATTTCAAAAAAGCAAATGATAAAGCAATGCTCAGCATGATCTCCAGTTTGTAAATAAATATATATGCATAGAAAAAAAGATTACAAGGAAATATATGAGAATGTGAATGATGGTCATTGCTGAGTGGTAGCATTGCAGTTTTTTCTGTCTACATTTCTGTAATCTCCAAATAGCTTCTGTAACTTCTTAATAATCAGAAGGAAACAATCCTTGAAGAAAGAGCAAAGACCTCTTCCAAGTGTATATTCATCTCGCAGTGTATTCAATGACACTGTTCCACAGTTGATCTCAGAGGCGTTAGTAGCTTACCTGTACCCCATTTTCCCTCCTGTTTAATAAAACACAAAACTTTCTTACTTTCCAGGTAAATGTCAAAGAGCTTGATCCCAAATATGCTCATATCCAAGTCACTTATGTGAAGCCCTACTTTGATGATAAAGAACTCACAGAAAGAAAAACTGAGTTTGAAAGAAACCATAATATCAACAGATTTGTTTTTGAGGCTCCTTATACATTGTCAGGCAAAAAGCAAGGCTGTATAGAGGAACAGTGCAAACGCCGTACAATCTTGACTAGTAAGTAGGACTTGGCGTAACTTCTTTGTTTGACATGATCTTTTTTGATACATACAAGTAGCAGCTGGTCAGCAGGAAAATGTAACTAAAATTTTAATCATTTATTGTCCTTCTGTTCAGTCACTCACTTACACAAACATGGCTATGTTATAAACCATTCCTTTCCCATATGTAATTCATGATTAGTCTGAGTCGTCTCAGAGAGAATTTCTCCTTCAGTCCTGAAGTAATAAGGCAATATTTGGTCTCTAAGGGATTTTTCCAGATTAAATATGGGGAGAATTAAGCACAATAGATTTTTGTTTTAGTTTGGCTATTTGATGTGCTGTCTTAAAAACTCATCTGTCAATCTTAATCTGTAATAGCTTCAAACTCGTTTCCATATGTGAAGAAGAGGATTGCTATAAACTATGAGCAGCAGATTCATTTAAAGCCAATTGATGTTGCCACTGATGAAATAAAAGATAAAACTGCAGAGCTGCAAAAGCTTTGCTCCTCTGCTGATGTGGACATGATTCAGCTCCAACTTAAATTGCAGGGCTGTGTTTCAGTGCAGGTATGTTGGTTGCTAACCATGTATTAAATGTTTCTTGTTGTTCCTCTTGCTTTCATAAGGGCACAGAACAAACACTAATTATAATTGTCTTATACTCTGACTGGGTGCAAAAATCTCTACATTATTTATTAATTTAATAAAGACATTATGTTCAGTTTCTGTAAATTTTTTGTTATGTCAGATAGCTTTAACATAAATCCCTCTGACTATAGCTAAGCCCTATATTTAGATAGCAGAAATTGTTAAGTAACTTGTTAGAGTATAATTTTGGCAGATGATTTGCTTTAATCTTTTTCAAATAAATTTATAGTAAGAATAGTAAATATGTTTCTCAGGTATGGATTTTTGTATATTGTATTCTTTTTAAAAAGAGAAATGAAAAAATTACTTTTTGATTACATCCTAACAACCCTCATTTTTCTCCTTTTGTAATTTAGGTAAATGCAGGTCCGTTAGCATATGCAAGGGCTTTCTTAAATGACAGTCAAGCTAGCAAGTATCCAGCCAAAAAAGTAAATGAGTTGAAAGACATGTTTAGGTAAGTGCTTTGCAGTTTTCAGATCAGACCTCTAGTTTTCTTTTACTCCATTGTCTTCTTAAGTGAAATCAAAATATTCACCAAATAATGTCCTTCTAAAAAAATTATCTGTTCCCTTTTATAACGTTTAAGTTACCTTCTAGTGGTATTTTAGGTAGTCAGGAAATGTGTGATCTCTTTCTTGCTGCAGAACTGTAACAGTATCCTAGTGACCCAAGGCGTTAAATATGACAACGACTTCATTGCTGTGGATATTGTGACACAAACACAAGCCCACATTCATTATGTGATTTCCTCCTTTGCCTGATTGAGCTCATGTCACAGCTTTTCCAGACCATTTAGGCTAGGAAAGGTTGGATAGGTTTGCTTCTATCCTGTATCCTTAGTTCCACTTGGATTCTGCTATTCTAGGGCATACGATAATCTTTTCTGGACTGAGCATCCCTCTAAGCCAATGCATGTCTGAATGGTTGCACAGTAGAAAAATCTGTTTCTTATATAAAAGAACTTAGATTCAGAATAAGAGAGAAAGATGATTTAAACAGACTGAGTAGAAAGATAATTTCCACTCATTTGCTCCTGCCTTATTTCATTTACTTTTCCTATCTCTGTATTATCAGCTGTTTCAGGTTACAGAGTAACCACTACTCATTCCCTTGTAGCTCAGTCGGTAAAGAATCTGCCTGCAGTGCAGGAGACCTGGGTTTGATCCCTGGGTTGGGAAGACCCCCTGGAGAAGGAAATGGCAACCCACTCCAGTATCCTTGCCTGCAAAATCTCATGGACAGAGGAGCCTGGTGGGCTGTAGTCCACAGGGTCGCAAAGAGTCAGGCATGACTGAGCATCTAACACTTCCTTACTTACTTAGTACTCATTCATTCAATGTTTATTAATGCCTGGCATGTACAAAAAGATTCTGCTCTTTGCTATGACAGGGATACAGCACAAATGGTCAGTGAGGTACTTTGTCCCCTAAGATTTGCGTTCTAATTATGGACATGAAACATAAACATATGAAATAATGATAAAAAAAGTTTTTATGATACATTATAATCTCTCTGTCGCCACTCTTACCAGCCCAGGGCAGATACTTCATGCCTATAAGCACCCAGCAGTGTACTGGGTACATAGCCCCAAATAAATTATTTTTCAATAACTGACATTGTCTATAGATGTTAATTAATGCAAGTGCAAGCATAGCTGAGATCATATCAAGTGATTGAGCAGGCAGGCTTCCCAGAGGGTATATATTTCAAGCCAGGTTTGGAAGGAGATAAGAAACCAGAAGACAAAGATAGAAAAGGAAAGATATTTCAGACTTAGGAGATGGCATTAGCAAAAACACAGTGAGAAAATATGGGGTTCTAATCTTCCTTCTAGGCAAGCTGTGGTTAAAGTAAATATTAAATTGTCAGAGAGACTTTTGAGTAATAAGTAACAAAAACTTTATCTTTGATCTTCATCTATAGGAAGTTCATCCAAGCATGCAGCATTGCACTGGAACTAAATGAACGGTTAATTAAAGAGGATCAGATTGAATACCATGAAGGGCTCAAGTCAAATTTCAGAGACATGGTGAAAGAATTGTCTGACATTATTCATGAACAGGCAAGTATTAGGGTGATTGAAAAGGAAAACATGATCTGGGTCCCTAAAGTGTTACTTAGCAAACCTATTAGTTTGAAATAGTATTACCTTGAAATTACTTAGTCTCTTATTTTAAAATCTGTTCTTATATTCTTTACCCATATAAATGATATAATGCAAATCAGATTTGAAACAATCACTGACAATTGCTTTAGCAGGTGTTTCAGATGTTAAACTATTTTGTTCTTTGTGCCACAGTGCCATTAGAAGTGAATAGTTGGGCAAGTGTGAATTAATCTACTGTGAGCATGGCTAAGGTCTCTCAAGAAGGATCCTAGAGAAGTGCCAGATCCCTAAATGAATACCCCTGTCTTAGATGTAGAAAACTGCATACAGTTGTCCTTCCATATTCGCAGCTTCCACATCCTTGGATTCAACCAACTTCAGATCAAAAATATTTGAAGAAAAATTTCCAGAAAGTTCCAAAAAAGCAAAACTTTAGTTTCCTGTATGTAGGCAGCTATTTACATAGCATTTACATTGTATTAACTATTATAAATAATCTGGAGATGATTTTAAAGTACAGGGGAGGATATGCATGAGTTATATGAAAATACTGTGTGATTTTATATAAGGGACTTGAGCATCCTCAGTTTAATAACCATGGGAGAAGGGGGGCAGTGGTCCTGGAACTAATCCTCTGAGGATACCGAGTGACAACTGTACTATCGTTTAGGTGAGATCCTGAGTGAGTTCCAAAATTCAAGAATTGTCTTAATACCCATATAGCCTGCAAAACTCTTTTTATAATACCTAGCATTGTAATATTTGCCTGTTAATGTCAATTATAGCTAACTTAGTAAAACACAATCTGAAACATATAGAGGCAAAGATCTGCTCACCACTGACAGCCAAATTCTGTCATAATTAAGCAGTTAAGACTTTTATACATCTACTTGCCTTAAAACCAGAGTACTCCTGAATTGTCCTTGTAAACGTCATTCCTATATTAGGCTCCTGAAATCTGTGTTTGCAACCACTCTATACATGGATTGTCACTGAACTATTTTAACGTCTTCACCACAGATGTAAAAGTCATGGCCTGATGGTCTGGTTCTCAGTGCCTGAGCCCTATTGAGCTTACATAATGTCTCTTTGCTTTCCTTAAGAAGGAAAACAGCCAATAAGATCAATATTTGCTTCAGAAACTCTTCAGACTCTCAATTTTTTATGAAATTCAGACCCCTTAAAAGAAACAAGGATAACTACAGCCCTTTAGAGAACACATTCTTATTGCTGGTTCCAGAAAGGAGAACCTCCTCTGTCCTGGTATGAGCATTTCACTGCTTGCCTGAAGACACTCCCCTGGGTGAGACCATCACATGGAGGGTGTCCTTACAAATAGACTGACCATGGTTAGTGCCAAAGCACTGCAGTGTAATGGTGGGGAGGGGCAGAAGAGAGATTTCAAGGAAAACAGGAGCTAGTTGACTATCTCTGCTATAGGAGCTACTTGACTGTCTCTCCTCTAGCTAGAAGAGCTAGCTATCTCTTATGGTATCTTGTATGCTTTCTCTTAGAAAGGACTTTGGGAAATTTGTTATAATTAGTCCAGAGTTGCACTGCGTGACCAGGAGTCCAATTTTCTAACCATGGTCATCTTCTCAGTATGGAGAAGCCAGGCAGCTAGACTTTCATCATCCATCTTGCAGTGAGATGAGTCATCCCAGTCTCCTGCTCTCCTATTCTCATGGCAGGGAATCTCGCCGGCCTGAGGAGTCTGGACTCAGTGATCTGTTTCCTCTTTCTGTCATCTTGACTTCTGTTAGCCCACTTAGGAGTGAGTGTAAACCATCCCAAGGCATACCTTTGCTGCTCAGTTTTCCGAGGTCCTTTTTTGTCTCCTTCCTAAAGCAGGCTGGTGATCAGGACTAGGCAGGCAGGGAATCATTCCACTTCCTTTATTGTCTGTATCTCAGGTTCAGCCCCTGAGTACGGTGGGGATATGCCTCTCTTCACCTTCACTGTTCTGGGGTATGTTGAAGTGTTAGTCACTCAGTCATGTCCAACTCTTTGTGACCCCATGGACTGTAGCTCCCCAGGCTCTTTTGTCTGTGGAATTCTCCAGGCAAGAATGGAGTGGGTTGCTATTTCCTTCTCCAGGGGATCTTCTGAACCCAGGGATCAAACTCGGGTCTCCTGCATTGTAGGTGAATTCTTTACCATCTGAGCCATCTGGGGAATACTTTAATCAAATAGACTACATAATTTGTTCCTAGAAACTGTCCAGTTTACGGGGTTCTGTTCTCCATTGTCTATAGGGAAAAACAGCAAAACTCCTCCTTTACAAAAATATAAAACAATTATAGCATTTTAAGCCAATATATATTACAGTTATAGGGGCTTCCCTGGTGGCTCAGATGGTAAAGCATCTGCCTGCAGTGTGGGAGACCTGGGATCGATCCCAGGGTCAGGAAGATCCCCTGGAGAAAGAAATGGCAATGCACTCCAGTACTCTTGCCTGGAAAATTCCATGCATAGAGGAGCCTGGTAGCCTATAGTCCATGGGATTGCAAACATTTGGACACGACTGAGCAACTTCACTGGTATATTACAGTTAAAGGATTTGCATGCAACTGTATGACCTAGCCTTGAACTCTAAATTATTCAAATTGAAAGCAAATTATTCAATTTACTGCTAGTATGATGATCAAGATATTTAGAGCAGTCATCCTATACAGTTCTTTTTTCCTTGCTAAAAATCAAAATTGAACTGATGTCGTTGTTCAGTTACTCGGTCATGTCTGACTCTGCAACCCCATGCACTGCAACACACCAGGCTTCCCTGTCCTTCAACACCTCCCGGAGTTTGCTCAAACTCTCATCCATTGATTTGGTGATTACATCCAATCATCTCATCCTCTGTTGTCCCTTTCTCCTCCTGCCTTCAATCTTTCCCAGCATCAGTATTTTCCCGTTACTCAGCTCTTCACATCAAGTGGCCAAAGTATTGGAACTTCAGCTTCAGAATCAGTCTTTCCAATGAATATTCAGGGGTGATTTCCCTTATGATTGGTTTGATCTGCTTGCAGTCCAAGGGACTCTCAAGAGTCTTCTCCAACACCACAGTTTGAAAGAATTCATTCTTCGGCATTCAGCCTTCTTTATGGTCCAACTCTCACATCCATACATGACTACTGGAAAAACCATAGCTTTGACTAGATGGACCTTTGTTGGCAAAGTAATGTCTCTGCTTTTTATTCAGAGTCAGCCAAGTCAGTTTAAAAGATTTTGGCTTTATTCAGTGATTCATGAGTCTGGCAGCATCCCATCTGTCAGAGAGAAAGGAGCTCTGAAGAGCTGTAGAAAATGGAAGCCTTTTACAGGTAGAAGGAGTCTGGTCAAGGAAGTTATTCTAAAAGAGACCTGATTGTTTCAAGCAAGGTCACCTTCCTCTGGGGCACAGCAAGGGTCTGTCCAGTGAAGTACCTCACTAGTGCTGACCAGGAAATTTCAAACTTGAAAGTAATGCATGTACTTTTTTGACTAGTTCAGATTACCTGCCTGGAAAAGACTGAAACTGCAGTTAGGTTGATAGTAATTCTCAGGTGATGTGGGTTTAGCACAAGTGACTCCATTTTGGGCATCTTGCCTCTGTCTCTCTCTCTCTCTTTTTTTTTTTTAATTTATTTGGCTGCACCATGTCTTAGCTGCGGCATGTGGGATCCAGCTCCCCGAGCAGAGACTGAACCCAGGCCCCCTGCACTGGGAGCGTGGAGTCCCATCCTCTGGACCACCAGGGAAGTCCCTTGTCTCTTTAACACCCTGAAATTTGGGTTTTATGAATCTGCTGTCATATTTTCCACCTGTCTTTCTCATTTAATTTCTATAAACCATGGCTATTATGTTCAGTTCTAGAGACCAAATTTTAGACCCTTGATATTATATATTCTCCTGTAGTTTAAATTCTTCTATATTCTATATTGATAGGTAACCAAGAAAAGTCTTACTTTCTATTGGTTTATATTTATGAAATCTGTATTGTCATGATGTATCCTATTTAGGTGTACCTTGGTTTGGGCAAATGTTGACTTTTTAGTGAATTTTTGTAAATCAGTATTTCCAATATTTCCATATAAAAGAGAGCTTTTTTTTTTTTTTTTAGTCAGACGCTTTGAGATATATTATTTCCCAAAGGCAAATATAATACAAAAGAAGATAAAATATAGCTGTGTACTGAAATGTGAGTTATCTGTTTAGCTCCATAAATGATGACTTGACAAAAAGATATGGCCTGGCTATTCCTTGGCCCTTTTCAGTGTTATCTGTTACACTATACCAAAATATGAAGTTCTTTCTAAGAGAAAATTTTTCTATTATGGATTTTATATAAGACATGATTTGCAGCAGCACAAATGATATGACCCATTTCTGCCACCAGAAGCCAATTTGCAGGCTTAATACTAAAGTTTCAAAGCTAACTTGAGAACCTAGTATTGAAAGCTTGAAGCCTAAGTTGGGACTGTACAGTAAAGAGGTTAGATGTGATGTGTATGCTGTTCTTTCATCTAGTCTGGGCATGAGATATCACTTGATTTTGATCACACAAAATGGATAATTTTTAAAACATATATACTAATATGATTATATGTATATATTTATAAAGTTCTTCATTTCCAAGAAAAATCTTTTGCATCAATTAGTTTACATAATTATGGTATACATTTGAAAATTTGACTTATTTTCTCTTCACTTAAAATTATTTCCCAAGTCTCCTGGGAAAGGGCATGGGTTTCAGGATGTTTGAAAAGCCCCCCAGTGAACTTGAGAACCACTCTTAGAAGATGATCTATAAACTCATATCAAGAAGTTCATTGTTTAGGCTCTTGTTATGACCATCTGGTAAAAAAATTTTTAAAGACTGTGTTACCTCTCAATTTCTGTTGAATTTTACATTTACAACCTTTGGTTTTTCTTAATGAGTAACCAGATCTTTTCTGCTTTTTTGATACGCTGCCTTTGTAATACAGCTTTGAAGATTTGAGTCGGTAATGTTTTTCTTTGCTCTTTCTGCTTTATATTGTTTTAAATAGCTAAGTGTCAGTGATAAATTGGAATATGCCTGTGATTTCGTATACACATACCTTTTTTGGCCATGGCTATTTTGCTTTGTGATAAACATGCCATTTCTTTCGTTTTAGATAATACAAGAAGACCCAATGCATTCTCCCTGGATGAGCAACACATTACATGTATTTTGTGCAATTAGTGGTACGTCGAGTGACCGAAGTTATGGTTCCCCAAGATACACTGCTGAAATATGAGGACATGTGTCAAGGGACAACAAGACTGAACTTTCTCAGTAATATTCGGAGCTGTGCAAATGTTAAAAATTTAAGGATTTGTTATACAGAGTGTTTCCTCCTGACACCAAAACTTTCATGCTTTCATACAGGGTGCTTACATATTTGTAAATATTTAAGCAACTTGAAAGTGCCTGGAAAACTGCACCACTGTGCTTAGTTTGTACTTTTTAAGGTAAATCTATATACTGAGAAGTAGAGTTCAAAAACTTTAATTCGATTTGCTTAATTGTTACTTAAAATATTAATGGTACTGTGTAAAATTGTATAATGGAACACAATAAAAGGTAAAACTTCTTCGTAATTAGAAGTGAAGGAGATAATACTTTGAACTTGACAGGAAGCTAAATTCATTATCATACTAACCCTTGGAGAATAAATTGATAAAATTTTCACAAAACATGGATACTTCCAACTGAGGAGATAATTTGAAACCTTGCCTTCCAGTGGTCTAGACTGGGCTAAAGGAAACAGAAGCATTATGTGAAAAGGAAAATTTCACAAAGAAAGGATATACATAGAAATACCAGGCTTACCAGTCCTTCAAGTTTTGATCCAGTGATGCTAGGTATTCCAGTCAGTGGTCTCTCTACATACGAGGCAAGGGATTCCTTTGTGGCCTGTGTTTGCCTAGCAAGCAGCCTTTGTTGCCTAAGCTTCATCAGCTGAGGCTGTCCATAAAGCTAAACAAACATCTCTGAGATTTGCAGTTACTTGAAAATTTTAGCAGCAGAATCTGAGGGCAGGGATTTTTTAATGATGATTTTCTTCAGTTTACAAGGTTAATAAGGATTTTGATAGAACTTGATGATCACAGCATTTCTTTGGTCAGTATACATAACCACCACATATTTAGCAGCTGCTGGCTAAGGATTACATTTCTAACCATGAAAAAACCTCAGATTAACTAAATAATTCAGGAGAAACCAAGATGTGAAGGACATTTTTATCTTGAACTATCCATAAAATTTTGGCTGCCTTTCATGTAAACATTAAGTCCTAGATTTATTTTTCTTATGTAGTTTAGCCTATGGGGTTGCAAAGAGTCGGACACGACTGAACAACTGAACTGAACTGATAGACAAAAAAGGGAAAACAGACACCAAAATATAAGTGAATTGCGTGGAGCTTTGGCTTTTTAAATACTCTGTGATTAAGTAAATCTTAGAGATTATTATGCACCTGGCTTGGGCATATTTCTTTACATGTCATTTTTAAGCTTTCAAGGGAACATGAAATTACTTATAAAAGGTTAATTTTGTATTTTAATAAGGGATTCAGAAATTTCAGAGGCAGTCGGTTATTCCTTAATATCTTGGAGTCACGTGACGAGTTAGTTTCACCTTTAAAACTATTATATGTGGCTGCTGCTAAGTCGCTTCAGTTGTGTCCGACTCTGTGTGACCCCATAGACAGCAGCCCACCAGGCTCCCCCGTCCCTGGGATTCTCCAGGCAAGAACACTGGAATGGGTTGCCATTTCCTTCTTCAATGTATGAAAGTGAAAAGTGAAAGTGAAGCCGCTCAGTCGTGTCCGACTCTTCATGACCCCATGGACTGCAGCCTACCAGGCTCCTCCGTCCATGGGATTTTCCAGGCAAGAGTACTGGAGTGGGGTGCCATCGCCTCTCCAATTATATGTGGCGCATTTATGTAAAAAAAAAAAAAAAAAACTGTCACCCAAAGAGAGTGCTGCCTTCTGAGAATGAGGCATCTTAAGGAAACTTGAGTGCTCTTTTGTCAGTGACCAGTCCCTATCCTATCCCCCAGTATATACTGTGCCCTGTGGGTCATTTTAAAAAGTGTAGCAAATGACCCCTGCCCTCAAGGAAGTTGCAGTCTAGTTGAAGAGGCAAGATAGACATGAAATTAAATAATACAAGAATTAACAATATAAGATAAGTTGTCTCTGAGGACTGCCAAATGAATGATGCTGTCCATAACTCATATCATATTCAAGGGATGAGAAGCTGCTGTGAGTGTTAATGTTCAGGGATGACTTCATGGAGAAAAGAAAGCCTTAAACAGGCTTTCAAAGATGAGAAGCTATTCTAGGCAGGAGGACCATCACGCACAAAGGTGTAGAAAGATTTTGTAAAAGTTCAGGGTAATGGTGAAAGGACCAGTTTTGTTCAAGGGAGTAGTGGATGCTAAATCTAGAAAGACTATTTAGACCTAGATATTGGAAAGCCTTGAATACCAGGATAATAGTATTTTGACTTTACTCAATGAACAGGAGGAAACCAGTCAAGGTTTTTGAATGGAGAGATTACTTGACTAAATATTATTTTTATGAATGTAATCCTTTATATTTCTGCCAGATGCCTTTGAGTCCGAGATAGATGGACATATGGAAACCAGTTAGATAGTTATTGCAGTAATCTAATTATGAGTCCATAAGCCCATAGATATGAACAAGAATGGAGAAGAAAGGACAAGTGCAAGAGATACTATGTGGAAAGACTGGCCATGACTTATTGATGGCTACGGAGAAAAAAGGAAAAGGTAAAGATAATTTTGTGTCCTGTGGCCAATGAGTTCTCCAGATCACAGCAAAATTTTACAGGATTATTTTCACCAGCTTCCAAACTGAGGGTAGAAATGTATATAGAGAGAACACAGTGGGTTAGACTAGAGAAAGCCACTAAGTATGCCTTGAAACATTGCATATGTTAGGTATTACTGTTTATATAGTTTAATGATTTCATTAAGTGATTTGGCCTCTACAGATGAATTCACATCAAGAATACATTTCTGCTATACTGATTATTTTTGCAATTAAACTTGACTCCAGGTTCCCTGGAAACTACTGTTTTGATAGTCTTTGAACAGCTTGTAAACTGTGAATAAAGTCATCATAGTAGTGTTAGCTTATCACAAGAATGATAACCCATAGAGAAAGTAAGCAATTCCATGCAGATTTTCTGAGTAACCAGTGCACCAATGGCATCATGTCCATAGATGGTATTGTTATTGTTACCATATTTATATGAATTGACTGCATATATAAATACAGTATCTTTTCAAAAATGAAACAGCAGCAGTGGTAGCAACAGCCTTGGAAACATGACCAACATATCGTAGAACTAGAGATGACTCACTGGTTAATTAACAAACTAAATAGGTCAGCAAGACCTAAATCAAATCCCTTATGATTATACAGTGGAAGTGAGAAATAGATTTAAGGGCCCAGATCTGATAGATGTGCCTGATGAACTATGGAATGAGGTTCATGACATTGTACAGGAGACAGGGATCAAGACCATCCCCATGGAAAAGAAATGCAAAAAAGCAAAATGGCTGTCTGGGGAGGCCTTACAAATAGCTGTGAAAAGAAGAGAAGCAAAAAGCAAAGGAGAAAAGGAAAGATATAGGCATCTGAATGCAGAGTTCCAAAGAATAGCAAGAAGAGATAAGAAAGCCTTCCTCAGTGAGCAATGCAAAGAAATAGAGGAAAACAACAGAATGGGAAAGACTAGAGATCTCTTCAAGAAAATCAGAGATACCAAGGGAGCATTTCATGCAAAGATGGGCTCGATAAAGGACAGAAATGGTATGGACCTAACAGAAGCAGAAGATATTAAGAAGAGGTGGCAAGAATACACAGAAAAACTGTAGAAAAAAGATTTTCATGACCAAGATAATCACGATGGTGTGATCACTCACCTAGAGCCAGACATCCTGGAATGTGAAGTCAAGTGGACCTTAGAAAGCATTACCACGAACAAAGCTAGTGGAGGTGATGGAATTCCAGTTGAGCTATTTCAAATCCTGAAAAGATGATGCTGTGAAAGTGCTGCACTCAATATGCCAACAAATTTGGAAAACTCAGCAGTGGCCACAGGACTGGAAAAGGTCAGTTTTCATTCCAATCCCAAAGAAAGGCAATGCCAAAGAATGCTCAAAATACCACACGATTGCACTCATCTCACACGCTACTAAAGTAATGCTCAAAATTCTCCAAGCCAGGCTTCAGCAATACGGGAACCATGAACTTCCTAATGTTCAAGCTGTCTTTAGAAAAGGCAGAGGAACCAGAGATCAAATTGCCAACATCCGCTGGATCATGGAAAAAGCAAGAGAGTTCCAGAAAAACATCTATTTCTGCTTTATTGACTATGCCAAAGCCTTTGACTGTGTAGATCACAATCAACTGTGGAAAATTCTGAAAGAGATGGGAATACCAGACCACCTGATCTGCCTCTTGAGAAATCTGTATGCAGGTAAGGAAGCAACAGTTAGAACTGGACATGGAACAACAGACTGGTTCCAAATAGTAAAAGGAGTATGTCAAGGCTGTATATTGTCACCCTGTTTATTTAACTTATATGCAGAGTACATCATGAGAAATGCTGGACTGGAAGAAACACAAGCTGGAATCAAGATTGCCGGGAGAAATATCAATAACCTCAGATATGCAGATGACACCACCCTTATGGCAGAAAGTCAAGAGGAACTCAAAAGCCTCTTGATGAAAGTGAAAGTGGAGAGTGAAAAAGTTGGCTTCAACGTCAACATTCAGAAAATGAAGATCATGGCATCCGGTCCCATCACTTCATGGGAAATAGATGGGGAAACAGTGGAAACAGTATCAGACTTTATTTTTCTGGGCTCGAAAATCACTGCAGATGGTGACTGCAGCCATGAAATTAAAAGATGCTTACTTCTTGGAAGGAAAATTATGACCAATCTAGATAGCATATTAAAAAGCAGAGACATTACTTTGCCAACCAAGGTTCATCTAGTCAAGGCTATGGTTTTTCCTGTGGTCATGTATGATGTGAGACTTGGACTGTGAAGAAGGCTGAGCACCAAAGAATTGATGCTTTTGAACTGTGGTGTTGGAGAAGACTCTTGAGAGTCCCTTGGACTGCAAGGAGATCCAACCAGTCCATTCTGAAGGAGATCAGCCCTGGGATTTCTTTGGAAGGACTGATGCTAAAGCTGAAACTCCAGTACTTTGGCCACCTCATGCGAAGAGTTGACTCATTGGAAAAGACTCTGATGCTGGAAGGGATTGGGGGCAAGAGGAGAAGGGGACGACAGGGGATGAGATGGCTGGATAGCATCACTGACTCGATGGACGTGAGTCTGAGTGAACTCCGGGAGTTGGTGATGGACAGGGAGGCCTGGCGTGCTGCGATTCATGGGGTTGCAAAGAGTCGGACATGACTGAGTGACTGATCTGATCTGATCTGATTGAGATAATAATATGGTTTTTATCTTTCAATTTTTTAATATGGTGTATCACATTGATTGATTTGCAAATATTGAAGAATCCTTGCATCCCTTGGATAAAACCCACTTGGTCATGTTGTGTGCTGTTTTTAATATATTGTTGGATTCTGTTTGCTAGAATTTTGTTGAGGATTTTTGCATCTATGTTCTTCATCAGTGATATTGGCCTGTAGGTTTCTTTTTTGTGGCATCTTAGTCTGGTTTTGGTATTAGGTTGACGGTGGCCTCATCAAATGAGTTTGGGAGTTTACCTTCCTCTGCAATTTTCTGGAAAAGTTTGAGTAGGGTAGGTGTTGAAGTTAAGTGAAGTGAAGTCGCTCAGTCTTGTCCAACTCTTTGTGACTTGACTTTTCCAGGGAAGGATCCTGGAGTGGCTTGCCATTTCCTTCTCCAGAGGATCTTCCCAACCCAGGGATTGAACCTCAGTCTCCCATACTACAGGCAGACTCTACTGTCTGAGCCACCTGGGAAGCCCTGGTGGATAGGTGTTAGTTCTTCCCTAAATTTCTGGTAGAATTCACCCCTGAGCACATCTTCCTGGGGTTTTGTTTGTTGGAAGATTTTTGATTGCAGCTTCAATTTCCGTGCTTGTGATGGGTCTGTTAAGATTTTCTATTTCTTCCTGATTCAGTTTTGGAAGGTTATACTTTTCTAAGAATTTGTCCATTTCTTCCAAATTGTCCATTTTTTTTGGCATATACTTACTCATAGTAGTCTCTTATGATCTTTTGTATTTCTGTGTTGTCTGTTGTGATTTCTCCATTTTCATTTCTAATTTTATTGATTTGATTCTTCTCTCTTTTCTTTCTTGATGAGTCTGGCTAATGGTTTGTTTATTTTATTTATCTTCTCAAAGAACCAGCTTTTAGTTTTCTTGATTTTTGCTACAGTCTCCTTTTTTTTTTTTAATTTATTTCAGCTCTGATTTTTATGATTTCTTTCCTTCTACTAACTTTGGGGTTCTTCTTTTTCTAGTTACTGTAGATGTAAAGTTAGGTTGTTAATTTGATGTTTTTCTTGTTTCTTGAGGTCAACTTGTAATGCTATGAATCTCCCTCTTAGGACTGCTTTTACTGAATCCCATAGGTTTTGGGTTGTTGTGTTTTAATTTTCATTTGTTTCTATGCATATTTTTATTTCATTTTTGATTTCTTCCATGATCTTTTGGTTATTCAGAAGTGTGTTGTTTAGCCTCCATATTTTTGTATTTTTAATCGTTTTTTTTCCCCTGTAGTTGACATCTAATCTTACTGCATTGTGATAGGAAAAGATGCTTGAAATGATCTCAACTTTTTTGAATTTACCAAGGCTAGATTTATGGCTCAGAATGTGATCAACCCTGGAGAATGTTCCGTGTGCACTTGAAAAAAAAGGTGAATGACATTGTTTTTGGGTGAAATGCCCTATAGGTATCAATTAGGTCTAACTGATCCATTGTATCATTTAGAACTTGTGTTTCCTTACTAATTTTCTGTTTGGTTGATCTAGCCATTGGTATGTGTGGGATATTAAAGTCCCCCACTATCATCGTGTTACTGTTAATTTCTCCTTTCATACTTGTTAGCATTTGCCTTATGCATTGAGGTGCTCCTATGTTGGGTGCATAAATATTTATAATGTTATATCTTCTTGCATTGATCCGTTGATCATTATGTAGTGTCCTTCTTTGTCTCTTATCACGGTCTTTATTTCAAAGTCTATTTTATCTGCTATGAGTATTGTTACTCCTGCTTTCTTTTGGTCCCCATTTGCATCTAATACATTTTCCCAGCCCTTCACTATCAGTCTGTATGTGTCCCTAGGTTTGAGGTGGGTCTCTTGTAGACAGCATATATAGGGGTCTTGTTTTTGTATCCATTCGGCCAGTCTTTGTCTTTTGGTTGGAGCATTTAACCCATTTACATTTAAAGTACTTATTGATAAGTATGATCCCATTACCATTTACTTTGTTGTTTTTGGTTGTTTTTATAAACTGTTACTGTGTTTCCTGTCTAGAAAAGATCTTTTAGCATTTGTTAAAGAGCTGGTTTGGTGGTACTGAATTCTCTCAGCTTTTGCTTGTGTAAAGCTTTTGATTTCTCCTTCATATCTGAATGAGATCCTTGCTGGGTAGAGTAATCTTGGTTGTAGGTTTTTCTCTTTCATCACTTTAAGTATGTCCTGCCATTCCATTCTGGCCTGAAGATTTTCTATTGAAAGATCAGGTGCTATCCTAATGGGGATCCCCTTGTGTGTTATTTGTTGCTTTTCCCTTGCTGCTTTTAATATTTGCTCTTTGTGTTTGATCTTTGTTAGTTTGATTAATATATGTCTTGGGGTGTTTTGCTTTGGGATTATCCTGTTTGGGACTCTCTCAGTTTCGTGGACTTGGGTGGCTATTTCTTTCCCCATATTAGGGAAGTTTTCAACTATTATCTCCTTAAGTATTTATTCATGCCCTTTCTTTTTGTCTTCTTCTGGGATACCTATGATTCAAATGTTGGGGCATTTAATATTGTTCCAGAGGTCTCTAAGGTTGTACTCATTTCTTTTAATTCTTTTTTTCCTCTTTTCTTCTCTGCTTCATTTATTTCCACCATTCTATCTTCCACCTCACTTATCCTCTCTTCTGCCTCAGTAATTCTACTGTTGATTCCCTCCAGAGTGCTTTTGATATCAGTTATTGCATTATTCATGATTGATTGATTCTTCTTTATTTCTTCTAGGTCCTTTTTTAAACATTTCTTGCATCTTCTCAGTCCTGTCTCAAGTCTATTTATCTGTAACTCCATTTTGTTTTCAAGATTTTTTGGATCATCTTACCATCATTATCCTGAATTCTTTTTCAGGTCAACTCCCTATCTCCTCCTCTTTAGTTTGGTTTGGTGGGTTTTTATCATGTTCCTTCACCTACTGACTATTTCTCTGCCTTTTTATTTTGTTTAAATTGCTGTGTTAGGGGTGCCTTTTCTGCAGACTGGAAGTTCATGGTTCCTCTTAATTGTGGAGTCTGCTCCCTGTGGGTGGGGTTGGACTAATGGCTTGTCAAGGTTTCCTGGTTGGGGGAGCTTATGTCTGTGTTCTGGTGAGTGGAACTGGATCTCTTCTCTCTGGAGTGCAATAAAGTGCCCAGTAGTGAGTTTTGGGCTGTCTATGGGTTTAGCATTGCTTTGGGCAACCAACCTTTTAATGTTCAGGGTTGTGTTCCTGTTTTGCTGGAGAATTAGCATGGTGTATCTGGTACTGGATCTTGTTGGCTCTTGGGTGAAGCTTGGTTTTGGTTGATTTTATTCATTTGCTGGAATTTAAGAAGCATTTTAGATTAAAATTATTTATTGAAGTGTGATTGATTTGCAATTTTGTGTTAATTTCTGCTGTATAGAAAAGTGATTCAGTTATACACACACATATATATTTTTTCATATTCTTTTCCACATGGTTTATCATGGGATACTTAAATTAGTTTTGTGCTATGCAGTGGGAATTTATTGTGTATCCGTGCTATATATAATAGTTTGTCTCTGCTAATCACTAATTCCCAAACTTCCCTCCCCCAGCCTACTCCCTCTTGGCAACTGAATGTCTGTAAGAAACATTTTCGATTTCTGATTGTTTCTTTTTTCTATGTTGCCAAGGATAGATAGGATGATTAGGATGTCTTTTAAGGTGTCTACATGTCTTTTTTAATGACCTTTTCTTCTTTTTATAAAAGTGAGCTATGACAGCAAACTGCTCCTTGGATAACACAAAACTCCCTCCCACAAGAAACATCTAGAAATGTTGTATAAAATATAACATCATACATAGATATCTCACACTGGGAAAATCCCCTGGAGAAGGGAATGCCTACCCACTCCAGTACTCTGGCCTGGAGAATTCTATGGACAGACGAGCCTGGCAGCCTACAGTCCATGGACGCAAAGAATCGGACACAACTGAGCGACTTTCACGTTCACTTTCACTTTCACTTTCCCCTCTCCTCAAACCTCCAATTTCTTCTCTACCACTGTCAGCAAATGATCTTTCTCCTGATTTCACTGAAAAAATATGAATCAGAAGAGGATGTCCCCATACTTCCTACTACCAACTCTCCCAAATTCCATTATGCCTTTCCTCCTGATCTGCTCATATCTCATGGCCATGTATATGCCAGTGACTCCCACTGGCGTATCTCCAACCTAGATATCTCTAAACTTGCAAATCCTATGGTCAACTGTATCATGATGTCTCTCCTTGTGTATCTTAAATTTAACCAGGTCTCTTGATTTGCATCCCCCAAACCTGTTTGTTTCCCAGAATTCTTCTTCTGTGTAAATGATATCACCACTCAATGTTTGCTCAGGCCAGAAACCTAAGACTTGGTTCTACCACCTCTCTCTGTCTCACACACATTGTCTTGATACTTCAGCAAATACTTTTGGCTGAACCTTCACAATATACCTCTAATTTTACCCTTTCTTGTCTCCTCCATTGTGCTGTGCTGTGCTGTCCTCAGTCACTTCAGTCGTGTCCAACTTTTTGCGACCCAATAGACTGTAGCCTGCCAGGATCCTCTGCCCATGGGATTCTCTGAGCAAGAATACTGGAGTGAGTTGCCATGGCCTCTGCCAGGGCATCTTCCCAACCCCACTGATTGAGCCTGGGTCTCCTGTCTCCTGCATTGCAGGCAGATTATTTACCACTGAGCCACCAGGGTTGCCACCTCATTATTACCATCCTAATCTGAGTGACTTTCATCTCCTGCCTGGCCAACCACAGTAGTCTTCTCACTTATCTCCCCTCTTCCACCGTTTACTACGTTAGAGTCTATTCTCAACTCTACAGCTGAAGTGGCCTTCATAAAACTTAAGGCAAGGTCTTCCCTGGTTGCCCAGTGGTTAAGACTCCACTTTTTCATTGCAGGGGGTGCAGGTTCAATCCCTGGCTGGGAAACTGAGATCCCACATGAGGCGTGGTGAGGCCAAAATAAATAAATAAAACGCCAGTCAGATCATGGCATTCCCCTCTGTTTAAACCCTCCAATGATCTCTCTTCTTACTCCAATAAAAGCAAAATCCTGCTATGCTCTGGCTGATCTGGTGCTTTGGCATCTTTGGTATACCACTGATCTCTCTCTCTCTCTCCACTTTCCTACCATGCTCTAGCCACACATGCCCTCTTGCTGTTCCTTGAACATAGAGTGTCCGCTTACACCTCAGGGCATTTCGCCTTACCTCTGCCTGAAATGCTTTTACCCAAAATAACACCATAGCTTTCTTCCTCATCTCATTAGGGTTTCTACCCAAATGTCAGTTTTCCCTGAAATAGTAACTGCTTGCTCCACTCCCAACAGTCCTCATCCCCTTAGTAAACATGCTTTACTTTTCTCCATTTCTCCAATTCATACCCTCTGAATTACAGTATTGCATTTTCTGGTTTGCCTGTGGTGTGCCTCCCTCAATTAGAATGTAAGCTTCATGTAGGCAGGGCTCTTGTCATCTTCACTGGTGTAAGTCCTGCTCTGAAAACAGTTCCTGGCTTCATAGTAGATGCTCAATAAATAATTATTGAATGTCTGAAAGGCACAGTTGAGAGTACAAGAAAATAAGGCACCAGAAAGGATGAGAGAACTAAAAACTAGAGTAGTATATGGGCAACTTGTCATCTAATGACTTGAGATTCGATCTCTGTGGCCAAGACTTAGGTCCCCAATATCCATTCTCCTCTGTATATAAATCTGAACTCCTTAATTTTCAGTTGGACACAGTCACCCAGAATAAAGACAACCATGACTAAGTTCTGACCAATGGGATATTAAAGAAAATGTCATTGGGAAGTGACTGAGAATCTTCCTTAAAAGATAGCTGCTATGTCCCTTTTTCTTGACCTCTTGCTCTTTTCTGCTGGCTGGAATGTAAACGTGAAAGCTAGGGACTTCTTGGACTATGAAGTGACCTGAGATACAGAGGCCACATAGACTGGAACAACAAGATAGAAAGAGCTTGGATACCTGAGGACATGGTGAAGATAAACACTCTATGCCAGCATGGACTGCCTTTCTCTGGACTGGTATATGAGACAATTTTACTCTTATCAATGTCTCTATTATTTTGGAGTATCAGATTCAGCTCTCATCTGAACCTAATAGTAATCAGTTCAATGTACATACAGAGAGAGGAGTCAAGGCTTTGGGACCAAGACCCTCATACTAGCCTCGGAGCATTAACTAGTCATTCCCTCATTGAAATGGAAAATTAGGGGAAAACATGTATCCACTGGCAGAGGAGACTAAATGAAGGATTGCCTACCTAGGCCTGGGTTCTGTCCAGAAAAATAGAGTTCCCTTGGGAATTCATAACCACTAATAGGGAAGAATACTGGAGTGAACTGCCATTTCCTTCTCCAGGGGATCTTCCTGATCCACGTATCAAAGCCTCTTCTCTTGTGTCTCCCACAGTGGCACGTGGATTCTTTACCACTATTGCCACCTGGTAGGCCCCACTAATAGGGAAGGATTTTTTTAAATAGCATATAAAAAGCACAACCCAAAGGGAGAAATGATAAATCTGAGTATATTAAATTTAAAAACATAATTCTGAATGACTAAAAAAACCATAAATGAAGTTAAAGACATGCCACAGAATACATAAGCAACAAAAGATTAGTGCAAGAAAAATATAAAGAATCCTATAAATCAATAAGAAAAAGGCAATCTAGTAGAACAATGGGAAAAAGACATGAAGAGGTACCTTACAGAAAACTTTTAATGACCAACAAACAAATGAAAAGGTGCCCAACCCATATTGATTATTGTACTGATTATGGATATGGTCATTAAAATAGTAACTCACCCTTACTGAGACCTTGCTATGTGCCAGGCAACATTCTAAATGCTTTCCATAAGATATCATTTCACATCCATCAAACTGGTAAAACTTTTAAAAGCACAACAGATATCAACTTTTGGCAAGGATTGAAGCAATGGAAACTTCCATGCATTGCTGGTGAGAATAGAAGTACTTTATAGAGCAATTTGGCAATATCTGGTCAAGTTGAAGATGCAGATATCTCTTCTAGATGGACATTTAAAGAAATCTATACAGATGCCCAAGAATTTTCAGAGCAACCCCATTTGGAATAGGGAAAAAATGTAAAGGATATAAATGTCCTTCATCAAGAGAAAGGATAAGTAGACATACACACTCTGGAATTCTCTATAGCAAGAAAAATGTATCAACGTGACACATGTATCAACATGAAGGAGTCTCAGAAAGTGCTGAATGAAAAAGGTGTTTCAGAATGATATATGTACAGATCACCATTTGTATATAGTTTTTTTTAACTGTTTATTTTGTGATAGTTTCAGGTGAACAGCAAAGGGACTCAGCCATTTGTGCACATGTATCCAAACTCTACTCCCACTCATCTAAGCTGCCACATAACACTGAGCAGTGTTCCATGTATACAGTAGGTCCTTGTTGGTTACTCATTTTAAATATAGCAGTATGTTCATACCAATCCCAAAGTCCTTAACTATCCCTTCCAAGCATAAGTTCATTCTCTGTGTATATAGTTAAAATATGCAAAAAACCCTATATTATATACCCTCACTGTAGTAGTAATATAAAAGTGCTCAAGATAACAGCACTTCTAGGAAGAGATGGTGTCTGAGAGACTGGGAAACATGCATACAGGGTGTCAAATCTGTAATGTTTTAATTCTTAAGAAAGGAAACTCAGGTAAATAAGGCACAGGGTTACAGTTTATTTTTATGTATTTATTTAAAGTGACCTTTTATTTATTAGTTGCTTTTATTTAAAAGCTCCAGCCATGCTTTTTATTGTATTTGAAAAAGATTTTCAAATTTATTTATTTGGCTGAGCCTGGTCTTCATTGCAGGAGAAGGGATCTTTTTCTTTCTTTCGTTTAAGTTGTGCAATGTAGGATCCTGAGTTGTGGCATGTGTGATTTTTTAGTTGTGGCATTTGAACTTTTAGTTTTGGCATGTGGAATCTAATTCCCTGACCAGGGATTGAGCCCTGGTTCCCTGCACTGGGAGCACAGAGTCCTAGCCACTGAACCACGGAGGAAGTTCCTAGGATTACAGTTTAATAAAGCTAAGTAATGGGTATATGTGCACTCACCATGTTAATCTCTATATATTTCCATAGGCTTGAAATATTAACAATAAAGTATATAAACAAATAAAAGTAGTCCTTGGTCATACAGGCATAAGCCCTCTTGGAGGAGATTGCCATTAACCCCACCATAGAGCCACCGAGCAGATGACCCACAAACTGCACAACATATACCCAAGAAATTCTCACACTATTAAGAAAATCCTAGGACCCACTACAGATTTCCCAACCTGGGGATCTGGCAAAGCAATTGAGAACCCCCAGAGAGTTTGACTTTGAAGGGATTTGACTATAGAACTTACACAGGACTGGGGAAGCAGACTCTTGGAGGGCACAAACAAAACCTTGTGTGCACCAGGACCCAGGAGAAAGGAGTCATGACCCTACAAGACACTGACCCAGACATGCCTGTGAGGGTCTAGGAGTCTCCGGCAGAGGCGTGGGTCAGCAGTGGCCTGCTGCAGGGTCAGGGGCACTGAGTGGGCCAGTGTGTGCATGGGTCATTTTGAAGGAGATCGCCATTATCTTCATTACCTCCACCACAGTTTGGTCTCAGATCAGACAACAGGGGGGGGGGAACACAACACCGCCCATCAACAGAAAATTGGATTAAAGATTTACTGAACATGGCCCTCCTCATCAGAACAAGACCCAGTTTGCCCACAGTCAGTCTCTCCCATCAGGAAGCTTCCATAAGCCTCTTATCCTTATCCCACAGAGGGAAGACAGAATGAAAACCACAATCAGAGAAAACTAATCAAACTTATCATGGACCACAGCCTTGTCTAACTCAATGAAACTATGAGCCATGCCGTGTAGGGCCGCTCAAGATGGAGAGGTCATGGTGGAGATTCTGACCAAACGTGGTCCATTGACGAAGGGAATGGCAAACCACTTCAGTATTCTTGACATGAGAACCCAATGAACAGTACAAAAAGGCAAAAAGATATGACACTGAACGATGAACTCCCCCGGTCAGTAGGTGCCCAATATGCTACTGGAGAAGAATGGAGAAATAACACCAGAAAGAAAGAAGAGACAGAGCCAAAGTGAAAACAATGCCCAACTGTGGATGTGACTGGTGATGGAAGTAAAGTCTGACACTGAAAAGAGCAATATTGCATAAGAACCTGGAATGTTAAGTCCATGAATCAAGGTAAATTAGAAGTGGTCAAACAGGAGATAGCAAGAGTGAACACTGACATTTTAGGAGTGAACTAAAATGGACTAGAATGGGCAAATTTAATTCAGATGACCATTATATCTACTACTGTGGACAAGAATCCCTTAGAAGAAATGGAATAGCCCTCATAGTCAACAAAAGAGTCTGAAATGTGGTACTTGGATGCAATCTCAAAAATGACAGAATGATCTCTATTCATTTCCAAGGCAGACCATTCAATATCATAGTAATCCAAGTCTATGCCCTGACCAGTAATGCTGAAGAAGCTGAAGTTGAATGGTTCTATGAAGACCTACAAGACCTTCTAGAACTAACACCCAAACAACATGCCTTTTTCATTATAGGGGACTGGAATGCAAAAGTAAGAAGTCAAGAGATACCTGGAGTAACAGGCTAATTTGGCCTTGGAATACAAAATGAAGCAGGGCAAACAGTAACAGAGTTTTATCAAGAGAACCCACTGGTCATAGAAAACATCTTCCAACAACATAAGTGAATACTCTACACATGGACATCACCAGATGGTCAATACCTAAATCAAATTGATTATATTCTTTGAAGCCAAAAATGGAAACCATCTATGCAGTCAGTAAAATCAAGACCAGGAGCTGACTGTCGGTCAGACCATGAACTCCTTATTGCCAAATTCAGACTTAAATTGAAGAAAGTAGGAAAAACCATCAGACCATCCAGGTATTATATAAATCAAATCCCTTACAGTGGAAGTGACAGATTCAAGGGATTAGATCTGACAGACAGAGTGCCTGAAGAACCATGGATGAAGGTTTGTGACATTGTACAGGAGGCAGTGATCAAGACTATCGCCATGAAAAAGAAATGTTAGAAGGCAAAATGGTAGTCTGAGGATGCCTTACAAATAGCTATAGAAAGAAGAGAAGTGAAAGGCAAAGGAGAAAAGGAAAGATATACCCATGTGTATGCAGAGTTCCAAAGAATAGCAAGGAGAGATAAGAAAGCCTTCCTCAGTGATCAATGAAAAGAAATAGAGGAAAACAATAGAATGGGAAAGACCAGAGATCTCTTCAAGAAAACTAGTGATACATACAAAAGGAATATTTTATGCAAAGATGGGCACAATAAAGGACGGAAATTGTATGAACCTAACAGAAGCAGAAGATATTAAGAAGAGGTAGGAAAAATACACAGAAGAACTATACAAAACGGACCTTCATGACCCAGATAACCACGATGGTGTGATCACTCACCTAGAGCCAGACATCCTGGAATGTGAAGTCAACAGGGCCTTAGGAAGCATCACTAGGAACAAAGCTAGTGGAGGTGATGGAATTCCAGGTGAGCTATTTCAAATACTAAAAGATGGTGCTGTGAAAGTGCTGCACTCAATATGCCAGCAAATTTGGAAAACTCAGCAGTGGCCACGGGACTGGAAATGTCAGTTTTCATCCCAATCCCAAAGAAGAGCAATCTCAAAGAATGCTCAAACTACTGCACAATTGCACTCATCTCACATGCTAGCAAAGTACTGCTCAAAATTCTCCAAGCCAGGCTTCAACAGTACATGAACCGTGAACTTCCAGATGTTCAAGCTGGATTTAGAAAATGCAGAGGAACCAGAGATCAAATTGCCAATATCTGTTGGATCATAGAAAAAGCAAAATAATTCCAGAAAAACATCAATTTCTGCTTTATTGACTGTGCCAAAGCCTTTGACTGTGTGGATCACAACAAACTGTGGAAAATTCTGAAAGAGATGGGAACATCAGACCACCTGACATGCCTCCTGAGATATCTGTATGGAGATCAAGAAGCAACAGTTAGAACCGGACATGGAACAACATACTGGTTTCTAATTGGGAAAGGAGTACATCAAGGCTGTATATTTTCACCCTGCTTATTTAACTTATATGCAGAGTACATCATGCGAAATGCAGGGCTGGATGAAGCACAAACTGGAATCAAGATCGGCAGGAGAAATATCAATAACCTCAGATAGGCAGATGACACCACCCTTATGGCAGAAAGCGAAGAAGAACTAAAGAGGCTTTTGATGAAAATGAAAGAGGAGAGTGAAAAAGCTGGCTTAAAACTCAACATTCAAAAAACTAAGATTATAGCATCTGGTCCCATCGCTTCATGGCAAATAGATGGGGAAACAATGGTAACAGTGAGAGACTTATTTTGGGGAGCTCGAAAATCACTGCAGATGGTGACTGCAGCCATGAAATTAAAAGACGCTTGCTCATTGGGAGAAAAGCGATGTCCAGCCTAGACAGCATACTAAAAACCAGAGACATTATCGACAAAGGTCCAACTAGTCAAAGCCATGGTTTTTCCAGTAGTCATATATGAATGTGTGAGTTGGACTATAAAGTTGAGTGCTGAAGAATTGATACTTTTGAACTGTGGTGTTGGAGAAGACTCTTGAGAGTCCCTTGTACTGCAAGGAGATCCAACCAGTCCATCCTAAAGGAAATTAGTCCTGAATATTCATTGGATGGACTGATGCTGAAGCTGAAACTTCAATACTTTGGCCCCTGATGTGAAGAACTGACTCATTTTAAAAGACCCAGATGCTGGGAAATATTGAAGACAGGAGGAGAAGGGGACAACAGAGGATGAGATGATTGGATGACATCACTGACTCAATGGACATGAGTTTGAGCAAGCTCCAGGAATTGGTGATGGACAGGGAAGCCTGGCGTGGTGCAGTCGATGGGGTCACAAAGAGTTGGACATTACTGAGCAACTGAATTGAACTGAAAAGTAGTCCAGTCATTTTGAGAAAAAAAAATAGAAAATGGCTGAAAATGACATAATTGCCTCATCCAAAATGTTAACATTTTAATTTAAATTTTTTCTTTGAATTCCAATACTTATTGAGCCTGTACTTCATGCTCAGTCAGGATTCGGGACATTATAGATGCCTGGAGTCAATAAGACCATAATATCCTGAATGGTACCCTATCATACGTTTTGCCAAAATGTCCAGCAAAGTGTTACACCTCTGTTAAGACGTATCTTTAAAATGTAGGTTTAAAGCTTTTCACTGCACAAATATTCAATATTCATCAAAGAGGTCACCCACAGTTTTCTGGAAATGATGGTAACTGATACTTTCTTTGAGTGTTTACTATGTGCGAGGATCTGTTCTGAGCACTTTATCGGTATTAGCACATCTAATCATCACAACAACTCTCTGAAGTAGTGCCATTATTATCATAATCATCCCTATTTTCAACAGGAGGACGCTGAGGCACAGACAAGTTAAGTAACTTGCACAAGGTCACACAGTTGGTAAATGATGGAGCCAAGATTCAGACCAGACAGTCTGGCTCCAGAGCCCTTGCTCTTAACCACTGTGAAATCTTATTTTCAGTATCGCTAAATTTACAATAATAATGCTTTCAGTTTGTTGTGTGTGGCAAATGGACATGAGTCAATAATTGACCTCCGATGTGGCACTGCCTTAATTTCATTTCGTGTGTGAATGGCTTGTCTCCTTAATCAGAGAGAAAGCTTTTGAAAGGCAGACACCATGTTTTAAGAAAACATTTTTTTGTAGATCACTGTGTCATTCAATAGTGTTATTTGCCCACAGAAAATTTGCAATAAATATTTACTGAATGTGGACGGGAAATACAAGAAAATCCATGAACCTTTCCACATGGAGGCATAAAAGGTTAATTTCCTAGGTCAATCAGGAAAGATATTCCTCAAGAGACTTTTCTATGATTTTGGTTTTCATTAATCTTTTTGTTAACAAAAGCATTATTGAGATACAAAGTGAATTTAATGATTTTCAGTGTTGCCATTGAGTTGTATGATCATCACCACAATCAACTTAAAACCTTATCATCACTCTGCCTCAAAAAACCCTGTGTCCATTAACACCACTTTGCAGCCTTTCCTCTTTTCTTCCCACATCTCCTCCCAGCCCTAGGCAAGCACTAAACTAGTTTCTGTCTCTAAGTACTTGCATCTTCCAGACATCTTTCAATATGTGTTTTTTTGTGTGTGACTAACTTCTCTCACTTAGCTTAATATTTTTAAGGTGATTGTTGTTGTTCAGTCACTCAGTTGTGTCCAACTCTTTGCGACCCCATTGATTGCAGCATGCCAGGCTTCCTTGTACTTCACAATCTCCAGGAGTTTGCTCAAACTCATGTCCATTGAGTCGGTGATGCCATCCAACCATCTCGTCCTCTCTCGTCCCCTTCTCCTTCTGCCCTCAATCTTTCCCATGAGCAGGGTCTTTTCTAATGAGTCAGCTCTTCGCATGAGGTGGTCAAAGTATTGGAGCTTCAGTTTTAGCATCAGTCCTTCCAATGAACAATGAATTTTTAAGAGTTTAAAGCAGTCCTGAGATCAAAAAATTTGAGAGCTACAGGCCTAGAACATGTTAGGGGAGGTAAAACCCCCTCAGAGTCACTTCAAATCAAATTCTTACCTGACTACTAAAACTGGAAGACCCAGGACTTTTCTGGTGGTTCAGTGGTTAGGATTCCATGCTCCCAATACAGGGCCTCTGGGTTCAATCCCGGATCAGGGAACTAGATCCTCTTGGTGCAACTAAAATAAAAAAACTAAAACAAGAAAACTGCATGCCACAATGACGGTCAAAGATCCCAAGGGTGCAACTAAAAGTTGATGCACCTAAAAATATAAAAAATTCTAATACCCACTCTCCCATTTCCTCCCTCTCTCTCCTCTATTCCTTTTCCTACTTTTTCCTAAGACTGTCTCACGTCTCTAGGTGTGTTTCACTCTGCACCAGGTCTCTAGCACATATTTTGGGGTTTTATTGTTTTTGGCTGCACTGGGTCTTCATTGCAACATGCGGGTTTAGTTGCCTAAGGGCACATAGGATCTTGGTTCCCCGACCAGGGATGGAAACCATGTTCCCTGCATTGGAAGGAAGATTCTTAACCACTGGACCACCAGGGAAGCTCCAGCATATGTTTATCTCACCTTCTTCTCCACATTTTTTCTGTGGATTTCAAGAAATTAAACTGCTCCTATTTTCCACACTGGCAGAAGCATTCTCTTTGGTGAAGATAGTTATAATACTTTATATATAGTTTGTGTTTTTAGAACTTGTGAATCCCAGAGAGGCCTTTTGTTACTGTACATGCTAACAGGGATGTATAGTATCTCATTCACATTGTAAGTTGATATTGCACCTTTGGAACAAATTTCAAAAACTACTGACAGCATCTATTTAATGCTTATTATAAAGAACAAAAGTATATACAAAATGGCACAAACCACTACAATATTGTAAAATAATTAGCCTCCAATTAAAATAAATAAATTAATTTCTTAAATTGCTATCAAAAGATTATGGGATGATTTGAGAGAATAGCATTGAAACACGTACGTTACCATATGTAAAATAGATGACCAGTGCAAGTTCTATGCATGAAGCAGGGCACCCAAAGTCGGTGCTCTGGTACAACCCAGAGGGATAGGGTAGGGAGGGAGGTGGGAAGGGGGTTCAGGATTGGGGGGGAAATGCAATACCTATGGCCAATTCATGTTGATGTATGGCAAAACCCATCACAGTATCATAATTTTCCTCCAATTAAAATAAATAAATTAATTAAGAAAAAAGATTAGACACTCATATTTGTGGGAAGCTCATTCAAAATATGGATGTTCAACACCTCAGTTTATTTTAATCAAAGAATAGAAACCAGCAGAGAACAGAAAAACACCCAAAACTCTACCAAGTTCCAGTGTTCCCCTAGTGACATAATTTCTCTTGAAAGAATATCATGCTAAGTGAAGAAAAACTAAATAGCCTCTTGATGAAAATGAAAGGGGAGAGTGAAAAAGCTGGCTTAAAACTCAACATTGAGAAAACTGAAACCATGGCATCCAGTCCCATCAGATCATGGCAAATAGATGGGGAAATTATGGAAACAGTGAGAGACTTTATTTTGGGGGGCTCCAAAATCACTGCAGATGGTGACTGCAGCCATGAAATTAAAAGGTGCTTCCTCCTTGGAAGAAAAGCTATGACCAACCTAGACAGCATATTAAAAAGCAGAGACGTTACTTTGCCAACAAAGGTCCTTCTAGTCAAAGCTTTGATTTTTCCAGCAGTCATGTGTGGATGTGAGAGTTGGACTATAAAGAAAGCTGAGTGCCAAAGAACTGATGCTTTTGAACTGTGGTGTTGGAGAAGACTCTTGGGTCCGTTGGACTGCAAGGAGATAAAATCAGTCAAACTTGAAGGAAATCAGTCCTGAATATACCTTGGAAGGACTGATGCTGAAACTGAAACTTCAATAGTTTGGCCACATGAGAATTGACTCATTGGAAAAGAGTCTGACACTGGGGAAGATTGAAGGCAGGAGGAGAAGAGGATGACAGAGGATGAAATGGTTGGATGGCATCCCTGACTTGATGGACATGACTTTGAGCAAGCTCCAGGAGTTGGTGATGGACAGGGAAGCCGACATGACTGAACAACTGAACTGAACACAGGACACAGAAAAAGCAGAGATATGAAGTAAGTGGAGTGAGGAATCATCATGGCAATCAAATACCAGGTGAGAAAAAGGTTTTCCTTTTAGTCTGGGGAGTTTTCACTTTTGGAAACATAATGTGTTACTTTCTCCAGGCATCACACACATGCACATGCACACACACAAAATATGTAGCTTGCTAAATTTAGTTGCGGTCTGTCACAACAATGATGACAAAGTTTTCTTCTGACCACAATCTGTTTGAGTACAAATGGTTCCTCTTTCCAGGCTTTGCTTAGTACATATTCAAATTCTTAGTGTGGTGACACCCACACCCTCACAGTGGGACAACTTAAGAGTAGTCAGCCAGGATCTGGCCATCCTCTCTAGGAAGAGACACAAGGAATTAAACTGTTTCTTGGCTGGTGGGTTTTGTGGCCTTATACCCATTTCATAGAAACTGATGATTGCAGCAGATTCAGTTGCACCGTGGTCAGCCTAGAATGACATGCAAATGCACCCTTATGTTGGGCAGGACCTCCATCACCTTGTGGAATGGGATTCAGTCAAGGTGCCACTGTCTTCTCCCACACCTACTGTGCCACAGAACCACAGCACACAGACTTCTCCCTGAAGGGCTTCACCACGGAGCTGCCTTAGGGATTGAAGAGTGAGCAGAAACAGGAAATCAAATGCCTGGAAAGGGGAAATGAAAGAAAACAGACTGAAAACAAATGGAATATTGTCAGCAGAAAGGAGAACAACAGAAGTGGAACTGCAAGAGACAAGGGAAAACTAAAGATGAATGAGTACTAGAACCTCTAATAATACTTCCCATTTAGCTGTGCTTACTCTGTGTTAGGCACTGGATAAATATTTCATATGAGTTTCTTCATCTCATTTAATCCTGACAAGAAACCCTGCAGTATGCATATTTTACAAAAAATAAAACATGCTCTTGCAATGAAGAGCCCCCCTCCCCCGCCCAGCCACACACACACAACATTTAAAAGAAATCAAAAGAGATAAACAGAAACAAAAAAAAAAATGGGACAAACAGAAAGCACAAAACCAGATGGTAGAAATAAATTAAAATATACTAGAACTAAACTCTACAGTTAAAAGACAATGATTACCTATGGGATAGAAAAGAAAGAAATTTGTACTGTATATTTTTTCCAAGAGCACATCTAAAACATAATAGCAGAGACAGGAAAGTAAGGATGTGTGGAAACATACAAGGTACACACTACTAACCAAAAGAAAGCTTATGAAGTTAGACTAATAGTAGTCAAAACAGACCCTGAGGCCAAAATCATTCATACATTAATGAAAATTACATCTTAATGATTAATAACTTGGTTCTCTACGTGGTCAATCCATCAGTCATATCCAATTGTTCGCAACCCTTTGGACTGTAGCTCACCAGGCTCCTCTGTCCATGGGATTCTCCAGGCAAGAATACTGGAGTGAGTTGCCATGTCCTCCTCCAGGGGATCTTCCCAACCCAGCGATCGAATCCATGAATCTGCATTGGCAGCCAGATTCTTTACCAGTAGTGGCAGATTCTTTACCATTGAGGAAGCCCTCGATGGTTCACTATGAAGCTATAACAGTTCTAGATTTGCATGCCTCTGATGAAATAGCTTCAAAAATACATCTTTGTAAAGCAAAAATGAACAGAATTGTAAGGCGAGCTTGATAGATCCACCATCAGAGTATCATTGTGGGAGATTTTAACATGTCTCAGTGACTGGCAGGTTCAATAAGAAAAAAAAAAAAACAAAAACTCAGCAAGTGCATGGATTTGACCAACACAACCCACAGACTTGATATAATGAAAACACATGGAACACTGGGCTCCATAATTGGAGACTTGTTCCTCAAACACTCATGGAACATTTACAAATATCAGCTATGCATTGTGTCATAAAGCAAACCTAATCAAATCTGCAAGGCTTGGTACCATCCTGAGAAGTGAGGATGCAAAGGAGTCAAGTTCTGGTCCTGGTTTCTGTGACTGAGAATTGGGGAGGCTGGGCCAGAGTGCCCACAACCATGGCCCAGCACCAGGAATGCGACCCACCAAGTGGTCTAGCTGCAGTCAGACTGCTTTAAGTAGCAGAGTCAGAAAGGGCAATCCAGGTAAGGAGCTGTGGGTGATATGGTGTCATTTCCTTGGGGAACTAGCTTCCCTGGTGGCTCAGGTGGTAAAGTGTCTGCCTGCAGTGCAGGAGACCCAGGTTCTATCCCTGGGTCAGGAAGATCCCCTGAAGAAGGGAATGGCAACCCACTCCAGTACCCTTGCCTGGAAAATTCCATGGACAGAGGAGCCTGGTAGGCTACAGTCCATGGGGTTGCAAAGAGTTGGACATGACTGAGGGACTTCACTTTCACTTTCAAACCAAGATAGGTGTTGCTGCTCCCCTGCCCTCCCCCAAGCCTGGTGTTTTCCACTTGAATAGTGAGACTTCCATTCCTTGCTTGCTGAAGGAAGTGTCAAACAGCCTGATAGGCAAAGTGACCTGTGGGAAGTGCAAATTAGCACACTGATGCCTGGGGGCAATGTCACAGTTATGCAAAGAGCCCCCACCAGAGGGAGGCACCTTGGATAGAGGGGGCAGAGAAGAGACAAAGAGGCATGAGGGACTAGAAATTTCTGTGTCCAAACGTAAATAGTAACTATCCAACACATTCTAGACAAACAATGGAGACTTTTCAGGGCCTGAAGCTGCAAGCAACTAACATGCAAATGATGTATTTGAATCTTTAAACTGAAAAGTCCTGAGCCCTGAGGCACCAGCACAGATGGGGCTGTGGAAGGCTGGGCTTGATGGTGTGTAGACTGGTTATAGCTGGGCCCGGGAAGGAGACAGGACCTGAACAGGGCTTACCTCCAGGGTGGAGAGTACAGTGAGAAGGTAGCAGCGTTCCTGGCTGAGACCTGGGCTAGTGGCCCCAATGACAGCACCCCAATCTGAGGCCGAAGGAGGAGCCTTGGATTAACAACGAGGCACAGAGGCCCTTCCTCCAAAGAGTCAGAAAGCAGAAGAGAGTCAGTTCCATAGAAGAAGGCCATGGAGCCCCTGAAGGGGATATTGAATGCTCTCAAGGGGAGAGAAAGAGAGATTAGGGTTGCCAGGACCCCCGCCATGTACTCTTTATAGCAGAGCCCAGGGGTAAATCAGCCTCCAGGCCCTTGGGATCTGATGGTGGAGCCTGCAATTTGCCTAGAGGCTGACTCTGTCCCTGACTGCCAAAACCTCGAATCATCTTTCCTCCACCTTCTTCCCTCTAGGCAAGAATGAAGGAAGTCTTGATGATTCATCTTAGACCACCAGATCTTCTAAACACCACTTTTATTATGTATGTTACCACCTGGCTCATGAAAGTATCTTTATTGCTTCTGAGATCCAGCAATCCCACTCCTGGGCAAATATCTGGATAAAACCATAATTCAAAAAGATACGTACATCCCAGTATTTATTGCAGCACTACTCACAATAGCCAAGATATGGAAGCAACCTAAATGTCCATCAACAGAGGAATAGATAAAGAAGATGTGACATATGTATAGAATGGAATATTACTCAACCATAAAAAGGAATGAAACTGTGCCATTTGCAGAGACATGGATGGACCTGAAGACTGTCATACAGAGTGAAGGAAGTCATAAAGAGAAAAGAAAATATCGTATAATATTGCTTATATGTGGTATCTAAAAAATAAAAGGCTACACATGAACTTATCTACAAAATAAAAAGAGTTACAGACATGGTTACTGGGAGGTAAGGGGAGGGATAAAACTGAAAATTGGAATTGACAAATATACTCTACTATATATAAAATAGACAACTAGTAAGGACCTACTATACAGTACATGGAACTCTACTCAATACTCTGTAATGGCCTATATGGGAAATGAAGCTAAAAAAGAGTGCATATATGTATAACTGATTCACTTTGCTGTACACCTGAAACTAAGACTGCTGCTGCTAAGTCACTTCAGTCATGTCCGACTCTGTGCGACCCCATAGACGGCAGCCCACCAGGCTCCCCCGTCCCTGGGATTCTCCAGGCAAGAACACTGGAGTGGGTTGCCATTTCCTTCTCCAATGCATGAAAGTGAAAAGTGAAAGTGAAGTTGTTCAGTCGAGTCCGACTCCTAGCAACCCCATGGACTGCAGCCTACCAGGCTCCTCCGCCCATGGGATTTTCCAGGCAAGAGTACTGGAGTGGAGTGCCATTGCCTTCTCCAGAAACTAAGACAGCATGGGAAATTATAACCCAATAAAGTATTTTTTTAAAAAAGAGTCAATTTAAACCACTACTGTCAAGTGTGAAGATGTAGATGGAGACTCACCCAGAACCTTGCTCCTCTGCCTTAGGTTAAATTCAGAGGATCCCATCACAGGCCTCTTGTGTTAACAGCACTACCTTGAGTGTACCCCCACAAAATTTCTAGAAGAAAAGCACTTGCTGAAGAGCAAAGAACCTGTGAGTCAATTAAACCCATACTGATCAGGCTACATCCATCTTTATATGCTCTGTGGTGCCACATGGTGTATTCCCTCCAGACATCACAAATAAACCCAGAAGCCCCTGGTTGTTGTCCCTTCCATTCAGAATGCTGGCCCTACGCTCCTTCTAGGTGGAAATCCTGGAATCACCCTGAACAGTCTCTGGCCTAGAGAAACCTGAGTCCAGTGGGAGAAATGGACATGCCCACAAACCTCTTTATTATTTGCTACAGTAGAGGACATCTGTCAAGTGCTTTGGGTACTCAAGGGCTTTCCAGGTGTCGCTAGTGGTAAAGAACCTGCCTGCCAAAGCAAGAGACCCAGGAGAAGAGGATTCAATCCCTGGGTCAGAAAGATCCCCTGAAGGAGTGCATGGCAACCCACTCGAGTACCTTGCCTGAGAATCCACATGGACAGAGAAGCCTGGCAGGCTTCAATTGAGTGGTTGCAGAGTCAGACACGACTGAAGCGAGTTAGCACACAGCACACACACACAGACGTGACCTATAAGAGCAAGGCGATAAGTACCTGAATGGAACACTGGAGGTGAGGATGGGGAAAGAGTAGATCTGAGAGGTGGTTTCCCAACTAAGTGTTGTTGTTCAGTCGCTCAGTTGTGTCTGACTCTTTGCTACCCAAGGGACTGCAGCATGCCAGGCTTCCCTGTCAATCATCATCTCCTGGATGTCCACTCATGTCCATTGAGTCGGTGATGCCATCCAACCACCTCATCCTCTGACGTCCCCTTCTCCTCCTGCCTTCAACCTTGCCCAGCATCAGGGTCTTTTCCAATGAGTCAGTTCTTTGTATTAGGTGGCCAAAGTACTGGAGTTTGAGGTTTAGCATCAGTCCTTGCAGTGACTATTCATGATTGTGGAGAAGACAATGGCAACCCACTCCAGTACTCTTGCCTGGAAAATCCCGTGGGCGGAGGAGCCTGGTAGGCTGCAGTCCATGGGGTCGAGAAGAGTCGGACACGACTGAGCGACTTCACTTTCACTTTTCACTTTCATGCATTGGAGAGGGAAATGGCAACCCACTCCAGTGTTCTTGCCTGGAGAATCCGAGGGACGGGGGAGCCTGGTGGGCTGCCGTCTATGGGAGTCACACAGAGTCGGACATGACTGAAGCGACTTAGCAGCAGCAGCAGCAGCATTCATGACTGACCTTCTTTATGATTGACTGCATCTAAGTGACCGCATGGCTAATTGGTGGAGTGGGCAAACTACGTAGGCTAGATCTGGGAAGGGAGGTGTCAAGGATTTAAGTTTTAGCATTCCTCTCTCGCTGATTTTTCTTGGGCATGGGGAGAGTAGCTGGTAGACTTTGACCCTAGAATGTTCCTATATTTTAACTTAAAATAGATTCATTTCCGTCATACAGATTTGAGCCTTTGAAATAATTTTATTTAAAAATTAGTTTCTGGCAATGTGACGGGAGCCTCGATTGGCCTCAGATAGCCAGTCCCCAACCGTCCCCACCATGGGGCCACTGCCCAGGTCCTTTGGGGAATGGCGTGGCACGCCCCTCCACGTGTTGACACCGGGTCCAGTACAGAGAACTCTTCATCCTGGAACACGGGCGTGACCAGAAAGGCAGCAGCCCCCTCGCCCAACACTGCACCACTCAGTTGTGGGGAACCTGGGGGAACCCGGTGCTAAACCATTTCTAGATGACCTGCTTCTGGGTTGGGGTTTTGAATGTAGCAGAGCAGCTCTCTTGTTTTGATCTGTTGAAAGTCAGCCCTCAACACAAGTGTTTGTAAAAAGAAATAAGGTTATCAAATTTTCTTTTTAATAACAGGAATTTTAAAAAAATAGTTTTTAAAGTCAGGCAATAGTTTTAGAAGTGCTAAAGTATTTTTTCATGCAGAGCATAGAATACATTAAATGACCAAGGTAAAGAGAAGGAAATAACAATAACCAAAAGTCATATTTAACATTGTACCCTTTATTTGACCCAGGATTTAGAAAATCAAACGCAAACAAAAAGACAGGAAGGGTTCTTTGAGAGTAAGGAATGCTATTGCTATCTTCATAGGACCATTACACAGTTTTGTATGATGTCAGGTTCTTTTCCAGACTCTGTTCTCTTTACCTTGATGTATAATTGTATTATTTACAATTTACCATTTCCTCTTTACTATATATGATAGAATACAAGCAAAGGGTTTTTGTAAACTGCATGTCCTCTGGAAGTACAATCAGAAGGTTAACTCATTCCCAGTACCACACTTGTTTACACAATTCCTTCCCCTTTCTTTTTTCTACTTTTGCTACACACACACACACACACACACACACACAAACAACTCCCCCCCAAAAAACGAAAAAAACAAACAAAATCCCTGGGAACTTCCCTGTGGCTATGATTCTGCACTGGCAATGCAGAGGTCCTGGGTTCAATCTCTGGACAGGGAAACAGATCTCACAGGCTGCACCTAAGACCCCCAGGAAGCCAAATAATAAATAAATAAATACTTAAAAAAAAAGCAAACAGCATGAAGAACATAAAAGCACCAGTTTTGATCAGCATAATACAGTAGTTAAATTTTACTTATTTTCTATTTAGTTTTTAGTAAATATTTAACATTTTTTTCTAATAATGCAGGTTATAAAAACATAAAATAAGTTGACAGTTAACTTGCCAGAGATTGAAACACATCAAATGTTAGATATGAATAACTAATTCTAAAGTACATTAATAAAAGCTTTAAATAACTAGAATCAAGTACTTAGAATGTATGAGTTACAGCAAAAGTCAAATCATAATACAGTAAATTTTACTTCTTTTCCATTTTGTTTTTAGTAAATACTATATTAAATATTTTTGTAATAATGCAGGATATAAAAACATAAAATAAGTTGATAGTTAACTTGCCAGAGAGATTGAAACACATCAAAAGCTAGATATGAATTCTAAAGTACATTAATAAAAGTTTTAAATAACTACAACCTTCAACTACTTAGAATGTATGATTTAGAGTAAAAGTCAAAGATTGTTGATGGTATGTTATTTTTTTAAATTTTTATTTTATTTTTAAACTTTACATAATTGTATTAGTTTTGCCAAATATCAAAATGAATCCGCCACAGGTCCATCCTGAACCCTCCTCCCTCCTCCCTCCCCATACCATCCCTCTGGGTCGTCCCAGTGCACTAGCCCCAAGCATCCAGTATCGTGCATTGAACCTGGACTGGCAACTCCTTTCTTACATGATATTTTACATGTTTCAATGCCATTCTCCCAAATCTTCCCACCCTCTCCCTCTCCCACAGAGTCCATAAAACTGTTCTATACATCAGTGTCTCTTTTGCTGTCTCGTACACAGGGTTATTGTTACCATCTTTCTAAATTCCATATATGTGCGTTAGTATACTGTATTGGTGTTTTTCCTTCTGGCTTACTTCACTCTGTATAATAGGCTCCAGTTTCATCCACCTCATTAGAACTGATTCAAACATATTCTTTTTAATGGCTAATACTCCATTGTGTATATGTACCACTGCTTTCTTATCCATTCATCTGCTGATGGACATCTAGGTTGCTTCCATGTCCTGGCTATTATAAACAGTGCTGCGATGAACATTGGGGTACACGTGTCTCTTTCCCTTCTGGTTTCCTCAGTGTGTATGCCCAGCAGTGGGATTGCTGGATCATAAGGCAGGTCTATTTCCAGTTTTTTAAGGAATCTCCACACTGTTCTCCATAGTGGCTGTACTAGTTTGCATTCCCACCAACAGTGTAAGAGGGTTCCCTTTTCTCCACACCCTCTCCAGCATTTATTATTTGTAGACTTTTGGATCGCAGCCATTCTGACTGGTGTGAAATGGTACCTCATAGTGGTTTTGATTTGCATTTCTCTGATAATGAGTGATGTTGAGCATCTTTTCATGAGTTTGTTAGCCATCTGTATGTCTTCTTTGGAGAAATGTCTATTTAGTTCTTTGGCCCATTTTTTGATTGGGTCATTTATTTTTCTGGAGTTGAGCTGTAGGAGTTGCTTGTATATTTTTGAGATTAGTTGTTTGTCAGTTGCTTCGTTTGCTATTATTTTCTCCCATTCTGAAGGCTGTCTTTTCACCTTGCTAATAGTTTCCTTTGATGTGCAGAAGCTTTTAAGGTTAATTAGGTCCCATTTGTTTATTTTTGCTTTTATTTCCAATATTCTGGGAGGTGGGTCATAGAGGATCCTGCTGTGATGTATGTCAGCGAGTGTTTTGCCTATGTTCTCCTCTAGGAGTTTTATAGTTTCTGGTCTTACGTTTAGATCTTTAATCCATTTTGAGTTTATTTTTGTGTATGGTGTTAGAAATTGTTCTAGTTTCATTCTTTTACAAGTGGTTGACCAGATTTCCCAGCATCACTTGTTAAAGAGAGTGTCTTTAATCCATTGTATATTCTTGCCTCCTTCGTCAAAGATAAGGTGTCCATATGTGCATGGATTTATCTCTGGGCTTTCTATTTTGTTCCTTTGATCTATATTTCTGTCTTTGTGCCAGTACCATACTGTCTTGATAACTGTGGCTTTGTAGTAGAGCCTGAAGTCAGGTAGGTTGATTCCTCCAGTTCCATTCTTCTTTCTCAAGATCGCTTTGGCTATTCGAGGTTTTTTGTATTTCCATACAAATTGTGAAATTATTTGTTCTAGCTCTGTGAAGAATACTGTTGGTAGCTTGATAGGGATTGCATTGAATCTATAAATTGCTTTGGGTAGTGCACTCATTTTCACTATATTGATTCTTCCAATCCATGAACATGGTATATTTCTCCATCTATTAGTGTCCTCTTTGATTTCTTTCACCAGTGTTTTATATTTTTCTATATATAGGTCTTTAGTTTCTTTAGGTAGATATATTCCTAAGTATTTTATTCTTTTTGTTGCAATGGTGAATGGAATTGTTTTCTTAATTTCTCTTTCTGTTTTCTCATTATTAGTGTATAGGAATGCAAGGGATTTCTGTGTGTTGATTTTATATCCTGCAACTTTACTATAGTCATTAATTATTTCTAGTAATTTTCTGGTGGAGTCTTTAGGGTTTTCTATGTAGAGGATCATGTCATCTGCCAATAGTGAGAGTTTTACTTCTTCTTTTCCAATTTGGATTCCTTTTATTTCTTTTTCTGCTCTGATTGCTGTGGCCAATACTTCCAAAACTATGTTGAATACTAATGGTGAAAGTGGGCACCCTTGTCTTGTTCCTGACTTTAGAGGAAATGCTTTCAATTTTTCACCATTGAGGATAATGTTTGCTGTGGGTTTGTCATATATAGCTTTTATTATGTTGAGGTATGTTCCTTCTATTCCTGCTTTCTGGAGAGTTCTTATCATAAATGGATGTTGAATTTTGTCAAAGGCTTTCTCTGCATCTATTGAGATAATGATATGGTTTTTGTTTTTCAATTTGTTAATGTGGTGTATAACATTGATTGATTTGCGGATATTGAAGAATCCTTGCATCCCTGGGATAAAGCCCACTTGGTCATGGTGTATGATCTTTTTAATGTGTTGTTGGTTCTGATTGCTAGAATTTTGTTAAGGATTTTTTCATCTATGTTCATCAGTGATATTGGCCTGTAGTTTTCTTTTTTTGTGGCATCTTTGTCAGGTTTTGGTATTAGGGTGATGGTGGCCTCATAGAATGAGTTTGGAAGTTTACCTTCCTCTGCAATGTTTTGGAAGAGTTTGAGCAGGATAGGTGTTAGCTCTTCTCTAAATTTTTGGTAGAATTCAGCTGTGAAGCCGTCGACCTGGGCTTTTGTTTGCTGGAAGATTTTTGATTACAGTTTCAATTTCCGTGCTTGTGATGGGTCTGTTAAGATTTTCTATTTCTTCCTGGTCGAGTTTTGGAAAGTTGTACTTTTCTAAGAATTTGTCCATTTCTTGCACGTTGTCCATTTTATTGGCATATAATTGTTGATAGTAGTCTCTTATGATCCTTTGTATTTCTGTGTTGTCTGTTGTGATCTCTCCATTTTCGTTTCTAATTTTATTGATTTGATTTTTCTCCCTTTGTTTCTTGATGAGTCTGGCTAATGGTTTGTCAATTTTATTTATCCTTTCAAAGAAACAGCTTTTGGTTTTGTTGATTTTTGCTATGGTCTCTTTTATTTCTTTTGCATTTATTTCTGCTCTAATTTTTAAGATTTCTTTCCTTCTACTAGCCCTGAGCTTCTTCATTTCTTCCTTTTCTAGTTGCTTTAGGTGTAGAGTTAGGTTATTTATTTGACTTTTTTCTTGTTTCTTGAGGTGTGCCTGTTTTGCTATGAACTTTCCCCTTACGACTGCTTTTACCATGTCCCATAGGTTTTGGGTTGTTGTGTTTTCATTTTCATTCTTTTCTATGCAAATTTTGATTTCTTTTTTGATTTCTTCTGTGATTTGTTGGTTATTCAGCAGCGTGTTGTTCAGCCTCCATGTGTTGGAATTTTTAATAGTTTTTCTCCTGTAATTGAGATCTAATCTTACTGCATTGTGGTCAGAAAAGATGCTTGGAATGATTTCAATTTTTGTGAATTTACCAAGGCTAGCTTTATGGCCCAGGATGTGATCTATCCTGGAGAAGGTTCCATGTGCGCTTGAGAAAAAAGGTGAAATTCATTGTTTTGGGATGAAATGTCCTATAGATATCATTTAGGTCTAACTGGTCTATTGTATCATTTAAAGTTTGTGTTTCCTTGTTAATTTTCTGTTTAGTTGATCTATCCATAGGTTTGAGTGGGGTATTAAAGTCTCCCACTATTATTGTGTTATTGTTAATTTCTCCTTTCATACTTGTTAGCATTTGTCTTACATACTGCGGTGCTCCCGTGTTTGGTGCATATATATTTATAATTGTTACATCTTCTTCTTGGATTGATCCTTTGATCATTATGTAGTGACCTTCTTTGTCTCTTTTCACAGCCTTTGTTTTAAAGTCTATTTTATCTGATATGAGTATTGCTACTCCTGCTATCTTTTGGTCCCTATTTGCATGGAAAATCTTTTTCCAGCCCTTCACTTTCAGTCTGTATGTGTCCCCTGTTTTGAGGTGGGTCTCTTGTAGACAATATATGTAGGGGTCTTGTTTTTTTATCCATTCAGCCAGTCTTTGTCTTTTGGTTGGGGCATTCAACCCATTTACGTTTAAGGTAATTACTGATAAGTATGATCCCATTGCCATTTACTTTATTGTTTTTGGTTCAAATTTATACATCCTTTTTGTGTTTACTGTCTAGAGAATATCCTTTAGTATTTGTTGGAGAGCTGGTTTGGTGGTGCAGAATTCTCTCGGCTTTTGCTTGTCTGAAAAGCTTTTGATTTCTCCTTCATACTTGAATGAGATCCTTGCTGGGTACAATAATCTGGGCTGTAGGTTATTTTCTTTCATCATTTTAAGTATGTCTTGCCATTCCCCCCTGGCTTGAAGAGTTTCTATTGAAAGATCAGCTGTTATCCTTATGGGAATTCCCTTGTATGTTATTTGTTGCTTTTAATATTTGTTCTTTGTGTTTGATCTTTGTTAATTTGATTAATATGTGTCTTGGGGTGTTTCACCTTGGGTTTATCCTGTTTGGGACTCTCTGGGTTTCTTGGACTTGGGTGATTATTTCCTTCCCCATTTTAGGGAAGTTTTCAACTATTATCTCCTCAAGTATTTTCTCATGGTCTTTTCTTTTTGTCTTCTTCTTCTGGAACCCCTATGATTCGAATGTTGTAGCATTTAATATTGTCCTGGAGGTCTCTGAGATTGTCTTCATTTCTTTTAATTCGTTTTTCTTTTATCCTCTCTGATTCATTTATTTCTACCATTCTATCTTCTAATTCACTAATCCTATCTTCTGCCTCTGTTATTCTACTATTTGTTGCCTCCAGAGTGTTTTTAGTTTCATTTATTGCATTATTCATTATATATTGACTCTTTTTTATTTCTTCTAGGTCCTTGTTAAACCTTTCTTGCATCTTCTCAATCCTTGTCTCCAGGCTATTTATCTGTGATTCCATTTTAATTTCAAGATTTTGGATCAATTTCCCTATCATTATTCGGAATTCTTTATCAGGTAGATTCCCTATCTCTTCCTCTTTTGTTTGGTTTGGTGGGCATTTATCCTGTTCCTTTACCTGCTGGGTATTCCTCTGTCTCTTCATCATGTTTAAATTGCTGAGTTTGGGGTGTCCTTTCTGTATTCTGGCAGTTTGTGGAGTTCTCTTTATTGTGGCGTTTCCTTGCTGTGTGTCGGTTTGTACAGGTGGCTTGTCAAGGTTTCCTGGTTAGGAAAGCTTGTGTCAGTGTTCTGGTGGGTGAAGTTGTATTTCTTCTCTCTGGAGTGCAATGAAATGTCCAGTAATGAGTTATGAGATGTCTATGGTTTTGGGGTGACTTTGGGCAGCCTGTATCTTGAAGCTCAGGGCTGTGTTCCAAATTTCTGGAGAATTTGCTTGGTGTGTCTTGCCCTGGAACTTGTTGGCCCTTGTGTGGTGCTTGGTTTCAGTGTTGGTATGGAGGCGTTTGATGAGCTCCTGTCAATTAATGTTCCTTGGAGTCAGGAGTTCCCTGGAGTCAGGGTTTGGACTTAAGTCTCCTGCTTCCAGTTATCGGTCTTATTTTTACAGTAGTTTCAAAACTTCTCCTTCTATACAGCACCATTGATAAAACATCTACGTTAAAGATGAAAAGTTTCTCTACTGTGAGGGTCACTCAGAGAGGTTCACAGCGTTACACGGAGAAGAGAAGAGGGAGGAGGGAGTTAGAGGTGACCCAAATGAGATGAGGTGGAATCAATAGTGGAGAGAGTGGGCTAGCCAGTAGTCACTTCCTTATGTGCACTCCACACCTGGACCACTCAGAGATGTTCACGGAGTTATACAGAGAAGAGAAGAAGGAGGAAGGTGACAGAGGTGGCCAGAAGGATAAAAGGGGGGAATGAAAAGGAGGGAGACAGATCCAGCCAGTAATCAGTTCCCTAAGTGTTCTCCACCGTCTGGAACACACAGAAATTCACAGAGTTGGGTAGAGTAGAGAGGGGTTAGGGAGGAGACACAGGCAACCTGGTGGAGAAAAAGGAGAGTCCAAAGGGAGAGAGAGCAGTCAAGCCAGTAATCTCGCTCCCTAGTGAAAAATGGGTCCTGAAGATTGGGTTCTTAAAGGTACAAAATTGGTAACAAATACATAAAAGCAAAAATTAAAAACCTAGAGTAGAGTTTGGAATTTCAAAAATACGATGTTAAAGAAAAGAAGAAGGAAAAGAAAGAGAGAAAAAACGAACAAACAAAAACAAACAAGGTCGTGAAAATTATAAAGAAAATACAGGTACAAAATTGATAACTAATACCAAAAAGCAAAAATTAAAAATCTAGAGTAGAGTTTGGAATTTCAAAAATACAATGTTAAAAAAAAAAGAAGAAAAATAAAGAGAGAAAACAAACAAACAAAAACAAACAATGTCACAAAAATTATAAAGAAAATACAGGTACAAAATTGATATCAAATACCAAAAAGCATAAATTAAAAATCTAGAGTAGAGTTTGAAATTTCAGATATACAATGTTATATAAAAGAAGAAGAGAAAGAAAGAGAGAAAAAAAAAGTCACAGAAATTATAAAAAAAACTATAGGTACAAAATTGATAACATATACCAAAAAGCTAAAATTAAAAATCTAGAGTAGAGTTTGGAATTTCAAAAATACAATGTTAAAGAAAGGAAGAAAAAAAAAAAAAAAACAAGGTCAAAAAATTATAAAATATATATATATGAAGTTTGCTGAAGAAGAAAAAAATAGAGTCTTTTTTTTTTTTGCAAAGTAATAGGTTATAAAAGTGAAAATTAAAGGAATAATAGAGGACTTAAAATTCTTTTTAAAAATTTTTAAAAAAAGAAAGAATGATCGTAAAAATAGTAAAAATATATCTAGGACTTTCTTTGGTTTTGTTGTGAGTATTGTGGGTTCAGTTCATTTTTGGCTAGTTCCTTGGTCCGACTTATACTTCTCAAGATCTACAGGCCCTTTCCTATGTAGTCCGTAGTAACCACAGGGTTTTAATCTATTGCCTGTAGCTTTCAAGGCATTTCCCTCTGTTATAACTTCTTCTGTTTGCTGGTTTCTTCAGTGTCTGGTTTCCGCCCTGACACAAAGGGGACGGTGGAGGACACTTTTTTTTTTTTTTTTTTAGGCTCACTTGTTCAGTCGCGCTGTGGGGAGGGAGGGAGGGATGCTGCAAACAAATAACACTGGCGTGCGCTCGCAATGCCTCAGCCACACGGGGTCTGCCCCCGCTCACGGCGCGTGTAGCCTCCCTGCCCACACTGCTCGGGCTCTAGGTTGTTCTGCCGGGAACAATCGGAGGCCGGCCCTGGGCTGCCTGCACCTCCCAGGTCCAAGCCGCTCAGGTTCAGGCACTCGGGTAGTCCTCAGAGGCGCAGACTCAGTTGGGCCTGCGTTTTGTGCTCTTCCCAGGTCCGAGCAGCTCAGGTGATGAGGAGTTTGGGGAGCGCCAATGCTGCGACTTATCGCCTCCCCGCCACTCGGTTATCTGGGTGTAAAACCGGCACACCTTCTCAGGCAGATGTTGACCGTCCAGACCCCCAAGAAGTTTTAGTTAGCAAAGAAGCCTGCTTACAGTTTTATAGATAATGTCTCTCTGGGGCTGCGATTGCCCCCTTCTGGCTCTGGCTGCCTGTCACGGGAGGGGGAAGGTCTGCAGCCGGCTATTCTTCGTTCCGTGTCTTAGGTTAGGGCTGGCTTTTCGCGTGGTAGATATCCCACAGTCTGGTTTGCTAGCCCAAGTTATTTCGCTCAGATAGCGCTCAGGGTATTCAGGCCAGATTCTTACTCTCAGCGATGCAGCCCGCGCCGCGCCTCCCTGCCCAGCCCCCGCTTGCTAATGGCATGTGCAGGCGTCTGTGCTGCTTCTCCGCTGGGGGAGTTACCGTAGGGCTCGCAATCTGCGAGTTTTAATTGTCTATTTATTTTTTCTCCCTGTTATGTTGCCCTCTGTGCTTCCAAAGCTCAGCACAGATTCGGCAATGAGACGGTTTCCTGGTGTTTGGAAACTTCTGTCTTTTTAAGACTCCCTTCCCGGGACGGAACTCTGTCCCTCCCTCTTTTGTCTCTTTTTTTGTCTTTTATATTTTTTCCTACCTCCTTTCGAAGAGTTGGGTTGCTTTTCTGGGTGCCTGATGTCCTCTGCCGGCATTCAGAAGTTGTTTTGTGGAATTTACTCGACGTTTAAATGCTCTTTTGATGAATTTGTGGGGGAGAAAGTGTTCTCCCCGTCCTACTCCTCTGCCATCTTGGCTCCTCCCCTGTTGATGCTATGTTATAAGCTTCCACGTTTTGGGAAAGAAATATGTAAAGGGAGATAATATTCAACCCTGGTGGTACTTCATTCCAAGAGATATTGAATCAAATTAACACCCACAACCACAGCTTATTGTTTTTGTCTCCCCACAAGCTAAAAAGTGGGGGAATGTAGAAAGTGACTGCTATTATATATGGGCTGTTTTAAAGGGTGATGAAGATATTCTAAAACTGTGGTGATGGTTTTACAAGTTTTTAAATATACCATGTAAACTATTGTATTGTACTCTATTTTAAAGGGTGAGTTTTGTGGCACATGAATTCACTGAATAACTTTTTTTTTTTCTACAAGCCCAAGGACACATGGAAAAAAAACTGTAAAGAAAAAAGGAGTTGAATACCACCACGGCCCAGGGAAAGTAAGGAGGGTGGTAGAGGGAGGAGAGAAGAAAGGAAGAAAAGGGACATGCATTGCTGACTAGTTCTCCCCTCCTCCATTCAGTATACATGCGCACACTCTTGCCCATGTATGCATGCACACACACATGCATACACACACACTGTGATAACCAGTGACAACCAACTGGCTGCTTTATGTTATGGATAAAACCATAACTGGTTTGTTTCTTGAAAAGGTCTCCTCCTCTTGTATCCTCTTGTAAATGTTGTCCTTGCTTGCTAAATAGTTGATCTTTCTTAATGAGGTTTTTCCTTCTTCTGCTCTCGCTTTTTGATTTTTAAAAGCAGATTTTAATAACTAGTATACAGTCTGTGTCACATCTTCTCTTTTGTAATTTAAGTCATGCTGTATGGTATCTGTAAAGTCATACTCATTTTATTCTGAAAAATATCTGCTTCTGAATCTTTCTCAGTGTGAGTATTGTAGTTACCTTGTCAAGTCCAGTAAATACTTCACTTTATATGTATTTCAGGGTTGAACTCTTACAGCCCAGGCCTTTTAGGTGTTCTCTTGGCTTTCTTTTTTTTAAGCCTTCTTATTGACTCATAAGGGCTTCCCAGGTGGCACTAGTAGTAAAGAACTCAGCTGCCAGTGCAAGAGTCTAAGAGACTCGATGGATGGGAAGATCCCCAGGAGGAGGGCATGACAACCCACTGCCATATTCTTCTAGAGAATCCCACGGACAGAGGCGCCTGGCAGGCTACAGTCCACAGTGTTGCAAAAACTAGGACACAACTAAACCAACTCAGCATGGCACACACTGACTCACAGACACTAGCAGCTTAATTTCAACAAAAAGATGGTCATCTCTACACTTTTATATAGAAGTTGAGGGATTCTAAAAACTGTTTCTTTCTTTGTACCTGAATTTTATTAACTGGCAATATGTCACTGTTTCAAAGTCTTAGTCATTTGCCCAACATTTTATTGCCTGTATATTATATTCTGGGAAGTAGAATCAAAGTCAGGAATTATCAGTTACATAGTCTGAATACAAATGTTAAATAGTCTGAATTGATAGGAAGACTGTCCTCTTGGAAAAGAAAAGCAGTCTCCTTAAGAGAGAGATGGAGCGATAGCTACTGCTGCTGCTGCTGCTAAGTCGCTTCAGTCGTGTCCGACTCTGTGCGACCCCATAGACAGCAGCCCACTGGGCTTCCCTGTCTCTGGGATTCTCCAGGCAAGAACACGAGTGGGTTGCCATTTCCTTCTCCAATGCATGAAAGTGAAAAGTGAAAGTGAAGTCACTCAGTCGTGTCCGACTCTAGCGACCCCATGGACTGCAGCCTATGAGGCTCCTCCATCCATGGGATTTTCCAGGCAAGAGTACTGGAGTGGGGTGCCATTGCCTTCTCCAGGAGCGATAGCTACTTCCCCCTTTTTCTAACTGTATCTTGACTTTTCTCTTTATTGAAGACCCTGAGTGCAAGCCTGAGACTCACCTTGTGGCTTATCAGCATCATGGGCTGCACCTGTAGCTCCATTCGTATCCTTCCTTGCTGTGGACTGGTCTCTGCAAGGTGTCTGGCTACTGCTCTCTCTCATTGAAATGCGAAAAACACCAAATGATGGTCTTTTCACATTAGAGCTTGAAGTATAGTCTAAAGGAAATAGATGTAAAGTGGTATTTTCGTCTCTCCATGTAAAAGGAGAAAATATGCTTTTGGTATAATCAATCATACCTTCCTCTGAAGTTTCAGGTAATATTTCAGTAGGTAGGTCTTCTCCTGGAGAAATAATGGAAAGGCTCCAAGGCAAATCAACCTCAGTTCCTCACTTTGGTGTGGAGATCCTCTGTGGGGAGGTCCTCTGTGTGAAAATGGATTTGCTTTGTGGATGGCCAAGCCTGGCATCAGGAAGGCTGGAGTCATCTTGAAATCCATACACAGTCTGAGGGCCGAGTGTAGACGCTGAAGGAACAGTGCTAGATGACTTCTGACTGCCACTGCTTATTGTGATAGTCTTAGTGCTGTTAGAGGAAATCTTCTCCTGAGGGCTCTCTGGCACCTCGAAGACATCTTGACTGTACAATGGAACCTGAAGTTCGGAACTGTGTGGCTGTTTCTTTTTCCCTCGAGCTTTCATCTGTTTGGTTTTCGTTTGCGTTATCATTTTGAGAGCCGCATACCTCTCAGGTCTGGGCGGAGGGTCCCTGATCGAAATAACTGACTCTCTCTTTTGAGTCATCAGTATCAGAAAAAGAACGGTGAAACTGTTGCTGTTTCCTCTTGAGCCTAGCCAAAAGCTGCTTGTTTTCTTCTCTTAATTTATTCCTTTCTGCTGGGAGCTCACCAATACATTTCAGATTTTGTTGTTTGATATCACAAAATTTTTGCTGTAGCGTATTTCTGTACGTTTTGTTTACTGTAGAGCGATCACATATTTTGGCATTTAATTGACCTCGCAGATCATGGATAGTGTCATTCAGAGCTCTCCATTGCTCCGTCAACTCTTTAGTTCTGGATATGGAACCTGTCCAGCTCCCATCTGACAATTGCTCTTTCCTCAAACTGGTTACTTTCCCCTGAAGTCGGCGTAGCTCGCTGTCATGGAGCTCTTTCCAAAGATCATGGCATCTGGTCCCATCACTTCATGGGAAATAGATGGGGAAACAGTGGAAACAGTGTCAGACTTTATTTTTGGGGGCTCTAAAATCACTGCAGATGGTTACTGCAGCCATGAAATTAAAAGACGCTTACTCCTTGGAAGAAAAGTTATGACCAAACTAGATAGCATATTGCAAAGCAGAGACATTACTTTGCCAACAAAGGTCCATCTAGTCAAGGCTATGGTTTTTCCAGTGGTCATGTATGGATGTGAGAGTTGGACTGTGAAGAAAGCTGAGCACTGAAGAATTGATGCTTTTGAACTGTGGTGTTGGAGAAGGCTCTTGAGAGTCCCTTGGACTGCAAGGAGATCCAACCAGTCCATTCTGAAGGAGATCAGCCCTGGGATTTCTTTGGAGAGTATGATGCTGAAGCTGAAACTCCAGTACTTTGGCCACCTCATGCAAAGAGTTGACTCATTGGAAAAGACTCTGATGCTGGGAGGGATTGGGGGCAGGAGGAGAAAGGGATGACAGAGGATGAGATGGCTGGATGGCATCACTGACTCGATGGACGTGAGTCTCAGTGAACTCCGGGAGTTGGTGATGGACAGGGAGGCCTGGCGTGCTGTGATTCATGGGGTCGCAGAGAGTCGGAAAGAACTGAGCAACTGATCTGATCTGATCTGATACTAGAAAGTAGTTTAATGTCACTCTAAAAATATAGCAATTGCCACGTTTTTTAGGGCTTAAGAAGCTTTTTAGGTGTTAATGACTATATTAGAGACCTTTGGTGTGATACACACTATAAAGCATGAAGGATGATTTGCTTTGATATGTTTTTTAGAAATATGTCATTAGAATTGTATGTGAAGACCTGAGACTTTTTGGTGCTGAAGTAATTGTATCAAATGAATGTAGAGCGATATAATATGGCAGGTGGTTGTATATTTATTTGTGTATACCAAAACATATTCTTGTAATATGATTTTAAATAGGTCATTCTTTGTAACACATGAATTTTCAAATATTATATGTTAAAATGCAAAGTATGGTAATATAGTACTAGCATGCTACTGTTTTTCTTACTAGAGTATGTTTGTTTCACTTTAGATACATGGGGAAAAGAATCATAGCAAGGTAATTCCCATAGCAGTGCAATTTCCTCTTTTTTTCTTCTCTTCCAACAGAGGGCAGTCTTAATCATGCCATGCAAACCCTAGATGCTTCCTTTTGAGTTAGCCTTAAGGTACCCATGATTTATTGAATGCTTCTCAACTCAAAGTTGAAATTAACCTGATGGGAATTGATACATTTTTAAAAGTTTTCCAAAAGGTAACGGTTAGACTGAAGTGCACAGTTTCTGGTCTAATCCTAGAACAGATGTTTGTCTCTACTGAAGCTCGCGAGAAAGGGCTAGATCCAGGGGAAGGCAGGAAATCATCAAGTGAGGACAGTTGTCAGGTCTGTACCCACTTCAGTTACTAATGTAAGCAGGAATCGCCAAGAGCAATTGAGATATATATTATATATTATTTCTTTCTTGTTTTTGCTGTGTAAGTCTTAGTGAAATGAATACTTAAGGAAATATTTGTGTCACCCTAAGGAAAAGATGACTTGCTTATTTCAATGAGATATGTTTCAGAGGTAGGGTTAGTCATTAAAGGAACTTAAATAGATGTCTTTTATTTTTAAAAATAAGTTTCATAGCACTTGGAAAAACTAAAGAGGCAGTTTGGGTGGGGTTTATTGCTGAGTCTCTGGGACATCCTAATAATTCAGATGACAATTTCTACTGTCTCCCCAGCACTGGGAACTGGTTGGGAACTGCTATAGTAACTACCACCACCAATCTTAATCACTAAGATTCTGCTGACCTGCCCTCTGTGTTTAGTAGAGGATGGACAAAGTCTTTTTCCTCAGTCCCTGATTACCCAGTGGTTAATTTTTTAAAGAAAACCCTAAAATTCAAGAAGAACAAAATAAAAATGTGGAAATAGACATGTTTATAGAGTAAAAAAGTTCTGATCCAAGTTTAACTCCAGCCCAGAGACAGATTAGATAGGCCTCATTCTTTTTTTTTTCTTTTAATTTTATTTTATTTTTAAACTTTACATAATTGTATTAGTTTTGCCAAATATCAAAATGAATCCACCACAGGTATACATGTGTTCCCCATCCTGAACCCTCCTCTCTCCTCCCTCCCCATACCATCCCTCTGGGTCGTCCCAGTGCACTAGCCCCAAGCATCCAGTATTGTGCATCGAACCTGGACTGGCATCTCGTTTCATACATGATATTTTACATGTTTCAATGCCATTCTCCCAAATCTTCCCACCCTCTCCCTCTCCCACAGAGTCCATAAGACTGTTCTATACATCAGTGTCTCTTTTGCTGTCTCGTACACAGGGTTATTGTTACCATCTTTCTAAATTCCATATATGTGCGTTAGTATACTGTATTGGTGTTTTTCCTTCTGGCTTACTTCACTCTGTATAATAGGCTCCAGTTTCATCCACCTCATTAGAACTGATTCAAATGTATTCTTTTTAATGGCTGAGTAATACTCCATTGTGTATATGTACCACTGCTTTCTTATCCATTCATCTGCTGATGGACATCTAGGTTGCTTCCACGTCCTGGCTATTATAAACAGTGCTGCGATGAACATTGGGGTACACGTGTCTCTTTCCCTTCTGGTTTCCTCAGTGTGTATGCCCAGCAGTGGAATTGCTGGATCATAAGGCAGGTCTATTTCCAGTTTTTTAAGGAATCTCCACACTGTTCTCCATAGTGGCTGTACTAGTTTGCATTCCCACCAACAGTGTAAGAGGGTTCCCTTTTCTCCACACCCTCTCCAGCATTTATTACTTGTAGACTTTTGGATCGCAGCCATTCTGACTGGTGTGAAATGGTACCTCATAGTGGTTTTGATTTGCATTTCTCTGATGAGTGATGTTGAGCATCTTTTCATGTGTTTGTTAGCCATCTGTATGTCTTCTTTGGAGAAATGTCTATTTAGTTCTTTGGCCCATTTTTTGATTGGGTCATTTATTTTTCTGGAGTTGAGCTGTAGGAGTTGCTTGTATATTTTTGAGATTAGTTGTTTGTCAGTTGCTTCGTTTGCTATTATTTTCTCCCATTCTGAAGGCTGTCTTTTCACCTTGCTAATAGTTTCCTTTGATGTGCAGAAGCTTTTAAGGTTAATTAGGTCCCATTTGTTTATTTTTGCTTTTATTTCCAATATTCTGGGAGGTGGGTCATAGAGGATGCTGCTGTGATGCATGTCAGCGAGTGTTTTGCCTATGTTCTCCTCTAGGAGTTTTATAGTTTCTGGTCTTACATTTAGATCTTTAATCCATTTTGAGTTTATTTTTGTGTATGGTGTTAGAAAGTGTTCTAGTTTCATTCTTTTACATGTAGTTGACCAGATTTCCCAGCACCACTTGTTAAAGAGATTGTCTTTAATCCATTGTATATTCTTGCCTCCTTTGTCAAAGATAAGGTGTCCATATGTGCGTGGATTTATCTCTGGGCTTTCTATTTTGTTCCATTGATCTATATTTCTTTGTGCCAGTACCATACTGTCTTGATAACTGTGGCTTTGTAGTAGAGCCTCATTCTTAAACATCTAACTTCAGGAAACCACCCCTGAATCATGAATCAGCCATAGGTATACCTATATCCCCTCCCGTTAGAAATGTACACTCATTTCACCATCTGTGAATATAAGGTCAAATATACATGGATTGTTTCTGGCAATTTTAGTTAATAGTGAGTTCTTAGTTTAATATGAAGGAGATTAATTTTCTCATTGAACTATTATTCTTATGTGAATTTACATTCAATATTCTTTATCTGTACTTTAATGAAAATAATGAATCTGAATAAAATAGTATATATAATATTTATTTTAGTTAGTTAGTTTAGTCACTCAGTCGTGTCTGACCCCATGAATTGCAGCACGCCAGGCCTCCTTGTCCATCACCAACTCCCAGAGTTCACTCAAACTCACGTCCATCGAGTCGGTGATGCCATCCAGCCATCTCATCCTCTGTCATCCCCTTTTCTGCCTGCCCTCAATCCCTCCCAGCATCAGAGTCTTTTCCAATGAGTCAACTCTTCACATGACTATTTTTCATTTAGTGATTCTTTAAGGGATTGCCCATGCTGAGCTGTCTGCAGAGGTCAGAGCACTGTAAATACTATTTTGACAAAGATGTATTTCACACAGGTTGAAATATTGACAAGTTCAATAGGAAGCTAGAGGGTTATATACGTGAAAGCTATTCTCTGAAAGCAAATCTTAATGAAAAGTCAAAGAGTGAGACAATGTTCATTACCAGACAGTCCTTTAGAGGTTGCATAAGAGGAAGCATGCAGAACTGGCTCTGCCATGAGGACTAATCATAAACACAAATGTCTTGAGCAGATGGATGCTGAGCTGCTAGACTCAGGACCTTTCAAAAAAAATGGGAGTGGTACAGCCTTCAGCTTTGCTCTTTGTCTCTTGTAACAATGTATTGAAGCTGTGTCTTTCAGTTGGCCCAGATGCTTTGTTTTCCTTCTGATTTAGAAACAAGTCTCACACCATTGGCATCATCGAAAACATCAGGCCATAGGGAACCCCTGTACATAACATAGCTGCTTTTCTATGAGTTTCTCATTTTTGCCCATATAATTAGCAGCACAGCCTAAAATGCCTCCCACGTTATTTCTTAGGTACATACCTAGATCATCACTCACATCTTGTCTACAAGGAAGTAGGCACCTATTTATTTGTTACAGAGCTGCTGATACAGAGCTGAAGTAAAAAATAGCAGAATTGATTAACCCAGATGGTATTTGATTAAGGAGTAAATACAGCGAAACTCATTAAGTCTGCAGGTACTGAGAGCCTGGTGTCTTTTTGCTTGTCTCTCTCTCTGAGTCTTTGGGAGAGAAAATCATTCAAAACTGTTATGTGAATCCCTGTGTCATACAGTTTTAATTTCCTTTTATTTTTTTTTTAAATCTCAGGTTCTACAACAACTGAAGCAAACATTTTCCATCAGGCACTTCTTGAAGGAAATACTGCTATGGAAGTTTCCCTAACAGTATTAGATACCATATCATTTTTCACTCAGTGTTTCAAGGTAAAAATGAAAAGTTAGAATTTAGTCAGTATAATTGCAAAGAAAATACACAGAAATTAACTAGGCAGATGAAGCTTAGTACAGTAGAAAAGCCCCCAGTAAGAAGTCAGGAAACTTGGGTGGCAGACCTAGTGTGACCTCAAGAAATCATCTAGACTCATCCTTAAAATCAGAGAGTTGGACTGTTATAATTTGTTCCTTATTCTTCTTCTCTGTTATTTCTGTGTTTAAAACAGGTTTTTTTTTTTCATACTTTTATGAAAATATCCAGTCATTTCTAGCCCAAATTATGATTGAGTCCGTTTATCCAAATACCCGTTGAAAATAGGTGTCTTGTGAAGCCAGAAGATGTCCGGGCAGGCTGGCTGGCTGGTTTCCCTTGTCAGGTGCTTATTGGTTTTATTTAGATGCTTGCCTCTCAGTACAAATCATCATTGCTAGGATTAAAAAATAGAAGAAGAAGAAATTGAAAACAGTTATCTTGCAGGATTGTTGAAGGTGTAAAATGAGATAATGGATGTTAGAGAGCTTTGAATAAACACTATATAACTATGTGCTTTGCTTAGTTGCTCAGTCGTGTCTGACTCTTTGGGACCGCATGGACTGTAGCCCATCAGGCTCCTCTGTCCCTGGGATTCTCCAGGCAAGAATGCTGGAGTGGGTTGCCATTTCCTCCTCCAGGGGATCTTCCCAACTGAGAGATTGAACCCAAGTTTTCTGCATTGCAGGAGGATTCTTTACCAGCTGAGCTACCAGGGGAGCCCATGTAACCATAATGTGAGGTAACAGTAGCAGGAGAAGTCAAAAGTAAAAACTCTTGCTGGCTTTTCATCTGAGTTACACAGATTTTTTTCTTTTCTTTCCCCTTCTCAAAGTAATTCAGTTAATTGCTCAGGCCTCCAGATTTACTATGGAAACCAGGCCTGTGCTTTTCATAGAGGCTTATAAGGGAAAACTAAATTAGACTCTAATCAGAAATAAGCTTCAGTATCTTTATATGAAGTATTAAGTTTATTCTGATTAAAATGCAACCCAAATTCGTTTTTTATTATGCCAGTAAATAAGACATTTGGTTTCATGGTTTGCATTGCATTTCTTCCTCCTGTTCAGACATTTCTTATTTATATAAGATACATCTCTTGGTAGATGACAGGCACTATCCTAAGTGATTTAGAAATATTAGCTCCGGGGAGCGAGCTCCGCCCCTGGCAAAGGTCATGAGGAAGGAGGCTTGGCATACGCAAAGGCGGGATCAAGCCTCAGAAGTCTCCCTGGAAATTCTCGAGCAATCTACCCCCAAAACCAGAGTCTGCCTACTTTCTGCTTTGTGCTTTCACCTACACCTCTGACTTTACGGGGGGCTGTCCCCCACTACCTCTCTCTGAAAACAGAGTTAGCTTACAGCTCCAGTTAATAATTCTTGGGTGTGACAGTGTTTCAACCTACAAACTCCTTTGGAAATCCTCTAGCCTGCCTGAATAGGTTTTTCCGGCCACATGTGATTGTTCAGAGCCTCCCAACTGTGAGAGGCAGGAGATGTTCTAAACTGTCTAAACACAGATTCTTTTGAGTAGTTAAAAGATTGATTAGAAATTGTATTGGTGAAGGGTTTTTCACTTGTTGGGCCAATGTTTGCTGCTAAGTCTCCATACTCCTTACCTACTGTGTCCTTGGCAGTGTATTGATTGTTATAATGGGTGTATAGAAATGTAAGTAGTAGCCTCAATGTTTGTAACCTTGGACGCTTGAGTTAATTCTTTTCTTGACTGAGCCCACCTCACCTTTGCCCTATAGGAATGCAACTCTATCCAATGCTTTTTGGAGGCTGGCGCCTGACTGTAGAATAATCGCCTGACTTTGGAATAATCACCTTTAGAGAAAAATAAGTTTCTTAAAATGTTAACAGGCCTCCTGGCCAGAAGATGATGTAAATCACCTGAACTTTTGCATATGATAAGTTTGAAAGCCTGGCTTCCATTAGAACCAGGAACTGCTGTCCTTGCATGACTCCACCCCTTCCCCCATTATCCTCTATGCACAACTTAAGGTATAAACTACTTTGAAAAATAAAGTACACCCCTTTTTGTTCACCGAAATTTGGTCTCCCCATGTCGTTCTTTCTTTCACCTTCTGGCTGAATTTTTCCTCTGAGGCGGGGAAGCTCGTCAAGCCTACTAATTTTGCCTGGGCTTCTAAGATCCGACTGGGGAGGCCTTAGTGTCTCCTCTCCTTCGGGAGAATGGGAGGACGCCTGCGGCCTTCGTAGGTGACGTTAATTCCCTGCTTTGGAATTGTATTCAGCCTCTTTTCTTCACTGAATTTTCCTACTGAGCTATCCTTATTTCAGCCGCTTTTCTCCACTAAATTTCCTCACTGAGCTATCCTCATTCTATTACTCTTTATATCCTTAATTAACGTTTAATTAAGCAATTGTTTCCTGATCTTCGCCTACGCCATCTCTCCTTCGAATACCCTTGATCAGTCGGGGCTGGACCCCGGCAATTAGCTCATTTTCTGTTGTGGGACTGGAGGTAGAAAAGGGGACTGCAGATGGGCACCACAGATCTTTTTGAGATAATGAGAATGACTAGGTTGTAATAAATGGACAACTCCGTAAATTTACTAAAAATAATTTAATGATAAATTTAAAATAGGTAAATTTTGTTGTATGTAAATTAAACCCCAATCAACTTAAAAGTACAAATTTGAACTGACCTTTGATTCTCACACTAGCTTTGCGATGTAGATGCTGTTATTTTTCCCATTAAAAATTTGTTTTTACTTATGTAGCTCCGTGGGTCTTAGTTGCAGCACTCAGGATCTTTGATCTTCTCGGGATGCAGGATCTTTTCACTGTGGCATACACATTCTTAGTTGCAGCATGTGGGATCTAGTTGCTTGACTAGGGTTTGCACCTGGGCTCCTCCCGATGCCAGTGCGGAGTCTTAACCAATGGACCGCCAGGGAAGTCTCTATTTTTCCCATTTTAAAGTGAGATAAGTGAAGCTCACAGGGAGCTTAATGTCACATAGCTAGTTGGTAGCAGATCAGGATTATAATTTTGCCAATTATCGTAAGAGTCCATGCTTCTAAACACTACCCCATTCTTTTAAAAAAGTAGACTAAAGAAATGTCTATCATCGTTACCAATAAATCTGTTACACGTTACATATTGTTTTGCTTTTTTTTTAGATCTCATTCTAATTTTTTTTTTAATTAAAGGATAATTGCCTTACAGACGGAGAAGGCAATGGCACCCCACTCCAGTACTCTTGCCTGGAAAATCCCATAGACGGAGAAGCCTGGTAGGCTGCAGTCCATGGGGTCACTAAGAGTCGGAGACGACTGAGCGACTTCACTTTCACTTTTCACTTTCATGCATTGGAGGAGGAAATGGCAACCCACTCGTGTTCTTGCCTGGAGAATCCCAGGGAAGGGGGAGCCTGGTGGGCTGCCATCTATGGGGTCGCACAGAGTCGGACATGACTGAAGTGACTTAGCAGCAGCAGCAGTAGCTTTACAGATTTTTATTTTCTATCAAAGCTCAACATGAATCAGCCATAGGTATACATATATCCCTTCCCTTTAGAAACTCCCTCCCATCTCCCGCCCCATCCCACCCTAGGTTGATACAGAGCCGCTGTTTGAGTTTCTTGAGACAACAGCAGATTCCTGTTGGCTATCTACTTTACATATGGTAATATAAGTTTCTGTGTTACTCTCCTCATACATCTCACACTATCCTCCCCTCCTCCCATGTCCATAAATCTATTCTCCATGTCTATTTCTCCATGCTGCCCTGCAAATAAATTTTTCAGTATCATTTTTCTAGATTCTGTATATATGTGTCAGTATACGATATTTATGTCTCTTTCTGACTTACTTCATTATGTATAATAGGCTCTAGGTTCATCCACTTCATCAGAACTGACTCAAACGTGTTCCTTTTTATGGCTGAGTAATATTCCATTGTGTATATGTACGACAACTTCTTTATCCATTCATCTGTCGATGGACATCTAGCTTGCTTCCATATTCTAGCTATTGTAAAGAGTGCTGCAATGAACAATGGGATACATGTGTCTTTTTCAATTTTGGTTTCCTCAGGGTATATGCCTAGGAGTGGGACTGCTGGGTCATATGGCAGTTTTATTCCTAGTTTTTAAAGGAATCTCCATACCGTCTGCCTTAGTGGCTGTATCAATTTACATTCCCGCCAACAGTGCAAGAGCATTCCCTTTTCTCCACATGCTCTCCAGCATTCACTGTTTGTAGACTTTTTGATGATGGCCATTCTGACCGGTATGAGGTGATATCTCATTGTAGTTTTGATTTGCATTTCTCTAATAATGAGCAATGTTGAGTATCTTTTCATGTGTTTGTTAGCCATCTGTATGTCTTCTTTGGAGAAATGTCTGTTTTGCTCTTTTCCCCACTTTTTGATTGGGTTGTTTGTTTTTCTGGTATTGAGTTGTATGCGCTACTTGTATATTTTGGAAATTAATCCTGTGTCTCTTGTTTCATTTGCTATTATTTTCTCCCATTCTGAGGGCTGTCTTTTCACCTTGCTTATAGTACCTTTTGCTGTGCAAAGGCTTTTAAGTTTAATCAGGTCCCACTTGTTTACTTTTGTTTTTATTTCCAGTACTCTAGGAGGTGGGTCATAGAGGATCTGGCTTTGATTTATGTCATCGAGTGTTCTACCTATGTTTTCCTCTAAGAGTTGTATAGTTTCTGGTCTTACATTTAGGTCTTTAATCCATTTTGAGCTTATCTTTGTGTGTGCTGTTAGGAAGTGTTCTAATTTCATTCTTTTACATGTAGCTGTTCAGTTTTCCCAGCACCATTCATTGAAGAGGCTGTCTCTGCCCCATTGTATGTTCTTGCCTCCTTTGTCAAAAATAAGGTACCCATAGGTGCATGGGTTTATTTCTGGGATTTCTATCTTGTTCCATTGGTCTATATTTCTGTTTTTCTACCAGTAACATACTGTCTCGATGACTGCAGCTTTGTACTATAATTTGAAATCAGGAAAGTTGATGCCTCCAGTTCTGTTCTTCTTTCTCAGTATTGCTTTGGCTATTCAGGGTCGTTATGTGTTTCCATAGGAATGGTGAAATATTTTGTTCTAGTTCTGTGAAAAGTGCCATTGGTCATTTGATAGGGATCACACTGAATCTATAGATTGCATTTGGTAATATAGTCATTTTCACAATATTGATTCCTCATCCTTCCATCTGTTTATGTCATCTTTGATTTCTTTCAGCAGTGTCTTATAATTTTCTGTGTACAGTTCTTTTGCTTCCTTAGGTAGTTTATTCCTAGATACTTAATTCTTTCTGTTGCAATGCTGAATGGGATTGATTCCTTAATTTCTTTTTCTGTTTTTTCATTGTTAGTAGATAGAAATTCAAGTGATTTCTGCATATTGATTTTGTATCCTGCAACTTTGCTAAATTCACTGATTAGGTCTATTAATTTTCTGATAGTATCTTTTGGGTTTTCTATGTACAATATCATGTCATCTGCAAACAGTGAGAGCTTTACTTCTTCTTTTCCATCTGGATTCCTTTTATTTCTTTTTCTTCTCTTATTGCTGTAGCTAGGACTTCCAAAACTATGTTGACTAGTGGTGAAAGTGGACACCCTTGTCTTGTTCCTGATCTTAGGGGGAATGTTTTCAGTTTTTCACCATTGAGAATAATGTTTACTGTAGTTTTATCGTATATGACCTTACTATGTTGAGGTAGGTTTGTTCTATGCCCATTTTTTGAAGAGTTTTAATCATAAATGGGTGCTGAATTTTGTCAAAGACTTTTTCTGCATCTATTGAGATTATATGGTTTCTATCTTTCCATTGGTTAATATGGTGTATCACCTTGATTGATTTGCCTATACTGATGAATCCTTGCATCCCTGGAATAAACCCAACTTGATCCTGGTGTATGAGCTTTTTAATATGTTATTGAATTCTGTTTGCTAAAATGTTGTTGAGGATTTTTGAATCTATGTTCATCAGTGTTATTGGCCTGTAGTTTTCTTTTTTGGTGTTGTCTTTGTCTGGTTTTGGTATCAGGGTGATGGTGGCCTCATAGAATGAGTTTGGAAGTGTTCCTTTCTCTGCAATTTTTTGAAAGAGTTTTAGAAAGATAGGCATTAGCTCTTTTCTAAATGTTTGATAGAGTTCTCCTGTGAAGCCATCAGGTCCTGGGCTTTTGTTTTTTGGGAGATTTTTTATCACACTTCCAATTTCAGTGCTCGTAATTGGGCTGTTCATAATTTCTATTTCTTCCTGGTTCAGTCATGGAAGATTGAACTTTTCTAAGAATCTGTCCATTTCTTCCAGTTTATCTATTTTATTGCCATATAGTTGTTTGTAATAGTCTCTTATAATCCTTTGTATTTCTGTATCATCTGTTGTAACCTCTCCTCCTTCATTTCTAACTTTGTTGATTTGATTCTTCTCTCTTTTTTTCCTGATAAGTCTGGCTAAGGGTTTGTCAATTTTGTTGATCTTCTCAAAGAACCAGCTTTTAGTTTTATTAATCTTATTATTGTTTCTTTCCTTTCTATTTTATTTATTTTGGCTCAGATCTTTTGATTTCTTTCCTTCTACTAATTTTCAGTTTTTTTGTTCTTTTTCCAGTTGTTTTAGATGTAGAGTTAGGTTGTCTATTTTGATGTTTTTCTTGTTTCTTGAGGTAGGATTGTATTGCTATCAACTTCCCTCTTAGAACTGCTTTTGCTGCATCCCATACATTTTGAGTTGCTGTGTTTTCATTGTCATTTGTTTCTGAAATTTTTTGATTTCCCTTTTGATTTCTTCAGTAACCTGTTGGTTATTTAGAAATGTGTTGTTCAATCTCCATCTGTTTGTGTTTCTTACAGTTTTTTTCTTGTGAAAAAAATCTCATCTCATCTCATAGCATGGTCAGAAAAGATGCTTGATACAATTTCAATTTTCTTAAATTTACTGAGGTTTCTTTTGTGACCCAAGATGTGGTCTATCCTGGAGAATGTTCCATGTGCACTTGAGAAGAAGGTGTATTCTTCTGCATTTGGATGGAATGTCCTGAAGATATCAGTGAGATCCATTTCATCTAATGTGACTTGTGTTTCATTATTAATTTTCTGTTTTGATGATCTGTCTATTGGTGTGTTTCATTATTAATTTTCTGTTTTGATGATCTGTCTATTGGTGTGAGTGGGTGTTAAAGTCTCCTACTCTTATTGTGTTACTGTCAAATTCTCCTTTTCTGTCTGTTAGTACTTATGTATTGAGGTGCTCCTATGTTGGGTGCATAGATATTTACAATTGTTACATATTCCTGTTGGATTGATCCCTTGATCATTATGTAGTGTCCTTCCTTATCTCTTGTAATATTCTTTATCTTGAGGTCTACTTTGTTTGATATGAAGATTGCTACCCCAGCTTTCTTTTGCTTTCCATTTGCATGGAATATATTTTTCCATCCTCTCACTTTCGGTCTATATGTGTCTTTAGGTCTGAAGTGGGTTTCTTGTAGACAGCATATACATGGGTCTTGTTTTTGTATCCATTCAGCCAGTCTGTGTCTTTTGGTTGGAGCAATTAATCTGTTTCCACTTAAAGTAATTATTGATATATTCCTAGTGCCATTGTCTTCATTGTTTGGGGTTTGTTTCTGCAGATCTTTTTCTTCTCTTGTATTTCCTGACTGTATAGTCCCTGTAACATTTGTTGTCGGAGAAGGCAATGGCACCCCACTCCAATACTCTTGCCTGGGAAATCCCATGGACGGAGGAGCCTGGTAGGCTGCAGTCCATGGAGTCGCGAAGAGTCGGATATGACTGAGCAAATTCACTTTCACTTTTCACTTTCATGCATTGGAGAAGGAAATGGCAACCCACTCCAGTGTTCTTGTCTGGAGAATCCCAGGGACAGGGGAGCCTGGTGGGCTTCCGTCTATGGGGTCGCACAGAGTCGGACATGACTGAAGCGACTTACCAGCAGCAGCAGCAACATTTGTTGTAAAGCTGGTTTGATGGTACTGAATTCTCTTAACTTTTGCTTGTTTGAAAAGTTTTTGATTTCTCCATCAATTTTGAATGAGATCCTTGCCAGGTAATCTTGGTTGTAGATTTTTCTGTTTCAGTACTTTAAATATATCTTGCCATTCCCTTCTGGCCTGCACAGTTTCTGCTGAAAGATCAGCTGTTAAACGTATGGGGTTTCCCTTGTGTTTTATTTATTGCTTCTCCCTTGCTGCTTTTAATATTCTTTCTTTGTGTTTAGTCTTTGTTAGTTTGATTCATATGTGTCTTGGCATGTTTCTCCTTGGGCTTATCCTGTATGGGACTCTTTGCACCTCTTGGACTTGATTGGCCATTTCCTTTTCCATGTTGGGGAAATTTTCAATTATAATCTCTTAAAAACTTTTCTCATACCCTTTCTTTTTCTCTTCTTCTGGGACCCCCATAATTCTAATGTTGGTGCATTTAATATTGTCCCAGAGGTCTTTGAGACTATCCTCAGTTATTTTCATTCTTTTTACTTTATTCTGCTCTTCAGTAGTTATTTCCACCACTTTTTATTCCAGCTAACTGATCCCTTCTTCTGTTTCAGATATTCTGCTATTAATTCCTTCTAGAGTATTTTTAATTTCAGTAATTGTGTTGTCCGTCTCTGTATATTTATTCTTTAATTCTTCTAGGTCTTTGTTAGTTGATTCTTGTATTTTCTCCATTCTGTTCTCAAGGGTTTTGATCATCTTTAGTATCATTATACTGAATTCTTTTTCAGGTAGTTTGCCTATTTCCTCTTCGTTTATTTGGACTTTCTGTGTTTCTTGTTTGTTCCTTCATTTGTGCATTATTTCTCTGCTTTTTCATTATTTTTTTTTTAAACTTATTGTGTTTGAGGTCTCCTTTTTCCAGGCTTCAAGGTTGAGTTCTGTCTTCCTTTTGGTTTCTGCCCTCCTAAAGTTTGTCCAGTGGTTTGTGTAATTTTCATATAGGGTGAAATTTGTGCTGAGTTTTTGTTGTTGTTGTTTTTCGTCTCTTGGGCAAGGTTGAATGAGGTTGGAATCCTGCTGCTGCTGATTTGGTTTGTAGTTTTGTTTTGTTTGTGGGGATGAAGCATCCTACACAGGGTGTTACTAGTGGTTGGGTGATGCTGGGTCTTGTATTCAAGTGCTTTCCTTTGTGGGATTTCTCACCCTTTGATACTACCTAGGCTTAGTTCTCTGGTTGTCTAGGGTCTTGGAGTCAGTGCTCCCACTCCAAAGGCTCAGGGCTTGATGTCTGGTCAGGAGTGAAGATTCCACAAGTGGTTTGTTATGGCATTAAGTGATATTAAAACAAATATCCAAGAATGAGCAACCAAAGATGAATCTCAGACAAACGGCAGTTACAAAATCAGGCAAATAATAATTAAAATAATGGAATATACACATATACATATACACCCATAAACAAAATCAAAACAGTCCAACAAAAACAAAGTACAATAGATTGACCCGGCAAACAAAGGAAATAAAAAATTTATGTAACAGTTAAGAAAAAAACTTGGAACACATGTACACCCATGGCTGATTCATGTCAATATATGGCAAAACCACTACACTATTATAAAGTAATTAGCCTCCAAGTAAAATAAATAAATTTTAAAAAATAAATAAATTTAAAAAATAGCTTTAAAAATTAAAAATAAAGAAAAAAAAAAAACTAAAGCAAAAACTGCAAAACAAAACTAAAGCAAGGTTCCAAGTGGGGAATAACCAATGAAAACAAAACTAACACATATGTTGAGAGGAAAGGAAAGAAACACTAGATATGCAAAATTAAATAAAGGTAGATAAAGAAGACTTATATATGTTAAAGATTAACTGCAAAGGGAGAAGAACTTTAGGAAAAGCAAATAAGGAATAATTTTAGGAAAAACAATAATAGGTTTAAAAAATTGAAATTAAAGAGAAAAGAAGAGAAAAGGAAGAGGAAAGGAAAAAAGAAAAAAAAAAAAAAGGAAAACTTCACAGGACTGCAAATGGCCAACATAGAAGCAAAGGTTTATAACAATAAAAAGTGTTATTGAAAAGAAAAACCTCAAAAGCTTAATTAGATTTCATAGTGCCAATAAAATTTAGAACTACAATGGGGGGGAGGGGGGGATGCAAAGGAATAAAAAAGGAAAAGAAAAGAAAAAAATCCAAAAGAAACTCCAGAACAATTCAAAACATAAGAATAATAAATGTTTCTCTTGAGCCACTGCTGTCAGAGTCCTTTTCCTTGCTGGGAGTCACAGTCCACCTCACCTCCCTAGGGTGCCCCCCAACACCGTGCTGGTCTCTGGACCTGCTGTGGAGGTAGCTCAGATTCTAATCTGGTCCTACTCCTGTGTGTTCTTGCCTCCAGTGTACACAGCTATCAGAACTAGTGCATTTTTTTTTTTTTTGCGGGAGCTCTTATTTTCCTTTTATATATTCTGTAGACACAGAGTCTGCCAAGTTGATTGTGTGGATTTAGTCTGCAGCTTGTAGAGCTGGTGGGAAGGTTTTGGCTCAGCCCAGGGTTTCAATTGTGATTTTATTTCCATCTCTGCCTGTGGGTCACCCACTGGGGTTTGCTCCTGAGGCTTGCTCCTGGGGCTGCCCTGGAGGATTTGGGTTCTGCCCCAGTGAGGGCCAGTTGTAGAGGTAGTGCAGCTGCTTGGGTTGCAGGGGTTCTGGCAGCACCAGGAACTCAGGGGAGTTGGTTGCTAAGGCAGCAGGAAATATAGTGCTCTAGAAGCATATGGCAATGAGTATTGGCCACTCCAATATTCTTGTCTGGAGAACCCCCTGACAGGGAAACCTGGCAGGCCACAGCCCACAGGGTCGCAAAGAGCAGGAAACAACTGAAGTGACCCCGCATGCATAGACCGAAGACTTTTTTTTTTTTTTTTTTTGCTTGTGGTAGATCTGCCCCAGTGAGGGTTGAGTGTGAAGGAAATGCAGCTACTTGGGTTGCGGGGACCCTGGTGGCGCCAAGGGTGCAAGGACATGGACTGTCTCAGCCACATGAATTATGGCCCTATCAGAGTCTTTTTTTTTTTCAAGCCTCTGGTACCTGGTGATCAGAAGGCCTCTTTGGCTCTTCTTTCTCCATAGGTCTGCCCATTAGGCACTTTTAAGTGCCCTTTAGGGCCCCCTTGCCTGGGGTCCTTCTCTGTTATTCCACACATCAGGCACACAGAGGGCCCCCCGTCTGGGGTCTTATTCTATAGATTGGTATGTCAGGCACTTAAAGGGGAACCCTGGGTGGGGTCCTACTCTGTAGTTCTGTGCATCAGGCACCTGATGGGCCAGCCTCTCTATTGTTCAGCAGCCGATCCAGGCCTGTAGGGAGAGAGTCTATGTGATGGCTCCACCCCTATGCGTAACTCAGCAGTATCACCTTGCTTCCATGGCTCCCTGGCTTTCCTCCACAGGCATTTCACACCACGGTCTCCTCGCTCACATCCCCTTGGTCCATCTCTCTGCAGTCAACAGCAGCCCTCACCCTGGGAATGCTCCATAATCTCTACGCTCCAGCTCCCAGCTGCTTAGCCTTCTAGGGGACTGCGTCCTTGTCCGGGGTACGTATGGCTGCAGCAAGGACTGTCTGATTCTCATTCCATTTAGGCTGCCATACATTAGCTGTTTCACCCTCAGCATGAAATGTTTTTCCTCTGACTCAGACAATTGCCCCGATGTGGGGATCAGACCCCTGCTTCAGTTCCCCCCATCTGCCAAGGGCATGTCCAGTCTTAGTAACATTCCTGTTTCTCCCCCTAGTTCCTTCGTCCTACTGAGTTTTTGCGTGGTTCTATATATTCTTTTCTGCTGGTCAGGTACTCCTGTTGACTCTAAGCTGGTGTTCTGCATGCACTTCTGTATCTGAAGGTGTATTCCTGATGTATCCATGGAGGGAGATGTACTCCTAGTCCACCTACTCCTCCGCCATCTTGTTCTCCACTCGAACTATCATTTCTTAAAATGTAATGGCTATTCAACTGATATGATGATGATGATGATGATAGTGAGCTTGAGATTCTTCATACACATGGCTAGGGGAAGATTTCTTTGGTTGTTTTGAAGCTGACCAGATCAAGTTCAGAGGATGTCCTGATGCTCATTGCCCTTGTAGGAGTCCATATGGGATGAAGAAGCACTGTGGGAAGAGTCCATTGGTAGCCAGCACGTTTTGGGTCTGCTTGATAATCGAGTCCAAGCTCACTCTGCTTGCCACAAGACAGGTCAGTGAATCTGAAAAATGATGTGTTGAGGCAAGGAAAATACTTTAATTGGGAAGCCAACAGACAAAAAGATAGCAGGATAGTGCCTCAAAATAACCATCTTCTATTTTGGTGTTTGTTTTTACTTATGGCCAAGTTGTAACCTGCTAATTCCTTTCTTAAGGTGTAGGAGAGCAAGGCTGGAGACATTAACAATGCATTTTTTTCTAAACACAAAGGATCACAAACCAATGGATATTTCTCTACAAATCCTAGCTTCTTTTATAGCTCTATTTTAGTAAGTTTACAAAGCTGTGCAATCATTACAATCCAGTCATCCCATCATCTCCAAAAGATCTTTGGTGCCCATCTGCAGTCCCCCATTCCTCCTCCAGTCCCACAATAAAAAAGTGAGTTAATATTTGTAAAGCACTTAGGATAGTACCTGTTATCTACCAAGAGAGGTATGTTAAATAAAGAAGGAGTATCTGAATAGGAGGAAGGAATACAGTGCAAACTTTGAAATCAAATGTCTTATTTACTGGCATAATAAAAAATGAATTGGGGTTGCACATTAATCTGAACAAATTTAATACTTCATAAAGAGATTCTGCATCCTATTTCTGATTAGTATCTAAGGAACCTTCAAGCAGTTTGTGTAGTCTTTCAATTGTGATACCTGTTGTTTTCTTTACTCATAGAGGGTTTAATTTGTCACCAGTGGCTAAACATGTACTAAACATACATTTAAAAGCAAATTAGGTAATAGACTTTTAAAACAGAATTAATGTTTTCCTTAATTCTTACATTACTTTGTTTCTGTCAGAGAAATACAAAAAGTAGTTATCTTGTATCCATTTTTAATTTACTGATTTCTTAATTGAGAAGCAATATGATTAGGTCAATAGAAAATATACTTCCCATTCTAGTTCTGTATTTGCTGTGCTATACTGAAAAAAGAAATTTTTTCTTCTATGTAAAATTATGCAGTTAAGTATGGATGTAGTTTATATAGTATTTTGTGATTTCCAAATTGAAAGATGGCACAAATGTTTTTAGATTATGTTAAGCATCTTATTGTTATTTTTCAAGCAGTGGTTTGATGAACAGGTATTGGTAAAGCCTGTTCTCTCATTTTAGGGGGACCAGCATAAACTATTTATGCAAAAAACATTTTTTTATGTTTTGTAGAGTCAACTTTTAAATAATGGTGGCCACAACCCATTAGTGAAACAACTATTTGATATTCATCTTCAGTTCAGTTCAGTCGCTAAGTCGTGTCCGACTCTGCGACACCATGAATTGCAGCACACCAGGCCTCCCTGTCCATCACCAACTCCCGCAGTTCACCCAAACTCATGTCCATCGAGGCGGTGATGCCATCCAGCCATCTCATCCTCTGTCATCCCCTTCTCCTCCTGCCCCCAATCCCTCCCAGCATCAGAGTCTTTTCCAATGACTCAACTCTTCGCATGAGGTGGCCCAAGTATTGGAGTTTCAGCTTCAGCATCAGTCCTTCCAAAGAACACCCAGGGCTGATCTCCTTTAGAATGGACAGGTTGGATCTCCTTGCAGCCCAAGGGACTCTCAAGAGTCTTCTCCACCACCACAGTTCAAAAGCATCAATTCTTTGGTGCTCAGCTTTCTTCACAGTCCAACTCTCACATCCATTCATGACCACTGGAAAAACCATAGCCTTGACTAGACGCACCTTTGTTGGCAAAGTTATGTCTCTGCTTGCTTTTCTTAAAAATGGGCAGTCTGAAGTGTCACTGAAACATGTCTTTTCCTCACTGTGAGCATTCATTATTAAGGTATGGAACAAATCTTTGTGGCTCCAAGTGGCCTTGCTTCATGGTAAGAAAGATCAGGGGAATAGGATCTCCAAACCTCAGATGATGAAGCCAGTAAATTCTGCCTTCGTAAACATTAATACAGAACAGCAAAATACAGAAAGAGGGCCTGACCACTAATTCCCTAAAATCAGCATGTGCTTTTAATTTCATCTTGTTATACTGTTTTGTTTGTTTGTCTGTTTGTTTCCAGTAGGCTACTTTGAGGAGTATCATTTTAAGATTACCAATTGCCAATATTTCTTCTCTTTGGCTTCTTTTTAAAGTACTTAAAGTATTATCATGATGAAGATATGTAAGCTGTGAGTGAGCTCATATATAAGCACTTTGAAAGCAGAGACCACTTATAAAGTCCCAGGGCCTTGTGTGATCTCTTGTAAGTGGTAGGTACTCAATACATGTTCAGATGAATGAATCCTTCCGTTCAGGGCTAATTGTATCTGGGGACTCCAAATTTTCAGGCCATTTACCTCATGCAAACTAAAACTTCAGACTAGGCTTTTAGGAATAAATATGACTCAAACAGATAGGAAAGATTTATTTCTGGTCTATTTTTGATAGATTTTAAAAAAGAATTAAAAGCATCAGAAACCAAGATGAAGTTAAAATTATGGAAAGGCACAGTCTAGGCCTCCACCCTGGTATGTATAACTCCAGCAAGAGAAATGCAGTTAACTGATTTGTGGAATAGGCTAGCTGGGCAACTTTTTTGTCATTATTTGTATGGCAACTTACTGTCGTAAATCGACAGAGAAAGTAGTTGATTTTGAAGGTTTATTTTTAAATTGCCATTCTTTAATGCAATTTTGTGAATAAAGAAATAAATGAAAAACTGAGTTCAGTGGAAACATATGACAAGAAACTAATAGAAAGTGATTCAGAAATAACTCATTTAACGAACAGTGACTGGATGGGCAATTCCTGGTGTCAGACTTTGTGTCAAGGATACAGTGTGAAGACTTATTGTCCAGTAGAGGAAAGCACACATTGATGCGCATCAGAAATACCATTAGGATAAAAGAAGCCTACAGAGAACTGAGGGGAAATGGAAGGACAGGAAACACTAATTGAGCAACATTTCTCTGCAGCACTCAAGTTAGGATTTAGTTTGGACTCAGCAACTGAGATAGACTTGAAGAGGTCAGTGGGGACCAGATGATTGTGTCCTCATGTCTAGGAGTTGGATTTCATGTTTTAGGTGTCAGGGAGCACGAAAGCAACATAATTAGATTTTTATTAAGAAAATTGTTGCAGGGAGGAGAAAATCCCCTTAAATGTAGTACAGAAGCATAATCTCTGCTCTCATGAAGTTTTCAGTGGGTGAGAGCAGGATAGAAAGTAAATAAGTTAATAAAATAGAAATTGGAACAAGTTCATGGAAGGAAACACGGTGGTGAGATAGAAGATAATGATTTGTGGGAGCTACTTTTGATGGGTTTGTCAATTATTTTTATATTTTCACTTTTTAAAATAAGACTTTATGTTTTTAAACCAGTTTTAAATTCACAGCAAAATCCAATGGGAAATACAGAAATTTCCTATATATTCCCACCCCCACATAGATACATACAGTCTCCCCCATTATCAACATCTGCCAGCAGAGTGCTGTGTTCATTACAACTGATGAACTTACATTGACACATAATAATCTTGCACATGGGCTTCCCTGGTGGCTCCGTGGTAAAAAGAACTCGCCTCTCAATGCAGGAGATGCAGGTTCGATCCCTGGGCTTGGAAGATCCCCTGGAGAAGGAAATGGCTACCAACTCCCGTATTCTTGCCTGGGAAAGCCCATGGACAAAGGAGCCTGGCAGGCTAAAGCCCATGTGGTCGCAGAAGAGTCAGACACGACTTAGCAGCTAAACAACAAGGTGCACAGTGCACATTAAGGCTCGTTCTTGGTGCATATCCCATGGGTTTGGACAAGTGGCATGTACCCATCTTAGTATCAAACAAAGTATTTTAAGTGCCCTAAAAATCTCCATCAATTCACCACACCCCTCCCCACCACCCCCTGGAAATCTACAGTCTTTTTACTGCCTCCCCAGTCTTGCCTTTTCCAGAATGTCATATAGTTGGTATCTGGATTTGTCACTTCTAAAATGAGACCTGAAATATGAAAAGGGGCCAGCCGTTTGAAAAGCTCAAGGAAAAACATTCTAGGGAGAAGGGATAGAGCTTGAAATTCTGGGAACTAAAAGTTCAGTTTAGCTGGAATGGAGTGAATTAGGGAGCTCATCAGCATACCAGTGGCAGTTGGAGCCATGGGAGTGGTTTAAGTTCCGCTGGAAGAGCAAGAACAACAACAAAAAGTTTAGAGCAGTATGTTGGAGAAAAGCAACATAGAAGGGATTGGAAGAGGAGTCTATGGAGGAGATGAAAGGGAGCAGTCACAGATATACGAAGAAAGGCAAGAAAGAAGGCTATCACAGAAGCCAAAGGAGAAGAGAGTATCAGCATTATTATGCAATGCAGAGTGGCCTAACAAGATAAGGTGGAAAGGGAGTCCATTGGAATTCGCATTACAAGGTAATTTTGGTCATTGCCCACTCAGAGAAGTGATAGATAGAAGGCTTCCTATAGCAGATTAACTACTCTACTGCTGTGCCTTCCCTTCCTGTATTTTCATACAGGAGTATCTTGCCCAACAAGATTTATTTAATCTGATGAAACCATTGATGAGCTTTTTTTCTAGCCAGCTAGAAAACATTTATTCAGTTCAGTTCAGTCGCTCAGTCATGTTCGACTCTTTGCAACCCCATGAATTGCAGCACACCAAGCCTCCCTGTCCATCACCATCTGTAGGAGATTACTCAAACTCACGTCCTTCGAGTCAGTGATGCCATCCAGCTATCTCATCCTCTGTTCCCCTCTTCCTCCTGCCCCCAATCTCTCCCAGCATCAGAGTCTTTTTCAATGACTCAACTTTTTGTATGAGGTGGCCAAAGTACTGGAGTTTCAGCTTTAGCGTCATTCCTTCCAAAGAATACCCAGGGCTGATCTCCTTTAGAATGGACTGGTTGGATCTCCTTGCAGCCCAAGGGCTCTCAAGAGTCTTCTCTAACACCACAGCTCAAAAGCATCAATTCTTCGGCTCTCAGCTTTCTTCACAGTCCAACTCTCACATCCATACATGACCACTGGAAAAACCATAGCGTTGAGTAGATGGACCTTTGTTGGCAAAGTAATGTCTCTGCTTTTCAACATGCTATCTAGGTTGGTCATAACTTTTCTTCCAAGGAGTAAGTGTCTTTTAATTTCATGGCTGCAGTCACCATCTGCAGTGATTTTGGAGCCCCAAAAAATAAAGACGCATAAACAGTAAGAAGCATTGTACTTAGTGTTAAGGTGATAAAAAGAAGATAGATTCCTATAATATGGGCTTAAATTCAATATTTCTGAGAAATAATTTTGAAATAAGGCCCTAGCCTTATGTTGATTCCTATAATATGGGTTTAAATCCAGTATTCCTGAGAGTGATTTTGAAAGAATCTAGCTTCACACTCCCTAAAAAAATCCACTGTGTACCCTGGAGCAGCTTAGTACTCACTTGCCGAGACATGTCAGCATGGAAGTTTGCAATAAGCCTATGTTCTATGTACAGCTTATATTCCACAAAGCAGACTGAATACATTCCAAAAGTAGCAGTCCTTTGCCTGTTTGGAGGATTAGATAGTCACTTGTGTACTTTTTCTATGCCAACCTGTATTTTACTCAGCACTGTTTATGAGCAGAGGATGCACGTGTTTGTTTGTGTGTCTACACTTCATCTATACTCCATTTTGTTAAAAGATCAATTTTATTTGCTGAATAGATTCTTGATATAATTTCCCCAGCATTTGGAAGTTTATAACATAAGGAACTGTTTAAATATAAAGCAAAAGAGTAAGTAATGCAGATTGGCCTTCCCATTTTTATGGCCCAAATTGAGACCATCATCATGAAATGAGTCATCATTTCAGTCATTCATTAATACATGCTGGTCTGTATGTTTTTATCTAGCTTGGGTTCTCCAGAGCGGTGCCCTAATCTTATGTTGATTGTGTATCCTCAAAGCACCCAGCTTAGTTTTAGGGAGAATACTGTAGGCACTTGATAGTTGACTGATTTCTGTTTTATGGTTTTTCAGATAATTCTTTATGTTTTTCCTATTGTTTAGTTTCCCTCGGCCTTTTTCAAAGGAAGAGTAAACGTGTGCTGCATTTTGCTATGAGGTTTTAAAGTGCTGCACATCACAGATTGGCTCAACCAGGAATGAAGCCTCTGCACTTTTGTATCTTCTGATGAGAAACAATTTTGAGTACACCAAAAGGAAAACGTTTTAAGGACACATCTGCAGGTCAGTGAGAACTGAAGCTTCTCTTTCTTCTGTTCAATCTTTAGCCTCTCTACATTAAGATCTAGAGCTCCCCAGTCTAATACAAAGCTATTACCCACAGGTGGCCATCTGGCACGTGAAATTTAGCTAGTCTGAATTCAGGACACATTGACTTTTGAAGATTAAGTGCAAAAAGTAAAATATCTCAATTGCTTTATATTGACTACATGTTGAAATGATAGTTTGGATATATTGGTTTAAGTAAAATAAATCAAAATTCACTTGTGTCATTTTACTTTTTAATGTGGCTGCTAGACAATTCAATATTACACATGGGACTCATATCCTATTTCTACTGGACAACACTGCTTGAGAACATAGGTGTTAAGGGCATCGATTCCAGATTGCACGAGTATCACACACTGTGTGACCTTAGCGAGAACTTCTTTAGTCTCTTAATACCTCAGATGCTTCGTAAGTAAAATACTGGTAAATATTCCTACCCACTTCATATGGTTTTGGAGAGGATTAAACAAGATGATTAAGTAACAGATGAAGTACTTGTGTTTTTCATCTCCAGCATGCCCAGTTAGTTAAAAATAATGAGCGAAGTCTCAAGGTTTAGTGGAAAACATGGACTTTGGAATCAGACCTACCTGGATTTAAATCATAGCTTAGCTACTTACTTAATATGTGACCCTGGGGATTTTACTCAGTTCATCTTAACTATTTGCCTCATCTGTAAACTGAGGCCAACTATGTTTCAGCTTTCAGGGTTTGTCATGAGGGTTAAAAATAAAGTGTATGTAGTGCCAGGCACAAAATGCCTAGCTCATAATAGACACTTAGTATGTGGCAGTTGTTATTCAACATCTCCATAATTTTTTGCTTGTGTGATGAAACAGGTCTGAACTAAAACACAGTTGGGAGTTCTTGGCTCAGTTGCCCTCAGCTGTACTATGGGAAATGCTTGGTCATATTTCTATCTTTAGTGCCATGGTCAGTCCCATTGCAGTTGTTTATTGGCGACTGGGTTATAAATGAGGAAACAGCCATAAGTAGCTTTTTAGAAACATCATCAGTGATATGAAAATCTGATAGAAGTATATGCTTTCTGTAAAAATCTTTGATCTAATTATTTTTGGATACTAGGTCTAAAATTATTTGTTAGAGTATCGAACATTTGCTCTCATAGAGATGTCATTTGAATACCACCTTCCTCCAAAGCATTTCTGCAATTAGTGCGCTGATTTTTTTGAACTTCATTAGGATCCATCCTTCTGGGTTAAAACATCAATTTCTCTCAAGCCCTATATTCAAATAAGATGAATTAATAACTTGCAGGCTTAGAACCATGTCTAAGTGCTCAAAACACTGGTTAAGTAGTAATATTGTATGATCTTTTTAATCCTCATAACAGCTCTAATGTAGGTATTGTTATTATCCCTATATTGCCTTTAAGGAAAGTGAGACACAGGAGGGTTAATTCACTTTCTCAAAGCCATTCAGTGAATAATTGATAAAGTCAAAGTTTGCATCTAGGGCACTTGGACTCAAGAGCTTGCACACAACTCCTATAATATCTTGCTTCTCAGATCAGGGGTAAAGCTTCTGGCCACGAACACTTAAGCCTGAATCATGTAAGCATTCATTAAAAGGAGACTGAGAGATTAAAAAGCACCATGCATACATGCTCAGGTGCTTCAGTCATGTCTGGGCTCTTTGTGACCCTATGGACTGTAGAACGCCAGGCTCCTGTCTCCATGGGATTCTCTAGCCAAAGGAGTTGCCATGCCTTCCTCCAGGGTTTTTTCCCAACCCAGGGATCAAACTCACATCTCCTCCATCTGCTGCATTGCAGGCAGATTCTTTACTGGTGAGCCAACGGTGAAGCCTAAAAGCACCATTACATGGCATTATACTGTTATTATGTAGTGTATATGCTGTAACATATACTACTGTCTAAACTTTTTAGATAGGCCCTAGTCAGAAACAAAGAAAGGGGCTGAGGTACTGGACTTGGAAGTCCACACACTGAGATAGACTAGTGAAAAGAAATGAGAAAGCATCAAAGAAATGTCCTTTATTCCCAACTTTGCTAAAACTACTTGCTAGCAAACATACTGAAGGTAAATATCTGACCACCATTGTATCAGTTCACTAATTATGAAAATGGTTTCAGATCTAGATGTGCTGTGTGTTTCAAAAGTTTTTCACATCAAACCAAGAAAAGTCCCAATAAAATTTGAAATTAGGAACCTCCATTGATCTATAATTCTGGTTTTGTGCCAATACCATACTGTCTTGATTACTGTAGCTTTGTAGTATAATCTGAGGTCAGCAAGGTTGATTTCTCTAGCTCCATTTTTCTTTTTCAAGATTGCTTTGGCTATTTGGGGTCTGTTGTGTTTCCATACATATTGTAAATTTTTTTCTTCTAGTTCTGTGAAACTGCCATTGGGAATTTGATAGGGATTGCATTGAATCTGTAGATTGCCTCTGGTAGTATGGTCATTTTCATAATATTGATTCTTGTGATCCAAGAACATGGTATATCTCTCCATCTATTTGTGTTTTGATTTTTTCATCCATGTCTTAGAGTTTTCTTCATTTCAGTCTTTTGTCTCATTAGATAGGTTGATTCCTAGGTATTTTATTCTCTTAGTTGAAGTAGTGAATGGAGTTGTTCCTTAATTTCTCTTTCTGATTTTTCATTGTTAGTGTATAGGAATGCAAGGGATTTCTGTGTATTAATTTTGTATCCTGCAACTTTACTAAAGTTGTTATTTCTTTTTTTTATGATAGCACTTTTTCATTAGCTTTTTAAAAATTAATTGCTTTATTTTAATTGGAGGCTAATTACTTTACAATATTGTAGTGGTTTTTGCCATACCTGACATGAATTAGCCATGGATGTACAAGTGTTCCCCATCTTGAACCCCCTTCCCACCTCCCTCCCCATACCATCCCTCTAGGTCATCTCAGGGCACCAGCCCTGAACACCCTGTCTCATGTATCGAACCTGGACTGGCGATCTGTTTCACATATGACAATATACATGTTTCAATGCTGTTCTCTCAAAGCATCCCACACTCGCCTTCTCCCACAGAGTCCAAAAGACTGTTCTTTACATCTGTGTCTCTTTTGTTGTCTTGCATATAGGGTTATCGTTACCATCTTTCTAAATTCCATATATATGCGTTAGTATAATGTATTGGTGTTTCTCTTTCTGACTTATTTCACTCTGTGTAATAGGCTCCAGGTTCATCTACCTCATTAGAACTGATTCAAATGCATTATTTTTAATGCCTGAGTAATATTCCATTGTGTATACATACCACGGCTTTCTTATCCATTTGTCTGCTGATGGACATCTAGGTTGCTTCCATGTTCTGGCTATGAGAAACAGTGTTGCGATGAACATTGGGGTACACGTGTCTCTTTCAATTCTGGTTTCCTTGGTGTGTATGCCCAGCAGTGGGATTGCTGGGTCATATGGAAGTTCTATTTCCAGTCTTTTAAGGAATCTCCACACTGTTCTCCATGTGGCTGTATTCGTTTGCATTCCCACCAACACTGTAAGAAGGTTCCCTTTTCTCTGCACCCTCTCCAGCATTTATTGTTTGTAGACTTTTGATAGCAGCCATTCTGACTGGCATGAGATGGTACCTCATTGTGGTTTTGATTTGCATTTCTCTGATAATGAGTGATGTTGAACATCTTTTCGTGTATTTGTTAGCCATCTGTATGTGTTCTTTGGAGAAATGTTTGTTTAGTTCTTCAGCCCATTTTTTGATTGGGTCGTTTAATTTTCTGCAATTGAGCTGCATGAGCAGCTTGTATATTTTTGAGATTAATTCTTTGTCAGTTGCTTCGTTTGCGATGTTGTTAGCTTTTGACAATTTTTTTTCTTTATTTTTGCCCGTGCTGGGTTCTTCATTGCTGTGCAGGCTTTCTCTAGTTGTGGCAAGCAGGGGCTATTCTTCGTTGTTGTGCCAGCTTCTCATTGTATTGGCTTTTCTTGTTGCAGAGCGTAGGCTCTAGGATGCTCAGGCTTAAGTAGCCGTGGCATGTGGGCTCAGTGGTTGTAGCTCACAGGCTTTAGAGTGCAGGCTCAATAGTTGTGGCACAGATTTACTTGATCTGTGGCATGTGGGATCTTCCCAGACCAGGGATTCAACCAATATCTCCTTCATTGGCAGGCAGATTCTTTACCACTGAGCCCCCAGGCAAGCCCCTAAAGTTGCTGTTTCAATAGAAGAATTTAAACCACTCAGGTAGGAAGAAACTAGATTTTGATGGAACTCTGTAAAATCTTTAAAAGAAGCATTTTGTATGAGTGCTTATGGGTTTGTACATTGAAGAAAACAAGCAGCATGTATTCAAAAGACATTTGAAATAATGACATTTGAAAAATGACATTGAAGAAAGGACATTTCTTCTTTTCACAGATAATAATTGCTGTAAGCCAGTTGATAGTGGATGTAGCACTAAGTGGAGGATCAAGATTTCAGGAGTTTATTCATTATCAATCACTTTGCAAACAGTGACAGACCTAGGAAGGTATGTTCTCACTGTAAGTGAAGAATTAGAACCATGTTCACTGTTAGGGGGGTTTCACTTCTCAAGGTAAACTGTGCATTGGATTCACAACTTTTATATAGTATCAAGTGTACAGAATGTGAGCTTCAGAGGTCAAGGCTTTGTCTAGTTCATCCCTGTACCACTAGCACCTAGAAGACTGCCAGGTACACAGTAGATATTCAGTATTAGTTGAATGGGTGAATGAAAGACTATACTATGTATACATAATTATGATATAATTTGAATTTTCTCTGGGCTTGATATTTAAACTTACTTAGAAAAGAAAGTTTTTTTTTTTTTCCACAACTGTTGTTCCCATTTATAAGATTGGCTAATTAAGCACTGAGTTGGAAATTTCACAAAACTTCACTTACTAGAGTAGCTAACAGCTGACTGATCCTTTGCCAGCAGAAGAGGAATGGCACAGAAGGGATTCATTACTTGATGATTTTCTGAGCTTAAACAATCATCTGTTAACTGGGGCCTGCCAGAGATACTTATTGGCAAACCCACGTCGAAGGCTGTCATTCTTGGGCAACATGGCTGAGGCCAAACCCACGACCCTGAACACCGTCAGTCTTTCCTACCTATATACTTAAAACCTAAAACGTTGTAAAAGTTCATGTTGTTTTGTTGCATGGAGAGTAGGTTCTGTTCTTCAGTGATGTATGTGTACAAGGGAAGAAGATTCCCTTGCCAACAGAGAATGTTTCCTCCCAGAGGAATCATCCCCATTCTTGGGAAAGGTCATCTTCCAGCATAATTTGAAAATTTGTGTAAAATCTGGAAGAAAAAAAAAAAGTTCACAGTCAAAGCATACTTGACGTTTGGGACGTGTTGCATCTTTGTACCAAAACATATCCCCATAGGAATGTTGCTTAGACTGAAAAACCACCACCACCAACAACAAAAACAACACTGAATAGTACCAGCCATTCTCAGGCTGGGATAGTTTGCTTTTCAGCCAGCTCTACTGGTTCCCTAAGAAATCAGTATATGCTCCAACTAATCCCAAGAGCACAGAAATAGCTTAAGTCATTTAGCATCTTTTACTCATACCCTAACAGTTTATTTTCCTAGTTTTTTACCATCCTTAATTCCATGTTATATAAAAGTTAGACTACCAACTTTTTCAAAGTAAATGGGGTCTGTTTTAGACCTCCTTCATAGGAAATCTTTTTCATGACTCATTGGTGAGATGACAGTTTTATTCTGGTAGGGCAATCATTACCAATAAAGTCTATTACAACGAAGGTATAGCTTTCTCCCAGTAAATGAAATCTCTACTAATGTATAAGAAGAGATGAAGAATCTCTACTAATGTGTGTATATATATATACACGTACACACACATATGGATAATCATTTTTAAAAGTCATCTTTAAAGAAGACACTTTTGAATATAATTTTCTCCACCTTTGGTGGTATTCACATTGAAAGCTCCCTAAGGCCTGTAGCTGTCCCTACTCCTCTTCTCAGAACCCTACATATAATTGTGATTACTCTGGTGGAGTGAATAGGAAGCCATAGGACTGATAAGGAGGAAACTCTAACTTTGTGCTTTTGAGGACCAAAGCAATGCTTTAAGAGAAAGTAATGATCTCTTTAACCTCTTCAGAGTGTTCTGTGATTCATAAACTCTGATTTGCATAATTGGAAATGTCTAGAGTATGGTTTTCACATTAAAGCATATGGCAGTTGGGAGATGGAAGAGTGACTAAGGTCATGAGCTCTGTAGCCCTACTGCCTGAGTGTCAGTCCTGACTCTACCACCTACCAACGTCACAACTTTGGCCAAACTACATAACTACTGTGTACATTGGTTTTCCCGTTGGTAAAATGAATTATAATTGTACTTAATTCATACTGTTGTTATAAAGTTTAAAACATGTAAAGTGCCCAGGCCACTGCTTGGCGCATAGTATGATATCAATTTTTAGTTACTATTGTAACTAAAATTAAACAATAATGGCGAATATGGATTACCTTCATGGCAATCGAATTGACAGCAGAGGAGGTGGGGTCCAAAATCAGGTAGTCTGGCTCCAGAGTTTGTGCTTTTATGTGTTAGGAATATACTGCCACCAAACTCACTGCTTTTGAAGCCTGAGATAATAGACTATTTTTTTTAAAGAATTAGTGTAAAACTCTTTAGGCATGCCCACATGCCAAGAACCAAGAATGAATACCGTGATCTCTGACACGGGGTAAAAGTTCTATGTTATTCCCAAGATGGGCTGCTTAAGCTTAGAGCACACCAATAATATTGATAAATACGTCTTTTTTGTTTGTTTTGATATTGGGCAACTGCTTTTCCCTCAGAAGTCAAAGACTTGACCAAGAGAATCCATACTGTTCTTATGGCAACAGCTCAAATGAAGGAGAAGGTGAAGGACCCTGAAATGCTAATTGATCTCCAGTATAGCTTAGCCAAGTCTTACACAAGTATCTCAGAGCTCAGAAAAACCTGACTTGATAGCATGGCCAAGATTCATATAAAAAATGGAGATTTTTCAGAGGTGACTACTTATGACTTTGTTTGAAACACAAGCCCTCCCAAACCCCTGGAGCACAATCTCACGGTTCCTTCTTTGTCTCCTTTTTCAGGCAGCAATGTGTTATGTCCACATAGCAGCTTTGGTTGCAGTTTCTTCATCGAAAACGTGAGATATTTCTATTCTTAGGAATGGGGAGAACTTAAGTTAGCCCAAGGAGCTTGCAGCCTGTAGCTTGCAGCTATGAATGGGATATGATTGAGCTCTGAAATATATGCTCACCTTTCATCTGACTCACTGTTGAACAGAAGTTGTTCTAAAAGAAAACTGGATTGTTCATTTGCCTTCTGCTTTCATTAAGAGTACAAGAATAAGTTAAATAGTACAGGGCCAGGCCTGATGCTCAATGTTTGTTTTCCAAGAATGTCTCCCTGGAAGACTGCCACAGATTAAATTCTTCTCAGGGCTTATGGGAAGCTCTGGATAACATACATCACTTATTTTCCCCTGTCTGCCCCAACTTTACCAACAACTGTCCACGAATTCTATCTCTACAGCATTTTAGTATAATAGTATCTTGGTATTAAAAGGGAGTTGACAGGACTTCCCTGTACTCCCAGTTCTCATGTTCTGTCCCTGGTCAGGGAATCAGATCCTGCATGCCGCAACTAAAGGTCTCACCTGCTACAACTAAGACCCAGTGCAGACAAATAAAGAAAGAAATATATTTTTGAAAATGCTAAAAAGACAAGAAAGGGAGTTCACACATCAGCTAGATGGCCCTATAATATGTCGTTTGTTTGTATACCCATCTCAAGAACAATTTGGCATCCATACATGGATGAAGTGCCTTTGTGGGAGCTGTGGCATCCAGCCCCACATACCAAGGGACCTGGGAGGAATTTTACCCACCCATGTGTCAGGTAATGGGCAGACAGACCTGTGTTCTGTCTGTGGACCTTGCAGTGGCCTATGAGCTGGCTCCAGCCCCTGTCAGCTGCAGTCTAGGATCCCCTGGAGAACACTTGTTTTAGATAATCACCCACAGACAAAAAAGCCTTGGGGGAAGTCCAGAAGTCCAGTGGAGAAGTTCCAGCATGCTATTGGAACAAAAATTATACAAGTTTGAATGCATTGAAGAGGGTAAGAGGAATAGTTTGATTTATTCATGTCACCTTCCACAAGGTGGCACAGCTCAGTGCCAAGAGAGACTTTCTCACCCTTGATTTCTAATGCAGGGAAAAGTAAGAGCATATGATGATGTACTGTGTTTCCCAGCAGCACAGGATGCTCCCAAAGAGGCCCATTTCTCTCTTGCTCTATCCAGAGTACTTAGTTGTGAACTGAATGACGGAGGCAGGAAGAGGCTGAGGGATGAGCAGATAGGATTCTGAGAGGGCACTACACGCAAACAGACCCTACTAACCACATCATGGACTCCATGAAAAAGCCTGCCAACACATCCCTAGAGATATTTAGTCTGTGGATCCCCCACTGGCCCACAGGCACCCCCTGTGCTCCATGTGCCTCAACCACACTGTCCTCCATCCTGTAGCTGGATGTATGTGCTTTCTGCTGAAGGCAGTGAGAGCCAGCTCTGGCAGATGGATACTGAGCATGTGCAGAAAGCCAGCCAGAGTTTGTGGTCCAGGGAGAGACCACAAGTAGCACCACCCTTGGGAAATCAAATGGGAGTCTGTTAGCACCTGCCCTGGTATGTTACATGATGGAGAAAAGACATATGTGCTCATGAATTCTGTCATATGTGGGAGCCAGAATCACAGAGCAGGTGTATCCATACAAGGTCGGTGAAAGCCTCAGAATCCCTAGCAGGACAGATGGAAAGTATTTCTCACCCAAAATCAGTCAGCAAAATTGGTTGAAGGTGGCTGCTATTTCAAATGTGAAGATAACAATGTAAAATTTCAAGGAACATGAAAAATGAAGGAACTATGAAACTACCAAAGGATCACAATAATCTTGTGGTAAGAAAGACATGGAGATCTGCAATTTATCCAATAAATAATTCAAAATAGCTTTTCTAAGGAAGGTCAATGAGCTACAATAAAACAGAAATTTTAGGAAAATCAAGAAAATAATATGCAGACAAAATGAGGAGTAAACAGATCTGGAAATCTCAGAAAAAGAACCAAATATTTTCTGGTGCTTATGAATACAATGAATGAAGTGAAAACTGAAATAGAGCGTATTAAACACAGAATGGATCAAGCAGAAGAAATAGTATGAATTAAATTTTGGTCAAAGGGTACACATTTCTGCTTACAAGATGAATATGTTCTGGATATCTAATGTATATAGTGATTATAGTGAACAAGATTGTGTTATATATTTGAAAGTTACAAAGAAAGTAGATCTTAAATATTTTGAAGTTATCGAGTCAGAGGAGAAAGAAGAAAAATGAAAAAGAGTGAAGAAAGCCTATATGATCTATGGGATGCTATCAGCAGAAACCTTAAAGGCTAATAGAGGGTAGAATGATATTTTTCAAGTTCTGAAAGAAAAAAATACCTGCCAACCAAGAATACTTCGTCCAGCAAAGTTGTCCTGGAAATGGACAGATGAGCACTTTCCCAGGCAAACAAAAGTTGAGGGAGTCCATCACCACTAGACCTGTCTTCCAAGAAATGCTGAGAAAAGTTCTTCAACCTGAAATGAAAGGATGCTAATTAGTATTATGGAAACATGAAATGGATCCACATGAATGGATGAAGAAGACAAGGCACATGTAGTCAATGGAAAGAAGGGAATCCTACCATTTGTGACAACACGGCTGGACCTTGACGATATCATGCTGAGTGAAAGAAGTTTGAGAAAGACAAATACTGTATGATCTCACTGATATGTGGACTCTTCAAAAGCCAAACTTGTAGCTGCAGAAAGTAGAATGGCGGTAGCCAGAGGGATGGCAAAAAATAGGGTGATTTTGGTCAAAGGGTACAAATTCCTACTTACAAGATGAACATGTTCTGGATATTTAGTGTATATAGTGATTATAGTGAAGAAAATTGTGTCATATACGTGAAAGTTGCTAAGAAAGTAGATCTTAAATATTTTCACTCTGTCTGAAATGGTAATTATGTGTGGTGATGAACTCTAATGTGATAATCATTTTGCAATATATACATGTATCCAATCAACACATACACCTTAAACTTACACAGTGTTCAGTATCAATTATGTCTCAGTAGAGCTGGGGCTGGTTGCAGGGGTGGGAGGGGGCCACAAATGGAATCATGGTCTTAAAGGGCTCGGGATTCAGCCAGTGTAATTCAGGAATCTGCCTGAAAGCTTCTCTTTCCAAAATTAGTATTGGTGACTACTGTAACCACTACTTAAATAGTAAAACAGTTGAGTTAGGAGAATAGATACACATACATGTACGGCCAAGCCCTTTGCTGTCCACCTGAAACTGTCACAGCATTGTTATTCAGCTCTACTCCAATACAAAATAAAAAGTTTTTAAAAAAATTGATTGACATTGGGCACTTCAAAGAAACCTCCCACTGTCTATCATAATTGCCAAATTATTAGGTTGGCCAAAAGCTTCATTTGGGTTTTTTGTAATGTCATATGGAAAAGCCTGAAAGAGCTTTTTGGTCAACCCAGTATTATCTTGAAGGCAGTCAAATGAGTAACATTACTGCAAAATGAAACCATCTTGTGGGAGTCACATTACTGTGGTTTTGACTACGAGAAAACTACCTTGTTTTATTTTTTAATTCCAAAATTTCTACAGTTAGCTATATTTTTTCCCAAAGAAAAGGGCGTGACTAAAATGATTCCTTTTACTTGAATTTATTTATTTATTTTTTTACTTGTATTTAAATTTAACACTTTCTGTTTGGGACTAAATTTCTTTTCAACAATCATATGTTGGAAATTGGTATCCTCTAGTATTTTCTTTTTAGTTCATATGTGGTTTTAAAATGGAGAAGTAGATTAATTATCAAAAGCAGGCCTTGTTTGGGTTTTTTTTTTTTTTTTCTACATCACTGGTATGCCTGTGAAATTGCCATAAAAACAAATATTGAAATTGCACACCTGCAGTTACAAATAAACTAACAAATATGAGACCCTTAAACACAGTACCTAATAAAGTTTTAGGTGTGTCTTTCAGATATATCAGGTTAATATTATGTCATCTTTTCAGTTATTAGAAGTTTGAAATGAGTTTTATGTCTACTACTTATAAACCTATACCTGTTAGATATGGAAAATAAATATAATAAAATATTTCCTCAGAATTTTTTCACAAGTTTGATCTTACAACTAAGCAAAAGTCAAGAATTATTTATCTCCATTTTCAGTACTTAGGCTTTAAGAATTATAACTATAGGATTGGACAAAAGAGCAACTAAAATATATAAGTATTTTTGTGAGAGTTTTTGGACATTGGCTTGAGGCAGACAGCCTGAACACCAAACAATGTGACATATTTCAGTAAGTGAAACAGTTTTTTTAAACTAATCATTTCAATATTTATTTCACAGTACTTTCAAGGTTTTTTTTTTTTAATTTGTTTGTTTATTTTAGAATTTCTCCTTCGTAGAAATCAAAGAGCCCTTCTCTGAGTAGGAAAAAATGATATTTTGCATTTTAACAAAACGTAATGTTAAATTTAGGATAAGTTTACATATTTATTTATAGGTGCAATCTATTTTTAAGCCTGGAAAACTCTACTGACTTAAACTAGAAAATCTTATTCTGAAATGGTGGCATTAGTAAAATCCTTAGTTTCCTTCCCTTAGCCTCAATCATTCCAGTGATCCAAAACACCTGATTTTGCTAATTTCATGATTTAAGTGTGATAGTTGTGACAAGGTAAACCACTAATGGTTGTCTGAGGAGGCCTTACAAATAGTTGTGAAGAGAAGAGAAGTGAAAAGCAAAGGAAAAAAGGATTAATATACCCATTTGAATGCAGAGTTCCAAATAACAGCGAGGAGAGATAAGAAAGCCTTCCTCAGTGATCAGTGCAAAGAAATAGAGGAAAACAATAGACTGGGAAAGACTAGAGATGTCTTGAAGAAAATCAGAGACACCAAGGGAACATTTCATGCAAAGATGGGCTCAAAAGGGCAGAAATGGTATGGATGAAACAGAAGCGGAGTTTGTCGGGCGTTTGGCGGGAGCAATTGTTAGTGGGTGTCACTGTCATGTCTGGTCGTGGCAAGCAAGGCGGCAAGGCCCGCGCCAAGAAAAAAAAAAGAAAAAAGAAACAGAAGCAAAAAATATTAAGAAGACATGGCAAGAATATACAGAAGATCTATACAAAAAAGATCTTCATGACCCAGATACCCACGATGGTGTGATCACACACCTAGAGCCAGACATTGTGGAATGCAAAGTCAAGTGGGCCTTAGGAAGCATCACTAAGAACAAAGCTAGTGGAAGTGATGGAATTCCAGTTGAGCTATTTCAAATCCTTAAAGATGATGCTGTGAAAGTGCTGCACTCAATATGCCAACAAATTTGGAAAACTCAGCAGTGGCCACAGGACTGGAAAAGGTCAGTTTTCATTTCAATCCCAAAGAAGGGCAATGCCAAAGAATGCTCAAACTACTGCACAATTGCACTCATCTCACACGCTAGTAAAGTAATGCTCAAAATTCTCCAAGCCAGGCTTCAACAGTATGTGAACCGTGAACTTCCAGATGTTCAAGCTGGATTTAGAAAAGGCAGAGGAACCAGAGATCAAATTGCCAACATATGCTGGATCATTGAAAAAGTAAGAGAGTTCCAGAAAAACATCTATTTCTGCTTTATTGACTATGCCAAAGCCTTTGACTGTGTGGATCACAATAAACTGTGGAAAATTCTGAAAGAGATGGGAATACCAGACCACCTGACCTGCCTCCTGAGAAATCTGTATGCAGATCAAGAAGCAACAGTTAGAATTGGACATGGAGCAACAGATAGGTTCCAAATAGGAAAAGGAGTACATCAAGGCTGTATATTGTCACCCTGCTTATTTAACTTATATGCAGAGTACATAATGAGAAACACTGGACTGGATGAAGCACAAGCTGGAATCAAGATTGCCGGGAGAATTATCAATAACCTCAGATAGGCAAATGACACCACCCTTATGGCAGAAAGCAAAGAAGAACTAAAGAGCCTCTTGATGAAAGTGAAAGAGGAGAGTGAAGAAGTTGGCTTAAAACTCAACATTCAGAAAACTAAGATCATGGCATCTGGTCCCACCATTTAATGGTAAATAGATGGGAAAACCATGGAAATAGTGACAGACTTTAATTTTGGGGGCTCCAAAATCACTGCAGATTGTGACTGCAGCCATGAAATTAAAAGACACTCACTGGCTCCTTGGAAGAAACGCTATAACCAACCTAGACAGCACATTAAAAAGCAGAGACATAACTTTGTCAACAAAGGTCCATCTAGTCAAACCTTTGATTTTTCCAATAGTCATGTATGGATGTGAGAGTTGCACTATAAAGAAAGCTGAGTGCCAAAGAATTGATGCTTTTGAACTGTGGTGATGGAGAAGACTCTTGAGAGTCCCTTGGACTGCAAGGAGATCCAACCGGTCCATCCTGAAGGAAATGGGTCCTGAATATTCATTGGAAGGACTGATGCTGAAGCTGAAACTCTAATACTTTGGCCACCTGATGTGAAGAAGTGACTCATTGGAAAAGACCCTGATGCTGGGAAAGATTGAGGGTGGGAGGAGAAGGGGACGACAGAGAATGAGATGGTTGGATGGCATCACCGACTCGATGGACATGAGTCTAAGTAAGCTCTGGGAGGTGGTGATGGACAGGGAGGCCAGGTGTGCTGTAGTCCATGGCGTTGCAAAGAGTAAGACAGGACTGAGCGACTGAACGGAACTGAAATGAACCCACTAATGTTAAAACACAAGTTAGACTCAATCTGTTACCCTGTCTTCCAGTCTGAGAAATCCATAACCTAAGTAAGACCTGGATATTCACAGAGTAAATAAAAGTACATTTGAGTACAGGACTGAAAGAAAAATTTCCATTTACACTTAAGACAAACTTATTTATCAAAAACAATAGAGCAGTTGTAGAACCCTTTGATTTCTATCAAATATCCTTTTATGGTTAAGACAAAATCTGACATATCAATTGCCAAAATTTTTCAGTTTTCTCAAAGTTGTATGCCATTTCTCTTGAAGTCATCATAAAGCTTTCTTTTTCATCAAGATGGAATGAAACGCTACAGGTGACACATTGGAGACAGATGTTCTCCTGTTTAGAGTTTTTAAGAAAAAAAAAATAGTTTGTCCTATGGGGTGGTCGCCTGAGTGAGCAAAGACTTGGTCCCCAGGCATCCCGAAGTGACCACAGAAGACCAGAGAGGGGCCATTTCTAGATCCTGCTTTTTATGCTTCAGGGACTGAATGGAAAGGGAAAGTGGTGAGAGAGGTACAGTGCTCCCTGCCTCACCCCCACCTGCAAACTTCTTTCAGCCAGAGCTCTTGTTCTTTGTACCAGAGATCTCAAGGATCTCACTTTCTTCCCTTTTTCTAAGTTACCTCTAAGCGGTGATACGAGGTGTTAGTTACTCCCAGTCCCAAAAATACATAATCAAAAAACAGATCTAAATTTCCTTACTTCACTTTGTCTGCAAACCTCAACATGTTCTAGGTGTCATTCTCTGGAGACTAGACTTCTGCACCTCTTCCTCTTCTCTTCCTGAGACAGTGCACAGCTGTTTTCTCCCAGGGTAGACAAGAATCAAGTGTGCATTCTTCCACCACCACAGAGCATCCAAGATTCAGCAAAGCTTCAGGCCTATAGAGCTCCTCCATCACCCCAGGCAAAGGAATTTCCTTTCGCATAGAGTCTGTTCTTGTCATGCCTTATCGGGTAATGTTGGTCGCTTTCCCAAGTCTCTATACCCGGATCTGACAGCTTCCGTTCTGCGTAGCTTTTCCTTTCCTCAATTCCTTCCCAGCTACAGCCTTTCCCCTTTAGCCCTCCACTTGAGGCTTATCTCCTAATTCTCTTCTAACTAGCAGTCTTATTTTAGCAAGGGTAGCGTTCCCACCCTCCAAACTCTCCTCCATTTTGTCCATGGGACCTTTCTGCTCAAGGTAGTGGTCTAGTTGGACAGTTTGCATTTTGCTTGCCCTAGGATAACATCAGGAAAACAGAAGCCACAGCTCTGAAGGGCAGAATCAGGAATCCAGGTTACATACCAGAAAGATTTAAAGCAGACCCTTCAAGACCATGTGACATAATGCTACATAGGGCTACAGAAGAGCCCTCACACAGATATACACTGGCCTAGATTTAGTCACTTGTTTCATCTGAAACAAGACTAAACGAAACAAGACTAAAGGGAATCAAAGTTTTCCCCAAGCATTTTGAAGACCCACAAAAAAGAGTCCTCTTATCATTGGATAGTTTGGAGGGTGTTGATAACTTATATATATATGAATATGTGTGTGTATGTGATGGTATCGAACCCAGGTCTCCTGCATAGCAGGTGGATTCTTTACCAGCTGAGCCACAAGGGAAGTATGTGTATATATATATATATATATGTATATATATATACACACACATACATACATACATATACACACACAGGAGATGATCTTTCTTTGGAGATACGTCATCAGGCATAGGAATCAAGATAATGCACTTAGCAAGAATAATGGATTGCAGTAACTCTTAACCTGTTTGTTGCTGAGAGGAACCATAATTTACCCTCCCTCTCCTTGAGATACACACCAAAAGACTCTTTCCCAAGATGCTTTGGCCCCATTTTGTCCTCTCCTAAATCCCGGGCTTCTCGAGAAACCTTGAATGTGGGAATCTTTTAGAATAAACTATCCTCAGAGTAGACAGAATTGTTCCCCCAGTCATGGATGTAGCTGCCTGAGGCCCTCAAGAGGTTGACTCTTTTCTTTATTAAGGACTATATTCTTTATCTGTTCACTCACGTTTTGGGCCCTTATCCTTAACTGCCTAACTCTTCACTTTATAAAGGTAATCAAGTGGGATATTTCCTTCTAAATTTCAAAACGTTCTCTCAGCGCACTACTACTCAATGAGTGTCCCGTAGACCAAGACATGGTACATGATCAGAATGCTGAGAAATCTCAGTATGAAGTTTGGCTTTCTTAAACCTTCCTTCTTCCTTCAGCCTCTAACACCAGGAAGCTTACCAAATATTTAGTTGTGAGAACGTCATCATTTCTAAGCATCACTATTAGAGTGTAGAACAGTAGATGGCAAAAGCTGTTTGTCCCCTTTGCGACCACTGACTAGCAGATTCTATTATAAGGAGACTGAATTTTCCTTTAAAGTGACAACCCACTTATATAGGGGTAAATACAACCACAGCAAGAGTGTTGGGACATGTTCCTAAGTGCAAAATCTGTAGGGCAACCATGTGGCCTTCTATCCCCAGACTCTTGTTTGATGGTAACAAGTTGGTCCACAAAGTTTTCAGCTGGGGCTCAGTACTTACCCTCCCAGTGGTCCAACTGCAGTCACTATACCAACTGCTAGCAATTATTTAATTTTATCTCAAGAAACCTAGTTTACTTCTTGGTAGCTTTGGTAAAACTAATTCATTGAATACTTGTTGTATGTTAGGTACTGTCCTAACACTTTACATTTCATTGAATTCTTATAAGTAGTTGCCATCTGTTTTACAGATACAGTCCTAGAGAGATAAACATATCTAAAATCATACAGTTAATGATAGAACTGAGTCTATCTAACACCAAAAACTCTAGCTCTTCCAGTGTCCCATCCAAGGATGCTTCATTCTTGGCATCAATTTTATTTCCTGCCTCTCTTTACAAGTCCTAGGCCACTTTCCAATTATTCAGTAAAACAAGGAACTGGAGATGATTACAAAAGCTCATCAATGTTTACCTGAAAAGTACATGCCCTTTTTGTTTAGGTGACAGATGATAAACCTACACAGGATCAAAGAGTTAATAACAAATTTTAGATCACATTAGGAAAACATATAATAGGCATTGCAGATGAGGCATAGTCAGGGCATGAAATTTATTTGTAAGTACCTTGAGCTCAATGTTTGGGGAAAAGACTGGTAGGAGGTAGAGTAGAGAGAGAGAATTGTTAAAATTGCATGTGGCGGGGGGTGTTTGTAACTGAAAATTACACTTATGGCTATGTTCCTTACCAAAAATATGTATATATTTTAAGGATAACTAATGAATGCAAGTCTTTCATTTACAAAACACTTTTAAAAAAGTAAATTTATTTCACTGCTTTTTATTCACACAGAATTATTCCCTAATGGATGTTCAGCCTTCAAGAATATTACTTCCAACACTGATGAAGAAGGAGCAATGAAGGAGGATGCTGGAATGTTGGATGTCCATTATAGTGAAGTAAGACTCCAGGGCCTACATTGCCAGTTAGATAAATGTAACTTCTTTAAATATATTTACATTAAGAAATTATTACAGCTAACTTAATTTGAAAAGTAACTAAGGCTTGATGAACTATAAGGATTAAAACTACCCAGGGATCAAATGTTCCTTTTTGGAATGTGGAGCCCTATGTCTGCAACAGTTCTTACTGTCTAGTTTTAGAAATATACCATATATCATCGTCCCATCACCTTCCCAGAAACCAGATCATAGTCACAATACTCTGGAGATATCTCCATAAAAAATAGAGTTAACAATGTAACAGCTAAGAAAAGGAGGCATCTTCTCCTCTTTTAAAGATGTTTTAAAGATGAAAAATTTCTGCTCTGAGATTCATATGGATAGTAAACAGCTGCAGTTGTCACTCACTCAATAAATATTTGTTGAGCACTGACTTACAAGCAACACTTTGGACTTGGTGATAGAAGAACTATAAAATAATTAGATATGCTGATTCCCGGACCTCCAGTGTATACCTAAAGAGACTACCAACCTACACAAAATAGAGAGAAGACAGGCAGTGCCATCTGAATGATACAGACAGTATGTTCCGTGAAGAATCAAAGGTAAGAGATAACTTTGGCCTGTGGAGAGTTAGGATTAGAGAGAGGTTTAAAGAATGAGGATGCCCTGAAGGCATTTCAGTAGCAGAGGATAGCAGGATTAAAAGTTAAGCAGTGGGAAAGTGTAAGGCGTATTTTAGGGGGCACAGTGAATGGATCACTCTGGCTAAGCCATTGGGTTTGCATAGGGAAGAGTAGTAGTGGAATTTGAGAAGCTTTGAATGTCTGGACTTTATTGATTAGAATGTTGAATTGCTGTCAAAGGTTTTTGAACAGAATGATAACAAGATGAAATGAAGCAGGAGGAAAGGTTAAATAGGTGGTAATGTGGGAAATGTATTGGAGGTCGATGGATGGTGGCTGGGGTCAGAGGCTGGAATGTGGGCTGCCCTGAGTGTCCAGTTGTGAAGCAGCCAGGCCTAAACCCAGCTTGTGACAGGTTCAGGGACCACTGAGGAAAAGAGGAGACTTGCTGGCTGTGTAGGAGAAGAGTCAAAAGTAGCATTGAGATTTCAGGTTTGGATATTTATAGAATAATGATGGATGGACAATTTTACAGGGAAGGTGATGAAGTCCATTTTTTGATGAGTATTGAATTTGAAGCATCAGTGGAAGGTTATTGAAATGGAAACAACATCAGGTCATTAGGCATTAAGAACTGAATCTAAGGAGAGAGATCAGGGTTGTGGAGCTACATCTGGAAGTCATAGCTGTGTGAGAAGCAAAGCACACTGATAATGGGAGATAACATAGCAAGTGAAGACCAGAGAACCAAGAACTGAATCACAGTGACGTTCACATTTAAGGAATGTGAAGACCAAAAAAAGAAACAACAAAAGGGGGGAGACTGAAGTGCTTGCAGGCCCACAGAAATGAATTTTTTTAAGGTTGTATTAAGAAACATAAAATGCAGCAATTTAAAGTGACAGAGACACACTTTGTACTCTATGAACTGGATTTTTTACATATAAGCAATTTCAAGCTAGCTCTTGTTCATTTAGCTAAAATGATCTATGCCTAGAAGCTTTACCTCCTACCTCTTTTTTTTGCCCACTACTTCTCTGTGAGTCTCTCCTCAGCAGTATAACTAGAGGCATGGATGTAGAGACTGGACTTGTGGACACAGTCAGCGGAAAGAGGGTGGGATGAACTGAGAGAGTAGCATTAAAACGTGTACATGACCGTATATAAAACACATAGCTAGTGGGAAGTTGCTGTATACACAGGGAGCTGAACCCGGTGCTCCGTGATGACCTAGAGGGCTAGGATCTGGGGGTAGGAGGGAGGCTCAAGAGAGAGGGTATACACACACACACACACACACACACACACACACACACACTTAATGACTGACTCATGTTGTGTGGCAGAGATGAACACTACATTGTAAAGCAACTATCCTCCAATTAAAAAAAAAAAAAAGATTCAAAACAGTAGGAGCCCATCTAGCATCAAAAATGCTGGAGGGGGTTGCCATTTCCTTCTCCAGGGCCTCTTCCCAACCCAGGGATCAAACCTGGGTCTCCTGCATTGCAGGCAGATTCTTCAGCGTCTGCACCACCAGGGAAGCCCCAAATGATTAGCACATAGTATGAAATCAATAAATATTTCTTAAGTGAAAAATAATAAAAAAAGATAATAATACTATCCTGGTCACTTCACAGTAAACATGAAGGTTCTTTGTTAAGTCATTAGGTGCTACATAAATGTCCAGCTTTATCACTGACCAACTGGATAGTAAACTTGGCTTTTACTCCCAGAACTTAGAAGAGTTGATGTTTAAAACGTGTTTGCTGGATTAATTAATCACAACAGAGAATCAGATACTTGAATTTTAATCCTAGTTCATTGCTTGACTGTGAAGCGTGGGGTAAATTAATTCATTTTTTGGGTTTTAGTTAGACTTAGGTGATTTTCATGTAAGATCTCCAGTTTGTGTGGGCTCACAGCAGAAAGATTCCAGGGAGTTCATGGGAGATAAGTGGATTAGCACAACTGCAGTTACGTCCTTTTTTCCAAACAGCAGCTTCAGCTTAGTCATAGAAGTGGCCTTAAGCCTGACCCTTTTTTGTACTCCAAGGGAAAGTAGTAATATTTCTTATTAGTCAAGAACTATAATCAGTTTCCTATGTAAACACATTTGTTGGAACTCTTTTGTGTTCTACAGTAATAATTTATATGTGCCTTTCATTTAAGGTATACAGATAGAATCATATTCTCCATAGTGCCATTTTATGTTTCAGTTTATATAATACGGCTTCTTCCTCATGCCCTAGCCAATGGAAAATAACTGCCACTGACTTACAAGTTGTATTGAAATGAAAAATACAAACTAGTGTTCATTTAGTGGCTTCTTTAAGTAGGTGAATTAACCCATTAATAAATTAATTTGTTTTTAAGACTGCATTTCTGACTTTTGATTTGAAATAGTTTTAAAGAAAAATTAACATACAATAAAATGCACACATATTAGGTGGACAACTTGATGAATTTTGACAGTTGTCTACACCCATATAACACCGTGGTAGCACATTACCATGAGACAAAAAAGTAGAACATGTTCATTACCCCAGAAAGTTCCATCGTGCCCATTTCGTCAGTCTGCCCAGCCCCAATATGTCATGTAGATTAGTTTTAACAGTATTTGGTGTCATAAAAATGAAATGATTCAGTATCTACCTTTTGTATCTGCATCTTTTGGTTGGCAGGAATTTTTTGAGATACATCCATATTGTGGAGTAAATCATAAGTTCTTCATGGCTAAATATTCTATTCTCTCAATATAACATTTTAAAACCCATTCTCCTGTGGATGGATTTTGGATTGCTTCCAGTTTGGGACTGTTATGAATAAGGCTGCTTTAAACATTCTTATCTATGACCTTTTATGAACATATGCTTTAATTTTTCTTGAGTAAATACCCTACTGGTTCCTCGGGAAGTTTTATATGTAACTTTATATGAAATTGTCAAGAGTTTTTAAAAGTGTTTGGACCATTTTATATCCCACCAACAATGGATGAGAGTTCCAGCTGCTTCACTTCGTCACCAACATTAGCTGTTGCTAATCTTTTTGTATTTTTGCCGTCCTATTAGACATGAAGTGGTATCTCACTGTGTTTTTCATTTTTATTTCTCTAATGACTAATGGTGTTGAGCATTTTTCATGCGGTCTTTGTCTCTCATTTATTTTTTGTGGAATGTTTGTTCAATTCTTTTGCCCATTTTAGAAATTGCATTATTCTTTTTGTTGTTGTTGATTTATGGGAGTTATTTCTATATTCTGGATATAAGTCCATCATCAGATAAATGTGCTGCAGATTATTTACCAGTGTTTGATTCATTTATGTATTTTCTTCACTAAGTCTTTTACTGAGCAGAAAGTTTTGGTTTTGATAAAGTCCAATTTACTCTTTTTTAATGGTTTGTGTGTGTGTGTGTGTGTGTGTGTGTGTCTGTATGTGTATGTTTGGTCTAAGAAATCCTTCCTTACCTCGAGACTGTGAAGATATTGCCTGATATGTTCTGCTATGAACTTTGTTCCTGAGTTTTACGTTTGGGTCTATAGTCTCTTTAGAATTCATTTTTGAGCATATAATGAGATAGAAGTCAAGATTCATTTTTTGTAGACAGGTATTTTGCATAGTCCACACCATTTGGGGAGAAATAAAACTTCTTTCACCCCTGCTGAATTGCTTTGGCACCTTAGTTAAATTTCAGTTCTTTATATGTTTGTGATCTATTTCTCGACTCTGTTTTGTGCCACTGATCTATTTGACCATGTTGATACGAATATCACACTGTCTTGATTGCTGTAAGTTTGTAAATTATGGAATAATATAGTCTTAGTCCTTCAACTTTGTTCTTTTTCAAAGTAATTTTGGCTATTCTGTATCCTTTGATTTCCATATAGAATTTCAGATCATCTTTTCTCTTTCCTCAAAATAGCCTGCTGGAAGCTTTGTTGAGATTTTGTTACATTTATGTATCTCTACGTGGAGAATGGATAGCTTGAACAATACTGACTCTTTCAATCAAGTCTTGTTTAGGTTTTTAATTTAACCCAGCAATATTTTGTGCTTTTTCAGAGTAGAAGTCCTTTCCTGGAAATTTTGTTAGATAATGGATGTTCTGATGCTACTGGAAATAGTATTGTTTGGTTTTTTAATCTTATTTTTCAATTTGTTGTTGCTACTCTACATAAATACAGTGATTCTATATGTTGCTCTTATGATCTGCAACCTTCCTAAATCTTCTTACTTGTTTTAGTAGTTTGTATATTCCTTAGGATTTTCTACATATACCATCATGTCATCTGCACAGAAAGATAGTGTCACATTTCCTCATCTCTTTCCCTTCTCTCTTTCTTTCTCTCCTGCCTTATTACACTGGCTAGCACCTTTAGCATAATGTTGAATGGAAATGATAAGAGCAGACAGTTTGACTTGTTCCCAAATTGAGGAGAACAGTGTTCAGCCCGCAGGTTTTTAATAAATGCTCTTTATCAGATTGAGAACAATCTCTTCGATTCCCTGTTCTGGGTGGATTGTTTTTTAACATTGTGAAAGGATATTGAATTTTTTCAAAGTCTTTTTCTGCAACTATTGCTAGACATCACGTTTTTTCTCTTATTCTGTATACATGGCTCTTTCTGTTTACATTGGATTTTTTCCTAATTGTAAACCAACTTTGCATTCCTGGGACAAACATTACTAGTTTTTAATAGATTTTTTTAAATTTCCCCAAAGTTCCTCCTTTCTACTGTTGATAGAAAATTTAACTATTAAATGTTAATATATAGATTATTCAAGTAGCAACAGTTAATGAACAATGAATGTTCAAATAGCAACATTTAATGAACATCTATTTACTACCACCCTGCTAGTGACTGAAAAAAACAATATAATAAATGTGCTGTCCCTACACTTAAAGAGTCACAGCCTACTTGTAAAGTCAGATACATATATAACGGGCAAGTATAGTGATAAATATCCACCCAATGTGGTATCACAGTAAGAAAAATAGGCCTCGTGTCGCTACTCTGTGTTAATCAGGAGAAGGATCCTGGAAGAGGTGAAATCTAACTTTTCTTACAGGGTTAACTACGTGAAAGGGATTAAAGGACACGAGGGCACAGAATGGACAAAGGCACAAAGTTAAGCCAACACCGTGGGGCTTCAGAGAAACTAATAGTAGTTCATCACTGCTGGGGTATTAGGTACAAGGCTCGCTTGAGGAGCGATGATTTTATGAAATATCAGCCAGATCACTGCAAACCTTGTGTGCCAAATGAAGGAATTTGCCCTTAGTTCTGTAAATGATGGGGAGCCATGAGATTACAAGGGAAGAGGGATGTAGTCTGGTTTGTATTTTAATCGAAACCCTCTGGCAGATTTGTGGAGGATAGATTTGAAAGTGCCAAGGCTGGAGGCAGGACGATCTGTTAGAAAACAATAATGATGTCCTGAATCTTAGCAATGAGAGTAGAAATGGAGAGGAAGGGTCAGAGTTGAGAAATATTTAGGAAGTAAAAGTGGCAGAACTTGACCATGAACTAATTAGAGGATGAGTCAAGACTGATAGGGTATTAGTTTCCTAGAGTTGCCATAACAACGTACACAAACTGGGTGATTTAAAATAATAGAACTTTATTGTCTCACAGTTCTAGAGTCCAGAGGTTGGAAACCAAGGTGTCACCAGGGCCCTGTTCCCTCTGAGACTCTGGGTAGCAGCCTTCCTTGCCTCCTCCTAGCTCTGATGGTGGCTGTTGGTCTTGGATTTCCTTGGCTCGTAGCTACATTACTCCAGTCACTGCCTCTGTAGTCACATGGTGTTCTCCCTGTTTGGAGTAAGGCTCACCCAGTAAATCACTCCTCTAAGTAAGTCACTCAAGTATGACATCAACTTCACTCATCATTATCTCCAGTGACCCTATTTCCAAATAAGGTTACATTCTGAGGCAGTGGGAGTTAGGGCTTCAGCGTATGTTTGTGAGGGACACAGTTCAACTTACAACAAAGAGTAAAGTCAAAATTGCTTTTAGTTTTCTAGTTCAGAGTCTATAGGATATGACTCCTGGCAAGGTAGGAAATGCAAGGGAAAGAGCTAGTTTAGAAAAAAGATGAATTCAGAATTGACTATAGGATGTACTTTAAGAGCCATTGTAGCAGTCACTTCTATAGGTCTGAAATTCATCTCTTCTAATGAGGTGGATGAAACTGGAGTCTATTATACAGAGTGAAGGAAGCCAGAAAGAAAAACACCAATACAGTATACTAACGCATATATATGGAATTTAGAAAGATGATAACAATAACCTTGTATACGAGACAGGAAAAGAGACACTGATGTATAGAACTGTCTTTTGGACTCTGTGGGAGAGGGAGAGGGTAGGATGATTTGGGAGAATGGCATTGAAACATGTATAATATCATATATGAAACGAGTCGCCAGTCCAGGTTCGATGCACGATACTGGATGCTTGGGGCTGGTGCACTGGGACGACCCAGAGGGATGGTACGGGGAGGGAAGAGGGAGGAGGGTTCAGGATGGGGAACACGTGTATACCTGTGGCGGATTCATGTTGATATATGACAAAACCAATACAATATTGTAAAGTTAAAAAATAAAATTAAATTAAGTCTTATGGACTCTGTGGGAGAGGGAGAGGGTGGGGAGATTTGGGAGAATAGCATTGAAACATGTATAATATCATGTATGAAACGAGTCGCCAGTCCAGGTTCGATGCACGATACTGGATGCTTGGGGCTGGTGCACTGGGACGACCCAGAGGGAGGGTATGGGGAGGGGGGAGGGACGAGGGTTCAGGATGGGGAACACGGGTATACCTGTGGCGGATTAATTTCGATATTTGGCAAAAGTAATACAATATTGTAAAGTTTAAAAATAAAATAAAATTAAAAAAAAAAACCTAAAAAAAAAAAAAGAGACAAACTGTTAAGACTTATGGATAGTATGAGTAATTGGCATCATCTTTTCATTGTTGAGAACATGGATAGTATGAGTAATTGGCATCATCTTTTCATTGTTGAGAACATGAGATGATGGTTGTTTTATAGAAGCTGTTATTATGGCAAAGAGATCTCTATTTTGAGGTATTATATTATCATTCTCACTAGTTTTAGAACCAATAGTTAGGAAGGAAGCATTGTTGACCAAAATCACATCATTTTAATGAACACTGATGTCACTGATGCAGCAGCTTGAAAACTGTGAAATTACCTTAAGAGTCTATTAACTGTGTGTAAATATAATTTTAGTAGAAAGCAAAAATCATAGACATTTATAGGCTTAGTGGAATTTACTTAGTGGCATTTAATATCCTCAGTTTGGAAAATACTTCTCAACATGTTACCATTTGTAACTACGGTTAACATCTTGATGATACGCAAAACAAAGTAAATAGTACTTTACTATTGTCAATATTCATTTCATACTTTTAAGAATGTGGTTTCAATACCAAATATTTCAAGTATGTCATTTAGAAAATATAGTCACACAACTATACTCCTTCTGTACATTTCCTTAAATGTAGTACATTCTGTTTTTTATTCATTTGAAATAGTTCAAACTGCATTTGCCCAGAGCTCTAAAAGTATCTCTAATTCCTCATTACATTTTTTTCTCAATGCAGGAAGTTTTGCTGGAGTTGCTGGAACATTGTGTGGATGGCTTAAGGAAAGCAGAGTGTTATGAAGTAATTTCTGAAATTTCCAAGTTGATCATTCCAATTTATGAGAATCGTCGAGAGTTTGAGGTAAGAAACTGATATGTTTGCATCATTCACCTATATATTTTATTTTGGTATGAAGTTGCTATCCTTAAAAAACGCTGAAAAGTCCTAAAATTACAGTCCTACCTTATATTCATTTAAATTTTCCAAATGGAATTAAGGATGCAGTGTTTAAAATCTGTATTGGAATGAACATTATGCCAGTTGTTCCTACAGCATTTTTACTAGCAATCTCCCCTTCTCCACTCATGGCAGAGAATAATCCATGTTGTCCTCGCTACAAACAAAAAGTCACTGGATTTCCATGTTGTCTGGGAAAAGACATAGGTGTAATTCTAGGCTTTGCAATCTGATGGTGAGGCTGAAGTTGCTAACAGATGATAGTGGGGGGATAATAAGTTACTAGGAATTACCCTTTTCTGAGGAGCTTTTCCAGTTTTGTCTGCCACATAGATCTTTGATCAAGGGGAACTACTAAAGAATAGTAGTAGAGCTGTTGCCACCAGCACTCAACAGGACTTTTTATGTTCAAGAATCTGAGTCCATATCATAATTTTCTACCCCTGCTATGCTTGCAAGGGGTGATTTAAGACCCAAGCCATTTTTAAAAGCATAGGAATTTATCCTTAAATATATGTAGCAAGTAGTCTTTCATTGTTGAAGTGTCCAAGACTGAAAAAATACATTTAATGTCATCTGTGTAGTGTTCTAATCTCTTCTCCAAATTGTCTCTTATCAAACTTACTTTTTCTTCCTGGGTTCTGGGTCTTCCTACTCTTTGCCCTTCTTTTGGTGTAAATGGGGACATGCCTTAAAAATCATAGTGCAGCTCAAGTGATTACATTAAAAAGTGAGAGTTAAGTAATTAAATCTATGTCATACTGATGACAAAGAATAACTTATGAGACAAGAATTGGCGTTGCTCTTTCTGTCAAAGCATTGCATCCTAAGAACCTTTGTAAAAGTTCCAAAGTACCTACTCTCTTACTCTTAAGTTGAAGACCAGGTTATTAGAAACCCAGAGAACATTTTGCTACTGAATTGACTAATAGGGAAAAAAGAAAAATATATATTCCCTACACATTAAAGGAAACAATAGGTTCTACTGGGGAACTACTCCTATTTCCTTGTAGAGAGGCAAGGGTCTGAATAGATTCTGAAGCATCCTGCATGGGATGAAGTAATTTTTCAATGTTCTTTATGGGATGGGCTGAAAAGTGTCAGCCAGAGCAGCCATTAAGGAAGGAAAATTTCCCTCAAATTGACTTCAACTGCAGAAAATAGTATGGAAAGAATGTGAAAGAAAGAACATCTGCTTCCAGGCTCCCCTTTTAGCTTTGAAATGAAATTCACCAGCATACAGTGAACCGTTTTCTAGTTTGCAGTTCAGTGGCATTTAGCGCATTCTTCGTATTATGCTCCAACCACCTCTCTCTATGTTCAAAACGTTTTTATCATCTCAGGCAAAACTCCATCTCCTTCAAGGAATCACTCTTCATCCCCTCCCGCACCCCACTGGTGACCACTAATCTGCTTTCCGTCTATGGATTTGCCTGTTCTGGATGTGTCATGAAAAAGATGAATACAAGATGTGACCTGTTGTGTGTGGCTTCTTTTACTTAGCATAATATTTAGAGGTTCATTCAAGTTGTAACCTATATCAGAACTTCATTCCTTTTTCATGGCTGAATGATATTCCATGGTATGGCTACGCCAAAATTTGTTTGTATGTTTGGGTTGTTTCCACATTTTGGCTATTATAAAGAGTGCTGTTGTAAACAGATATGAGTAAGTTTCTGTGTGGGCGTGTTTTTGTTTATCTTGGATAGACACCTAAGAGGGGAATTGCTGGGTTACATAGTAATTCCATTTATAACTTCTGAGGAACCACCAAATTGTTGTCCCTTTTACCTTCCCAGCAGCACATCTGGTTGGCACTTGTGTTCTGGGGTTCTCATTAGAACCTAGTGAATGTGAAGTGGTGTCACATTGTGGTTTGGCTTTCTCATTCCTCAATGACTAACGATTTTGAACAGCTTTTCATGTCTTTGTTGGCCGTTTTTATATAGTCTCTGGAGAGATGTCTATCCAAGTCCTTTGCTCACTTTTAAATTGGGTTGTTTTTCATTTTGTTGTTTAACCATGAGAGTTCCTTATATGTTTTGGATAAGAAAACATCAGATATGTGACTTGCAAATATTTTCTCCTGTTCTGTATGGTGTCTTTTCACATTCTAGATAATGTTCTTTGCATAGTACGTTCGCTTTTTCTGAGTGTGTAGAAGAATATATTTTTTGGAAGTGTCTGTGAACTTGTTATAAAAGCATTCCCCACTCAGGCTTTTACTGTTATTTTTATGTCTGCATTTTACTTTCCTCTCCTAAAGTGTTTGCATGATCGTTTATTCCCATCTTTCCACCTTAGGGCTCAAGCAAAGCATTTTGCTTCTTTTTCAGTTACAATAATTCAGACATAAGGAAAAAAGTAGTCAATAACACAGTACTTTTAATGTATATACTACCATTGAGATATGAATGACATGAAGCACGGTATATACAATTACAGTGTTATTTGACCATTTAAAGGTCTACCCTCTCACCTAAAGTTGTTAAGGCACTTTTTCTGTGACCATGGGAGAAGGGAATGCAAATGACCCCACCAAAACCATTTTGAACAGGAAATGGTGTTGCTTTTTTCCCCTTATGCATTTATTGTAGACATTTCATAACTAACCAAAAGATAAAGCTAGTTTGCTGATTCTCATATTTTTAGACCTTACTCAAGTTTACAGAACTCTTCATGGAGCTTACACAAAAATTTTGGAGGTTATGCACACAAAGAAAAGACTTTTAGGCACTTTCTTCAGAGTTGCCTTTTATGGCCAAGTAAGTATTCTTTAGTTCATCAAGTTGTTTTCCTTTTTAAACATTCACCTTTGAGTTATTAGATTACCATAGCAGCAGTTACTGGCTCTAGGATTCTGTCTAGATAAAGCACCTGTCACAAGAGCAGGTGTGACACTTTTCTCAGTGTAATGTTCACTTTGGTCTCCAGATCTAAATCCACTAGGTCAGAGGACAGCATATAAGATTTGAAGTTTCCTTCAGTTTCATTTTCAGTCAGGCTTCTTAAATGTTAATTTAAGTACTGAATTGAGTACTGAAAGTTCTCAAATAAAAATCAGGGAAGTATACAAGTGATGAAAAATTGAGTGTAAAAACCTTCAGGCCAATGATATGCTCATATGACTGTGAGTTTGAACGTTCTCATTTATTCAGCTACAATATATACACGTGGCTTTTAGAACTATTATTTAAAATCTATCTCAACTACATTATTTCTGATTACTTAGTAGATGTTCTCTAAATGCTGCATTTGCTCATAATGCTTATAAAGTATTGTGTGTTTAACTTTATAATAGTCTTTTTTCTTGAAGAAGAGGATGAAAAGGAGTACATCTATAAAGAGCCAAAGCTCACTGGCCTCTCAGAGATTTCCCTGAGACTTGTTAAACTTTATGGTGAAAAATTTGGTACAGAGAATGTCAAAATAATTCAGGATTCAGACAAGGTAACATGCCCTGCATTTTGAAATCATTATTTATTAGTACCAGATGTAGCACATTGCTTCTGATTTTTTCCTTTTTTAGCTGGTGGAGGAGAGACATGGGAAATAGAGTCTTTCCAGATCCTAAAAGAAAGGACAGGGGCTTTGGAATCAGAGAGAAGGAATAAGATCTCCATTCTCTGCCACTTACTAGCTGTGTGACCATGGGGAATATACTTAACCTCTCTGGGCCTCATTTTTCTTGTTAGTAAATGAACTTAATAATAGTGCCTTCCTCATAGAGTTGTTGCATGAATTCAGTTCAGCTCAGTTGTGACCTACTCTTAGCGACCGCATGGACTGCACCATGCCAGGCTTCCCTGTTCCTCACCAACTCCCGGAGCTTGCTCAAACTCATGTCCATTGAGTCGGTGATGCCATCCAACCATCTCATCCTTTGTCATCCCCTTCTCCTCTTGCCTCAGTCTTTCCGAGCATCAGGGCCTTTTCCAATCAGTCAGTTCTTCGCATCAGGTGGCCAAAGTATTGGAGTTTCAGCTTCAGCATCAGTCCTTCCAATGAATATTCAGGACTGATTTCCTTTAGAATGGACTGGTTGGATCTCCTTGCAGTCCAAGGGACTCTCAAGAGTCTTCTCCAGCACCACAGTTCAAAAGCATCAACTGTTCCATGCTCAGCTTTCTTTATAGTCCAACTCTCACATCCATACATGACTACTGGAAAAACCATAGCTTTGACTCGATGGACCTTTGTCAGCAAAGTAATGTCTCTGCTTTTTAATATGCTGTCTAGGTTGATCAATGGCACCTCACTCCAGTACTCTTGCCTGGGAAATCCCATAGACGGAGGAGCCTGGTAGGCTACAGTCCATCGGGGCGCGAAGAGTTAGACATGACTGAGTGACTTCACTTTCACTTTCACTTTACACTTTCATGCATTGGAGAAGGAAATGGCAACCCACTCCAGTGTTCTTGCCTGGAGAATCCCAGGGACAGCGGAGCCTGGTGGGCTGCCATCTATGGGTTCGCACAGAGTTGGACAGGACTGAAGCGACTTAGCAGACGCAGCAGCAGGTTGTCATAGCTTGTCTTCCAGTGAGCAAGCATCTTTTAATTTCATGGCTGCAGTCACCATCTGCAGTGATTTTGGAGCCCAAGAAAATAAAGCTTGTCACTGTTCCCATTGTTTTCCCATCAATTTGCCATGAAGTAGTGGGATGGGATGCCATGATCTTCATTTTTTGAATATTGAGTTTTAAGCCAAATTTTTCACTCTACTCTTTCACGTTCATCAAGAGCTCTTTAGTTCCTCTTCACTGTCTGTCATAAGGGTGGTGTCATCTGCATATCTGAGGTTTTTGATATTTCTCCTGGCAATCTTCATTCTAGCTTGTGCTTCATCCAGTCTGACATTTTGCACGATGTACTCTGCATATAAGTCAAATAAGCAGGGTGACAATATACATCCTTGATAGTTGTAGGTATTAAATTATTCAATGTATGGAAAGTGATTAGAGTTCCTGATATATAAGAAGGCATTTGATAATAACATAGAAACTAGCATGCTCAATAGAAGTTAGCCATTATTGTTAATGTTGTTGTGCCTCATGATTGTCAGTTGCATACTTTATGATTAAAATCATCTTAGGTGGGACTTCTCTGGTGGTCCAGTGGGCAGGAGTTTGCCTGCCAGTGAAGGAGACACAGGTTTGATCCCTAGTCCAGGAGGATTCCACATGTTGTGGGGAAACTAAACCTGTGTGCCACAGCTACTGTGCCTGCACTCTGATCCCGGCACCACAACCAGAGAGTACTCACAGCTCACCACAACTAGAGAAAGCCCACACACCGCAGCAAGGAGGATCAAATGCAGCCAAACGTGAACATAAATAAATGAGATTTTTAAAGGAAAAATCATCTTACGACACACATTTCACTCTTAAGATAGCCTTAGTTCAGTAGCTATATTTGCAGTGATGTAGGTTTAGGAGAGATGCCTTGATCTAAAGATGATCCATCCCACTAGACCCTGCCAAGGCAAGGATGAGAAAGGTTCCAGCAAGAGAGGCTGCTTCTTAGAAATGCATAGTTCCTTATAGACAGAATTGCAGAAGAGCACAATGGGAATGACTGATTGTCCTTAGTCACCATGGGCATGTTCAGGATGAGAGCTGATTTTTACGGTAGGGAAGCCCTTTAACACGGTGCAAGATCTGCAGGCCCCAGAAATACGTACCGAGTGACTGTGATGTGCATGGTGCTCTGCAAAACACTTGATAGCTAACAGCCAGCATTGCCAGAGTGAAAGGCCCTTGGCGATGGTAAAGACACTTCATTTTCTACCATGAAAATGATCTCTTCACTTTGTAAATTTAGCTGTATCTTATGGAGATGATTTTATCTTGAATATCTTAGATATTTAAAATGTATACTGACAGGTCCAGAATTCATTAATATTTGGCAAAACCTCTCTGCTTCTTATCAGTCTCAGTCTTCTGTGTTGTTTTATTGAATTAAGACAACAGAAAATTTTCTCTTTTGTAGCCAGCAAGTTTTAGGCTTGCTACCACACTACTGATACTATAAATGGAAAGTTATTAGAAAGCCAGGCTTGCAGAAAAACATGCAGTTTTCTGCTTTATGCTGCCTCTGAAAACCTGGCCAACAGGCACTAATGACAAACCACCATCAGGCAGCTGGACTCCTGACCCTCTTTGTAAACAAAATATTTTACTCACTCTTCATAGGCAACAGATAAAAGAAGCAGTTGCTACTTTTAAAATCCTTCTTCTTTCTTAATGTGTGAAGTTGAAAATTTGAAACACTCTTTTACTTGCCAAAGAATAAAATCTGCTTAAGGGCACAAACAATTTAAAGAACAGTGGGCAATATTTTCCAGTATTTTAAATGTACGTTTCCTGGACCCAATAATTTCACGTTTAAGATTTTATCTTGTAGATGTACACAAAGATATACGTTTAAGATGTTTATTGCTATAAAGTTTATGTAACAAAAACCTGGAAACAATCTGTGTCCATACAGTTAAGGAAATGGTACTACCCTCGTAATGGATATAGCTAAACTACTTTAAAAATTTATAAGTATTTAAATGAACCAACCAAGATATATTCTTGAGAGAAAAATGTGAGATGCAGACATTATGGGCAGGATGATTACATTTGTGAAAACTGATACTTTCAGACACTCACTTGTGTATGCTTAGGAAATTTCTGGAATGATACAAAGTTGGTTTTTAATTTACTTATTTTAATTGGAGGATAATTACTTTACAATATTGTGGGTTTTTTTGCTATACATCAGTATGAATCAGCCATAGATGGAATGATACAAAAGTAGTAATAGTTATCCCTAAAGAGATAGACTAGAGTCTTATGGAGAAGAAAAACGTTTATTTTCAAGTGTACCCTCATGTACTTCTTGAATGTTTTACCATATACTTTATTTTTATGAGGTTAAAATCAGTCTTGACCTCTTTTTTATTTCTTTTCTATGTTTTGTCTAGGCCAGATAATTAACTTCAACTATTTCCTTAGGTTTCACTGGAGAAATCTAGATATTTAATTGGAAAGAAAATAAAGAATTTTTGAATGTAGGCTTTTTGGAGAAGTTTTAAGAACTACTAAGAAAATTTCTATCCCTTGTCACAGAATTGAATACAGTGTTTGATATGGGTTTTCCACAGTGGCCCTTGGTCAGATTGTAGTCATTTCCTTCCATTCCTAGTTTGTTGAGTGTTTTCATTATGAACAGGTGTTAATTTTGTCAAATGCATTTTCTGCATTGATTGAGATGATCATGTTTTTTTTTTTCTTCATTATGTTAATGCAGTATATTGCTTCTTTTGTTGCAGAGCATGGGCTCTAGAGTACATGGGTTCAGTAGCTGTGGTACAGGGGCTTTTTTAGTTGTGGTACCCTGGCTTAGTCATCTTGCAGCGAGATCTTAGTTCCCCTCCTGGGGATTGAACCCACATCCCCTGCAATGGATGGAGGATTCTTAACAAGTGGACCACCAGGAAAGTCCTGTAGACTAATTATACCTTAATGTAAAGTCTCTTAAATCATGCAGCAATCAAAATACAGAAATACGTTGCTATTGTTATGATAATACTAGATTTTATAATTACCAAGACCTTTATACAGGTTTGAATTACTGTCTGATGTTCTTTCATTGTGACCAGCAGGACTCCCTTTGGTGTTTCATATGGGGCAAGCCTAGTGGTGTAAAAGCTGGCTTAAAACTCAACATTCAAAAAATGAAGATCATGGCATCCCATCCCACTCAGTTCAGTTCAGTTCAGTTCAGTTGCTCAGTCATGTCCGACTCTTTGCGACCCCATGAATCACAGCACGCCAGGCCTCCCTGTCCATCACCAACTCCAGGAGTTCACTCAGACTCACGTCCATCGGGTCAGTGATGCCATCCAGCCATCTCATCCTCTGTCATCCCCTTCTCCTCCTGCCCCCAATCCCTCCCAGCATCAGAGTCTTTTCCAATGAATCAACTCTTCATATGAGGTGGCCAAAGTACTGGAGTTTCAGCTTTAGCATCATTCCTTCCAAAGAAATCCCAGGGCTGATCTTCAGCATGGAGTGGTTGGATCTTCATGGCAAATTGATGGGGAAACAATGGAAACAGTGACAGGCTTTATTTTCTTGGGCTCCAAAATCACTGCAGATGGTGACTGCAGCCATGAAATTAAAAGATGCTTGTTTACTGGAAGAAAAGCTATGACCAACCTAGACAGCATATTAAAAAGCGGACATTACTTTGCTGACAAAGGTCTATCTAGTCAAAGCTAAGGTTTTTCCTTTAGTCATGTATGGATGTGAGAGTTGGACTATAAAGAAAGCTGAGCATGGAACAGTTGATGCTTTTGAACTGTGGTGCTGGAGAAGACTCTTGAGAGTCCCTTGGACTGCAAGGAGATCCAACCAGTCCATCCTAAAGGAAATCAACCCTGGGTGTTCACTGGAAGGACTGATGCTAAAGCTGAAACTCCAGTACTTTGGCCACCTGATGCGAAGAACGGACTCATTGGAAAAGGCCCTGATGCTGGGAAAGATTGAAGGCAGGGGGAGAAGGGGATGACAAAGGATGAGATGGTTGGATGGCATCACCGACTCAATGGACATGAGTTTCAGCAAGCTCCAGGAGTTGGTGAGGAACAGGAAAGCCTGGCATGGTGCAGCCCATGGGGTCGCAAGGAGTAGGACACGACTGAGTAATTGAAGTGAACTGAGTGGTAATGAACTCCTTCAGCTATTCTTTACCTGGGAATGTCTTAGTTTCTCCCTCACTATTAAGGACAGCTTTGCAAGATATAGAATTCTTGATTAATAGATATGTTTTTTGTTTAAAGTCAACTGCCTTCTGACCATCAACATTTCTGATGAGAAATCTGACCATCTTACTCAGGATCCCTTATATGTGACAAGTCTTTGTCTCTTGCTTCTTGCAAAATTCTCTCTTTGCCATAGTAAAATAATTAGCATTCATTAAAAAAAATAATTTTTAAAAAAAGAAAAAAATTCTCTCTTTGGCTTTGACTTTTGACATTTGATTTTAATATGTCTCAGCATGGATCTGTTTGAGTTACCCTGCTTGGAGTTTGTTGAGTTTTGTGTCTCTCATAAGATTTGAGTGTTCACCCATTATTTCTTCAGATAGTCTCCCTGTCCCTTTCTCTCTCTTTTATCCTTCAAAGACTCCCATAGTGTGCATGTTCACCTGCTGGATGATATTCCTCATGTTCCATAGCCTCTGTCTCTCTTCAGTTTTTTTCCTTTGTGTTCCTCTGATCCATCATTGACATCGTCTTATCCTCAAATTGGCTATACCTGCTGAAATGTGTCTTTGAATCCCTCTGGTGATGTTTCATTTCAGTTGTTGTATTTTTCAGCTCTGACAAAAAAGGTTTTGGTTTCCTTTTAGATTTTCTAGCTCTTTATTGATATCGGTATTTTGTTGATACATAATTTCCTTGACGTTTTCCACAACTTCCTTTAGTTCTTTGATCATGAATACTGTTGTTTTAATGTCTTTCTCTAGCAGATCTGCTATCACTTTTTTTTTTCAGTGATAATGTCTATTGGTTTATTTTTCTGTTTTGAATGGGCCATACTATCCTATTTCTTTGTATGCCTTGCAATTTTTTTGTTGTTGAAAACTGGATATTTGAATGTAATATTGTGATCTCTCTGGAAATCAGATTCTCTCCCTGTCGCAGAGTTTCCTGTGTTTTGTTGTTGTTTTTAATTGCTGTAAGCTATGTCTGTCCCAAGAATCCGCCTGAGGTGTAAATTTGGGATCTTCTCAAGTCTTTTCTGAGCCTGTGCCTTCCCCTGGGCATACGCAGTGACTTTCTAGTCACCCTCATTTATGCAATTACCTTAGAACAGTCTAGTATTGGATGTCCAGCTCCTAAGAGGGGATGGAGAGGAAAATGAAAGAGAGAGGAAAGGTGCTGGTCTGTTAAATCCCCTGAAAGTCACTTTAGGCAGAGGGGGAGGGCATTGCAACAAAGGGAAGAGGTGGTATAAAAATGGCCACAGCCTCTTTGACTGTCCCCCTGTGACCAGAAGCAGCAATCAGCAGTCATAGCACACATTCACAATATTTGGAAGACAGGGTCATTGTTCATCCTGGCTCCTACAAGCTGTTCTAGGAATATGCACACAGCTATCTGCCGTAGTACTTGAGGGATGAGGTATGGGTGGCTGCCATTGTGCCCAGAGTTAAAATTGAACAAAATCAAATTTAAGGCAATTTTCTGTCCAAGTCTTCCCCTGGAAGTTGCAAGTCTTCAACAGACTCCAGAGATCCAAAATTGTTCCATCAGATAGGTAATGATGGTGTAACTATTGTCTCTATAAGAAGATAGACGTCTGGTGCTCTGCCATCTTCTGAGAATCCTCTCTGTAATAGGTGTTTTTTGAGGTGGAACTCAGATGGTAAAGCGTCTGCCCACAATGTGGGAGACCCGGATTCGGTTCCTGGGTTGGGAAGATCCCCTGGAGAAGGAAATGGCAATCCACTCCAGCACCCTTACCTGGAAAATCCCATGGACGGAGGAGCCTGATAGGCTACAGTCCATGGGGTCGCAAAGAGTCGGACACGACTGAGCGATTTCACTGTCACTTTCAAATGTGCAGTTAGCCATTTTAATATATGGGGAACACATGTACAACAGTGGTGGATTCAAGTCAATGTATGGCAAAACCAGTACAGTATTGTAAAGTACTTAGCCTCCAATTAAAATAAACAAATTTATATTATAAAAATTAAAAAATAAAAATAAGTAAAAATTTTAAAAAAGAAATTGAATGTAACATAAAAGCAAATAAAAGTAAATTTTTTAAAAAAAGCAAATGATAAAGCAATGCTCAGCATGATCTCCAGTTTGTAAATAAATATATATGCATAGAAAAAAAGATTACAAGGAAATATATGAGAATGTAAATGATGGTCATTGCTGAGTGGTAGCATTGCAGTTTTTTCTGTCTACATTTCTGTAATCTCCAAATAGCTTCTGTAACTTCTTAATAATCAGAAGGAGACAATCCTTGAAGAAAGAGCAAAGATCTCTTCCAACTGTGTATTCATCTCCCAGTGTATTCAATGACACTGTTCCACAGTTGATCTCAGAGGGGTTAGTAGCTTACCTGTACCCCATTTTCCCTCCTGTTTAATAAAACACAAAACTTTCTTACTTTCCAGGTAAATGTCAAAGAGCTTGATCCCAAATATGCTCATATCCAAGTCACTTATGTGAAGCCCTACTTTGATGATAAAGAACTCACAGAAAGAAAAACTGAGTTTGAAAGAAACCATAATATCAACAGGTTTGTTTTTGAGGCTCCTTATACATTGTCAGGCAAAAAGCAAGGCTGTATAGAGGAACAGTGCAAACGCCGTACAATCTTGACTAGTAAGTAGGACTTGGCATAACTTCTTTGTTTGACATGATCTTTTTTGATACATACAAGTAGCAGCTGGTCAGCAGGAAAATGTAATTGAAATTTTAATCATTTATTGTTCTGCTGTTCAGTCACTCACTTACACAAACATGCTATGTTATAAACCATTCCTTTCCCATATGTAAGTATGTAATTCATGCTTAGTCTGAGTCGTCTCAGAGAGAATTTCTCCTTCAGTCCTGAAGTAATAAGGCACCTATTTGGTCTCTAAGGGATTTTCCAGAGAAAATATGGGGAGAATTAAGCACAATAGATTTTTTTTTAATTTGGCTGATTTACTATCTTAAAAACTCATCTGTCAATCTTAATCTTTAATAGCTTCAAACTCGTTTCCATATGTGAAGAGGATTTCTATAAACTATGAACAGCAGATTCATTTAAAGACAATTGATGTTGCCACGGATAAAATAAAATAAAGCTGCAGAGCTTTGCTCTTCTGCTGACGTGGACATGATTCAGCTCCTACTTAAATTGCAGGGCTGTGTTTCAGTGCAGGTATGTTGGTTGCTAACCATGTATTAAACGTTTCTTGTTGTTCCTCTCACTTTCATAAGGGCACAGAACAAACACTAATTGTAATTGTCTTATACTCTGGGTGCAAAAATCTCTACATTATTTATTAATTTAATAAAGACATTATGTTCAGTTTCTGTAAATTTTTTGTTATGTCAGATAGCTTTAACATAAATCCCTCTGACTATAGCCAAGCCCTATATTTAGATAGGAGAAATTGTTAAGTAACTTGTTAGAGTATAATTTTGGCAGATGATTTGCTTTAGTTAATCTTTTTTAAGTAAATTTATAATAAGATAGTAAATATGTTTCTCAGGTATGGATCTTTAATATAGTATTCTTTTTAAAAAGAGAAATGCAAAAATGACTTTTTAATTACATTCTGACAACTCTCATTTTTCTCCTTTTGTAATTTAGGTAAATGCAGGTCCATTGGCATATGCAAGGGCTGTCTTAAATGACAGTCAAGATAGCAAGTATCCACCCAAAAAAGTAAATGAGTTGAAAGACATGTTTAGGTAAGTGCTTTGTAGTTTTCAGATCAGACCACTATTTTTTTTTACTCCATTGTCTTCTTAAGTGAAACCAAAATATTCACCAAATTATGTCCCTCTAAAAAATTATCGATTCCCTTTTATAAAGTTTAAGTTACCTTCTAATGGTATTTTAGGTAGTGAGGAAATGTGTGATCTCTTTCTTGCTGCCGAACTGTAACAATCTCCTAGTGACCCAAGGCATTAAATATGGCAACCACTTCATTGCTCTGGATATTGTGACACAAACAGAAGCCTACATTCATTACGTGATTTCCTCCTTTGCCTGATTGACCTCATGTCACAGCTTTTCCAGATCATTTAGGGTAGGAAGGGTTGGATAGGCTTACTTCTATCCTGTATCCTTAGTTCCACTTGGATTCTGCCAGACTAGGGCATACGATATCATCTCTGGTCTGAGAGTCCCTCTAAGGCAAGGCATGTTTGAATGATCACGCAGTAGAAAAAATCTGTTTTGTGTATAAAAGAGTTTACATTCAGAATAAGAGGGAGAGATGAGTAAAGCAGACTGAGTAGAAGGAGAACTTCCACTCATTTGCTCCCAACTTACTTCATTTATTTTTCCTATCTCTGTATTATCAGCTATTTCAGGTTACATAGTAACCAGTAGTCATTCATTCAATATTTATTAATGCCTGCTGCTGCTGCTAAGTTGCTTCAGTCATGTCTGACTCTGTGCAACCCCATAGATGGCAGCCCACCAGGCTCCCCCATCCCTGGGATTCTCTAGGCAGGAACACTGAAGTGAGTTGCCATTTCCTTCTCCAGTGCATGAAAGTGAAAAGTGAAAGTGAAGTCACTCAGCCGTGTTTGACTCTTAGTGACCCCGTGGACTTCAGCCCACCAGGCTCCTCCATCCAGGGGATTTTCCAGGCAAGAGCACTGGAGTGGGGTGCCATTGCCTTCTCCGTATTAATGCCTGGCATGTAAAAAAAGATTCTACTAGTTGCTATCATAGGGATACAGAACAAATGGTCAGTGAGGTACTTTGTCCCCTAAGTTTTGCATTCTAATTATGCACATTAAACATATACATATGAAATAATGGAAAGATATTTTTATGATAAGTCATCAACTCCCTGTCACCACTCTTACCAACCCAGGGCAGATACTTCATACCTATAACACCCAGCACTGTACTGGGTACATAGCCCCAAATTAGCTATTTTTGAATAAATGACATTATCTACAGATATAAATTATTGTGAGCACAAGCATAGCTGATACCATATCAAGTAAATGACTGAGCAGGTTGGCTTCCTAGAGGGTTAAATATTTTGAGCTAGGTTTTGAAAGAGATAAGAAACCAGAAGCAAAGATGGAAAAGAAAAGATATTTCAGATTAGGAGATGGCATTAACAAAACCACAGTGAGAAAATATGGGATTCTATTCTTCCTTCTAGGCAAACCATGGTTAAAGTAAATATTAAATGGTCAGTGAGACTTTTGCGTAATAAGTAACAAAAACTTTACCTTTGATCTTCATCTACAGGAAGTTCATCCAAGCATGCAGCATTGCACTGGAACTAAATGAGTGGTTAATGAAAGAGGATCAGATTGAATACCATGAAGAGCTCACGTCAAATTTCAGAGACATGGCGAAAGAATTGTCTGACATTATTCATGAACAGGCAAGTATTAGAGTGATTGAAAAGGAAAACATGATCTGGGTCCCTAAAGTGTTACTTAGCAAACCAATTAGTTTGAAATGGTGTTACAATGAAATCAAGTCTGTTATTTTAAAATTTGTTTGTATATTCTTTAACCATTAAATAATGTAATGAAAATTAGAGTTTTTAAAATTTATTTATTTTTTAATTTAAAGATAATTGCTTTACAGAATTTTGTTTATTTCTGTCAAACATCAAAATACGTCAGCCATGCTGCTGCTGCTGCTGCTGCTGCTAAGTCGCTTCAGTCCTGTCCGACTTTATGCGACCCCACAAACAGCAGCCCACCAGGCTCCCCTATCCCCAGGATTCTCCAGGCAAGAACACTGGAGTGGGTTGCCATTTCTTTCTCCAATGCATGAAAGTGAAAAGTGAAAGTGAAGTCGCTCAGTCGTGTCCAACTCTTAGCGACCCCATGGACTGCAGCCTACCAGGCTCCTCCATCCATGGGATTTTCCAGGCAAGAATACTGGAGTGGGGTGCCATCGCCTTCTCTGGAATCAACCATAGCTATACATATATTCTTCCCTGTTGAACCTCCCTCCGATCTCCCTCCCCATTCTGTCCCTCTAGGTTGATACAGAGCCCCTGTTTGAGTTTCTTGAGAGAGATATAGCAAATTTAGTTGGCTATCTATTTTACATGTGGTAATGTAAGTTTCCATGTTACTCTCTCCATACATCTCCCCTCTCCTCCCCTCTCCCCATGTCCATAAGTCTTTTCTTTATGTCTGTTTCTCCATTGCTGCCTTGCAAATAAATTCTTCAGTACCAACTTTTAGATTTGGTATATATGCATCAGTATACAATATTTAACTCTCTCTTTCTGACTGACTTCACTCTGTATAATAGGCTCTAGGTTCATCCACCTCATCAGAACTGACTCAAATATGTTCCTTTTTGGCTGTGTATATGTATGACAACTTCTTTATCCATTCATCTGTCAATGGACATCCAGGTTGCTTCCATGTTCTAGCTATTGTAAACAGTGCTGCAATGAACAGTGGGATACATGTGTCTTTTTCAATTTTGGTTTCCTCAGGGTATATGCCTAAGAGTGGGATTGCTGGGTAATATGGTGGTTTTATTCCTAGGTTTTTAAGGAACCTCCATACCATCTTCCAGAGTGGCTGTATCAATTTACATTGCCACCAACAGTGCAAGAGCATTCCCTTTTTTCCACACCCTCTCCAGCATTTATTGTTTGTAGACTTTTTGACAGTGGCCATTCTGACTGGAGTGAGATGATACTGCATTGTAGCTTTGATTTGCATTTCTCTAATAATGAGTGATGTTGAGCTCATTTTCATGTGTTTGTTAGCCATCTGTATGTCTTCTTTGGAGAAATGTCTGTTTAGGTCTTTTTGCCACCTTTTGATTGGGTTGTTTGATTTTCCTGGTATTGAGTTGTATGAGCTACTTGTATACTTTGGAAATTAATCCCTTGTCAGTTATTTCATTTCCTATTGTTTCCTCCCATTCTGAGGATTGTCTTTTCACCTTGCTTACAGTTTCCTTTGGTGTGATAAAGCTATTAAGTTTAATCAGGTCCCACTTGTTTACTTTTGTTTTAATTTCTGTTGCTCTAGGAGGTGGGTCATAGAGGATGTTGCTTTGATTTATGTCATTGAGTGTTCTGCCTATATTTTCCTCTAAAAGTTTTATAGTTTCTGGTCTTATATTTAGATCTTTACTCCATTTTGAGTTTATCTGTGTATGGTGTTAGGCAGTGTTCTAATTTCATTCTTTTACATGTAGCTGTCCAGTTTTCCCAGGACCATTTATTGAAGAGATTCTCTTTGCCCCATTGTATACTCTTGCCTCCTTTGTCAAAACTAAGGTACCCATAGGTGCGTGACTTTATCTCTGGGCTTTCTATCTTGTTCCATAGGTGAATATTTCTGTTTTTGTGCCAGTACCATACTATCTTGATGACTGTAGCTTTGTAGTATAATCTAAAATCAGGAAAGTCAATTCCTCCAGCTCTAATCTTCTTTCTCAAGACTGCTTTGGCTATTTGGGGTCTTTTGGGTCTTTTGTGTTTCCATATGAATTGTGAAATTTTTTGTTTTAGTTCTGTGAAAAATCCCATTGGTAATTGTGACAGGGATCACATTGAATCTGTAGATTGCATTTGGTAGTATAGTCATTTTCACAGTATTGATTACATTTTTTGAAGAGTTTTAATCATAAATGGGTGCTGGATTTTGTCAAATGATTTTTCTGCACCTATTGAGATTATCATGTGCTTTTTTATCTTTCAATTTGTTAATATGGTGTATCACATTGATTGATTTGTATATATTGATGAATCCTTGCATCCCTGGAATAAACTCAACTTGATCATGGTGTATGAGCTTTTTAATGTTTTGTTGAATTCTGTTTGCTAAAATTTTGTGAGGATATTTGCATCTATGTTCATCAGTGATATTGACCTGTAGTTTTCTTTTTTGTGTTGTCTGTATCTGGTTTTGGTATCAGGGTGATGGTGGTCTCATAGAATGTGTTTGGAAGTTTTTCTTCCTTTGCAGTTTTTGAAAGAGTTTTAGAAGGATAGCCATTAGCTCTTCTCTAAATGTTTGATAGAATTCTCCTGTGAAGCCATCTGGTCCTGGGCTCTTGTTTTTTGGGAGAAATTTGATCACAGCTTCAATTTCAGTGCTTGTAATTGGGTTGTTCATAATTTCTATTTATTCCTTATTCACTCTTTGAAGACTAAACTTTTCTAAGAATCTGTCCATTTCTTCCAGGTTATCCATTTTCTTGCTATATAATTGTTCATAATACTCTCTTATAATCCTTTGTATTTCTGCATTGTCTGTTGTAACCTCTCCTTTTTTATTTCTAACTTTGTTGATTTGATTCTTCTCTCTTTTTTTCTTGATGAGTCTGCCTAATGGTTTGTCCATTTTATCTTCTCAAAGAACCAGCTTTTCATTTTATTAATCTTTACTATTGTTTCTTTCATTTCTTTTTCATTTCATTTTTTTCATTTCTTTTTCAGATCTTGATGATTTGTTTCTTTCTACTAATCTTGGTTTTTTTGCTCTTTTTTTTACATTTTAGGTTTAAAGTTAGGTTGTCTGATGTTTTTCTTGTTTATTGAGATAGGATTGTATTACTATGAACTTACCTCTTAGAACTGCATTTGCTGCATCCCATAGGTTTTGAGTTGCCGTGTTTTCATTGTCACTTGTTTCTAGGAATTTTTTGATATCCCTTTTTATTTCTTCAGTAATCTGCTTGTTATTTTAAAATGTACTCTTTAATCTCCATGTGTTTGTACTTTTTAGATTTTTTTCATCATACTTGATATCTAGTCTTATAGCATTGTGGTTGGAAAAGATACTTGATATGATTTCAATTTTATTAAATTTACTGAGGCTTCATTTGTGACCAAAGATGTGGTCTATCCTGGAGAATGTTCCATGGGTACTTGAGAAGAAGGTGTATCCTTCTGCATGTGGCTGGAATGTCCTGAAGATGTCAATGAGATCCATCTCATCTAATGAATCATTTAAGACTTGTATTTCATTATTAATTTTCTGTTTTGATGATCTTTCCATTGGTGCGAGTGGGGTGTTAAAGTCTCCTACTTATTGTGTTACTGTCAATTTCTCCTTTTATGTCTGCTAGTGCTTGTCTTATGTATTGAGGTGCTCCTATGTTGGGTGCATAGATATTTACAATTGTTATGTCTTTCTCTTGGATTGATCCCTTGATCATTATGTAGAGTCCTTCCTTATCTCTTATAATATTCTTTATTTTAAGGTCTACTTTGTCTGATATGAGGATTGCTACCCCAGCTTTCTTTTGCTTTCCATTTGCATCGAATACAATTTTCCATGCTCTCACTTTCAGTCTATATGTGTCTTTAGGTCTGAAGTGGGTTTCTTGTAGACAGCATATACATGGGTCTTGTTTTTGTATCCATTTAGCCAGTCTGTGTCTTTTGGTTGGAGCAATTAATCGATTTGCACCTAAAGTAATTATTGATATATTCCTAATGCCATTGTCTTAATTGTTTGGGGTTTTTTTCTGTAGAACTTTTTCTTCTCTTGTATTTCCTGACTACAGAGTCCCTGTAACATTTCTTGTAAAGCTGGTTTGATGGTACTGAATTCTCTTAACTTTTGCTTGTTTGAAAAGTTTTTGATTTCTCCATCAAATTTGAATGAGATCCTTGCCAGGTAGAGTAATCTTGGTTGTAGATTTTTCCATTTCAGTTCTTTAAATATATCCTGCCAGTCTCTTCTGGCCTTCAGAGTTTCTGCTGAAAGATCAGCTGTTAAACATATGGGGTTTCCCTGTATGTTACTCCTTGCTTTTCCCTAGATGCTTTTAATATTCTTTCTTTGTGTTTAGTCTTTGTTAGTTTGATTAGTATGTGTCTTGGTGTGTTTCTCCTTGGGTTTATGCTTTATGGGACTCTACCACTCTTGGACTTGATTGACCATTTCCTTATCCATGTTGCGGAAATTATCAAGTATAATATCTTCAAAAATTTTCTTATACCCCTTCTTTTTCTCTTCTTCTTCTAGGGCCCCTATAATTCGAATATTGGTGTGTTTAATATTGTCACAGAGGTCTCTGAGACTATCCTCAGTTCGTTTCATTCTTTTTACTTTATTCTGCTTTTAGCAGTTGACCTAGAGCCAGACATCCTGGAATGTGAAGTCAAGTGGGCCTTAAAAAGCATCACTATGAACAAAGCTAGTGGAGGGGACAGAATTCCAGTTGAGCTATTCCAAATCCTGAAAGATGATGCTGTGAAAGTGCTGCACTCAATATGCCAACAAATTTGGAAAACTCAGCAGTGGCCACAGGACTGGAAAAGGTCAGTTTTCATTCCAATCCCAAAGAAAGGCAATGCCAAAGAATGCTCAAACTACCGCACAGTTGCACTCATCTCACACGCTAGTAAAGTAATGCTCAAAATTCTCCAAGCCAGGCTTCAGCAATATGTGAATCGTGAACTTCCTGATGTTCAAGCTGGTTTTAGAAAAGGCAGAGGAACCAGAGATCAAATTGCCAACATCCTCTGGATCATGGAAAAAGCAAGAGAGTTCCAGAAAAACATCTCTTTCTGCTTTATTGACTATGCCAAAGCCTTTGACTGTGTGGATCACAATAAACTGTGGAAAATTCTGAAAGAGATGGGAATACCAGACCACCTGATCTGCCTCTTGAGAAATCTGTATGCAGGTAAGGAAGCAACAGTTAGAACTGGACGTGGAACAACAGACTGGTTCCAAATAGGAAAAGGAGTTCATCAAGGCTGTATATTGTCACCCTGTTTATTTAACTTATATGCAGAGTACATCATGAGAAACGCTGGCCTGGAAGAAACACAAACTGGAATCAAGATTGCCGGGAGAAATATCAATAATCTCCGATATGCAGATGACACCACCCTTATGGCAAAAAGTCAAGAGGAACTCAAAAGCCTCTTGATGAAGGTGAAAGAGGAGAGTGAAAAAGTTGGCTTAAAACTTAACATTCAGAAAACGAAGATCATGGCATCTGGTCCCATCACTTCATGGGAAATAGATGGGGAAACAGTGGAAACAGTGTCAGACTTTATTTTTCTGGGCTCCAAAATCACTGCAGATGGTGACTGCAGCCATGAAATTAAAAGACTTTTACTCCTTGGAAGGAAAGTTATGACCAACCTAGATAGCATGTTCAAAAGCAGAGACATTACTTTGCCAACAAAGGTCCGTCTAGTCAAGGCTATGGTTTTTCCTTTGGTCATGTATGGCTGTGAGAGTTGGACTGTGAAGAAGGCTGAGCGCCGAAGAATTGATGCTTTTGAACTGTGGTGTTGGAGAAGACTCTTGAGAGTCCCTTGCACTGCAAGGAGATCCAACCGGTCCATTCTGAAGGAGATCAGCCCTGGGATTTCTTTGGAAGGAATGATGCTGAAGCTGAAACTCCAGTACTTTGGCCACCTCATGTGAAGAGTTGACTCATTGGAAAAGACTCTGATGCTGGGAGGGATTGGGGGCAGGAGGAGAAGGGGACAACAGAGGATGAGATGGCTGGATGGCATCACTGACTTGATGGACATGAGTCTCAGTGAACTCTGGGGAGTGGAGATGGGCAGGGAGGCCTGGTGTGCTGCAGTTCATGGGGTCGAAAGGAGTCGGACACAACTGAGTGACTGATCTGATCTGATCTGATCTGACACCATTTTATCTTCTAGCTCACTCATCCATTCTTCTGCTTCAGGTATTCTGCTATTGATTCCTTCTAGAGTATTTTTAATTTCAGTAATTGTATTGTTTGTCCCTGTATATTTATTCTTTAATTCTTCTAGGTCATTGTTAATTGATTCTTACATTTTCTCCATTCTGTTTTCAAGGTTTTGATCATCTTTACTATCATTATTCTGAATTCTTTTTCAGGTAGTTTGCCTATTTCTTCTTCATTTATTTGGACTTCTGTGTTTCTAGTTTGTTCCTTCATTTGTGTAGTATTTCTCTGCCTTTTCAATAATTTTTTAAACTTACTGTATTTGAGGTCTCCTTTTCCCAGGCTTCAAGGTTAAACTCTTTCTTCCTTTTTTTGCAACTCCTGGACTTGATTGACCATTTCCTTATCCATGTTGTGGAAATTATCAAGTATAATCTTTTCAAAAATTTTCTCCAATGTACACAGCTATAAGAAATATTGTGTTTTCTTTGGTGGGAGCTCTCAGTGTCCTTTTATATATCCCATAGACACAGAGTCTGCCTAGTTGATCGTGTGAATTTAATCTGCAGCTTGTACAGCTGGTGGGAAGGTTTTGGGTCTTCTTTCTTAGCTACACTGCCCCCGGGTTTCAATTGTGGTTTATTTCCACCTTTGCACATGGGTCGTCCACTTGGGTTTGTTCCTGAGGCTGCCCTGGAGGACTTGGGTCTGCCCCAGTGAGGGCCAGCTACGGAGGTGGTGCAATTGCTTGGGTCACAGGTTTCAGGCAGCACCAAGTACTCAGGATGGTTGGAGGCTAGGGCAGCAATAAACGCAGTGCTCTAGAAGGTTATGGCAACCAATATTGGCCAATACACTCCAATATTCTTGCCTGGAGAACCCCCCTGACAGAGAAGCCTGGCAGTCCACAGTCCACAGGGTCACAGAGTTGGACACAACCAAAGCAACCCCATGTGCATAGATGCAAGATTTTTTTTGCCTGTGGCAGCTCTGCCCCAGTGAGGGTTGAGCATGAAGGTGGCGCAGATGCCTTCAGGGATCATGGCAGCACCAAGTGTTCAGGGATACGGACTGCCTCTGCTGTAGGAGTTATTGCCCTATCAGAATCTTTTTTGAGCCTCTGGTAGCTGGCGATCAGAAGACCTCTTTGGCTAGTGTTTCTCTGTAGCTCCTCACATTTAGGCACTTAGCGATCTCCCTTGCCTGGGGTCCTTCACTGTTGTTCAGCATGTCAGGCACATAGAGAGGCCCCAGTAGGTAGGGGTCCTACTCTGTAGTTCAGCACATCAGTCACTTCGAGGAACACCCTGGATGGGGTCCTGCTCTGTAGTTCAGTGCAGTCAGGGGTTTGATGGGTCAGCCTCTCTATTGTTCAGCTGCCAGTGCTGGCATGTGGGGAGAGAGAGGCTATGGTGATGGCTCCAGCAGTATCGTCTTGCTTCCGTGGCTGCCTAGCTTTCCACCACAGGCACTTTCCACCACAATTTCCTCCCTCACATCTCCTAGGTCAGTCTTGCCACAGTCAACAGCAGCCATCACCCTGGAATTGCTCCACAATCCCAGCGCTCCAGCTTCCAGCTGCTGTGCCTTGCAGGGGACCTGCTTCCCTGTCCGGGGTATGTATGGCTGTGGCAAGGACTGTCTTATTCTCATTCCATTTAGGCTACCACAGATCAGCTGTTTCATTCTCAACCTTAAATGTTTCTCCTCTGACCCAGATGATTGCCCCAGTGTGGGGATTGGACCCCACCTTCGGTTTCAGCACCCACCGAGGGCAGGTCCAGCCCTAGTAACACTCCTGTTTTTCCCCCTAGTTCCTTTGTCCTACCGAGTGTTTGCATGCTTCTATATACTCTTTTCCAGTGGTCGGGTACTCCCGTCTGCTCTCAGCTGCTGTTCTGCAAGCACTTCTGTGTCTGAATGTGTAGTCCTGATGTATCCATGGAGAGAGATGCACTCCATGTCCACTCCTCTGCCACCTTGTTCTATACCGCAAATCAGATCTGAAGCAATTACTGGCAGTTGCTTCAGCAGTTGTTCATGTAGTAAACTATTTTGTTCTGTGCACCACTGTGCCATTAGAAGTGAGTAGCTGTGCAAGTCTAGTTAATCTACTGTGAGCATGGCTAAGAGTCTCTCAAGAAGGGTCCTAGAGAAGTGAAATGATTGGCTCAGCAGCCAGATCCCTAAATGAATATCCCTGTTTTAGCTGTAAGAAACTAGTTACAGTTGGCCCTCCATATTCGCAGCTTCCGCATCCAGGGATTCAACCTACTGAAGATAGAAAATATTTGAAAAAAATTTCCAGAAAGTTCCAAAAAAGCCAAACTTGAATTTCCTGCATGTAGGCAGCTATTTACATAACATTTACATTGTATTAGCTGTTATACATTATCTAGAGATGATTTTAAAGTACAGGAGAGGATATGCATAAGTTATATGCAAATAGTGTGTGATTTTATATAAGGAACTTGAGCATCTTCAGAGTTTAATATCCATGGGGGAAGGGGGACAGTGGCCCTGGAACTAATCATCTGGGGATACTGAGGGACAACTGTATGATCATTTAGGTGAGATCCTGAGTGAATCCCAAAATTCAGGAATTGTGTTAATACCCATACAGCCTGCAAAACTCTCATTTCATAATACCTAGCATTCTAATGTTTGACTGACTGTTAATGTCAGTTATAACTAGCTTAGTTATATAGTTCACAACCTGAAACATATAGAAGCAAAGATCTGCTCACCACTGACAGCCAAATTCTGTCATAATTAAGTAGTTAAGACTTTTATAGATCTACTTACCTTAAAACCAGAGTACTCCTGAATTATCCTGGTAAATGTCATTCCTATATTAGGCTCCTGAAATCTGTGTTTACAACTACTCTATACATGGATTGTCACTCAGCTATTTTAACGTCTTCACCACAGATGTAAAAGTCATGGCCTGATGGTCTGGTCCTCAGTGCCTGAGCCCTATTGAGCTTACATAATATCTCTTTGCTTTCCTTAAGAAGGAAAACAGCCAATAAGATCAATATTTGCTTCAGAAACTCTTCAGACTCTCAATTTTTTATGAAATTCAGACCCCTTAAAAGAAACAAGGATAACTACAGCCCTTTAGAGAACACATTCTTATTGCTGGTTCCAGAAAGGAGAACCTCCTCTGTCCTGGTATGAGCATTTCACTGCTTGCCTGAAGACACTCCCCTGCGTGAGACCATCACATGGAGGGTGTCCTTACAAATAGACTGACCATGGTTAGTGCCAAAGCACTGCAGTATAATGATGGGGAGGGGGAAAAGAAAGATTTCAAAGAAAACAGGAGCTAGTTGACTCCAAGCTCTACCTTTCTTGTGGTATCTAACTCCTGTTAGAAAGGACTTTGGGAAATTTGTTATAATTAGTCCAAAGTTGTACTGCATGACCAGGAGTCCAATTTTCTAACCATGGTCATCTTCTCAGTATGGAGAAGCCAGGCAGCCAGACTTTCATCATCCATCTTTCAATGAGATGAGTCATCCCAGTCTCCTGCTCTCCTATTCTCATGGCAGGGAATCTCACCAGCCTGAGGAGTCTGGACTCAGTGATCTGTTTCCTCTTTTTGTCATCTTGACTTCTGTTAACCCACTTAAGAGTGAGTGTAAACCATCCCAAGGCATATCTTTGCTGCTCAGTTTTCCGAGGTCCTTTTTTGTCTCCTTCCTAAAGCAGTCCAGTGATCAGGACTAGGCAGGCAGGGAATCATTCCACTTCCTTTATTGTCTGTGTCTCAGGTTCAGCCCCTGAGTACGGTGGGGATATGCCTCTCTTCACCCTCACCCTTCTGGGTTATGTTGAAGTGTTAGTCACTCAGTCATGTCCAACTCTTTGTGACCCCATGGACTGTAGCTCACCAGGCTCTTTTGTCTGTGGAATTCTCCAGGCAAGAATACTGGAGTGGGTTGCCATTTCCTTCTCCAGGGGATCTTCTGAACCCAGGGATCAAACTCGGGTCTCCTGCATTGTAGGTGAATTCTTTACCATCTGAGCCATCTGGGGAATACTTTAATCAAATAGACTACACAATTTGTTCCTAGAAACTGTCTAGTTTACAGGGTCTCTTCTCCATTGTCCATAGGAAAAAACAGCAAAACTCCTCCTTTACAAAAATATAAAACAATTATAGCATTTTAAGGCAATATATATTACAGTTGTAGAATTTGCATGCAACTGTATGACCTAGCCTTGAACTCTAAATTATTCAAATTGAAAGCAAATTATTCAATTTACTGCTATTATGATGATCAAGTTATTTAGAGCATTCTATATGGTTCTTTTTTCCTTGTGAAAAAACAAAATTCAACTGTGGTTGTTCACTTGCTCAGTCATGTCCAACTCTTTGCAACCCCATGGACTGCAACACACCAGGCTTCCCAGTCGTTCACCACCTCCTGGAGTTTGCTCAAACACATGCCCATTTATTCAGTGATGCTATCCAACCATTTCATCCTCTGTCATCCCCTTCTCCTCTTGCCTTCAATCTTTCCCAGCATCAGGGCTTTTTCCAGTGAGTCAGTTCTTTGCATCAGATGGCCAAATATTGGAGTTTCAGCTTCAGAATCAGTCCTTCCAATGAATATTCAGGACTGATTTCCTTTAGGATGGGCTGGTTGGATCTCCTTGCAGTCCGAGAGACTCTCAAGGGTCTTCTCCGACACCACAGTTTGAAAGTGTCCATTCTTGGGCACTTAGCCTTTTTTATGGTCCAACTCTGGAAAAACCATAGCTTTGACTATATGGACCTTTGTCAGCAAAGTAATGTCTCTGCTTTTTATTCAGAGTCAGGTGAGTCAGTTTTAAAGATTTTGGCTTTATTCAGTGATTCACAAGTCCAGCAGGATCCCATGTAGCAGACTGAAAGAAGCTCTGAAGAGCCATAGAAAATGGAAGCCTTTTACAGGTACAAGGAGTCAGGTCAAGGAAGTTATTCTAAAAGAGACCTGATTGTTTCCAGCAAGCTCACCTTCCTCTGGAGCACAGCAAGGGTCTGTCAGTTGGATTACCTCACTAGTGCTGACCAGGAAATTCCAAACTTGAAAGTAATATATGTACTTTTTTGACTAGTTAAGATTCAGTTCAGTTCAGTCTCTCAGTTGTGTCCGACTCTTTGCAACCCCATGAATCACATCACGCCAGGCCTCCCTGTCCATCACCAACTCCCGGAGTTCACTCAGACTCACGTCCATCAAGTCAGTGATGCCATCCAGCCATCTCATCCTCTGTTGTCCCCTTCTCCTCCTGCCCCCAATCCCTCCCAGCATCAGAGTCTTTTCCAATGAGTCAACTCTTCACATGAGGTGGCCAAAGTACTGGAGTTTCAGCTTCAGCATCATTCCTTCCAAAGAAATCCCAGGGCTGATCTCCTTCAGAATGGACTGGTTGGATCTCCTTGCAGTCCAAGGGACTCTCAAGAGTCTTCACCAACACCACAGTTCAAAAGCATCAATTCTTTGGTGCTCAGCTTTCTTCACAGTCCAACTCTCACAGCCATACATGACCAAAGGAAAAACCATAGCCTTGACTAGACGGACCTTTGTTGGCAAAGTAATGTCTCTGCTTTTGAATATGCTATGTAGGTTGGTCATAACTTTCCTTCCAAGGAGTAAGCGTCTTTTAATTTCATGGCTGCAGTCACCATCTGCAGTGATTTTGGAGCCCAAAAAAATAAAGTCTGACACTGTTTCCACTGTTTCCCCATCTATTTCCCATGAAGTGATGGGACCAGATGCCATGATCTTCATTTTCTGAATGTTGAGTTTTAAGCCAAGTTTTTCACTCTCCTCTTTCACCTTCATCAAGAGGCTTTTGAGTTCCTCTTGACTTTTTGCCATAAGGGTGGTGTCATCTGCATATCGGAGATTATTGATATTTCTCCCGGCAATCTGGATTCCAGTTTGTGCTTCTTCCAGCCTAGTGTTTCTCATGATGCCTGGAAAAGGCTAAAACTACAAGTAGGCCATATATTATAACTCAGGTGATGTGGGTTTAGCACAAGTGACTCCATTTTGGGCCTCTTCTCTCTCTCTCTCTTTTTAAAAATTTATTTGGCTGCACCACGTCTTAGCTGTGGCATGTGGGATCCAGCTCCCCGAGCAGGGGCTGATCCCACCACCCTACTGAGCATAGAGTCCCATCCTCTGGACCACCAGGGAAGTTCCTTGTCTCTTTTTTAACACCCCAAAATGTGGGTTTTATGAATCTGCTGTCATATTTCCCACCTGTCTTTCTCATTTAATTTCTATAAACCATGGCTATTATATTTAGTTCTAGAGACCACATTTTAGACCCTTGATATTATATATTATACATTATATGTTATGCATTCTTCTATCTTATATATTATATATAATATATTTATAGCTAACCAAGAAAATCTTGCTTTCTATTGGTTTATATTTATGAAAGCTGTCCGGTCATGATGTATCATATTTAGATGTACCTTAGTTTAGGCAAATGTTGAGTTTTTACTGAAGTTTTATAAATCAGTATTTCCAATTACAGTCCCATATAAAGTAACTATTTTTAGTCACAAAATTTGAGATTTGTTATTTCCCAAAGGTAAATATAATAATATAAAATAAGATAAAATATAGCTGTGCATTGAAATGTCAGTTATCTGTTTAGCTCCGTAAATGATGACTTGACAAAAAGATATGGCCTGGATATTCCTCGGCCCTTTTCAGTGTTATCTGTTACACTATATCAAAATATGAAGTCCTTTTATAACTTCTTCAAGCTTTTATAAGAGGAAAATCTTGTATTATGGACTTTATAATAAAGATGTGATTTGTAGCAACACAAATGATATGACCCATTACTGCCACCAGAAGCCATTTTCAGGCTTCCTACTGAAGTTTCAAAGCTAACTTGAGAACCTAGTCTTGAAAGCTCGAAAGCTAAGTTGGTATTGTTCAGTAAAGAGGTTGGTATGCTATTCTTTCATCTAATCCATGCATGAAATATCTGTTGCCTTTGATCACACAAAATGGATAATTTTTAAAATGTCTATACTATTATGAATATATATGGTTTATGCTTATAGGTTATAAAATTATTAATACATTTGTGAAGTTCTTCACTAAATTTTTTTTTGCATCAATGAGTTTACATAATTATGGTGTATATTTGGAAATATTGACTTATTTTCTCTTCACTAAAAATTATTTCCCAAGTCTCCAGGAAAGGGGCATGGGTATCTGCATATTGAACTTGAGAACCACTCTTAGAAGATGATCTATAAACTCATATCAAATAGTTCACTGTTGAGGCTCTTTTCTGACCGTCTATTAAAAAAAATTTTAAACATTTTATTACCTCTCACTTTCTTTTGAATTTTGCATTTTACAACCTTTTGTTTTTCTTAATGAGTAACCAGATCTTTTCTGCTTTTTTGATACGCTGCCTTTGTAATACAGCTTTGAAGACTTGAGTCAGTAATGTTTTTCTTTGCTCTTTCTGCTTTACATCATTTTAAATAGCTAAGTGTCAGTGATAAATTGGAATATGCCTGTGATTTCGTATACACATACCTTTTTTGGCCATGGCTATTTTGCTTAGTGATAAACATGCCATTTCTTTCGTTTTAGATAATACAAGAAGACCCAATGCATTCTCCCTGGATGAGCAACACATTACATGTATTTTGTGCAATTAGTGGTACATCGAGTGACCGAAGTTATGGTTCCCCAAGATACACTGCTGAAATATGAGGACATGCAGATGTCAAGTGACAACAAGACTGAACTTTCTCAGGAATATTTGGAGCTGTGCAAGTGTTAAAAATTTAAAGATTTGTTATACACAGAGTGTTTCTTCCTGACACCAAAACTTTCATGCTTTCATACAGGGTGCTTACATATTTGTAAATATTTAAGCAACTTGAAAGTGCCTGGAAAATTGCACCACTGTGCTTAGTTTGTACTTTTTAAGATAAATCAATATACTGAGAAGTAGAGTTCAAAAACTTTAATCCGATTTGCTTACTTGTTACTTAAAATATTAATGGCACTGTGTAAAATTGTATAATGGCACTCAAAAGGTAAAACTTCTTTGTAATTAAAAGTGAAGGAAATAATACTTTGAACTTCGTGTTTTTCTTGACAGAAAGCTAAATTCATTATTATACTAGACGTTGGAGAAAAAAACTGATAAATTTTTCACGAAACATGGATACTTCCAACTGAGGAGATAATTTGAAACCTTGCCTTCCAGTGGTCTAGACTGGGCTAAAGGAAACAAAAGCATTATGTAAACAAAGAAATTTTCACAAAGAAAGGACATATATAGAAATACCAGGCTTACCAGTCCTTCAAGTTTTGATCCAATGATGCTAGGTATTCCAGTCAGTGGTCTCTCTACATACGAGGCAAGGGATTCCTTTGGGGCCTGTGTTTGCCTAGCAAGCAGCCTTTGTTGCCTAAGTTTCATCAGCTGAGGCTGTCCATAAAGCTAAACACACATCTCTGAGATTTGCAGTTACTTCCAAGTTTTAGCAGCAGAATCTGAGGGTAGGGATTTTGTAATGATGACTTTCTTCAGTTTACAAGGTTAATAAGGATTTTGATAGAACTTGATGATCACAGCATTTCTTGGGTCAGTATCCATAACCACCACGTATTTAGCAGCTGCTGGCTAAGGATTGCATCTCTAACTATGAAGAAACCTCAGATTAACTAAATAATTCAGGAGAAACCAAGATATGAACTTGGTTTCACAAATGTGAACATTTTTACCTTGAACTATCCATAAAATTTTGGCTGCCTTTCATGTAAACATTAAGTCCTAGATTTATTTTTCATATGTAGTTTAGCCTATTTTATAGACAAAAAAGGAAAAAACAGACACTGAAATACAAGTGGATTGCATGGAGCTTTGGCTTTTTAAATACTCTGTGATTAAGTAAATCTTAGAGCTTATTATGCACCTGGCTTGGCCATTTTTCTTTACATGTCATTTTTAAGCTTTCAGGGGAACATTAAATTACTTATGAAAGGTTAATTTTGTATTTTAATAAGGAATTCAGAAATTCCAGAAGCAGTCTGTAATTCCTTAATATCTTGGAGTAATGTGAAGAGCTAGTTTCACCTTTAAAACTATTATATTTAGCACATATGTGTAAAAAATCATCACCCAGAGAGAGTGCTGCCTCCTGAGAATGAGGCATCTTAGGGAAACTTGAGTAATCTTTTGTCAATGACCAGTCTTTATCTTATCCCCCAGCATGGCATTGTGCCTTGTGGGTCATTTTAAAACGTATAACAAATGACCCCTGCCCTCAAGGAAGTTGCAGTCTAGTTGAGGAGGCAAGATAGACACAAAAATAAATAATACAAGAATTAACAATATAAGACAAGATAAGTTGTCTATGAGAACTGCCAAATGAATGACATTGTCCATAACTCATATCATATTCAAGGGATGAGAAGCTTCTGTGAGTTTTAATGTTCAGGGATGACTTCATGGAGAAAAGAAAGCCTTGAACAGGCTTTCAAAGATGAGAAGCTATTCTAGGCAGGAGGACTGTCACAAGCAAAGGTGCAGAAATAATCTGTAAAAGTTCAGGGGATGGTGAAGAGGCCAGTTTTGTTCAAGGGAGTAATGGATTCTGAATCTAGAAAGAAAATTCACACCTGAATTTTGGAAGGCCTCTAATACCAGGATAACAGCATTTGGAGTTTACTCAAGAAACAGAAGGAAACCAGTCCAGGTTTTTGAATGGAGATATTACTTGACTAAACATTACTTTTATGAATGTAATCTTTTATATTGCTGCCAGAAGCTTTTGAGTCCAAGAGAGATGGAAATATGGAAACCAGTTAAATAATTATTGTAGTAATCTAATTATGAGTCCATAAGCCCATAGATGTGAACAAGAATGGAGGAGAAAGGACAAGTGCAAGAGATACTATGTGGAAAAATTGGACATGATTCATTGATGGCCAAGGAGAAAAAAGGAAAAAGTAAAGATAATTTTGTGTCCTGTGGCCACAGGCCTCCAGGTCGTGGCACAATTTCCCTAGGTTTTTTTCACCAGCTTCCAAACTGAGGGCAGAAAGGTATATATAGAGAACAAGGTGGGTTAGACTAGAGAAAGCCAGCTAAGTATGCCTTGAAACACTGTGTATGTTAGGTATTACTGTTTATATAGTTTAAAGATTTCATGGCTGCTACACTGGGATGACCCAGATAGATGGGATGGGCAGGGAGGTGGGAGGAGGGTTCAGGGTGGGGAACACATGTAAGCCCATGGCTGATTCATATCAATGTATGGCAAAACCCACTACAATATTGTAAAATAATTAGCCTCCAACTAAAATAAATTAAAAAAATAAAGATTTCATGAAGTGATTTGGCCTCTACAGATGAATTCATATCAAAGAATACATTTCTGCTATACTGATTATTTTTTCAATTAAGCTTGACTCCAGGTTTCCCTGGAAACTGCTGTTTTGATAGTCTGAACAGCTTGTGAAATGTGAATAAAGTCACCATTAGTAGTATAATTTATCATGACAATGATAACCCATAGAAAAAGTGAGCAATTCCATGCAGATTTCCTGAGTAACCAATGCACCAATGGCATCATGTCCATAGATGTTATTGTTATTGTTACCATATTTATATGAATTGACTGAATATATAAATAGTGTAAGTATCTTCTTAGGGAAATTTCTAGGGAAATCTACTAGACCATTCAGGTATGATCTAAATCAAATCCCTTACAATTATACAGTGGAAGTGACAGACAGATTCAAGGGATTAGATCTGATAGACAGAGTGCCTGAAGAACTACAGACAGAGGTTTGTGACATTGTACAGGAAGCCATGGGCAGGACCATTCCCAAGAAAAAGAAATGCAAAAAGGCAAAATGGTCCTCTGAGGAGGCCTCACAAATAGCTGAGAAAAGAAGAGAAGCTAAAGGCAAAGGAGAAGCAGAAGCAGAAGATACTAAGGAGAGGTGGCAAGAATACACAGAAGAACTGTACAAGAAAGATCTTCATGACCCAGATAACCACAATGGTGTGATCACTCACCTACAGCCAGACATCTTGGAGTGCAAAGTCAAGTGGGCCTTAGGAAGCATCACTAAGAACAAAGCTAGTGGAGGTGATGGAATTCCAGTTGAGCTATTTCAAATCCTAAAAGATGATGCTGTGAAAGCGCTTCACTCAATCTGCCAGCAAATTTGGAAAACTCAGCAGTGGCCACAGGACTGGAAAAGGTCAGTTTTCATTCCAATCCCAAAGAAAGGCAATGCCAAAGAAAGTTCAAAGTACCGTACGATTGCACTCCTTTCACATGCTAGCAAAGTAATGATCAAAATTGTCCAAGCCAGGCTTCAACAGCATATGAACTGTGAACTTCCAGATGTTCATGCTACATTTAGAAAAGGCAGAGGAACCAGAGATCAAATTGCCAACATCTGTTGGATCATCAAAAAAGCAAGAGAGTTCCAGAAAAACATCTATTTCTGCTTTATTGACTATGCCAAAGCCTTTGACTGTGTGGATCACAATAAACTGTGGAACATTCTGAAAGAGGTGGGAATACCAGACCACCTGACCTGCCTCTGGAGAAACCTGTATGCAGGTCAGGAAGCAACAGTTAGAACTGGACATGGAACAACAGACTGGTTCCAAATAGGAAAAGGAGTACGTCAAGGCTGTATATTGTCACCCTGCTTATTTAACTTATATGCAGAATACATCATGAGAAATGCCAGACTGGATAGAGCGCAGTCTGGAATCAAGGTTGCTGGAAAACTATCAATAACCTCAGATAAGCAGATGTACCACCCTTTATGGCAGAAATCAAAGAGGAACTAAAGAGCCTCTTGATGAAAGTGAAAGAGGAGACTGAAAAAGTTGGCTTAAAAGTCAACATTCAGAAAACTAAGATCATGGCATCTGGTCCCATCACTTCATGGGAAATAGTTGGGGAAACAATAGAAACTGTGACAGATTTTATTTTCTTGGGCTCCAAAATCACTGCAGATGATGACTGCAGCCATGAAATGAAAAGATGCTTGCTCCTTGCAAGAAAAGCTATGACCAAGCTACACAGCATATTAAAAAGCAGAGACATTACTTTTCCATCAAAGGTCCATTTAGTCAAAGCTATGGTTTTTCCAGAAGTCATATATGGATGTGAGAGTTGAACTATAAAGAAAGCTGAGCACCAGAGAATTGATGCTTTTGAACTGTGGTGTTGGAGAAGACTCTTGAGAGTCCCTTGGACTGCAAGGAGATCCAACCAGTTAATCCTACAGGAAATCAGACCTGAATATTCATTGGAAAGACTGATTCTGAAGCTGAAACTCCAATAATTTGGCCATCTGATGTGAAGAACTGACTCATTGGAAAAGACCCTGATGCTGGGAAAGATTGAGGACAGGAGGAGAAGGAGATGACAGAGGATGACATGGTTGGATGGCATCACTAATCTGCTATGGACATGAGTTTGAGCAAACTCTGGGTGTTGGTGATGGACAGGGAATACTGGTGGGCTGTAATCCATGGGGTCGCAAAGAGTTGGACACAACTAAGCAACTGAACTGAACTGAAACATCTTTTTAAAAATGAAACAAAAAGCAGCAGTAGTAGCAATAGACTTGGAACCATGACCAACATATCGTAGAACTAGAGATGACTCACTGGTTAATTAACAAACTAAATAGGTCAGCATAATACAAACCCAAGCCTTTGATTATAAATACTAGTTTATCTGTAATGCAGAACCTGAGCAATGTATTGAAATCTTAGGAATTTCCTAACTCTTGAAACTCTTAATAAAGAGATACATATTTCAGGCTTCTCATACACAAACTGGTGGGCTACCTTCAGTCTTCTAATAACAGTACACTATGCTTCAGCTATCGAAACACAGGGAGAGGAGTAGAGTAAAAGACGATTAGGGGTGGGGAATGGGTTTGTATCACAGGACTATTCCCCTGTCCTGGGAAGTGGCCAGTAAGAGTGCTTTGTTCATCTTGTTCCACTGACAATGCTTTCTTTCTAGTCCCTAGCCACATAATGGTTCCTCTAAGAAAAGTGTATACGTATGTTTATCCAATTCTGGATTGACACTGCGACTAAATTCTTCAAAGATTGTGCCTCTATGTATGGCATCTTAAGACTTTTTCCAACATACTTTCTTGTCTTCTCTTTTCCTCTTAGTTAACCTGTAATTTGTACACCATACAACTCACGTATTTAAAATGGACAATTCAGTGGGTTTTAGTATATTCACAGTTGTGTGGCCATCGCCACAATTAATTTTAGAATATTTTCATCACTTCCAAAGAAAATTCCATACTCATAAGCAGTTACTCTCTGTTGCCCACCAACCAGCCCCCAGCCCCTGATAGTCAGTAATCAACTTTTCTGTATCTATAGATTAGTATTTTAGACATTTCATATAAGTGGAATCACATACTGTGTGACCTTTTGTGACTACCTTCCTTCATTTAGCATGTTTTCAAGGTCCATCCATGTTCTAACTTATATCAGAGTTTCACTCCTTTTTATGGCTGGGTAATAACTCCTTTTGTATGAATATGTCATATTTTATCTGTTCATCAGTTAATGAACATTTGGGTTATTTTTGTTTTCTGGTTATTTTTCATAATGTTGCTATGAACACTTGTGTAAAAGTTTTTCTATGGATATGTTTTCATTTGTCTTGGGCATATACCTAGGAGTTGAATTACTGGGTCATATGGTAACTATGTTTAACCATTTGAAGAACTGCCAGACTGTTTTCCACAGTAATTGCACTATGAAGAAGAGAGTGAAAAAGTTGGCTTAAAGCTCAACATTCAGAAAACGAAGATCATGGCATCTGGTCCCATCACTTCATGGCAAATAGACGGGGAAACAGTGGCTGACTTTATTTTTCTGGGCTCCAAAATCACTGCAGATGGTAACTGCAGCCATGAAATTAAAAGACACTTGCTCCTTGAAAGGAAAGTTATGACCAACTTAGACAGTATATTCAAAAGCAGAGACATCACTTTGCCAACAAAGGTCCATTTAGTCAAAGCTATGGTTTTTCCAGTAGTCATGTATGGATGTGAGAGTTGGACTATAAAGAAAGCTGAGCACCAAAGAATTGATGCTTTTGAACTGTGGCATTGGAGAATATCTTGAGAGTCCCTTGGACAGCAAGGAGATCCAACCAGTCCATCCTAAAGGAAATCAGTCCTGGGTGTTCATTGGAGGGACTGATGTTGAAGCTGAAATTTAAATACTTTGGGCCCCTCAGTTGAAGAGTTGACTCATTAGAAAAGACCCTGATGCTGGGAAAGATTGAGGGCAGGAGGAGAAGGGAACGACAGAGGATAAGATGGTTGGATGGCATCACTGACTCAATGGACATGGGTTTGGTGGACTCCGGGAGTTGCTGATGAACAGGGAGGCCTGGCGTGCTGTGGTTCATGGTGTCACAAAAGAGTCGGACACGACTGAGGGACTGAACTGAACTGAACAGTCCCAGCAGCGCTAAATAAGGATTCTAATTTCCCCATATTCTCAACAACACTTGTTATTATCTGCCTCTTTGATTATACCTTCCTAGTAGGTGTGAAGGGGTATCTTATTGGGGTTTTTGCTTGCGTTTCTCAAAAGGTTAATGAAGTTGAGCATTGTTTCATGTGTTTGTTGACCATTCTTATATGTTCTTTGGAAATACGTCTATTCAGATTCTTCACCCACTTTTAAACACTGATTTGCTTTTGATCGTTGAGTTGCAAAAATTCTTTATATGTTCTAGATGCAAGTTTCTTATCAGCTATATGATTTCCATATATTTCTGTGGTTGACTTTTTACTTTTGTAATGGTGTTCTTTGAAACAAAAGTTTTTAATTTTGATGTAGTCTAATTTCTCTATGTTTTCTTGTCGTTTGTGCTTTGATGTTGTACCTAAGACTACATTGCCCAATCCAAGGTCATGGAGATTTATACTTAATTTTCTTTGAGTTAAAAAAAAAATTTATTTTACTACTTACCCATACTTTATTTACAAATTGCAAGTCTTCTTATGGTACATAAAATGCTTTCTGTAGCTCATCTCAGCTTTGTTCACACTGAAGTGAGTTCTTTTCTATGCTCAATTGCTGCTGCTGCCACTGATTTGTTTTCTTTCAGAATCAAGATGGGCACTTTCATATATAATCTTATTTTTAATTCCTTCTCTGCAAGTCTTTCCTGGATTCTTAGCTTTGCGTAATTATACCTACAATGGAACCAGCATCCTAAAGTCGCCAAGATAAATCCTCCTATTCCAATGTCACATAATCTTCTATTTCTACCTTCCCATGCCCTGGGTCCTTAGGCTCCAGAGCAGCCACCGTAGGGACTATCAGCACCTCTGAGTTTTATACTTTAAACTCTTACTTTTAGGTCTTTGATTCATTACAAGCTGGATTTTGTTTATGGTTTGAGATAAGGGTTCAGATTCATTGTTTTGCATGTGGATATCCTGTTGTCTTTTTACCATTTGTTGAAAAGACTTATTTTCCCCCTTGAATTGCCTTGGTACTCTTTTCAAAAATCAATTGACCATAAATGCATGGTTTTATTCTGGGCTCTCAGTTCTATTCCATTGATCTATATGTCTGTCTTTATGCCAGGACTACGTTGTCTTGATTAATGTAGCTCTATAGTAAGTTTTAAAATTGGGAATCACAAGTCCTCCAGCTTCGTTCTTTTTCAAGACTGTTTTGGATATTCTGGTCCCTTGCATTTCCATTTGAATTTTAGATTCAGATTGTCAGTTTTTGCAAAAAAATATAGTTGAGATTTTGGTAGGATTTGCTTTGAATCCATAATTTAATTTGAGGAGTATTTCCACCTTAAGTATTGCCACCTTAAGTTTCAATTCAAGAACATAAGATGTTTTTCTGTTTACTTTGGTTTTCTTTAATTTCTTTCAACAGTATTTTGTGGTTTTCAGTGTAGAAGTATTTCACTTCCTTTGTTAAATGTATTCCTTGCTATTTTATTCTTTTTAATACTATTATAAAGGGAGTTTTTTTAAATTTCATTCTCCAGTTATTCTTTGCTAGTTTATAGAAATACAACTGACTTTGTATATTGGCCTTGTATCCTGAAAGCTTGCTGGATGCATTTATTAGCTTTAATAGTTTTTTTTTTTTTTTTACTGATTCTTTAGTGTTTTCTATATAATATTGTGTCATCTGGAAATACAGAGAATTTTACATCATCCTTTCCAATCTTGATTCTTTTCATTTCATATTCTCACTTGGCACTTGGCTAGGACTTCCAGTAGAATGTTAAATAGCAGTGGTAAGAGCAAGACATTCTTGTCTTATTACTCATCTTTGGGAGAAAGCTTTCAAACTTTCAGGTTAGGTGTACTTTTAGCCATGGGTTTTTCATAGATGCTTTTTATCAGGCTGAGGAAGTTCCCTGCAACATGCTTTGCATCTGTTTTCCGATTCAATCAATTCCCCCAGTAATCATATGATCCCTGTATGACGTATAGGGAAATAGATGACAAATGTACCCTATTAAGAAAGAGTACATTTCTTGATGTTAATATGACATGTACTCTATGCCATATAAGGAAATGGATGACAAATGGTTAAGAAATGTACTCAAGATACACATCAAATTAGAAATGAAATCAAAGCATCCTAATTCGGAGTCCAATGTGTTTTCAGCTCTTATATACTATTTCCTACAGTCTCCTGCTGCAGCTTTGTACAGAGACACACAAAAAGTTTCCTCTCTTCCACTTTTTTACAAAGAAGGTAAGCCCATTAAGGGTAGAGTCTCTTCTGATTTTTTGTCTCTGTTTCCCTGAAACATAAAAGCACCTGCCAAAGGATAAGTACTTGAACAGTCTCAAGAAAGCCAGTTTAAATAAGCAGATCCTTCTAGAGCTTTTAGTATGGGCAAGGCAGTGTGAACAGTACCCCAGCCCTCAAAGAGCTTGTGGTTGAGGACGATAAGACAAAGTCACATAAGGAGATATGAGAAGGTCTGATAATAGCAAATCAGTGGTCATGACAAGTGCTTGAATGGGCAGAGCTTTTTTAGATGTAGAACAAAAAAGGTTTCATGAAGGACGACAGCCTTGAAGGATGGGTAGGAACCAGCATGTGTGTGTTAAGGAAGGACCTCAGGCAGGGTAGTTAAAAACTTCATTTTAATTATTATATGAACACTGACCATTAGAACCAATCACTATAATAAGAGCCATGCAAAGGAAAAATAATAATAGATAAATAATAAATAAATAATAAAAATAATAATATGTTACCTGCGTATAAAAGCAGGTAACATTATCTTGTTCTTCTGACCCCCTTATCCTTTTGCCTTAGACTCAAACTCAGTAAAGCAGCTTTTTTTTCTGTCAGAACATTTGCACTCTAGTTGCTTCATCCCCATGTTAGAAAATTTTTGAAGCCAACCTCGGTCAAATTCTAACCAACAAGTCTTGTTCTTTGTGTATTGCAGCATTTTGTATTCTTTGTGTATTGCAGCATTTTGTAATAATCACTAATTCTGTAGATCACCTAGGGCTGAGAGTCTTACAGGCTCTGTACTTCTCATCTGGCATGCTGAGTGTGTGCCTCTGATAGGAAACCAAGGAAAGCTATCATATGAACTCTTGAGGGCTGTAATCTGGGAATTGTCGACCATCTGTCACAATTTTTTGATCTACCATTGTAAGCCAGCTATACGGACAATCAAGGCTGTATTCAGTGGGTAGATACACAGGTGTGTGCTAAGTCACTTCAGTGGTGTCCAACTCTGTGATCCCATGAACTGTAGCCTGCTAGGCTCCTCTGTCCATGGGATTCTCCAGGCAAGAATACTGGAGTGGATTGCCATCCCTTCCTTCAGGGGATCTTCCCAACCCAGGGATCCAACCCAAGTCTCTTGCATCTCCTGCATTGCAGGCAGATTCTTTTTTTCTTTTTTTTTTAAAGTTATTTTTTTTAACTTTACAATATTGTATTGGTTTTGCCATATATCAACATGAATCTTTACCTACTGAGCCACCTGGGATGCACAGCTAAGACATTGTAATCTAGTAGTTATTCCGAGGGTGGCCTTTCTCTCTCATTAACTGGACTGGGTATTCTGGATTCTGTATCCGTTTGAGAGATGTAAGTAATAGTGCCTAGCACTGTTATATCTGGATGTTTGATACTGAGAAGCAAAAGCAGAGCTAATGTAGATGTGGAGTTCTGTTCAGTGCAAAGCTGACCAGGTCCTATAGTGCTCATGCACTGAATTATTTCATAATTCTTCCTTGCCATAGTCAAGATTTGAGATGCTTCCAGAAGCAATGTAACATGGAGATAGTACTAGATCTTCCCTCCATAGCCCAAACTAAATCTAGATAGACAAACACCCAAAATGAAAGAGGTTGAGTGAAGGGAAAAGGCTGATCTGGCAGAATGATCCCTACCAGAACAAGTACAGTGAAAGTGAAAGGCTTCTGGGAGGAAACTAGGCTGCACTTGGTTCCACCGGAACCCCAAGTAGGCACCGGGTCAGCTGAATACAATTAAGGTCACATGCAAGAGAAATTATGTTCAAAGAGGTAATCTGGGGTATTTACACAGAATGTTTTGGTTTTGAAAATAAGATAATCCACCCCCCACCACCACCACATCCTCCTTTGTTACAGAAAGTGAAAGTCACTCAGTCATGTCCGACTCTTTGTGACCCAATGGACTGTAGCCCACCAGGCTCCTCTGTCCATAGGATTTTCAAGGCAAGAATACTGGAGTGGGTTGCCGTGCCCTCCTCCAGGGGACATTCCCTACCCAGGGATCAAACCAGGCTCTCCTGCACTGCAGGCAGATTCTTTACCTATCTGAGCCACCACGGAAGCCCACCGACAAAGCATACAAAGATGCTGGCTGATAGCAATCAATGCTGCCATACTGGCACACGCTGACTGCACAGGAACCCTGCCCTGTGTCTGTCTCCCTGAACGGTAGCCAGTTATTGATCGTTGTAGCTTCCACACACATCTGAGCATCAACCACCCGTCCCTTATGCCCCCAAACTCTTGGGCCTCTCTGCTTACCTCCTCTGGCTTCCTTCCACTATCAGAATTACACAGAAGTGGTTTTCGGTTTGCAATTGAACTGATATGAGTTACTCCCTCAGTATTTCCTCTGTAGAGAGTCTGTAAAGCCATAGCTTCCTTCTGTTGAATTTAATGTATGTTTCCCATTTGGATTTGTTCTGTCAACGTTCACAGATAACCAGCTCTCTTAAAAAAGATGAAAAACTTTTCGGTTTCCCCTCCCCATTTCCTACCCATTTCGAAATCCTGTAGGGGAAAATTTGCCCAACCAATCTTGTTTAAAGACATTTCATCCTCACTTTGGGTGATGGGACCTGGAGTGAGGTCTACACTCTCTGTGTCTAGAAGTCAAGTGCTGGCCCCTCCCTCCCAGTGCGTCCTAGGTCCTGTCCTCCTCTGCTCAGTCTCTTCTTCTCTCCAAGAGCTCCCCACCCCTCTGTGCTGTGTGCTCTCCTCACACTAGCTGCTCAGTGCTCGCTGTCTGGATGAATCAGTTCCCACAACCGTGACCCATAACTCCAGCTCATGTCACTGAAGGGCATTTCAGCAAGTTTCTGCAGCCACTGCAACTTGGGGGAAACTGACATTTAGTTAGTCAGGATCTGACAAGCCTGCAGTAGGGAAATGTCTTGAGATGGAACTGGCTATAGTTTCCCTCTCTTCACCCCAAATCTGAAATTTATCTCGCAGATGGATACCTCTCTACCCTCAGGCTCCCTCCCTGCCAGGTATTCTGCAGCACGGATTTCTTCCTTTGGATGGCTCTCAGCAAATCAGTCCCTGGCCCTGCTCTGCTTCCTCCTCCTGATCCGATGTTGGGACATCCCTAGGAAGTCAGCTACCTCACCATCCCACCCCCTCTTCCAGTAGGTAGCAGAGTGGGGTGTGTATCTTGCACTTCCTCTTTCCAGGAGGCCAACAGGCCACCACATCTTTGTAATTGTGACAAGATATACACACGCACCTCCATTGATTCAGGACTTTATTTTTTATGTCTTTCAGTAGATAGTCTTCTCCAGCTAATGCTTTTTTCCTTCAGGGCTAATATCTTAGAAGTCTTGGGTCTTATTAGAGGAATTAAACTGCTTTATAGTTGGCAGCGGTAATAGAACTGAAATTGTTTGTTCAAGTTAACAAGTTGGAGGTCGCTAGTAGTGAGAAAGACTTCACCAGGAAGTGGAAAGGACAGCTACAGGGATGGTGAGGCAGACCTTGAGCATCCTCAGATTCCTAAACATAGCCTGCCTGTAGACCAACTGCCAGGTTAGAAATGAGGGTCAGGCTGCCCGCTCCTGCTTGTGGTATGCAGGTATGTGTATATAGATCCTGACCTTCCCCACCATCACCTGCTGGCCAACCTCACACATGCTCACTTCTTTGGTTATTCCTTTGTTCCCTGGTCCCTTAGATCTTAGAAGAGTGGTTCTTAATTGGGATTGATCATTGGGCAGGATCAATGCCAAGACATTTGGCAATGACTGGAGACATTTTGGGAAGTGGGGTAGAGCACGGGGGTGCTGCTCAACACCCTACGGTGCACAGGCAGCCACCCACAACACAAATGTACCTGGCTCTAAGGTCAGGAGAGCGGAGTACCACTACCAGCTGCCTCAGTGAACTCCCTGAAAGCTGCTCCACCGGCTGGTTCGTCCTCAAGGACCCTTTTGCTGGCCATCCCATCAGTAAATTCACTGGGAGATCTCTTTCCTACTAGGGACTTTTTTACCCTCAACTGCAACTGTTACCCTCTTGTGTTCCTGTGTACCGGGCTTCCCAGGAGGCGGTAGTGGCAAAGAACCCGCCTGCCAATGCAGGAGACATAAGGGTCGCGGCTTCCATTCCTGGGTCGGGAAGATCCCCTAGAAGAGGGCGTGGCAACCCACTCCAGTTTTCTTGCCTGTAGAACCCCGTGGACAGAGGAGCCTGGCAGGCTACAGTCCATAGGGTCACAAAGAGTGAGACACAACGGAAGTGACTTAGCACGTGCACACACACGTACCCGCATACCACAAGCGGGAGCGGGCCTCCTGACCCTCATTTCTAACCTGGCACTTGGTCTACAGGTGGGCTCTGCATACACGAGCTCATTTTATACTCACTGCAACTTTGTGAGGCAATTACTAATATCACCCACCACCTTATGACTGGGGAAGCTGAGGCACAGTGAAGCTAGATAAGTTGTTTGAGAGCACACAGTAAGTAGTGAGCTAGAATCTGAACCCAGGGAATCTAGTGTAGAAATTCACACTCTGAACCACCACATGGAGATGAATCAAGGAAAAAAGAGGACAGATGCAGGAGAATAAAATGATGAGGAAGGAAGGAAGGAGGAGGAAAGCTTCCGTTCCCTGACATCGGAAGGCAGTTGCTGGACGGTACCCAGCCTCCTTTTCCAGGCCCGTGGATCACCGACTTCTGTCTCTGTTCCCAAAGCTTCCTAAGTACATCGGACTTAGGCAAGAGTTCAAATCAATGAAATAAATGGTGTCCAGAGGAATCAACGTTTACTTTCATTACAATTTTTTTATTGGAGTACAGTTGCTTTATAATGTTTTGTCAATTTCTGGTGTACAGCAAAGTGGATCAGCTCTATGTATACATATATCCCTTCTTTTTTGGATTTCCTTCCCATTTAGGTCATCACAGAGCACTGAGTAGAGTTCCCTGTGCTATACAGTAGGTTCTCATTAGTTATACATAGTCATGTATACGTGTCAATCCCAATGTTCCAAATTTATCCCTCCTCAACACCAGTTTCCCCCTAGTAACCAGAAATCTGTTTTCTATATCTGTGACTCTATTTCTTTTTTTTTCACACTTTTTAAAATATAAATTTGTTTATTTTAATTGGAGGCTAATTACTTTACAATATTGTATTGGTTTTACCATACATCAACATGAATCTGCCACGGGTGTACACGTGTTCCCCATCCTGAACCTTCCTCTCTCCCCTTACCATCCCTCAGGGTCATCCCAGTGCACCAGCCCCAAGCATCCTGTATCATGCATTGAACCTGTACTGGCAATTCATTTCATATATGGTATTATACATGTTTCAATGACATTTTCCTAAATCATCCCACCCTCTCCCTCTCCCACGTTGGCCAAAGACTGTTCTATACATCTGTGTCTCTTTTGCTATGTGACCCTATTTCTGTTTTGCAAATGAATTCATTTGTACCATTTTTGTTTTTGATTTCACATATAAGCAGTATCATATGATGTTTGTCTTCCTTATATCACTCAATATGACAATCTCTAGGTCCCTTCATGTTCCTGCAAATAGCATTATTTTCTTCTTTTTTATAGCTGAGTAATGGCAACCCACTCCAGTATTCTTGCCTGGAGAATCCCATGGGCGGAGGAGCCTAGTGTGCTACAGTCCACGGGGTCGCAAAGAGTTGGACACGACTGAGCGACTTCAGTTTCACTTTCACTAACATTCTACTGTTATTTCTATATAGTAAATAAAGCAATGGTTTTCCGAAGGAATCTGAATTCAGGAATAAAAAAATGCTACATTTTGGCTTTGCTTTTCACCTCTCTGCCAAAGCACAACCTAGGACAACAAAATCAAAAGATCCACTTATGTCCTCCCTCACCACACAGCTGTAATTTCAACAAGTGTGTGCATGTGTGCTTGCCAAGTATCATCAGTCGTGTCCGATACTTTGCGACCCCATGGACTGTAGCCCACCAGGCTCCTCTGTCCATGGGATTCTCCAGGCAAGAATACTGGAGTAGGTTGCCCTGCCCTCCTCCAGGAACTGAACCTGTGTCTCTTGTGTCTCCTGCATTGCAGGTGAATTCTTTACCCACTGAGCCATCTGGGAAGCCCTATTTAAACAACAACAGGCCTTAAGAGCCTAGGAAGATTGGAGACTAAACTGAAGATCATTCCAATTCTCAAGTAAATTCTCAAAAGTCCTCTCACCTTCACCTGCACCTTGCCACATCTTTAGGGTTCCAAAAGAAATGAGAGCTTTATGGCTAAAGCAAACACTGGCCCTGAGAACAAACCTGGAACTCTCAGCTCCTTACCCAGAGTGGCAAGAAGACTACGGGGTTTGGCGTGTTGACTTTGGTAGGTAGAACCAGAAGGGTGTCAATATTCCATGGCTTGGTGTCCAGCTCCAGCCTCTCTCCTATGTTCTAGAGCCTATACCCAGCTGCTTGCTGGGCTTCTCCCCTTGGGGACCCATGGGTACTTGAGGATCACCATGCCCGTACCTGACCTCCTGCTCTTCCCTGAACACCTGCTCCTCTTCCTGTGTTCCCCGTCTCAGTGATGACAATATCTCCCTTCCAGTTACCCAGGCCAGGAACCCACTAGTCACCTAGGTCAGCATACATTTTCCATAAAACCCAAATGGGAAATATATGAGGCTTGGCCAGCCATACGGTCTCTGTTGCAACTAGTCAGCCCTGCCATTGCAGAATGAAAGCAGTCATTAGACAGCATGTAGCAAGTGGGTGGGGCTGTGTTCCAATGAGTCTTCAGTTAGGTGCACTAAAACATTTTCACATAATTTTCATAGGTTCCAAAATGATAGATTCCTTTTGATTTTTTCCCAGCTATTTAAAAATGTAAAATCCATTCTTAGGTCATGGGTCATACAGAAATAAATGGGCCGGGTTTCGTTGGTCTAGAATCCTCACGCTCCTTCCTTCTCACATCTAATCAGACAAGTCCTACAGAACTCACTTCCTGAACACGTCTTGGATCTGTCCCACTTCTTCATCCATACATACACCACGTGAGATCTTTGTCCATATCTACACCACTTGTCCACATGGCTTCCTGACATGGACAGTTAAACAAAATTGAAGACTGCAAAGAAAGATCCTCTATGACTATGGTAAAGCAGAAGTACATGTCCCTCCCAGGTTAAGCTCCTCAGAGTGTGAAGGATAAGCTAAAGAAGAGTTTGCTTCTTCCTACATCTGGCACTGCAGAAAAAATCTGTTCATGACTGCCAGTGTTTCATGAGGTGGCCTGGGAGGAGAGGGGAAACGATGCTCTGTAATCTAGTCCATGTGAAAGGGACTATGAATCAGAGAATGGGAGAGAGCTCCTGAGTACATGCTGGCTCCGTCTAACCTCAGGGACTGCCTGGCCAAGGTCAGGCCCTTACCTCCAGTGATCTCCAGAGTGAGACACTCAGATCTGCTTCGGTTAGGGGCCATGACATCTTCAGGAGGCTAGAACTCAGCTAATCTGCCCAAGAGAGCTGAGGCATTGCTTCTCAGTTTCTAGTCCTCTGTCCTGTCTACACTTTCAGTGCAGCATTGTAGAGCAGCAGCATGCTTCCCTGGAAAGGGGACCAGTGGCCAAACATCCCTGGAGTTCACCCTGTCTGTAGGATGACAGTCACGTAGTCCTGGTGGGAGCAAGAGACGTTAGGCAAATCACTCTCTGATGTCATGCCTCCCATGTAAAGAAAGGGGAAAGCCAATTCCATTTCGATTTTATTCATTTGCTGGAATTTAAGAAGCATTTCAGATTTTTTAAAATATTATGGAAGTGTGACTGATCTCCAATATTGTGTTAATTTCTGTGTATAGTAAAGTGATTCAGTGTACACACACACATATATTTTTTCATATTCTTTTCCACACAGTTTATCATGGGATGCTGAAAATGGCTTTTTGTGCTATGTATAGGGCCTTGTTGTGTATTCATGCTATATATAATAGTTTGCATCTGCTAATCCCAAACTCCCAATACTTCCCTCCCCCACCCCACTTCCTCATGGCAACTGGAAATCTGTAAGAAATATTTTCGATTTCTGATTGTTTCTTTTTTCTATGTTGCCAAGGATAGGATGATTAGAAGTAACTACATGTCTTTTAAAATGACCTTTTCCTTTCTGTAAAAGTGAACTACCACAGCAAACTGCTCCTTGAATAACACAAAACTCTGTTCCAAAACAAACACCTAGAAATGTTGTATAAAATGCAACAACACACAGATACTTCACACTGTGTCCCCTCTCCTCAAACCTCCAGTTTCTCCTCTACCATGTCACTCTCAGCAAATGATCTTTCTTCTGATTTCACTCAAAAAATAGGACTCAGAAGAGGATGTCCCGATCTTCCCTATTGCCAACTCTCCCAAACTCTATGCTGCCTTTCCTCCTGATCTCCCCTCATCTCATGACCACATATATGCTGATGACTCCCACAGGCATATCTCCAACCCAAATATCTCTGAACTTGCAAATTCTATGCCCAACTGTATCATGTCTCCCCTTGCATATCTCATATTTAACCAGGTCTCTTGATTTCCATCCCCCAAGCCTGCTTGTTTCCCAGAATTCCTCATCTGTGTAAATGACATCACCACTCAATGTTTGCTCAGGCCAGAAACCAAGACTTGGTTCTATCACCTCTCTCTGTCTCACACAACTTGTCTTGATCCTTCAGCATATACTTTTGGCTGAACCTTCACAATATACCTGTAATTTTACCCTTTCTTGTCACCCCCATTGTGCTGTCCTGTGCCAAGTCACTTCAGTCATGCCTGACTCTTTGCGACCCAATAGCCTGTAGCCAGCCAGGCTCCTCTGTCTGGGATTCCTCAAGCAAGAATACTGGAGTGGGTTGCTGTGCCCTCCTCCAGGGGATCTTACTGACCCAGGGATCGAACCTGGGTCTCCTGAGTCTCCTGCACTGCAGGCAGACTCTTTACCACTGAGCCACTGGGGAAGCCACCTCCATTACTACCATCCTAAGCTGGGTGACTTTCCTCTCCTGCCTGGCCAGCCACAGTAGTCTCCTCACCTATCTCCCCCCATCCACCGTTTCCTACCTTAGAGTCTATTCTCACCTCTACAGCTGAAGTGGGCTTCATAAAACTTAAGACAAGGACGTCCCTGGTGGTCCAGTGGTTCAGAGTCCATTCTTCTGCTGCAGGGGCACAGGTTTGATCCCTGGTTGGGAAAATAAGATCCCACACGCAGCATGGTGAGGTCAAATACACAAATGAAACGTCAGTCAGACTGTGGCATGCCCCTCTGTTCAAGCCCTCCAGTGGATCTCTTCTCACTCCAATAAAAGCAAAAGCCTGCTACGCTCTGGCTGATCTGGTGCTTGGGATCTTTGGTGTGCCCCCGATCTCTTTCTCTCTCTCCACTTTCCCACCATGCTCCAGCGACACACACCCTATTGTTTTTCCTTGAACATTCAGTGTCCACTTCCACCTCAGGGCACTTGGTCTTACTTCTGCTCAAATGCTCTCACCCAAATGTTGGTAAGCACTCGCTCCGCTCCCAGGTCCTCATCCCCTTAGTAAACATGCTTTACTTTCCCCATCCCAATTCATACCCTCTGACATTACGGTATTGCATTTTCTGGTTTGCTTGTGGTCTGCCTCCCTCAATTACAATGTAAGCTTCATGCAGGCAGGGCTTTTGTCTTCTTCACTGGTGTAAGTCCTGCTCTGAAAACAGTTCCTGGCTTCATAGTACATGCTCAATAAATAATTATTGAATGACTGTCTGAAAGGCACAGTTGAGAGTACAAGAAAATAAGGTACCAGAAAGGATGAGAGAACTAAAAACTAGACTAGTATATGGGCAACTTGTCATCTAAAGACTTGAGATCTGATCTCTGTGACCAAGACTGTTAGCCCCCAATATACATTCTCCTGTGTATCTAAAACCAAACTCCTAACTTTCAGTGGGACAGTCACCCGGAATAAAGACGACCATGACTAAGTTCTGACCAATGGGATATTAAAGAAAATGTCATTGGGAAGTGACTGAGAATCTTCTTAAAAGATAGCTGCCATGTCCCTTTTTCTTGATCTCTTGCTCTTTTCTGCTGGCTGGGATGTAAACGTGAAAGCTAGGGCCTTCTTGGACTATGAAGTGACCTGAGATACAGAGGCCACATAGACTGGAACAACAAGAGACGAAGAGCTTGGGTGCCTGAAGACATGGTGAAGATAAACACTCTATGCCAGCGTGGGCTGCCTTTCTCTGGACTGGTATATGAGACAGTTTTGCTCCTATCAATGTCTCTATTATTTTGGAGTATCAGGTTCAGCTCTCAGCTGAGCCTAATACTAATCAGTTCAATGTACAAACAGAGAGAGGAGCCAAGGCTTTGAGATCAAGACCCTCATATTTAATCATGGGCCATTAATTCGTTATTCCCTCAGTGAAATGGAAAATTAGGGAAAACCATGTGTCCACTGGCAGAGGAGACTAAATGAAAGATTGCCTACCTAGGCCTGGGTTCTGTCCAGAAAAACAGAGTTCCCTTGGGAATTCATAACCACTAACAGGGAAGAATACTGGAGTGAACTGCTATTTCCTTCTCCAAGGGATCTTCCTGATCCAGGGATCAGATCTGCATCTCATGTCTCCTACATTGGCAGGTGGATTCTTTACCACTGTCACCACCTGGGAAGCCCCACTAATAGGGAAGGACTTTTTAAAATAAGATATAAAAAGCACAACCCACAGGGTGAAATGATAAATCTGAGTATATTGAATTAAAAAACAATTCTGAAGGACAAAAGACACCATAAATGAAGTTAAAGACATGCCCAAGAATACATAAGAAGCAAAGCAATAGTGCAAGAAAATATAAAGAATCCCATAAATCACTAAGAAAGAGGCAATGTAGTAGAACACTGGGGAAAAGACCTGAAGAGGTACCTTACAGAAAACTTTTCTTGACCAACAAACAAATGAAAAGGTGCCCAACCCATATTGATTATCATACTGATTATGGATATGGTCATTAAAATAGTAACTCACCCTTACTCAGACCCTACTATGTGCCAGGCAAACTTCTATGTGCTTTCCATAAGATATCATTTCACATCCATCAAACTGGCAAAACTTTTAAAAGCACAACACATATCAACTTTTGGCAAGGATGTAAAGCAATGGAAACTTCCTGGCACTGCTGGTGAGAATAGAAGTACTTTACAGAGCAATTTGGCAATATCTGGTCAAGTTGAAGATGCAAATATCTCTTTTATTTATTTATTTTTTTTCGGTTTGTATACTTTTTTTAAAATTTTATTTTATTTTTAAACTTTACATAATTGTATTAGTTTTGCCAAATATCAAAATGAATCCGCCACAGGTATACATGTGTTCCCCATCCTGAACCCTCCTCCCTCCTCCCTCCCCATACCATCCCTCTGGGTCGTCCCAGTGCACTAGCCCCAAGCATCCAGTATCGTGTGTCGAACCTGGACTGGCAGCTCGTTTCTTACATGATATTTTACATGTTTCAATGCCATTCTCCCAAATCTTCCCACCCTCTCCCTCTCCCACAGAGTCCATAAGACTGTTCTATACATCAGTGTCTCTTTTGCTGTCTCGTACACCGGGTTATTGTTACCATCTTTCTAAATTCCATTTTTATGCGTTAGTATACTGTATTGGTGTTTTTCTTTCTGGTTTACTTCACTCTGTATAATAGGCTCCAGTTTCATCCATCTCATTAGAACTGATTCAAATGTATTCTTTTTAATGGCTGAGTAATACTCCATTGTGTATATGTACCACAGCTTTCTTATCCATTCATCTGCTGATGGACATCTAGGTTGCTTCCATGTCCTGGCTATTATAAACAGTGCTGCGATGAACATTGGGGTACACGTGTCTCTTTCCCTTCTGGTTTCCTCAGTGTGTATGCCCAGCAGTGGGATTGCTGGATCATAAGGCAGTTCTATTTCCAGTTTTTTAAGGAATCTCCACACTGTTCTCCATAGTGGCTGTACTAGTTTGCAGATGGACATTTAGAGAAATGTATACATATACCCAAGAATTTTCAGAGGAACCCCATTTGTAATAGGGAAAATTGGAAAGGATATAAATGTTCTCCATCAAAAGAAAGGATAAATAAACATAGACCTTCTGGAATTCTCTACAACAGCGAAAATGAACTAGAGCTACATGTAGCAACATGAAGGAGTCTCAGAAAGTGCTAAATGAAAATGGTGTTTCAGAATGACACATGTACAGATTACCATTTGTACATAATTTTTTTAACTTTTTATTTTGTATTGGGGTATAGTCAGTGAACAATGTTGTGACAGTTCCAGGTGAACAGCAAAGGGACTCGGCCATATGTATACAAACTTCCCCCACCTGCCTCCAGCATCTAAGCTGCCACGTAACACTGATCAGAGTTCTATGTGCTATATAGTAGGTTCTTGTTGGTTATTCTTTCTAAATATAGCAGTGTGTACATGCCCATTCCAAACTCCCTAACTATCCCTTCCAACCACAAGTTTGTTCTCTGTGTATATAGTTTCAAATTATGCAAAAACCCTGTATTATTTATGAATACCCTCACTCTGGTAGTAGTATAAAAATACTCAAGATAAGGGCACTTCTAGGGAGAGGTGGTGTCTGAGAGACTGAGAAAGGTGCATACAGGGTGTCCACTCTGTAATGTTTTAAATCTTAAGAAAGGAAACCCAGGTACACAAGGCTTAGGGTTACAGTTTATTTTTACCTATGTTTTAAAGTGAACTTTTATTTACTGTTGCTTTTATTTATTTAAAAGCTCCAGGTATACTTTTTATTATATTTCAAAAATTTTTTGAATTTATTTCTTGGGCTGAGCCTGGTCTTCATTGCGGCACAAGGGATCTTTTCCTATCTTTTCTTTTAAGCTGTGCAATGTAGGATCCTCAGCTGTGGCATGTGGGATTTTTTAGTTGTAGCATTCGAACTTTTAGTTGGGGCATGTGGGATCTAATTCCCTGACCAGGGATCGAACCCTGAATCCCTGCACTGGAAGCACAGAGTCCTTGTCACTGGACGACCAGAGAAGTTCCTAGGGTTGCAGTTTAACAAAGCTAAGTAACGGGTATATGTGTGCTCAGCATGTTCAGTTCAGTTCAGTTCAGTTGCTCAGTGCTGTCTGACATTTTGCGACCCCATGGACTGTAGCATGCCAGGCCTCCCTGTCCATCACCAAGTCCCGGAGCTTACTCAAACTCATGTCCATTGAGTCAGTGATGCCATCCAAACAGCTCATCCTCTCTCATCCCCTTCTCGTCTCGCCTTCAATCTTTCCCACCATCAGGGTCTTTTCCAATGAGTCTGTTCTTCCCATCAGGTGGGCAAAGTACTGGAGTTTCAGCTTCAGCATCAGTCCTTCCAATGAACATTCAGGATTGATTTCCTTTAGAATGGACTGGTTGGATATCCTTGCAGTCCAAGGGGCTCTCAAGAGTCTTCTCCAACACCACAGTTCAAAGGCATCAACTCTTCAGCACTCAGCTTTCTTTACAGTACAACTCTCACATCCACACACGACCACTGGAAAAACCATAGCCTTGACTAAACAGACCTTTGTTGGCAAAGTAATGTCTCTGCTTTTTAATATGCTGTCTAGGTTGGTCATAACTTTTCTTCCAAGGAGTAAGCGTCTTTTTATTTCATGGCTGCAGTCAGCATCTGCAGTGATTTTGGAGTCCCAAAAATAAAGTCTACCACTGTTTCCGCTGTTTCTTCATCTATTTGCCATGAAGTGATGGGACCAGATGCCATGATCTTTTTTCGGAATGTTGAGCTTTAAGACAACTTTTTCACTCTTCTCTTTCACTTTCATCAAGAGGCTCTTTAGTTCTTCTTCACTTTCTGCCATAAGGGCTCAGCATGTTAGTCTCTATATATATCTGTGGACTTGAAATATTAACAATAAAATATATAAAGAAATAAAAGTAATACAGTCATTTTGAGAAAAAAAATTAGAAAATGGCTTAAAAATGACATAATTGCATCATCCAAAATGTTACCATTTTAATCTAAGTTTTTTCTTTGAATTCTAATATTTATTGAGCCTGTACTTCATGCTCAGTCAGGATTCGGGACATTGTAGATGCCTTGAACCAATACAACTATGACATCCTGAATGACACCTGCCTTATGTGTTGCCAAAACCTCCAGCATAGGGTTTCAGCTCTGTTAAGAAGTATCTCTAATGTAGGTTTAAAGCTTTTCACTGCACAAATATTCAATATTCATCAAAGAGGTCACCCACAGTTTTCTGGAAATGATGGTAACTGATACTTTCTTTGAGTGTTTACTATGTGCGAGGATCTGTTCTGAGCACTTTATCGGTATTAGCACATCTAATCATCACAACAACTCTCTGAAGTAGTGCCATTATTATCATAATCATCCCTATTTTCAACAGGAGGACGCTGAGGCACAGACAAGTTAAGTAACTTGCACAAGGTCACACAGTTGGTAAATGATGGAGCCAAGATTCAGACCAGACAGTCTGGCTCCAGAGCCCTTGCTCTTAACCACTGTGAAATCTTATTTTCAGTATCGCTAATTTTACAATAATAATGCTTTCAGTTTGTTGTGTGTGGCAAATGGACATGAGTCAATAATTGACCTCCGATGTGGCACTGCCTTAATTTCATTTCGTGTGTGAATGGCTTGTCTCCTTAATCAGAGAGAAAGCTTCTGAAAGGCAGACACCATGTTTTAAGAAAATATTTTTTGTAGATCACTATGTCATTCAATAGCATTTTTTGCCCACAGAAAATTTGCAATAAATATTTACTGAATGATTAAAGGGAAATACAAGAAAAATCCATGAACCTTTCCACAAAGAGGCATAAAAGGTTAATTTCTTAGGTCAATCAGTAAAGATATTCCTCAAGAGACTTTTCTATGAGTTTGGTTTTTCATTAATCTTTTTCTTAACAAAAGCTTTATTGAGATATAAAGTGAATTTAATGATTTTCAGTATTGCCATTGAGTTGTATGATCATCACCACAATCAACTTAAAACCTTATCATCACTCTGCCTCAAAAAACCCTGTGTCCATTAACACCACTTTGCAGCCTTTCCTCTTTTCTTCCCACATCTCCTCCCAGCCCTAGGCAAGCACTAAACTAGTTTCTGTCTCTAAGTACTTGCATCTTCCAGACATCTTTCAATATGTGTTTTGTGTGTGTGTGTGTGTGACTAACTTGATGAAGGAGCCTGGTAGGCTGCAGTCCATGGGGTCACTAAGAGTCGGACATGACTGAGCGACTTCACTTTCACTTTTCACTTTCATGCATTGGAGAAGGAAATGGCAACCCACTCCAGTGTTCTTGCCTGGAGTATCCCAGGGACAGGGGAGCCTGGTGGGCTGCCGTCTATGGGGTCGCACAGAGTCGGACAAGACTGAAGCAACTTAGCAGCAGCATGATACTCTGATGGTGGATCTATCAAGCTCTCCTTATAATTCTGTTCATTTTTGCTTTACAAAGATGTATTTTTGAAGCTATTTCATCAGAGACATGCAAATCTAGAACTGTTATAGCTTCATAGTGAACCATCGAGGGCTTCCCCAATAGCTTAGTGATAAAGAATCTGCCTGCCAATACAGCAGATACGGGTTCGACCCCAGGGTTGGGAAGATCCCCTGGAGGAGGGCATGGCAACTCACTCCACTATTCTTCTCTGGAGAATCCCATGGACAGAGGAGCCTGGTGAGCTACAGTCCAAAGGGTCACAAACAACTGGATATGACTGATGGATTGAGCACTTAGAAAACTGAGTTATTAATCACTAAGAAGTAGGTTTCACTAATCTGTGAATGTTATTGGCCTCAGGTTCTGTTTTGACTAATATTAGTCTCACTTCATAAGCTTTCTTTTGGTTAGTAGTGTGTACCTTGTACCTTTCCACACATCCTTACTCGCCTGTCTCTGCTATGTTTTAGATATGCTCTTGGAAACAGCATAGAGTGCAAATCTCTTTGTTTTCTATCCTATAGGCAATCATTGTCTTTTAACTGTAGAGTTTAGTTCTAGTATGTTTCAGCTTATTTCTACCATCTGGTTTTGTGCTTTCTGTTTGTCCCATTTTTCCTGTTTCTTTTTATCACCTCCTCTTTCGATTTCTTTTAAATGTGTGTGTGTGGCTGGGGGGCTCTTCATTGCAAGAGCATGTTTTATTTTTTGTAAAATATACATACCACAGGGTTTGTTGTCGGTATTGAATGAGATGAACAAACTCACATGAAATGCTTATCCAGTGCCTAACACACGGTAAGCACTCCTAACTGGGAACTATTACCGGAAGTTCTAGTACTCTTTCATCTTTAGCGTTCCCTTGTATCTTGCGGTTCCGCTTCTGTTGTTCCCCTTTCTGCTGACAATATCCCATTTGTTTTCAGTCCCTTTTCTTTCATTTCTCCTTTATGCCATTTGATTTCCTGTTTGCGCTCAGCCCTCCATCCCCAAGGCAGCTCGGTGGTGAAGCCCTTCGGGGAGGAGTCTGTGTGCTGCGGCTCTGTGGCGCAGTAGGTGCGGGAGAAGACAGTGGCACCTTGACTGAATCCCATTCCACAAGGTGATGGCGGTCCCCCCCAACACGGGGCTTCATTTGCGTGTCATTCTAGGCTGGCCACGGTGAAAGTGAATCAGCTGCGATTATCAGTTTCTGTGAAATGGGTCTAACGCTGCAGAACCCACCAGCTAGGAAACAGTTTAATTCCTTGTGTCTCTTCCTAGAGAGGATGGCCGGATCCTGGCTGTCTGCTCTCAAGAAGTTGTCCCGCTGTGAGAGTGTGGGGGTCACCATACTAGGAATGTGTGTATGGACTAAGCAGAGCCTGGAAAGAGGAACCATTTGTAGGCAAACACATTGTGGTCAGAAGGAAACTTTGTCATTGTTGTGACAGAACCACAGCTAAATTTAGCAGCTACGTACTTTGTGTGTGTGCAGTGCACATGTGTGATGCCTGGAGAAAGTAACACTTTATGTTTCCAAAAGCAAAATCTCCCCAGACCAAAAAGGAAAACTTCTTCTTACCTCAAATAAATGGTATTTGATTGCCATGACGATTCCTCACCCCACTTACTTCATATCTTCGCTTTTTCTGTGTCCTGGGTAGCATGACATTCTTTCAAAAGACATTATATCACTAGAGGAACACTGGAACTTGGTGGAGTTTTGGGTGTTTTTCTGTTCTCTGGTGCTTTCTGTGCTTGGATTGAAATAAACTGAGGTGTTGAACATCTGTATTTTGAATGGGCTTCACACAAATCTAAGACTTTAATCTCTTTTTAAAATTAATTAATTTCTTTTAGTTGGATGATAATTACAATACTGTGATGGGTTTTGCCACACATCAACATGAATCAGAACCCCCTTACCACCTCCCTCCCCACCCTATCCCTCTGGGTTGTCCCCGAGCACCGGCTTTGGGTGCCCTGCTTCATGCATGGAACTTGTACTGGTCATCTATTTTACATATGGTAATGTACATGTTTCAATACCATTCTCTCAAATAATCCCATAATCTTTTGATGGCAATTTTGTATATACTTTTATTCTTCACAGTAAACAGTAAATAGATGCTCTCCGTATTTTTTGACCTTTGTTCCAAAAGTCCAGTATCAACTTACAATGTGAATGAGATGCTATACATCCCTGTTAGCATGTACAGTAACAAAAGGCCTCTCTGGGATTCACAAGTTCTAAAAATACAAACTATATATAATGTATTATAACTGTCTTCACCAAAGTGAATGCTTCTGCCAGTGTGGAAAATAGGAGCAGTTTAATGTCTTGAAATCCACAGAAAAGATGTGGAGAAGAAGGTGAGATAAACATATGCTGGAGGGGACTTCCCTGGTGGTCCAGTGGTTAAGAATCTTCCTTCCAATGCAGGGAACATGGTTTCCATCCCTGGTCAGGGAACCAAGATCCTATGTGCCCTTAGGCAACTAAACCTGCATGTTGCAATGAAGACCCAGTGCAGCCAAAAACAATAAAACCCCAAAATATATGCCGGAGACCTGGTGCAGAGTGAAACACACCTAGAGACGTGAGACAGTCTTAGGAAAAAGCAGGAAAAGGAATAGAGGAGAGAGAGGGAGGAAATCGGAGAGTGGGTATTAGAATTTTTTTTTTTTTAGGTGCATCAAGTTTTAGTTGCTCACTTGGGATCTTTGACCATTATTGTGACATGCATTTTTTTTTACAAATTTCATTTTAGTTGCAGCATGAAGGATCTAGTTCCCTGACCCAGGATCGAACCCAGAGCCCCTGTATTGGGAACATGGAATCTTAACCACTGAACCACCAGGGAAGTCCTGGGCCTTCCAGTTGTAGTAGTCAGGTAAGAATTTGATTTGAAGTGACACTGAGCTGGTTTCACTTCCCCTAATACGTTCTAGGCCTGTGGCTCTCAAATTTTTTGATCTCAGGACAACTTTAAACTCTTAAAACTTTTGGGAATCGCAATTCAACTTTGTTTCCCTGTCTCCCACAGGTGTTCATCCCAAGGGCGCTCCTTCCTTAACATCCTGCACTCTGAACTTCCTCAGAGTTCACTTCCTGGGAAGATTAACCTATGACAAGTGTCCAGCCCAGGAACTTCCATATTCATGCAATTTACTTTCCACAGTAAGGGATATACTTGACTTCAAATAAGTAAATTTAATAATATGTGTGAGGATTATTTGTTTTGTAAACAAATTTTTTTTTTAATATCATAAGGTAGTTCTTGGATAATATAGCTAAGGAAAATATGGCATAATCATTAGGGAAATGCAAATCAGAATGACAATGAGGTACCACTTCCCACTCATCAGAATGACTATTATTTTAAAAAGAAGGGAAAAGAACAAGTTTTGATGAGGATCTAGAGAAGTTGGAATGCTGGGTCACTGCTGGTAGGAATATAAAATGATGACGCTACTGTGGAAAACTGGCTACTGTGAAAAGTCTGGCAGTTCCTCCAAAAGTTGAACAGGGCTTTCATATGATCCATGCATTCTACTTCTAGATATGTATCTAAAAGAATTGAAAGCAGTGACTTTAACAGGCATTTGTACATCCATGTTCATACCAGCATTTTTCACAACAGCTGAAACGTGGATGCAGCCTAAACATCCCTTGATGGATGGATGATCAAAATGTAGTGGAATATTATTCATTCTTAAAAAGGAAGGAAATTCTGACAATGCTAAAACAATGATGAACACTGAAGACTTTATGCTAAATGAAATAAGCCAGTAACGAATGGACAAATAGTGTATTATTCCTCTTGTCTCAGTTATCTAGAAGAGTTAGATTCATAGAAACAGAAAGAACAGTGGTGATTGCCAGAGGCTGGAGGGGAGGGAAGAGTGGAGAGCTACTACTTAATTCACACAGCATTTCAGATTGGGATGATGAAAAAGTTCTGGAGATGGATATTAGTGATGGGTGCACAGCAATGTGAATATTCTTAATGTCACTGAATTGTACACTTAAAATGGAAAAAATTTGTGTTATGAATATTTTACTACCAAATAATTTCTTAAAACTAAGTATAAATATGTCTGGAATCTTGCAATACATTAGTAAGTTGGTTGCATAAAATAGTTAATGAGGCATTCCTTTTTATTACCAAATAATAGTTCATTGTAGGGATATTCATTGAAGGACTGATGCTGAAACTGAAGCTCCAATACTTTGACCACCTCACGTGAAGAGCCAACTAATTGGAAAAGACCCTGTTCCTGGGAAAGATTGAGGGCAGAAGGAGAAGGGGACGAGAGAGGATGAGATGGTTGGATGGCATCACCGACTCAATAGACGTGAGTTTGAGCAAACTCCTGGAGACTGTGAAGTACAGGGAAGCCTGGCATGCTGCAATCCACGGGGTTGCAAAGAGTCGGACACTACTGAGCAACTGAACAACAACAACCACCTTAAAAATATTAAGCTAAGTGAGAGAAGTTGCTGCTAAGTTGCTTCAGTCGTGCCCGACTCTGTGCAACCCCATAGACGGCAGCCCACCAGGCTCCCCCGTCCCTGGGATTCTCCAGGCAAGAACACTGGAGTGGGTTGCCATTTCGTTCTCCAATCAGAGTATCATAGTGGGAGATTTTACCATGTCTCAGTGACTGGCAGGTTCATTAAGAAAAGAAAAAACTCAGCAAGTACATGGATTTGACCAACACAACCCACAGACTTGATACAATGTAAACACACAGAACACTGGGCTCCATAATTGGAGAATTGTTCCTCAAACACTCATGGAACATTTACAAATATCAGCTATGCATTGTGTCATAAAGCAAACTTAATCAAATCTGCAAGGCTTGGTACCATCCTGGGAAGTGAGGATGCAGAGGAGTTAAGTGCTGGCCTTGGCTTCTATGACTTAGAAGTGGGGAGGCTGGTCCAGAGAGCCCAAGGCCACGGCCCAGCACCAGGAATGTGACCCACAACGTGGTCTAGCTGAGGTCATGCTTCTTTAAGTAGCAGAGAGTCAGAAAGAGCAATCCAGGTAAGGAGCTGTGGGCGATATGGTGTCATTTCGTTGGGGAACTGAATCAAGATAGGTGTTGCTGCTCCCCCGCCCTCCCTCAAGCCTAGTGTTTTCCAAGTGAATAGTGAGACTTCCCTTCCTTGCTTGCTGAAGCAAATGTCCAACAGCCTGATAAGCAAAGTGACCTCTAAGTTCAATTCAGTTCAGTCGCTCTGACTCTTTGCAACCGCATGGACTGCAGCATGCCAGGCTTCCCTGTCCATCACCAACTCCTGGAGCCTAGCTAACTCATGTCCATTGAATCGGTGATGCCATCTAACCATCTCATCCTCTCTCGTCCCCTTCTCCTCCCACCTTCAATTATTCCCAGCATCAGGGTCTTTTCAAGAGTCAGTTCTTCACCTCAGGTGGCCAAAGCATTGGAGTTTCAGATGCAAATCAGGCCTTACAATGAATATTCAGGACTGATTTCTTTTAGGTTGGACTGTTTGGATCTCCTTGCAGACCAAGGGACTCTCAAGAGTCTTCTCCAACACCACAGTTCAAAGGCATCAATTCTTTGGCACCCAGCTTTCTTTATAGTCCAGTTCTCACACCCATACATGACTACTGGAAAAACCGAAGCTTTGACTAGAAGGACCTTTGTTGGCAAAGCAATGTCTCTGCTTTTTAATATGCTGTCTAGGTTGGTCATAACTTTTCTTCCAAGGAGCTTTTCTTCTTTTAATTTCATGGCTGCAGTCACCATCTGCAGTCATTTTGGAGCCCAAGAAAAGAAAGTCTGTCACTGTTTCCATTGTTTCCTCATCTATTTGCCAAGAAGTGATGGGACTGGATTCCATGATCTTTGTTTTCTGAATGCTGACTTTTAAGCCAACTTTTTCACTCTGCTCTTTCACTTTCATCCAGAGGCTGTTTAGTTCTTCGTTTTCTGATAAAAGGGTGGTGTCATCTGCATATCTGAGGTTATTGATATTTCTCCTGGCAATCTTGATTCCAGCTTGTGTTTCATCCAGTCCAGCATTTCTCATGAGGTACTCTGCATATAAGTTAAATAAGCAGGGTGAAAATATACAGCTTTGAGGTGCTCCTTTCCCGATTTGGAGCCAGTAGGTTGTTCCATGTCCAGTTCTAACTGTTGCTTCTTGACCTGCATACAGATTTCTCAGGAGGCAGGTCAGGTGGTCTGATATTCCCATCTCTTGAAGAATTTTCCACAGTTTGTTGTGATCCACACAATCAAGACTTTGGCACAGTCAATAAAACATAAGTAGATGTTTTTTCTGGCACTCTGTCCCTTTTTTGATGATCCAAGGGATGTTTGCAATTTGACCTCTGGTTCCTCTCCCTTGTCTAAATCCAGCTTGATCATCTGGAAGTTCACGGTTCACGTAGTGTGAAAGCCTGGCTTGGAGAATTTTGACCATTACTTTGCTAGCCTGTGAGATGAATGCAATCCTGTGGTAATTTGAGAATTCTTTGGCGTTGCCTTTCTTTGGGACTGAAATGAAAGCGGACCTTTTCCAGTGCTGTGGACCTTTTCCATTTTGCTGGCATATTGAGTGCAGCACTTTCACAGCATCATCTTTTAGGATTTGAAATAGTTCAACTGGAATTCCATCACCTCCACTAGCTTTGTTCATTGTGATGCTTCCCAAGGCTCACTTGACTTCGCATTCCAGGATGTGGCTCTAGGTGAGTGATCACACCATCTCAATTATCTGGGTCATGAAGATCTTTTTCATATAGTTTTTCTATGTATTCTTGCCACCTAATATCTTTTGCTTCTGTTAGGTCCATACCATTTCTTTGCTTTATTGTGCTCATCTTTGCATGAAATGTTCCCTTGCTATCTCTAATTTTCTTGAAGAGATCTCTAGTCTTTCCCATTCTATTGTTTTCCTCTCTTTCTTTGCACTGATCACTGAGGAAGGCTTTCTTATCTCTCCTTGCTATTCTTTGGAACTCTGCATTCAAATGGGTATATCCTTCCTTTTCTCCTTTGCCTTTTCCTTCTGTTCTTTGGAAGTGCAAATTAGCACACTGATGCCCAGAGCGGTGTCACAGCTATGCAAAGATCCTCCTCCTCAGAGAAACACCTTGGATAGAGGGGATGGAGAAGAGGCAGGAGGGACTGCAGATTTGGTGTTCAGATGTAAATCATAACACATTCTAGACAAACAATGGAGGCTTTTCAGGGCCAGAAGCTGCAGGAAACTAACATGCAAATGATGTATTTGCATCTTTAAAGTGAAGAGTCCTGGGTCCTGAGGCACCAGCACAGATGGGGCTGTTGAAGACCTGATGGTGTGTACAGACTGGCCCTGCCTGGGTCAGGGAAGGGGAAGGACCTGAATAGGGCTTTCCTCCAGGGTGGAGAGTGTAGTGAGAAGGTGGCAGGGGTCCTGGCTGAGACCTGGGCTAGTGGCCCCAATGACAGCACCCCAATCTGAGGCCAAAGGACAAGCCCTGGACTAACAATGAGGCACAGCTGCTACTGCTGCTAAGTCGCTTCAGTCGTGTCTGACTCTGTGCGACCCAATAGATGGCAGCCCACCAGGCTCCCCTGTCCCTGGGATTCTCCAGGCAAGAACACTGGAGTGGGTTGTCATTTCCTTCTCCAATGTATGAAAGTGAAAAGTGAAAGTGAAGTCGTTCAGTCGTGTCCAACTCCTAGCGACCCCATGGACTGCAGCCTACCAGGCTCCTCTGTCCATGGGATTTTCCAGGCAAGAGTACTGGAGTGGGTTGCCACTGCCTTCTCCAAACAATGAGGCACAGAATCCCTGAAAAAAAGAAGAGAAAAGCTAAGAGAAAAATAGCTAAGAAAAGAAGAGAAGCTAAAGGCAAAGGAGAAAAGGAAAGATTTACCCATTTGAAAGCAGAGTTCCAAAGAATAGCAAGGAGAGATAAGAAAGCCTTCCTCAGTGATAAATGCAAAGAAATAGAGGAAAACAATAGAATGAGAAAGACTAGAGGTCTCTTCAAGAAAATTAGAGATACTAAGGACACATTTCATTTAAACATGGGCACAATAAAGGCCAGAAATGCCATGGACCTAACAGAAGCAGAAAATATTGAGAAGAGGTGGCAACAATACACAGAAGAACTACACAAAAAAGATCTTCATGACCCAGATAACCATGATGGTCTGATCACTCACCTGGAGCCAGACATCCTGGATTGCAAAGTCAAGTGGGCCATGGGAAGCATCACAATGAACAAAGCTAGTGGAGGTGATGAAATTCCAGTTGAGCTATTTCAAATCCTAAAAGATGATGCTGTGAAAGTGCTGCACTCAATATGCCAGCAAATTTGGACAACTCAGCAGTGGCCACAGGACTGGAAAAGGTCCGCTTTCGTTTCAGTCCCAAAGAAAGGCAATGTCAAAGAACGCTCAAAATACCACAGGATTACATTCATCTCACACGCTAGCAAAGTAATGGTCAAAATTCTCCAAGGCAGGCTTTCACGGTATATGAACTGTGAACTTCCAGATGTTCAAGCTGGATTTAAAAAAGGCAGAGGAACTAGAGATCAAGTTACCAACATCTACTGGATCTACAAAAATCAAGAGAATTCCAGAAGAACGTCTACTTCTGCTTTATTGATTATGCCAAAGTCTTTGGCTGTATAGATCACAACAAACTGTAGAAAATTCTTCAAGAGATGGGAATACCAGACCACCTGACATGCCTTTTGAGAACTGTGTATTCAGGTCAAGAAGCAACAGTTAGAACCAGACATGGAACAATAGATTGGTTGCAAATTGGGAAAATAGTATATCAAGGCTATATATTGTCAACCTGCTTATTTAACTTATATGCAGAGTACATCATGAGAAATGCTGGACTAGATGAAGCACAAGCTTGAATCAAGATTGCCAGGAGAAATATGAATAACCTCAGATATGCAGATGACACCACCCTTATGGCAGAAAACGAAGACCTAAACAGCCTCTTGATGAAAGTGAAAGACGAGCGTGAAAAAGCTGGATTAAAACTCAACATTCAAAAAACGAAGATCATGGCATCCAGTCCCATCACTTCATGGCATATAGATGATGAAACAATGGAAACAGTGAGAAAGTTTATTTTTGGGGGTCCAAAATGACTGCAGATATTGACAACCACCATGAAATTAAAAGAAGCTTGCTCCTTGGATGAAAAGCTTTTGAAATCTTTTACCTCAGATTGGGAGTTGAACCCACATGGCTGGGACTTGAACCCAGCCAAAACTGTGCTTGGAATTGAACCCATGTGGCTGTGGCTCAAACCCAGTGAAAACCCTCCTTGGGACTTGAACCCATGTGGCTGGGGCTCAAACCCAGCCAAACCCCACAGTACCTGGTTTCAGGACCTAATGAAACTTAGCTACTTGATGTCTCATCACAGAAAGAATTCAGTGAGAGACAAAGTGACAGGTAAGAAGTGGATTTATTCAGATTCAGAGAGAAGCACACTCCACAGACAAGTGTGGGCCATCACAGAGGGTGAATGTGGCCTCCATGAAATCTGGCATGGTCACTAGGGAGAACAGTATGGAGATTCCTTTAAAAACTGGAAATAGAACTGCCATACAGCCCCGCAATCCCACTGCTGGGCATACACACCAAGGAAATCAGAATTGAAAGAGACATGTGTACCCCAATGTTCATCGCAGCACTGTTTACTGCTTACTGCTTACTGTTTACTGTTTACTGCTGCCAGAACATGGCAGCAACCTAGATGTCCATCGGCAGACGAATGGATAAGAAAGCTATGGTACATATACACAGTGGAATATTACTCAGCTATTAAAAAGAATGCATTTGAATCAGTTCTAATGAGGTGGATAAAACTGGAGCCTATTATACAGAGTGAAGTAAGTCAGAAAGAAAAATACCAATACAGTATATTAACACATATATATGGAATTTAGAAAGATGGTAACGATGACCCTATATGCTAGACAGCAAAAGAGAAACATATGTAAAGAACAGACTTTTGGACTCTGTGGGAGAAGGCAAGGATGGGATGATTTGAAAGAATAGCATTGAATCATGTATATTATCATATGTGAAATAGACCACCAGTCCAGGTTTGATGCATGAGACAGGGTGCTCAGGGCTGGCGCCCTGGGATGACCCAGAGGGATGGGATGGGGAGGGAGGTGGGAGGGGGTTTCAGGATGAGGAACACATGTACACCCGTGGCTGATTCATGCCAACATATGGCAAAAACCACTACAATATTGTAAAGCAATTATCCTCCAATTAAAATAAATTAATTAATTAAAAAAAAAAGAAATGTGGCATGGTTAGTTTTTATAGGCTGGGTAATTTCATACGCTAATGAGTGGGAGGACTATTCAAACTATTTTCGGGAAGGGGTGGAGATTTCCTGGATTTGGGTCACCACTCACTCCTTGGTCTTTTAATAGTGCTGAGGAACTGTCATGGCACCTCTGGGTGTGTCATTTCACTTGTTGATTGAAGATTAAGGTCAAGTCTTGTCTGCCATTTGATCGCATTTGATTCTAATCAGTTTATGTTGTGTCCTTGGGCTATGTTATTCTTTCAAAAGTTGTGCCTTGCCCCTTTCCCTCCTGTTACACTGTGACCAACATAGACAGCATATTAAAAAGCAGAGACATTACTTTGCCAACAAAGGTCTGTCTAGTCAAAGCTATGCTTTTTCCAGTAGTCGTGTATGGATGTGAATGTTGGACTATAAAGAAAGCTGAGCACCAAAGAACTGATGCTTTTGAACTGTGGTGTTGGAGAAGATTTTTGAGCGTCCCTTGGACTGCAAGGAGATCAAACCAGTCAATCCTAAAGGAAATCAGTCCTGAATATTCACTGGAAGAACTGATGCTGAAGCTGAAACTTCAATATTTTGGCCTCCTGATGCGAAGAACTGACTCATTTGAAAAGACCCTGATGTTGTGAAAGATTGAAGGCAGGAGAAGGGAACAACAGAGGATTAGATGGTTGGATGGTATCACTGACTTGATGGACATGAGTTTGAGCAAGCTCCAGGAGTTGGTGATAGACAAGGAAGCCTGGTATGCTGCAGTCCATGTAGTTGCAAAGAGTTGGACATGACTCAGCGAGTGAACTGACTGACAGAGGCCCTTCCTCCAAAGAGTCAGAAAGCAGAAAAGGGTCAGTTCCATAGAGGAAGGGTTTGTGGCCTGAAGGGAATGAGGCCATGGAGCCCCTGCAGGTGATATTGAATGCTCTCAAGGGGAGAGAGAGTAGGGATACCAGGCCCCAACCCCCGATCCCCATGTATTCTTTGTAGCAGAGTGCCCCAAGTTGTTTGGCCCACAGAAGAATCAGCCTCTAGGCCCCTGTGATCTGATGGTGGAGCCCATACTTTGCCTAGAGGCTGACCCTGTTCCTGATTGCCCAAACCTCAAACTGTCCTTCCACTACCTTCTTCCCTCTAGGCAAGAATGAAAAAGTCTTGATGACTCATCTTAGACCACCAAATCTCCTAAACACCACATGTGTTATGTATGTCACTACCTGGTTCATGAAAATCTCCTTATTGCGTCTGAGATCCAGCCATAAGCTGACTACTATTCACTCATGTGCTCTCTCCCTCCTTCCACTTCTCCAGCTCCCTCCCCACTTCTTTCTCTAAGTTCTGGTCATCCTTTAAGGTCTAGTTTAACTCCCATCTATTCCAAGAAGCTCTCACAAGCAATTCCAACCATATTGGTTTGTCTTGCCTTTCTCTGAAACCTGTAACACAAAAGAGCATTTCATTTGCTTCATTTTCTCTAGTTGTTTTCTATGTCTTTCCGTAACTTACGTTAGTAGTTCCCCAAGGGCAACAGCCAGAACTATTGCCTTTTCTTGGTTGGTTGGTATCCCTGACAGCACCTAGCAAAGTGTAATTTATTTGTTCATTCAAATATATTTATTGAGTATGTACTATGTATCAGGTATAGTTATGAGTGTTGTGGATACAACTGGGAACAAATCAGAGCAAATTCCCTGCCCTCCTGAAGCTTACTTTTGACTGTAGAGAGACAGAGTGACCCATGATGGGAGATAGGGAGTATTGATGCGGTTTTCAATTTTCAAGGAGGTGGTCAGGGCAGGCCTCAATGAACAACGATCTGAATGAAGGGAAGGAGTGGGGCAAGAAGCAGAGGACATAGGCATGGCAAAGGCCCTGAGGCAGAAGTGCAATAGGCCTGTGTGAGGAGGGGACTGGAGGTCTCTGGGACTAGAGGAGGGCACACTGGGGGACAGCAGTTGGAAAGGAGGTTAGCAAGGTAGGATTCGGTAGGGCCTTGGAGGCCATTGGAGAGTTCTGAGGAGAGGAGTGCCTCATTGATTTCAAGAGTGGAGGTTCCCTAAAAAACTAAAAATAGAACTATCATAGGATCCAGCAGTCCCATTTCTGGGCAAATATCTGGAGAAAACCATAATTCAAAGAGATACATGCATCCCAGTGTTCATTGTAGCACTACTCACAATAGCCAAGATATGGAAGCAACCTAAATGTCCATCAACAGAGGAATAGATAAATAAGATGTGACACATTTATACAATGGAATATTACTCAACCATAAAAGGAAATGAAATTGTGCCATTTGCAGAGACATGGATGGACCTGAAGACTGTCATATAGAGTGAAGGAAGTCATAAAGAGAAAAGAAAATATCATATAATATTGCTTACATGTAGAATCTAAAAAATACTAAGTCGCTTCAGTCGTGTCCGACTCTGTGTGACCCACAGACAGCAGCCCACCAGGCTCCCCCGTCCCTGGCATTCTCCAGGCAAGAACACTGGAGTGGGTTGCCATTTCCTCCTCCAATGCGTGAAAGTGAAGTCACTCAGTCGTGTCCGACTCTTAGCAACCCCATGGACTGCAGCCTACCAGGCTCCTCTGTCCATGGGATTTTCCAGGCAAGAGTACTGGACTGGGTTGCCATTGCCTTCTCCGATCTAAAAAATCAAAGGCTACAAATGAACTTATCTACAAAAAAGAGAGTTACAGACATGGTTACTGGGAGGTAAGGGGAGGGGTAAAATTGAAAATTGGGATTGATAAATATACACTACTATATATAAAATAGACAACTACTAAGGACCTACTGTATAGTACACAGAACTTTGCTCAATACTATATAATGACCTATATGGGAAAAGAAGCTAAAAAAGATTAGATACGTGTACATGAATAACTGATGCACTTTGCTATACACTTGAAACTAATACAGCATTGTAAATTATAACCCCAAAAAATTTTTTTAAAGAGTCAATTTAATCACTGCTGTCAAGTGTAAAGACGTAGAGATCAATGGGTTTCAGGACATTGATGAAGACTCTGCTCAGCACCTTGCTACTCTGCCTAAGGTTAAATTCAGAGGATCCCATCACAGGCCTCTTGTGTCAACAGCATTGCCTTGAGTGTACCCCCGCCGACATTTCTAGACAAAAAGCACTTGCTGAAGAGCAAAGAACCTATGAGTCAATTAAACCCAGACTGATCAGGTTACATCCATCTTTATAGTCTCCATGGTGCCACACTGTGTCTTCCCTCTAGCCATCACAAATAAACTCAGAACTTGAGTAAGATTATTGTGCTTGCATGCTATACACATGGCTTCCAGAGAAGCCCCTGCTTGTTACCCCTTCCAATCAGATTGCTGGCCCTAAGCTCCTTCTAGGTAGAAATCCTGGAATCACTCTGAACAGTCTCTGGCTTCCAGAAACCTGAATCCAGTGGGAAAAATGGACATGCCTACAATCCTCTGTATTATTTGCTACAGTAGAGGAATTTGTCAAGTGCCACGGGTACTCAGGGGCTTCCCAGGTGTTGCTAGTGGTAAAGAACCCGCCTGCCAAAGCGAGAGAGGTAGGAGAAGAGGGTTTGATCCCTGGGTTGAGAAGACCCCCTGGAGAAGTGCGTGGCAACCCACTCCAGTATTCCTGCCTGGAGAATCCACATGGACAGAAGAGCCTGGTGGGCTGCATTCCAGTGGGTTGCAAAGAGTCAGACACGACTGAAGTGAGTTAGCACACAGCACACACACACATGACCTATAAGGGTGAGGCGATAAGGACCTGAACAGAACAGCAGAGGTGAGGATGGGAGGAGAGTAGATCTGAGAGGTGGTTTCCCATCTAAGTGTTGTTGTTGAGTTGCTCAGTTGTGTCCGACTCCGCGACCCCATGGACTGCAGCACACCAGGCTTCCCTGTCTTTTACCATCTCCTGGAGCTTGCTCAAACTCATGTCCATGGAGTCAGTGATGCCATCCAACCATCTCATCCTCTGTCGTCCCCATCTCCTCCCACCTTCAATCTTTCCCAGCATCAGGGTCTTTTCTATTGAATCAGCTCTTCGCGCCAGGTGGCCTAAGTATTGGAGCTTCAGCTTCAGCATCAGTCCTTCAGTGAATATTCAGGATTGACTTCCTTTAGGATTGATTGCATTTAAGTGAGTGCATGGCTAATAGGTGGAATGGGCAAACTATTTACACTAGATTCAGGGAAAGGAGGTGTCAAGGATAAGTTTTAGCATTCATGTCTCACTGATTTTTGGTGGGCAGGGGGACGGTAGCTGGCTCGGGATGAGGTTCAAAAGATAACAGAGTATCCTAGCTCAGAATTTCTCAACTGTTGTCTTTTTGCACTGGGGAAGTCTACTGTAGGTGACTGTCCTGTGCCCACTAGATGCTAGTAGCATACACCCCCACACTTCAAGTCATGTCCCCCCAAAATATCTCCAGACCATGCTGCCAAACGTCCCCTGCAGAGGCAAAATTGCCCGTTTGGGAACCACTGCTCTAGTGACAGGAGGGAAGTTCCCTCTTTGCTATTTCCCTTTTTGCTTTGCATCGCAATGGTGATGAGGGTCTGTTCTGGTTTTGCTTAATAAAACGTAGAAGACCTTTTGTGAGATTTGCCCAAGGGGCCAGAATTCTTGGTTAAGCCCTTAGTCTGTGCTGGGGTCTTGTCCTTTATGAACTTTGGAGGTGGCGTCTAACTGGCTAGAAGGAGATTTGACATTGGAAAGAAGGATATCATTCTCTCTTCCCAGATATTTTCTTGTGCCCTTTTCTAGGGCTTCCCTGGTCGTAGCAGTAAAGAATCCACCTGCCAATGCAGGAGATGCAGGTTCAATCCCTGGGTTGGGAAGATCCCCTGAAGAAGGAGATGGCAGCCCACTCCAGTATTCTTGCCCGGGAAATCCCATAGACAGAGGCACCTGGAGGGTTATAGTCCAAGGGGTCACAAAGAGTTGGGCATGAGTTAGTGACTGAACAACAACAAGTCCTTTTCTAACTCCACTTACAGAAACGAAGAAAGCCCTAGGGAGAAGGGTAAAGATCAAGAAAGCCAACTGGATGCACCAGTCAGCCCAGAACTCCAGCCCCACCCAGTCAAAGCAAAAAGAGCTGTGATTGGGAGTCTCATACCCAAGTCATTAGGGCACAATGGATTAAAGGTTAAAGCTCAACCTGATGCTGACTCATCAGGACTTTGATTACACAAAACCAAAATGAAAACTCTGTTTACTGCAGTCCCTGGAAAGTCTTCCTTTTTTTTTTTTTTTTTTTGGAAGCAGTCTTTTTTTTTTTTATTTATTACTTTTTTTTAAAATTTTATTTTATTTTTAAACTTTACAATATTGTATTAGTTTTACCAAACATCGAAAGGAATCCGCCACAGGTATACCCGTGCTCCCCATCCTGAACCCTCCTCCCTCCTCCCTCCCCGTAAGTCTTCCTTTTGTCTTCATCTTCTTGCAGACCCAGGCAGTGGCCTAACTCAATCCAAGACGGTCTTTGAATAAATGTACACAGAGATTACAAATAAGAGTTTGATGCTGAAGAAAGAGCCTTCCTAACCCTTGCCTAGCCCTACCAAAAAATTCTTTTTTCAAATGTTGCTTGATGTTTAGGATCTAGAGGAAATGAAACTGACTTATATATAAGACTCTTACTCAGGACAGCAAGCCAGGACTACCTTGGCCATGCCACTGCCTGGGTTTTTGTTTTTTTTGTTTTTTTTTTCCTCACAGTGCTCACATTTTCAGGGCCTTTTCTGGAGGCTAATGACAAGTCATGATCCTATTTTCCAATCATTTGCTGCCATTACTGTTCATTTTATTAAGTACTTGCTCAGTCTATGCAAGACAATGCCCATGGTGGCACTCAGCCATTCCCCAGGGACTCCTGTTCCAACTGGAGACTTCTTTGAAGGCAGATAATATAATCATTTTGGAAACATTATTATAAACTTATTTATGTTATGTTATAAACATATAATGTTTATAGCAAATGTCAACAAGTGTATGTGTGTGGTGATGGGGGAGGGGATTCTTACATTAGAGGGTGACTGGCCTATTTGTGGGGGGATTTAGAAATAATAGTAATATCTCAGTTCTGCTGGTTTTGATAGTTTACATAGTGTTTTCATAAACATTATTTTGTACAGTAATGTACACATGCAAAGGCTTCCTAGATGGCTCAGTGGTAAAAAAAATCCATCTGCCAATGCAGGAGACACGGGTTCAGTCCCTGGGTCAGGAAGATCCCCTGGAGAAGGGCATGGCAACCCACTCCAGTATTCTTGCCTGGGAAATCCTATGCACAGAGGAGCCTGGCAGGCTACAGTCTATGGGGTCACAAGAGTCAGACACAACTTAGCTACTAAACAACAACAACAAAAATATACACTCAAGAATTTATTCTGAAAATTGAACCAACAAGACTCAATATCTCAAGATTCAGAGCAGGCAGGCCTGCCTTCTGGAAGTCTCTCCTGCCTCTGCTCTCCAATAACTTGTCCCTTCTTTGTGTCCCACAGTTCCCTGTTCTTGCCCTTATGATCTCCCCTCACAATGACTGCAACTTTTTGTTGGCAGGGCCTGCTTTTAATGACTGTCTACCTCAGTTTACTGAACTTGAGGGTCTAATACCAAGAGTGAGGCCATTGTTTTGGATAGGTTAAGCATTCCCGTGCCCTTTGAATAGACTCTGCATGTGTGCTACATCACTTCAGTCCTGTCTGAATCTCTGCGACCTATAGACTGAAGCCTGCCAGGCTCCTCTGTCCATGGGATTTTCCAGGTAAGAATACTGGAGTGGGTTGCCATGCCCTCCTCCAGGGCATCTTCCCAACCCAGGGATCAAACCCGTGTCTCATGTCTCCTGCATTGGCAGGCAGCTTCTTTACCACTAGTGCCACCTGGGAAGCCCCTGTGTAGACTCTAGACTAGGTGTACTATCAGTATTTTTATTGCTATACTTTTTGCAACAGATTTTAGGTGTGTAAATTGGCTTAATTCAACAAAAATACATCCCAGTTAGTGGGTCTCATCATCCGTCCAGACAAGACTCTTTTTTTTTTGGCAGGGTAGGGGGAGCTTCCCAAGTGGCTCAGTGATAAACAATCTGTCTGCCAATACAGGAGACATGGGTTCAATCCCTGGGTCAGGAAGATCCCCTGGGGAAGAAAATGGCAACCCACTCCAGTATTCTTGCCTGGAAAATCCCATAGACAGAGGAGCCTGGCTGGCTGGCTACAGTCCATGAGGTCACAGAGTTGAACACAACTAAGCACCTAGCACACAATGACAAAATAATCCCCTCCCAGTGGTGTCCATGACCTTATCCCAGACAACTGTGCATATGTTTGTTACCTTATATGGCAAAAGTGACTTTGCAGGTGTGATTATATCAATGAGTTTCAAAAACTAGTTTTTATTGACATATAGTTGATTCAATGGCACCCCACTCCAGTACTCTTGCCTAGAGAATCCCATGGACAGAGGAGCCTGGTGGGCCACAGTTCATGGGGTCACTAAGAGTCGGACACGACTGAGCGACTTCACTTTCACTTTTCACTTTCATGCACTGGAGAAGGAAATGGCAACCCACTCCAGTGTTCTTGCCTGGAGAATCCCAGGGATGGGGGGGCTGGTGGGCTGCCGTCTATGGGGTCGCACAGAGTCGGACACGACTGGAGTGACTTAGCAGCAGCAGTTGATTTAAAATGTTGTTTTAGTTTCTACTGTACAGCAAAGTGAGTCAGTTATACATATACATAGATCCACTCTTTTTAAGATTCTATTCCCATATAGGTCACTACAGAGTATTGAGTAGAGTTTCCTGGGCTATACAGTAGCTTTTTATTAATAGAAATCAAGGATTTTGAGATAGGAAGATGATCATGGATTATCTAGGAGGTCCTATATATTTTTTCCTCTTTACACTAAAAAAATTTTGTACACAGATTTTAAAAGATTACCCTCCATTTACAGTTATCACAAAACATTGGCTATATTCCTTGTGGTGTAGAATACGTCCTCGCTCCCTACCTAACACCCAGTAGTTGGTACCTCCCATTCCCCTACCCCAACCACCAGCTTCTCTAGAGCTGGTGGGTCCAATCAAATCACCAGGATTTTATAAATGAAAAAGGAAGGCAGGAGGGTCAGAGTCAGAGAAAGAGATGTGACAAGGGAAGCAGAGGTCTGAGTGGTGCAGGAAGCAGTCAAGGAATGTAGCAGTCTCTAGAAGCTGGGAAAGGCAGGGAAATAGATTCACCCTCACACCCTCCAGAAGTGAACACAGGTCTGCCTACAGCTTGACTGGAGTCCGATGAGACTTCTGACCTACAGAATTCTAATATGAATATCATAAAACTGGGTGGTTTAAAGCCACTAAATTTGTGATAATTTGTTACAGCAGCCACAGGAAAACTAAAGGGTTCTTCCTCCATCCTCATCATCCTTAATCCTCACAATCACCCACTTTCAACGTATTCAGTGCGTACTTTTCCAGCTCACCTTCCATCTCCCAATATATATCTGTAAAAAAGAAGTGTATAGAAAGTTGGCTGTGAGTTTTGAAAAATCCAAGTACATAGCATGGTACTCTGTTGTGCTCAGATGCTCAGTCCTGCCTGACTCTTTGCGACCCCATGAATTGTAGCCCGCCAGGCTTCTCTGTCCGTGGGATTCTCCAGGCAAGAATACTGGCGTGGGTTGCCATGACCTCCTCCAGAGGATCTTCCCACCCAGGGATCGAACCTGGGTCTCCTGCATTCCAGAGGGATTCTTACCAACTGGCCCACCAGGGAAGCCCAGTATGGTACTGTCTCTCATATTTAACATTTAGCTTTTTTCTTTCTTTCTATGTTCAACTTCGCATTATGTATCACCAGCTTTCAAATATACCTTCCGTCCCGTTCACAAAGGAGGCTTCCACCAAGTGCCCTCTTTGGTCTTCCAAGTGCACCCTGTGAAGTCAGGCCTGGGATTTCTAACCCTGGAGTCAGAGTTTTAGGAAACAAGGGCTCAGAGGCCAACGACTGCAAGCTGAGACTCCAGAAGTCCAGGTCAAGGCTCCTTCCGGAGGCCGCCCTGCCCTGCCCTGCCCGGGTGCTCGGCTGGACACGTCCGAGGTTCCTCCGGGCTGCACACCATTCGCACCGAGCCGGGCGGCGCAGAGGCCTGGCCGCGACGAGGTCGGGGCCGCTCTGCCTGGCCGGCGATCGAACTCCCGGGGCGCGACGGAGGCTCGGCTGCCGCGGGGCCAGGTGTCGCGCCTCGGAAGCCGCTGCTGGAGCCGCGGGCGCCCCGCCCCTCCGCCGGCGCTGGCCGCGGGGTTACCTGCGGCCGGTGGGCGGGGCGGCCCTTCCCGTCTGCGCCGGCCCCCCCTGCCTCCAGGGCGGCGGAGCCGGGAAGTGGGAGAGGGAGCGAAAGAGGCGGAGACTGCGGCGGCTGCAGCCCGGCCGGGCTCCGAGCGAGCGGGGGGCTGCATGGAGCGGCCGGCGCGGCTCTGCGGGCTGTGGGTGCTGCTGCTCTACGCCGGCCGCGGCGGCGTGGCTGCGCCCGCGGGTGAGTTCGGTCCCCCAGCCGGGGCAGCGGGAATCGCGGCCGAGAGGCCCGCCGGGGCGCCTGGGGCCGAGGGCCGCGGCGGAGTCGGGGTCGAGGGCCCTGTTCGGGACAGCCCGCGGCCGCGGCGGCAGGCGCCTCCCGCGCCCGGCTGGAGCTTGGGGGACCCGGGGCGACCGGGCTTTCCCGGATCCCGGGCGGCGGGGGCGGCGGGGCGGGAGGACGACGACTTGTCGCCGCACTTCCCTTGGTCGTCGGGCAGCGCCGAGGAGCCTGGCGCTAAGGCCTGGGGCCCGAAAGGAGTTCGCGGGGTCGGGCCGGGAGTGTCGCCCGTGGCCCGGAGCGGGGATGAGGGGCTGCGAGCCCGCGGGGACGGCGACCAAGGTCCGGGAGTGCGGGTGACGCGCCGAGGCTCCTTGCGCGGCGGGTCCAGCGAGGTGGCGGCAGTCGAAGGGAACCTCTGAAGCGCCTAGTCCCTGTAGCAAAGGACGGGTCTCCTCTGGCGTACAAGAAATCCATGGGAAATCCGGGGCACCATCCGCGTGGAAGCCTTTTTCTTTAGTAACCTTTGTATTTTGGAATAATTGTCGATTTACAGGAAAGTTGCACAGATGGGAATTCTCATATGCTCCTCACCTGGTGCGGCCATTTAAATGAACCAACCAGTTACTGTGGAAACTTGGGGGGAGGGGCACTAATGAATTCCTGAGGGACAGCTTTTGGCCTGAGCGACCTTCTGGACTTTTTTTTGGTGAAGATAGTAGCTCCGAAGTTGATAGGTTTTATTGTCACGTTGACACAAACACCCACAATTTGTTTATTGCTTTTTCAGCCAGTGCCTTGGGCTTTGAAACCCCAGCTGAAATGGTGATTAGGAAACTTGGATGCCCTCTATTGATTCAGTCAACAAAACCTATGCCCACTCTGCGTGCCTTGTGCCAGGCAGTGTTCTAGGGGCAGAGAATACAGTGGTGAGCAAAACAGAGCAAGTCCTTGCCCTTTGGAGCTGGTATGCTATTGGTAGAGTCAGCTTAAGCGGGGGGGCGGGGGGGGGCGGTAAATTATAAGGTCTGTTAGAGGGCAGTAAGTACTATGGCGAAAAACAAAGCAATCTAGGGGTTTGCCATTGTAAATAGGGTGGACTACGTAGACTGCCACTGAAAAGGCAGCATTTGAGGAGAGACTTGAGGGAAGTTTGTAGTTTGCCAGTCATTCATTCAAGTGCCTGCCTTCTTTAGTACTGAGCCAGGTGTTGTGCATTGGCTTAGAGCCTTAGAGTATATTGTGTAATCTTGTGTTCCTAGTTCACTTGGGGGGATCTGATTTCCATATCATGGGGCAGCTACAGTGCAGAGAAGGGAGGGGGGTCACCTTTCCCTTCGGTTGTTGTCAGTGAGTTACTCAGTCACGTCCAACTCTTTTCCGACCCCATGGACTGTAGCCCTCCAGGCCCCTCTGACCATGGGAATTTCCCAGGCAAGAATATTGGAGTGGGTTGCCATATCCTTCTCCAGGGGATCTTCCCGACCCAGGGATCAAACCCGCATCTCCTGCATTGCGTTGTATTGCAGGTGGGTTCTTTACTGCTGAGCCAGCAGGGAAGCCACCCATCTCTTTAGTCTCCTGATTGTCACTGTGCCACTCCAGTCCCCTCCCTCCTCCAGACTCCTCTCCCACACACCTCACACCTGGAACAACAAACAGCTGACTCTAGCTGATACTGGCAATCCCCAACTAATCAGTTTTGTCACAGAGGTTCATTGGCGACTTGGTTACTTAGAAATACAGAAACTTTTTCCCATTGGAAATATTGATACAATTGCATTAAGATATGGAGGGGGGAAAAAAGGCAAAACAAAACAGGGGACTTGGCTGTTATAATGGTCTGACCTTACCCAGCTGTGGGACTTCAGGACTGGTCATTTCCCTCCCTCGTGCAACAGTGTTCTCTGTGAAAGGAGGTTGAACTCCATAAGTTTTAAGGGCTCCTCCAGCTCTAATGGTTTGAGTGTGTATAAAAATGATGAGGTTCCCAGCTTAGTTTTAGTCTGTGTAGATTGGTAAGCCCACATTGTGGCATTCTTAATAACAACTAGCATTTCTATAGTGTTTACTCTATGCCGGGCAGCGCTCTAAGTTTTCCACGTGACCTATTTCAGCTTTCCACAGAACCTCTCCTGTTGGTGCTGTTACCATTCTTGTTTTGTATAGGAGGAAACAGGCACCGCAAGGCCCAGAGGCTTGCCCAGAGTCTCGTAGGTGGTAGACTGCAGGAGGGAGCTAGGCTGCTGACCCCAGCAGTGGCTTCCAGAGACCATGCCCCTAACCACTGCACTCATTGCCTCTCTCTGCAGAAATGAGGAGAGTCCTTGGCTGGGAGGGGAGCTGGGCCTCTCCCAGAGCAGCAGGGCAGGACTGGTGGGCATTCACGCAAGTATGTACAGGCCATTGGTAAAAAGCGAATGATCATGTATTGGAGACTTGCTTTATGATTGCCAGACTGTGTAGTCCAAACAATAGGTACCACAGGCATTCAGAAGAGGGGAAACTGAGGGCTGGGAATTCTGAGGAAGAACTGAAATTTGAGCTAGACTTTTAGGGTGGGTGACATTTGAGTTGGTGGAGGAGAAGTTACTCCCAGTTTGGGAGGCGAGCAGGAGCACAGGCCCAGAAGTAACGGTGGTGGTGCCCCTGTGGGCTCAACGAGGAGTCCGGCTTGGCAGGAGGGTGTATTGGCCAAACCAGTCAAGGCAGAAGGGCTTCATTTGCCCTTGAGGCTGAGTTGGGGTGCAGAGAGAGGGAAATGACACTGGAAGAGAAGTCAACAGGGAGACTTGACTGAGTGTGGGGCTGGAGGGAGAGGGGACTTGCCAGAGTGCAAAGCTCCGCAGGAATCTAGGATTGGAGGTGGCCCCTAGAAAGATGGGTCCTGCACGCCTTCTGTCCAGGCTCGGGCCTGACTGCTGTATGTCTGCCTGCCTCACGAGACACAGCAGAGCACCTGAGTATGATCAGGATAATAAGAGAGGTGTTGCAAGGAAAGCACTGAAAGAGGTTGATGATTAAGATGTAAAGGAAGGAGATGGATGACTCACGTGTGACTCGTGATTTCCTTGACTTTTCCCGACATACGCATGCTTCTGCCAGTTCCTGTGACTGAACGAGAGACAGCACAAGCTTTGAGTTAAGCCTTATTATTAGAGACAGCATTGATCGTAGTCATTCAAAATTAGAGTGGAATCTTGCGCTAGATGACCATACAGACTCACTTGAGGTTTGAAGTTTAGTCAAGGGTAGTTAACTTGAGTCCCCCTGGCTTTCCCACTCCCCTTTCCGGCCAGTGATCAACCCCTAAGAAATGGTTGGAATTAGGTGCCTAAGAAAAGTTTATCAGGCAGATAAGCTTGTTCTGTCTCTAAGGCCATGGGCAGATTATCAATTCCATAGAAAACCAAAGCAACCATTCAGAACTGTTGGTCTCCTCAAAAAGAAAGAAAGCACATAGCATGTATTTACATAGCCCTTATTCTGTGCCAGGCACTGTTTGGGGCTTTTCATCTGTCGTAACTCATTTAATCCTCATAATAACCATTTTCTTTGGGTATAATTATCATCTTCATGTTATAGATGCAGTGAGAGGCAGAGAGGTTAAGTAACTTGCTGGCTAGTAAGTAATAGAGCTGGCATCTGAGTTCAGGCAGCCTGGCTCCATAGTCTGTGCTCTTAATCACTACACTACGCTGAAACGAAATGTCTTACAGATGAAGAGCTGTTAGAGAGCTTTACAAGAAGCACAGTCTCCACTTGTTTATGAGTATGTCTGGATGTATTATACCCACATACATGTATTCAGATACGTTTAAACATTTGCAGATTGCATTTAAACTTTCTGTGAGTGTGTGTGTTTTAAATAGGAAGTAGAAGAATCTCAAGAGAAATGGAAGGAACTATTAGGGGAAAAAAGGATGGCAGAGAGCCATAAGTACCTAAAATGTAAACGAGTTAGAAGATCTGACTAAAGGATGATTGTGTGTGTGTGTTAGTCGCTCAGTCGTGTCCTACTCTTTGCGACCCCATGGACTGTAGCCCACCAAGCTCCTCTGTCCATGGAATTCTTCAGACAAGAATATTGGAGTCAGTTGCCATTTCCTTCCCCAGGGGATCTTCCCGAGCCAGGGATCTACTTCAGAACAAATGGGCAAAAAAGAAATCCATTTGAGAGATGGGAAATAGGGGAGGCTAATATTCCATTAAAATACCAAGGTTAAAAGATAGATTTTAAAAAGTCTTAAACTACCTTGAAAATTGGGGTATGATTTAAAGCGAACCATAAATAGGTAATATTTTTATTGTGAGGGCTTTAATTTCTGTGTGGGAGTGGGAGGTGGGTGAGAAGGCAGTATGTCAGGAAGGGCTAAACCAGCTATCCTGGACTTTTGGTGCAGTGCATTTCTGGAAACTGCACAGTAAGGGAGTTAATCCTAAAGTAGAGTGTGGTCTCCAGTAGGAACAATGTTTTCATTAAAGGCTGTATACCTGATAAATGATTTGTCTTCAAAAATATCATTGATGTGATGTCAGAAAGGCCAAAATGGAATAACTGTATATCAAGTCCTAACTTAAATCCTAACTTTTAATCACTTAAAATCTTAACTTAAAATCATTGTCACCTGACCCATTGGTGCCCCCTGGCACCAGCTGTGTTTAAATGCAGTGCAATAGGAACTCCCTGCTTCTACAAGGACTTGGCCTGCTATGGGCTGCTCCTCCCCACAGCTGGGCCTTTGGTCTACCTTTCAGAAATGCTAATGGTAGTTGAGTCAGGAATGGTGGGCTGAATATTGAGAATTCATGGCCGGTGCAGGCTGCCGTGTAGAAAACTGATTTTGCGGGGAATCACAACTACATAGTGCCTGTCGGGTTGATGTTTTGGGACAAATGGCATTTTTTTGTTCAGTTAAAAAGGAAGGTAATGCTATAAATATTGCATATCATGTAAGAGGCCCAGAGTACTCCAAAGTGTTGGCATAGAGTATAAAATATAACTACCTATTGATAAGTTAATATAGCTGTAGTTTTTAAGTAATTAATAATGATTAAGTTTCCATTAGTTTAAATAACTGAGTTTTGCAATAATTTTCAACTTATAGAAAAGTTGCAAAGATAGTACAGAGAAGCCCTTATCCAGTCTCCTTGCGGCGGGGTGGGGGGGCGGGGGATGATTTTGGTAGTCCTGGCCTCAGGAGAAGTTCTCAGGAAAGTTTGAAATGATATTTCCTTTCCCTCTCTGTTTCCTTCCCTGCATTTGGCAGAAGCATGAAAACTCCTTTCCCTGGTCCTAAAGCTGAATCCAAAATAATAGAGTCAGTAAATACTCGGTGGAGACAGTGGTGGGTTTTCTCCAAATGAAACACATTTTTCAAGACATTGGTTCACTGTTTCTCCTCTTCTCTTCCCTCTTCAGATTTGCCAGAGCTACAGTTCCAGCTGTTTAGTGTCAGACCTCAAGGGAGCAACCAGGGCTGTTAAATCTCTCTCTCAGTACTTCTTTGGAATAGTCATTAAAAAACAATTACCAGGTCACGTTAGCAAGCACAGTTAAAGATGAGGCACTTCAACACATTCGCAGAACTGCCGAGAGGGAAGTGTCTATATGGAGTGCCCTTTGGTGAGCAAGTGTAGGGGACTCCAAATACCCACAGGAGGAAAAGTTGGATGTTTAAGAATATACTGTCCTCTGGGTTCACTCTATAGCAGATGATGCGGAATGGGAGCCATACTTCCTGGGTCTGCATCTCAGCTCTGTCATTTACCAGCCATGGGATATGGGGCAAGTGACTCAAAGCCCTTGTCTTGGGCTCCTCATCTTTACAAGCTGATAGTCCCTGTCTTCTAAGGTTGTGAGGGCTGAGCAGATTCGTTTGTGGAGAGTATTTATGATACTACCTGGGTCAGTAAATGTTAGCTCTCATTAACTCAGTTTTATGATTCCTGGCCTCTAGGACTTGGAGGAAAAATGAAATGAACCACTGAAAACACTGGCTGCTGTTGATAAATGTGTTTCCTGTGCTTGATTTGAACAGAATCTCAGCCACCTGTGACAAATTTGAGTGTTTCTGTTGAAAACCTCTGCACCATCATATGGACATGGAATCCTCCTGAGGGAGCCAGTCCGAATTGTAGTCTAAAGTATTTCAGTCATTTTGGCAACAAACAGGATAAGGTAAGTTTTCTGGAACAGATCACACTGATAAGGTAAAGTGATCAACTGTGAGTTGGAGCTAAGAATGAGCTACATTCTAATCTCATTTCAAAGTGGGGTTTTTAGAGTCATGTCCAAATTTTTTTTTTTTCACTTGCATCTTTTTTTTTTTTTAATTTTTTTTATGTGGAAAATTATGAAAACAACTATGTCCAAAACTGAACATCAGAAAATATTTGCTAATCAAATACAATTGAGGTTATTAATCTCTTAGGAAATATTAGGTATCGTTGTCTAGTAGGCACTCCATAAATAATTAATTATGTTAAAATTAGTTCCTATAGGCACTCCATGAATAATTAATTATGTTAAAATTGGTTTCTGTGTTGTTGCCTGAAGCATTGTATTTATATAAGACTCTCAGTTTCTCAGGGAATTTTCTCATTTACCATCCATTAATCACATGCACAGGTAGATATGCAAGATCTACGTGTTGCCAAAGAAAATAGCCATGACAGGTGGGATTGACTAAAAGATTCCCTGATGTTTGAGGAAAAATGAGAGAAACTTTCAGCTTTTCCCAGTTGGATGTGCAACCAATTTCAGTGAATTTTTGTTAATAAGATTTCAGATTCTTTATGATAATCGTATTTAACTTAAATTTCTCTTAAGAGCCTTATTGGTTTGTAGCCCCTTATAATTGACAGGTTCCTCAAAGCATCATATTGTCTGTTCAGAACTGTTTTATACCTGTATACACTCCTTGGTTTCTGCATCTGCAGACTCAACCAACTACAGGTGGAAAATATTCAGGAAAAAAAAAATCCCAGAAAGTTCCAAAGCAAAACTTGAATTTTTCAAACTGTCAACTATTTCCATATCATTTACATTGTACTAAGTATTATAAGTCATCCAGAGATTAAGTATAGGAGAGGATTTAAGTATAGGGCAGAGGTCATATGCAAACACTGAGTGAAGTGAGTGAGGAAGTCGCTCAGTCGTGTCCAACTCTTTGCGACCCCATGGACTGTAGCCTACCAGGTTCCTCCGTCCATGGGATTTTCCAGGCAAGAATTCTGGAGTGGGTTGCCATTTCCTTCTCCAGGAGATCTTCCCGACTCAGGGATTGAACCCAGGTCTCCCGCATTGTAGGCAGACGCTTTACCGTCTGAGCCACCAGGGAAGATCCAAACACTAGGCCATTTTAAATAAAGGACTTGAGCATCCACACATTTTGGTGTCTACAGGAGGCCCTGGAACCAATGCCCCTCCCATGTAAGAGGGGTGATTCTTCTTTCAGTGTGTGGGTGGGGAAGATGGAGGATGTTTGGGGTTGAGTTTGCCCAGGATTTTGAGGAGGCCAATGAGAAGTTGTTATTAATGACAGTACTTCGGCTCAGTGAACTGTGGAATCATCACGTCCAGGCAGTTTGGTGGCAGGAAGAGTCCGGAGAACTAGTTAGTGCACCATGCAGCTAGCTCAGTGGCCTGGGGTAAAGTCCTTAACCTCTCTGAGCCTTCATTTCCTTGTGTGTAAACTGTGGCTTTATACTTCTCTGGCTTGCTGGGACACCAAAACTAATGTATGGGAAAGCTTAATGAAGTGAGGATGAAATGGGCTCTCCCTCCCGAGGGGAACTTGCTAATCTGCCTTCCCACAGAGGTGTTAATTGTAGTTTAGATGTCGATTGATAAGAGGCTGGTCAGTTCCAAGTATTTGCCTTTTAAGAGAGGTCCTCCAAATGCGGAAGCCAGTGAAACTCTGGTAGACCAGTTCCCCTTTTCACACTGTTGGCTTCCTCTTGTTCCGAAGGATGGGCCTTGGACAGTTGGAGTCTTAGTGACAGCTTCTGGTAGTTCAGCCTTCAGAAATTACAGGAAAGACCCTTTTTAGTGTGTCACCTAAATAATCTAACTGAAACCCCCAAGAGAGGTCACCATCTTTCTAACAGGGCCTTGTTCAGTAGCCTGTCAGCCATGCTCAAGGATCAGTCAGCTAGATATGCTGACATGCCAGCCTAGAAATGGGGCTGACTCCTTAGTATAGTTACAGAAACTTAGACATAAAAGTAACTTTAGGAGGCAGTCGAATCAGAATTGGGTTGGAAATTTTGTCTTTTCCCCTTTCAAGTCTTGTGGCCTTAGGCAGGCAAGTCATTTAACTTCTCTGAGCATGAGCCTCCATTTTCTTATTTATAAAATGCTGGGGTGGGGCGGGGGAAGGCTAGTAAAAGTACTTACTTCGTATGAATGGTGTACATTTATGAAAGGAGATAATGTTTGTGATATACCTGGTACAGAGTTTGTGTTCAATAATTGTTAGCTTTTATTATGATTACTGTTGGATCGAATCATGTAAAATTGTTTCTTTTATAGGTCATCTGTATGGTTGAACTAGTATTATTGTTTAATCTTGGTCCCTCCCTTTTGCTCCCAAAGAAACCTATAAAGGGTGGCCTCTGCCTAAGGCCTACTCATTTATTGCAGGCATTTGCAGCATTGAAGGCTACCAATGTCAGGACCGTGATAAACACAGATTATCCCTTCCAATCAGTGATGGGGGATTTCCTGTCTGGTCCTTTTGAAGTTTACAGTCCTGAGTCTGAGAGTCAATGGCAGGAGAGATTTTCTTCCCCTCACACTGTCCTTTGAATATAGCATTAATGTCGTGAGACCACACTGGGATGTATATATTGTTATTGTTTAGTCACTAAGTCGTGTCTGACTCTTTGCAACCCCATGGACTGTAGCCTGCCAGGCTTCTGTCTCCATGGGATTTCTCAGGCAAGGCTACTGGTGTGGATTGCCATTTTCTTCTCCAGGGGATCTTCCTTACTCAGGGACTGAACCCATGTCTCCTGCTTGGCAGGTGGATTTTGTTCCACTGAGACACCAGGGAAGGCCCATGCTTTGAAGCATATTGATGCAGTGGCATTATAATAGTTTGTATGTGTTATGGTGTTTTTGTGACCATCTAATGGTCCCAAATTGCTAAATGAGGTAAATCATTGAGGTCATTTTCAGTCTTCAGATTGGAGAAACATTAAGATGAGACATAGAGAATCGTAGAAAAATTTTTTTTAAATAGAAGACTAGTCCAAATGGCTGCCCTCCACCAGTGTTTTAGCAATATCTAATAGGATCTGGCCTCAGATTTTAGATTTCTTTCATCATCAAGAGACAGGTGAGTCTCACTCGGTGAATAAATTAAAAGGCTGTTGTTCTGTCTAGGCATCCAAAGAAGCTAAAGATCAAGCTGACCCCCCTTTCCTTCTGAGAAAGGATTAGGAATTGGGAAAGCTGCAACCTAGCCAAATGAACATTGGTCTTGAGGGGGAAGGATTGGCTCAGGACTCTGGCCTTGATTTTTGATTAATTTTCAAAGGAGCCCAGACTCTCTGAGGGGTGGAGCATAATGTCATACAGCAGCTACCAGTTGAATGAGTCACCACAGCCGAAAGTCACGTGGGAGCCATCAGACATACTTCATCAAGATCTGCTGGGAGGGATTTGGTTCCTGGTCTGATAGAGGCACACTTGATGTGGCAGTCATTGGCAACTGGGATTCCTACTTTATTCATGCCAGTTTAATATTATTTGCCTTGAGCTTCAGAAGAGAATTTTTTTTACAGTATTTTATTTTCCCCTACCATGTCGTTTCTATGTTATTTTATTATTCATTTGCCCAAAACAAAAGGTTCAGAATTAGGTACTAAAGTATGTTTTTAATTTAAGAAATTCTATTTATTAAAAATATTTGCGTAATAAAACTCAGCCCACTCACTGGAACAATATCTAGTATAATAACTGAGATTTTTCATTGATGATTCTCACTGATGGCATTTGACCATGCATTTTCCCCTGGGTGTCCTCAAATGGCAAACGCAACTTCCACACAAGAATTATCAAGGATTCTTGGTCAGGGCGGCTCCTTCAGGGGTATATGGGACTTTTGCTGAGTAAAATAGTGTGGTTGGTGAAATGTGCATTCAGAGCTTCCCTGCCGTCATCACCAAAAATCCTGGGACTGGTCGTCAGTTTCACCGGTTGAGAAACCTCATTTCCTCAGCACACATTCATCAACGCAGGGCCAGTTCCTTACTTCATCATGGGAACAATAATGCCAAAGCATTCTCAAGAGTGTTTCAAGAAACCTCATTTCCTCAGCATGTATTCATCAATCCAGGGCCAGTTCCTTACTTCACCATGAGAACAATAATGGTGAAACAGTCTCGAGAGGCTTCTGTTGGCACAGCTGGTATGTTCCATCCCTGTAGGCAGCAACTGTATGGAAAGCAAAATGATAAGTAGGTTCCTTGGCAAGGAGTCAGGAATTTGTTGTGAAAATGTACTTGGCTCAGAATAGCTGGAGGCACCACTGAGGGTAGGCATGGCTTTGCTGCTGGGACAAACTGACTCAATGTTCATGGACCGAATCACCTTTTCTCCCCATCACAATTTTGTTTGCAGACATTTCTTTTTCTCTTCTTCCAGGGCTGACCAACGAACTCCTCTTTTAGAGTGCTGTCTTGCCTAGTCCTTAGAGCTATTCAGTATCTCATAAAGTGTTGTTTTTTCCCTTGTGTGTTTGCTATGGTTTGTTGCTTGATGATTGGCTGGCTACCTCTCAGAGGACATCCTTGGGTCCTCATTTTGAGAGTCTCTCACAGTCGCCTTCATGCTCAGCTGCTGGCAGGCATGTGAAATGGTAGAGTAGCCCCTTTAGAGTGGTAGATAGAGGTAACACTGACAAAATTTCCTCTTCATGGCTCTCAGCACGTATATAAAAGGAAATGCTGTCTCCAACTTGAGTCAGAAAATATTACAAAACAGGAAGCGCCTTGGAACTCTGATTAAAAGCAGCTCCATTCTTAATAATTCCAACTCTGTCACCTTGGAAAATGTGAATTTCCTGAAGAGTCCTTTAATCTCATTATTCTAAATCATAATAACAAGACTTGTGATTTTTATCTGTAGGCTGTCTGTAAGTTGGCTGTGGTTCCACAAAGCTTATCTACCTTTCAGAATAAGAGTGTGCTGCACTCAGTGCACGTGTCAGCCCTTATCATTCCTATGTTTATGTGAGATTGTCAAAACGGTCAGTGCGGAAAGATGTTTGGTGAAAAAGTCGTTCCTCAGCCCTCAGGCTCCTCTTCTTTACTTCCTCTCCTCAGAGGTGACCAGAGTTGCCAGGTTCTTAGACCAGTTCATTTGACCTTAATCTTGATGTTATACTACGTCTACTTGGAAGTGAATTTTTATAATCTCACTGTGTTTCCTTTGAGTTTGCTCTTAGACAGTTGACATGTTAGCATGGTAGGTTTAGAGAAAATGTCATGATGTTTATACATGAAAATGTGAGGAACTGTCTCTTGTTTCTACCAAGGTTTCTCAATGGTGGCACTACTGCCATTTAATGTAGGGTAATTCTTTGTTGTGGGGGGAGGGAAGGCTGTCCTATGCCTTGTAGAGGGTTTAGCAGCATCCTTGGCCTCTGCCCACTAGATGCCAGTAGCAATTCACTCTGCCCCCGCCCCCCCCCCACCAGTTATGACAACTAAACGTGTTTCTGGACATCAACAAATGTTATCAACGGGGGGGAGAACAGAATCACGCCCAGTTGAGAATCACTGAACTGCATACCATTTACTAACTTTTCATTTTCTTTACACATTTCAGCATGCAAATGTTTTATTACATAAATGTATTTCTGTGCATTGGCTACAGCAATACCTTTTACATTTCTTTACCTTAGAAAATTGCTCCAGAAACTCATCGTTCAAAAGAAGTGCCCCTGAACGAGAGGATCTGTCTGCAGGTGGGGTCCCAGTGCAGCACCAATGAAAGTGAAAAGCCCAGCATTTTGGTGGAAAAGTGCATCTCGCCCCCTGAAGGTAACAACCAAAAGCACTATCTCTTGGCATTTAGAGAATACATCCAAATTATCTACCTGCTTATGTTCAGTGTTCATTAATTCATTCCATTTTCAAACACTTGAGTCTAATAAGTGTCAGGCACTTGTACTAGATGATGACAACACACTGATAACTGTGAGATGCTCACAGACAACTTGAATGACCATGCCTGGTAGTTATAGAGTACCGACTAATTTGGAAAGTAATACACACTGGCACACCCTCACATGCACACATGCACGCGCACACATGCCTTTCCCCTGAATTGAGCTTCTTAAGCTTATTCTGTGAAATGACAAAGGTGTGTATTATTATCCTGATTCATTTTATGAGGAAAAAGGAAACTGAGTGAGTTGCTGTAGATCTTCAGATCCTAGATCCAGTGCCTTAAAAAAATAACACAAATATTATTCAGTATGGGTAAGAGGCTGGGAGCATGGTTTATAACAACTTAACCTCCCCTATTCTCATTTCCCGAGGAGTTTAATAATCTGAATAAAGCCTAAACTGTATTATGACCAAAAGGTGGTTGGTGATACAAAAAATTGTATTATGGCAAAAAGTAGCCTTTTAAGGATCACGATAGATAGCAGGTTTGAATTTTAAACAAAGGCATTTAATTTAGAGATGTTATATCGTAACTTAAAAGGCTTTCTAAAGGTAGAGATTTCAGGTCAATAAGATTTTCTGGCTCCTAAGACCATAACACCATAACACGCAATAGGAAGTGACTAAGAGTTATATTTTGTTTACCTTTCCCCAAATTGCTTCAAGAGGAATGTTTGTTTAATTTTTAAAACAAGATGTGTCAGTATTGCTCAATTGACAAGAAGGTAAATTATAACTCAGTAAATGTATTTTTTTAAACAACAAGTAGATATAATGGTTGTTTATGTTTTCACATTCATTTGGGAAACTTCCTAGTCATTTCCTATGATTGAAATATTGTTTGACCTTTAAACTCTCTCTCCAGTTAGGAGTACAAGAGTTAGGGTCCCTCAATAGTAAAGATGTCTTCTTAATCTGAGGAGATGAGAGAGAAAGTTGTGAGCAAATTAGATTTGGGTTTTCTCCCTCCTGGGTGCCTTCTGGGTCAAATGGGACTGAGAAGTTAGGGGTCAGCTTTCTGGAGAAGCAGCCTGAAGCACCCTCATCACGCCCAGCCCTCAGAGTGATTGGCTAGCTGGCACTACAAGGCGAGGACAGTTGTGAACTCTTAGCTGGATGTTCTAGGTGATCCTGAGTCTGCTGTTACTGACCTCCAATGCATTTGGCACAACCTGAGGTACATGAAATGCACTTGGCTCCCTGGAAGGAATACAAGTCCTGACACTAACTACACTCTATACTACTGGTGAGTATGGACTGTACACTTACTTACTGCAGAGGGACTGACTGTGATTGCATTGGGAACCTTTGAAGCTAACCTAGTTAAAACATAAACAGAATACCCTATTCCTTTCTACAGTTTGCTCTAATGAAAAATGCATCTGCTCTTGGTGTCTCATTAAAAAAAAAAAAAAAACCTTAACAAATAATTATAGATCCACTGGTATGTTGCAAAAAATATCCAAAGAGATCCCATCTACCCTTCACCCAGTTGCTTTCAATGGTAACATCTCATATATGGTGCAGTATTAAAACCAGAAAATTGACATTGGTACAGTCCACTGACCTTATTCCAATTTCACCAGTGTTCCGTCCAGGCATTTGGATCTGTGTGTAGTTCTATGCAGTTTTATCATATGCAAAGATGTAGAACAGTTCCATTACCACAAGGATCCCTCTAATTGTCCTTTTATTTATTTTTAAAAATCAGTTAATCTGTTTGGCTGCACCTGGTCTTAGTGGCTATATGATAGATCTTTAGTTGTGGTATGTGTGTCTAGTTCCCTGACCAGGGATCGAACCCAGGCCCCCTGCATTGAGAGTGAGGAATCTTAGACACTGGACCACCAGGGCACTCCCAAGTTGCCCTTTTATAGCTACACCCACCTCCTTCCTGCACCCCTCTCCCCACACTCCTCTCCCCCAAGTCTCTAACCTCTGGCAACCACTCATCTGTTCTCCATCTATAATTTTGTCATTTAAAGAATGTAACAGGAACAGAATCATACAAAATATATTAATAACTGTCAGAGGCTGACTATATTTTTCAGTCTCTGCATAATACTCTGGAGATCCATCCAAGCTGTTGTATATATCAATAGTCCATTTCTTTTTCTTGCTGTGTGGTGTTCTATGATATGGATGTATCAGTTTGTTTGACCTTTTATTCACTAAAGGATATCTCGGTTATTTTCAATTTTTTTGCAAGTATGAGAAAGCAGTTATAAATATTCATGTTCAGGTTTTTATGTGAATATCACTTTTCAGTTCTCTGGAACAAATGCCTTAGGGTATAATTGCTGGATCATATGGTAATTACACATTTAGTTTTATTAAAAAACCACCAAATTATTTTCTAGAGTAACTGTATTGTTTTACATTCTCACCAGCAATGTATGAGTGATTGGTTTTTATCTTTCAAAAGGAAAATTATATCATTCCCAGAGTTAAAAAGTAGTTTACTGCCCCAGAGAATAACTTGTATTTCCTATGTGTGACTGTATCTACAAAATTTGTTAAATTTGTAAATTAATCTTTCATTATTTCCTTTCATTTGGAGCCTAGAATTGATTATTAACAACAGAACAGGGAAGAAAGAACCAGGTTAATCAACTGAATTTAGTAAAACCTGAGCATACATAGTGGCTAAAGCTCTGAATGGTGAGCAGAAATAAGAAACCCGTCTTTTTACCCCTGAAGCGTCATTGTAGAGGTGACAGCGCTGGACACGGTAGTTTATATAGAAAGAAGAGTGCGTGATGGAGGCTTGCAGAAGTGCAGACAGGCGTGTGAGGAGTGAGGGTGGAGCTTGGCATGGTGGTGGAGCGAGGTGAGAGGCATTGCTGAACGGGTGGACTGCCCAGATGGGGAAGTGTCTCTGAGGCTGGAGGCTGGCGCTGAGGCAGAATGGTCTCAGGACTGGGAGTATTTCGTTTATGTGATTCCAGGTAGGGAAGCAGGAGGTCTGATGTTGGCAGGGTGCCCTGCACCTGGCCTTGTCCCCCCATCTGTCATTCATTCAGACTGTTTCTGAGAGAGTGGGGTATGGAGGGCCACATCCAGAACTTCTGAAGTTATAGGATGAACAGGGCCTTTATCCTGGAATGTCCATTTTGCCCAATGACTGGATGAAAAGTATGAATATTTTTGGTATGTGACGACCCTCGTGGCTATATCATGGAATAGGACACCAAAAAATCACATGAATTTTTGAACAGAAACCTCCCAGGTGGCCTGGAGGTTGGCATTCTCTCTCTTCCCCTGTCCCCAGAGGTGCTCCCAGGCAAGTTGAGGGGCACTGCAGGCGAAGGCAGACAGTATTGAATTCACGTGGTTCAGTCTGGAGTCCCCCTGACTCCCCAGTACAGATCATTCTCATGTGAGGTCTGCAGTTTCACTTGCCTGCTGGTGGTACCTGTTGCTTCTCCTTTACTTTAAGCCCTTCAGTGGTTCCTGGCGCCTACAGTCTAAAGTCCAAACTCATCAGCAGGAGCAACAAAGCCTTTTATGCTCGCTCTCCTAACTGGCTCTGTCGCCTCAGTGTCATCCTGCACCCACCACCCAACCCACACTGAACTTCTTTCAGTTCCTCAAACTCACTCTTCAGACACTCAAACAGAAGAGTGGCATACAGACCCAACATTCAGGCAGAATAGTGGAATCACTCTGCATGCCCTTGTGGCCCAGGCCTTGCCTGTTCACCTGGACGCTTCTAACTTGTCCTTATCTCAGCTCAGGCACCTCTTCCCTTCCAGAAAGCCTTCCTTGACCTCTCTAGCCTAGGTACGTGCCCGGTTGTCATGTACCATAGTACCTTGTACTTTCCTGTGTCATAATACTCAGCACATTGCAATGTCATTTCCTGTTTACTTAGTGGTCATCCTCTCCAGGCTACCGTCTCCCTTGAGAGCAGGGGCTGTGTCTTATTCCCCCACACCCCATGCCTGACACATGGGAGGTGCTCTGTGAATAGGTTTTTGAACGTTTGGTAGTATCCAAAGTTAGACAACATTCAGGATTGGGGTGAGGACTTAGGGGGCAAGGATAAGCAACTCAGGAGCATTATAATTCAGGAACAAAAAGAGAGAAGGATGGAGTAGATCTGCCTCCCCAAGAACTAAGCCTTAAAAGAAGCAGCCTGGCCCTGGTAATGTTTTGGTGAAGTCTGGAAAGAGCCGTTACTATAGGCTTAGGATCCCTGAGTTTATTATGCTATTAATTCCCCTTGCTTTTCCTAGAGTTGTTATTGGTAAAATCACAGGGAAAACCTTCAAAGAATCTATCTTTAGCAGGGACAGGGAAAGGAAGGGAAGAAGTCTTAAAACTTTATCTCAGTCCACAGCAGACTGTGCAGGAAAGTAACCTAAATATAGAAATTAGGGTAGCTCTGAGACAGATGATAGCCTAGCCCTTGGAGTTCTTATTAGACAAATTTAGGGAAGTGCCTTGGAACGTGTTATTATTTAGTGGCTCAGTGTGTCTGACTCTTTTGCAACCCCATGGACTGTAGCCCACCAGGCTTCTCTGCCCATGGGGTTCTCCCAGGCAAGAATACTGGAGTGGGTTGCCATTTCCTCCTCCAGGAGAACTTCCAGACCCAGAAATCAAACCCACATCTCCTGCGAGTCCTCATTACTTATCTGTTTTATATATAGTAGTGTGTCGTGCTCAGTCACTCAGTTGTGTTTGACTCCCTGTGACCCCACCAACTGTAGCCTGCCAGGCTCCTCTGTACATGGAATTTTCTAGGCAAGAATACTGGAGTAGGTTGCCATTTCCTCCTCCAGGGGATCTTCCCGATCCAAGAATCAAACCTGCATTTCCTCCATTGGCAGATGGATTCTTTACCCTTGAGTCACCTGGAAAGCCCCACCTTGGGGCATATACCAGCACAAAATGAATCTTAGTGCAGATTACAAAACTAGCATCCCCTCTGGATGAATAAATTATCAAAAACTGGCCCAATCAAATAAGAAGGCATTCTTCTTCCTCTGGACCAAAGTGTTCAACTTCAGGGCTGATGCAGCATCTTACCAAAGCTGACCGCAGACGGTGCTTGGGCTGGTTGGCTGGCTTTCAGCCCTTAGTTCATACTGTGGTGCAGGGATAAGCTACAACCATGGGATGGCATCCATCCCAAGATAGTGGGGGTTCGCTGGCACCCAGAGGTGGGGGGAATGCAGCAGGGACACCACTTCTTGTCATACACATTCCCAGAGTCGGTCATCAGCGTGGACTCTTCCTATAACATAGACCTGTACTGTCCAATACAAGAGCCACTAGTCACACATGACTGTGTTTACATTTTAATTCAAATTAATTAAAATTAAATCAAATTAAAACTTAAGTTGCTCAGTTTTACTAGCCAGTTTCACATATGGCTAGTGGCTCCTGTACCAACAGCACAAATTTCCATAATCCCAGAAAATTTTATTGGACAGGCTGGTATAAATTCTGTATCTTTTGCCCTTACCACCTTATTCTCTTTTCTGGAGCCATACTGCTTGGGTTCAAATACTGACTCTCTTACTAGCAGTGTGATTTGGGGCAAGTTACTTCTCTCTCAGCCCCAGTTTTGTAATCTGTAAAATGGGAGTAGTAACAATAGTGCTGCCTCTTAAGGATGTTTTGAGGGCTGTTATATGAAGAGTGTTTGGAGTTGGCCTAATTGCTAACATCTGTAGAGTAACCATGCAATGAAAGTGAAAGTGAAGTCGCTCAGTCGTGTCCAACTCTTTGTGACCCCATGGACTGTAGCCCACCAGGCTCCTCAGTCCATGGAATTTTCCAGGCAAGAGTACTGGAGTGGGGTGCCATTTCCTTCTCCAGGGGATCTTCCCAACCCAGGGATCGAACCCGGGTCTCCCGCACTGCAGGCAGATGCTTTACCGTATGAGCCACCAGGGAAGCCCATATAGCATGCAATACGTGCTAGCTATATGGTTTTTTATTATTCATCCCCACTCCCTTGAGGATGCAGCCAGTACACAGAGCTGACCTCTTCTACCACCTCACAGAATTGGCACCTAGCCCACACCTGTTCCTCCCCACTCTCCCCTGGAGAGATCCTTTCCAGTCTAAACCACAGAAGAAAGACACGTGGCTCATTCATTATCAAACAGTCAGAATTGGTTGAAGTACCAGTTTAAAATCACCTCAAACAAACTGCCAGAGACTGTTTCCCTAATCTCCAGTCAGAAAAAGATGGAGTCATTTTGAAGCCCCAGGGTGATGACTTCCAGTCCTTCAGGGATAGTCTGGCATTGAAGGGAGCCTGACCTTAATAGCTACAGACTAGCCAAGCCAATGAATTTTAGGGAATTTCTTAACAAACTAATCATCTTTACAGTGCAGGAAATAGTCTTTAATTTGTCCATTTCCTCCTTCTGTCAGCAGAGTGATTGTGTGGATTTCAGTGTGTGGTTTTTAACAGGAAGCACTCAAATGCCTCCTATCTTAGGTTATCATCTAATCTTTCACAAGATTTCAAAAATTTTCTCTTCAAAATCAGTATTTTCCCTTTTGTTATTTTTTTCTGAAGTACAACAAAAGATTTTTTTTACATTTCTTATCTGGATTCCATGAGAATATGTGAAATACTCAGGGTACAATGAAAAAGGAATCTCAAAGGTTACTCATTAGAGGAGTTCCTTTCATTATTGAAAAACGTTAACTTTCTACATAGTTCTCTTTAGTTATGTAACAATAATGTCGTAAGTTTCTTCAGTTTCTATTTCTGTGTGTGTGCAAAACATTTCAGGCCTGTCTGATCTAAAAACTAGTCATGGCTGTAACTTAGTTTTTAAAAAACTGTTTTCATTCATGAACCACAGGGGCCAACAACTAGGAGAAAAAATTTATATACTATCTCTTAAAGGACAAGGTCACTTTGTATATTGAAGCATTTCTTTGAACAGCCTTTGAAGAAGTAAATACATTAGATCTGAATTAAAAAAAATTTTTTTTGTTTGTTTTCGTTTTTTTAAAAAGACATTATTTATAGCAGTTCTAGGTTTACAACAAAATTGAGAGGAAGGTACAGAGATTTTCCATATACCCACTGCCCCTACAATTAATAGCTTTCCCCATTATCAACATCCCTCACCAATAGTACATTTGTTACAATTGATGAAGCTACATTGATATACATCACCACCATCAGAATTCTACATAGTCTGTATTAGGGTACACTCTTGGCCTTCTACATTTTATGGGTTTGGACAAATGTATGACATATATCCATTGTTATAATTACCATACAGAGTACTTTCATTGCCTTAAAAATCCTCTGCGTTCCACTAATTCATCTCTCCCCTACTCCAACCCCTGGCAACCATTGATTTGTTTATTCTCCTAGTTTTGTCTTTTCCAGGATTTCATCTGGTTGGAATCAGACAGTATGTAGCATTTTCAGATGGACTTCTATCACTTAATAATACACATGTAACATTCCTCCATATCTTTTCATGGCTTGATAGTTCATTTCTTTTTGGTGCTGAATAATACTCCACTGTCTGGATGTATTACAGTTTATGTATCCATTTAGTGACTAAAGGACATCTTGATTGCTTCCAAGCTTTGGCAATGATGAATAAAGCTGCTTTAAACTTTTGTATGTTGGTTTTTGTGTAGATATAAGGTCTCAATTTCTTTTGGTAAATACCAGAGAGCACAATTACTAATCATATGGTAGGAACATGTTTGGTTTTGTAAGAAACTGTCTTCCAAAGTGCCTGTACCGTTCTGTATTTCCACCAGCAATGAGCAAGAGTTCTTGTTGCTCCACATCCTCATCAGCATTTGATATTGCCGATGTCTGGATTATGGGCGTTCTGACTGGTGTGTAGTGGTATCTTGTTGCTTTCATTTGCATTTCTCCGATGATATGTGCTTATTTGTCATCTGTATGTCTGTGAAGATCTTTGGCTCATTTTTTAGTTGAGTATTTTGCTTTATTGTTCAGTTTTATGAGTTCTTTGTATATTTTGGCTAACAGCCCTTTATCACATGTGTCTTTTGCATACATTTTCTCTCCCGCCCCTCCAGTGTTTGGCTTCTTTTCTTATTCTCTTGATATTATCTTTTGCAGAAGTTTTTAATTTTAATGAAATTCAGCTTATCAATTATTTCTTTTAAAGATCATGCCTTGGATATTGTATCTAAAAAGTCATCACCATACCCAAGATTGTCTAGGTTTTCTCCTATGTTATCTCCTAGGAGGCTTATAGTTTTGCACTTTACATTTAGGTCTGTGATCCATTGTGAGGTTAGCTTTGTGAAGAATATAAGGTCTGTGACTAGATTCTTTTTTTTTTTTTTTAACATGTGGATATCCAGTTGTTCCAGCACCATTTGTTGAAGAGACTATTTGTGCTCCATTGTATTGCCTTTTCCCCTTTGTCAAAGATCAATTGACTATATTTATGGGAAAGATCTGCTTTTTATAAGACTGGATTTGTAGCACAGTCCCCTGGAGAATTGCTGTCAAAATGCTTATCTTAGTCCCTGGGCAAAACCTTCTAAGTAGGATTCTCTGGGAGAGGGGTTGAGGGACTTGCATTTTTCAAATGATCACAGATGATTCTAAAGTAAACAAATCAAGGGTTTGGGACTCTTTCCTCTTAGTTCATTTTCTACATTGTCTTCCTTTTCTGCAGAATGTTTGCACATCTCCCTTGTGACTAATGATGTAAGGCTTTACTCTGTGTATTCTTCTAGTTACTATAAAAGAGAATCCTTTGATAACTTTGACAAAAAGTGTAATGAGCACATTCTGTCTGCCTGTACTGTGCTGGATGATTACTGGGGAAAGGTCTACATAGACGTTTTTGGAAATAAGAAAGAAGATATCAGCATTTAGAGCCACATAGTAGAGTAAGACACTTAGAAAGACCTCATGCTATGGAACACTGATCTGGCAGTGGTTCAGTTCAGGTCAGCCACTCAGTCGTGTCCGGCTCTATGCAACTGCATGGAATCTAGCACGTCAGGCTTCCCTATCCTTCACCATCTCCCAGAGTTTGCTTGAACTCATGTCCATCAAGTCTGTGATGCCATCCAACCAGCTCATCCTCTATCATCCACTTTTCCTCCTGCCTTCAATCTTTCCCAGCATCAGGGTCTTTTCCAATGAATCAGTTCTTCGCTTCAGGTGGCCAAAGTATTGGAGCTTCAGCTTCAGCATCAGCATCAGTCCTTCCAATGAATATTCATGATTGATTTCCTTTAGGATAGACTGGTTTGATCTCCTTGCAGTCCAATGGACTCTCAAGAGTCTTCTCCAACACCACAGTTCAGAAGCTTCAATTCTTTGGTGCTCAGCTTTCCTTAGGGTCCAACTCTCACACCCATACATGACTACGGGAAAAACCATAGCTTTAACTAGATGGCCCTTTGTTGGCAAAGTTATGTCTCTGCTTTTTAATATGCTGTATAGGTTGGTATATATGCTGTATAGGTTGGTCATAGCTTTTCTTCCAAGGAGCAGCATATTTTAATTGCATGGCTGCAGTCACCATCTGCAGTGATTTTGGAGCCCAAGAAGTCTCTCACTGTTTCTACTGTTTCCCCATCTATTTGCCATGAAGTGATGGGACCAGATGCCATGATCTTTGTTTTTTGAATGTGGAGTTTTAAGCTAGCTTTTTCAGTCTCCTCTTTCACTTTCATGGATCACAATAAACTGTGGAAAATTCTGAAAGAAATGGGAATACCAGACCACCTGACCTGCCTCTTGAGAAATCTGTATGCAGGTCAGGAAGCAACAGTTAGAACTCGACATGGAACAACAGACTGGTTCCAAATAGGAAAAGTAGTCCGTCAAGGCTGTATATTGTCACCCTGCTTATTTAACTTATATGCAGAGTACATCATGAGAAATACTGGACTGGAAGAAACACAAACTGGAATCAAGATTGCCGGGAGAACTATCAATAACCTCAGATATGCAGATGACACCACCCTTATGGCAGAAAGTGAAGAGGAACTAAAAAGCCTCTTGATGAAAGTGAAAGTGGAGAGTGAAAAAGTTGGCTTAAAGCTCAACATTCAGAAAACGAAGATCATGGCATCCAGTCCCATCACTTCATGGGAAATAGATGGGGAAACAGTGGAAACAGTGTCAGACTTTGTATTTTGGGGCTCCAAAATCACTGCAGATGGTGACTGCAGCCATGAAATTAAAAGACGCTTACTCCTTGGAAGGAAAGTTATGACCAACCTAGATAGCATATTCAAAAGCAGAAACATTACTTTCCCAACAAAGGTCTGTCTAGTCAAGGCTATGGTCTTTCCTGTGGTCATATATGGATGTGAGAGTTGGACTGTGAAGAAAGCTGAGCGCCGAAGAATTGATGCTTTTGAACTGTGGTGTTGGAGAAGACTCTTGAGAGTCCCTTGGACTGCAAGGAGATCCAACCAGTCCATTCTGAAGGAGATCAGCCCTGGGATTTCTTTGGAAGGAATGATGCTAAAGCTGAAACTCCAGTACTTTGGCCACCTCATGCGAAGAGTTGACTCATTGGAAAAGACTCTGATGCTGGGAGGGATTGGGGGCAGGAGGAGAAGGGGACGACAGAGGATGAGATGGCTGGATGGCATCCCTGACTCGATGGACGTGAGTCTCAGTGAACTCCGGGACTTGGTGATGGACAGGGAGGCCTGGCATGCTGCGATTCATGGGGTCGCAAAGAGTCGGACTTGACTGAGTGACTGAACTGAAAGAGGCTCTTTAGCTCCTCTTCACTTTCTGCCATAAGGATGGTGTCATTTGCATAGCTGAGGTTGATATTTCTCCCAGCAATCTTAACTCCAGCTTATGCTTCATCTAGCCCACCATTTCACATGATGTACTCTGCATATAAGTTAAATAAGCAGGAAAATAAATAAATAAAAAGCAGTTAAATAAGCAGGCTGACAATATACAGCCTTGAGGTGTTTCTTTTCCAATTTGGAACCAGTCCATTGTTCCATGTCTAATTCTAACTGTTGCTTCTTGACCTGCATACAGATTTCTCAGGAGGCAAGTCAGGTGGTCTGGTATTCCCATCTCTTTAAGAATTTTCCAGGGTTTGTTTAGATCCACACAGTCAAAGGCTTTGGCATAGTCAATAAAGCAGAAGTAGATTTTTCTGGAAGTCTCTTGCTTTTTCAGTGATCCAAGGGATGTTTGCAATTTGATCTCTGGTTCCTCTGCCTTTTCTAAATCCAGCTTGAACATCTGGAAGTTCTTGATTCATGTTCTGTTGAAGCCTGGCTTGAATAATTTTGAGCATTACTTTGCTAGCGTGTGAAATGAGTGCAGTTGTGCAGTAGTTGAGCATTCTTTGGCATTGCCTTTCTTTGGAATTGGAATGAACACTGACTTTTTCCAGTCCTGTGGCCACTGCTGAGTTTTCCAAATTTGCTGGCATATAGAGTGTAGCACTTTTACAGCATCATCTTTTAGGATTTGAAATAACTCAACTGGAATTCCATCACCTCCACTAGCTTTGTTCATAGTGGTGCTTACTAAGGCCCACTTGACTTCACATTCTAGGATGTCTGGCTCTAGGTGAGTGATCACACCATTGTGGTTATCTGGGTCATGAAGATCATTTTTGTATAGTTCTTCTATGTATTCTTGCCACCTCTTCTTAATATCTTCTGCTTCTGTTAGGTCCATATCATTTTTGTCCTTTACTGTGACCATCTTTGCATGAAATGTTCCCTTGGTATCTCTAATTTTCTTGAAGAGATCTCTAGTTTTCCCCATTCTATTGTTTTCCTCTATTTCTTTGCATTGATCACTGAAGAAGGCTTTCTTATCTCTCCTTGCTATTCTTTGGAACTCTGCATTCAAATGGGTATATCTTTCCTCTTCTCCTTTGCCTTTAGCTTCTCTTCTTTTCTCAGCTATTTGTATGGCCTCCTCAGACAACCATTTTGCCTTTCTTTTTCTCAGGATGGTCTTGATCACTGCCTCCTGTACAATGTCATGAACCTCTGTCCATAGTTCTTCCGGCACTCTGTCTATCAGATCTAATCCCTTGAATCTATTTGTCACTTCTGCTGTATAATCATAAGCAATTTGATTTAGCTCATACCTGAATGGTCTAGTGGTTTTTCCCTATTTTCTTCAATTTAAGTCTTAATTTTGCAATAAGGAGTTCATGATCTGAGCCACAGTCAGCTCCTGGTCTTGTTTTTACTGACTGTAGAGAGCTTCTCCATCTTTGGCTGCATAGAATATAATCAATCTGATTTTGGTAGGGACCATAAGATGATGTCCATGTGCAGAGTCGTCTCTTGTGTTGTTGGAAGACAGTGTTTGCTATGACAAGTGGATTCTGTTGGCAAAACTCTGTTAACCTTTGCTTTGCTTCATTTTGTAGTCCAAGGCCAAACTTGCCTGTTACTCCAGGTATCTCTTGTCTTCCTACTTTTGCATTCCACTCCGCTATGATGAAAAGGACATCTTTTGGGGGTGTTAGTTCTAGAAGGTCTTGTAGGTCATCATAGAACCATTCAACATCAGCTTCTTTGTCATTAGTGGTTGGGGTATAGACTTGGATTACTGTGAAATTGAGTGGTTTGCCTTGGAAATGAACAGAAATCATTTTGCTGTTTTGGGATTGCATCCAAGTACTGCATTTCAGAATCTTTTGTTGACTGTGAGGGCTACTCCATTTCTTCTAAGGGATTCTTGCCCACAGTAGTAGATATAATAGTCATTTGAATTAAATTTGCCTATTTGGGTCCGTTGTAGTTCACTGACTCCTCGTATGTCGATGTTCACTCTTGTTGTTTGACTACTTCCAATTTACCTTGATTCATGGATCTAACATCCAGGTTCCTATGCAGTGTTGTTCTTTACAGCATTGGACTTTACTTCCTTCACCCGTCACATCCACAACTGGGCTTTGTTTTCTCTTTGGCTCCATATCTTCATTCTTTCTGAAGCTATTTCTCCACTCTTTGCCATATTGGACATTTACCGACCTGGGAAATTCATCTTTCAGTATCATATCTTTTTGCCTTTTCATACTGTTCATGGGTTCTCAAGGCAAGAATACTGAAGTGGTTCACCATTCCCTTCTCCAGTGGACCACGTTTTGTCAGAACTCTCCACCATGATCTGTCTATCTTGGGTGGCCCTACACGGCATGGCTCATAGTTTCATTGAGTTAGACAAGGCTGTGACCCATGTGATCAGTTTGGTTAGTTTTCTGTGATTGTGGTTTTCATTCTGTCTGCCCCCTGATAGGTAAAGATTGTGTTTAAAGGACACTAATAATGTCAGAGAGGTCAATCTGGAGAAGACATGAAGCCTCAAGTGATTAGGGCATGAAAAAGGGTGAGAGGAATATCATAGAGAATTCCAGAGGGTTTGCAAAGAAAGAAGTAACCGAATTTGGTGATAAGATATAAAAAAGAGGGGAGGGGTGATTTCAGAGGCTCTAATCTAATCAAGGAGCCCAGAGAAAAATGAGCTCTGGCTGATGGCAGTTGGGATGGTTAGAAAAAAAGGCAGTTTGTCCAAGAAGAGGGGACATCTGTCTTGGCTGTTGAATTTGAGGCAAGAGTGGAACTCTAAAGTGGAGCAGTTAGAAATCTGGGACTGGCTCCAAGGCAGTAGGTCAGGATTAGGAATCCTCAGTGCAGAAATTCTAGTTGAGGAGTGGAAGTGATAAATGGGCGAGTGGATGAGGGAGTAAGAAATAGAGAAGAATACACAGAGGGCTGAAGACTGGGTGTGAATTCTGTGAGAATAGAAGAAAGGAAAGGAACAAGCCAAGAGAACAAGGAAGGAGCAGACAGAGGGACTAGGGAAACTTGGAATTGAGCAGATAAGGCATTTTCAGGAAATATAAAATTTGTCCTCCTGGCCTCGTACTGTTTCCCATACAGAAGAGGAAAAAGAGTCAAGACTCCTATGGTTTCCATAGCTATTGAAAATACAATATTCATGAAAAAGGAACATTCATTTCTTCCTCAAGTGTGAAGTGGAGCCATGTTATAAAATAGGGCTTTAAAAAAAAAGCTACCCTGCCAAATTGCAAATATGGCTTTTCATGGATATCTTTAATCATTTAAAAACAAACAGACATCTGTATTTGTTTCTTGCATATGTGGTTAAAAAATAATGCAGAAGGTTATCTCATTTTATCTTGTAGGCACAACAGCCTGGGAAAAATTCTTCAGTGTGAAAACATCTACAGAGAAGGCCAACACATTGCTTGTTCCTTTAATCTGACTAAGGTGAAGGATTCCAGTTTTGAACAGCACAGCGTCCAAGTAATGGTTAAGGACAATGCAGGAAAAATCAGACCATCCTTCAATATAGTGCCTTTAACTTCTCATGGTAAGTTTTAGAAGTATTCCATGACAGTGTGGATGAAAGTGTTATGTCATCAATACGAATGATAAAAAAAATGATGATTTTGATTTGAAGATCTTCCCAGAAAAAAGGGACTATATTTATGTATATTTTTCTTTGTTCCTTGTTAAAGTAGCAAGCTTGTAAATTCTCATATTTCTTGTGCATATATGCCACATGCTTTATCCATATTTACTTATGCATATGCTGAGCCTTAGAGCAAGCAGTTAGTTGTAGAACTGAGATTGGAGCTCAGGTTCTCTGACTTTTTTAACAGTTTTAAATGTTTAGTTATTTATTTGACTTCACTGGGTCTTTGTCGAGGCATGCGGAGTCTTTGATGTTCATTGTGGCAGACGGGATCTTTAGTTACAGCATGTGGGATCTGGTTCCCTGACCAGGGATCAAACCCAGGCCCCCTGCATTGGGAACATAGAGTCTTAGCCACTGGAGCACCAGGGATGTTCCTCTCTGACTCTTAAGATCTATTCTCTTTTACTTACATTCCAGAGGATGATGCTGCAGAATAAATGTGATTTAATATAGTTCCTGAATAATCTGTCTCTTTGTTTAACAACAACAAAAAAGCTTAGACTGGAGATGGAGTGATCAGGATTGATATTCAAACTGTCTAACATTTTGAGTAACCCAGGCACGGATCAATGAGAACAACCAGTGCAGCTGAGTTTCGGCCCATTACAAAGAGCCCTCAACTTGAAAACAAAATACCTGCTTAAGGTCACTTTGGATATGGCATATACACTCTAATTTCCTCTTCATCTATAAAAGGGGGTACATAGTCCCTCTGGAACTCAGAGGATTGTTGTAAGGTCCAAATGATGTGACATATGTAAAGGCATTTTGTATATCTCTAAAGCAGAGTCATATGTGCTTAGTCACTCAGTCGTGTCTGACTCTTTTCAACCCCATGGACCATAGCCCACCAGGCTCCTCTGTCCATGGGGATTCTCCAGGCAAGAATACTGGAGTGGGTTGCCATGCCCTCCTCCAGGGGATCTTCCCAACCCAGGAATCGAACCCAGATCTCCTGCATTGCAGGCAGATTCTTTACTGCCTGAGTCACCAGGGAAGCCACATTATATTTACTTATTTGCTGTAGTATCACAACAGGGAGCTCTGATTCTAGCTAAAGTGGTACACAGAAAATTTACAAGCAAATAATCATGAATTGACAAAGGTTCCCAAGTCTGTGAGCAGAACACTATTTACTGGCCTTTCAGACAGTCGTGGAAGTGAATTCTAATGGTGCACCCAAGGCAGCTTAATTTGTAAGCCAGGGAGTGATGTTGAGGCAACTTGCCAAATGGGATCATTTGAAGCAAAGCCCTTCTCTCTCCTCCCCCTTGCTTGGAAGCATGTCCTCAATGGACCTTTTAAAGCTCATTTTGCTGCTCTTCTACCTAGAGATGAGTGGTGCTGTAAGAGATGAATGGGAGATTCTTGTTAGCCAGAAGAGGATGCTGTGAAGTTGTTTTCTGTTAATTGTCCACTCTCTTTTGTTGCTTGGTCTTAAGCATAATTGACTCCTGAAAAACTAAATTGACCAGGCTAATTTCTCTTTTTACTTTCTTTTAAATCATGGTTATGATTATATAACATTAAATATGCCATCTTAACCATTTTCAAGTGTACAGTTCAGTAGTGTTAAATATATTCACAGTGTTGTGCAGTAGATCTCTAGAACTCTCTCACTTTGTAAAACTGAAACTTCATGCCCATGAAATACTAATTCTCCCTCCCCCGGCCCCTGGTAACCACCTTCCTACTTTCTGTTTCTATGGCTTTGACTGCTTTAGATGCCTCTTATAAGTGGAATCATACAGTATTGGTCCTTTTGTAATGGACTTATTTCATTAGTATCATGTCCTCCAAGTTCATCCCTGTTGTTGTTTAGTCACTCAGTCATATCCGACTCTTTGTGACCCTATGGACTATAGCCTGCCAAGCTCCTCTGTCCATGAGATTTTCTAGAGTGGGTTGTCATGCCCTCCTCCAGGGGATCTTCCCAGCCCAGGGATCGAACTCACATCTCCTACATCTCCTGCATTGGCAGGTGGGTTCTTTACCACTGCACCACACGAGAAGCCCTTCATTCCTGTTGTAATCTATGACAAAACTATGCTGATGTTTTCATTGTGGTCTTTGATTGGCATAAATGAGCGCTGGCTGCGGGAACCCCTTGTACCTGATGCCCCTCAGTACCATCAGGAAGAGTCACGTCTGGACCCAAGCACTTCTTTACCCCACCCCCTTGTTGTAGCTAGATGTCTAGATTATACCCCAGCCATGCCCTAACCAGATGCAGGTCAGAATCTGCATCATCTGCCAGCCCGAAGATGTTCCTTAGATCTATTTTACTACGCAGTTTAAGCTTCCTACAAGGGACTTTCCTTCTGGTCCAGTGATCGGGACTCTGAGCTTCCACTGCAGAGGACCCAGGTTCAATCCCTGATCAGGGAAATAAGGTCCTGCATACTGTGTGGTGTGGCCAAAAACAAGAAAAAGAAACAAAGAAAAAAAAATAAGCTTCCTACATTAACTGTGATTAATCAGAAATTCTAGAACTGTATGTCTGATCATGTAAGGCCATTAAAAGCATCAGACCTATTTTGATTTACCTTTGTGACCTTCATTGTCTCTACGTATAAGTGCTGTGCCGTGTTTAGTCGCTCAGTCCTGTCCAGTTCTGTGCAACCCCATGGACTGTAGTCTGCCAGCTCCTCTGTCCATAGGGATTCCCCAGGCAAGAATGAGGATTTTCCCAACCCAGAGATCGAACCCAGGTCACCCACATTGCAGGTGGATTCTTTACCATCTGTGCCACAGGGAAGCCTAAGAATACTGGAGTGGGTAGCCTATCCCTTCTCCAGGGGAATGTCCTGACCCAGAAATCAAACCGGGCTGTCCTGCATTGCAGGCGGATTCTTAACCAGCTGAGCTATTAGGAAAGCTCATATGTGTATCTCATCAAAATTAACTCTGGAAATTAATTTGTATTCTTCTGTTTTTTGTCTTTCAGTGAAACCTGATCCTCCACATATTAAAAATCTCTCCTTCCAAAATGGTGACTTATATGTGCAGTGGACAAATCCACAGAATTTTCAAAGCAAATGCTTGTCTTATGAAGTAGAAGTCAATAACAGCCACGCTGAGACACATGATATTTTCTATGTAAGTTTTTTTTTTTAGATAGTTGTTATTTAGAAATTTTTCTTGCATTTCTTACAGTGTAATAAATTGAAATATCAATGAAAAATAGCTTATAGATTTGTCACCTGATGATAATGGTTTCTCTGAAACAGCGTGTGGTGGAAGGTTTGATGGTTTATGATAGTATTGCCTACAAGAGTTCAGGCATTCCTTAATGTATTTGCTGAAAAGTCTTTTTACTACATGTCTGTCGTGTACTACCAGGCACAATTTTACGTGCATGTGACACCTGATAAAAAAAAAAAAAAAATTTGCCCATGAAGCTTACCTACTAAAAAATAAGGACATAAATGAGCAAACTAATTTCAGAGAATGAATGCTATGCAGAAATTTAAGTGGGGTAATGGCAAGGCCTGAGGGAATATTAGGTAGGGTAGGTATCCACAGTGATGAGATTTGAGATGAGACCAGAACAATGAGCAGGAGCTAGCCATTTGATCATCTGGAGGTGGAGGGGACAGCGTGGTCAAAGACTTAGGCAGGAATGAGCTTGGCATGTGTGAGAAACAGGAGACTGGCATGACCAAAACATAGTAGGAAGAGGTGTCTGAGCCTAGAGCCGAGATCAGATTATGTAGCTACTTAGAGGCTCCAGTATGGCTGTTCAGTTTTTTTGGAGTTTGTAGCAACTAGAGTAGTCAATACTGAGTAGTTAGTATTTTTTGGATAATCTACATTTATGCTCTTTAGAATCTAATACAAAACAAGCAGATTAGAGGTCCCTGTGGAGTAGGAAATGGCAACCCACTCCAGTAATCTTGCCTGGGGAATTCCATGGACAGAGGAGCCTGGCGGGCTACAGTCCATGCGGTCGCAAGGAGCTGGACTCCACTGAGCGACTGAGCATATACGCATGCATTGGAGCACTGGGCCTAACAGGGTGTGGCATAACCTCAGGGCTCAGTTGCATTGTTATGCTCTAGAACAGAGATCTCAAACTCAGACCTCAGACATTTTTGTTTGGACCACAAAACGAAGTGGGGTTTTGTTTGCTTGTCTATTACATTTGATTTTTCTGCCCAGATTGAAAACTGTGGTACCTGAGGGTATAGTTGCCATAAGGTGGCGCCTTAGGACCACTGGAACTGTGCCACTCACTTGTGTTACCTGCCTGGGCCCTGTGTCCATTTGAGTTTGAGAGGTTAGAAACCATGGGCTTTTACAGGAGTCCTGCATCTCACATGTGGGAAGATCCCTTGGTTCACTTGTTTTAGCTCGTCATGGGAATTTCGAAAACTAAAGTATTTTATTTACTAAAATAAGCCGCTGTTGACAGGCTGTAACTCTTGAGGGAGCAACCAGGTCCACAGCTGAGCAGAGCTCTTCTGGGCATTTGCAAATGAAAGCATTTGTTGAAGCAGAATAATCATTTTTCATCCCAGAAACCAGGGTCTCCAAATAATGCCACAAAAGGAAAAAGCAAAGGGCTTCCATGCGGGGAGGGGGTGAGGCTTGAATTTACAACTGAGTTATCAGAAAGCCAAATATGCTTGACTATTCCAGCCTTGACTGCTCTCTTCTGTCTGAAATCCAGAGACACATGCCACTTGCATTACTCACTTGGCACTAAATGATGTCCTGCTAGCTACCCATGATCTTGACTAAAAATATAAGCTCCTGTAAGGGGGAGGAGTTAGGTGGTGTTTACTTTGTACTGTTCTGGCTACTAATACCAGCTAATATGTATTAAGCAATTGCTGTGTATTAGCTATTTCAACTGGAGAAGGAAATGGCAACCCACTCCAGTATTCTTGCCTGGAGAATCCCAGGGATGGAGTAGCCTGGTGGGCTGCCACCTGTGGGGTCGCACAGAGTCGGACGCGACTGAAGCGACACAGCAGCAGCAGCAACAGCAGCTATTTTAATAAGTACTTTATCTGAGTTGTCTCATTTAGTCCTCACAGTAACCCCAAGGATCTAGGCCTGTTACAGATAGGAAAACTTCAGTCTCAAAGATTACTCCTAAGGTCACATTTCTAGTAAGGGTTAGAATTCAAGATTTCAGCAAAAGTCTAACTCCAAAGCTTTTATTCTTAACCCCCTAGGGACCACCTCAGTACTTCCTCTTGCTAGTAATAGCCATCACTTATTGCTCATGATGTATTACAAATACAGTCTTCTATGTACTTCTTATAGAGTTGCTCATAGCAATCCATGAAATTGGTTCCTTTTTAACCTATGTTTTAGTGAGAAACAAGGCTCAAAGAGCAAGTTGAGTAACTTGCTACAGGCCACACAGCTAGTAAGTATGACTTCAGAGGTTGGTCTCCAGGTATTACATTTTAACCAAGAACACTGGGTATAAGACCATGTGTACAGTTGTCACTTAATAAATTCTTATTGGATTGTTACCTTTTTAAAAAAAAAAAAACTTCTGAACTGAAGAGAGCATATATACTGTGGAGTTTATCCATCAAAACCAGAACTGTAGTCAATTTGGAATTAACTCTGTTTATACACTTGAGTTTAATGTTCTGTATCTTAGCAGATGTTCACCAGCTGCTCCATCCCCTAGATTGTCATCAGCTTTTTGTGTGCACACTGCTTTTGAGCTCAGCTGGTTAGACCCTTTCTTGGTTCTTCTTGCAAGACTTTTTGAGGAGCTATTTGGCCTGGTGTTCTAGTTAAGAGCGGGAAGTAAACTGGAGCATGAGCTGGTGCCATCCATGGCTCTGGGTCAGGGGTCGCTTATGACAGAATCATAAAGCATGGAGTGACTTATCTTTGGGCATGCCCATTCCCGCCAGCTATCCACTTGGTAATCTGTGTCCTTGTTTCCCTTTTCTCACGGAAGTATCTGAGCAGCTGATAAACTACACAAGGAGATTTACATTTGAACAAGAGCCCAGAACCATCAATTTACACAACAGGCCTCTGACTCCATATGGCCAGCACTGGGGTACAGTAACCCCCGAGTAGCTTTTTCTCTGACCTTATATGAAGTATTGACAGGATGGCTCATCATCATTCAGTTGGCCTTTCACTCTTCACAAATGCTGGTAGGAACCATTCAGTGAATGACATTGAATGCCCCAAATCATAGCATGTGTTCTAGTCTTTGTCCCATGTTTAAACATCTCTGATAGAAGTTGACTATTTTTTCCATCTGTACTGAGGTATGATTGGCAAGTAAAAATTATATGTATTTAGGTTGTACAATATTATTTTAAGGTATACAAGGTTATAATAATCATATACATTGTGAGATGATTATCACAATCAAATTAACTCATTCATAACCTCACAGACTTAGCTTTTTCTGTGGTGAGAAAACAAGATCTCTCAGCAAATTTCAGGTATACAGTACAGTATTATTAACTGTAATCATCATGTGAAAGTTGCTCACTTGTGTCCAACTCTTTGCAACCCCATGGACTATATAGTCCATGGAATTCTCCAGGTCAGAATACTGGAGTGGGTAGCCTTTCCCTTTCCCAGGGGATCTTCCCAACCCAGGGATTGAACCCAGGTCTCCTGCACTGCAGGTGGATTCTTCACTAGCTGAGCCACAACAGAAGCCCAAGTATACTGGAGTGGGTAGCCTATTCCTTCCCCAGCAGATCTTCCTGACCCAGGAACCGAACCAGGATCTACTGCATTGCAGGCAGATTCCTTACCAACTGAACTATCAGAGAAGCCCCATTAAATCCTCAGAATTCATAACTGAAAATTTGTACCCCTGACCAACATCTTTCCATTTTCCCCACTCCCCAGCCTCTGGCAATTACCATGCTGCACTGCGCCTCAGTAAATTTGACTTATTTGAATTCCATATACAAGTGAGATCATATAGTATTTGTCTTTCTCTGTCTAACTTATTTCACTTAACATAGTGCCCTGAGGTTTCTTACATGTTGTCACAAATGGCAGGATTTCCTTGGGGTTGCTGAATCATATGATAGTTCTATTTTTAATTTTTTGAGAAACCTCCATACTGTTCCAAAGTGACTGCAACGGTTTATATTCCCACCAACAGTGCATGAGGGTTCCTTTTCTCTACACCCTCTCCAGCACTTGTTATCTCTTATCTTTTTGACGACAGCCATTCTGTTATCAACAGTGTAAGATGATTGTGGTTTTGATGTATATTTTGCTAATGATTAGTGTATATTTTATACACTAGTGTATATTAGTGATATTAGTGTATAATAGTGTATATTAGTGATGTTGAATGTCTTTTCATGGACCTGTTGCCAAAAGTAGACTATTGAAATGAAGCAAGAGACTTTCATGTGTTGATTTTGAAATATCTGCATTTTAGGAACTGGTTATTCTCTTTACATCATACAGCAAGTGACTTAAATTGTGTAGAGGAGAAATTTGCATTTTCTTTTGTTTTCTCTAACTCAGTCATTTAAAAACAATAATTTTGTTTAACATTTTTATTTTTGGCTGTGCTGGGTCTTTGTTGCTGCATGGGCTTTCCTCTAGTTGCAGCAAACAGAGGCTACTCTTTCTTGTGGTGTGCAGGCTTCTCATTACTGTGGATTCTCTTGTTGCAGAGCATGGGCTTTAGGGCACACGGGTTTCAATAGCTGTGGCACATAGGCTCAGTAGTTGCAGTCCCCAGGCTCTAGAGCTCAGGCCCAATAGTTGTGGCTCACGGGCTTAGTTGCACCCCAGCATGTGGGATCTTTTTGCACCAGGGATCGAACCCGTGTCTCCTGCATGACAGGTGGATTCTTTACCACTGAACCAGCAGGCAAGTCCTAACTCAGTCCTTTTTTGATATTTGATATGTTATTGGGCTTCCCAGGTAGTAGTGTTAGTGGTAAAGAATCTGCCTCCCAGTGCAGGAGGCGCAGTTTCAATCCCTGGGTCACGAAGATCCCCTGGAGAAAGAAATGACAACACACTCCGGTATTCTTTTCTGGAGAATCCCATGGACAGAGGAGCCTGGTTGGCTACAGCCCATGGGGTTGCAAAGAGTCGGACACGACTGAGCGTCTGAGCACGTATTCTCAACAAGGGAGCATATTTTTAAACTATGTATTGCTATGTAGTGTACTATAGAAAAATTGCAGAAGGCATTATGGACAGCTCAGTGATTCTTCACAAATGATTTGTCACTTACAAAACAGCTCCCCATAAGCTCAATCGTGACCTCTTTTGGTCACTACTTTCCCAAAGAGCACTTATTATCTGGACTTCGAATCCCACTAGTGCCACCTGAGAAGCCCTGTATTGGGATATAGCTGATGAACAATGTAGTGATAGTTTTAGGTGCACAGCAGAGTGACTCAGCCATACATATACACGTATCCATTCTCCCCCAAACTCCCCTCCCATCCGGGCTGCCACATAACATTGAGCAGAGTTCCCTGTGCTGTGCAGTAGGTCCTTGTTGGTTATCCTTTTTAAATATAACACTGTATACTTGTACATCCCAAACGTCCTAACTATCCCTTCCCCCAACCCTTCCCCCTGCTAACCATAAGTTCATCCTCTAAGTCTGTGAGTCTGTTTCTGTTTCATAAGTAAATTCATTTGTATCATTTATTTTTTTAATTTTTATTTTTAAATGAAGGATTATCACTTTACAATGTTGTGTTGGTTTCTGCCATACAAAAACGTGAATCAGCTATAAGTGTACATATATCCCCTCATTTCTTTTTAGATTCCACACACAAGGGTTATCCTATGATATTTCCTCCCTCCATCTGACTTACTTCACTCAGTATGACAATCCTAGCACCATTTATTTTTTAAAAAACCTCCCTTTTTCCCACTATACCTGGTCTTCTATTAATGGTATAAAAAAAACTTGTTAAAAATGCTTAAATGATATAAAATATGGTCTTTAATTTCTTTTGAATTTATGTATTTTTTTATATTTTTGAGGTTGAAGAGGCCAAATGTCAGAATACAGAATTTGAAGGAAACCTAGAGGTCAGTGAATTCAACTTGAGCTATTTGGACTTAAACTCAATGGTAATTGGTGATGAGGCATATCCTAAATTTGAACTGCTTTAAGGAAAACAAAGTACTTTGTTCTATAGATTATTGCCAATTTTCTTTTTCATGAGTTAAAGTCAGATAATTTACATTGCAATACGAAGTCTTTGTCATATACAGAACTTGGCAGATAATTATATTTAGGATTCAGAAGCAGAGAAAGAGAATAAACTGGTAATATTCCTTGTGTTTTTATCTTGTATCTAAGGGTACAATTTGTTTCATGGTTCCTGGTGTTCTTCCTGATACTTTGAACACAGTCAGAATAAGAGTCAAAACAAATAAGTTATGCTATGAAGATGACAAACTCTGGAGTAATTGGAGTCAAGCGATGAGTATAGGTAAGAGAATGGGATTTCATTAAAATTTAAACCATTGATGCATGGAAACTAAATTGAGGCAGAAAACATTATGGGAAAGCACTGTTCTTCATTCTTGACATCAGCCAGAGAACACTCACAATTGAAATATACTTTCTGTTTAATTATTATCAAGTCACTCAGAGTTAATTTACATTATGCAGCTCTTTGAAAATTTGCCATCCAAATGATGTTATTCTCTCTTTTGTCCTGTTTCCATCTTTGCCAACAACCTGAACAAAACTATAGAAGGCAGGCATGATTAAATCTGCAGATTGTGCAGTGCTAGAGGACTATCCTATGTGCTGGTAACAGAATCAAGAGTATGACAATGACCTTGATGACATTTTATTGAAATAAACCTGTATCTGGGATTCCCTGATAGCTCAGTTGGTAAAGAATCCACCTACAGTGCAGGAGACCCTGATTCGATTCCTGGGTTGGGAAGATCCCCTGGGAAAGGGAAAGGCTACCCACTCCAGTATTCTGGCCTATAGAATTCCATGGACTGTATAGTCCTTGGGGTCACAAAGAATTGGACATGACTGAGTGACTTTCACACTTTCAGGTTTGAAAAAAAAAAGTTTCACTTATTAATTGCTAGAAGCAAGTATAGGATTGAAAAGACATGTGCCTTATGGATACATGTATTGTAGGGTGGGGGCTAGGGTTTTATTAAGCTCAAAGTGACTCAACATCAGACCCTTTAAATGTCTCCCAAAGGCATATATAATCATAGGCAGCAGTGATAGTACAGCATCCAGAATAAGGGAATGCTGCAGCGTGTGGCACAATGTCCTGGCCACATCTGAAGTGTGCAGTATTCCATCCTGGGCACCACATTGTAAGAGGTACATTAGGAGACTGGAATTTTTCCCTGAAAGCGTAATCAGGATGTTGAAGAATGTTAAAATTTGGGGAGGCACAGTTAATGAAGTAAGCCTAGGGAGTCATGTTTGCTGAATTCTAATATTTGAGGTAGTGTCAAGTAGAAGAGAGAATAGGCTGTCTTTTGTGTGTGTGTGTGTGGCTCTATGGGGCAAAACAGGACCAACTTAAGAACTTCCTAACAGCTACCTTGGAGAAGGCAATGGCACCCCACTCCAGTACTCTTGCCTGGAAAATCCCATGGACAGAGGAGCCTGGTAGGCTGCAGTCCATGGGGTCGCTAACAGTCGGACACGACTGAGCGACTTCACTGTCACTTTTCACTTTCATGCGTTGGAGAAGGAAATGGCACCCCACTCCAGTACTCTTGCCTGGAGAATCCCAGGGATGGGAAGCCTGGTGGGCTGCCGTCTATGGGGTCGCACAGAGTCGGATACAACTGAAGTGACTTAGCAGCAGCAGCAGCAGCAACAGCTACCTAACAATAAGAGAAACAGGCTATTGAAGTAATCAAGCCCTATTAATTGAGAGATTGAACAAGCTATATGCCAGGCTACATTATATTATTGCATAAGAAATAAGTGTCTTAAAAAATAGATATTCACTATCTCACAGTTTCCATGGCTCAGGAATCTGGGCACAACTTAGCTAGGTACCTCTGGCTCAAGTTCTCTCATAAGGTTCCAGTCAAGCTGTTGACTGGGACTGTGGTTCCATCTGAAGGCTTGACTGGTGCTGGAGAATCCACTTTCAAGATCACTTATATGGTCATTGCAAATCCTCATTTTCACACTGGCTGCTGGATGGAGGCTTTAGAAGGTTTCATTTTGTGCCTCCAAATGATATGTTCAAGTTGCAATTCCTCATGCATATGAATATGACCTTATTTGGAAATAGAATTTTTACAGATGTAATCAAGTTAAGAGGAGGCCATAAGGGCTAAGTGAAAAGTGAAAGTGTTAGTCTCTCAGTTGTGTTTGACTCTTTGTGACCCCATGGACTGTAGCCTGCCAGGCTTCTCAGTCCATGGAATTCTCCAGGCAAGAATACTGGAGTGAATTGCCATTCCCTTCTTCAGAGGCTTTTTGCTTTTCCTGACCCAGGGATCAAACCCAGGTCTCCTGCCTTGCAGGCAGATTCTTCACTATCTGAGCCACCAGGGAAGCCCTTAAGGGCTGAGAGCAGGTCCTAAATCCAGTGACTAGTATCCTTATCAGAAGAAGAGAGAATACACAGAAGCAGAGAAGGCCATGTGAAGATGAAGGCAGAGATTGGAGTGATGCAGCTACAAGCCAAGGAATGCCAAGGATTCTTGAGAGCCACCAGAAGCTAATATTTTGGCCTTCTGGCCACCAGAGCTATGAGAGAATATGTTTCTATTGTTTTGGGTCAACCAGTATATGGCGATTCTTTACAGCAGCTCTAGGAAACTAATACGGAGGTCTCTCTCAGTCCCTTACCACTTGAACCTCCCCACAGGGCTACCTTATGACATGGCAGCTGGCTTCCCCAAGTGAGTGGTCCAAGAAAGAAAGAGCGTATGAGAGAACACCCAATATGAGAACCACAGCCCTTTATAACCTCGTCTCGGAAGGGACATTCCATCACTGTTGTGGTTCACACATTTAGTCTGCTGCTGCTGCTAAATCACTTCAGTCGTGTCTGACTCTGTGCGACCCCATAGATGGCAGCCCACCAGGCTCCCCCATCCCTGGGATTCTCCAGGCAAGAACACTGGAGTGGGTTGCCATTTCCTTCTCCAATGCATGAAAGTGAAAAGTGAAAGTGAAGTCGCTCAGTTGTGTTCAACTCTTAGTGACCCCATGCACTGCAGCCTACCAGGCTCCTCCATCCATGGGATTTTCCAAGCAAGAGTACTGGAGTGGGTTACCACTGCCTTCTCTGACACATTTAGTCTAGCCCACCCTAAAGGGGAGAGAATTACACAAGGGTGTGAATATCAGGAGGCAAGGATCATTTAGAGTCATCTTAGAGGCTGCCTAACACAATGCTAGGCCCTGATGATGCTTTCCAGATGTTCATGCCCTCATGGAAAAGATGAGGATATAAATAGACATATGCCATTCTAAGTGTTAAGTGTAGCAAGGCAGTTAATGAAAGGATTTGGAATTGGACAGTGCTGGGTTTTAGGCTTGACTCCATTACTTATTAAACCCTCTGGACAAGCCATTAAACCTTTCTCAGCCTTATACCTCTCATCTGTATAAATGGGAAATAATATTATCTATCTCTAGAACTTCCCTGGTGGCTCAGCAGTAAAGAATCCACCTGCCAGTGCAGGAGATGTGAGTTTGATCCCTGGATTGGGAAGATCCTCTGGAGGAAGAAATGGCAACCCAGTCCAGTATTCTTGCCTGGAGAATTCCTTGGGACAGAGGCGCCTGGTGGGCTGCAGTCCATGGGGTCACAGAAGAGTTGGACACTACTTAGCAACTAAAACAATGACAACAATAATGCTAAATAACCAATAAAACAAGATAATTGGTGTTAATGAGATGACATATTTTAAAAATATAACTTCTTTGTTAATAGTGTCTAAAACCAATTAAGATATCCTGGTTTCAGATAATCCTTAAGGTGCTTATTCATCCATGGAATTTTAGAGTAGGACTCCCCCCTCCCCACTAGTAACATAACAAAAGACAAGAGAATTGAAGAATTTAGGGGAATATGTTGGTGTAGAGGGCAGAAATAGCTGTAATCTCGTTAGTCTAATATAACAAGATTGCTTAGTTTATTTCTCAAAAGGTTTTATTTCTCATGTCTTTCTGTTTGCTTTCCATTTTCCAGGTCAGAAGGCCAATCAGACATTTTACATAACCACATTACTCATCATTCCAGTCATCGTTGCAGCCGCAGTCATTGTCCTTCTGCTGTATTTGAAAAGGTAAGGCAGCTGCTCAGGCAGGCTTTCTGCTAGCCTGGCTACTATTCTTTGTGGGTGTGTTTGATGTCTTCCCAGTGTGTTGGCAGCATTTTGGCTATACCTGGCTTTTGGTAGGATGGCGTGGCAAGTATTACTGTGCCCATTTTCTAGTGAGCAAAGTGTTAGTCTTCCAAGGTGCTGCTCAGGCAGCGCTCTGTTTGTACAGTTTTAGAATGTTGATAAGACTTACGTTCACTCAACTCCCTAAAACACCTAATTTGTCAACCGTTAGTTGCTAGCTCTTAAGTTTTAGAAGTGGAGATCATTACCAATTAAATGACTTGTCTAATGTGAAGGCGAAATGAGTTGCTACTTAATGCTATAGGATAAAGTACTTCAAGTTCTAAGACATGATACTCATTCTTGGAGAATTTTTTACTTTCTTGATTTCATCATAGGGACTAGTCTGGTGCTATTATTTGCTCTTTCAGGAAAATACCTAAAGTTGGAATAAGTTTACTAAGCTGGTTCTAGAATCAATATTTTATCATTATTTCAGTATTCTTTAAACATGCATGTGTTGAGTGCCTATTTATGTGCCAGCTCAGTTCAGTTCAGTTGCTCAGTTATGTCTGACTCTTTGTGACACTATGGACTGCAGCACGCCAGGCTTCCCTGTCCATCACCAACTCCCAGACCTTGCTCAAACTCATGTCCATTGAGTCGGTGATACCATCCAACCATCTCATCTTCTGTCATCCCCTTCTCCTCCTGCCTTCAATCTTTCCCAGCATCAGGGTCTTTTCCAATGAGTTAGTTCTTCACATCAGGTGGCCAAATTATTAGAGTTTCAGCTTCAGCATCAGTCCTTCCAATGAATATTCAGGACTGATTTCCTTTAGGATTGACTGGTTGGATCTCCTTGCAGTCCAAGGGACTCTCAAGAGTCTTCTCCAGCAGCACATTTTGGAAGCATCAATTCTTTGGTGCTCAACTCTCACGTCCATACTTGACTACTGGAAAAACCATAGCTTTGACTAGATGGACCTTTGTCAGCATTATGTGCCAGGCACTCTTCTAATTGCTAGAGCTGTGGTGCTGAACAGGACAAAATCCCTACCTATGGGTTCACATAGTGAGTAGTAAAGTTATAGAGTTGGGCTGGGGAGAAAGGCTAGGAAGTGATATGAGGCTACTCTTACATGGAATGCCAGGGAAGGCCTCTCTGAGAAAGTGACATTTGAAGACAGACTTAAAGGAGTTAGCCAGTCAGATATTCAAAGAAAAAACATTCTAGGCCAAAAGAACAGCAAGTGCAAAGGTCCTGAGGCTGGAATGAGCTTAGTGTGTCTTGTTAGAGGAGAGCATACAAGGGGGGAGAACAAGAGGATATGAGGCAGGAGAGGCTGGCAAGACCAGATCATGTAGGCTGTGGCATGGAATTGAGATGTTATCCTAAGCATGATGGGAAAATATTAGAGAGTTTTAAGCAGGAGAGGGATGTGATTGGATTGACTGTCATAAAGGATCGTTGTATTGTTGAGTGAAGACTTGACTTGGACAAGAGTAAAAAGCAGATAGACCAGTTGAGAAACATTGTAGTGCTTGGGTGGAAAGATGAGAATAGTGTAGGCCAGGAGGTTTGCAATGAAGGTAGTAAGAAATATTCTGATGCAGGATGTATTTTGTGGAGAAGGCAATGGCACCCCACTCCAGTACTCTTGCCTGGAAAACCCCATGGATGAAGGAGCCTGGTAGGCTGTAGTCCATGGGGTCGCTAAGTCGGCCACGACTGAGCAACTTCACTTTCACTTTTCACTTTCATGCATTGGAGAAGGAAATGGCAACCCACTCCAGTGTTCTTGCCTGGAGAATCCCAGGGACGAGGGAGCCTGGTGGGTTGCCGTCTATGGGGTTGCGCAGAGTCGGCCATGACTGAAGTGACTTAGCAGCAGCAGCAGGATGTATTTTGAAGATGAAATTAATAATAGCACTTGCTGATGGCTGCTTGTTTTTGGAGGTTGTAGGAGTAATTGAGGATTCAAGGGATAACTCTTAGATTTTTGGCTTCAGCACCTGAGTGAATATTGCAGCCTTTTACTGAGATGGGGAAGATTGGGAGGAGATCTGACTTTAGGGAAAAGGTGAGAACTTCAGTTTTGAACATGATAAGTTTGGAATGCCTATTAAATATCCAGGTAGAGATGCTGAATCATTACCTGTATACATGAGTATACAGGAGTTTAAAGAAGAGGTTTGGGCCAGAGTTAGAAATTTGGGAGTCCTCAGCATATAAATAGATTTAAAGCCCTAAGACCAGAAGAGAGTGCTCATAAAGTGAGGGAGATAAAGAGGGCAAAACACTGAACCCTAGGACACATCAATATTTAGAGACCTAGGAGATGAGGTAGGTGCACCAGAGGGTACTGTTGGATTGGCCAAAAAGTTCGTTTGGGTTTTTCCACACCATCTTACAGAGAAACCTGAATGAACTTTTGGGCCAATGTAATACTATCAGATGCAAAAACAGAATTCAGACAAAACGGTAATTCAAAAAGATACATGCACTGCTATGTTCATAACAGCACTCTTTACAATAGCCAAGACATGGAGACAACCTAAATATCCATTGACAGAGAAAGGGATAAAGAACATGTAGCATATTTATACAGTGGAATATTACTCAGCTGTTAAACAATGAAATAATGCCATTTGCAGCAACATTGATGCAGTGGGAGATTATCATTTGTCATATTATATCACTTATTGTGGACTCTAAACTGTGACACAAATGAACTTATTTGTGAAACAGAAACAGAATCACAGACATAGAGAATAGACTGATGGTTGCAAGGGGGAGGGGTGTGGGGGAAGGGACGGATTGGGAATTAGCAGATGCAAACAATTATGTATAGAATGGACAAATAATAAGGTCCTACTGTACAGCATAGGGAACTATATTCAGTATCCTGTGGTAAACCATAGTGGAAAAGAATATACGTTTATATGTATAACTAAGTCACTTTGCTGTACAGAACTAATTAACACAACATTGTAAATCAACTATACTTCAATTAGAAAAATTGAAAAAAAATTTAAAATAGAAGACGAATTAGAAAAAGAAAAGAAAAATTAAAGAGGAATGTCCCCTGTTCTCAGATTTTTTTAAAAAAAATTATAAACAGCAGGCTCCCATGTGATCTGTGATAAGTAAAACACCATTATTATTTAAATGATAGGGTATAACACACACACACACAGGCCCACACACACAATTATAACTATGTGAGGTGATGGATATGTTAATTACCTTGATTGTGATGATCTTTTCACAATGTACACCTACATAAAACTCACTTTGTACACCTCAGATTTATACAATTTTTGTTTGTCAAGTATACCTCAATAAAGCTGGAAAACCCACACTTGATACTCTTGAGACATTGATTTCTCAGCGTGCTTTAGAAATTTCTTCACAACTGCATTATCACTAAAGATGACTTGCGTACCATGTCTTTTGTCTAAGCCCTCTTTTAATATGGCTGTATTTAAGAAGAACATTTCTATGGACTGGAAGATTTGATCAGAAATGTCCCTGTTTTCTTAAAGGCTCAAGATCATTATATTCCCTCCAATTCCTGATCCTGGCAAGATTTTTAAAGAAATGTTTGGAGACCAGAATGATGATACCCTGGTAAGTACTGACTATATGGGGTATAAAATTGATTTTTTGAGGGGAGGCTATAGGATTAAAAAATTTTTTTTTGGTAAAATATACATAACATAAAATTTACCATTTTAACCAGTTTTAAATATCAGGTCAATGACATTAAGTACATTTACAATGTTGTTGGACCATCCTCAACCATCCTCACTATTTCCAGAATGTTATCATCATCCTAAACAGAAACTGTACCTGGTAAACAATAATTCTCCATTCCCCTCAACACCTGACAACCTCTAATTCTGCTTTCTGTCTCTATGAAGTTGCCTAGTCTAGGTACCTAATATAAATGGAATCCTACAATATTTGGCCTTTTGTGTCTGACTTCTTTCACTTAGCATAATGTTTTCAAGGTTCATCCATGTTGTAGCATGGGTCAGAATTTCATTTCAAAATTGGTTATTTTAAAGTACATTTGGTCTAAAAGATTAAAGAACTGATTTAAAATGCTGTATCTCAGGCCAAACATAATATTTAAGAAATCCCCAGAATACTTCACCCAGTTTGTATTGCTGGGCTTCATTCTCTCTCTGGGGAAGAGAATGTATTTGATCCAAACATGCAGGGGGAAGAGCCTCCTTTATGAAACTAAACTGATAGGTAGGTCTTCTGACTCTTGGATAATCTTTCAAATTTAATTTCGGGAAATATAAACATAAGATAAACAGTCAAAGGGCTTCCCTCATGGCTCCATGATAAAGAATCTGCCTGCAATGCAGGAGACACAGGAGATGCGAGTTTGATCCCTAGGTCAGGACAATCCCCTGGAGGAGGAAATGGCAACCCACTCCATTATTCTTGCCTGGAGAATCCCATGAACAGAGGAGCCTGGTGAGCTATAGTCCTTGGGGTTGCAAAGAGTCACACATGACTGAGCTACTGAGTACACATGCATGCAAACAGTTGAGTTCGATTTTATTCATGCTATTGCCTGAAAAGCTGGCCTCAGAAGACACGGAACTAGAGCAACCTCTTACCCCCCGAACTGTTAGAGTTAGGTGGCTACAGATACTCCTGCTGGAATTTATGGCTGGGAGAGCTAAGACCTTGTGGGAACAAAAGAGTTTGTGGTTTCTCTGATAAATACATTCACCCAAATAAGATAATAAAGACACTAAATAAAATAAATATCAATATTATTGTATGTATCTTAAAGTAATCATTTCAGGCATAAGACACTTAATTCAGGGAAATAGTAGAACATAGTAGATAATAGCTTGTGCTCTGGAGTCAGATTGTCTGGATTCGGATCTCTGCTGTGTCATGTACCATCTATTTGACCTTAGGTAACTTCCTTAACCTCCCTGTGTCTCAGTTTTCACACTTGTAAAGTGAAGGTAATAATAGGTGGCACTAGCAGTAAAGAACCTGCCTGCCAGTGCAGGAGACATAAGAGATGTGGGTTCGATCCCTGGGTTGGAAAGATCCCCTGGAGGAGGGTATGGCTATCCACTCCAGTATTCTTGCATGGAGAATTCCATGGACAGAGGAGCCTGTCAAGTTACAGTCCACAGAGTTGCAAAGAGTCGGACATGACTGAAGCAGTTTATCATGCATAATGTTGTTATGTGGATTAAATTAATACATAGAAACTCCTTAGTGTGCCTGGAAATTACTTTATAGGTGCTTAGTAAATATTAGTGCTTGGTGCTTCACAGGTGGCTCAGTGGTAAAAGAATCTGCCTGCAATGCAGGAGACCTGGCTTCGTTCCCTGGGTCGGGAAGATCCCCTAGAGGAGGGCATGGCAACCCTGTCCAAAATTCTTTCCAGGATAATCCCATGGACAAAGGAGCCTGGTAGGCTACAGTTCATGGAGTTGCAAGAGTCAGACATGACTATTGTATTAACTTTTTAGTTAACAACTAAACAACCACAACAAATGTTAGTGCTTAGTATTACTACTGATAATACTTTCCATTTCTCTTTAATGCCCGAACAGTTCTTATAATAACGGGTGGTTCACAGTGGCAGTGATGCTATGTGGCTAGGGAAGGAAGGCACAGAGGCTCGCATGCTGGATCTTTTTCACCAAATCAGGGTCATAGACAGTGGGTAACTCTGCTATATAGGGCACCACTAGGCAGGGAGATCCAGAAGTCAGCTGCCTAATGAAGGACTCATATATTGTGACCGAGGTGGCTGTGGCAACCACTGGTTCTTCACCTTTGAGTCACAGTTGACTGGAATGCTTGTAAGAATATAGAATCCTGGGCCCTGTTTCAAGAAGTTCGAACTCACTGGTCTGGGATGGTTCCCAGGAATCTGCATACTTAACAGGAGCCCAACAGTGATGCCTCTCCTGGCAAGATCATTCACAGACCACACTTTGAAAATCACTGTTACCGATATTTTCCTTAGGATTACCCCTGTGTCTTCATTTTACCAGCTGCTGTGATAGATGCTGGAGGCTAAGAATTGTGCAAGTATTCTAATAACACCTGTAACCAGCGACTGGCAGTCTCCCATGTGTACACAGTGTATTCAGTGCTCCATCTTCATACCCACCCTGTGGTGTCAGTGCTCTTAGTAGCATTTTGTAGATGAGGAATTGGAGCCTCAGTGAGGTTAGATAACTTTACTGTAGTCACACAGCAAGGAAATAATAAGGTGGGATTTGACCAAGAAGTGTCTGATTCTAGAGTTCTCTCTTTCCACCATGCTGCAGGGCCTTTTGTAAGACAGGATGTTTGTCCTCAAGAGCCTCACAGTCTCCTTAGAGTTCTGTGTGGTAGAAATACTGGGTTGGGATAGAGGAGTTCCCAGAAATAGATTTGGAGTCACATTTTGGTTGGTCTCTATGAGAAGGTAATAGGAATATCATTCTTTGGGGTTTTGTTTGTTTGCTTGTTTGTTTTTAAGTTTATTTATTTTAATTAGAGGCTAATTACTTTACAATATTGTATTGGTTTTGCCATACATCAACATGAATCCTTTTCATTGGCATGGCCAATGATGCTGATGCTGGGAAAGATTGAAGGCAGGAGAAGGGGACGACAGAGGATGAGATGGTTGGATGGCATCACTGACTCAATGGAAATGAGTTTGAGCAAGCTCCAGGAGTTGGTGATGGACAGGGAAGCCTGGCATGCTGCACTCCATGGGGTCGCAAAGAGTCAGACACAACTGAGTGACTGAACTGACTGGCCTGGCCAAAAAGTTTGTTCAGGTTTTTCTGTAAGATGGAATGGAAAACCCTAATGAACTTTTTGGCCAACCTAAATAGTTAAAATTGGAGTAGAGTTGATTACAATGTTGTGTTAGTTTCAGGTGTACAGCACAGTGATTCAGTTATACATATACATGTATCTATTCTTTTTCAAATTATTTTCCCATTTAGGTTGTTAGGTAATATTGAGCAGAATTCCCTGTGCTATATGGTAGGTCCTTGTTGGTTATCCATTTTAAATATATCAATAGCGGTGTGTACACATCAATCCCAAACTCCCCAGTCTATCCCTTTCCCCTACCCTCCCTGCCCCTGGTAACCATAAATCTATTCTGTAAGTTTGTGCTCTATTTCTGTTCTATAAATAAGCTCATTTGTATCATTTTTTTTAGATTCTGTGTATAAGCAATATCATACAATATTTGTCTTTGTCTGACTTACTCCCAGACAATCTCTAGGTCCGTCTAAGTTGCAAATGGCATTCTTTTTAATGGCCAAGTAGTACTCCATTGTATAAATATACCACATCTTTTTTATCTGTTCCCCTGTCAATGGACATTTAGGCTGCTTCCATGTCTTAGCTACTGTAAACAGTGCTTCAGTGAACACTGGGGTGCATATATCCTTTTGGACCATGGTTTTCTCCAGATATATGCCCAGCAGTGGGATTTCTGGATCATATGGTAGCTCTCTTTTTAACTTCTTAAAGAATATCCATACTGTTCTCCATAGTGGCAGTACCAATTTACATTCCCACCAATGGTGTAGGAGGGTTCCCTTGTCTCCACTCCTATCATTCTGACAACAACCTGAAGGGAATGAATTAGAGACAGGAAGTGCTATCACAGTTGCTAACTGATAATGTAGTCCTGAATTTGTCCCATAGATGTTTTGTTTGGCCAGTGTAGTGTATTTAAAAATTTTCAATTTGGGATCTTAAGCAGGGCATGGACTACCAATTCATCTCAGGCCCTACCATTCCCAATTCCCACTGTGGTTTCACACATTGACCTAACATGCTAGACCCCTGAAAGGCATTTGAGTTTGCTACCACTCTTAGCAGAATGAAGACAGGCAAAGTGCCATGACACAAATGCCCAATGTCTGTGAAAACGTGTTTGGACTCATTGATATATATGAGACATACAACCAAAGATATATGAATTTCCAGCTTATTAAATTTCTAAAAAGTGCTAATATCCAGTGTTAACAAATGGATGGGGGACTGGTACTCTTCACACACCACTGGTGGGCCTGTAAAATGCCCTTCTTTCCGGAGAGCAACCCAATAAAATGTAATCAGAATCATCTTCAATCTTATAATTATGTCTTCAGGAATTTATTTTAGGAAAATAATCCAACAATGACATAAGGATGGCCAATGCAGATTTTGTTTCTAACACAAAAAATTAGAAGCCAAGGAAACATCAACAGTCAAGAATAAGTTTTTTAACAAGTTAGGTTTTCAAAGCATTTAGTGTCCTAACAAAATACTTACGACATAAGTATAAAAAACGTATCATAAATGTGTAGTGTCTTACAATCCTAATTTTTATAAAAATTCATCAATATATACATAGAACAATGAGTGGAAGGAAATAGGTCAAAATAATCATCTCTGGGCAGAAAGATTGTGGATAATTGATATTATTTTGTCTCTCCATGTTTCTGAAATTTCCAAATTGCCTGTAATGAGCATGTATTACTTTTATAATAAAAAGAAACTCCATACAAGTCATTAAGGGAAAAGCGAATATCATGGTCATCCAAGCCTGTGAGATAATAGGGATTCGAACTTAGGTGGTAGCAGAGGCGATTGATGCAAAAGACATTATTAAAGGGAACTCATTATGACTCAGTGACTCTGTGTGGGTGATGAAAGGTGGTGAGAGTAAAAAATAATTTCAGGGTTTCAAGTCTGGGTGATAGAGTGAATGATGATAACATTGACAGCAAAATCAAATCAATTATCTTTCTCAGAGATGGGAAAATTGCTTTTTTTCAATTTGCTGTCTAGAGGGTAACATGTTGTCCCGATGAGGCAGATAATTCTATAATTTGGTGAGGCGGATACACTGACAAGATGGAGCACTAAAAGCATAAGATGTTTTTGTTTGTGGTGGCTGCAGACCATTAAATAAGATCAGTGTTTAAAACTAAAAATATAATAAAAGTGCCAGGCAGGGGAAAGGATCATAGAACAAACCTCCATGTTTGCTTTTTAACTGGATGACTAATCTACTTTCTCTACATGACAATAATCCTCACAAACTGAACTGCATATACTAGCGGAAAGACTGTCATTTTACTTCTAGAACCATTGAATTAGGAAATGAATAATTACAGCATGAACATTGCCCGAGAGGTCATCTAATGAGGTATATGTTTACATGTTTCGTTGCCTTTAATTATAAATTTTCAAAACTCTAGGTTCTGGTCCAGGCCCTCACTTTTAAGATGGAGACACTGGGGGCCGTGGAGAAATTTCTTAAGGACTATCACATAGACAGATAATTCCAGAACCTGCACTAAAAGTCACTGTAGCCCAAAGTGACCAGCTTCTAATCCCAAGAAATAATCCTTTCTAAACACTTTCTTCTTCCATGCTGTGCCATCAGTAGTGGTACTTAAAATGTATTTAGGTGTGGCTACCAATAAATTAAATCTTCTGTATAGTTTTCCTTAAGGTTTCTAGTGTTTTGACAATGTTTTGTTTATCACTGTAGTAACATTTTGGCCAACAGCATTTTTTCCTGTTGCTTTGCTGTTTTCCCTTTCTTTGTGACTAATTGGGCCACTGGCCATATTTGGGGGTGGGTGCTTTGCAGAGGGAATTGCTTTTCTTCTGCATCTGCATTTCTTTTCATCCCTAAAATATTATCTATTCTTCCCCTGCTTCTTGGAAACCAATTTTATTTTCAGTCCTGTGCCAGTTTTGAATTCCTGATTAGAAAACAGCCTTTTTAACTTGAAGTTGACTTCCAAGTACTGCTGAATTTTTTTAAACTTCAGTATGTATCTTTAAAAGCTAAGATCGCTTCTTAAATAGCCAAAATAGCATGGCCTCACTTTAAAAATGATTATGGCCTTAATATCGTCTAATACGGGCTTACCAGGTAGCACTAGTGGTAAAGAATCCGCCTGCCAATGCAGGAGACATAAGAGATGCAGGTTCGATCCCTGGGTTGAGAAGATCCCTCGGAGAAGGAAATAGCTACTCAGTCCAGTATTCTGCATTGGAGAAGGAAATGGCAACCCACTCCAGTGTTCTTGCCTGGAGAATCCCAGGGACAGGGGAGCCTGGTGGGCTGCCGTCTGTGGGGCTGCACAGAGTCGCACACGACTGAAGCGACTTAGCCAGTATTCTTGCCTAGAGAATCCCATGGACAGAAGAGTGGGCTACAGTCCATAGTGTCGCAAAGAGTCAGACACAACTGAAGCGACTTAGCATGCATGCACATCATCTAATGCTCAGTCCATATTTCAATCTTTCCAGCTGTCCCAGGTATCAGGAGACAGATAATATCCAGTTGTCCACCCATAGTGAGGCTAAGATCGACCACTGTATTTAAGATGATAATAACATGTCCCCTCTTGCCATCTACGTGTTGTCTCCCCTTGCCACTGGGAGATAATCTGTGTGGTGTTATGTTAGCACCCTGTCAACTCTTCAGCTGATGCTTTTTATTGGTCAGTTAGTATCCTTGCTTGATTCAATAATCTCACTAGTGGTTGTGAAATGATGATGATTTTTCTCATCTATCATTTAATCTACATTTCTAAGCTGACAGTTTCCTATAAGCACTGCTCTCAATTATCAGCTAGGCTCCTTTTAATTGTTCTGGAATTCAGTTTCTGCTAGAAAGGCAGGAAATGTATTTAATTCTTTCCCTTTAATTATCAATTTTTAAAGTGAGGGTTTGAATTGATAACCACCTCAACTGATATCAAATTAGTCCCCTCCATACCACATTCAGCTAGTTCTTTTTAAGCTACAGTGATTTGAAGGCATGGGGATTTATGATTCATATTGTGCAATTTTCTGTTGTGAATGTTGCTCTGAAAAAGACAGAGGCACGTAATCCATTGACTTTCACATACAAGTCCAGTGTTTTGTGTGATGCTAAGGTGCATGAAGCCCACTTCACCCCTGTGGATAGTTCACTGCAGGAAATAACTAAATCTTGAAAGCACTCTTCAATTGAGACTTGATGTTCCATTATTCTACGACTTTTATTTCTTTCTTTAAAAAATAATAGTTACATACATGTTATTTTTCTAGGATGACTACCAACTAAAAACTACTTGTGTTCACCACCCAAACACCTGTTATATTTTCACCTAAGATGTTTTTCATCTTTGGCCATTATTCTGTTGTTGATTATCTTATTTAAAAAATCAATCGGGTAAGAATTGAGTTGTGGACTGTAATTTTGTGGATTTAGGTTTTTTCTACAAGTAATTTCAAAATTAGACTGACATATAATTGGATAATAGGCCAGAGCTTTTGCTTTTGTCCCTTTAACCTTATGTGAACATATTCGCAGACATAGTGCTCAAAGGCCCTGTTGCTGATGATGGGTAAAAATGAGAGTAATAAAAGTTTCAGGAATAAAAAAAGGCAATTAAAAAATTAATGTATTTTTAGAAGCCATTTCTGCTGCAGTGTGCAGATTGCTTTTTTCCTGTCCAACACAGTTTAAGCATTGAGTCTAATGAGCAGAAACCAATGAAAATGTAATATTCAGGTTACTTTTTTTTTTAATTAAAATCATTTTTACTGTCATCCCTTGGTATCTGTGGGGATTGGCTTTAGGACCCCCTCAAATACCAAAATTCATGGATGTTCAAGTCCCTCATATAAAATGGTGTAGTATTTGCACATAACCTATGAATATCCTCTGGAGGACTCACTGCACTTTTACCGGTAAATGGAAAAATAGTAACAAAAATAGTAATAACAGTTCATATTTATTGAACTTTTGCTCTGTGTCAGAAACTTGTCCAAGTCTTTCCTTCATTAATTTGTCCCCCTTATGCAGTAGGTTTTATCTCCACTATACAGATGAAGAAAATGAAGTACCAGAGGGATTATGTGTAACTCATTTGAGGTTACACAGCTGCTACCTAGCAGAGCTAGGATCTCAACTAACAAGTGTTTGAGCTGGGATATGAACTCAGGCATTCTTATCCTCTGGTCCACTGTTTTCAAAAAATATATTTCTTTTTTTTTTTGACTGTACTGGGTCTTAGTTGCAGCATGTGAACGCTTAGTTGTGGCATGTGGGATCTAGTTCCATGACCAGGGATCAAACCCAGGCCCCCGGCATTGAGACTGGGGAGTCTTAGCCAATGGACCACCAAGGAAGTCCCCTCCAGTCCACGCTTTTATTTTTTATTTTTAATATAAATTTATTTATTTTAATTGGAGGCTAATTACTTTACAATATTGTACTGGTTTTGCCATACATCAACATGAATCCACCATGGGTGAACACATGTTCCTCATCCTGAACCCCCCTCCCACATCCATCCCTATACCATCCCTCTGGGTCATCCCAGTGCACCAGCCCTGAGCATCCTGTATCATGCATCCAACCTGGACTGGTGATTCATTTCACATATGATATTATACATGTTTCAATGCCATTCTCCCAAATATCCCACCCTCGCCCTCTACCACAGAGTCCAAAAGACTGTTCTTTACATCTTTGTCTCTTTTGCTGTCTCACATACAGGGTTATTGTTACCATCTTTCTAAATTCCATATATATGTGTTGGTATAATGTATTGGTGTTTTTCTTTCTGACTTATTTCACTCTGTATAATATGACTCCAATGTATTCTTTTTAATGGCTGAGTAATACTCCATTGTGTATATGTACCACTGCTTTCTTATCCATTCATCTGCTGATGGACATCTAGGTTGCTTCCATGTCCTGGCTATTATAAACAGTACTGCGATGAACATTGGGGTACACATGTCTCTTTCAATTCTGGTTTCCTCGGTGTGTATGCCCAGCAGTTGGATTGCTGGGTCGTATGGCAGTTCTATTTCCAGTTTTTAAAGGAATCTCCACACTGTTCTCCATAGTGGCTATACTAGTTTGCATTCCCACCAACAGTGTAAGAGGGTTCCCTTTTCTCCACTCCCTGTCCAGCATTTATTGCTTGTAGACTTTTGGATAGCAGCCATTCTGACTGGCGTCAAATGGTACCTCATTGTGGTTTTGATTTGCATTTCTCTGATAATGAGTGATGTTAGGCATCTTTTCATGTGTTTGTTAGCCATCTGTATGTCTTCTTGGGAGAAATGTCTGTTTAGTTCTTTGGCCCATTTTTTGATTGGGTAGTTTATTTTTCTGGAATTGACCTGCAGGACTTGCTTGTATATTTTTGAGATTAATTCTTTATTTTTGCTTTTATTTCCGATATTCTGGGAGGTGGGTCATAGAGGATCCTGCTATGATTTATGTCAGAGAATGTTTTGCCTATGTTCTCTTCTAGGAGTTTTATAGTTTCTGGTCTTACGTTTAGATCTTTAATCCATTTTATTTTTATGTATGGTGTTAGAAAATGTTCTAGTTTCATTCTTTTACAAGTGGTTGACCACTTTTCCCAGCACCACTTGTTAAAGAGATTGTCTTTTCTCCATTGTATATTCTTGCCTCCTTTGTCAAAGATAAGGTGTCCATAGGTGCTTGGATTTATCTCTGGGCTTTCTATTTTGTTCCATTGATCTATATTTCTGTCTTTGTGCCAGTACCATACTGTCTTGATGACTGTGGCTTTGTAGTAGAGCCTGAAGTCAGGCAGGTTGATTCCTCCAGTTCCATTCTTCTTTCTCAAGATTGCTTTGGCTATTTGAGGTTTTTTGTATTTCCATACAAATTGTGGAATTATTTGTTCTAGCTCTGTGAAAAATACCGTTGGTAGCTTGATAGGGCGGAGAAGGCAATAGCACCCCACTCCAGTAATCTTGCCTGGAAAATCCCATGGACGGAGGAGCCTGGTGGGCTGCAGTCCATGGGGTCACTAAGAGTCGGACACGACTGAGCGACTTCACTTTCACTTTTCACTTTCATGCATTGGAGAAGGAAATGGCAACCCACTCCAGTGTTCTTGCCTGGAGAATCCCAGGGATGGGGGAGCCTGGTGGGCTGCCGTCTATGGGGTCACACAGAGTCGGACATGACTGAAGCGACTTAGCAGCAGCAGCAGCAGCTTGACAGGGATTGCATTGAATCTATAGATTGTTTTGGGTAGTATACTCATTTTCACTATATTGATTCTTCCAATCCATGAACATGGTATATTTTTCCATCTATTAGTGTACTCTTTGATTTCTTTCACCTGTGTTTTATAGTTTTCTATATATAGGTCTTTAGTTTCTTTAGGTAGATATATTCCTAAGTATTTTATTCTTTTTGTTGCAATGGTGAATGGAATTGTTTCCTTAATTTCTCTTTCTGTTTTCTCATTACTAGTGTATATGAATGCAAGGGATTTCTGTGTGTTGATTTTATATCCTGCAACTTTACTATCTTCATTGATTAGCTCTAGTAATTTTCTGGTGGAGTCTTTAGGGTTTTCTATGTAGAGGAACATGTCATCTGCAAACAGTGAGAGTTTTACTTCTTCTTTTCCAGTTTGGATTCCTTTTATTTCTTTTTCTGCTCTGATTGCTGTGGCCAAAACTTCCAAAATTATGTTGAATAATAGTGGTGGAAATCGGCACCCTGTCTTGTTCCTGACTTTAGGGGAAATGCTTTCAATATTTCACCATTGAGGATAATGTTTGCTGTGGGTTTGTCATATATAACTTTTATTATGTTGAAGTATGTTCCTTCTTTTCTTGCTTTCTGGAGAGTTTTTTTTTATCATAAATGGATGTTGAATATTGTCAAAGGCTTTCTCTGCATCTACTGAGATAATCATATGGCTTTTATTTTTCAATTTGTTAATGTGGTGTATTACATTGATTGATTTGCAGATACTGAAGAATCTTTGCATCCCTGGGATAAAGCCACTTGGTCATGATGTATGATTTTTTAATGTGTTGTTGGATTCTGATTGATAGAATTTTGTTAAGGATTTTTTCATCTATGTTCATCAGTGATATTGGACTGTAGTTTTCTTTTTTTGTGGCATCTTTGTCAGGTTTTGGTATTAGGGTGATGGTGGCCTCATGGAATAAGTTTGGAAGTTTACCTTCCTCTGCAATTTTCTTGAAGAGTTTGAGTAGGATAGGTGTTAGCTGTTCTCTAAATTTTTGGTAGAATTCAGCTGTGAAGCTGTCTGGTCCTGGGCTTTTGTTTGCTGGAAGATTTCTGATTAGAGTTTCAATTTCCATGCTTGTAATGGGTCTGTTAAGATTTTCTATTTCTTCCTCATTCAGTTGTGGAAAGTTGTACTTTTCTAAGAATTTGTCCATTTCTTCCAATTTGTCCATTTTATTGGCATATAATTGCTGATAGTAGTCTCTTATGATCCTTTGTATTTCTGTGTTGTGTGTTGTGATCTCTCCATTTTCATTTCTAATTTTATTGATTTGATTTTTCTCCCTTTGTTTTTTGATGAGTCTGGCTAATGGTTTGTCAATTTTATTTGTCTTCTCAAAGAACCAGCTTTTGGTTTTGTTGATTTTTGCTATGGTCTCTTTTGTTTCTTTTGCATTTATTTCTGCCCAAATTTTTAAGATTTTTTTCCTTCTACTAGCCCTGGGGTTCTTCATTTCTTCCTTTTCTAGTTGCTTTAGGTGTAGAGTTAGGTTATTTATTTGACTTTTTTCTTGTTTCTTGAGGTATGCCTGTATTGCTATGAACCTTCCCCTTAGCACTGCTTTTACAGTATCCCACAAGTTTTGGGTTGTTGTGTTTTTCATTTTCATTTGTTTCTATGCATATTTTGATTTCTTTTTTGATTTCTTCTGTGATTTGTTGGTTATTCAGCAGCTTTTTGTTCAGCCTCCATATGTTGGAATTTTTAATAGTTTTTCTCCTGTAATTGACATCTAATCTTACTGCACTGTGGTCAGAAAAGATGCTTGAAATTATTTCAATTTTTGTGAATTTACCAAGGCTAGCTTTATGGCCCAGGATGTGATCTATCCTGGAGAAGGTTCTGTGTGCACTTGAAAAAAAGGTGAAATTCATTGTTTTTGGGTGAAATGTCCTATAGATATCAATTAGGTCTAACTGGTCTAGTGTATCGTTTAAAGTTTGTGTTTCCTTGTTAATTTTCTGTTTAGTTGATCTATCCATAGGTGTGAGTGGGGTATTAAAGTCTCCCACTGTTATTGTGTTATTGTTCATTTCTCCTTTCATACTTGTTAGTATTTGTCTTACATATTGCAGTGCTCCTATGTTGGGTGCATATATATTTATAATTGTTATATCTTCTTCTTGGAGTGGTCCTTTGATCATTATGTAGTGTCCTTCTTTGTCTTTTTCCACAGCCTTTGTTTTAAAATCTCTTTTATCTGATATGAGTATTGCTACTCCTGCTTTCTTTTGGTCTCTATTTGCGTGGAATATCTTTTTCCAGCCCTTCACTTTCAGTCTGTATGTGTCCCTTGTTTTGAGGTGAGTCTCTTGTAGACAATATATATAGGGGTCTTTTTTTTTTTTTATAGGGGTCTTGTATTTGTATCCATTCAGCCAGTCTTTGTCTTTTGGTTGGGGCATTCAACCCATTCACATTTAAGGTAATTATTGATAAGTATGATCCCATTGCCATTTACTTTATTGTTTTGGGTTAGAGTTTATACACCCTTTTTGTGTTTGCTGTCTAGAGAAGATTCTTTAGCATTTGTTGGAGAGCTGGTTTAGTGGTGCTGAATTCTCTCAGCTTTTGCTTGTCTGTAAAGCTTTTGATTTCTCCTTCATATTTGAATGAGATCCTTGCTGGGGACAGTAATCTGGGCTGTAGGTTATTTTCTTTCATCACTTTAAGTATGTCCTGCTATTCCCTGCTGGCCTGAAGAGTTTCTATTGAAAGATCAGCTGTTATCTTTATGGGGATCCCCTTGTGTGTTATTTGTTGTTTTTCCCTTACTGCTTTTAATATTTGTTCTTTGTGTTTGATCTTTGTTAATTTGATTAATATGTGTCTTGGGGTGTTTTGCCTTGGGCTTATCCTGTTTGGGACTCTCTGCATCCCAAACAGGGAAGTTTTCAACTATTATCTCCTCAAGTATTTTCTCATGGTCTTTCTTTTTGTCTTCTTCTTCTGGGACTCCTATGATTCAAATGTTGGGGCATTTAACATTGTCCCAGAGGTCTCTGAGATTGTCCTCATTTCTTTTTTTTTTTTTTTTTTAATTTTAAATTTTTAATTTTATTTTTAAACTTTACATAATTGTATCAGTTTTGCCAAATATCAAAATGAATCCACCACAGTTATACATGTGTTCCCCATCCTGAACCCTCCTCCCTCCTCCCTCCCCATACCATCCCTCTGGGTCATCCCAGTGCACTAGCCCCAAGCATCCAGTATCGTGCATCGAACCTGGACTGGCATCTCGTTTCATACATGATATTTTACATGTTTCAGTGCCATTCTCCTATATCTTCCCACCCTCTCCCTCTCCCACAGAGTCCATAAGACTGTTCTATACATCAGTGTTTCTTTTGCTGTCTCATACACAGGGTTATTGTTACCATCTTTCTAAATTCCATATATATGCGTTAGTATACTGTATTGGTGTTTTTCCTTCTGGCTTACTTCACTCTGTATAATAGGCTCCGGTTTCATCCACCTCATTAGAACTGATTCAAATGTATTCTTTTTAATGGCTGAGTAATACTCCATTGTGTATATGTACCATAGCTTTCTTATCCATTCATCTGCTGATGGATATCTAGGTTGCTTCCATGTCCTGGCTATTAGAAACAGTGCTGCGATGAACATTGGGGTACATGTGTCTCTTTCCCTTCTGGTTTCCTCAGTGTGTATGCCCAGCAGTGGGATTGCTGGATCATAAGGCAGTTCTATTTCCAGTTTTTTAAGGAATCTCCACACTGTTCTCCATAGTGGCTGTACTAGTTTGCATTCCCACCAACAGTGTAAGAGGATTCCCTTTTCTCCACTCCCTCTCCAGCATTTATTATTTGTAGACTTTTGGATCGCAGCCATTCTGACTGCTGTGAAATGGTACCTCATAGTGGTTTTGATTTGCATTTCTCTGATAATGAGTGATGTTGAGCATCTTTTCATGTGTTTGTGAGCCATCTGTATGTCTTCTTTGGGGAAATGTCTATTTAGTTCTTTGGCCCATTTTTTGATTGGGTCATTTATTTTTCTGGAGTTGAGCTGTAGGAGTTGCTTGTATATTTTTGAGATTAGTTGTTTGTCAGTTGCTTCATTTGCTATTATTTTCTCCCATTCTGAAGGCTGTCTTTTCACCTTGCTAATAGTTTCCTTTGATGTGCAGAAGCTTTTAAGTTTAATTAGGTCCCATTTGTTTATTTTTGCTTTTATTTCCAGTATTCTGGGAGGTGGGTCATAGAGGATCCTTCTGTGATGTATGTCAGAGAGTGTTTTGCCTATGTTCTCCTCTAGGAGTTTTACAGTTTCTGGTCTTATGTTTAGATCTTTAATCCATTTTGAGTTTATTTTTGTGTATGGTGTTAGAAAGTGTTCTAGTTTCATTCTTTTACAAGTGGTTGACCAGATTTCCCAGCACCACTTGTTAAAGAGATTGTCTTTAATCCATTGTATATTCTTGCCTCCTTTGTCAAAGATAAAGTGTCCATATGTGCGTGGATTTATCTCTGGGCTTTCTATTTTGTTCCATTGATCTATATTTCTGTCTTTGTGCCAGTACCGTACTGTCTTGATAACTGTGGCTTTGTAATAGAGCCTGATGTCAGGTAGGTTGATTCCTCCAGTCCCATTCTTCTTTCTCAGGATTGCTTTGGCTATTTGAGGTTCTTTGTATTTCCATACAAATTGTGAAATTATTTGTTCTAGCTCTGTGAAGAATACTGTTGGTAGCTTGATAGGGATTGCATTGAATCTATAAATTGCTTTGGGTAGTATACTCATTTTCACTATATTGATTCTTCCAATCCATGAGCATGGTATATTTCTCCATCTATTAGTGTCCTCTTTGATTTCTTTCACCAGTGTTTTATAGTTTTCTATATATAAGTCTTTAGTTTCTTTAGGTAGATATATTCCTAAGTATTTTATTCTTTCCGTTGCAATGGTGAATGGAATTGTTTCCTTAATTTCTCTTTCTGTTTTCTCATTATTAGTGTATAGGAATGCAAGGGATTTCTGTGTGTCGATTTTATATCCTGCAACTTTACTATAGTCATTGATTAGTTCTAGTAATTTTCTGGTGGAGTCTTTAGGGTTTTCTATGTAGAGGATCATGTCATCTGCAAACAGTGAGAGTTTTACTTCTTCTTTTCCAATTTGGATTCCTTTTATTTCTTTTTCTGCTCTGATTGCTGTGGCCAAAACTTCCAAAACTATGTTGAATAGTAATGGTGAAAGTGGGCACCCTTGTCTTGTTCCTGACTTTACAGGAAATGCTTTCAATTTTTCACCATTGAGGATAATGTTTGCTGTGGGTTTGTCATATATAGCTTTTATTATGTTGAGGTATGTTCCTTCTATTCCTGCTTTCTGGAGAGTTTTTATTATAAATGGATGTTGAATTTTGTCAAAGGCTTTCTCTGTATCTATTGAGATAATCATATGGTTTTTGTTTATCAATTTGTTAATGTGGTGTATTACATTGATTGATTTGCGGATATTGAAGAATGCTTGCATCCCTGGGATAAAGCCCACTTGGTCATGGTGTATGATCTTTTTAATGTGTTGTTGGATTCTGATTGATAGAATTTTTTTAAGGATTTTTTCATCTATGTTCATCAGTGATATTGGACTGTAGTTTTCTTTTTTTGTGGCATCTTTGTCAGGTTTTGGTATTAGGGTGATGGTGGCCTCATAGAATGAGTTTGGAAGTTTACCTTCCTCTGCAATTTTCTGGAAGAGTTTGAGCAGGATAGGTGTTAGCTCTTCTCTAAATTTTTGGTAGAATTCAGCTGTGAAGCCGTCTGGACCTGGGCTTTTGTTTGCTGGAAGATTTTCGATTACAGTTTCAATTTCCGTGCTTGTGATGGGTCTGTTAAGATTTTCTATTTCTTCCTCATTCAGTTGTGGAAAGTTGTACTTTTCTAAGAATTTGTCCATTTCTTCCACGTTGTCCATTTTATTGGCATATAATTGTTGATAGTAATCTCTTATGATCCTTTGTATTTCTGTGTTGTCTGTTGTGATCTCTCCATTTTCATTTCTAATTTTATTGATTTGATTTTTCTCCCTTTGTTTCTTGATGAGTCTGGCTAATGGTTTGTCAGTTTTATTTATCCTTTCAAAGAACCAGCTTTTGGTTTTGTTGATTTTTGCTATGGTCTCTTTTGTTTCTTTTGCATTTATTTCTGCTCTAATTTTTAAGATTTATTTCCTTCTACTAACCCTGGGGTTCTTCATTTCTTCCTTTTCTAGTTGCTTTAGGTGTAGAGTTAGGTTATTTATTTGACTTTTTTCTTGTTTCTTGAGGTGTGCCTGTATTGCTATGAACTTTCCCCTTAGGACTGCTTTTACCGTGTCCCACAGGTTTTGGGTTGTTGTGTTTTCATTTTCATTCGTTTCTATGCAAATTTTGATTTCTTTTTTGATTTCTTCTGTGATTTGTTGGTTATTCAGCAGCGTGTTGTTCAGCCTCCAGATGTTGGAATTTTTAATAGTTTTTCTCCTGTAATTGAGATCTAATCTTACTGCATTGTGGTCAGAAAAGATGCTTGGAATGATTTCAATTTTTTTGAATTTACCAAGGCTAGCTTTATGGCCCAGGATGTGATCTATCCTGGAGAAGGTTCTGTGTGCACTTGAAAAAAAGGTGAAATTCATTGTTTTGGGATGAAATGTCCTATAGATATCAATTAGGTCTAACTGGTCTATTGTATCATTTAAAGTTTGTGTTTCCTTGTTAATTTTCTGTTTAGTTGATCTATCCATAGGTGTGTGTTCTCATTTCTTTTAATTCATTTTTTTTTTCCTCTCTGATTCATTTATTTCTACCATTCTATCTTCTACCTCACTAATCCTATCTTCTGCCTCCATTATTCTACTATTTGTTCCCTCCAGAGTGTTTTTGATCTCATTTATTGCATTATTCATTATATATTGACTCTTTTTTATTTCTTCTAGGTCCTTGTTAAACCTTTCTTGCATCTTCTCTATCCTTGTCTCCAGGCTATTTATCTGTGATTCCATTTTGGTTTCAAGATTTTGGATCATTTTCACTATCATTATTCAGAATTCTTTATCAGATAGATTCCCTATCTGATATTCCTCTTTTGTTTGGTTTGGTGGGCATTTATCCTGTTCTTTTACCTGCTGGGTATTCCTCTGTCTCTTCATCTTGTTTATATTGCTGTGTTTGGAGTGGCCTTTCTGTATTCTGGCAGTTTGTGGAGTTCACTTTATTGTGAAGTTTCTTGGCTGTGGGTGGGGTTGTACGGCTGGCTTATCAAGGTTTCCTGGTTAGGGAAGCTTGTGTTGGTGTTCTGGTGGGTGGAGCTGGATTTCCTCTCTCTGGAGTGCAATGAAGTGTCCAGTAATGAGTTATGAGATGTCAATGGGTTTGGAGTGACTTTGGGCAGCCTGTATACTGAAGCTCAGGGCTATGTTCCTGTGTTGCTGGAGAATTTGTGTGGTATGTCTTGCTCTGGAACTTGATGGCCCTTGGGTGGTGCTTGGTTTCAGTGTAGGTATGGAGGCATTTGATGAGCTCCTGTCGATTAATGCTCCCTAGAGTCAGGAGTTCTCTGGTGTTCTCAGGATTTGGACTTAAGCCTCCTGCTTCTGGTTTTCACTCTTATTTTTACAGTAGCCTCAAGACTTCTCCATCTATACAACACTGTTGATAAAACATCTAGGTTAAAGATGAAAAGTTTCTCCACAGTGAGGGACACCCAGAGAGGTTCACAGAGTTACATGGAGAAGAGAAGAGAAGAGGGAGGAAGGAGATAGAGGTGACCAGAATGAGATGAGGTGGAATCAAAAGAGGAGAGAGCAAGCTAGCCAGTAATCACTTCCTTATGTGCATTCCACAGTCTGGATCACTCAGGGATGTTCAAGGAGTTCTACAGAGAAGAGAAGAGGGAGGAAGGAGACAGAGGTGGCCAGGAGGATAAAGGGGGGAATCAAAAGGAGAGAGACAGATCCAGCCAGTAATCAGTTACCTAAGTGTTCTCCACCGTCTGGAACACACAAAGAGATTCACAGAGTTGGGTAGAGAACAGAAGGGGGAGGGAGGAGATAGAGCCGACCTAGTGGAGAAAAAGGAGGATCCAAAGGGGAGAGAGCAGTCAAGCCAGTAATCTCGCTCCCAAGTAAAAATGGGTACTGAAGACTGGGTTCTTAAAGGTACAAAACTGAGAATAAATACCAAAAAGCAAAGATTAAAAATCTAGAGTAGAGGTTGGAATTTCAAGAATACAATATTAAAGAAAAAGAAAAAAAAAGTCACAAACATTATAAAATATATACATAAGTTTGCTTTTAAAAAATAGGTCTCTCTTTTTTTTTTTTTGCAAAGTAATAGTAGGTTATAAAAATGAAAATTAAAGGAGTAATAGAGGACTTAAAAATAGAACAATTTTTTAAAAAAATTAAAGAATGATAGTAAAAATATATCTAGGACTTTCTCTGGTGGTGTTGTGGGCAGTGTGGGGTCAGTTTATTTTCGGGTAGTTCCTTGATCTGGCTTATATTTCTCAAGATCTATAGGCCCCTTCCTATGTAGTTTGGTGCCTACTACAGGATCTTAATCTATTGCACCTGTTACTTCCAAGGAGGTTCCCTCCATTTTAGCTTCTTCTGTTTGCTGATCTCTTCAGTGTCTAATTTCTGCCCTGGCACAAGGGGGCGGTGGTGGACACTTTTTTAGGCTCACTTGTTCAGTCATGCTGTGGAGAGGGAAGGACGCTGCAAAAAAATAACACTGGCATGTGCTTGCAGTATCTCGGCCACATTGGGTTTGCCCCCGCTCACGGCGTGTGTGCTTTCCCTGTCTACACTGCTTAGGCTCTAGGTTGCTTTGCCAGGAACTGTCTGAGGCCAGCCCCAGCTTGTATGCACTTCCCAGGTCTAAGCCACACAGGTTCAGGTACTCGGGTAGTCCTCAGAGACACAGACTCAGTTGGGCCTGTGTTTTGTGCCCTTCCCAGGTCCGAGCAGCTCAGGTGACCAGGTATTTGGTGAGTGCGGTAGCTGAACTTATCGCCTCCCCCATCCCTGCCTCTTGGTTTTCTGGGTATACAACCAGTGCACCTTCTCAGGCAGATGTTGACCGTCCAGAATCCCAAGAAGTCTTGGTTAGCAACGAAGCCTGCTTGCAGTTTGGTAGATAATGCCTCTCTGGGGCTGCATTTGCCCCCTTCCGGCTCTGGCTACCCTCGTCTGCCTGGCACCGGAGGGGGATTGCTGGTCTGCAGCCGGCTAGCTCTGCTCAGTCCTTTGTTCTGTGAGCCGGCCTGGTGGTGTCTCAGGTTAGGGCTTTTCACGTGGTAGTTATCCCACAGTCTGGTTTTCTATCCCAAGTTAGTTCCCTCAGATTGTCCTCAGGGCCTTCAGGCCCAGTCCTTACTCTAAGCAATGCAGCCCAAGCCTCCCTGCCCAGCCCCTGCTTGCTCGTGGTGAATGCAGGCATCTGTGCTGCTTCTCCGCTGGGGCAGTTACTGTTGGGCATGTAATCTGTGGGGTTTAATTATTTATTTATTTTTCCTCCCAATTATGTTGCCCTCTATGGTTCTAATGCTCGCCACAGACTAGGCAGTGAGAGTGTTTCCTGGTATTTGGAAACCTCTCTTTTTTAAGACTTCTTTCCCAGGGCAGAGCTCCGTCCCTACCTCTTTTGTCTCTCTCTTTATCTTTTATATTTTTTCCTACCTCCTTTCAAAGACAATGGGCTGCTTTTCTGGGTGCCTGATGTCCTCTGCCAGCATTCAGAAGTTGTTTTGTGGAATTTTCTCAGCATTCAAATGTTCTTTTGATGAACTTGTGGGGGAGAAAGTGGTCTCCCCATCCTATTCCTCCACCATCTTAGGACCGCCCAGTCAATGCTTTTAACAAATCATAGTATATAACATGTTTTAATAAAATGCTCACATCTTTATTTGAATTTAACAGAAGAGAAAGAAACAGGTGGATCTGAAGGAATTTCTGAACTTTTGACAAAGCTATAAAATAATTTTTAATGATTATCAAATATAGCAAATTTTCCATATGTTCTTCCCATTATCTCCCCATTCTTGAAGTTGTCCAGTATCTACATGTCCAATGCATAAGGTCATTATGTACTATATTTTCTCCATTATAGCCCTTTTTAGTCTTAATTCTGTATGGTATGTATTTGATGCTAACTCCCATTCTTTCTGTTGATGTCATTCCAGTAATTTTGGTTTTATGAAGCACCAAAAGTTTTCTCAGGATTCATGAGACCAACATTTCCTGAATTATTTACACACTGATGGAGTTTCCTTCATTAATAATTGAAAGTCATTTTAGCTAGATATAAAATCCTTGGCTTACATGTTCTTGCCTTGGGTGTCTTAAATATGTCATCCATTTTCTTCTGGCATAAATGTTGTCAAAGTCTACTGACAATTTTCTCTGTATTGAAACACTTGGTCTTTTTTGCCTGGTTGTCAAAAGACTTCTTTCCTTCAAGTCTAATAATGTTATTAGGATATGTCTTGGTGTTAGTCATTCTGGGTTGATTTTCCAAGGTATATAGTGTGCCTTTTCAGTATGTAGTTTCAAATCATTTTTTTAAATTTCAGTAAAAATTTCTTTGCTTATAAACTTTGTTATTCTGTCCCCTTATTTTATTTGCCTGTCTTCTATGTTTGTCACATCCTTTTGATAACTTTCTTTTTGATTATTTTAATCTCATTTCTTTTTGATTTAAAAGAAATCTTATTTAATTAATTCTTTTGATTTAAAAGAAATTTTCATTGTCTGTTTCTCTTAAGGTATTATCTGTTGTGTTTATTTGCCCATGTTTCCTCTAGCTAGTCTTCATTTCTGAAATGATTATTTTCTTTTACTTCTAACTGTTTATTGGGTTTTACCATATAATTTCTCTGTTGCTCTTATTTTGAATTTTTATATTTTTTGATATCATGTACATTTTCCCATATCACATAACTTTTTCTTAATATCTTTTCACTAGTTTTAAAACATTAGATTATAATTTTCATCTATTTTTTGGTGGACATCTTTCTGGCCTGCTTTAATTCTGTAACAATATTATTCTGTTGCTTATTTTTACATGAAAGTAGTTTCCCTGAAGTTTTAGAAGGAGGCTTGATTTAGGATAGTTTTTTTTTTTTTTCCCTAATTTCACAGCAATAGAGTTCCATCTTCTATTATTTTTGCCAATTTAATTATAGTAAATTCCTTTCTGAAATCTGACTCTGCCTGTTCACCTCCTCTACTTTTATCTGGACTCTGTAATTTGTGTCTCCTGGCTCTATCCTAGCCAGTGTGGAGTCTGTTTCCATCAGTTTCTCTTCAGGGTAGACTTGGCCCAGGAAGGGAGCTTTGGGTGGTTTTGAGAGTTCAAAGGGCCCAGGTGGCTCCCAGGCTGTCCCATGGTCTCCTTGCATTTGGTCACTCTTGGACAATGCAGACTCCTACCAGACTCACTCACTTCATACATCAGCTTGCTGACATTACAGTGAGTTGTCTTAGAGTCCTGACATCTACCAGAGGCCCTGCTGATTCTGTCTCCAGACTCTCCTGTAACTAATACGATCCTGCTCTTCTAGCATCTCTAATTTGGCCACCCAGTCATATTTCAGGGTTCATTGGAGCATCACTTTGATCTGGTATTATTGCAGACTATGTCTGTGGATTTTAGCTTTGCCTTCCTACTTAGCATGTGGACTTACCTTTCCTGCTTGTGCTTTTTATTGTGGCATTTGGGGAAACAGAAGAACTATGCTGCCTTGAAATATATACATTACCATGTGTAAAACAGATAGCTAGTGGAAAGTTGCTAGATAACACAGGAAGCTCAGCCTGGTGCTCTGTGAGGACCTAGAAGGTAGAAGAGTGGGCAGGATAGAAGGGTGTGGTGGGAGGAGAGAGACTCAAGAGAGAGGGGATATGTATATACTTATAGCTGATTCATGCTGTCATAACGGCAAAAACCAATATAACATTGTAAAGCAATTATCCTTCAATTAAAAAAAAAAAATTATGCTGCCATCCATGACCTTCCTCATAGGATTTCTCTGTAAACTACAGACTGTGGGCCAACTCCTGTCTGCCAGTTGTTTGCATATAGGCTGAAAACTGCAAATGGTGTGTATACTTTTAAGTAGTTGAAAAAATCTAAAGAAGAAAATTATATGAAATTCAAATTTCAGTGTCCATAAAGGTCAGTTGGAACACAGCCATGCCTATTCATCTGTATATGGCTGCTTTCATGCTACAGCAGCAAAGTGTCAATATCATGATGCACTTGATACTATTATTGGCCATTTAGATTAATCTAAATTTTATTATTATAGGCATCATTTCACAGCTAATATTAACATATATATTTCATTACTTTCTTGGGATAAATTGTTACAGTTAAGATTGCCAGATGAAAGGAGATTATATTCATTTTAAACTCTTGAATTGCCATTGACAAATTGTCATCCAGAAAGGATATACAAGTTAAATATCTATTAATATTAAGGATACTGCTTAAATAAATTATAGTGTAGTCATACAATGAAATATTATACAGAGGTTCAAGAAAATGGGGTAGGTCTATTTTACTGATGTATAAAAATATATAATATATGCTGTCTCATTAAACACTCTGGTTCAATATCTAGGGTATGATTCCTTCATATTAAGGAAATGGTGGCATTAGAATACACATACTTAAGATGAGAACTTTAAGGATTAACTCTCAACAACTTTTATATATAACATATGTGTTAATTATCATGTTGTACATTGCATGCCTAATAATTTGTTTATAACTGGAAGTTTGTACCTTTAGACAGCCTTCATCCAACTCCCCTTCCCCCCTAACTTCACCTCTGATAGCCACAAATCTGATCTCTTTTTATGTGAGTTTGTTTGTTCATTTTTTTTTTAATTTTATTTTATTTTTTAACTTTACAATATTGTATTGGTTTTGCCAAATATCGAAATGAATCCACCACAGGTATACATGTGTTCCCCATCCTGAACCCTCCTCCCTCCTCCCTCCCCGTACCATCCCTCTGGGTCATCCCAGTGCACCAGACCCAAGCATCCAGTATCGTGCATCGAACCTGGACTGGTGACTCATTTCATACATGATATTAGACAGCAAAAGAGACACTGAGGTATAGAACAGTCTTATGGACTCTGTGGGAGAGGGAGAGGGTGGGAAGATTTGGGAGAATGGCATTGAAACATGTATTCCTAGATATTTAATTCTTTTTGTTGCAATGGTGAATGGGATTGATTCCTTAATTTCTCTTTCAGAATATTCATTGTTAGTATATAGAAATGCAAGTGATTTCTGTGTATTGATTTTGTATCCTGAAACTTTGCGAAAATCACTGATTAGCTCTTGTAATTTCCTGATACTATCTTTAGGGTTCTATGTACAGTATCATGTCAGCTGCAAACAATGAGAACTTTACTTCTTTCCTGATCTGGATTCCTTTTATTTCTTTTTCTTCTCTGATTGCTATAGCTAGGATTTCCAGAACTATGTTGAATAATAATGGTGAAACTGGACACTCTTGTCTTGTTCCTGATCATAGGGGGAATGCTTTCAGTTTTCCACCATTGAGAATAATGTTTGCTGTAGGCTTATCATATATTGCCTTTGCTATGTTGAGGTAGGTTCCTTCTGTGCCCATTTTTTGAAGAGTTTTAATCACAAATGGGTGCTGAATTTTGTCAAAGGCTTTTTCTGTATCTATTGAGATGATCAGGTGGTTTTTATCTTTCAGTTTGTTAATATGGTGTATCACATTGATTTGCAAATATTGAAGAATCCTTGAATTCCTGGAATAAACCCAACTTGATCGTGGTGTATGAGCTTTGATGTGTTGCTGCATTCTGTTTGATAAAATTTTGTTGAGGATTTTTGCATCTATGTTCATCAGTGTTATTGGCCTGTAGTTTTCTTTTTTGGTGTTGTCTTTGTCTGGTTTTGGTATCAGGGTGATGGTGGCCTCATAGAATGAGTTTGGAAGTGTTCCTTCCTCTGCAATTTTTTGAAAGACTTTTAGAAGGATAGGCATTAGCTCTTCTCTAAATGTTTGATAGAATTCTCCTGTGAAGCCATCAGGTCCTGGGCTTTTGTTTTTTTTGGGAGATTTTTTTTTATCACACTTTCAATTTCAGTGCTTGTAATTGGGTTGTTCATAATTTCTATTTCTTCCTGGTTCAGTATTGGAAGATTGAACTTTTCTAAGAATTGGTCCATTTCTTCCAGGCTATCCATTTTATTGCCATATAGTTGTTCATAATAGTCTCTTATAATTATAATTCTTTGTATTTCTGCATTGTCTGTTGTAACCTCTCCTTTTTCGTTTCTAATTTTGTTGATTTGATGCTTTTCTCTTTTTTTCTTGATGAGTCTGGCTAAAGGCTTGTTAATTTTGTCTTCTTAAAGAAGCAGCTTTTCATTTTATTAATTTTACTATTGTTTCTTTTATTTTTCATTTATTTCTGCTCATATCTTTATGATTTCTTTCCTTCTACTAATTTTGGTTGTTTTTTCTTTTTCCAGTTGTTTTAGGTGTAAAGTTAGGTTGTTTATTCGATGTTTTTCTTGTTTCTTGAGGTAGGATTGTATTGCTATAAACTTCCCTCTTAGAACTGCTTTTGCTGCACCCCATAGGTTTTGAGTTGTGTTTTCATTGTCATTTGTTTCTAGAAATTTTTTGATTTCCCTTTTGATTTCTTCAGTAACCTGTTGGTTATTTAGAGACATGTTGTTTAATCTCCATGTGTTTGTGTTTCTTACAGTTTCTTTCTTGTAAGAAAAAAACTTCACCTCATCTCATAGCATTGTGGTCAGAAAAGATGCTTGATACAATTTTAATTTTCTTAAATTTACTGAGGTTTCATTTGTGACCCAAGACGTGGTCTATCCTGGAGAATGTTCTATGTGTACTTGAGAAGAAGTTGTACTCTTCTGTATTTGGCTGGAATATCCTGAAGATATCAGTGAGATCTGTCTCATCTAATGAATCATTTAAGACTTGTGTTTCTTTATTAATTTTCTGTTTTGATGATCTGTCCATTGGTGTGAATGGGGTGTTAAAGTCTCCTACTATTATTGTGTTACTGTCAATTTCTCCTTTTATGTCTGTTAGTGCTTGTCTTATGTATTGAGGTGCTCATATGTTGGGTGCATAGATATTTACAATTGTTATGTCTTCCTCTTGGATTGATCCCTTGATCATTATGTAGTGTCCTTCTTTATCTCTTGTAATATTCTTTATTTGAAAGTCTACTTTGTCTGATATGAGGATTGCTACCCCAGCTTTCTTTTGCTTTCCATTTGCATGGAATATATTTTTCCATCCTCTCACTTTCAGTCTATATGTGTCTTTAGGTCTGAAGTGGGTTTCTTGTAGACAGTATATACATGGGTCTTGTTTTTGTATCCATTCAGCCAGTCTGTGTCTTTTGGTTGGAGCATTTAATCCGTTTCCACTTAAAGTAATTATTGATATGTATGTTCCCTAATGCCATTGCCTTAATTGTTTGGGGTTTGTTTTTGTAGATCTTTTTCTTCTCTTGTATTTCCTGACTATATAAGTATCTTTAACATTTGTTGTAAAGCTGGTTTGGTGGTACTGAATTCTCTTAACTTTTGCTTGTTTGAAAAGTTTTTGATTTCTCCATCAGTTTTGAAAGAGATCCTTGCCAGGTATAGTAATATTGGTTGTAGATTTTTCCGTTTCAGTACTTTAAATATATCCTACCATTCTCTTCTGGCCTGCGGAGTTTCTGCTGAAAGATCAGCTATTAAATGTATGGGGCTTGCCTTGTGTGTTACTTGTTGCTTCTCCCTTGCTGCTTTTAATATTCTTTCTTTGTGTTCAATCTTTGTTAGTTTGATTAGTGTATGTCTTGGCATGTTTCTCCTTGGGTTTATCCTGTATGGGACTCTTTGTGCCTCTTGGACTTGATTGACTATTTCCTTTTCCATGTTGAGGAAATTTTCAACTATAATCTCTTCAAAACTGTTCTCATACCCTTTCTTTTTCTCTTCTTCTTCTGGGACCCCTATAATTCAAATGTTCGTGCATTTGATATTGTTCCAGAGGACTCTGAGACTATCCTCAATTCTTGTTACTTTATTCTTCTCTTCAGCAGTTATTTCCACCATTTTATCTTCCAGATCACTGATTCATTTTTCTGCTTCAGATATTCTACTATTGATTCCTTCTGGAGTTTTTTTATTTTCAGTAATTGTGTTGTTTGTCTCTGTACATTTATTGTTTAATTCTTCTAGGTCTTTGTTAATTGATTCTTGCATTTTCTCCATTTTGTTTTCAAGGTTTTTGATCATCTTTACTATAATTATTCTGAATTCTTTAGGTGGTTTGCCTATTTCCCCCTAATTGATTTGGACTTCTGTGTTTCTAGTTTGTTCCTTCATTTGTGTAGTATTTCTCTGCCTTTTCATTATTTTTTTTTGTAAGTTATTGTGTTTAAAGTTTCCTTTTCCCAGGCTTCAGTGTTGAATTCTTTCTTCCTTTTCGTTTCTGCCCTCCTAAGTTTGGTCCAGTGGTTTGTGTGAGCTTCGTATAGGCTGAGTTTTGTGCTGAGTTTTTGTTTGTTTGTTTGTTTTTTCTCTGATGGGCAAGGCTGAGTGAGGTGGTAATCCTGTCTGCTGATGATTGGGTTTGTATTTTTGTTTTGTTTGTTATTTAGATGAGGCTACTGGTGGTTGGGTGATGCCAGGTCTTGAATTCACGTGGCTTCCTATGTGTGAGTTCTCACTATTTGATACTCCCTAGGGTTAGTTCTCTGGTAGTCTAGGGTCTTGGAGTCAGTGCTCCCAAAGGCTCAGGGCTTGATCTCTGGTCAGGAGTGAAGATTCCACAAGTGGCTTGTTATGGCATTAAGTGAGATTAAAACAAATATCCAAAATCAAGAAACCAAAAATGAACCCCAGACAAATGGCAGTTACAAAATCAGGCAAATAATAATTAAAATAATGGAATATACACACATATATATATACACCCATGAGCAAAGTCAAAAAAAGTCCAACAAAAATAAAGTACAGTAGATTGACCCAGAGAACAATGGAAATCAAAAGTTATATTTACCAGTTAAGAAAAAAACTAACTAAAGCACAAACTGGAAAACAAAACTAGTTCAAGGTACCAAGTGGGGAATAAAGCAATGAAAACAAAGCTAACAAATATGTTGAGAGGAAAGGAAAGAAAGAAAAGAAAAAAAGAATAAATATGCAGTCAAATAGAGGTAGATGAAGAAGATTCATATACATTAAAGATTAACTGCAAGGGGAAAAGAACAGTAGGAAGGGCAAACAAAAGAGTAAATTTAGAAAAATAATAATAGGTTTAAAAAATTAAAATTAAAAAAAGAGAAAAGGGAAAACTCCACAGAATTGCAAAAGCCCAATGTACAGGCAGATGTTTATAACAACAGTAAAAAATGTGACTGAGGAAAAAAAAGAAAAATATCAAAAGCTTAATTAGATTTCATAGTGCCAATAAAATCTGCAACTACAACAGAGGGTGGAAAAAAGGGGGAAAAAAAAGAAAGAAAAAGTCCAGAAGAATCTACAGAACAAGTCAAAACCTAAGAATAATAAATGTTTTTCTTGGGTCACTGCTGTCAGAGTCCTTTCCCTCTCTGGAAGTCAAAGTCCACCTCACCTCCCTAGGATGCCGTCCAACACTGTGCTGATCTCTGGACCTGCTGTGGGGGCAGCTCGTATTCTAATCTGATCCAACTACTATGTGTTCTTGCCTTCAATGTCCTCAGCTATCAGAACTAGGGCATTTTCTTTTGTGGGAGCTCTCATGACCTTTTATATATTCCATAGACAGAGTCTGCCTAGTTGATTGTGTGGATTTAATCTGCAGCTTGTACAGCTGGTGGGAAGGTTTTGGGTCTTCTTCCTTAGCCACACTGCCCCTGGGTTTCAATTGTGGTTTTACTTCTACCTCTGCATGTGGGTCTTCCATTGGGATTTGCTCCTGAGGCTGCCCTGGAGGATTTGGGTTTGCCCCTGTGAGGGCCAGGTGTGGAGGTGGTGCACCTGCTTGGCTCGCAGGGGTTCTGGCAGTACCAGGTAGTCAGGGGAGTTGGCAGCTTGGGCAGCAGGAAATATAGTGCTCGAGAAGGGTATGGCAACCAGTATTGGCCAATCTGCTCCAGCATTCTTGCCTGGAGAACCCCCCTCCCTGACAGAGAAGCCTGGCAGGCCACAGTCTATACGGTTGCAAAGACTCAGACACTACTGAAGTGACCCTGCATGCATAAATGCAAGAATTTTTTTTGCCTGTGGCAGCTCTGCCCCAGTGAGAGTTAAGCATGAAGGTGGTACAGCTGCTTGGCCTGCGGGGACCCTGGTGGCACCAAGTATGCAGGGACACGGATTGCCCCTGCCACAGAAGTTATGGCCCTATCAGAGTCTTTTTTCAAGCCCCTTTTAGCTAGTGATCAGAAGGCCTCTTTGGCCAGTCTTTCTCCATAACTCTGCTCGTTCAGGCACTTAGAGGGCTCCCTTGCCTGGGGTTCTTCTGTTGTTCAGTGTGTCAGGTACATAGAGGAACCCCCATGGCTGGGGTCTTATTCTGTAGATCAGCGCATCAGGCACTTAAAGGAGCACCCTGGGTGGGGTCCTGCTCTGTAGTTCAGTGCAGTCAGGAGTTTGATGGGCCAGCCTGTCTATTGTTCAGCTCCTGATGCTGGTATGTGGGGAGAAAGAGGCTATGGTGATGGCTCCACCCCCTATGCATGACTCAGCAGTATCATCTTGCTTCCATGGCTGCCTGGCTTTCCTCCACAGGCATTTCCCACCACAGTCTCCTCCCTCAAGTCCCCTCAGTTGGTCTCGCCCCAGTCAACAGAAGCCCTCACCCTGGGATTGCTCCACAATTCCTAAACTTTAGCTCCTGGCTGCTGCACCTTCTAGGAGACTTGCATCCCTGTCTGGGTTATGTATGGCTGTGGCAAGGAGTGTCTGATTCTCATTCCATTTAGATTGCCACAGATCAGCTGTTTCACTCTCAGCCTTAAATGTGTCTCCTCTGACTCAGATGATTGCCCACCGAGGGCAGGTCCAGTCCGACTCACACTCCTGTTCTTCTCCCTAATTCCTTCGTCCTACCGAGTTTTACATGGTTCTATATACTCTTTTCCTCTGGTCAGGTACTCCTGTCTGCTCTCAGCTGGTGTTCTGCATGCACTTCTGTGTCTGAAGATGTATTCCTGATGTATCCATGGAGAGAATTGTACTCCATGTCCACCTACTCCTCCACCATCTTATTCTTCCCCTTCCTTTATTTTTTATGTGTAGAAAGCTCTTTCCTACTACAGATTTATATAATTGCTCCTTAACACATTTTTCCAGGACTTACTTGATTTTTGTTTTTCACATACAGGTCTTTAATCCATAGAGGGTTTATCCATATAGGCTGTGAGGTAGGGTTTAACTTTATTTTTCAAATGTTTAGCCAGTTGTCTTAGTGCCATTTATTGGATAAACCATTACTTTAAGGTTGTATAATGTTTTTAGATTTTTTATCAGTTATCTATGCATTTTTTAAAAATTCAAGTGTGTGAAGATTTACATACCATACATTTTATTTTTATGTGTACAGTTACAAGAGTTTTAGCGAATGTATGCAATTTTGTAGCCACCACTCCAATCAAGATATAGAAAACTTCCATCATCCCTCCAAGTTCCCTCATATTCTTTTACAGTACACCCCCTTCCCTGATCGTGTACCCTTGCAACCGTTGATCTGTTTTCTATCTGTAAGTTTTTGCCGTTTCCTGAATATTATATAAATGGAATCATGATTAAAGTGAATGGGGAAAGTGTTAGTCCCTCAGTTATGTCTTACTCTTTGTGGTCGCATGGACTGTAGCCTGCCAGGCTCCTCTGTCCATGGGGTTTTCCAGGCAAGAAAACTGGAGAGGGTTGCCATTTCCTTCTCCAGGGGATCTTCCCAACCCAGGAATCAAACCTAGGTCTCCTGCATTGGCAGGCAGATTCTTTACCATTTGAGCCACCAGGGAAGCCCAAAATAATCATGCAACCCACAGATTTTTGAGTCTAGCTTCTTTCACTTAGCATGATGTTGCTGTGTTGTTGTATATCATTGCTTTTATTTGTATTGAACCATTTACTTGTTCAAGGACATCATGACTATTCCTGATTTTTGGCTTTTATGAATAAAGGTCCTATAAACATTCATGTAGAGGTCTTTGTGTGGACGTATTTTCATTTCTCTTCGGTCAGTACCTGGGAGCGAGATTTCTGGGTCATTCAGTAAGTGTATATTTTGTTCTATAAGAAACTGTCAGACTGTTTTCCATAGTGATTGTGCTATTTTACATTGCCACCAGCAATATATAAGAAGTCCAGGTACTCTGCATCCTTATCAGCACTCGGAATTGTCAGTATTTTTTTATTGTAGCCTTTCTACTAGGAGTATCACGGTTAAATATTTAGGATAATTTGGATATTTTAAGCAGTGTTTCCCAACTCATCCCTCTATATGTGCTTTAAGACTGGATGCTCCTGACTTGCTGGGTCCATCTCTAGTTGCACAACATGAGGCAGCTGAATCATCATTGTCATTTGTTTTTGGTTTTTCTTCTTTCCATTTACTTCTCTAGTCTTACAGAACCAGAAAACAGCAGAGCAGAAAGGAGCTTAGAAATAATCTAATGCAGGGATTGACAAACTTTTTCTGTAAAGAAGAAGATAGTAAATATTTTTGGTTTCACAAGCCACTGGGTCTATTACAGCAACTCAGCTCTGCTGTTGTAGCGTGAAAACAGCCATAGGTGATACAGAAACAAATGGACGTGACATTTCATCCTTTCCTCTGACTTGGAAGGAAGGAAGGCAAGGACTAGGATATTGGCTTTCACCATAAGAGACACACTTAACTTGAGTTCAAGATGTGCTTACTTTGTATGCACAATTCCCTTTTCTTGCATGAAGTTGTTAATGCAAGGTCTTTCAAAACTTTTAACTGCACTGTCTTCTAGGATATTTTGTACATTGCCATAAACCTTGATGCCTTCCTGAGCCTCTGACAGCTCTGGAGCAATGGTCAAATTTGAGCAGTAAAAAAATAGAGATAGAAACAGTTGAAGTAAGAAAAACATGTCACTCTTTCATTCTTCTACAAAAGACTTTGTTTCCAGTTTTGGAGATGTATGTCCACATAAGTTTACCTTTTGAGATAGCTATTAACAATCCCATGCTTTTCTTCTTGATAAATTCATTTAATTGTCCAAACAGATGAAGATTCTTGGGTCAAAACAAACAAACAAAAAAACCCAAAACAAAAAGGAAAACATACACTCGGGGTTCCATGAACACAAACCTAAAAATAAGCAGTTACTGCAGGTACTCAGGAAAAGAACACTGTTTAAAAAAGTCATCATGTGCTTTTTTTCTTCCCTTCCAGCACTGGAAGAAGTATGACATCTATGAGAAGCAAACCAAAGAAGAAACTGACTCTGTAGTGCTGATAGAAAGCCTGAAGAGAGCCTCTCAGTGATGGAGATAATTTATTTTAACCTTCAATGTGACCTTGTGAAGATTCATTCCGTTCTCCATTTATTATCTGGGAACTTGTTAAAGGGAAACTGAAACTACTGGACCATTTCAAAACAGGCAGCTCATAAGAGCCACAGGTTTTTCTGTTGAGTCGTGCACCGAAAAACTAAAAATAATAGGCCCTTTGGAGAAAAGAACAGAGTCATTCTTGTTGAATTTTAAAGGCAGACATCTTTTGCGAAGGCTTCACACTAGGGGGCAAAAGCTAGAAAGTGAAGATGGCAGTCGAGTTAATCTGATCAAGAATTGTGACAACTTCCTGAGGGATCTATGCCTGCTTTGAATTCTTTTTCTCAGATAATACCAACACATATTATTTGTAGGAGAACTCATTTTGGGTGCAAATGCTGAAGTCAAACTTGAGTTATAGAGAACATCTAACAAAACAGAATTGATAGAATCTGTTATCTATTGTTTGGGATCCCACTGAGTTGGGGCTACGGCTATTAAAACTCTTTAATAGTATGGAACCTTCATCCCCTCCAGCAGCATTTTTCTCTGCTTTGAAAGGCCCAGGCATCCGTGTCAGCCAGCTGTGACTACAGAAAAAGCAGAGGCAGCTTCTTTACTGAGAACTTTTGAAGCCATTGCAGGCTTTTAATGGCAGTGGAGGCAGAACAACTTATTGACTATTAGAGTTTGAAGGACACAGTTTCTAATGATGAATTTCTTCTTCACCACTGCTATTCAGATCAAGTATTTAGCACACGTCCGGATTGTATTGGGCCTCCAGCTGTGAAGCGCTGACTCCCTCAAAGAATTCACAGTCTAGTTGGGGCTCGATCAGTTTTTTCTCCCCACTAGTCATTTTCCAGACGTTTCAGCTCCCCACTCCCCACCCCGATTTCCCCTTTTGCATTCTCCCTCTGTGTATTCTTTCACCTCTCATTAGCAATTAGAATATAAATCTGCTCACAGCACCTAGAGGAGCAGGGAGTAATTTGCATCTCAGGACAAGTGTGAGTAGATTGAGAAACAATGACTAATTCTCGCATCTTTTTTAACTTCTATGTGAGTCTGCATTTATTTGAAGGTTTTCAGCATTTACTGTTTATGCATTTTCTACACAGAAAAGAAGTATTCTCTTCACTTAGAACTTTGATATTTGCTTGAGAAAAAAAGAATAGTTATATCTTTCTCTTTTCCCTTACTCCCCCAAATGGTTATTAGCAGGCTTCATTTCTAATACTGATAGCCAGCCATCCCAGGCTCCAACGTTAGTCCTTTGTGGGGTTTTTTTGTTTGTTTGTTTGTTTTTTGCCTATGTTAGGGCTCCATCCTCACCCATCCCCACAACATATTCATATGTGTATGTATATATATATATTCCCTCTATTTCTACTTCCTCTATATTCAGAGTATGGAAATGAGAAGTCCCCCTCCTCACATAGACTCAGATTACTGGTAGGAATTTGAGAACTCTATGTCACAAGTTCTCCAAACATTCATTCATTCATATTAATAAGATAGTGCTAGTTCCAATTCCTGCTCTTAGGGGGAAGGGAGATAAGACATCCCTACTCTTTACAGGTTTGGGCAAAAGTGGCAATGTCCTTGCACCACAGTGGAGGAGAAAATTAGGGATCATGGCAATGGCAGATGTCAAGATGTTTCCTCCCTGCACTTCTATATTTGAGGTCAGGTTGAGGCTGGAAGACAGGCATGGATGTTCCATTCTGCCCTACTGTTCTCTAGAAAGAATATTTGGTTTTCCTGTGTAGGGAAGAGATTATTATTTCCTAGCCAGATCTTATACTTCCAGAAAACACAACACCTAAATGCCTCACCCAAAGCCATTTTTCCTGTCGTCCTACTTAGATGGCAGTGGTGGGGGATGCTCTAATATTCTGATGATCTAAGGAACTACTGATGCCAGACAGTCCTGCAGCCTGGGAGTGGGAAAATTGTGTTTTGTTTCCATCTTGCTCTTTTAGTAGCAAAATAGTTGGGGGAAAAAATGGGGTGGTGAATTATGAAAGTGCCTATGGCTGTTTTATAATTCCTGAAAAGTGATCCCCAGGTCTTGAGAGCAATTGGATACTTTAATACATCAGCTTAATTCCCACTACCTATAGGAAACTAGTAGATTTATGTACTATTTGATGTCTAACCTATATTTTTTTTTCTCCACATAGCTAAGTAAACCCACTGTAAAAATGGTCATTCTTATTCTTTCATTCAGATAAGTCTTTTCCTCATCTGGCACAGAAGGGATACATGAAACTATGTTAACATTTTTGGTAATGCCTTCAACTGGGGATCATTTTAACTTCTTGCAGAAAAGCTTGAGTAAAATAAATATTGTTTTTTTGTATGTCACCCAAATGTTTTCCTTTTGTCTTATTTTGAAGAAAGTGTTATGAGGAGTAGGTGGCAGGAAAAAAAATGGAGTTAAAAGAATGTAAGTTGGGAAAAAATTCCAAGACTGCTAATTTATCTTACAACCATTTATCATGAGCTTCTCTGCTGTTCTTGGCATGCCTGGGTTTTCTGATAAAGGTGTGCATGTGGTTTAATATTAGCACAGCCTTTGCAAACAGTACCTAAAGGGACATAAGTGTTTGATAAATCATGGTTCTAACAAGGGAAATGGGGAACTGGTCCTTTCTGATTTTAAGCTTCCAGTAGAGAACAGTGTGGGCTTCCCTGCTAGCTCAGCTAGTAAAGAATCTGCCTGCAATGCAGGAGACCCTGGTTTGATTCCTGTGTCAGGAAGTTCCCTTGGAGAATGGATAGGCTACCCATTCCAGTATTCTCAGGCCTCCCTGGTGGCTCAAACGTTAAAGAATCTGCCTGCAATGTGGGAGACCTGGGTTCGATTCCTGGGTTGGGAAGATACCCTGGAGGAGGGCATGGCAACCCACTCTAGTATTCTTGCCTGGAGAATCCCCATGGACAGAGGAGCCTGGCAGGTTACAGTCCATAGGGTCACAAAGCATCAGACACAACTAAGTAAGCACAGCACAGAGTGCAGTGTACCTAGGAAGCTGTCATGGTATATACATGATGAGGGAGCTCTAGTTATGAATGAATCACATAAGCAAGTTAGATTTGAGACTAAGAAATTCCATTTACAAAAGTTTCCCTTTTAAGAAGTAGTAATATATATCCATGTTTTCTTTAACTACAGCAAAATGGTTTGAATGTCATGGAGAGTTTCTCATTTGTATTGTGTTCTAGGAGTGGGTCTTTAATCTGACATTTGTCACTTACCCTGCAACTTTCCAGGATCCAAGCCCTAGGGTATGGATAGGAGGTGCTGGTCTGGGTCAGGTTACTTTTGTAATTATTTAAAATGATGCAGGAAGATTCTGGAAATCCGTCTCCAGGTAAGTATAGTTTTGATTAAGAAACTGCCTTTTGATTCTCTACACATCAACACTATTAGGACAGAAAACATTTAACTGGGGGCCCTTGAGATTATATATCTGTATGAGATCTATAGAAAACAAATTCCTGTAGCTACAAATGTGTTCACCTCATCTCAGGGCAGAGGAGCCAGAACGATCTAAGCCCATTTGCTTTCCAGGATAATTTACCATTTTGTCATTTCCATGCAGTCCTACTCTTTTACAAGCACAACTTTGTGCTCACATGAGTAGTGTTTCATGCTACTAGAATATTAATAGTTTTAGAAGAAAGTAATAGTTTTAGAAGAAAGTAATACTTTGGCCACCTGATGCGAAGAGCCAGCTCATAGGAAAAGACCCTGATGCTGGGAAAGATTGAAGGCAAAAGGAGAAAGGGGTGGCAGAGGGTGAGATGGTTAGATACCAACAACAACTCAAGGAACACAAATTTGAGCAAACTCCAGGAGACAGTGAAGAACAGGGGAGCCTGTTATGCTGCAGTCCATGGGGTCACAAGAGTTCGATTTGACTTAGCGACTGAACAACAACAGAACACTTATTTCAGAGACTCTATTTTCTTGTAAACCCTAATGATTAGATCAAGCAATAACAGGTTTTGTAAATACTGTAGCAAAATCTTGGCATGCTTCTACTTCAAGTGAGGGAGGAGTTTTGCTGACACTTGGATGTACTTTTGTATCAATCCCCAACATGATTTCTTCCTGAAGGTTCTTTGGCCTTAGCTGTCTTTTCTAGGTCACACTTGGTTTGCCATTAGCAACAGGAAAATATTTCACTGCTATTTTTCAACATTTATTAGGTAGACCATTATATAAAAAGAGAAAATTAATAATTACCCAGTAGCTACTGTCTGCCAAGTTACATGTGTTATTTCACTAAATCCCCATATGAGTCCTATGAGATAAATTGTGCTATTATCTTCATGTTACAGATGAAGAAAGCAAGGCATAATGTGATTCAGTTGGGAGTGCAAGATCACATAGCTCATGACTGGGACAGAATTGGAAAACAAGTCAGCCTGACTTTAGAGCCTGTATAATACTGCCAGTGATGTACTTATTTGTCCTAGGAGACTAAAGAAGAAACATCTGATTTCAAATTATTACCAGATTTCTTATCAACTGGAAGACTAAGAATTTAAATCATTTCGTTGCAAAGTGAAGTGAAAGTGAAGTTGCTCAGTCGTGTCCAACTCTTTGCAATCCGTGGACTGTAGCCCACCAAGCTCCTCCATCCATGGGATTTTCCAGGCAAGAATACTGGAGTGGGTTGCCATTTCCTTCTCCAGGTTCTTTTCATTGCAAAGTGAGCTTTTATACACTGTCTTAAGATTCATTTGTGAATTCATTCCTCTATGAGCCAGGCAGTGTGCTAGGCGCTAGGAATTTAGAAGTGGGTAAGTGTTTTGGTATCAAGTGGTTAGTGGGCTTTTCTGGTGGCTCAGATGGTAAAGAATCTGCCCACAATTTGGGAGACCTGGGTTCAGTCCCTGGGTTGGGAAGATCCCCTGGAGAAGGGAATGGCTACCTACTCTAGTATTCTTGCCTCGAGAATTCCATGGACAGAGGATGGAATACAGTCCACAGGGTGGCAAAGAGTCAGACGTGCCTGAGCAACTAACACTTTCACTTTCAGGTGGTTAGTCAGGGAGAGGCTACTTTGTACAGGGAAAGAGACCTGGATTAGAATTTAGAAGTTTCAAATGACTTTGACAGGTATCTCTTCCTATCTGCATCTACTTCCCCATCTAGAAAGTGAGATGTTAGACAGTGATTTATCATCCCATCCAAGGCTCATAACAATGGCCATAAGCTGTAGAGCTCATTTAGAAGTGAGGATCTTTGCTGTGTGCACTAGCAATGGCATGGGCAGCTTCCTTTCTCTCTCTCAGCCTCAGTATTCTCATCTGTAAAATGAGGAGGTTGGACTAGATTGGCTCTGTTCTGATATCCTGCAACAATTAAGATGATGACTTTTGTTTTACATATCAAGAGAATATGTTTATGGTTACCTCCTATTCTTGCTACAGTAGATAGCTAGCTAGCAGCAGTATCTGCCAAAAATAACCAAAGTTGGTCCTTTAATGCAACAGTAAGAACAAAGGAATTGATACATTGGAAGAATCCTGTGATTCATCCAAATCAGAATTTTCCCAAGGGCCCAGCCATGGTTGTACCTAACAAGTATTTCTTAACATGCTTTGCAGTCTTAGGTCATTTTGCCTAGAAGTGCCAAAATGGACTTTGTATAATATAGATTGCTTGTACATCTGCTACTATATCTGATGCATTCTCTAAAATAGTCCCTTTGAATTCAATACTTGGAAGTTGGGTCATTGCAATTAACTTTTGGGATTTCATTTGATCAACGTAAAACATGTACCTAATTTTAAAAGTCTTTGTGGACAAAGATCCGTATAGCCAAAGCTATGGTTTTTCCAGTAGTCGTGTATGAATGAATGTGAGAGTTGGACCATAAAGAAGGCTGAGCACCAAAGAACTGATGCTTTCAAACTGTGGTGCTGGAGAAGACTCTTGAGAGTCCCTTGAACAGCAAGGAGATCAAACTAGTCAATCCTAAAGGAAATCAGTCCTGAATATTCATTGGAAGGACTGATGCTGAAGCTGAAGCTCCAATACTTTGGCCACCTGATGTGAAGAACTGACTCACTGGAAAAGACCCTGACGCTGGGAAAGATTGAAGGCAGGAGGAGAAGGGGGCAACAGAGGATGGGATGGCTAAATGGCATCACTGACTGAATGACATCACTGACATGAGTTTGAGCAAGCTCCAGAAGATAATGAAAAACAGGGAAGCCTGGTGTGCTGCAGCCCATGGGGTCGCAAAGAATCAGAAACAACTGAACAACAACAATTTTAAAAATCAAAGAATACCACGGGGCTTTAAAAAAAAAAAAAAAAAAACAGTTCCCCTGCTCTGCCACTCTTATGCTGATTCCTCCTCCCAGGGGAGAGGCTCACACCCTAATCCTTGGAACCCATGACAATGTTACTTTACATGGCAAAGTTCAGTCACTCAGTCATGTCTGATTCTTTGTGACCCCATGGATTGCAGCACACCAGGCTTCCCTGTCCATCACCAACTCGCAGAGCTTGCTCAAACTCATGTCCATCGAGTCGGTGACATCACCCAACCATCTTATCCTCTGTCATCCCCTTCTCCTCCTTCCTTCAGTCTTTCCCGGCATCAGGGTCTTTTCCAATGAGTCAGTTCTAAGGACTCAGCAAATGTGGTTAACATAACAGAATTTTAAGTGGGGAGATTATCTTGTATTATGAGAGTGGGTCAGATGTGGTCATTTGAGCCCCTAGAAGCAAAGAAATTTCTCTGGTTGAAAACATAAGAGGAGGAGAGATTCAAAACACAGAAAGGACCCAAAATGTTGCTGGCTTAAGGATGGAAGAAGCCATGGACAAAGTGTTGGAACCGCATCCTGCCAGCAACCTGAATGAGCCTGAAAACAGACTCTCCCCCAGTTCCTCCAGAGAGGAGCACAGGTTGGCAAGCCTGGTGTGATTTCAACCTTGTGAGACCCTGAGCAGAGAATTCGGTCATGCTGGGCTGCCCTTCTGACCTGCAGAAATGTAAGCTAATAAATTTGTGTTATTTAAAACTGCTTTTAACATCTGTAGCTGTTTCTTTTGGCATATAACTCTTTACTTTGGAATAATACCCTAATACTTAATGCTATTTCTTTATTTTTACTTAGGCTTAGAGATTATCTATTTCTAAATTTCTACTATAGAAGCTGAGGAACTAGCTTTACATACACACCACATGCACCCATAATTCCCTGCCACAAATGCAACAAATTTGAGCTTAAATATTCAGTAATTACATTATATCATATAATTATTGGTCTACAGTTGATCCATGTAAAATGCCATTAACTGTAGTGCATTTATTTTGTGATTCCCAAATCGTCTCTTTTGCTTTGATTTGTTTTTTTTTCTTCCAGTTTTATTGAGATATAATAGTCATACAGCAGTTCATAAGTGGACAGCAAGGAGATCAAACCAGTCAATCCTAAAGGATATCAGTCCTGAATATTCATTGGAAGGACTGATGCTGAAGCTGAAGCTCCAATACTTTGGCCACCTGATACAAAAAATGGACTCATTGGAAAAGACCCTGATAACTGCACAAGATTGAAGGCAGGAGGAAAAGGGGACGACGGAGAACGAGATGGTTGGATGGCACCACTGTCTCAATGGACATGAGTTTGAGCAAGCTCCAGGAGATGGTGATTGACAGGGAAGCCTGGTATGCTGCAGTCCATGGAGTCACAAAGAGTCGGACATGACTGAGTGACTGAACTGACTGACTGACTTCATAAATTTAAGGTGTACAACATAATGATTTGATTTGCATATATCATGAAATAACTTCCACAATAAGTTTAGCAAACATCCATCATCTCACATAGATACAAAATTAAAGAAATAGGAAAAAACAATTTTTTTCTTGGGGTAAGAACTCTTAGGCTCTATTCTCTTAACTTTCACATATAACATACAGCCATGTTAATTACATCAATATTTATCATGTTGTACATTATATGCCCAGTACTTGTTTTATCTTATAACTGCAAGTTTGTACCTTTTGACTGTGTTCATCCAATTCCCCTGCCCCCTGCCTCTGGTAACCACAAATCTGATCTCTTTTTCTATGACTTTATTTGTTTGGTTTTGAAGTGTAATTGACCTATGTTGGTTCCTGTTACACAACATAGTGATTCGATGTTTCTATATATTGCAAACTGATCACTACAGTAAGTCTAGTTACAACATGTCACCATACAAAGATATCACATAGTTAGTGACTATATTCCCCACACTGTACATTTGGTTTGATTTGTTTTTCTATAAACCTACCATGTTGGCAATTTGATCTCTGGTTCCTCTGCCTTTTCGAGTCCAGGCTCAAACTTTCTATCAAAACCATTAAACTCCACTCAGTATGGTCAAGTATATTAGGTAATCTATGAGATTCTATTTTTCTTAGAGACAACCCTGCCCTCCTTCTCCATTCTGGAATGGTTGCCCTCTTTGTCTACTACCCAGCTGTCATCCCAGGAATTCCCTTTGTTTCTCTTCTGTGTTAAATTCCATTTCCTAGATCTTAGGTTGTCCTCTTGATTGCTTTATGATCTAGTTTTGGTGGACCATACCCTGCACTAACTTCTTAGAAAGATTACATGGGAGGTAATTTGAATAAAACCTTTCTGTGTCTGAATATATCTTCATACATCATTCAGAGTTTCACCAGTTGAAGAATTCTTAATTAGAAACAATTTCCTGTAAGAATTTTGAAAACTTTATCCCAATGTTCTTGGTTCTAGTGTTGCTTTTGAAAAGTCTGATGTTCTATTGATTTCTTTTTTTTTTTTTTTAAGATTTCTTATTTTTTTGTATATAACTTTTTTTCTACAAACTTTAAATGTTCTCTTTTGATCTTTAGTGTTTTAACATTAAACAGTAATATACCTTCTTATCCATTGTCTTCCATTTACTGGGCTGGGCTTTTGTGAGCCCTTTCAATCAAAAAACTTATCTTTCATTTTTGAGACATTGTATTATTTCTCACATATCTTTTTTGTTTTCTCTATTTCTAGAACTCCTAAAAATTGGATATTGTATGTCTTAGACTGATTCTCTCATTTTCACATCTTTCATGCTCCAGTTAATCATCTTTTGGTTCCACTTTTGGGAGGTTTCCTCAACTTGATCTGTCTGAGCTTCAGTTCTCATCTGTAAAATGGTGATAAAAGGACCTACCTCATCAGGTTATTTTGAGATATTGATGAAATAAACCATGTAAAGTGAACTTCAATAAATGATGGCTATAATTGCATATACTGTTTTTCTAGCATCAATTCCTTTTTCCTTCTTATGTGAAAATGACAATCCTAGTGGCAGCAATATATCTTGCTTTTACAATATCTTATTATACTATTAACCTTCATTGTACTGAATTTGTAATAGCATGACATTTTCTAATTGTAATGTTTTAGAAAAATATGGTATAAATCCAGTTAGCAATATTAAAATCTTAGAATGCTAGAACTCAAAGCTTAACTCTTGTTTACATTTCTAAAAATGCTTAAGATTAAAAGTAGGGTTCCCCCCCCCTTTTTTTTTTCTACTTTTCAAGCTGCTGGGGAAAAAAAAAAAAACACTCCACAGATTCACTTTCTCCCCTCACCCCTGGGGTAGATTAAAAACTGGAAAAATAATGCTATATAGCTACTCCTTGACAGTAAAATAGGTAGTTTGGTGCCCAACTCACCATTTTCTCACTATGGGAGTGCAGTGTAAACCTTGAACCTGGATTAGCTATGACCTTCACAGCCAAGAGCCGGTCTGTCTGCACATAGGGATCCCATGGAGACCAGAACTAGAATTATAGAGAAGGCCTATAAGTCAGGGACGATCTAACTTTGCTTTCTCTATTTATTTATTCATTTTTTCCAACCAGGAATGGTGTTAAAACTGTGTGACATGGGCACCAACCAATCATATCTGATGCCAGCTGTAATTTCTTGGTAGAGTTATACTGTGTGTGTTAGTCGCTCAGTTATATCTGTCTCTTTGTGACCCCATGGACTGTAGCCCTCCAGGCTCCTCTGTCCATGGAATTTTCCAAGCAAGAATTCTGAAGTGGATTGCCATTCCCTTCTCCAGAGGATCTTATGGACCCAGGGATCGAACCTGAGTCTCCTGAACTGTAGGCAGATTCTGTTTTTTTAACTTAAAAAAAATTATTTTTTTTAAATTAAAAGATAATTGCTCTACAGAATTTTGTTGTTTTCTGTCAAACCTCAACATAAATAGCATGCAGATTCTTTACCGTTTGAGCCATAGGGAAGAGTTATACTAGAATGTACATTTATTGAGTGCCTACCATGTCTGCCTGCAATGCAGGAGACCTGGGTTTGATCCCTGGGTCGGGAAGATCCCCTGGAGAGGGAAATGGCAACCCACTCCAGTATTCTTGCCCAGAGAATCCCATGGACGGAAGAGCCTGGTGGGTTACAGTCCACGGGGTAGCAGAGTCGGACATGACTGAGCGACTTCACTTTCACTTTCACCATGTCCCCATCCTGTACAATGCTAGGCAACTCACTTCCTTCCTCTTAGTTTCTATTTTCTCTCCTGGGAAAAGGAGTAAGTGATCTACAGGAGCCCCTTCAGGTCTGCCATCCACCATCATTAAAATGGTAACTTTTGATTGTTTTTAGACCAAAAATGAAAGCAGATATAGAAAAATAGCAGCTAACCCAAGACTTGTAGATTTCAAAATGTAGACAAAAACAGAAGATGATTCTATAATTTACTGTTTGACTTGAGAATTGGACCAGGAGTGAATTCTAAATGCCTTATCTCCATGATGTTTCCAAAGGCACTAGAGGGGAGACAAAGCCAGCTTGACCCAAAAGGTAAGTTTGTTTTACAGCTTTTACGTTCCAGCTGCATCTCACTAGCCCTCGCCAACATGCATACACAGGATCCCTTCCTTCTTTTGAGTCTACTACTTTCTCGCAGCATTCTCTCTCCAGCTACTACCACTCCCAAATGCTCTCTCTCTGTGGCTGGCAGTCACTTGTCCACTCTGGCAAGAATCTATGTTCCAAGCCTTTCCCAACTTCCTCTCTTTTCAGATTTACCTGCCTCATTTCATCTTCCTTTTGGCCTCCACCTCCTTTAAGAAATTTGATCAGTTCATCTTTGCTAAAGTCAAGGATGGCCAAGATATTTGTGGATAATTATTCCTGGATAAGATTCATATATTTTGGAAAATCATTTATTATGGAAAAGTTCCAGCATAGAAGTAGAGAGATTTTTACAATGAATGACCAACATGTACTCATCATCTGGCTTCAACAACATGGAAAATCTGGTTTCAGCTAAACCTCCACCCATTCTTTACTCCACACACAATAAATTATTTTAAAGTAAGTCCCAGGGACTTCCCTGTGGGTCCAGTGGTTAAAACTTCACTTTCCAATGCAGGGAGTGCAGGTTCAAATCCCTGGTCAGGGAGCTAAGATTCCACATGCCTTGTGGCCAAATAATAATAATAATAAAGCAGAAGCAATATTGTAACAAATAAAAGCTTTAAAAATGGTCCGTGTCAAAAAAGAAAAAAAGCTAAAAAAAGTAAAACCCAAACACTATCATTTCATCAGCAAACATATCAGGGCATACATCTCTAAAAGCTGAAGACCCTTTTATTTTAAAAGTTACAGCAATACCATTATTGCACTTAAAAATGAATAGTAATTACTTAATACTACCAAATATCCAGTCAATGTTCATATTTCCTTAATTGTCTCATAAATCTTTTTTAATTTGTTCAAGTGGGGATCCAAAAAGGCTCATGGTGGATTTTTGAATACTGATGCTCTGTGATACTTAGGGGCAAGGATTTGGAAACAAACAATCGTTGGCCCTTAAACCATACAATGTTGACAGCCAGTAAAGAATATGACCCTGTCACCACAAAGTAGCTTTTTTTCCCTTTCCAGATTGCTGTGACTAAACATTAGTTAAATGTCCAATTGGACGCCAGAAATTCTTTATAAGAACAGTAAGACATCTGTGAAATAAGTGAAAACTCAAGTTTGGCCTTGAAATCGCAAAGTTCTTACACAACATTGTTTTATTGGCGGAAAAAAAAACCCTGCAAGCTTGCATGCACACACACACACATACACACACTCACCCAAATGCCAACTTTTAATATATTTAGGGAATGGTCTTGCAAATGGCACTACAAAGCATACATGTGTTGCATCGTTTTTTTTCCCTCAGGATAATGACTGATATAAGCATATTGGAAATGTGACAGTGAAAGAGCACTTCAGCATGGATCAAGACCAAAATAGTGCAACCCCTTTATGATATTTTTGAATGCACTGAAAATCTGAAAGCAAAGCAGAAAAACAGGTTTATGAGTCTGAATATTAAGCTCAGAAAAGTTATGCATGGTTACGTACGTGCTCCTTAAACCTGCTGAGTGTACACTTAGTCATGCGGCTTTCATTAAGTTTCTGCCTTGAATACCATTGGGAAATATTGATATACACCATGTCTGTTACTGGCAGGATCAGTTCAGTTCAGTCGCTCAGTCGTGTCCGACTCTTTGTGACCTCATGAATCGCAGCATGTCAGGCCTCCCTGTCCATCACCAACTCCTGGAGTCCACCCAAACCCATATCCATTGAGTCGGTGATGCCATCCAGCCATCTCATCCTCTGTCGTTCCCCTTCTCCTCCTGCTCATGATCTTTCCCAGTATCAGGGTCTTTTCCAATGAGTCAGTTCTTCACATCAGGTGGCCAAAGTATTGGATTTTCAGCTTCAACATCAGTCCTTCCAATGAACACTCAGGACTGATCTCCTTTAGGATGGACTGGTTGGATCTCCTTGCAGCCCAAGGGACTCTCAAGAGTCTTCTCCAACACCACAGTTCAAAAGCATCAATTCTTCTGTGCTCAGCTTTCTTGATAGTCCAACTCTCACATCCATACATGACCACTGGAAAAACCATAGCCTTGACTAGATGAACCTTTGTTGGCAAAGTAATGTCTCTGCTTTTTAATATGCTGTCTAGATTGGTCATAACTTTATTTTCAAGGAGTAAGCGTCTTTTAATTTCATGGCTGCAATCAACATCCACAGTGATTTTGGAGCCCAGAAAAATAAAGTCTGACACTGTTTCCACTGTTTCCCCATCTATTTCCCATGAAGTGATGGGACCAGATGCCATGATCTTAGTTTTCTGAAAAAAAGTTGAACTTTAAGCCAACTATTTCACTCTCCTCTTTCACTCTCATCAAGAGGCTCTTTAGTTCCTCTTCACTTTCTGCCATAAAGGTGGTGTCATCTGCATATCTGAGGTTATTGATAGTTCTCCCGGCAATCTTGATTCTAGCTTGTGCTTCTTCCAGCCCAGCATTTCTCATGATGTACTCTGCATATAAGTAAAATATATATAAGTTAAATATATATTAATATATATAAATATATATTTATATTAAAATATAAGTTAAATAAGCAGGGTGACAATATACAGCCTTGAAGTACTCCTTTTCCTATTTGGAACCAGTTCCATGTCCAGTTCTAACTGTTGTTTCCTGACCTGCATACAGGTTTCTCAAGAGGCAGGTCAGGTGGTGTGGTATTCCCATCTCTTTCAGAATCTTCCACAGTTTATTGTGATCCACACAGTCAAAGGCTTTGGCATAGTCAATAAAGCAGAAATAGATGTTTTTCTGGAACTCTCTTGCTTTTTCCATGATCCAGCAGATGTTGGCAATTTGGTCTCTGGTTCCTCTGCCTTTTCTAAAACCAGCTTGAACATCTGGAAGTTCACAGTTCACGTATTGCTGAAGCCTGGCTTGGAGAATTTTAAGGATCATTTTACTAGTGTGTGAGATGAGTGCAATTGTGCAGTAGTTTGAGCATTTGTTGGCATGGCCTTTCTTTGGGATTGGAATGAAAACTGACCTCTTCCAGTCCTGTGGCCACTGCTGAGTTTTCCAAATTTGCTGGCATGTTGAGTGCAGCACTTTCACAGCATCATCTTTTAGGATTTGAAATAGCTCAACTGGATTTCCATCACCTGCACTAGCTTTGTTCATAGTGATGCTTCCTAAGGCCCACTTGACTTCGGACTCAGAGATGGTGGGTTCTAGGTGAGTGATCACATCATCGTGATTATCTGGGTCGTGAAGATCTTTTTTGTATAGTTCTTCTGTGTATTCTTGCCACCTCTTCTTAATATCTTCTGCTTCTGTTAGGTCCCCACCATTTCTGTCCTTTATCGAGCCCATCTTTGCATGAAATGTTCCCTTGGTATCTCTAATTTTCTTGAAGAGATCTCTAGTCTTTCTCGTTCTATTGTTTTCCTCTATTTCTTTGCATTGATTTCTGAGGAAGGCTTTCTTATCTCTCCTTGCTATTCTTCGGAACTCTGCATTCAAATGGGTATATCTTTCCTTTTCTCCATTGCTTTTCGCTTCCCTTCTTTTCACAGCTACGTGTAAAGCCTCCTCAGACAGCCATTTTGCTTTTTTGCATTTCTTTTTCTTGCGGATGGTCTTGATTACTGTCTCCTGTACAATGTCACAAACCTCTGTCTATAGTTCATCAGGCACTCTATCTATCAGATCTAGTCTCTAAAATCTATTTCTTACTTCCACTGTATAGTCATAAGGGATTTTATTTAGGTCATCCCTGAATGGTCTAGTGGTTTTCTCCACTTTCTTCCATTTCAGTCTGAATTTGGCAATAATTTAGGATATACCAGCAGGATAGAGCAGATATATTGGTGTGAAAAAAAAAAAAGTGATTAAATTGAACCATGGAGTCTGGGAACAGCATTCCTGCTGCCAGGGTCTGCTGCATTCCACTTTTTTAAATTCATTCATTCAAGAAGTCTTTAAATGAGTATAGATTATATTTAAGATGCTATTATTCAAAGAAGAATAGCATATGTTTTCTGTCTTAATGTTTTTCATAGTCTGGGGCAGGGATGGAAATTTGTTTCATTTGGTGACCGGTTCTGCCTAGAGTACTGTTTCAAGAAGGATTTTGAGATAGAATTTGGATCCAGTAGGATTACAGCTAGGATCTAATAATGATGTCTCTTATTGGGTGCTGCAGGGGGATGAGATGAAGAATTTGTGCCACACAGTTGCCCTCCTGGGCTAAGGGATAGAAGGAAGTATTCATCTATATAAATAATCAAATATGCTAAAAATTAGAGCTAGAAAAAGAGGTCCAAATCAAGTGCTGTGGACAGGCAAGGTATAGAGTGACATGGGTTACGTGGCTGGGAGGAGAGCTAGAAAAATTTCTTAAAGAAAGTACTGGTTGATCTGCATTTTGAAGTGTGAGTAGAATTATCCTTGGAGGAGTTGGAGTGAAGGCAGAGATCATGGTGCCAGGATGGAATTTGGAGGCGAGATGATGGAGACAAACAGATGAGAGAGGAGCTCAGGCAAGAGGTGCGAGGGTCTCCTGTGCCAGAGAAATTGGAGAACAGGGTGCAGATCTGAAATATTTTAGAGGTGGACTCACCAAGAATGGATGGAAGGTGTCTAAGATGACAGACAGGACATCCCGGGTCGTCCAGTGGTTAAAATGCCACACTTCAAACCAGGAATGTGGGTGCCATCCCAGGTCGGGGTAACTGAGATCCCTGCATGCAGTGCAGCACGGCCAAAACAAACAAACAAAAGATGATAAATGTGCGCCTGCACACATTTTGGTCAGTAGCTACAAGACAGCAAGGGCAGCATGAAAGATCTCAGTTTAGTGCTGTGATGCCAGACTGGAAGCAGTCTGTGGTCAAGGTGAAGCCCTTTAAGAAAGAAATGATACTATGGAACATCTGCCCCCAGGTTTCTTCCCTGGTGACAGAGAAATAGATCTGGCGGAAAAGATCTATTGATCTTTTGTGGCTTGAGTGGGGGTGGGGGATGAGGCAGAGGAGAAATAGGAATTCTGTTTTGGACATGTTGACATGGATTATTGGAACCATTGGGTCATGATTTCTATCAGGGTGGAGGGCACTCGGGGGTGACAGTGAGAGGACAGTGACTTCAAGAGTCGGGGTCTCCGAAGCATAACACCAGGAAGACCGATGGGGGGCACTCCCAGGAGAAGACACATTGCAAGCCTTCTGGGCACAGGGTGAAGAAACTCCAAACCGAAGCTTACTGTGGGGTAGTCATGGGACAGTCGGAGAGTCAGAGCGCTAGGCAGGACCTTCCAGCTGAAGACTAACGCACTGCTGCCCTCTGGGGGCTGTATGGAGAAACTGTAACGGCGGCTTTGTGGAAACCTCTTAGTGAGAGGGGACGTATTTTGAGCCAGCAAGAAAAACCCCGCCTCTCAAAAGTCTTTTACAGTTCTTCCTCAATTTATTATTTTTTGGCTCTACCACGTGGCTTGAGGTATTTTAGTTCCCCCATGGGGACTGAACCTAGGTCCTCAGCGGCCAAATCCTCAAGTCCTAACCACTGGACGGCCGGGGAATTCCCCTTCAAATTCTTTTCCGCCAGATCTATTTCTCTGTCACCAGGGAAGAAACCTGGGGGCAGATGTTCCATAGTATCATTTCTTTCTTAAAGGGCTTCACCTTGACCACAGACTGCTTCCAGTCTGGCATCACAGCGCTAAACTGAGATCTTTCATGCTGCCCTTGCTGTCTTGTAGCTACTGACCAAAATGCTAGCCTGGACCGCAACTCCTTATGGGACCCATGGAATTCTTGATTTTGACTGAGTCACTGGCTGGCCCTGATTTTTGATACTGTTGTAGAATATCCCACATTTAGCATTCAGGGGCTCCACTTGAATGTTTTCTTTTGCCAGTCTCCTTTTCAGTAACAGAACTGGACCTTCATCTTTTCATTCATTCAGTCAACAAATGGGCTATAGCATGCTATACATCAAATTACCAACATCTGTTGTATCATCAAAAAAGCAAGAGTTCCAGAAAAAACTCTACTTCTGCTTTATTGACTACGCCAAAGCCTTTTACTGTGTAGATCACAACAAACTGTGGAAAATTCTTCAAGAGATGAGAATACCAGACCACCTGACCTGCCTCCTGAGAAATCTGTATGCAGGCCAAGAAGCAAAAGTTAGAACTGGACATGAAACAACAGACTGGTTCCAAATTGGGAAAGGAGTATATCAAAGCTGTATATTGTCACCCTGCTAATTTAACTTATATGCAGAGTATATCATGCAATATGCCGGGCTGGATGACCCACAAGCTGGAATCAAGAGAGAAATAGCAATAACCTCAGATATGCAGATGATGTTACTGTTATGGCAGAAAGCAAAGAACTAAAGAGTTTCTTGATGAAAGTGAAAGAGAAGAGTGAAAAAGTTGGCTTAAAATACAATATTCAGAAAACTAAGATCATGGCATCTGGTCCCATCACTTCATGGGAAATAGATGGGGAAACAGTGGAAACAGTGTCAGACTTTATTTTTTTGGGCTCCAAAATCACTGCAGATGGTGATTGCAGCCATGAAATTAAAAGACGCTTACTCCTTGGAAGGAAAGTTATGACCAACCTAGATAGCATATTCAAAAGCAGAGACATTACTTTGCCAACAAAGGTCCGTCTAGTCAAAGCTATGGTTTTTCCAGTAGTCATGTATGAATGTGAGAGTTGGACCATAAAGAAAGCTGAGCATCGAAGAACTGATGCCTTTGAACTGTGGTGTTGGAGAAGACTCTTGAGAGTCCCTTGGACTGCAAGTAGATCCAACTAGTCTATCCTAAAGGAAATCAGTCCTGAATATTCATTGGAAGGACTGATGCTGAAACTAAAACTCCAATACTTTGGCCACCTGATGTGAAGAACTGACTCACTAGAAAAGATCCTGATACTGGGAAAGATTGAAGGTGGGAGAAGAAAGGGACGACAGAGGATGAGATGGTTGGATGTCATCACTGACTCGATGGATATGAATTTGAGTAAGCTCCGGGAGTTGGTGATGGACAAGGAAGCCATGTGCTGCAGTCCATGGGATCGCAAAGAGTCCGACACGACTGAGCGATTGAACTGACTGAACTGATAGTGTGCTAGGTGCTGAGGATACACTGAGAAGCAAAAACAGATGGGACCCTGGGACTTCCCTGGTAGTCCAGTGGTTAAGACTCCATGGTTCCAAGGCAGTGGGTTTGATCCCTGGTAGGGGAAGTAATCCCACATGCTGTGCAGTGCAGCTCCAAATAGTAAATGCTATGCTATGCTAAGTCACTTCAGTTGTGTCTGACTCTGTGCGACCCCATAGACAGCAGCCCACCAGGCTCCCCCGTCCCTGGGATTCTCCAGGCAAGAACACTGGAGTGGGTTGCCATTTCCTTCTCCAATGCATGAAAGTGAAAAGTGAAAGTGAAGTCGCTCAGTCGTGTCCGACTCTTAGCGACCCCATGGATTGCAGCCTAACAGGCTCCTCCATCCATGGGATTTTCCAGGCAAGAGTACTGGAGTGGGGTGTCATTGCCTTCTCCACCAAATAGTAAATAGGTAAAATAAAAAATTAAAGGTTTGAATTTAACAGAGAGCTTGTTATTCGTAATAATACCAGTAAATACTTAAACAAATGGGGCCCCTCAAAAGTTGTATTACAGTCTAACTATAAAGGGAGAAAAATAATCATATAAATGTGATCATTGCTATGAAGGAAAGTTTCATGATGCAGTGAGAGCAGGTAACAAGGTAATCTGACCTAGTCTTGAAGGGTAGCAAAAACTTTTCTAAGGATGTAACATTTAAGCTGAAATTTGAAGGATTAGTGGAATTAGCCAGGAGTTAACTATTCTGGAAAATATGGAACCCATAAGGCTGGGCAAATAAGGAGCCATTTTCCTGGTTATTCTGTCTTCTAGAATGATAGTGCAGTAGGGAGATCCCAAGCTTTACACAGACAATCCTTAGGAGAACCTTTAATCCTGAGCTGGCATGTCAATTAAAGTGAAAAGTATGTGTCTAAAATCAAAATAATAATTACAGCGACAATCAGAAAATCAGGAAACATAGTAGAGATAAAAAGTAACTACAGATTAGGCTGCCCCTTTCAGAAAAGGATAGGTATAAGTAGATAAAGAAATATTAATTTTCTTGAAGTCTTGAAATACTAGATTTTTACTTCTTTCTTTCATTTTTATTTTTCTAAGAATTAAACCAATTTTTTAAATCTCCATATACTCTCACTTGGACTAGAACATAATGTCTTAAGTGTTCTAGCACATTGAACTTGAATCAAATTAAGATATCAAAATCTGTCTGAACTTCAGATTCATTGTTGTTAAAATAGGGCTAATAATAAGAACTGTATCATGTATGGGGGGGGGCGGTTTTGGAAACATAATGAATTAACATATCCAAACCAGTTACACCAATGCCTGGCCTTAAGCACGTGGAACGTGTTAGTGAGAGTATTAATAGCTGCAAGTAGGGAGGCCAGAAGTCCCCAAGCAGCAGGAGAAAATAAAACTGCAAGTGGCAGGCATTTCTTTTTCTTTTCTCTTCTAATCCTGTATTGTCATCAGTTCACTTCAATTCATCGCTCAGTTGTTTCTGACTCTTTGCGACCCCATGGACTGTAGCACGCCAGGCTTCCTCATCCATCACCAACTCCTAGAGCTTGCTCAAACTCATGTCCATTGAGTCAGTGATGCCATCCAACCATCTCATCCTCTGTCATCCCCTTCTCCTCCTGCCTTCCATCTTTCCCAGCATCAAGGTCTTTTCCAATAAGTCAGTTCTTCGCATCAGGTGGCCAAAGTATTGGAACTTCAGCTTCAGCATCAGTCCTTCCAATGAATATTCAGGTCTGATTTCCTTTAGAATTGACTGATTGGATCTCCTTGCAGTCCAAGGGACTCTCAAGAGTCTTCTCCAACACCACAGTTCAAAAGCATCAATTTTTCGATGCTAAGCTTTCTTTATGGTCCAACTCTCACATTCATACATGACTACTGGAAAAATCATAGCTTTGACTAGATGGACCTTTATTGGCAGAGTAATGTCCCTGCTTTTTACTATGCTGTCTAGGTTGGTCATAGCTTTTCTTCCAAGGAGCAAGCATCTTTTAATTTCATGGCTTCGGTCACCATCTGCAGTGATTTTGGAGCCCAAGAAAATAAAGTCTGTCACTGTTACCACTGTTTCCCCATGTATTTGCCATGAAGTGATAGGACCAGATGCCATGATCCTAGTTTTCTCAATGTTGAGTTTTAAGCCAGCTTTTTCACTCTCCTCTTTCATGTTCATCAAGAGGTTCTTTAGTTCCTTTTTGCTTTCTGCCATAAGGGTGGTGTCATTTGCATATCTGAGGTTATTGATATTTCTCCCGACAATTTTGATTCCAGCTTGTGATTCATCCAGCCTGGCATTTCACATGATATACTCTGCATATAAATTAAATAAGCAGGGTGACAATATATAGGCTTGAGGTGCTCCTTTCCCAATTTGGAACCAGTCCATTGTTCCATGTCCAGTTCTAACTTTGACTTTTGACCTGCATACAGATTTCTCAGGAGGCAGGTCAGGAGGCAGATGGTATTCCTATCTCTTTAAGAATTTTCCACAGTTTGTTGTGATCCACACAGTCAAGGCTTTGGCATAGTCAATGAAGCAGAAGTAGATGTTTTTCTGGAACTCTCTTCCTTTTTCAATGATCCAATGGATGTTAGCAATTTAATCTCTCGTTCCTCTGCCTTTTCTAAATCCAGCTTGAACATCTGGAAGTTCTCAGTTCACGTATTGTTGAAGCCTAGCTTGGAGAATTTTGAGCATTAGTTTGCTAGTGTGTGAGATGAGTGCAATTGCGCAGAAGTTTGAACATTCTTTGGCGTTGCCTTTCTTTGGAATTGGAATGAAAAATGACCTCCTCTGGTCCTATGGCCACTACTGTGTTTTCCAAATTTGCTGGCATATTGAGTGCAGCACTTTCACAGCATCATCTTTTAGGATATAAAATAACTCAACTGGAATTCCATCACCTCCACTAGCTTTCTTCATAATGATGCTTCCTAAGGCCCACTTGACTTCACACACTCTAGGATGTCTGGTTCTAGGTGAGTGATCACACCATTGTGGTTATCTGGTTCCACTTGAGCTTAACTTTATCTCAAACGTTGAGCTAATCAACGTGTTTCTCCCATGGAAATGTCGTCCTTAAGCTATGTTTTTAATGAACTATGTATTTGCTTGGAAATCTGCCTTTCTTCAAAATTCATGTCAATTGTTTTATGGCCTGGGATGACTCACCTTGTGCCAGTACTATCTCAAAATGCATATTGTGGGTGAGGGGCCTGGTGCAACTCTCTCAGTATTGAGGCATTTCCTTTCTCTAATTTTCAACTTGCTAATAGGTAAATATGGAGAAGGCAATGGCACCCCACTCCAGTACTCTTGCCTGGAAAATCCCATGGACAGAGGATCCTGGAAGGCTGTAGTCCATGGGATCGCTGAGGGTTAGACACGACTGAGGGACTTCACTTTCACTTTTCACTTTCATGCATTGGAGAAGGAAATGGCAACCCACTCCAGTGTTCTTGCCTGGAGAATCTCAGGGATGGGGGAGCCTGGTAGGCTGCTGTCTATGGGGTCACACAGAGTCGGACATGACTGAAGTGACTTAGTAGTAATAGGGAAATAATTTCTTTCTAAAAACTAGCAAGAGGGCACTCTCTCTCTCTCTCTCCTTCTGATGTCTATGTCAGAAGCCTTCACTATCTCTTTATACTTTAATAAAACTTTGCTACACAAAAAGCTCTGAGTGATCAAGTCTTGTCACTGGCCCTAGATCAAATTCCTCTCCTCTGGAGGCCAAGAATCCTGGCGTCATTCACAGCTTGTAGCAGCAACCTTTCATTAGTATTATTATTTCAGGGCTGACCTATTTATAGAACATGTCAGAGGAAATAGTTTCAGCCTAATGGAACACTGAGGTTGCTTCAACACCATGTCATGGAAGAGGCTGGCTACTCCAGCTACACATAGGGCCAACTCTGACACTAGAAATGCTAAATGAGGAACTTTCCTGGTGGTCTAGTGGTTAAGATTCCCCTTCCAATGCAGGGGGCATGGGTTCAATCCGTGGTTGGGGAACAAAGCTTTTACCTGCCTCTCAGCCAAAAACAAACAATAAATAAATAAAACAGAAACAATATTGTAACAAATTCAGTAAAGACTTTAAATATGGTCCACATCAAAAAACTTGAAAAAAAAAAAAAAAAGAAATGGTAAGTGGAAAAAAAGAATCAAGCCCAGTATATTGCATGTAAGTCATCTAGTTTAGAGAGGTACATAGAAGCTTGTTCTGTAGCTCATGTTCAAAAGTCATCTCCTCTTCCTTCATTCCTAACAGGTCATCTAGTCTCTACCTAAATACCTCCAACAACAGAGCGTTCCCTATCTTTAGAGAAAGGCCATTTTATTGATTGGTATACCATTCTACAATCTTTATATTATATAGCCAAAAATTACATTCGTCATATGCCTACCTCTTAATCTTCCTTCTGCCTTGGGGAACCAAACGGAAAAAAAAAAAAAAAATATTCCCTTACAATTGGAAAAACTAGAATAAGAACTGCAATAGTGTACCACATTAAACTTACTGAATTTGATAACTGGACTGTGATTATCTATGGAAATGTCCTTGTCCTTTGAAATTATGCACTAAAATATTAAGAAATAAAGTAACATGGTATGTTTAACAGACCTAGTTCAGAAAAAAGTAGCAAGAGTGATAAAATGTCAAAATGGTTTAAATTGGTGGGATCTGTATAATACGGCATATGAAAATTCTTTGTAATATTCTTGTAACTATTCTGTAACTTTGAAATTATTTCAAAATAAACAGTTAATTTTAAAAATCCTCTGTCTTCTGTATGACAGCTCTGCAAAAGTTTGAGAACATTACATTTATTCATTTCTACTTTGCTCTCTCTTGTTCATTCATTCATTCTTTGACAAATACTGATTGAGTATTTGCTTTGTGGCAGGTGCAAAGCTGGGCACTGTAGCTATAGCAGAGAAGATAGTCAATTCCATCTGCTCTCATGGAAACTTTGAATAAATCAACATCATTCCACAAACTAGTTCTATTCTTTCTAACTGTGATAGAATTACAAGGGGCAGAGGGTGGTATAAAACAGCCTACCCAAAGGTTCTGAATCCAGAAATGGCCTCAGCATCTAAGGGTGTAGGGATGCAAAGGGTGGTGATCCAGAGAGACTGATGTTCCTTTATGAAAAATCTATTGGCTGAGGGGAAGGATTTGGGGGCTCAGGTGAGCTGCTTCAGACAAACATCTGACAAGTTGTTCCATCTGCTTCTTTAAATGTCACAGAGCATTGAAAAAAATTGCCTGGATTTGAAGGATAGCCACTCTGTCCCAGCAATGTAATTGTGAGAGAGATAGAACAGCCTCAGGGCCTCAGTACGGGCTGGAAGCCACCAAAAGTAAGAGTCCTTAGCTAATTCCTCAGAACATTGGAAACATCCTCAGGAACAAAGAGCTCCAGTTTCTGCCGTGCCCTTGCTCTCGCCCTCAGTGGTCACAACCATGCCTGATGTACAGCAATGGCAGATGGGCCCCTTCCCGCACAATTTCGAGACTGGGTTTTAGTTGGCCTTAGAAGAATTCTGAGAAAGGAAACTCCAACGGTAATTATGCCCATTCCTGTAGTTGGATTTGCCTTATGGCCTAGATAAGAAAACTTTACAGCCATTAACATGTATTTTTCCCCAAGAAAAAATAGTCACTAAATGCAGGGGTGAAGTCAAAGATCAAGCTGAGAATGTGCCTGTAGAAGATAGTGCCAAGGACATGAAAACCCTCAATGAATGGCAGCTCTCATTCTTTTCATGATTGGTACCAAGAGGGCTGCGTGAGGGGAAACATAGTAGCATGAGGACACTGGGTATTTAATGCCTGTGGGGCATCACCTTGTCAATGGAAAAGGGACAGGGCTCCAAGTGGAGAAGTACAACAACTTACTTTTGTGTATCTCATAGACATAAAACAGGGACTCAGAAGGAACTTCTTCACCTTATTAAGAACTTGTGTGTGCTCAGTCGCTCAGTTGTGTCTGACTCTTTGCAATCCCATGGACTGTAGCCCACCAGGCTCCTCTGTCCTTGGGATTCTCCAGATGAGAATACTGGAGCAGGTTGCCCTTTCTGCCTCCAGGGGATCTTCCTGACCCAGGGAAGTCTCCTGACCCTGTCAGTGTCTCCTGCACTGACAGGGAGATTCTTGACCACTGTGCCACCTGGGAAGCCCTATTAAGAGTTTTAGGAAGAAATAGTAACAGATGATAGTTACCAAACACACAAGACCTTACAAGGATAGTCTCCTTTAATCCTCACAATAACATTTAAAGCAAGATGGGATTATAAACTCCCTTGACAGATGTGGAAACTGAGACAGAGGAGGAGTCAGAAACTAAGTAGCAGTTGCAGAATTTGAACCTAGATGCTTTGGCTGCAGAATCTGGATACTTAACCACAATTACCCCATCTTCAGTGCATTGCTCAGGACCCCAAGGAGTAGTACTTCTTAAGAAAGTCAAATCCTCTTCTTTCTTCCTCTGCCCTATTTCCTGTCCACCTCTATGATGTCTTAGACTCTCACTGACAGTTAATACAGAAATTCTTTTCTTTAAATATCTGGAATGAATAACGGCTCAGTCCAACATTTTAACAGTTTGGTGTAGTCCACATACACTTACATGAATGAATTTAATTTTATTGTTTTATCCAAAATAGGACATTTATATAGAAATGTGCACAGAACACATAAGTACATTTTAACAAACAGAAAAAAAAATGCATATGTAACACCAATCAAGGTCAGGAATAAAATACTGGGGAAGCCCACTGGAGGTTTCTTTTCAATCAAAACTCCACCCTCACCTGCAGGATAACCACTATCCTGACTTTTTTTAATATGTATATATTTAATATTTGCTTGCTTTCTTTTAGTTTTATCATCTCTGAATACATGTCTGAACAATATAGTCTCACCTGTGTTTGAGCTTTATATAAATGGATCCATACCACAAGTATTCTTTTTTTTAAACAGCTTTATTGTGCTACAGTGTGCATCCATAAAATTCATTCTTTTAAGGTGTACAAGTCAATGTTTTTAAAAATAATTCAGAGTTGTGCAATCATCATCACAATCATTTTAGAATATTTTTATATCAGCAAATATTTTTATATTTGCAAAAAGAAACCATGGGAAATTCCCTGGCAGTCCAGTGGTTAAGACTCTATATTCCACTGCAAAGGGCATGGGTTCTATCCCTGGTCTGGGAACTAAAATCCTGCATGCTGCCTAGCATGGCCAAAAAAAAAAAAAAAAATGAAAGAAAGTCTGTACCCATTGACAGTCTCCCCCTTTTTCCTCCTCCATCAACTCCTAGCAACCATTGATCTACTTTTGGCCTCTTTACATTTGCCTGTTCTGAACATTTCCTATAAATGGAGTCATACAATACCTGACCTTTTTGTGACTGGCTTCTTTCATGGATTAGGATAATGTCCCCAAGTTTTATCCATATTGTAACATGTATCAGAACTTCCTTCCTCTTAACTATTCATCAGTTGATGGACATTTGGGTTGTTTCCATTTTGGGAGCTAATAGTGCTGTTATGAACATTTGTGTACAAGTTTTTATATTGATATACATTTCCATTTCTCTCAGGTATTCACCTATTTTATATTCCCACCAGCAATATTTGAGGATTCAAATTTCTCCATATCCTTGCCAACACTTGTCTCTTTTTTTATTACAGATATCTTAGTAGGTATAAAGTGGTATCTCATTGTGGTTTTGATTTGCATTTCCCTTATGGTTAATGATGTTGAGCATCTTTTCATGTGTTTATTGGCCATTTCTATACCATCCCTGGAGAAATGTCTACATTATGATTTAAGCAACTTCTAAGAACAGTTGTCTACTGAATGAAAGAGACTAAAGTTTTCTCTGAAAGAGTGTATGCTCAGTCACTCAGTCGTGTCCAACTCTTTGCAGCCCCAAGGACTGTAGCCCACCAGGATCCTCTGTCCATGGGATTTTCCAGACAAGAATATTGGGGTGGGTTTATTTGTACTATATGAACTATATGTGAACTATATATGAACTATATGTGCCATTTATGTGTACTATATGAACTTGCCCAGTATACCAAGCACCCAGGCTTGATCTTATATCTTACAATCACGCTGAACTAATTCATTCATTCTAGAAGTTTTTTTTAAAATGGTTTCTGTAGTCTTTTCTATATGCAAAATCATGTCCTCTATAAATAGATTGTTTTACTTATTTTTTTCCAGTCCAGCACTGTGTACTTCTTTTTCTTGTCTGATTTCCCGGGCTAGAACTCCAGTTCAAGATAGGACATTCTTGACTTGTTGTCTTTATTGCTTTCTATTTCATTAATTTATATTCTTATTTTTATCATTTCATGTTGCCCTAATTTTGTTGGGCTTATACTTTTTGCTTTCTCAAGTCTTGAAATAGATACCTCATGAACTTTTAACCTTTCATCATTGTCAAAAGACACTTTTCCTTCTAAGCACTGTTTTAGCTACATGCCACAAGTTTTGATGTGAGTATTTTCATTATTGTTCGACTACAAATTTTTGTAATTTCACTATGATTCTTCTTTGACCAATCTGTTATTTCAGAGTCAGTATCTTAATTTCTAAACATAGAGGTTTTCCAGTTATTTTTTCTATTTATTGATTTGTAATTTATTTGCATTATGATCAGATTTCAATTTTTGAAGTGTATTGAGACTTGCTTTCTGTCCTAGTACAAGCTCAAATTTTACAAATGTTCTGTGTGTGTATTCTATAGTCGTTGGTGGGCATTGTTCTATACATTGGCTATTAGCTCAAATTTATTAATTATGTTGTTCAAATATAATATATATATATTCTATATCCTCAGAGACAATTTTTTCCCTCTCCTTGATCAACTATGAGTGGTATCTATTTCTCCTTTACATAAGTTAACTTTTCCTTTATGTATTTTGGAATTTCGTTATAAGTGCAAAATCATTCCTAGTGAATTGAACCTTTTATCATTAAAAATAACCTTCTATCTCTAATAATGCTTTTTGCTTTTAAATGTATTTTGTCTGATACGAACACAGCTGTACAAGTTTTCTATCACTTAAATGTTATTTGTATGATTTGTCTCTCTCCCTCTTTTTTTGTCAACCTATCTGTATCCTTATATTTTGGATTAATCTCTCCTGAAAAGCATATGGGTGTATTTAGTAGTTCTATCTGACAATATTTTTTAACTTGAGCATGTAATACAGAAACATTTATAAAATTATTAATATATTTGGGTTTCTGTACTCATATGGTTTTAATCTATCTTTTTTCCTTCTATTATTTTAACCTTTTCTTTCTTGACTTAAAAAAATTGACTCAGAATTTTTTTATTCAATTATTCTGTCACTATTATTATTATTAATTTTGGTCACGCCATGTGGCTTGTGATATCTTGGTTCCCTGACCAGTAATCAAACTTGAACCCTGCCCAATGAGAGCTCAGAGTCCTAATCACTGGACTCCCCCCCACCCCAGGGAATTCCCTGTTGCTATTATTTTAATAGTTGCTGCTGCTGCTAAGTCACTTCAGTCATGTCCGACTCTGTGCGATCCCATAGACGGAAACCCACCAGGCTCCCCCGTCCCTGGGATTCTCCAGGCAAGAACACTGGAGTGGGTTGCCATTGCCTTCTCCAATGCATGAAAGTGAAAAGTGAAAGGGAAGTCGCTCAGTCGTGTCCTACTCTTAGCAACCCCACATTTTAATAGTTACATCCTATTAATTCTTACATAGATAACTACCTTATCAAAGTATAAATTTAATAAATACCTAAATCACTTCCGATATGATACAAGTCTCTTAGAAAAGTTGAACTCCATTTATGCCCCTTCTGACATCTTTTCTTACTGTATAGTACTTAAAGTTTATTTTTTAAAAAAACAGCATAGACTTTTTTATGATTGCTTCTGTCGTCAATGTTCCCTTACACTGTCTACATACTATCGCTTTTCTTGCTCTTCATTCTTTCCTGCATTTAGTTCTTCCCAAATCATTTTCCTCCTGAAGTACATCCTTTAAAATTTCCATTAGTGCAGTCTGCTGGTAACAAACCCCCTTAGTTTTTGGTTTTTTAAAAATATCTTATTTCACCCTCTTGTTTAAGATTTTCATGAAATATGCTGCCCTCAGGGTCCCAGATAGGCAGGATCTCCTGTAAGCACCCTCACCCCGGCTTTAACTTCCAGGGCTGAGTTGAAGCCCTGGTGTGAAGTGCCTGTATGCTCTCAGTCCTTTGATGAGGGAACAGTGTCTATCTCAACAAAGTTTCAGGAGAAGCTTAAACAGATAACAGATGAAAGTAGACAGGTAACAGAGAGGAGTAAGGCCATCAAAAGTAGCTTATACTGTTTCAACTGAAAGCTTTAGCTCCTAATCTTCAGGTTTTAAATGCTGGAAAATAAAATATGGTTTCCTCCAAGCCATCAGAGCCTGAATCTTTGCAATTGAAAGTGTCCCTTGACACCTAGCAACATGAGACCAGAGATAAGACCGGAGACCATGCTGCTCAATAACCAACATGCTTCTCCTAGTGCTACATGGAGCGACCCCGTCTTTGATCTAATGACCCCACCCAGGCACCATGATACACAATCCATTTTCTTCCAACATTTTGCCAGATCTCTGAAGTCCAGTCTGTCTTTTGGCATCTATGATGTCACCATGTCCAACTGCAGGTCACCTGATTTGGTGATGAAGCTGAGATGGGAATCCGAGTTTTTATCTGCAGAGCCGAAGAATGGAATCCACGAACACTCAGACACTCATGGTAGCAAGTGAATAGGATTTATTAAAGAGGAGGAAAGTACAAAGTTCTCAGCATAGACACTCATAGGAGGTTAAGAGTCCCCCCCAAGATGGGACTTACAGCAGTTTTTATATCCTTCCTTAAATCATATTATTTCTAACCAATCAATTTAAAGGTCAAAATACTTAACTTCTTTATGGCCTCTCTTGATCCTTGGATTAAGTCTCCACCCTTTTTCATACCTTCTGGCAATTCTCCCATGGACCAGATGTATGGGTTTAAGACTAATGATCACCAGTTGTTTTTCCCTCAAGCATATGGAAGTGAAGTGAAGTGAAGTCTCTCAGTCATGTCCAACTCTTTGCGACCCCATGAACTGTAGCCTACCAGGCTCCTCTGTCCATCGGATTTTCCAAGCAATAGTCCTGGACTGGATTGCCATTTCCTTCTCTAGGGGATCTTCCTAACCCAGGGATCAAACCCAGGTCTCCCGCATTGTAGACACATGCTTTACCATCTGAGCCACCAGGGAAGTCTATGGAACAGAATTTAATTACTGCCCTTCCCTGGATCTGAGTGCTGATAATTTATCAGATTAAAGACACATTCTGTAATTCAGGACAATGGAGTGGGATGTTTACAGAACACAAGACAGAGGTCTCAGAGTTCTACACTGACTGCCTAGTAATTTCTACCTCAAAGCTATTCAAATTCAGAACAAAGGGACTTCCCTGGTGGTACAGTGGATAAGAATCTGTCAGTCAATGCAGGGGACATGGGTTTGATCCCTGGTCCAGGAAGATTCCATATGCCATAGAGTAACTAAGCCCATGCCACAACTACTGAGCCTGTGTGCCACAGCTACTGAAACCCACGTGCCCTAGAGCCTGTGCTCTGCAACAAGAGAAGCCATCACAATGAGAAGCCCATGCACTGCAATGAAGAGTAGCCTTCTCTTGCCACAACTAGAGAGAGCCTGTGCAAAGCAAGAAAGATCCAGCACAACCAAAAATGAAAATTAATTCATCAATTAATAAGAAATTCAGAACAAGGGTGTGGTGAGAGATTAGGGTCAGATTTCACAGCACTGGGAAGCTGAAGGGAGAGTCTGAAGGTAACCCACAAGCTACTGCCAGCATTACCCTCGACCCTGCCAGGTGACCAACCTACCTTCTCTCTTCCTCCACCACCCTCCACTCTCCACCACCAGCACCCTACTGTTCTGTCCACAAGATAAAGGCCACACTCCTGAGTTGGAAGATGCCTCATCTCCAAATTGGAACTGTCTATTCCAAAGCATTCTAACTATTGGGATTGGGAATAAGAAAGCAGAAAGGAGCAGATGAAGTACCTTGGCAGGCTAAAGAGGAACCCCACAGCAGCCAAAAGACATCGGATCATTCACTTGCTTCCAAGCAAGAACAGCCAAGAACAAGATCAACAGCAACAACAGTGTCCTTGGGCAGTCCACTTGTGCAGCACATGCTGCCACCACCTTGACCCCCACAGTGCCACAGGGACCTCCTAATCACAATCTACATGAAGGAAAGTAGACATACTTTCCCAGAACCAGAAGTAAAGGAAAAGAGAGTGTTGTGAGCTGAACTGCATCTTCCCAAAATTCATATGTGGAAGACCTAAGCCCTAGCACCTCAGAATGTGACTGTATTTGGAGATGCACATATGCATGCTCATTCATGTCCGGCTCTTTGTGACTCCATGGACTGTAGCCCTCCAGGCTCCTCTGTCCATGGGATTCTCCTTCCTTTGAAGGAGGTCACCATTACCGTCATTACCCCTACCATAGTTTGGCCCAAACAGCAGAGAGGATACAAGCCCTGCCCATCAACAGAAAATTGGATTAAAGATTTACTGAGCATGGTTCCATCCATCAGAACAAGACCCAGTTTCCCCTACAGTCACTCTCTCCCACCAGGAAACTTCCATAAGCCTCTTATCCTTATCCATCAGTGGGCAGACAGAATGAAAACCACAATCACAGAAAACTAACCAAACTGATCACGTGGACCACAGCCTTAACTAACTCAATGAAATGATCAGTCATGCCATGTAGGGCCTCCTAAGACGGAAGGGATCATGGTGGAGAGTTCTGACAAAATATGGTCTACTGGAGAAGCGAATGTCAAACCACTTCAGTATTCTTGCCTTGAGAACCCCATGAACAGTATGAAAAGGCAAAAAGATATGACACTGAAAGAAGAACTCCCCAGTCAGTAGGTGGCCCAATATGCTACTGGAGAAGAGTGGAGAAATAGCTCCAGAAAGAATAAAGAGACGGAGGCAAAGCAAAAACAACAACCTGGTTGTGGATGTGACTGGTGATGGAAGTAAAGTCTGATGCTGTAAGGAACAATATTGCATAGGAACCTGGAATGTTAGGTCCATGAATCAAGGTAAATTGGAAGTGGTCAAACAGGAGATGACAAGAGTGAACATTGACATTTTAGGAATCAGTGAACTAAAATGGATTGGAAAGGGTGAATTTAATTCAGATGACCATTATATCTACTACTGTCAGCAAGAATCCCTTAGAAGAAATGGAGTAGCCCTCATAGTCAACAAAAGAGTCCAAATGCAGTACTTGGGTATAATCTCAAAAACGACAGAATGATTTCTGTTCGTTTCCAAAGCAAGCCATTCAATATCACAGTAATCCAAGTCTATGCCCCAACAACTAATGCCTAAGAAGCTGAATTGACCAGTTCTACAATGACCTACAAGACCTTTTAGAACTAACACACACACACACACAAAGATGTCCTTTTCATCATAGTGGACTAGAATGCAAAAGTAGGAAGTCAAGAGATACCTGGAGTAACATGCAAGTTTGGCCTTGAAGCACAAAATGAAGCAGGGCAAAGGCTAAAAGAGTTTTGCCAAAAGAACGCACAGGTCATAGCAAATGCCCTCTTCCAACAACACAAGAAACGATTCTACATATGGACATCACCAGATGGTCAATACCAAAACCAGATTGATTATATTCTTTGCAGCTGAAGATGGAGAAGCTCTTATATAGTCAGCAAAAACAAGACTGGGAGTTGACTGTGGCTCAGATCATGAACTCCTTATTGCAAAATTCAGACTTAAATTGAAGAAAGTAGGGGAAAACACTAGATCATTTAGGTATGAGCTAAATCAAATCCCTTATGATTATACAGTGCAATGACAAATAGATTCAAGGGATTAGATCTGATAAAGTGCCTGAAGAACTATGGATGGAGGTTCATGACATTATACAGGAGGCAGTAATCAAGACCATCTCCAAGAAAAAGAAATGCAAAAAGGCAATATGGTTGTCTGATGAGGCCTTACTAATAGCTGAGAATAGAAGAGAAGCTAAAGGCAAAGAAGAAAAGGAAAGATATACCCATCTGAATGCAGAGTTCCAAGGAATAGCAAGGGGAGATAAGAAAGCCTTCCTCAGTGATCAGTGCAAAGAAATAGAGGAAAACAATAGAATAGGAAAGACTAGAGATCTCTTCAAGAAAATTAGAAATACCAAGGGAACATTTCATGCAAAGATGGGTACAATAGAGGACAGAAATGGTATAGACCTAACAGAAGCAGAATATACTAAGAAGAGGTGGCAAGAATCCACGGAAGAACTATACAAAACAGATAACCACGATGGTGTGATAACTCACCTAGAACCAGACCTCCTGGAGTGCAAAGTCAAGTGGGCCTTAGGAAGCATCACTGCAAACAAAGCTAGTGGAGGTGATGGAATTCCAGCTGAGCTATTTCAAATCCTAAAAGATGATGCTGTGAAAGTGCTGCACTCAATATGCCAGCAAATTTGGAAGTCAGCAGTGGCCACAGGACTGGAAAAGGTCAGTGTTAATTTCAATCCCAAAGAAAAGCAATGTCAAAGACTGTTTGAACTACTGCACAATTGCATTCATCTCACACACTAGCAAAGTAATGCTCAAAATTCTCCAAGCTAGACTTCAATAGCACATGAACTGAGAACTTCCAGATGTTCAACATGGATTTAGAAAAGGCAGAGAAATCAGAGATCAAATTGCTAACATCTGTTGGATCATGGAAAAAGCAAGAGAGTTTCAGAAAAATATCTACTTCTGCTTTATTGACTATGCCAAAGCCTTTAACTGTGTGGATCACAAGAAACTGTAGAAAATTCTTAAAGAGGTGGGAATACCAGACCACCTTACCTGCCTCCTGAGAAACCTGTATGCAGGTCAAGAAGCAACAGTTAGAACCAGACACGGAACAACAGACTGGTTCCATATTGGAAAGGAGCAAGGCTGTATATTGTCACCCTGCTTATTTAACTTATATTCAGAGTACATCATGTGACATGCCAGGCTGGTTGAAGCACAAGCTGCAATGAAGATTGCCGGGAGAAATATCAATAACTTCAGATATGCAGATGATACCACTCTCATGACAGAAAGCAAGGAGGAACTAAAGAGACCCTTGATGAAAGTTAAAGAGGAGAGTGAAAAAGCTGACTTAAAGTCAACATTCAAAAACGAAGATCAAGGCACCTAGTCCCATCACTTCATGACAAATAGATGGGGAAACAATGGAAATAGAGACAGACTTTATATTCTTGGATTTCAAAATCACTGTAGATGGTGACTGCAGTCATGAAATTAAAAGACACTTGCTCCTTGGGAGAAAAGTCATGACCAACCTAGACAAGTTAATAAAAAGCAGACATTACTTTGTCAACACAGGTCTGTCTAGTCAAAGCTATGGTTTTTCCAGTAGTCATGTATGGATGTGAGAGTTGGACCATAAAGAATGCTGAGCATCAAAGAGTTGATGCTTTTAAACTGTGGCATTGGAGAAGACTCTTGATGGTCCCTTGGACTGCAAGATAAAACCAGTCAATCCTAAAGGAAATCAGTCCTGAATATTCATTGGAAGGACTGATGCTGAAGCTGAAGCTCCAATACTTTGGCCACCTGATGTGAAGAACTGACTCATTGAAAAAGACCCTAATGCTGGGAAAGACTGAAGGCAGGAGGAGAAGGGGATCACAGAGGATGAGATGGTTGGATGGCATCACCGACTGGATGGACATGAGTTTGAGCAAGCTCTGGGAGTTGGTGATGGACAGGGAAACCTGGCGTGCTGCAGTCCATGGAGTTGCAAAGAGTTGGACACGACTGAGTGACTGAACTGAACTGAACAGATCTGAACAGTAAAGACTCTTTGACTTTATAAGATAACATTTGAAGGTTCCAGCGCTTAGGCCTTGATGTATTTGGGTGGACTTCCCTGGTGGCTTAGATGGTAAAGCATCTGCCTACAATGCGGGAGACCCAGGTTCAATTCCTGGGTTGGGAAGATCTCCTGGAGAAGGAAATGGCAACCCACTCCAGTATTCTTGCCTGGAGAATCCCATAGATGGAGGAGCCTGGTGGGCTATAGTCCATGCGGTTGCAAAGAGTCAGACACGACTGAGTGACTTCACTTTCACTTTCACTTTCATTCAGTCTCCTGCTGCTGCTGCTGCTAAGTCGCTTCAGTCATGTCCAACTCTGTGCGACCCCATAGACGGCAGCCCACCAGGCTCCCCCATCCCTGGGATTCTCCAGGCAAGAACACTGGAGTGGGTTGCCATTTCCTTCTCCAATGCATGAAAGTGAAAAGTGAAAGGGAAGTCGCTCAGTCGTGTCCAACTCTTCACAACCCCATGGACTGCAGCCTACCAGGCTCCTCCGTCCATGGGAGTCTCCTGGCAAGAGTACTGGAGTGAGTCGCCATTGCCTTCTCCAACAGAGTCCAAAATCTTTGCAAACAATTTCAGGAAGATCATGGACCCCAGGAAGAATATCTGCTCTGTCGTTGCATGTCAGCATAGGTATGCTGTGAACATATACACTGGAAGTTCAGTTCAGTCGTGTCTGACTCTTTGTGACGCCATGGACTGCAGCATGCCAGGCTTCCCTCTCTTTCACCACCAAACACATGTCCATTGAGTCAGTGATGCCATCCAACCATCTCATCCTCTGTTGTCCCCTTCTCCTCCTGCCTTCTATCTTTCCCAGCATCAGAGTCTTTTCCAGTGATCTGGCTGTTCACATCAGGTGGCCAAAGTATTGGAGCTTCAGCTTCAGCATCAGTCCTTCCAGAGATACATTGGAAGCAGATCTATTATTCACCATCCTCTTGACACCTCCGAATCAAATACAGTGCTTTATTCCCCCCTAAAAAGTAGAAATAGAGATACAGATGTACAGAACAAATGGATGGACACCAAGAGGGGACAGGAGGGGGCATGAACTGGAAGATTGGGATTGACATATATACACTACTATGTATAAAATAGACAACTGATGAGATCCTGCTGTGTAACACAGGGAACTCTGCTCAATACTCTGGTGACGAAGAGGTGACTAACATAGCATCGTATAGCAACTAAACGCCAATTAAAAAAATACAAAACCTCCTAACTCTAGCCCTAGTAAGTCAGAATATCCCACAGGCCAGGCCCAGGAATCTGCATTTGTAACAAGCACCCCAAAATGATTGAGGCAGCCAGCCTTGCCCAAATCTTTTCGTGAGTATTGGTTAAAGAGTCTGAGGGCCCAAGTGCCCTCACTGTTAAATGGACGCAGTACTGCCACCTTCTTCATAGCAAAAAAAAAAAAAGTCTGTGCAAGTTATTTGCACAAAGAAAACGCTAACGCTTTTATTTTCCACTCCCCTAATACAAAGGTGAAGAACTTTTATTGCTTATTTGATTTGGATTCCGCCTCATGTTTAATGCACCTGGCTCCAAGACCCAAAGTTGAGCCGACAGAGAGAGGGAGAAGGGAAGACTCGAGAAAACTCCTCCAGTTCCCACAACCAAGTCGCACTTGACCTCGCGGGGACCTGCTGCTTATCGCCACCCCCCACCGCTGGCGCACATTTGTATCCAGCCCTAGGCTGCGCGGCAAGCCCGCCCCCGCGCCCGGTTGATTGGCCGCGCCCGCCCGCCCGTCACGCTCTTTTGTCTCGGTTAGCTGAGGATAAAAGTTGCCGCGGCTGCCGTGGGAACCGTGCTGTCTCGACTCGGCTACCAGTCTCAGGGCGGCAGTGCAAAGCAGCTTCATCGGGTGGTCCCGGCTAGCTCAGCGGCTGAGGAGGCGCCCATCCTTTTCCCCTGTAGGACCGCGGAGACCGAAGGCGGAGACGCAGCTGTCAACGCCAGAGCGTCCGCTGCCCACCAGCCCAACACAGGTAAAGAAAGGGGGGCAAGATTGCCCCGCGCGGAGAGAGGAGGGGGAAGCCCTACCAGGACTGGCGGCGCCCAGTTTAGGGAATCGAGGGTTGTGCGGCCGGGGAAGGAGCCCTCCCGCGGCCTGGCTGCGCTGAGGGAGGAGGTGGGGTTCCACTGGATGCTGCCGAATGGGTAGGATTTGCCCGGATTGAGAAAGGGGGCGTTTTCAGGGGGAGGTGGCAAGGGGCGCGTTTGGGAGGTGGGAGAATCGCAAACTGCCTTGAAGCCCCTTTGCATCTCCTCATCCCTTCCGGCGGGAGGAATATGTGGGTGTGCGTCTCCAACTCCGATTCTCTTTCTCGGTGGCAGGCCACCAGAACCGAAGCTGAACTTGAATTCCGTGCGGCTGATTACAGAGCTGGTAGGACGACGATTTCCCCGGGGGAAATGGAATGGGGGGGGGCGCCTTCTTTGGCTTGTATTCAGAAGGTGGGAGAAGGAGTTTTCCACCTGGCTACTGCGGAGGCCGCGGGGTGGGGAGGAAGAAGCAGAATGAGGAATGAGGCTGTTTCTGACCCTTCCCCTCCCTTCCAAGCCCTCTGCGGCGGCGCAGTCTTGACGCCCTAAGGTCCTGGATCGGCGACCCCCGGTGGACAGCGATCAGTTGAAGCCCGGAGGCGAGCTTTCCCACGGAAGCCACCGGTTGCAGAAGCTGGAAGTGAAATAAAGGCGCGCACTTGTTCCTGAGCTCCTGTAAGAATCTGAGAAATAGCGGGGCGGGGTGGGGGGTGGACTTTTAGAAGGGGGTGTGGTGAGACCGGAAACCAAGAGGTTAATGAGAGCTTATTTATTCCCACAAATCTGTGACCGCTGTGCTCTATTTTGAGAGCCCACTATCCTCTCCATACACTGTTACACTTAGAAGCAACAGTTGCCGTCCCTCTTGAAGGAACCGAGGGAAGGGATAGAAGTGGCTGTAAAAAGCATCCTGCTAACACGAGACACTGGCTGGCTCCGTGAGGTTGTAATTAATTGCCAGTCTCCTGCAGGATATTTTTAGGGTAGTGGGCAGATATAAAATGTACTGTAGGATATTCAGGAAGGGAGAAAATAACCCCTGCTCCCGTTTTTTGTTTTGTTTCGTTTGTTTCTTTTTTACAGTTCCTACTGAGACAGGAGGACGACAGAACCCTCCAGCACGCCTGCAGATTAGGCTTTTTGTAAAAGCCTGAGAATCTTGTTAACATTTAGAGACCCAGTCATCATCCGTCATGACTAGCATCATTGCACGCATGAGTAACAGCCGGCGGCAGAACACATCCTTGCCACCTTGGGCCCATTCTATGCTAAGGTCTCTGGAAAGGAGTCTCGGTCCTTTAATGGCCATCCTGGCAGAGAAAAACCTGAAGTTGTTCTCAGGGAGGGTGGTGCCAGCCCAGGGGGAAGAAACTTTTGAGAACTGGCTGATCCAAGTCAATGAGGTCTTGCCAGATTGGAATATGTCTGAAGAAGAAAAGCTCAGGCGCTTAATTAAAACCCTGAGGGGCCCTGCGCGGGAGGTGATGCTTTTGCTGCAGGCGGCCAACCCCAACCTCAGCGTGGCAGATTTCTTGCACGCCATGAAACTGGTGTTTGGGGAGTCTGAAAGCAGTGTGACTGCTCATAGTAAATTTTTTAACACCCTGCAGGCGCAAGGGGAGAAAGCCTCCCTTTATGTGATCCGTTTAGAGGTGCAGCTCCAGAATGCTATTCAGGCAGGGATCATAGCTCAGAAAGATGCCAACCAGTCTCGCCTGCACCAGTTCCTTTTAGGGGCTGAGCTGAATGGGGACCTGCGCTTCAGGCTGAAGAATCTTCTCAGGATGTATGCAAATGAGCAGGAGCGTCTCCCCAGTTTCCTGGAGTTAATCAGGATGATAAGGGAGGAAGAGGATTGGGATGACATTTTCATTAAACAGAAGCGGGCCAAGAGATCTGAGTCAGTGGTGGCAAGGGCAACTAGGCCAGTGGCATTTGGGGGCTCCCCACCCATAGTGATTGATAATAAAGACTGTAACGTGATTGAGATAGATGATACCCCTGATGACTCAGATGAGGATGTGATCCTGGTGGGGGAGTCTCAGGACCTTCCACGTTCATTCTCGGATTCTCCTCCCTCCAGACGCAGGGCCAGACCTCAGGATCAAGTGCTAATCATTGATTCCCCCAACAATTCCCAGTTTCCATCTCCTTGCACCAGTGGGGGTTCTGGGTATAAGAATGATGGTCCTGGGAATATGCGTAGAACCAGGAAGCGAAAACACACAATTCGCTGTTCATATTGTGGTGAAGAGGGCCACTCAAAGGAAACCTGTGACAATGAGAGCAACAAGGCCCAGATGTTTGAAAATCTGATCATCACCCTGCAGGAGCTGGCACATACCGAGGAGAGGTCAAGAGAGGCCCCTGTCGAACCCAGCGACCCTTGTGAGCTACAGTGAGGTGCTAGCCCCCAGCTTTAAGTGAACCCTAACCTATATGCAGAGTCCAGCAATGGGAAAAATGGGGGGGAGAGGATGCTTCTAATCACATAAATTAATCCACAAAGCAACTTTCTTTTGGGGTGGAGGATGGAGGGTCTTGAATATTGGTATAGTGGGGGGAGATGGCCTGACATCCATCCTTGCTACTAATCCCCTGCTGCCTAAGGGTCTACCCTCTGCGTGCCCCCCTTTCCTTGATGCTTTTATTCTCTTTGTGAAAGTTATATAATTCATTGTTAAATATTAAAACAATAAAGACAAATGCAAAATGTACAAATTACCCCAAACCCTCCAACCCTTAAATAACCATTGTCAACCCTTTGATGAATGTCCTTCTAGGTAGTTCCCTTTACCTATGTACCCAGATAGATATATGTATAGATAAGAGTGAGCAAATATAAGTGTTGTTCTAAAGTCTGTATTTTTTCAGCAAATAATATATGTTCTGAGCTTCTTTCTAGATCAACAAATAAACAGCAGCAGCTAGCTTACTGTCTGTGTATTATTTTAAGGGGAAGTAAAGGAAAAAGGAATAAGAAAAATACAGTAAAAAGCTATAAAGGGTGGGGTTATACACTGAGGTGGGGTTTTGATTAACTTCACTTTGCAGATGAGGAAAAGGGAAGAAGAAATGGGCTGAAATCTTCCCCAGAGGTAAATGGACAGAGCCCCTTACCACCACTGACCTGTCCCTTAGGTCACAGAGCCAAACTGTGGCACCCACTAGTTGACAACTTAAGGCTTTCTTCTCTAAGGTATCCAGAAGATTCTGACAGCGGGGGAGGCTGGTGCTGAGGTAATAGCCCAAACGGAGGATACCAGGGGTCCATTCCTGATTACTTTGGGGAGGGGCAGCTCTCCCTGCTCTGGGTGGGTTTTTGACATCGCTGTTGCCATGGCTTCACCCCGTCCAGGTTACAATGGGAAATCTCTCCTGTGGGCTGATGCGGCCCCTACCCCACCCCACTCCCCCAGTTAAGGAAGGAGAGAGAAGCTACTGGTGGGAGCCAGCGTCAGGGGGCTCAGCCCCCAGAAGCCCTGAAGTTACATGTTAGAGGTCACTGGCAGCCCAATGACTTCAAGGCAACCCCTCTCAATCCTGCAACTGAGAATATGTGGGGAGGGATGAAAAACAATATAGTTGCCTTTACACATGAAGGAACACGGTGAGCAGGAAGCCTTCCACATTTTAGTGGAGTGGTGGACATTCATGGCCTGGGGAGAAGCAGGGCGGCGGGGGGTGGGGGGTAACACCTTCCCAGGAACCTGCCCTGTCCCTTCTCCTGATCTCATATTGGAGATATCAGAGGGTGGTAAAAGAGGACATGTCTGACCTCAGACCCCGAGGTCCTTACGCTTCTTGTAGATTTATAAATACCTACCTCTGTGAGCAGCATAGGGCCAGGGGCACGGGAGTGGAGAGGACTGCATTTAAGACAGGGGGCAGAGTGAAGGAATGGGCACACCTGAGGACCTGAAGGAGCTGGTGTACAGGAAATCGGTGCTCCTCAGAGCCGAGAGGAGGGAGCCCAGTGGCTGGAGAGAGTGTATGAGGGGCTAGAGAGTAAGAGGAGAGCAAGTGAGGGTCCATCAGGGACACTCACAGGAGACAGACAGTGACAGGAAGGCTAGTCGGAATCACAGATCCCCAGGTTTTGCATACAACTCCAGGTTGAGGGTACCAGCAATGGTTGAGGCACCCAGAGAGAGACAGTGGGGTTCCCATTGTGTTAGCAATTGAGGGAGGAAGGAGAGGGAGACACCAGGTGCTGTAAGAAGCCAGTGCAGCCTTTCCTGGGCTGTCACACCTCTGGAACCTGCTTAGAAAGAACACCCCACCCCCCACCCCCAGGCACATTCTCCATCGGTGGAGAGGGTACAGGCTCAGCCTCCCTTGTTCTGCCATCACCCCTCCCCCAGACTCCAGCATCCCAGGTTTGGCTTAAGCCTCAGCCTCCTTAACCCTCCTGACCAGAGGGAGACTGGGAGGGCCTCTCTGCTTTGGACCCTTTAGCTGAGAACTGGCCTGGAGTGCAGACTCCAGAGGCCTTCTCCTTGCATCCATCCCCAGCACCTATGAGACCCTGATAGCCACCACCATCTCTCCAGAGCCGAAGGGGACCCCCCTCCCTCACCTCCAGGCAAGAGGCAGCTCCACTCAGGCCCCCAAAGCCACATGGACCCCCAACATTTCCCAGATCATATAGAGTTGGAAAAATCCCTGATGCTTGGAAAGATTGAGGGCAGAAGGAGAAGAGGGTGTCAGAGGATGAGATGGCTGGATGGCATCACCAATGCAATGGACATGAACTTGGGCAAACTCTGGGAGATGGTGAGGGACAGGGAGGCCTGGCGTGCTGCAGTCCAGGAGGTTGCAGAGTTGGACACGACTGGGCAACTGAACAACAACAATAACATAGAATTTAGCCCTTAATTCTTCTCTACCTCTCCATCTCTGCTCTTTTCATAATTTTACTTTATAAACACTTGTTGAATATCTGCCCAAAGACACACTCTATGTTGCCATGTGTCTCTAGTACCCAGTAGAAGACAGAGCTGAAATAAGACAAAAATAAATCCTGCCCACTTCACTAACCTCCTTTTCACTGGAGTTAGCTTGGGAGTTCAGTTAGACCACTGCTTTAAAAATATGTTCTGTGATTCACCCCGGTTTTCTTCCCTCTTTCATCCTCTTCTCTGGTGTATGAATTTGAGACTGTCTAGGTTTTTATTTCACCAACCTGATGTCATCTGACATTTTTCTGTTTCACTTTGTGTGACACTGGCTTTTCCTTTACTTGAGAAATACATATTCTCCCTAATTAGGAGACATGGCCCCAATACCTGGGCATTCAGATCAGACTAATGGGGTTAGCCGAAAAAAGCCTTCATTTCAAACTCTAGGCTTCTTTCTTCCTTTCTGCCTTCATTCTCATTGGAAAATCACTCTTTTGTCTTGTCAGAAGAAACCGGCCTTCTAGTGCCTTTCTGCATTAAGGATCCCTCCTTCCTGGCGTTCTTTTCCCTTGGTTTCCATGATGCCCCTCTCTCATGGTTCCCCCCTTCCCTGACCTGTTTGGTGCCCAGTTCTCAGTTTACTTTGCTGAATCTTCTTCCTTTTCCTGATCTTTCCATGCTGCTGCTGCTGCTGCTAATTCGCTTCAGTCATGTCCGACTCTGTGCAACCCCATGAACAACAGCCCACCAGGCTCCTCTCTCCACAGAATTCTCTAGGCAAGAGTACTGGAGTGGATTGTCATTTCCTTCTTCATACTAGTAATCAAAATCAAAATCATTACAATTGTTATTTAAGAGCTTATTGCATGCCTGTACCAAGTCCTTTATCAGCAGTCCCCAGCCTTTTTAGAACCAGGGACCAGTTTCATGGAAGATAATTTTCCTATGGTGGAGGGGAATGGCTGGTTTGGGGATGATTCAAGTATATTACATTTATTGTGCACTTTGTTTCAATTATGTTTATATCAGCTCCACCTCAGATCATCAGGCATTAGATCCCAGAGGTTTGGGACGCCTACTTTAAATGCATGAGCTCCTTTAGCCCTCACATCAATTTCATAAAATAGGTATTACTATTAGCACATGTTTCAGAGGAGGAAAGGGCTTCCCAGGTGGCTCAGCAGTAAACAATCCGTCTGCAATGCAGGAGACACAGGTTCCATCCCTGGGTTAGGAAGATCCCCTAGAGAAGGAAATGGCAACAATATTCTTGCCTGGGAAATCCCATGCACAGAGGAGCATGGCTGGCTACAGTCCATGGGGTCCCAAAGAGTTGGATACAACTTAGCGACTAAACAACAACAACAACAGATAAGGAAACACACTGCAAAGTTAAATAAACTTGCCTAGGGGTATGCAGCTAGTTAGTGGTGGAGCCAGAGGTCACACTCTAGGGTGGGAAGCCTACACTTCTTACATATTTTAGCTCTCCTGTGTCCACAGCACCCTACAATGTAGGTGCTGCTGAAGCTGCCTGTGGGAAACTGAAGTTTCTAAATTCAGGATGATAAGACCTGCCTTCCCCAGGTGCTTGGTGTCTGAGTGATTAGCATCAGGCTTTCAAAAATGGTAACTATTACTCCATTAGAATGCATGATTCTGCTACAGAAGGAAGGATGGGGGAAAGTAAATGCTGTCTTTGCTAAGCAGACAGTGCTTATTCAGTGATAATCTGACACTGTGACAGTTGGGCTCCAGGAGCTGTGCCGAGCCTGGCCGCTGGCAGGCACAGGAGTGAAATCAGAAATGCCCGAGTGTTTAGTGGGCTTCCCTGGTGGCTCAGTGGTAAAGAATCTGCCTGCCAATGCAAGAGATGTGGATTAATTAGATCCCCGGGTTGGGAATATCCCCTGGAGGAGGAAATGGGAACCCGCTCCAGTATTCTTGCCTGGAAAATCTCATGGACAGAGGAGCCTGGCGGGCTATAGTCCATGGGGTTGCAAAAGAGTTGGACATGGCTGAATGACTAAACAACCACAACAGCCACAACAAATATATATATATATATATACACACAATACACATATACATGTGTATATATATACATATTAATATATACATACACAGTGGGATATTAGCCATAAAAAGAATGAAATATTGCCATTTGAAGCAACATGGATGCAGCTAGAGATTATCATACTAAATGAAGTAGTAAGTCAGAAATAGAAAGACAAACACCATATGACAGGGGTCCCCAACCTCTGGGCTGTGGACTGGTACCTCTTGCCAGATCAGTGGCAGCATTAGATTAGAAATGAAGTGCACAAGAAATGTAATGCACTTGAATCACCCTGAAACCATCCTTGCACCCTAGTCTGTGGGAAAATTGTGTTCCATGAAATCAGTCCCCGGTGTCAAAAAGGTTGGGGACTGCTGCCATATGATATTACTTATATGTGGAATCTAAAATATAATATGGGCTTCTAGTATTCTCACCTGAAGAATCCCATGGACAGAGGAGCCTGGTGGGGTACAGTCCATGGGGTCACAAAGAGTTGGACATGACTGAGCGACTAAGCACAGCACAGCACAGGGATCTTGACGGGCTTCCCAGGTGGCGCTAGTGGTAAAGAATCTGTCTGCCAATGCAGAAGATGTGGGAGATGCAGGTTGGATCCCCGAGTCCAGAAGATCCCCTGGAGGAGGACATGGTAACCCACTCCAGTATTCTTGCCTGGAGAATCCCATGGACAGAGGAGCCTGGCGGGCTACAGTCATGGGGTTGCAAAGAATCGGACATGACTGAGTGACTAAGCACCCACACACACAAAATATAACACAAATGAACCTATCTATGAAACAGAAAGAGATTCATGGACACAGAGAACAGACTGGTGGTTGCCAATGGGGAGGGAGGTGGGGGAAGGATGGAGTAGGAGGTTGAGGTTAGCAGATGGAAGCAGATTGCACATTCTATCATGTGTGGAATGAACAAACAAAGTCCTCGTTATACCACAGGGAACTATATTCAGTATCCTATGATAAAGCATAATGGAAATGAATACATAAAAAAGAAATATATAACTGAATCACTTGGCTGTACAGCAGAAATTAACACATTATGAATCAATAATAAATAAATAAAACTGCATGCCTGGACCAGCATTCTCATTCTGTTTTCCCTCCTCTGTTTGCCCATCACATGCCTCTTTTCTAGCACAACACATAAACTACTGATTTATTATATTATTTGTTTATTCCTGTCTATCCCCCACTAGACTGTAAACATTTTAGTCTGCTTAGTTCACTGTGGTATCCCCAGCTCCTAGAACACTACCTGGAACATAAGCTGGATCTCAATAAATGTTAGTGAATGGAACGAACCAAGTGCTTGGCACACAGTAGGTACACAGAGAATGGCAGCCTTTATTATTGCTACGCTCCCAGAAGAAACGTTATTGGAGGGGAGTCAGTCAAGGAAACAACAGTGTATACTGCTGAACCGCCATCCATCGAGTTGATGAGATCAGGAACCTGGGAGACATTCTAAATCAACTGCTTGCTTCTTCTCTCCCACTCACTCTCTGTGACTTGTTAGTTGGACCATTCACTCCTAGCAAGGCAGAAAGAGAGAGATGGGTTTCTTTGTAGCTTCATCCATATCACATCAACAGATCTTAGGTTTAGGTGTTTCAAACTCCCAATTTCATGTGCACTTGTAAGTATTAAAAGACAACTGCCCTGGATGTTTTGGGTACTCTTTGCTATTTCCCTTTTACTAAAGGATAAGTAAAAAGAATAATTACGTGGTGCAGTCACTATGGAGAGCAGTATGGAGGTTCATTAAAAAATTAAAAATAGAGCTTACCATGTGACCCAGCAATCCCACTCCTGGGCCTATATCCAGAAAAGAGGAAAACTCTCATTTAAAAAGATGCATGCACCCCAGTGTTCATAGCAGCACTGTTTATAATAGTCAAGACATGGGAACAAGCCAAGAGCCCATCAAAAGATGACAGGTTTAAGAAGATGTGGTATTATACATACAATGGAATATTACTCAGCCATTAAAAGTGAAATAATGCCGTTTGCAGCAACATGGATGGACCCAGAGATTATCGTACTAAGTGAAGTAAGTCAGACAAAGACAAATACTATGATATCACATGATATCACTCCTTTGTGGAATCTGAGAAATTGTACAATGAGCTTATTTACAAAACAGAAACAGATTCATAGACATAGGAAATGAACTGATAGTTACCAAAGGGGAAAGGGGGGAGGAATAAATTAGGAGTATGGGATAACAGATACAAACTACTATACATAAAACAGTTAAGCAACAAGGGTTTACTGTGTAACACAAGGAACTATATTCAATAACTTGCAATAACCTATAATGGAAAAGAAACTGAGTCATTTTGCTCTACACTTGAAATTAACACAGTATTGTAAATCAACTATACTTCAATAAAAATACGTAAGACTTATGTGTGTAATAAATAGCCTAAGATGTAAAAAAAGAGTAATAATGAATATTATTTTCATTTGCTATGTGTTGAACATGTCAGTAATATAGTAAGAATCATTAACCCCATTTTAGAGGAGTTAAATGGGTCTCAGTAAGAGAGAGCAAGAGGATTAAGGTGCTATATGCCCGTAAACACAGAGTAAGTCGGGTACCAAAGCCTGTGAACTTTCCATTATATATTTGAAGTAAAAGTGTCAACATTAATGAGAAAACCTGTATCACAGTAGAAGATCAGTTATTGGGGCAGGGGTAACAGACAGATATGAACATCTGATCAATTTCCTGTTCATCAAGTACAGGTTAAAGCTGTTTGAAAATCTGTAAGTGAAAGAACTTAAATTTTACTAGAGGGAACATGATGGAAGTTGATTTTTTTTTTTTTTTGGAAGTTGATTTTAAATATCCTGAATGGACCAAGATTAATTTAGCTCAGGGAAACATAATTGAAAATAGAATCTCTTTAGAATCGCTGATCTCTGAAGCTCAAGAAATTGACACACAAACTTTTTCCTTCTTTGTCTGCCAGAATGTTTGGTAAAACTATTTTATTCACGAAATGATTTTAGAGTTGTTATAAAAGTAGGATATTTAGAATACCATAATATTATATAAAAATTTTATATGGTTAATATTTTAAAAGGCATCAAAGTATACAGAAAGAATAAAAAGCCATAGGTAAGTACTGAACATTTGGCATATTTCTTTTAAATCTTTTTTCTGACTTTGAGAGTGTGAGTGTAGATATATGTACAATTTATTGAGTAAAATTTGTTATTTTTCTATTAATAAGTACAATAACTTCAAAAGCACAAAATAAAGATTGGTAAAAGAGAAGTAAGGGGGTGGTAACATCTGAGCAAATATAAAAACATACCAAGAAAACCTACAAGAAGTAAACTGTTACTGGCTGACAAATAATGATCATTAACTGTAGTAAGTATGATTATTTTCACAGACAAAGCAAAAGAATTGGTGGGAACATTTCTGAAAATAATGAGGGACATTAATGTAAAATCTGAAAGGGTTAGGAAAGGAAAATTATAAGAAGAACTTTTTTATTTTTAGAGGATACGAGTGAAAGGGCAGAACTCAAGTTAAGCTAGAAGATAGTGAGTGAGCTTGGTAGCTGTAGAGAGGAAGACATGATTATAAATTCACCCAGGCCCCAGCCACATCACAGACTGACCTCACAATTAGAATGCAGGGATCCTCTGCCCTGAGTAAAGTAGCTAATTAGAATAAAACAAGAGTGATGAGAACCATGGCAGGGGGAGCCAGGGGACAGAACACAGAGAAGGGCCCTATAATCCAGGGGGTCAGAAATATCTTCTCACAGGGTGTCAAGTGTAGGCCATAGGACTAGTATCCTCAGCAACTGGGAGATCAAAGGGATCAGATCTAACCAGTGTGAAACCTACCTACCTTACCATTGTGGTCAGAGAGCCCCAAGCAGGCAGTCCAAGAGGACAGAGGAGCACACTGTTTCCAAGTTGAAGTTCTTGAGCTGTTGTGCTGAGGTCTCAGCTGCATTGGATGTCAGTGGGGACTTCAAAACCATCAAGTGCCAACTCTCCAAATATCTCCAACACACCTGTTGATATGACAAAGTTGAATTTATCACTTACCTCTGTAAGCAAGAACCCCCACCTCACAAAGCTTTGCTAGTGTTTTAGGGAGGAAGGAAGTTCCAGTGGATTGAGAAATGAAAGCATGGTTTATGGTTGAGGGTCTTTTAATCTGGGACTTGATTAAGATTGGAGTAGGGACCTTGATCAGAGAAGGCAATGGCACCCCACTCCAGTACTCTTGCCTGGAAAATCCCGTGGACGGAGGAGCCTGTTAGGCTGCAATCCATGGGGTCGCGAAGAGTCAGACACGACTGAATGACTTCCCTTTCAGTTTTCAGTTTCATGCATTGGAGAAGGAAATGGCAACCCACTCCAGTGTTCTTGCCTGGAGAATCCCAGGGACGGGGGAGCCTGGTGGGCTGCCGTCTATGGGGTTGCACAGAGTCGGACATGACTGAAGTGACTTAGCAGCAGCAGCAGGGACCTTGATGGACTTCCCAGGTAGAGCTAGTGGTAAAGAACCTGCCTGCCAATGCAAGAGACATAAGAGAAGTGAGTTTGATCCCAGGGTTGGGAAGATCCCCTGCAGGATGGCATGGCAACCCACTCCAGTATTCTTGCCTGAAGAATTCTATGGGCAGAGGAGCATGGCAGGCTAAAGTCCATAGGCTCGCAAAGAGTCAGGCATGACTGAAGTAACTTAGCACACACAGCATAGATCATGAAACCAAAAGCCTGGGATTGGTGGAAGCTGCAAGGGGAGGATTTTGAGGAGGGAGACTTAAAGAATTTCAGAGTGTAAACTGTTGATGCGTTCCACAGAAAAGTTTATGGATCTTTGGGGAGGATGCTGTAGTGAAGAAACCATTTGCCTGGACAGAGGAGTCCTGGAAAAGTCAGTCAGTCAATTCAGTCTCTCAGTCATGTCCAACTCTTTGCGACCCCATAGATTGCAGCACACCAGGCTTCCTTGTCCATCACCAACTCCAGAAGCTTGCTCAAACTCATGTCCATCGGGTCGGTGATGCCATTCAACCATCTCATCCTCTGTCGTCCCCTTCTCCTCCTCCCGTCAATCTTTCCCAGCATCAGGGGCTTTTCCAATCAGTCAGTTCTTTGCATCACGTGGCCAAAGTACTGGAGCTTCAGCTTCAGCATCGGTCCTTCCAATGAATATTCAGGACAGATTTCCTTTAGGATTGACTGGTTTGCCCTCCTTGCAGGCCAAGGGACTCTCAAGAATCTTCTTCAACACCACAGTTTAAAAGCATCAATTCTTCGGCGCTCAGCTTTCTTTATAGTTCAACTCTCACACCCATCCGTGACTACTGGAAAAACCATAGCTTTGACTAGACGGACCTTTGTCAGCAAACTAATGTCTCTGCTTTTTAATATGCTGTCTTGGTTGTTCATAGCTTTCCTTCCAAGGAGCAAGCATCTTTTAATTTCATGGCTGCAGTCACCATCTGCAGTGATTTTGGAGCCACCCAAAAATAAAGTCTGTCACTGTTTCCATTGTTTCTATTTGCCATGAAATGATGGGACCCAATGCCATGATCTCCATTTTTGAATGTGGAGTTTTAAGCCAGCTTTTCCATTCTCCTCTTTCACTTTCATCAAGAGGCTCTTTAGTTCCTCTTCACTGTCTGCCATAAGGGTAGTGTCCTCTGCATATCTGAGGTTATTGATAATTCTCCTGGCAATCGTGATTCCAGCTTGTGCTTCATCCAGCCTGGCATGTCTCATGATCTACTCTGCATATAAGTTAAATAACAGGGTGACAGTATACAGCGTTAAGGTCTTCTTGTCCCAATTTGGAACCAGTCCATTGTTCCACGTTCAGATCTAACTGTTGCTTATTGACGTGCATACAGATTTCTCAGGAGGCAGGTGAAGTGGTCTGGTATTCCCATTTCTTGAAGAATTTTCCACAGTTTGTTGTGAATCACACAGTCAAAGATTTTGGCACAGTCAATGAAACAGAAGTAGATGTCTTTCTGGACTTCTCTAGCTTTTTCGATGATCCAACGGATGTTGGCAATTTGATCTCTGGTTCCTCCGCCTTTTCGAAATCCAGCTTGAACATCTGGAATTTCTCAGTTCGTGTACTGTTGAAGCCTAGCTTGGAAAATTTTGAGCATTACTTTGCTAGCATGTGAGATGAGTGCAATTGTGTGGTAGTTTGAGCATTCTTGGGCATTGTCTTTTGGGGGGATTGGAATGAAAATGGACCTTTTCCAGTCCTGTGGCTACTGCTGAGTTTTCCAAATTTGCTGGCATATTGAGTGCAGCACTTTCACAGCATCATCTTTCAGGATTTGAAATAGCTCAGCTGGAATTCCATCCCCTCCACTAGCTTTGTTCATAGTGACGCTTCCTAAGGCACACTTGACTTCGCACTCAGGGATGGTGGGTTCTAGGTGAGTGATCACACCATCGTGATTACCTGGGTCGTGAAGATCTTTTTTGTACAGTTCTTCTGTGTATTCTTGCGACCTCTTCTTAATATCTTCTGCTTCTGTTAGGTCCATACCATTTCTGTCCTTTATCGAGCCCATCTTTGCATGAAATGTTCCCTTGGTATCTCTAATTTTCTTGAAGAGATCTCTAGTCTTTCCCCTTCTATTGTTTTCCTCTATTTCTTTGCATTGATCACTGAGGAAGGCTTTCTTATCTCTTTTTGCTATTCTTTGGAACTCTGCATTCAGATGGATATATCTTTCCTTTTCTCCTTTGTCTTTTGCTTCTCTTCTTTTCTCAGCTATTTGTAAGGCCTCCTCAGACAACCATTTTGCTTTTTGCATTTCTTTTTCTTGGGGATCATTTTGCTCACAGGCTCCAGTACAATGTTACGAACCCCTGTTCATAGTTCTTTAGGTACATTATCATCTGATTCCTTGAATCTATTTGTCACTTCCACTGTATAATCATAAGGGATTTGATTTAGGTCATACCTGAATGTTCTAGTGTTTTTCCCTACTTTCTTCAATTTCAGTCTGAATTTTGCAATAAGGAGTTCATGATCTGAGCCACAGTCAGCTCCCCATCTTATTTTTGCTGATTATATTTTCAGCTGCAAAGAATATAATCAATCTGATTTCGGTATTGACTGTCTGGTGATGTCCATGTGTAGAGTCGCTTCTTGTGTTGTTGGAAGAGAATATTTGCTATGACCAGTGTGTTCTTTTTGAAAAACTGTTAGCCTTTGTCCTGTTTCATTTTGTATTCCAAGGCCAAACTTGCTTCTTACTCTAGGTATTTCTTTTTTTTTTTTAATTTATTTTAATTTTTAACTTTACAGTATTGTATTGGTTTTGCCATATATCAGGATGGGAAACTCTAGGTATTTCTTGAATTCCTGCTTTTGCATTCCAGTCCCCTATGATGAAAAGGACATCTTTTTTTTTTTTTTTTTTTTGGTGTTCTAGAAGATCTTGTAGGTCATTGCAGAACCATTCAATTCAGCTTTTTGGGGCATTAGGTGTTGGGGCATAGACTTGGATTATTGTGATATTGAATGGTTTGCCTTGGAAACGAACAGAGATCATTTTGTCGTTTTTGAGATTATACCCAAGTACTGCATTTTGGACTCTTTTGTTGACTATGAGGGCTACTCCATTTCTTCTAAGGGATTCTTGCTGACAGTAGTAGATATAATGGTCATCTGAATCAAATTCGCCCATTCCAGTCCATTTTAGTTCACTAATTCCTAAAATGTCAAGGTCACTCTTGCCATCTTCTGTTTGACCACTTCCAATTTTCTTTGATTCCTGGACCCAACATTCCAGGTTCCTACGCAATATTGTTCTTTACAGCTGGGCGTTGTTTTCCCTTTGGTTCAGCCTGTTCATTCTTTCTGGAGCTATTTCTCCACTCTTCTCCAGTAGCATATTGGGTACCTACTGACCTGGGGAGTTCATCTTTCAGTGTCATATCTTTTTGCCTTTTCATACTGTTCATGGGGTTCTCAAGGCAAGAGTACTGAAGTGGTTTGCCATTCCCTTCTCCAGTGGACCACATTTTGTCAGAACTCTCCACCTGTGACCCATCCATCTTGGTTGACCCTACACGGCATGGCTCATAGTTTCATTGTGTTAGACAAGGCTGTGATCTATGTGATCAGTTTGGTTAGTTTTCTGTGACTGTGGTTTTCATTCTCTCTGCCCTCTGGTGTATAAGGCTAGGAGGCTTGTGGAAGCTTCCTGATGGGAGGAACTTCCTGGAAAGGTAATGTCAGTGAAGACAGTGGACTAACAAAGTCACATTTATGTAGCTAATTCCCTGGTGGTTCAGACGGTAAAGCATCTGCCTGCAATGTGGGAGACCTGGGTTCGATTCCTGGGTCGGGAAGATCCCCTGGAGAAGGAAATGGCAATCCACTCCAGCACTCTTACCTGGAAAATCCCATAGACAGAGCAGCCTGATAGGCTACAGTCCATGGGGTCGCAAAGAGTCGGACACCACTGACTGACATCACTTTCACTTAGTTTCTTAGTGTCCAGGCTGAGTGTGGGGATGGACTGTTTTAATTCTCATACACAAAACATTTTACAAATAATTGACCTTAGGTATGCGTTTATTTTGTAGTGTCATGATCCTTCTGTTCCCCTGAACCCCGGGGAATGACACCTACTCTTCTTACTAGGTGTTTGCTAAGCCCTGAGATACTAATTAAATACCTAGCTTTAACAGTTTGCTAAGCCGTTTAGGTGGATTATTTATTTAATTCTCACAAACACCTTGTGAAGTTGGCACTAATTCATTTTTTCAGAACATCAGGAAAACACAACTTCAACAAAGCTGCCTTATTCTATTCGTTTCCCCCCCCCCCCTGAAGGGATCCAGGTTCAAGATTATTTGGCCATTCTGTCCTCTTTGAGGAAGTGATGGAGGCAGCCTCCATCTGCTCCACTTTGGATCTGGGTCACCCCTCCTTGGGATTCCTGGTGGCCCAGATGGTAAAGAATCCGCCTGCAGTGCGGCAGATCTGGGTTTGATCCCTGGGTTGGGAAGATCCCCTGGAGGAGGGCATGGCAACCCACTCCAGTATTCTAGCCATGGGGAGAATCCCCATAAACAGAGGAGCCTGGCAGGCTACAGTCCATGGGGTGGCAAAGAGGTGGACACGACTGAGTAACTAAGCAACAGCAGCACCATCAGCTTCCTTCGACATAGCGGCTTCACCCTGGGGTCGGTGACCCCTCTCATTGCAGAGGTCCCCGCCTCGGATTTGGCTGCTCGGCAGACCGGAAGCCACCCCACCCCCTCCCGCGCATGCTCCGACCATCAGGTGCCCGCCGCGCCGGTTTTTCTGGTTTCCGGCTACCAGGGGGCGCTAGGACCCAATCGCACGTGCTGGGAGGGGCGGCGGCCAAGTGGTCCGGGAGCCGCGCGTTGGGGCGTAGGGGACCGTGGCTTGGAGCCCGGGAGGGCTGCGAGCCTACTCAAGCTGCTTTTCTTCTTCCATCACCTTCTCCTTTCGCTGTGCACGGGCCACGCAGTGGAACTGCAGCGGTGAAAACGACTGAAGTTGGGGCGCTGTAACCTCCTGGCGACCCTGAGGAGCGGCAGCGTGAGTTTCCCGGGTACCAGGAGGCCCTGGGAGGAGACACCTCACCCTGACTTTGTGGCAGTTTTTGCCATCCTGTAACGCAAAGGAGGGACTTGGTCCCAACCTTTCCCTTAGATCGGAGAGGAGCCCTTCCATCCTCTTGCCCTTGGAGGGGTGTGCTCTCCTCTGGAGTATCCCAGGAGACGGGCCTGGGGGAGTGGAGTTTGTATCTTTCAGCTGTTCTGGCAGTACTTCCTAGCCCTGTAAGGATTAACCAAATTGCTAGAAAACCCCCAAACAAACAAAGAAAAATCATTAACATTTTCACAGATATGCTAGAATAGAACAATTCACCGTTTATGAACAGGGCTTGAGAGCTGCAAGAAATGAACTTGTTACCTGACTACAGTTTATTGCTTGGAGTAGGGGCCTAGGCACACTCACACTTAAACTGGCAGGCCACAGATTGTCCAGAGTACACACTGGGATCACCCAATCGGAAATGGATTCTACACCTCATCGTGCAGTATTCAGAGATGCTGACTTTGCTGTTTCTGTCAGCACAACCCAAAGCCCCAGTCGACAAAAATGCATCCGAAATTTCATTCACCACAATTCTTACCAGGTCTTGCCATGGAGGACAAAAGTTAATTTAGATAAAAACGAAATAATGTAATAAATTAATGGTATAAGAGCCTTATATTTTGGATACCATTAAATTCACTCATTTTGAGTGTACACTTGTTTTTAGTAAACTTTAGTAATTGTCACCACAGTCCAGTTTTAGAGCATTTTTATCACCCCACTCCACCCCCTAAATTCACAAAAGACTATTTGTAGTTTATCTCTCCTCCCGCCTCTAGTCCTGAGCAGCCATGTAAACTGCCTTCTGTCTCTGTAGTTGCTTTTTCTGAACAGTTCATGTGAATGGAATCATACAATATGTAGTCTTTTGTGAATGACTTCTTTCACTTAACATAATGTTTTTCAGGTTCATCCATGTTGTAACATATATCAGTACATCATTGCTTTTTATGGCTAAATAGTATTCCATGGTATGGATATAGCACATTTGTTACCCATCTATTGGCTGAAGGACATTTATTTCCACTTTTTGGTTATCATGAATAATCCTATTGTGAACACATATGACGACATATGTGTTCAGTTCTCTTGATTTCACTGCTCTGCTCCGGTGCTGCCATATCACCCTTAGCAGACCCTTGTTATAACACTTAGCACACTGCAGAGTAAGCTTGGGTTCATTTTCTGTCTCTCCTCTAGAGAGGGCAAGGACCATGTTCACTTGTTCCCTGGTCTAGGAGTGGTATTTCTGGATCATAAGGTAACTGCATGTTTAACTTCTTTAGGAATTTCTGGACTTTTCTAAAGTGGCTGCCATGTAATATTCCCACTGGTAAATGTATGAAGGTTCCAATTTCTCCACATCCTCACCAACACTTGTTTTGTCTTATTGTCAGTATCTCATTGTGATGTTAATTTGACTAGACTGAGTGGTAGTTGGTTTAGCTAGTTTTACTTCACTTTAATGAATACCTGTTTTAATATTTTACTGAAGGAGCTGAAATGAATAACACATGGTCACTCTTTGCAAGGAGCTGATGTATAGTTCCTTCAGGGAGACAGGTAGAGAAACAGATAATTACAGTTACAGTGTGTTAAATGCTCTGAAGGAGTTGAGCACAGCTCCCCACGAGCTGTGGGGAGCAGAAGAAACCTAACGTAGCCTGGGGAGAGGATGGAGGAAAGTATTAATTTTTTTAATTGAAATATAGTTGGTTTACAATATTGTGTTAGTTTCAGGTATACAACAAAGTGATTCAGTTCTATACATATGTTTTCAGATTCTTTTCCATTGTAGATATTGAATACATACAAGATATTGGATATAGTTCCCTGCATTGTACATAAGTCCTTGTTGTTTATCTATTTGATATATAGTAGTGTGTATCTGTTAATCCCAAGCTCAATCATAATGAAAAAAAGTGTAATTTTTCAATTCCATTTTTTTCATTAGTAGACCATATTACAAAACCATGTAATCAATTATTATTATATTTTGGGTTTCATCAATAAAAAATTATGGACATTTGTTTTTTTCTGTTGTTATATAAGTACCTACATAGTATTTTCAATTTTGCTTCTTGGCCCATATAGCCTAAAATATTTACTGTCTGACCTTCACAGAAAAAGTTTGCCAACTCCTGGTTTAGTAGAATAAACAGACGTAGAAAGCAGTTGCCATGTACTTGTTGGGTGACCTTGGGAAGTCACTTTACTTCTCTGGCCTTGATTTTTATTATCTATAAAATAGAGATAAAGGGTGATGGGTGGATGAGATAAGCTCTAGAGTGAAAACCCGCCCATCCCCTAAATTTTTATAAATGATTTAGTTTTGCAAATATTTGAGATACTACTGTGTTCTAAGAACTGTTAGAGGTATTGAGGATACAGCAGGAAACAATGTTCTTGTCCTGAAGAAGGATACTGCTCTAAATGAAAGGAGATTTAGGTTGCAATGTGTGATCTGAGATTGGATCTTTAATTTGAATAAACTAGCTTTATAGGGAATTTTGGGGGAAAGTAGGCAAATATAAGTATGGATGGGTCTTAGATGAGATGAAAACTTTTTTTTAAGTGTTTTGACTATGCCTCATGGCACCCCACTCCAATACTCTTGCCTGGAGAATCCCATGGATGAAGGAGCCTGGTAGGCTGCAGTCCATGGGGTCGCTAAGAGTCAGACACAACTGAGCAACTTCACTTTCACTTTTCACTTTCATGCATTGGAGAAGGCAATGGCACCCCACTCCAGCATTCTTGCCTGGAAAATCCCATGGATGGAGGAGCCTGGAAGGCTGCAGTCCATGGGGTCGCTGAGGGTTGGACACGACTGAGCAACTTCACTTTCACTTTTCACTTTCATGCATTGGAGAAGGAAATGGCAACCCACTCCAGTGTTCTTGCCTGGAGAATCCCAGGGACGGATGAGCCTGGTGGGCTACTGTCCATGGGGTCGCATAGAGTCGGACACGACTGAAACAATTTAGCAGCAGCAGCAGCATGGCATGTGGGATCTTAGGTTCACTGCAGTGGAAGCTTCTTAACATGGAATGGTAGAGGTTGATAATTGAGAAAAAGCAGTTATAGAGTTACAAAGCATTGTGTGCATGTGTTATGTCATTTTGGTAGAAAATACATATATATATTATATATACTTAGAAAAAGATCTGAAAGGATATATACTTAGCCGTTAATAGTGACACTTCCTGGGTGATAGAAATAGACAGTTTGTTAATTTTAATTTAAATTTATTTGTTTTTAATTGGAGGATAATTGTTTACAATATTGTATTGGTTTCTGCCTTATAGCAATATGAATCAGCCACAGGTATACATATGTCCTCTCCCTCCTGAACCTCCCGCCCACCTCCCTCCCCATCCCACCCACTCAGCACCGGTTTGAGCTTCCTGCAACATACAGCAAATACCCACTGGCTATCTGTTTTACATATGTAATATATATGTTTCAATGCTACTCTCTCAATTCATCCCACCTTCTCCTTCCCCCACTGTGTCCACAAGTCTGTTCTTGTTTCTAATATTTTTATTTTCTAATTTTGCACAATGAACAAATATACATTGCTTTTGTAAAAATAAAAGATTCTTTCTAATTTAAAGCATAATCTGTCTTCATGGTGCTTACCTGCTAGTGCCCCTTTAAGTATTAATATTGCCAAATCTGTCGTTTTTTTTCCTAGGGAAACACAAGTAAGAATGGAGGGTGCTCTTCTCCCCAGAAGCTAACAAAGGGTCAGTCTTTCTCTGTGAAATGGCTGTAGAATATAAACGGAGGCTCCTGGCATTTCCCTACTGGTAAGTAGAGCTTTCTTATACCCTGGGCTTTAAAATGGGGTGGGATTCTGTAGGATGGCTGGCATTAAAAAAGAAGGCCTAGCAAGGCCAAGGTTGACTATGTTCAGCTAAGCACCATGCCTAATCTGATAGTGGATACAGGTTTATCTCCTCCAGTGATGGACACATCAGGATACTGAAGCCAGATGTGATCAAGCATTTAAATCATGTAGCTCCTACTCCTTTTATTCTAGGCCAGGGATCCATAGACCCTGACAGCTATTTTTGTAAATAAAGTCTTACTGCAACACTTTACATATTGTCTATCACTGCTTTTGCCTCGCCATGCTAGAGTTGAGTAGTTGTGACAGATGTAAGTATATGACCCACAAAATAAAAAAAATTACCATCTGGCCCTTTAAAAAAGAACAAGTTTATGGATCTCTGTTCTAGGCTCACAAGAAAACTGTCTTAGTAGGTGAGCCTGTGGGGGAGAGAATGCCCATTTTACAGTTAAATTAATAAATTGATGTTCTAATTTATAAACTTCATTCTCTTCTAAGCTTTATTAGCATGTGTCAGTATTCCCAGTTTCAGATGACTCTAGATTACTCTTTAGATTGGATTTCTTTTTTTTTCAAATTGAAATATAGTTGACATGAAATATTATGTTAGTTTCAGTTGTACTATATAGTGATTTGATATTTGCATGCCTTACAAAATGATTGCCCTGGTTAAGTCTAGGAACCATCTGTCCCATACAGTTATTATGTGTTATGAACCATATTCCTTATACTGTATATTACATTCATGTGACTTACTTATTTTATAACTGGAGGTTTGCACCTCTTTATTCCCTTCATCTATTTTGCTCCCACAGCCCTCCTTCCCTCTGGTAGCTACCCATTTGTTTTCCGTATCTGTGAATCTGCTTTCATTTTGTTTGTTTTTTAAGATTCTATGTATGAGTGAGAGCTCACAGTATTTGTCTTTCTCTGTCTGACTTATTTCACTTAGCATAATATTCTCCAGGCTCATCCACATTGCTGCAAATGGGAGAACTTTTATGGCTGAGTATACTCCATCGTGTGTGTGTGTGTGTGTGTGTGTGTGTGTATAGCACATCTACTTTAGCCATTCATGTATCAACGGACCCTTTAGCTTGCTTCCATATCTTTGCTTTTGTTTCAATAAATAGTGCTGCAGTGAAAATTGGGGTGCGTGTATCTTTCCAATCAATTCCTGGGCCATATGGCAGTCCTACTGGTAATGTTTTAGGTACATTCCACAAAATGCTTATTCATTACAAAGGGCAACCTAGTAACTTCACTGTGGAGAAACCTGGCAGACACCACCTTAACCAAATGATCGATTAAGATTAATAGTTATGGAACAAACTGATATCATATGCCTCTTGATAGGATGCACTGAAAAGGACACAGTGTCACATCTCTAGTATTCTTGCCAAAACAAATCGTCTACATTGAGTCATGATGAACCATCAGAGAAACCCAAAATTGAAACAGCCAGTATTTTTCAAAAGTGTCATGGTAATGAAAGACCAAAAAACAAACAAACAAAAAGACTAGGGAACTATGCCAGGTTAAAGGAGCTGAAAGGGACAGGTGTGATCCTAGACCAGGAAAAGGACATTGTTGGGGCAATTGAAGGAAACTGAATACAGTCTATTGATTCGATAATTGTGTTGTATGAATGTTAATTTCTTGATCTATATTAATAGTATTATTTTATGATTATGGCAGATGTTAACATTTGGAGAATCTGGGTGAAAGATATGTGAGGATTCTTGGGGCTATTTTGCAACTGTTTTTTGTTTTCTGTGGTTTCAAAATGAAAAGGTGAAAGTGACATGGGAGTCATTTACCACACCCCCAAATAGCCGTAGGTGATCTGACTGCAATCTGCAGTTTGGCTTATAGGGGAGCCAGAGTATAAGTGGGGGATCAGTCAGGAGACAGTGGCAGTAGACCAGGAGAAAGATGATGATGGCTCAGACAAGGGGATGGCAGTGGAGATCGAGATGGGTGGATGGATTCAGGATACTTGTTGGCATCTCCACCAGAAGGACATTGAGTAGGAAGGAATAGAAGGGAGAACCATCTCCTCTGAAAAGGATGTTCTCTGGGCATTATCTTCAGATAAAATATAGAGCAGAAGAGACCCTGCATGTCCATATGGGTTCTTTTTGTTGTTGTTAGTTTTCTGGATTCTAAATTCTTGAGTATGGAAACTCTATTTTATCTTTTTTTCCTCTATGGTTTTCAGTAGTGTTCCTCTCATCCAAGGGAAAACTAGGAAAGAAGCTTTCTTTGGTTCCCTCCTGTGTTTGCTTCTGCCAAGGACTTTTCTCTTGAGAATCCCTCTCTGCTCTTTTTTTAAACTTAGGACTATATCTTTTTTGTCAGTGATTTTATTTATTTATTTATGGGTGTGCTGGGTCTTAGTTGCTGCTTTTCTGTAGTTGCAGTGAGGTGCTGGCTACTCTAGTTGTGGTGCGTGGGCTTCTCATTGCGGTGGCTTCTCTTGCTGTGGAGCTTGGGCTCTAGGGCACGCAGGCTTCACTAGTTGCGGCTCCTGGGCTCTAGAGCCCAGGCTCAGTAGTTGTGGCGTACAGGCTTAGCTGGTCTATGGCATGTAGGGTCTTCCTGGACTAGGGATCGAGCCCGTGTCTCCTCCATTGGCAGGCGGAGTCTTTACCACCAAGCCACCAGAGAAACCCTGTCTCTGCTTTTATTATGAAAGGGTTTGAATTCTGTGTTCTCACTCAAATTGTGACCTTTACAGAGCCCCATTGGTTAGTTTGGGTTTCCCTGTGATGTGCCTTTCTCTACATTTAGGTCTTTACCTGGAATACACTCAATAAAATTTTATCTGTTTTGCAAGGCTCAGTTCAAGAACCACCCACTCCGAGTTGTCTTCCTGGATTTTCTCAGCCCAAAGTAATCCTTCTTTTTCTGAGGTAAGTCATAAATCTTGTTGTTCAGTTGCTAAGTTGTGTCCAACTCTTTGTGACCCCATGGACTGCAGCATGCCAGGCCTCCCTGTTCATCACCATCTCTTGGAGTTTGCCCAAGTTCATGTCCATTGAATCGGTGATGCCATCCAACCATTTCATCCTCTGTCACCCCCTTCTCCTCCTGCCCTCAATCTTCCCCAGCATCAGGGTCTTTTCCAGTGAGTCAGCTCTTTATATCAGGTGGCCAAAGTATTAGAGCTTCAGCTTGAGCATGAGTCCTTCCAATGAATATTGAGGGTTGATTTCCTTTAGGATTGACTGAATTGATCTCCTTGCTGTCCAAGGGATTCTCATAGCTCTTAGTTTATTTGTTTTATTTAGACCCCATTCACTTTTTTACAGTCATACTCACTGCTTTGTGCTTATTTGGCTTTGTTTTGGGCCATGCCGCAGCATGTGGGATCTTAGTTCCCCTGCCAGGGAAGTCCCTGTACTTGTTCATATTCATGACTTATATCCTCTACCTGATTTTAAATTCCTTAAGGGAAGGTACTTAGGTTGTTCAACTTTAAATGAATAATTTTCTTTCTCATCATCAGGTACAAAAGAGGTTCAACAGTGAGGTAAGTTGATAAGTTCCCCAGTGTACTTGGAATCTAATCTTTAGTTTCTCTTGTTTCTAGTGAGGACTTTTCCTGTGAAAATACTAGAGTCATTTCCTTTGTCCCCAGCAATCTCCTTTGTAACTTAAAGCCTGTGTTCTATGATTTTCTTTGCCATGGTGTTGATGGAACTGCTTCCACCAGGGGGAGCTCCTTACTATATCTAGGTTAATTTCTTTTTCTTTAGAGGCAAAAGAAAGGAGACTTCATCAGGCAAAATATTGAAGCAATGGGAATACAAACAATAGGAAGTAGGAACTTGGGACTTGGGACTTGATTTGGTTCCAGCACCAGTTGGCCCAAATACCATTTCATTTGTCATATTGGGTCTCAGTATGATTCTGGCCCATGTGTAAAGATTTCCCTCTCCCCAGTCATTTATTTCATCTACAGATATATAATAATCATGTACTTTCTGTCAAGTATTGTAGATGCTGAGCTTCATCTGTGAACAAAACCTACCAAGTCTCTGACCACATGGAATTCATGAGGTGGACGCAGGTGGGTAACAGATAATATGTAAGATAGATAGATACAATGTGTAGTATATTAGATGGGGATGAGTGCTAAAGGAGAAAGACAATGCAAGGTCTAATAGGCCATTGTAAGAACTTTGATTTTTACTATAAATGACATGGGAAGCATTGGGGAATTTTGAGTGGGAATGGTATGATCTGACACGTTTTAAAAGGATCACTATTGTTTTCTGTATAATACATTATATCTAAGAGAATAAGCTTGGGCCGGACTGGTAACAGTGAAATTTGGGAGAACTTGTTGGATTTGGGGGTGCATCTTGAAGTTGGATTTGCTGACAGATTAGATGTGGGATGTGAAAGAGGAATCAAGGAAAACAGAGTCACCATGTTGCATAGCACCAATAGCATTGCCTAAAATGTGGCTGGTGCTCTTGGGAGTGACACAACACAGTGTTTCTGTTTGAGACAATGCCAAGGTTTTCATCCTGAGTAGCTGAAATGATGGAGTTAGCACTAACTGCAGTGGTAAAGACTGTGGGAAAAACAGTATAAAAGAAGTTAAATTGAGGATGTGTTGAATTTGAGACGCCAGTCAGACATCTAAGTGGGGTTGATGAGTGAGCTGTAGGGTACAGGAACATGGCACTCACAGGCGTGGTTAGGGCAGGAGGTAAATGTTACGACGTCACAGATGTCCAGATAGTATTTCAAGCTCTGAGACGGATGAAATCTCCAGGAGTGAGGATAGTTAAGAGGAGGGGACCACGGACCCTGCCTTGGGGCACTCTGCCAGCCAGAGATTAGGAAGATGATGAGGAACTAGCAAAGGAGACTGACAAGGAGTGGCCAGTAAGGTGGAAGGAAAACCAGAAGAATGTGGTGCAGCCGAAGCCTCGTGAAGAAGGTGCTTCCAGGAAGAGGGGATGATCAACTGTGATAAGTGCTTCTGGTTGGCCAGGCGAGGTGAGGGCCCAGAATGTTCGATGGACTCTCGCAACATAGAGGCCCCTAGTGACCTGGATAAAAGCCTTTTCAGTGGACAAAAGCTTGATGGGAGTGGGGCCAAGAGAGAAGGGAAGGAGAAAAATTGTACATGGGGAATATAGACAAATATTTTGAAGAATTTTGCTGTCAAGAATAGGAGAGAGATGAGGCAGGAACTGGAATGGTGTGTGGGAGGATCAAGAGAAAGTATCAGAATAGGAGAAAATAGAGTCCAGAAATAAACGCACACACCTATGGTCAATTAATCTACAACAAAGGAGGCAAGAAAATATGCTGGGGAAAAGCAGTTTCTTCAGCAAGTGGTGCTGGGAAAGCTGGCCAGCTACATGCAGAACAATGAAGTCAGAACATACCTTCACACCATAGACAAAAATAAACTCACGGTGGGAGGAATAATGGAACGTTTGCCCCAGGAGTACTCACCAGTCATCGGAGTTCACTAGTCCTTGGTCACATACGTTTCTGGTAATTCTCAGAGAAGCAAGGTGTTGAGGGAGGGGAAATTGCCAGCAGGTTTGACTGGAACAAACTCCAAGGAAACCCGTGGACAGCCTTTAATAAAACTGGACCCAGAACCTCCACAGTTAGGAAAGGGGAGAGTACCTCCACGTGTGGAAGCAAACAGTTGGGGTCATGAGCTATAGCCAGCCCCCTAGTCTACTGGGTGATTCTAGCCTCCTGTGCCCACTTTGGTGGATCTGGCCTCCATTATACTGAAGACAGCCTGTACATCTACCTCCAGAAACATTATCTATTATTATTTACAGAAGGGAGAGGGAAATAAATTCTTGTAGATGCTGTGAACATGACAAAACCCCAGGTGGGGTGTGAAGCAAGTAGGAAAACTGACATAAAATTTAAGGTCACAGTACCACAGTACCACTAATGCCTTTGACTGTGTGGATCACAATAAACTGTGGAAAATTCTTCAAGAGATGGGAATACCAGACCACCTGACCTGGCTCCTGAGAAATCTGTATGCAGGTCAGGAAGTAACACTTAGAACTGGACATGGAATAACAGACTGGTTCCAAATAGGGAAAGGAGTATGTCAAGGATGTATATTGTCACCCTGCTTATTTAACTTATATGCAGTGTACATCATGCAATATGCCGGGCTGGATGAAGCACAAGCTGGAATCAAGATTTCTGGGAGAAATAGCAATAACCTCAGATACACAGATGATATTACCATTATGGCAGAAAGCAAAGAAGAACTAAAGAGCTTCTTGATGAAAGTGAAAGAAGAGAGTGAAAAAGTTGGCTTAAAATTCAACATTCAGAAAACTAAGATCATGGCATCCAGTCCCATCAGATCAGATCAGATCAGTCGCTCAGTCGTGTCCGACTCTTTGCGACCCCATGAATTGCAGCACACCAGGCCTCCCTGTCCATCACCAACTCCCGGAGTTCACTCAGACTCACGTCCATTGAGTCAGCAATGCCATCCAGCCATCTCATCCTCTGTCGTCCCCTTCTCCTCCTGCCCCCAATCCTTGCCAGCATCAGAGTCTTTTCCAATGAGTCAACTCTTCACATGAGGTAGCCAAAGTACTGGAGTTTCAGCTTTAGCATCATTCCTTCCAAAGAAATCCCAGGGCTGATCTCCTTCAGAATGGACTGGTTGGATCTCCATGCAGTCCAAGGGACTCTCAAGAGTCTTCTCCAAAACCACAGTTCAAAAGCATCAATTCTTCGGCACTCAGCCTTCTTCACAGTCCAACTCTCACATCCATACATGACCACAGGAAAAACCATAGCCTTGACTAGAAGAACCTTTGTTGGCAAAGTAATGTCTCTGCTTTTGAATATACTATCTAGGTTGGTCATAACTTTCCTTCCAAGGAGTCAGTGTCTTTTAATTTCATGACTGCAATCACCATCTGCAGTGATTTTGGAGCCCAGAAAAATAAAGTCTGACACCGTTTCCACTGTTTCCCCATCTATTTCCCATGAAGTGATGGGATCAGATGCCATGATCTTCGTTTTCTGAATGTTGAGCTTTAAGCCAACTTTTTCACTCTCCACTTTCACTTTCATCAAGACGCTTTTGAGTTCCTCTTCACTTTCTGCCATCCCATCACTTGATGGCAAATAGATGGGGAAACAGTGGAAACAGTGAGAGACTTTATTTTCTTGGGCTCCAAAATCACTGCAGATGGTGACTGCAGCCATGAAATTAAAAGATGCTTGCTCCTTGGAAGAAAAGCTATGACCAACCTAGACAGCATATTAAAAAGCAGAGACATTACTTTGCCAACAAAGGTCCGTCTAGTCAAAGCTATGGTTTTTCCAGTGGTCATGTGTGGATGTGAGAGTTGAACTATAAAAAAAGCTGAGCACCAAAGAATTGATGCTTTTGAACTGTGGTGCTGGAGAAGACTCTTGAGAGTCCCTTAGAGTGCAAAGAGATCCAACCAGTCCATCCTAAAGGAGATCAGTCCTGAATATTCATTGGAAGGACTGATGCTGAAACTGAAACTCCAACACTTTGGCCACCTGATGTGAAGAACCAACTCATCAGGAAAAGACACTGATACTGGGAAAGATTGAAGGTGGGAGGAGAAGGGAATGACAGAGGATGAGATGGTTGGATGGCATCACCGACTTGATGGACATGAGTTTGAGTAGGCTCCAGGAGTTGGTGATGGACAGAGAAGCCTGGCGTGCTGCAATCCATGGGGTCACAAAGAGTCAGACACGACTGAACAACTGAACTGAACTGACCACTAATGATGTCCTTATTCCCTGGGCAGAAGTGGGCTTCACAGCAGAACCCCCTGTCTAGCTGGGCTCAATTATTAGCTGTGTGTACTAGGAGCGATGGCTTTGGGAACACATACAAGTTTCACTGATCACCAGTCACCATGTTCTTTTTTTGTATTTGAACTTGTTTCCATGTCTCGTGTCTTCAAGGCCCAGCTCAAGTGTCACTTGTTCTGCAGAACCTTCTGTGAGCCCCGTCTCAGACAAAATGCATCATTTCCTTCCCTGAGTTTCCAGACCACTTTTTCTCTTTCTCTCTTCTCACACCTGTAACACTGAGGTGTGTCTGCCTGTGAATGCAAGAGATGGCAGAGTACAGTGGATAAGAACATAGGCTTTGGAGCAAGGATGCTTGGGTTTATATAAATAATATATATATATATATAATATATAATAACATATATAATATATAATTATAATGATATAATATATATAATATTATATATATATATATATATATATTTGGCTGTACCAAGTCTAAGTTGCAGCACATGAGATCTTTAGTTGTGGCATGTGGGATCTAGTTTCTTGACCAGGGATCAAACCCAGGCCCCCTGCATTGGGAGCATTGAGTCTTAGCCACTGGACCACCGGGGAAGTCCTGGCTGCATCTCCTTGTGCCTCAGTTTCTCCTCTGTCTCATCCAAATAGAATAGTAGTAAGATGAAAGCAATGAATACATGTGAAGTACTTAGAACAGTGCCCAGCATGTAATAAGTGCTCAATAAGCTTTAAAAAATATATTTATGGGAGTAGAGTTGATTTACAATGTGGTGTTACTTTTAGGTGTACAGCAGTATAAGCTTTTGTTATTTGTCTCTCTTCTCCTTGAGGAATAAGACCACGCCCTTTTGTTAGCACTGAGCTTGGCACAGAGTACTAGGTGCTTAATACATATTTGTGTGACTCAACAGGTTTCTAAATCAAATTCAAGTTCGTGTTTAACAGTTTCATATGTGTATGGCCCTTTCATCAGCTCACTTATTTATTGCTGTGTTCCACAATGTGTAGTGGTTAAGAATGAAGGTTCTAGAACCTGATGCCTTGGTCTGTGTTGTTGCTTAGTAACTTACTAGCTTGTTAGCCTCAGCTTCCTCATCTGGAAAATGAGAAAAAAATATAGGAAGTTAAACAGTTACTAAACATTCAAATGTTAACTATATCTATTTCTAATCTTATTAATTAAGTGACTTAATATATACCTCTAATGTTCTATGGACTGTGTTGGACAACAGAGATACAGAAATGAGTAAGGCTTGGTTCCTGCTCTAAGAGAACCCCTCTGCTGGGGAAGGCAGCAAGTCAGTAGGTATAGAGCCTAGCAGAGGAAGGGAGCAACTTTTTGAGAGGGACCAGTGAGGGGAAAAGGGAGGGTCATAAGGTTTTTTTAGGGTTTTCCCTGGTGGCTCAGTGGTACAGAATCTGCCTGCAATGCAGGAGATGCAGGAGACCTGGATTTGATCCCTGGGTCGGGAAGATCCTCTGGAGTAGGAAATGGCAACAAACTCCAGTATTCTTGCCTGGAGAATCCCGTGGACAGAGGAGCCTAATGGGCTGCAGTCCATAGGGTAGCAAAGAGTCAGGCATGACTGAGCCACTGAGGACCCATGTAAGGCTTTTTGGAGCAGATACATCCTGAGCTTTGAAATCTGTGGGTTGCGGATCCTGGAATAAGAATGTCAAATAGGTATCAAAATCCTTTTTGTGGTTCATTGGAAATGAGTTTTAGAACAGATGTCTCCCACTGATTTCCTGAATAAGACCCCTTTATGAGAGGTCCCACCCTCTATTTTGAAACCGAGAGAAACTGTTCTGGGCCAACAACAACGCATCATCAGTCCAACCTAAGTGCACCAAAAATGGTTTTAAACAGTTTTCCTTCAGCAAAACTCCTCTTTCCTTTTGTCGTTAAGCCAGAGGGCCCGCATGAGCAGAGGAGCACATCCCACAGGCCTCTGGCCTGCCTTCATCCTCCCTCCCAGTGGATTTTCTGAAAAGGTTGGCACTCTCTTCCCTTCGTCACCCCCACCATCAGGTGACAGGCAAAGCAGAGAGACATGTTTTCTAAGAAAAGGCCAGGACCCTTTTCTCACTCCCACCTCTCATAGAGATCTCTCCGAGATGGTGGGATGGGGCTATATTAACATTTTTGAGATCAAGGACAGGGTAGGGGTAGATGAAAATGTTGGTCTTTTCTCTTAGAAAACCAATAAAGCCAGTGACGCTTGTCTATATTCCCCAAGTAGTTCATAAGAACAATAGAATTCAAAGTTCCTGGTGTTCCTCTGGAGCTGATTTTGGCAAGTGATAAGCAGCTTGTAAAAGGGCTTATTATTGAGTGGAGCTTTGGCTGCCTGACTTTTAAGGTTGGTTATTTATTTTGCATGTTGTATAACAGGAGCATTGGGCAATGCTCAGAAGAGGCCTTCTGGGTCAGGGAGTAAGGGCTGCTCTGTCTCCTCCTGCCAGAAGCAGATTCCAGCGCGGAGTGCGAACCCAAGCCATGGCTTTCCTGCAACCCCTAACCACCAGACAGGCCTTCTCCTTAGGGGTTGAACATTTCCATCAAGTCCCAGCCCCAGAAAAATAGATGTGTGTGTAATTTCTCCAACTCACACTGATAACGTGACCTGCCTTTGAAAGACCTGTTTTTAAAGACACACTGTGGTCATTTGCAACAGACAGTCATATATAGGGTCCCTGGCATCTCCGTAGGTAGATGCTCTGAAATGTAGGACTTTGAAGAGTGCCCAGCCCAAATTGTCCCCAGTCCTTTTGGTTCTAACGTTAAAGCACGTACCTCCTATCTCCTGCTGGTCTCAACTGGCTCCCTGAGAAACATACAGACATTTTAGAGACAGTGAATGAGGGAAGTTCTTCTTTCTCCTGTTCTAAACTTTAGGAAACTGAGCCAAGGCTCTCAAGAACCTGCGATGGTCTTGATAGAGAAAAACTTAGTTGTGGCTCTTTTTTTTTTTCACTTTTCTCTTGTTTGATTTTTATGGCAACCTGAATTTATGAGGATGTTGTGTTTATAGAGGCTATAAGCCAGCGTTTGTGTCTGGTCATATTAGTACATTGGGAGACAGCAGGAGATTATAGGTGCCTGGGCAGAGGTTTCATGAGCTATTGAACGAGTTGTAGATGCTTTATGATATTTAGAAGACACATGTCTTGGGAGAGGCAGCCTTTACACTTGAAGTTACTGTTTCAGGATGGACCCTCCTTTCTCAGAGACAAGGTTTTGTTGAAGAAAGTCTTGGAAAACATGTGAGAAACAGTCATCCTCATAGAGTTTATGAGTGTGACTAGGTTAATTTCGTGCACTAAAGTCTCAAGCATCGGGGATGGCCCAATGCTTTGTCTCCTATATTAGTCAGGATAAGCTAGATTCTGCAGGGACTCCTGCTCAGTCGTTCAGTCATATCTGACTCTTTGCAACCCCATGGAGTGTAGCCCACCAGGCTCTTCTATCCATGGGATTCTCCAAGCAAGAATACTGGAGTGGGTGGTCATGTCCTGCTCCAGGGCATCTTCCCAACCTGGGGATCAAACCCAAATCTCCTGTATCTCCTGCATTGGTAGGCGGACTCTTTACCACTGAGCCACCTGGGAAGCCCCAGACTCTGATGCAGTAACAAATAAGGAACACATATGTCGCTCACATAAATAAGACTTGATGCAGAATGGTTGGCTCTCTTTAATCTTGTAGTAGTGCCATCTGGCACACATGACCTCCAAGGGCACTGTGGCAGAGGAAAAGACAGCTGGAAGCCCACAGGCCTTCATTGCCTCACCCTGGCATTGACACATCACTTCTGCACATATTTCAGTGGCAAGAACTTATCACTTTGCCTGGTCTAGTGGCAGGGTCATGTAGAAGCATACCTGGTCTATCTGGTGGCTGTGAAGAGTCTCTCCTATATCCTCTGGGGACCAGCTGACCCTTAACTTGCCACCACACTCTCAGGGAATGTATGAGTGATGTTGATTTCCTAATTCTGCAAACACCAAACCAGCTCTCCAACCTGACAGACAGCGCTAGTTGTAGCTAACGAGAGGACACAGGACAGGCAGTGCTTACCTGTTTGTCAGCTGCAATCCTTTGCCTTGTCCTCCCTCATCGCTCACATCCTCATTCTGCTTCTGTGTCAAGACTCACACTCATGTAAATGTAAGAATGGCTCCCAGCTTAGACACCTTTGCCACTCTGGTCCCAGGATCCAGGTCTGACTGGAGCTGTGGGAGTATTAAGTGAGAAAGTGGAAGAGCTGCTCTTTCCAAAGTTCTCACAGGCTGGGCAGGCATTCCCTGTCTCTAGTGGTCCTCAGGCCCCAGAGTTGAGGCACCATAAATTAATCTACAGCAAACCCTCTGACGAGACTGAGGGAGCAGAGTTCCCCAGTGTCCACGAGTATCACTGAGAGCCAGGACTTACTCCCCTCCCAATGCCGAGTTCTCTTTAGTTATGGTGGCCCTTCTCCCAGGAGGAGGATGACCAATGGAGCCATTTCCAGATTTCTCTCTAGAGGTGAAGACCAAATTCCCAGAAGGGACCTGAGAGTTAAAAAGTGGTTGGCTGCTCCTGACCTGACTTATCGTGTGTAGCTGAACCATAACCACTAGAGTATATTAGAGTGTGTGTGTGTGTAAAAATCAATCCTGTGGTGCTTGGGGACTTTGGTTGCCCAGCCCTTGGAACAATTTGCTTCTTTTTGTTGTTGTTTTCCCTTGGAATCTCAGGTGCAAGCAAACTAAGGAAATAATTGAGTCTTCTGGCTTTTAGTGTCTTCCAGAGGATAGGGGTGGCTGGGGTCAGTGTAGACCAATCCAAGGAGTGTATATTTGCCAGAGTTGCTGCCCATCTTCCTTGTTTCTGGCATGTGTATCTCTCTGCAAGATGAGCCCTGGATTGTTTCTGGCATGTGTATCTCTCTGCAAGATGAGCCCTGGACCCGATGTAAGTTATCCACAGGGTAGCTGGGTGGCTGATGACCTGGTTGGCTTCGAAGGGTAGGAGGGTCAGCAATGTAATGAGGTAGGGGTTAGCATGGCTGTATCTGAAAGAGAGTCATGATGATGAGTTTTTCCTTTCTCTCCTTTGACTTCATTGTGATATTCTGTGTGGGTCCTGTTAGCTTGAATCTGGGCGAGACTCATCCAAATAGTTCTTAGATACAAATCACATCCCTTTACCTTCTCGAGTCACTGCCAAGCTCATTATGGTTAAAAGATTTCTAAGACGAGGTACAGCACTCACCTCGGTTAGAGTCTACCATTTAAATGTATTTCATACATATGAGCATTATGTCCTTTATATGTTTTTCATTGTTTCACAGTTATTCCAGATTGAACCACTTTTTAAAATGTCTTTGTTTTCTTTATTGGGAAAACATCATTCAATGGTGGTTGTTTATGTTCCTCTCTTTCTTTCCCAGTAACAAAATTTTAATTCTTCACTTTGACATTTTCATGTCTTCCTCTTTGTGTTTCATATTCCTGCTGTTAATTGCCACTCTCCTCACTAAGTTTTCTCCCCCTTCCCAACATTGAAACCTAAGCCTTCTTCTCTTTTCCATGTCTTCAGTTTGAGATGTTGTGTATGAATTCTAGTAAAACTTTTTTTTTTAAGTGATCAAAGATATTTAACTTTGAGCCAGTTAGAATCTCACTGACTTATGTGATCTTTCTAAGGACTTCAAAGTAATTCACCTTAAAACTAAAATAGTCCATTGTAGTACTGTGTTTATCATCTCTATCTGGGAACTAGGTAGGGGCACATTTTATCCCTTCTGTCTTTCCTTTTGTTGTTGTTAGTTTTTTTTTTTTTTTTTTTAATGTGTTTAATACTATGATCAATGAACATAGCATCATTAAATGCTAAACCTGTCTATTTATCCTTGTGGGGTCTTAGTTAAGGCATTTGGGATCTTTGATCTTCACTGCAGCATGCTAGATGCGGGATCATTATTTGTGGCATGCAAACTCTTAGACGAAGCATGTGGGATCTAGTTCCCTGACCAGGGATCAAACCTGGGCCCCCTGCGTTTGGAGTACAGAGTCTTAGCCACTGGACCACCGTGGAAGTCCCTTCCTTCTCTCTCAAGAATGGTCAAATCAAGGTGCAGAGGTGATAACTTTTCCGTTGTCATCATCCTGATTGTTGTTTGATGTCCAGGCCAAAGTAAGAAATTGCTAGCCTATGGATTCTGCATTATTCCCTCCATTGTAAGCTAAAAATGATGCTAGGACAGGCTGAGGGAGACTGCTTTCCATCATGTGTGGATTAATGGTCTGGCAGAGGCAGGACTCTGGATTTAGAGGCCCCCAGAAGATAGGGACCCCAGCATCTAGGCAATCCTACTTTCATATTTTGTGCGTAGCTGAGTCTTCGGGGCCTGACCCAGCACTCCCAGCAGAATCCTGTGGTCATACTTTTATACATAGAATGTGGACACAGTGGGGGTTTAGCTGTCAATAATATTATAAACAGTAGAAAATTTCAAGTGTTGCTTCTTAAAGTAACAAGTGATGGCTGAGGGTGCAAGGGAGAATGACCTTCTCGGCAGCTTATCAAACGAAGTGTCAAGTGTGAAATGGTTTCTAAATTGTAAAAGTATGAAACACATGATGGCCATTGGTATTGCATTATAAATTGCATGAGTTGCTTTTCTGCCAAGATTTTAAAGAAGGACATCAAAGATCTCAAGTATTGCTGTAGTTCAGTTCAGTTCAGTTCAGTCGCTCAGTCGTGTCCGACTCTTTGCGACTGCACGGACCACAGCACACCAGGCCTCCCTGTCCATCACCAACTCCCAGAGTTTACCCAAACTCATGTCCATTGAGTCGGTGATGCCATCCAGCCATCTCATCCTCTGTCGTCCCCTTCTCCTCCTGCCCTCAATCTTTCCCAGCATCAGGGTCTTTTCCAGTGAGTCAGCTCTTTGCATCAGGTGGCCATCTGCAGTGATTTTGGAGCCCAAAAAAATAAAGTCAGCCACTGTTTCCACTGTTTCCCCATCTATTTGCCATGAAGTGATGGGACCAGATGCCATGGTCTTCGTTTTCTGAATGTTGAGCTTTAAGCCAAGTTTTTCACTCTCCTCTTTCACTTTCATCAAGAGGCTCTTCAGTTCTTCTTCACTTTCTGCCATAAGGGTGGTGTCATCTGCATATCTGAGATTATTGATATTTCTCCTGGCAATCTTGATTCCAGATTGTGCCTCATCCAGTCCAGCGTTTCTCATGATGTACTCTGCGTGTAAGTTAAATAAGCAGGGTGACAATATACAGCCTTCACGTACTCCTTTTCCTATTTGGAACCCAGTCTGTTTTTCCATGTCCAGTTCTAACTGTTGCTTCCTGACCTGCATACAGATTTCTCAAGAGGCAGGTTAAGAAACTTCAAAATTCACTTTGCTTACCTTCTGATTAGGGCATTTTTGTTTTGCTTGAACGTAGAGCCCATGGCTGAGTTATTTTTTCTCCAGCTTCACTGAGGTATAATTGTATGCCAAAAACTGCAAATAATTAATATATATAATCTGGTGAGTTTGGACACATGAATGGACCTAGAAAACATTAGGCTAAGTAAGATAAGTCAGTCACAGAAGGACAAATACGACATGAGATTCCTCTTAGATGAGACCTCTAAAATAGTCAAAAGTAAGGATGGTGGTTGCCAGGGGGTGGGAAGATGGGGGTATGGGGGAGGGGTTGGTATTCATTGGATAGAAAGTTACAGCTATACAGTATGAGAACGTTCCAGAGACCTGAATTACAAATAGTGTTTACAGTTAACAATAAGGTTCAGTTCAGTTCAGTTCAGTTCAGTTGCTCAGTCGTGTCTGACTCTTTGCGACCCCGTGGATTGCAGCACGCCAGGCTTCCCTGTCCATCATCAACTCCCAGAGCCTGCTCAAACTCATGTCTATCGAGTCAGTGATGCCGTCCAACCATCTCATCCTCTGTCATCCCCTTCTCCTCCTGCCGTCAATCTTTCCCAGCATCAGGGTATTTTCCAGTGAGTCAATTCTTCACATCAGGTGGCCCAAGTATTGGAGCTTCAGCTTCAGCATCAGTGCTTCCAGTGAATATTCAAGACTGATTTCCTTTAGGATTGACTGGTTTGATCTTCTTGCAGTCCAAGGGGCTCTCAGGAATCTTCTCTGACACCACAGTTCAAAAGCATCAATTCTTTGGCACTCAGCTTTCTTTATGGTCCAACTCTCACACCCATACATGACTACTGGGAAAGCCATAGCCTTAACTAGACGGACCTTTGTTGGCAAAGTAATGTCTCTGCTTTTCAGTATGCTATCTAGGTTGGTCATAACTTTTCTTCCAAGGAGCAAGCATCTTTTAGTTTCATGGCTGCAGTCAACATGTGCAGTGATTTTCAGGCCCAAGAAAAGAAAGTCTCTCACTGTTTCCATTGTTTCCCATCTATTTGCCATGAAGTGATGGGACCAGATGCCATGATCTTCATTTTTTAATGTTGAGTTTTAAGCCAACTTTTTCACTCTCCTCTTTCACTTTTATCAAGAGGCTCCTCAGTTCCTCTTTGCTTTCTGCCATAAGGGTGGTGGGGTGGTGTCATCTACATATCTGAGGTTATTGATATTTCTCCCATAAATCTTGATTCCAGCTTGTGCTTCATCCAGCCTGGCATTTTGCATGATATACTCTGCATATAAGTTAAATAAGCAGGGTGACAATATACAGCCTTGACATACTCTTTTCCCAATTTGGAAGCAGCCTGTTGTTCATATGTGGTTCTAACTGTTGCTTCTTGACCTTCCTACAGGTTTCTCAGGAGGCAGGTCAGGTGGTCTGGTATTCCCATCTCTTGAAGAATTTTCTACAGTTTGTTGTGATCTACACAGTCAAAGGCTTTGGCATAGTCAATAAAGCAGAAGTAGATGTTTTTCTGGAACTCTCTTGCTTTTTCTATGATCAAACAGACGTTGGCAATTTGATCTCTGGTTCCTCTGTTGTTTCTACATTCTGCTTGAACATCTGGAAGTTCTTGGTTCATGTACTGTTGAAACCTAACTTGGAAAATTTTGAGCATTACTTTGCTAGCGTGTGAGATGAGTGCAATTGTGTGGTAGTTTGAACATTCTTTGGCATTGCCTTTCTTTGGGACTGAAATGCAATAAGGTATCACAGGCTTAAAAATTTATCAGTGCATTTTTTTTTAATATCATCTGGTTTCTCTCTGGATCTGCCTAAGGTCAAGATGTCACCTTTTTAATTTCCTCAGCATTCCACAGTTTTGGGGAAAAGGCAGAGGTGTTCCTCAGTTGCAGGTTAGAGCAGATTCCCCAAGCTCATGTTACCCCCACTTTGTTGGCACTTCCCTTTCTTATTTTTTTCAATTTATTTGTTTTTAATTGAAGGATAATTGCTCTACAGTATTGCGTTGGCTCTCTGAAAGAAGAATCTGGCACAGCTTCATGTTTATTCTTGGTTATTCTTCCCAATTTACTGTCACTCAGAGCTGTCTGAGCCAGGGAGTTGGTGTGGGGACAGGGGATTTTGAGGCCTGGCCTGATTCCAGGCAGATATCCAGTAGCACAGCACTTAACCCCAGGTCAGGCTTCTGGCAACTTCTGTCCTCTGGAATTTTGCTCTAAACCTAGAAAGAAGAAAATAGACATAAACTCCCTCAAACACAGAGCGATAGCACTGGAGTCACCAACTTTATTCCCCAGGCCTTTTCTAGTGCCTTGCTTACAACATAGCTCTAAAGAATGTTGTCATCTGGTTCCTAGCTATACAGATTAAAAGCAACAGGAAGAGATATTGGAGTGGGGGATGGCGTGGGCGGCCGGGGGAAGAAGCTCAGATATACTGATGGGAAGTCATACTGACAAAATAGCACAACATAATAAAGCATGTTGATTCTGATTACCCTGAGTTAGCTGGGAAAAGATTCAAGTGAATTAAGAACTCTGGGAAGCATGTAATATATACATGTATATTTCATGTCATCAGAGATAATCTTTAAACATTTTGGTGTTTAAAGGATACGATTTGCTTATCTGTACAAATCCAGTTGTTTCTAACTGCTATACCTTGCCTAAGCCAGAATTATGAACTATTTCTTGCAATGACAATATAATGCTTTTTGATAGTAAGATTTGAAGCCCTGAGCAAAGCTGAAATTGTCTTGTCTTATAAGAGTGATTCGGAGAAGGCAATGGTAACCCACTCCAGTACTCTTGCCTGGAAAATCCCATGGATGGAGGAGCCTGGTAGGCTGCAGTCCATGGGGTCGCTAAGAGTCGGGCACGACTGAGCGACTTCACTTTCACTTTTCACTTTCATGCATTGGAGAAGGAAATGGCAACCCACTCCAGTGTTCTTGCCTGGAGAATCCCAGGGACAGAGGAGCCTGGTGGGCTGCCATCTACGGGGTCGCACAGAGTCGGAAACGACTGAAGCGACTTAGCAGCAGCAGCAGCAGCAGCATGAGAGTGATTCAGGCATTGAGCAAGAATGTGATTTGAATCCTAAATTCATTCATTCTCAGATTTGGTCCTCAGTAGAGGCATCCCATTTCAGACTTCATCTGAGGCTCCCTCAGCTACCTCTAGGCTTTTGCTCACATTTTGGTGATTGGCCTAGGAGCTGCCTGTGATCCTGCATGGAGGCCCGAGCTGCATGGGAGGGCAGCTCAGGGCTTGGGGATACCAAACCGGAAGTGACCTCAGGCCTCAAAGAAGTCACTGCCAGCCTGTTGCCTGGGTTCACTGTGCCAATGAACCAGCCCAGCCTCGTTGTCACCACCTCTGAGTCAGAAGTCTGGGCAGGGTGCAGAGGCTAATATGCAGACTCCACTCTGGCAGCCTGTCCCATTCTCATGGCCTTGAGCTCTCTGCCCAGCTGCTGTGAACTGGCAGTCCTTGGGTGGGAGGGACACTGGTTGGGCCAGGGCTTTCTGCTGCTGTCAGAGGCATCTGTGATCAGTTCAGTCCAGTCGCTCAGTCGTGTCTGACTCTTTGCAACCCCATGGACTGCAGCACGCCAGGCCTCCCTGTCCATCATCAACTCCCGGAGCTTACTCAAACTCATGTCCATTGGGTTGGTGATGCCATCCAACCATCTCATCCTCTGTCATCCCCTTCTCCTCCCACCTTCAGTCTTTCCCAACATCAGTGTCTTTTCAAATGAGTCAGTTCTTCACATCAGGTGGCCAAAGTTTTGGAGCTTCAGCTTCAGCATCAGTCTGTCCAATGAATTTTCAGGACCGATCTCCTTTAGGATGGACTGGTTGGATCTCTTGCAGTCCAAGGGACTCTCAAGAGTCTTCTCCATCACCACAGTTCAAAAGCATCAATTCTTCGGTGCTCAGCTTTCTTCACAGTCCAACTCTCACATCCATACATGACCACTGGAAAAACCATAGCCTTGACTAGACAGACCTTTGTTGGCAATGTCTCTGCTTTTTAATGTGCTGTCTAGGTTATTCATAACTTTTCTTCCAAGGAGCAAGCCCCTTTTAATTTCATGGCTGCAGTCACCATCTGCAGTGATTTTTGGAGCCCCCCAAAATAAAAAGTCTGTCACTGTTTTCATTGTTTCATCCATTTGCCATGAAGTGATGGGACCAGATACCATGATCTTCGTTTTCTGAATGTTGAGTTTTAAGCCAATCATGTGCAATCACCTCCCTCCTTTTGCTGGTTGATTAATAGTCTGGGCACACACCTCTGCTGGCAGCAAAGTCTTTTGTTCACCCCTCTCACTGCCTGACTCCCCACCCTATGACACAGAGCATGATTGCCTCAGCTCAAAGCACAAGAAGAGTGAGGCTGCAGACCCCATGCAGCAGGCAGAACTGTGGCTCCCTTAGCCCTCGCCAGCATGATGCCCTGGCCCAGCCCTTTACCTCCGCCCTGTTCTGTCCCTTAATGCACTTCACCAAGGGGTGCTTGCTAATTGGTCCATTTACCCCATCCTCCTTGTTTGGGAATGACTCTCATGGCAGTAGGACTACTGAATGGGGCACTAAAACGTGGTAAAGCACTGGACTGGAAATCAGGAAAGCTGGGTTCTGGTCCTGGATCAGCTGTGGGGTCTTAGAGCTCTTACTCCTCTGCCCAAGGGGGAGGGGCAGTGGTTGCATTCAATGATCTCGAAGGTCCAAGTGCTCACTCTTCTATTCTCTGTCCTGTTCATACAGACAGAAATGGGCCATTTTTGAGCATACCTTCTCTTTTCCTCTGTCTCCATATCTCGCTTCACCTGAGCTTCTCTTGTGGTGAAGAAATTCTGAATCTCTTTCTTTGAAAAGCTGGCCAGGGAATATGGCAAGATTGTATTCTCGATGCCTGAGTTCTGGGAGTTTTTATTTTGGAACTGATGTGGAATCCAGGATTAATACAAATACGGTAGTCCCATCTGAAAGTTTATCATTGAACAGCAGGCAGACCAGCCCAGCTACCCGTCTATGTCACAGTGAGGTTTGGAACTCGACATCTCAGCCTCAGTTTACTCTCTTGCACGTGAGTTGAGCGGGTGCAGGAGGACTAGGCTGTGCCCTTCCCTCTCATCCTCAGCACTTCCCAGAAAGGAAAGGGAAGGCTGGAGAGGGTGTGGCAGCAAGCTGGGTCATGGATACCTGACAAATGGCCGACTTTATTAAATGCCTACTGTCTGGTAACTGAGCCAGAGATTGTGGAGCAGGGAGACTAAGAAGGCAGCTTTTGACAAACAAACCCTGCCTGTTCTTGGCTTTTGGGCCTGCATCAAGTTGTTTTCTCCATTTGGCATGCCCTTCCTCTCTTCTTAGCTTATTTAAAACCCTCACAATCCAGCAAGTTCCACCTCTTGCCTGAAGTTCAGCAACCTTTTACTGAGGACCTCGCCATTCCCCAGCCCTGTTTGGGGGATACAAAGATGAATAGATATGTAGTCCCTTTCCTGAGGCAGACTGTACTGTATATATTTTCCTGCTTGGGTCATGGTGGCTTCATATTTCTTCCTTTCTTCTCTCCAGCTAAAACTGAAGCCCCATTGAGGACAGAGGCTATATTTTGTGGGCTCCACAATGGCAAATAGATGGGGAAAATATGGAAATAGTGTTAGATTTCATTTTCTTGGACTCCAAAATCAGTGTGGATGGTGACTGCAGCCACAAAATTAAAAGAGGCTTGCTCCTTGGAAGAATAGCTATGACAGACCTAGACAGTGTATTAAAAAGCAGAGACATCACTTTGTCAACAAAGGTCTGTATAGTCCAAGCTATGGCTTTTCCAATAGTCAGGTATGGATGTGAGAATGGACTATAAAGAAAGCTGAGCACTGAAGAATTGATGCTTTTGAACTGTGGTGTTGGAGAAGACTCTTGAGAGTCCCTTGGACAGCAAGGAGATCCAACCAGTCAATCCTAAAAGAAAGCCCTGAACATTCATTGGAAGGACTGATACTGAAGCTGAAACTCTAATACTTTGGCCACCTGATGCAAACAGCCAACTCATTTGAAAAGACCCTGATGCTGGGAAAGACTGAGGGCAAGAGGATAAGGGGGCAACAGAGGATGAGATGGTTGAATGGTATCACTGACTCAGTGGACATGAGTTTGTACAAGCTCTGGGAGTTGGTGATGGACAGAGAATCCTGGCATGCTGAGGTCCATGGGGTCACAAAGTATCTGACATGACTTAGTGACTGAACAACAACAACCACTTCAAGTTGGGTGATTCACTAGAAGGATGACTCACAAGATGCAACAGCAGGTTTTAGTCACAGCTGAGGTCTTACAGCAAAGGATACAGAGGAAGGCAGTGGGAAAAATACACACATCGCTCGAGGATAACCTTCTGAATTTTTCCCTACCCAGGGCCACACAGGAACAACTCACAGCAAACTACAGGGACACTCATGACATGTCTGTGCCCAGGGAAGTCCACCAAGTCTCCAGGTCTGAGGCATTTATGAGACAAAACTCAAGTCTCAAATGAAAGGTACTTAAAGCCAGGTACATCATAACTCTTCTTAAACACGCCTGAGAGGACCTCCTGAGCTGGTACAATACACACCATTTCTCTGGACAGCATGGTCAGAGACATAAAGAACCTGCTGAGGGCCATTGTCCCAGGGGTATAGGTCACAGGTCAGTTATGATGCCAGGGTCCCTTGGAGACATACAAGGACTGATACACGAGACTTTCTGTATTAACTCTTTCTTCTAAACTGTGTCTGATACAGTTCATGTCCCCTCTCAGTGTGCCCAGCGTGAGGCTACACAAGACCTGGCCTCTTCTTTGAGCTCCGCTCAGATACACGTCACTATCTACTTGTCTTCTCCAGTCCCCTAGACACTGGCATGTGAATATGTCAAAATCTGAACCTCAACACCCCCCACCCCGCCACCACTCTTCCCCATCTCAGTAACTGTCAGCATCATTCACTCTATTGCTTGAGCCCCAAACCTGGGCATCATCCTTGATTCTCCTCTTCCTTTCACCCCCTCATCCACAGTCGATCCATAATTCCTATTTTTAAATTTTTTTTTATGTATTTGGGTGCGCCAGGTCTTAGTTGCAGCACTTGGGATTTTTAGTTGTGGCATAACTCTTAGTTGCAGCATGTGGGATCTAGTTCCCTGACCAGGGATCAAACCTGGGCCCCCTGCATTGGGAGCGTGAAGTCTTAGCCACTGGACCACCAGGGAAGTCCCTGTAATTACTATTGATTCTCACTCTGAGGTGTATCCCAAATGTGACCACCTCTCATTCTGTCAACCAGTCTGGTCCAAACCACCATCGTCTTTCATTTGAAATACTCATCTGCTTGGGCTTCCCTGATGGCTCAGTGGTAAAGAATCTGCCTTCCAGTGCAGGAGATGCAGGAGACACAGGTTCAATCCCTGATCTGGGAAGATCCGCTGGAGTAGGTAATGGCCTACCCACTCCAGTATTGCCTGGAAAATCCCATGGAGAGAAGAGCCTGGCAGGCTACTGTCCAGGGGGTTGCAAAGAGTTGGACACGATAACTAAATGACAACATCAAAGCTCCATTTTTTTTTAAAGCATTTGTTTCTTTCAGTTATGTGCTGATATAATCCAGTGTAACTTTTATTATAAGTATTTCAGTTATTAAGAAAAAGAGACTTAATATATTTTTAAAAAGTAAAACTAAAGTTTAGTGCTTAAGGTTGCAACTTGCTGCTACTGCTAAGTCGCTTCAGTTGTATCTGACTCTGTGCGACCCCATAGACGGCAGCCCACCAGGCTCCCCCATCCCTGGGATTCTCCAGGCAAGAACACTGGAGTGGGTTGCCATTGCCTTCTCCATTGTGTGAAAGTGAAAAGTGAAAGTGAAGTCGCTCAGTCGCGTCCGACTTATAGTGACCCCATGGACTGCAGCCTACCAGGCTCCTCCATCCATGGGATTTTCTAGGCAAGAGTACTGGAGTGGCTTGCCATTGCCTTCTCCGAGGTTGCAACTTGGGTACAAATTAAAAAAGAAAACTAAAAGAATGCAAAGAGGGATTGGGATGGTATATATATCAGGTTTCTGAGGTAGCTGGCAAGGTTCTACTTCTTGACCTAGATGAGAATAAGAAGGTATGACTTTATAATGCTCTATTAAGATGTGCAGTGTTTTATATGTTATACTTTATAATTTAAAGTAATTACAAATATGTATATCAACTATTCAAATGTCAATTATTTTAATGCAGATACCCTTGTGTGTTTTCATTTCAGGATCCCTGAAGACTTCCTTATGGATTTTGTCTCTGGGAACACGTAAGTTCCTGTATGAGTTTAACAGAGAATTTAAAATGTGTATCATCACTTATAGTCAGAGTCTTACAAATGAAAACAAAACATCATTTCCCTTATCAAATTGGCAGAGACTTTTCAAAAATGTTGTTACTCAGTGTCAGCCAAAGTATGAAGATACAGGTACTTATATGCCCTGCTGGTAGAAATGTAAATGAATACAACCTTTCTAGAAACCCAGTTTGTAGTCTGGAACAAGGGTCTGAAAATGTTCATATTCTTTTTCCCAGTAAGTTCAATTCTAGGAGATTTATGTGAAGGAAATGATCAGAGATTACATGCAAGAATGTGCCTTGCAACAATTTTGTAATGCTGAAATCTTGGAAACAACAGAGATGTTTAACACTCAGGAAATAGTATCATCACATGGTGGAATATTGTGCAGCCATCAGCATGGATGGTTTTGAATATTGGCACATAGAATAATGATGATGGTAGTGGTGGCCAGGATTTATTAATCACTTACTATTTGCCAGGGATGACTATACCTCTTTAAATGAATTCTTGTATCGTTGCAGCAGTGCTTTGAGGTGAGTACTATGATTATTCACATTTTGCAGATAAGAAAACTGAGGTTCAGAAAGTTATAGAACTTGCCCAAAGTCACACTATAAGTAGCAGTAGAGCCAGAGCTTGCATCCAGGCCTGAATACTCTAAATTTACATATAGGCTGTTAATAGTAATAATCTTTAAGTGATAGGATTATAGTGATTTCTTTTTTCTACTTTAAATTATCTTTTATACTCTTAATTTTATACAACCATCACTTATCAGTTTTATAATCAGAAAAAAACAGCAGCTCCTCCCAGGTATTCCTGCCACCCAAGGATATACCGACTTCTGGCAGAAGTCTCTAGGAGCAAAGGGAGGGCCAAGGGCCTTGGGGCGGGAAATACTGAAGAGTTGCCTGAGGCTCGGCCTCCCCAGCTCCGTGGCTAGTCCACACTTTGCCTGAGAACACTGCCCCTTCACTGGACTGGACAAGCAGCCACCTTGGTCTGCGTTCTTTGCTTCTGTACAAGTAGAATCTTGCTGAGAAAAGGAATAGCATATGGGCAGAGACAAGGGCAGGAATGGCCTGCTTTTTTAATTTCCTACTAAAATTGCCTCCCTGAATTCCTGTGTCTCACACTGCTTGCCTCGTAGCTGTGCCCTATGTAACAGGAGTTCCAACTTGGCATCTCTGGTATGCTCTACCACCTCTACCCTTATACCAGGGCTCAGGCAGCCTCCTTCTGGCTCTGACTAACCAGCAACCTTGTTTAGGGGGCTTCATGTGGCTGCCAGTGGGTCATCACCACTTTGTCTTATTTCCATGCGTGTATCCGCTACTCCACCTTCCTCCTGATCACAACTGGTGTTTTCCCTAAACTGGGATCTTTTAAGGGAAGATGAGGCCAGAAAACGCAACAGACTCAGTGTGACACCCACCACCCCCCACCTTTCTGTAGACCTGGGAAGACTTACTCAGTGCTCCTGCCTTACGAAGAACAAATTGGTCCATGAAAGAAAGACATTCTGGGAGTCTGCCCCAGGTTAGCCAAGAGACCTGGGCATGAAACTGAGCTCTCTGGCTTCCTGGGCCCCCTGTGCTGTCTATATTTAGCCAAGCTGCCCCGAGCCTTGTCCACCTTGACTGAAAGCCAAAGCAGGCAGTTTGCTTATAAATGTTCTGTGCCTGCCAGCTCATGCCAGCCAACCATTTAGATATCAGTTTTAAAATGCGAGGCTCCCCTTGCACCCAACTCCAAGGGTCTGCAGAGAATACACACCAAGGGCTCCACAGCCCAAGTTTTTCCCAAGGCCAAGAGTGACCTCAGCCAAGTGCCTGAAAACGAAAGGCGTGTCTCTCACCGCTTCATCTTGGCAGGGCTTAGCCAGCAGCTCCCTCTCAGTCCCACTGTTCCTGGTCACAGTTCTTTGAGTGTGTTGACCTACTTTCTCCCCTTCAGAGGAAAGACAGAAACCAATAAATGTCTCGCTAGAACTCTTGCTCAGAGGAATGGTGACTCTGTCTTCTGGCCCCTCATCCTTTCCCTGCTCCATTATCACTCTGCTCTGCCCACTTCAAGCATGACTGGAGAAGAACCCTGAGTGTTGCTTGCTGTCCCCATTTTACAGCTGTATTTTCAGAGGCAGCATGGCCCACATATCACAGGGATGGGGACAGACCCTGCCCACCTTTCCTTCCTTTCTTTTTTCTTCTTTTTTTTAAAAAAATATTTATTTACTGAGCTGTGTTGGGTCTTAGCTGTGATGCATGAGATCTCCACTGTGTCATTTGAGATCTTCCCTTGCCGTGCATGGACTCTCCAGTTTTGTTGCATGGGCTAGGTTGCCCCATAGCATGTTGGATCTTAGTTCTTCAACTAGGAATCGAACCTGTGTCCCCTGCATTGCAAGGCAGATTCTTAACCAATGAACCACCACTTTGTTTCCCTAGTACAGCCCCCACTGTTAAGTGCCATGTGCTGTAGTGAGCTTGCTTCTGCATGAGAACCTTTTGGAGATCTGCAGGGTGTCTCTGATTTTGTGACTGGTGGCATGTTGAACTAAGAGACATCCAGCTTGACCATTTCCTACATCTTTGGCTTGGGCCTCTGAAAAGTGTCTCCGGTGTCTCAACTCTGTAGTTGCCTTGACAGGCAGAATCCTTCTTTGGACGGTGTACACAGGTGACTCTGCAATACTCTCCATTGAGATTTTTAGTGGCAAATTGATCATTTTAAGCTGTCTTTACACTTCCTAGTCTGCATGCCATTGCCCACTTCATCTAGCCATCAGTTACAATCAGCTTGGAAAATACATGCCCATTTTAGTATCAGTCTGAGAAAAATTAATTAGGTGGATAAGTCTGCTGCGGTTCAGAGGTAGGGTATGGCTACGTCATATAATGAATTCCAGAGTGCCTTTGGGATTATCAAGGGGCTTTAATAAGCTGCCATGTCTATTCTCCATGACTGTAGATAATCAAATTGATCTTATTTAGCTCCCCTATTCCTGGCTGCTTTGTCTCCTTTCTTCCCAACTCGTCCCTGTGTGCATAGCAGATTATATACAACCAGCCTGTCTTCTAGCATCCTATCAGATTTCATTGACATTGGGTAACATGTGGTTTCAAAAAGATTGCAGGTCCTTTTCACCAGCTCTAAACTTATATTAGAGTCATGGTGGCCACAGGAGCCTGCACCTCTGCAGCAAGCTGGGCCAGGGGTGGGGTGAGCCCTCCCCAAGAGAGCTGAGCCAGCAGCAGGTGAGGAGACAGGGCATAGTTGCAGACAACAGTTGGGGATCTCTGCTTTTGGGGGACCTTTCCTACTTGTGGCTGTGAAGTGTCTGTCCCCCCGCCCGACCATCTGGGTTGATTGGAGGCAAAATGAGAATGAATAACAACAGGACCTCTGTCTCCCCAGGACTGGAGAGGGGCGGGGGTAACTGGGATGAACAGTGGGCAGTGGATAGAAAGAGTGATGTTACTGAAGAGGTGAATGATGGAAAGGATGATAATGAAAATTATTACCTTAAAGGATACCTCAGAGTTTCCTCAAGACTCTGAAGTGAGAAGAGCCAATCTTGTCATAGGCAGCGCACTTCGATGCCTCACTGGCCTAGGAGCCCTTCTGTAATGAGGGCAGTGTTTCTTTGTGCTCTCTAATATGGTGGTCAATAGCCACATGTGGCTTTGGAGCACATAACATGTGGCTGGTGTGACTGAGGAACTGAATTTTTAGTTGCAGTTAATTTTAATTAAATTGACCTACATGAAATGATGCTCGTCATCACTAATTATTACGGAAATGCAAATCAAAACTACAGTGAGGTGTCACCTCACACCAGTCAGAATGGCAATCATTAACAACTCTAATAAATGTTGGAGAGGGTATAAAGAAAAGCTAACCCTCCTACACTGTTGATGAAAGTCTAGGTTAGTACAGCCACTATGGAAAACAGTATGGCAGTTCCTCAGAAGACTAAAAATAGAATTACCCTATGATCCAGCAGTCTCACTCCTGGGCATATATCCAGACAAAGCTCTAATCTGAAAAGATAACACGCACCCCTATACTTGTAGTAGCATATTCACAAAAGCCAAGACATGGGAATAAACCTAAATGTCCAGTGACAGAGGAATGGATAAAGATTTGGTGTATATACAGTGGAATATTACTCAACCATAAAAAGAAGGAAATAATGTCATATGCAGCAACTGAACGAATCAGGAGAGTATTACACTAAGTGAAGTAAATAGCAAAGACAAATACCATGATGCCACTTACATGTGAAATCTAAACTATGACACAAATGAACTTACTTACAAAATAGACCCACAGACATAGAAGGCAAACTTATGCTTATCAAAGGGGAAAGGGGGTGGGGGAGAGAAAGATTGGGAGTTTGGGATTAGCAGATGCAGACTACTATATATAGGATGGATAAACAATAAGGTCCTAGTGTAGAGCACAGGGAACTATATTCAATATCCTGTGATAAACCATGATATAAAAGAATATGAAAAAGAATGTGTGTATATGTATGCGTGTGTGTATGTGTATATATAATGTATGTATAAATGACTCACTTTGCTGTACAGCAGAAATTAACACAATATTGTAAATAAATTATACCTCAATAAAATGTAAAAAATAAATACATAAATTGACCTACCTGCATGTGGTTAGTGTTTCTCCAGTGGGGCATCACAGCCCTAGAGTCACAGTTGACTCAGGCAAATGGGGCCGTCCACTGCAGAGCTGTAAAGTACCGACTACAGCCGACAGCCCTGGCATAAATCCTGGTTTGCCATTTACTAACTTTGTAACCTTGCAGAAGTTACCCAACCTCTTTGAGCTTATTTTCTCATCTGTAAAATGGAGAGTCTAACAGTGCATAAACCACAGAAAGCTGTTGGAAAGATTGAATGAGGTAATTCATGTAAAACTCTCAGCAAAGTGCCTGACATCTGTGACGTGCTCACTAAATGGTTACTGTCAGGATGTTTTGATGTTAAGATGTAATGATGTTTAGACCTATCTTATTTTTCTGTGCTTTGGTCCTAGTCATTGAACATCAGTAAATCAACCTGACTTGCTAAGTGCCTGGAGGTGTGAGGATGATGACATTTGCCCTTATTGGCTCCCTTGAGCTCCATAGCACAGGATCTGTTATTTGATTTTGTAGCTTTATTGAGTCTGAGCTCTGAATGAAATGAGGTTTTTTAACGAAAGAAAAGATGAAATTGTCAAGGTCAGAATAACATGAAAAAAAATCACATGTCCCACGTTCCCAATTTTCCATTCATTGAACAGGCATTTATTTGCTGAGAGACTAGTGATTACAAGCACAGACATTGGAGCTAGACTGACTGGGCTTGTATCCATTACTTACTAGCTGTGTGACTTGGACAAAGTTACTTAACCTCTCTGTGTCTATTTCCTACTTCTCAGTTGAGCATAGTAATAGCAGCTGCCTCATAGGGCTGTTGTACATATTAAATGAATCATACAATGGAATATTGCTCCACCATAAAAAGAGTGAAATAATGCCATTTGCAGCAACATGGATGGACCTAGAGACTGTCATACTGGACAAAGTAAGTCAGAGAGAGACAAATACCATATAATACTGATACATGGAACCTTAAAAAGTGGTACAAATAAACTTATTTGCAAAACAAATAGAGTCACAGATGCAGAAAATTATGGTTACTAGCAGGAAACTGGGGTGGCGTATGTGTGTTTTCATTCACTCAGTCATGTCTGACTCTTTTGCGACCCCATAAACTATAGGCCACAAGGCTCCTTTTGAAATCTCCATGGAATTCTCCAGGCAAGAATACTGGAGTGGGTTGCCATTTCCTTTTCCAGGGGATCTTCCAGACCTAGGGATTGAACCCAAGACTCCTGCATTGGCAGACTGATTCTTTATCACTGAGCCACCTGGGAAGCCCCATACACTACTGTATATAAAATAGATAACTAATAAGAACCTACGCAGTAAAGAACTCTACACAATACTCTGTAGTGGCCTAAATGGGAAAAGAATCTAAAAAAGAATGGATATATCTATGTATAACTGATTGACTTGCTGTACACCTGAAACTAACACATTATTGTAAATCAACTATACACCAATAAATTTTTTTTAAAGATTAAATGAATCAGTGCATGTAAAGCACTTATCAAATCACTTAGCACTAATAATAAACTGTGAAGAAAGCTGAGTACTGAAGAATTGATACTTTTGAACTGTGGTGCTGGAGAAGACTCTTGAGAGTCCCTTGGACTGCAAGGAGATCCAACCAGTCCATCCTAAAGGAGATCAGTCCTGGGTGTTCATTGGAAGGACTGATGCTGAGGCTGAAACTCCAATACTTTGGCCACCTCATGTGAAGAGTTGACTCATTGGAAAAGACCCTGATGCTGGGAGGGATTGGGGGCAGGAGGAGAAGGGGACGACAGAGGATAAGATGGTTGGATGGCATCACCGACTCAATGCACATGAGTTTGGGTGAACTCCTGGTGTTGGTGATGGATAGGGAGGCCTGGCGTGCTGCAATTCATGGGGAAACAAAGAGTCGGACACAACTGAGCGACTGAACTGAATTCAATAATAAGCACTTGATAAATATTGGCTGATGTAATTAACTATATGCTCGGTACCATATTAAGTGCTGGTAAAACAAGCACCATCACTGCTTAAGGTTATCGGCTAGTAGAGGGAGAAAGCTACATGGAAATAGAAATATAATAAGATATAGACAATAAAGATGGAAGCATGCTCAGGATACTGAAGGGACATCAAGAAAGAAGAGATCCAAGTTGGCTTGGAGGGCAATATGAAAACTTTTAATAGAGCTGGAGAACAGTTAGTGGTGAACAGTTAGTGGTGGGGTGCGTTGAAGGTAGGTACATGTTTGTAGAAATAAATAAGAATGATGTGTCCAGAGAACTAAAGGCAGTTGATCAATTGGTATGCCTAGGATGTAAAGGAGAGGGAATAAATGGAAGATAAGGTTGAAAAGGTCAGCAGGAAACAAATCCTAAAAGACCTTATACATTAGGTTTAAGAATTTGTACTTTATCTTGAACAATGGAAAATCATCAAAAGGTTTTAAGTAGGGAAATACCATGATTGGGCATTTTAGAAGGACCCTACTGGCATCGGAGAAGGCAGTGGGAGCCCACTCCAGTACTCTTGCCTGGAAAATCCCATGGATGGAGGAGCCTGGTGGGCTGCAGTCCATAGGGTCGCTAAGAGTCGGACACGACTGAGCGACTTCACTTTCACTTTTCACTTTCATGCATTGGAGAAGGAAATGGCAACCCACTCCAGTGTTCTTGCCTGGAGAATCCCAGGGACAGTGGAGCCTGGTGGGCTGCCATCTATGGGGTCGCACAGAGTCGGAAACGACTGAAGCGACTTAGCAGCAGTACTGGCATCAGTTGGGGGGAAATACTAGAGGCAGAGATGCCAAGCTAAGAAATTACTGTAGTCATCCAGGCATAAGATGATGAGGTTGATGACCTAAAGTAACTGTCATGGGGATGGAAAGATGGGGAATAGTACTGGAGATTGAATTGACTGATGAATACAGAAGGAGGACCAGTTTTGAAGAGGAAGTTGATGGAATCATTTGGGGCCATATCAGGTTTATATAAGGCATTTGGAACTCGTGGAAGAAGGAGGTTAGCACTGGACATACAAATATGGGAGAAATTAGAACTCTGCATCAGGCCCCTTTTTTCTCATTCTCCACTTTCTTCCTAGGTTATTTATTCCCAGGGCTTTAAATACTATATCTATATTGATAAGTTCAGTTTCTAAACTTCCATCTCTAGCCCTGACCACCTCACTGAGGTCTATCTAGACTTCTATAGCCAGCCATCTACTTAGGATCTCCAGTTGGATGACTCACACACATCTCAAATTTAATATGTCCAGAACTTGCTTGCTCCTCCCCTTGTCTTCCAGTCTCAGTGGCACACACTGTCTGTCTAGTTGCTTCAGTGAGAAACAAGGGTCAGACACTCTGGTTGTTCCTTCAAGTTGCCTTTGTAAAAATTCCTTCCTCTTAGTCCAACAAATGGACTTAGGAACAAACTGGACTTATGAATGCATTCTTGGAATGGAACTCATTCATAGGTAGGGGTCTTACTGTATGTTTATTGGAGAGGGGACTGGTGGAATTTGCTGGGTGAGGGATGGGAGGTGAGGGAAAGGAAGGATCAAAGGTACTTGTACAGTACCTGGTAGGTGCTCAATGAATATTTGCTGAATGAATGGGTCGGGATATGGATGGAAGTTGAAGCTGTGGGAAATGTGTGATCTTAGGATCACTTCAAGGAGAGCCTGAAGAGTAAAATGAGATTCTAAAGAGATGTGCAGAGGAAGGGATGCTTACAAAAGCAACTTGAAGGAACAACCAGGGTGGTAGGAGGAGAAGCCAGAAAGTGTGAGAGTACAGAAGGCAGTCCTGCTTCCCTCTCCAGAAGTAACCAATGCTAACAGATGGGTGGGGAGCCTTCCAAATCATCTTCTATATATTTACATACATTCACAAATGTTTATATTGCATGCATATGTAGTTTGGGGTTTTATGTAAATGAACTCATAGTACATGCATTATTCTAGTGCTTGCTTTTTTAAAAAAATAACAGCTTTATTGAATTGAGCTGTACTTTGCACACCATACAATTCACACATTAAAACTGTACAATTCAGTGGTTTTTAGTATATTCATGGATGTATACAACCACCATCATAGTCAGTTTTTGGAACATGTTCATCACCTCAAAACAAAACCCTGAGCCCTTTAACTGTTACTCACTTATCCCCAGTGCCCACCCACAGCCCAAAGACACCACTGATCTCCTTTCTGTCTCTATAGATTAGCCTATTTTGGACTTGCCTATAAATGGAAGCATGTAATACATGGTCTTTTCTGACGGGCCTATTTCTCTTAGCACATGTTTTCGAGGCTCATCTATGTTATAGCATGAATCAGAGCTTCATTCTTTTTACTGCTGAATAACATTCCATTGTACATGTACACCACATTGTTTTTATCAGTTCATCAGTTAGTGGACACTGGGTTGTTTCCACATTTTCAGTTCAGTTCAGTTCAGTCGCTCAGTCGTGTCCAACTCTTTGCAACCCCATGGATTGCAGCACAGCAGGCCTCCCTGTCCATCACCAACTCCCGGAGTTCACTGAAACTCATGTCCATTGAGGCGGTGATGCCATCCAGCCACCTCATCCTCTGTCATCCCCTTCTCCTCCTGCCCCCAATCCCTCCCAGCATCAGGGTCTTTTCCAATGACTCAGCTCTTCACATGAGGTGGCCAAAGTACTGGAGTTTCAGCTTTAGCATCAGTCCTTGCAATGAACACCCAGAACTGATCTCCTTTAGAATGGACTGGTTGGATCTCCTTGCAGTCCAAGGGACTCTCAAAAGTCTTCTCCAGCACTACGGTTCAAAAGCATCAATTCTTCGGCGCTCAGCTTTATTTACAGTTCAACTCTCACATCCATACACGACCACTGGAAAAACCATAGCCTTGACTAGACGGACCTTTGTTGGGAAAGTAATATCTCTGCTTTATAATATGCTATCTAGGTTGGTCATAACTTTCCTTCCAAAGAGTAAGCGTCTTTTAATTTCATGGCTGCAATCACCATCTACAGTGATTTTGGAGCCCAAAAAAATAAAGTCTGACATTCTTTCCACTATTTCCCCATCTATTTGCCATGAAGTGATGGGACCACATGTCATGATCTTAGTTTTCTGAATGTTGAGCTTTAGGCCAACTTTTTCACTCTCCTCTTTCACCTTAATCAAGAGGCTTTTTAGTTCCTCTTCACTTTCTGCCATAAGGGTGGTGTCATCTGCACATCTGAGGTTATTGATATTTCTCCCAGCAATCTTGATTCCAGCTTGTGCTTCTTCCAGTCCAGTGTTTCTCATGATGTACTCTGCATATCAGTTAAATAAGCAGGGTGACAATATACAGCCTTGATGTACTCCTTTTCCTATTTGGAACCAGTCCAACCAGTCTGTTGTTCCATGTCCAGTTCTAACTGTTGCTTCCTGACCTGCATATAGGTTTCTCAAGAGGCAGGTCAGGTGGTCTGGTATTCCCATCTCTTTCAGAATTTTTCACAGTTTGTTGTGATCCACACAGTCAAAGGCTTTGGCATAGTCAATAAAGCAGAAATAGATGTTTTTCTGGAACTCTCTTGCTTTTTCCATGATCCAGCGGATGGTGGCAATTTAATCTCTGGTTCCTCTGCCTTTTCTAAAACCACCTTGAACATCTGGAAGTTCACAGTTCACATATTGCTATCTGTCATGAATAATACTGTTATGAACATTCAATTACAAGTTTTTGTGTGGACGTTTATTTCCATATCTCTTGAATATATACCAAGGAGTGGAATCGCTGGTATTTTGCTGAAAGTTTTCACTTTTGTCTCAGGTTCAAAGGATTTGTTAACAAAATAAGCCACTCGTTATATACAAATAAATAATACAGATATTTATTAGAGGATTATCTAATAAATATAGATAATTTTTATAAATTATATAAATTTAAAGATAAATATAAATAATTTTCAACATACTAGCATTAAAAGAAAAGAGAACTAGAAAGAGCAGAGAATACATCAAAAAATTGGGTTTTGACCAACATCCAGACTTAAAGTCCTGTGTCACAGCACATCTGGAGTCCCGAATGGGAAAAGGGTCCCAGGCAGTGTGTCCACTCCGTGGGTGAGACGTCAAAGATGGCAGTTCAGCATTCCTGCTTATAATCCCAGGATGGACACAAACTGATATCATCATCAATCTGTGACCAAATTGCAAGCCTGGTTTCCTGTTAAGGCTGTGTGTTTTGTCTTGTAAAACTTGGAATGTTGCTAAGCCTATAGCAACACTTCTGTAAAGAAAGCTGAGTGCTAAAGAATTGATGCCTTTGAACTGTGGTTGGAGAAGACTCTTGAGAGTCCCTTGGACTGCAAGGAGATCCAACCAGTCCATCCTAAAGGAGATCAGTCCTTGGTGTTCATTGGAAGGACTGATGCTGAGGCTGAAACTCCAATAATTTGGCCACCTCATGCAAAGAGTTGACTCATTGGAAAAGACCCTGACGCTGGGATGGATTGGGGGCAGGAGGAGAAGGGGACAACAGAGGATGAGATGGGTGGATGGCATCACCGACTCGATGGACATGGGTTTGGGTGAACTCCAGGTGTGGGTGATGGACAGGGAGACCTGGCGTGCTGCGATTCATGGGGTCACAAAGAGTTGGACACGACTGAGCGACTGAACTGAACTGATAAGCCTGGGGCTTGGTTGGCCAGGCCCCCTCCAGGTTCTCAACAATCTCAAGATTCCGCCCCCATCTTATCTATGGTGCTGCACGTCTTGCACTCACAGCAGGCAGTCACTCCCAGTCACTCCCAGTCAGGGCAGTGTCCAGGCAGGTTAGAAGCAAGGTCAGAGATCTGCTCTGCTTTGTCTCTGAAGCCTATACAAGACTATTCATTAAATTTCCCTAACACTGGAACGTGCAGTAGCTCTATGTTTGAAATTTTGAGAAACTACCACACATTTTCAAAGTGGCTGTACCATTTTACATTCTCACCAGGAACCCAAGAGGACTGCAGGTTCTCCACATCTTCAGCGACATTTGTTATCTATCTTTTTGATGATTGCCATACTCAGGGTGTGATATCACTTGCTTTTTAATTTAGGGTGCGTTGAATATTTGTCCATATCAGCACTTATAGATTTCTTGCATATATAACCACATGTAATATTCCACAGAGACCATCCTTTTCAAGATGATCCTGTCCTGTACCACTCTGCTCTTTCCTCCCCCAGGGCTCAGCAGCATGGACACAGAAACAGCAGTGGTGGCTGATTGCATTGATCCAGATTTGGAAGTTGTGTGGCAGTTAAAGCAGAAGGATAAGGTGAGAATGGTGTTGTGGTAATGGTGAGAGAATGCTTGAAGTGAGTTACCAACCCTGGTGCATATCATGATGGTGACAGCCACAGAGACAAAGAGCTGGAATGGGTGACATAGCACAGTGGCCAGTACCTTAAAAGTAGGGGTTCTGCCCATGTTCATTGCAGCACTGTTGACAATAGCCAAACATGGAAGCAACCTTTATGTCCATCAATGGGGGAATGGATGAAGAAGATGTGGTGTGTGTGTGTGTGTGTGTGTGTGTGTGTGTGTGTGTGTAATAGTATTCAGCCATTAAAAAGAACACAACAAATGTCATTTTCAACATGGATGGACCTAGAGATTGCCATACAGAGTGAAGATGCTTGGGGCTGGTGCACTGGGACGGCCCAGAGGGATGGTATGGGGAGGGAGGAGGGAGGAGGGTTCGGGATGGGGAACACATGTATACCTGTGGCGGATTCATTTTGATATTTGGCAAAACTAATACAATTATGTAAAGTTTAAAAATAAAATAAAATTAGAAAAAAAAAAAGAGTGAAGTAAGTCAGACACAGAAATTATATGATATCACTTATACGTGGAATCTAAAAAGCAATGATACAAATAAACCTACAAAACAGAGACTCACAGACTTAGAGAATGAACGTATGGTTACCAGGAGAAAGAGGGGGGATAGTTAGAAAGTTTGGGATGGACATATACACACTGCTGTATTCAAAATGGATAACCAGCAGGAATGACTATATAGCACATGGGACTCTGCTCAGTATTATGTGGCATCCTGGATGGGAGGGGGTTTGGAAGAGAATGGATACATGTGTATGTATGGCTGAGTCCCTTTGGCACTCACCCGAAACTATCACAATGTTGTTAACCAGCTATACTCCAGTACAAAATAAAAAGTTTAAGAAAAAAAGTAGGGGTTTTGCATGACACTGGAAACATAGTTTTTTGTTTTATTTTGCATTTACCCATTTTCTTTGTTAAGGTTTTCTTTCTTTTTTTAATTGCATCATTCACTGTTTGCCTTCTTAAACAGATGGCTCAGAACATAATATAACCTTGCTTTGTGACTCAGAGTCGCCATTATGACCATCTGCTTTTGCCCTGGACCTCTGAGGCATGTAGTAATATGTCTTTCCCTGTTAAATGGGTCCCAGATTTCTGTGCTTTTGAAATTTTATCTTGTTTCGTTTCCAGCTTTACTCTTTTTGGTGTCAGAGGCTGGGACCAGTGTATTCTAGGTTCTTCTAATGTATAGATGTTTCACCAAGGGCTGATCTCATATATCTCCTGTGAAGTTCATGGATTTTATGATAGCAGTTTGGCAGTTTGTTTAGATGTTTTTTCCTCTTCCAGGTTTGTGCTTGTGTTATGGCAGAGGTTATGAGAAATCTGATCTCCAGAGAAGTGTTTGTGCTTCTTTAATTTGATACAAGCTGTTTTTGGCAAGCTAGTTTTCTAGCATTGAAGAATTGAATGAATAAGTTTGTATTTACCTTATCCACGCTCTTTTTAATGGTAGAGACCTGCTTAGTCCAATACAAGCAGCCACTAGCTACATGAAACTTTTGAAATTTAAATGTAATTAAGTAAATCAGATTAAAAATTCATTTCCTCATTAGCCCTAGCCACATTTCAGGTTCTCAGTAGTCACATGTGCCTAATAATGGCTAGTGTATTGGAAAGTGCAGATACAGAACCTTCCCATCATCATAAAAAGTTCTAATTTTCAGCCATGGTCTAGACTTTGAATCAGTCTCCTCTCAGACTGGAGTTTTAAACATGAAACTTGTGCAGCAAACATTTAAACAGCGGCCATCTTCCTACTACTCTACAGTACTCTTTGACCTTCCACCCCCATCATGACCCTTCCTTGCCCTCTGTTAGTGTATTACTTCCTGTTGCTACTATAATAAATTACCACAAGCTTCATGGCTTAAAACAACATAAATGTATTATCTTACACTTCTGGAGATTAGAAGTCTAAAATTATCCATTTTTCAGCTTCCAGAAGCCCCAGGCATTCCTTGGCTCCTGGCCCCTTCTTCCATCTTCAAAGCCAGCACATAGCATCTTCAAACCTCTCTCTGGGTGTCTGACCCCTGCTTCACATTGCCTTCGTTAATTCTAACCCTGCTGTTTCTCCCTTATGTGGACTCTGTAATTAGATTAGGCCCACCTGGATAATCCAGGATAATATCCCCATCTTAAATCCTTAACTTAATCACACCTGCAAAGTCCATGTAAGGTAACATCTTCACAGATCCCAAGGATTAGGACGTGGACATCTCTGGGGGTCACGATTCAGCATACTGGAACGGGCAGTCTTCTCCAGTGGCCTCTTGTTTTCCTTGAAGATCAGTGCTGCACAGAGTATGCTGCACACTGATATGCCAAGGTTTTCTGCAGAGAAAGGAGAATATTTTAAAATCTTATTTTCTGATTTTCTGCCTACATCCTGTCTGGAAATATTAATGCCAAATTTTGGTTGTTCTGACTCCTCAAAATATGATCCTGTGAGTACAGGGCCACTAGAGTGTCATATAGGCCAGACAGATCCACAGCTGATTCAGCCTCCAATCAAGAGTGTTTCCCCATGGTAACACAGTTGCTGCTTCAGGGCTGGTCTCTGCCAGCCTTTCTTCTAAAAAACAAACAGACCACAGTCATAAACAGAAAAAACCCTCCTGAACTGAGAACTTGTTATATTACCCAAAGCAAAGCCTCCTGAGCATCTCTTTACCAAGAGAAGGGTGGCAGATGAAAGCCGGAGTCATTCCTAGGAGAAGCAGAAGCAGAAACCAATGTGAAATTGGACTTCTACTTTCAGTCTGGACAAGATGGCGTAGACTCATTGCTCCCTATTCCTCTGAGCTGAGTATAATTATGAATCCTAGAAATAATTCAAGAGGCAACCAAAGGAGAATTCTAAAAGAGGTAAAGAAGAAGGCATAGTGGCTGGGAATTCCAGGACTGGAGAAACACCATGGTAGCCTTATGACTTAACACCCAACAGAAGGCAACACAGGCCCAGCATTTCCCAGCTCCCAACCTAGCAACAGATGGTTGCTCAGGTAGGCTCCTCTGGATTGAATGGGAGTCCTGCTGACAATACCAAGTGAACATGGCAACTCCAGCAAGGAAATGTAGCAGGGAGCCCCACTGACAATAAGCAGTCAGGAGAAGTGCTTTCCTTTCCCACCAGGCCAGAGACTCCCCTAGCCCTCGAAAAGATACTGTGCAAACAGGGCACCATCAAGGGGAAATCCTATTGGAACAAGCAGTCTGGCTCAGGAAGCCTTTTGTCCTTATGATCTTAAGGATTCCCTTCTCCCCAAAAGATATACCAGGCATACAGCACTGGCAAGGGGTGGGGGAGTTGCCACCAGAATAAGCAAAGCCAGGTAAGATGTGCTGTTTTTAAAGACTAGAGACTCACCTCCTCCACCTAGAGACATGAGGCAGTGCAGCCTGGTGAAGCATCTTCTGCTCCCTCAGGCAGCACCAGCAGGGACCAGTGAGGTCCCCGTCAGCACCATGTTAACCAAGCTGAACAAAATTGCACCACAGAGGCTCTGAAAAGTAAATTGTCATTGAAACCACAGCCTACAAAGTAGGCTAAGATTTGTGTGCTAAAACTAAACATTGTCCACTCAAATAAAAGATTTAAATTGTCTCCTAACATAGAAGCCAAATGTCCAGAATACAATGAAAAATCACCCATCATACCAAGAACGAGAGAATCACAACTAGAGTGAGAAAAGACAATCAACTGACATCACTACCAAGATGAATCAGATGTTAGGATTATCTGACAAGGATTTATTATTTTTTTACTGAATGATAATTGCTTTACAGAATTTTGTTGTTTTCTGTCAAACCTCAACATGAATAAGCCATAGGTATACATATGTCCCCTCCGTTTTGAAACCTCCCATCTCCCTCCCCATCCCACCCTTCTAGGTTGATACAGAGCCCCTGTTTGAGTTTCCTGAGCCATACAGCAAATTCCCTTTGGCTATCTATTTTACATATGTATGGCACCCCACTCCAGTACTCTTGCTTGGAAAATCCCATGGACGGAGGAGCCTGTTAGGCTGCAGTCCATGGGGTCGCTAAGAGTTGGACACGACTGAGCGACTTCACTTTCACTTTCACTTTTCACTTTCGTGCATTGGAGAAGGAAATGGCAACCCACTCCAGTGTTCTTGCCTGGAGAATCCCAGGGACGGGGGAGCCTGGTGAGCTGCCGTCTATGGGGTCTCACAGAGTCGGACACAACTGAAGTGACTTAGCATAGCATAGCATAGCATAACAATGTAAGTTTCCGCAGAAGGCAATGGCACCCCACTCCTGTATTCTTGCCTGGAAAATCCCATGGACGGAGGAGCCTGGTAGGCTGCAATCCATGGGGTCACTAAGAGTCGGGCACGACTGAGCAACTTCACTTTCACTTTTCACTTTCATGCATTGGAGAAGGAAATGGCACCCCACTCCAGTACTCTTGCCTAGAGAATCCCAGGGACGGGGGAGCCTGGTGGCCTGCCATCTATGGAGTCGCACAGAGTCAGACACGACTGAAGTGACTTAGTAGCAGACTTAGCAGCATGGGGAGAGGGGAGGAGAGGGTGAGATTATGGAAAGAGTAACATGGAAACTTACATTGCTGCTGCTACTAAGTCACTTCAGTTATGTCCGACTCTGTGTGACCCCATAGAGGCAACCCACCAGGCTCCCCCGTCCCTGGGATTCTCCAGGCAAGAACACTGGAGTGGGTTGCCATTTCCTTCTCCAATGCATGAAAGTGAAAAGTGAAAGTGAAGTCACTCAGTCGTGTCTTACTCTTCAAGACCCCATGGACTTCAGCCTACCAGGCTCCTCCATCCATGGGATTTTCCAGGCAAGAGTACTGGAGTAGGGTGCCATTGCCTTCTCCACCTCTCCCCATGTCCGTAAGTCTATTCTCTATGTCTGTTTCTCCATTGCTGCCCTGTAAATAAATTCTTCAGTACCGTTTTTCTAGATTCTGTATATGTGTGTTAGAATACAATATTTATCTTTCTCTTTCTGACTCACTTCACTGTATAATAGGTCTAGCTTCATCCAGCTCATTAGAACTGACTCAAATGCATTCCTTTTTATTTCTAAGTAATATTCCATTGTAAAGAGTGCTGCAGTGAACAATGGGATACATGTGTCTTTTTCAATTTTGGTTTCCTCGGGGTATATGCCTAGGAGTGGGATTGCTGGGTCGTATGGTGGTTTTATTCCTAGTTTTTTAAGAAATCTCCATACCATCTTCCATAGTGGCTGTGTCAATTTACATTCCCACCAACAGTGCAAGAGGGGTCCCTTTCCTCCACAGCCTCTCCAGCATTTATTGTTTGTACACGTTTTGATGATGGCCATTCTGACCAGTGTGAGGTGATATCTCATTATAGTTTTGATTTGCATTTCTCTAATAATGAGTGATGTAAAGCACCTTTTCATGTGTTTGTTAGACATCTGTATGTCTTCTTTGGAGAGATGTCTGTTTAGGTCTTTTTCCCACTTTTTGATTGGGTTGTTTGTTTTTCTGGTATTGAGTTGTAGGAGCTGCTTGTATATTTTGGAAATTAATCCTTGGTCAGTTGTTTCATTAGCTATTATGTTCTCCCATTCTAAGGGTTGTCTTTTCACCTTGCTTATAGTTTCCTTTGCTGTGCAAAAGCTTTTAAGTTTCATCAGGTCCCACTTGTTTACTTTTGTTTTTATTTCCATTACTCTAGGAGATGGGTCTGGAGAAGGCAGTGGCACCCCACTCCAGTACTCTTGCCTGGAAAATCCCATGGATGGAGGAGCCTGGTAGGCTGCAGTCCATGGGGTTGCTAAGAGTCAGACACAACTGAGCGACTTCACTTTCGCTTTTCACTTTCATGCACTGGAGAAGGTAATGGCAACCCACTCCAGTGTTCTTGCCTGGAGAATCCCAGGGATGGGGGAGCCTGGTGGCCTGCTGTCTATGTGGTCACACAGAGTCGGACACGACTGAAGCGACTTAGCAGCAGCAGCAGCAGGAGGAGGTGGGTCATAGAGGATCTTGCTTTGATTTATGTCATCGAGTGTTCTGCCTGTTTTCCTCTAAGAGTTTTATAGGTTCTGGTCTTACTTTTAGGTCTTTAATCCATCTTGAGTTTATCTTTGTGTGTGCTGTTAGGAAGTATTCTAATTTCATTCTTTTACATGTAGCTGTCCAGTTTTCCCAGGACCATTTATTGAAGAGGCTGTCTTTGCCCCTTTGTATATTCTTGCCTCCTCTGTCAAAAATAAGGTACCCATAGGTGCATGTGTTTATTTCTGGGCTTTCTATCTTGTTCCATTGGTCTATATTTCTGTTTTTGTGCCAGTACCATACTGAGAATTATCTGACAAGGATTTTAATGCAGCACCACAAAAAAGCTTCAATAAGCAATTGCCATGTCTCTTCCAAAAAATGAAGGCAAAAAAAATAGGAAGTCAGAGCAAAGAAACAACAAGTTATAAAAAAGAAACAGCAATTATAAAACTGAAGAATACAATAGCAGAAATTAAAAACTTGCTGGTTAAGTTCAATAGTGTAGTGGAGATGACAAAGGATAGAATCAGTGAACTTGAGGATACACCAATAGAATTTACTCAATCTGAGCAACACAGAAAAACATAGACTGGAAAAAAAATAGAGCCTCTGAAACCTGTGGGAAATTACAAAAGATCCATGTCAGAGTCCCAGAAGCATACTAAAATCAAAGTGCAGAAAAGGGAGAAAGCTATAGACAAATATCTCATGAACTTAGAAAAATGTTCAACAAAACATTAGCAAAATGAAACCAACAATGTATAAAAGAATTATACACCACGACCAAGTGCGATTTATTAAGGTATGCAAAACTGGTTCAATATTTTTAAAATCAACATATAAAAACTTGAAAAAAAATCAGTCAACATAGGCTACCATATATATCTGACTCTTTACGACCCCATGAACTGTAGCCCACCAGGCTCCTCTGTCATGGTACTCTCCAGGCAAGAATACTGGAGTGGGTTGCCCTTCCCTTCTCCAGGGCATCTTCCTGAACCAGGGATTGAACCCAGGTCTCCTGCATTGCAGGAGGATTCTTTACCTCCTGAGCCACCAGGGAAGCCCCATCCACATGCCCATATCAATTAGCAAAGAAAAACACATTTGATAAAATTCAACACTTATTCATGATAAAAACCCTCAGTATACTAGGGGTAGAGGGGGACTTCCTTAACTTCATAAAGAACATCTAAACATAACAGCTAACATTATGTTTAATGGTGAAAGACTGAATGCTTTCCCTCTTAAGATTGGAACGAGGGAAGCATGTCTGTTCTTATCGTTTCTAGTCAACATTGTGCTGGAAGTTCTGGACAGTATAACAAGATAAGAAAAAGAAATTTAAAAAATACAGATTAGAAATAATCAAGCAAAACTGTCTTGCAGAAAATTTGATCATCTGCACAACAAATCACAAGAAATCTTTAAAAAAAAAAACCTTCTAGAACTAAAAATTGAACTCAGCAAGTCCATATGATATAAAATCAACACAAAAATCAGTTGCATTTCTATATAGTAATTGGAAATCTAAAATAACACCATTTACAATTGCTCCAAAGACAATGAAATATCAATATTTAGGTATAAACTTAACAAAGCAGGTACAGGATTTGTATGCTGAAAATTACAAAACATTAATGAAAGAACTTGAGATTGACTGTGTTCATGGACTGGAAGATTAAACATACTAAAGATGTCGGTTCTCCCCAGATTGATTTATAGGTTAATGAAGTCTCTATCAGAACCCCTGCAAGGATTTTTGTAGACAGAGATAGGCTTATTATAAAATTTATGTGGAAGAAATTCCCTGATTGCCTAGTGGTTAGGGTTCCGTGCTTTTACTGCTGTGACCCGGGTTCAGTACCTGACCAGGGTACTGAGATCCCACAAGCCACTCTGTGCAACACCCCCCGCCAAATTATATGAAATAGCAAAGGACCTAGAGTAGCTAAAAAAGATTTTTATAAAGAGCAAACTTTTATAAAGCATAAACCAATGTAAAGGCTTACAATATAGCTACACTAATTAAGCCAGTATGATAACACAGATAAATGGAACAGAATAGAGAACCCAGAAACACATCCACACTAATTTGTTCAATTGATTTTTGAAAGTTATCAAATCAGTTCAGTGGAGGAAGGATAGCCTTTTAAACAAATAGTGCAGGAGCAATTGACATCCATGGGCAAAATAAGTGAATTTTGACCTAAACATCACACTGTATATAAAGACTAATTCAACAAGGATCACAGACTTAAAGTGTAAAACTATGAAACTTGTAGAACAAAAGCCACAGGAGAAAATCTTCATGGTCTAGGGCTCAACAAAGTGTTCTTAGACTCGATAACCACAAACATGATCCATAAAAGGAAAAACTATTAATCATATTTCATCAAAATAATGAAGTTTGTTCTATGAAAGATCCTATTAATATGAGCTACAAACTAGAGAAATTATTTGCAAAGTACATATCTGAAAATTATTTTATTTCTTTATTTTTTGGAGGCTAATTACAGTATTGTATTGGTTTTGCCATACATTGACATGAATCTGCCACGGGTGCACATGTGTTCTCCATCCTGAACCCCCCTCCCACCTCCCTCCCCATCCCATCCCTCTGGGTCATCCCAGTGCACCCTGTATCATGCATCAAACCTGGACTGGCGATCCATTTCACATATGATAATATACATGTTTCAATGCCATTCTCCCAAACCATCCCACCCTCGCCCTCTCCCACAGAGTCCAAAAGACTGTTCTATACATCTGTGACAAGGATTTTTATCCAGAATATATAAAGAACTCTGAAAACTCAAACAATCCTGTTAGAAAATGGACAGAAGATATAAACAAACTTTTCACTAAAGAGGATATACAGATGACACATAACGCATGAAAAGATATTCAACATCATTAGTCATCAGGAAAGTGCAAATCACAGCCACAGTCTGATATTACTACACACCTATCACTTCAGTTCAGTTACTCAGTCGTGTCCGACTCTTTGCGATCCCATGGACTGCAGCATGCCAGGCTTCCCTGTCCATCACCAATTCCCAAAGCTTGCTCAAACTCATGTCCATTGAGTCAGTGATGCCATCCAACCATCTCATCCTCTGTTGTCCCCTTCTCCTCCTGCCCCCAATCCCTCCCAGCATCAGGGTCTTTTCCAATGAGTCAGTTCTTCGCATGAGGTGGCCAAAGTACTGGAGTTTCAGCTTCAGCATTAGTCCTTTCGATGAATATTCAGGACCAATTTCCTTTAGGATGGACTGGTTGGATCTCCTTGCAGTCTAAGGGAATCTCAAGAGTCTTCTCCAACACCACAATTCAAAAGCATCAATTCTTCAATGCTCAGCTTTCTTTATAGTCCAACTCTCACATCCATACATGACCACTGGAAAAACCATAGCTTTGACACACCTATCAGAACAGCTAAAATAAAAAATATTGATACCAAATGCTGGAGAGGATGCAGAGAAACTGGATCATTCATATGTGTATTCTTCAACATATTAATGTTTAAATTAACTGTAGGACATATGTGCCATGGAATCTCAGCAATAAAAAGAAATAGGGTATCCGTTCATGTAATAACTTGGATGAATACGTCTTAAAGAGTTATATACTGTATGATTGTTTATATAATACTAATGAAATGACAAACTGTATAGTGATGGAGGACAGTTAGTGGGTGCCACAGGGGTTAGAAAATGGGGTAGATAGAAGGTAAGTATGAATGCACAGGGAGCAGCTGGAAGGATCCTTGTGATCGTACAGTTCTGACCTTATTGGTTGATTCATGAACCTACACATGTGATAGAATTGCAAACAACTCAATCCACAGACATATACAAACAAATGATTACAGGTAAAGCTGGGGATATCTAGGCAGGATCAATGGTTCATGGGCAGTATTGGTGCCATGGTTGTGGTATTGTACTACAGTTTTATTAGCTGTTCCCACTTTGGGAAACTGGGTCAAGTATGCATGGTGTATCACTGCATGATTTCTTACAATTGCATGTGACTCTACAATGATCTCAAAATACAAAGTTCAATTAAAAAAAAAAAACAAAAACAATTGGGGCCTTGAATATTTCTCCAGAAGCTGAACTATGGAATCTGGCTCATTTGCGGGCATGAAACTAGTTGGCCATCTGACTACAGAGTAGATAGTTATGAAGAACAGTAACTCCCCCAACTTGGGGATACAGTCCCTTTGGGAGCCTGTAATAATCCAAAGAGGTATTGTTCACCTTCTGGAAATTCTCAATGACCAAATGTAATTGAAAATCACTTTCATGAAATAACAAACATTTGCTATATAAATCTTCATCTTGGAGAACCACACTAGAAAATCAAAATAGGGTATCTCTAACCTCTCCATACCCTAGCCCTTCCAAAACAGGAATCACCAGCCTGATCATTCTTCATACAGTCAATGTCTGAGATCTGAATGGGCCTGTTAAGTCTGTATAGTGAACAGCTGTCACCCCTAACCCTGGGCAACCAGAAGGCTCAGACCATTGAGAAACGCTGAGGGGGAATGAGAGGCTGTGGACGATTGGCTGCAAACCCCATTCCATTGCTCGGCCAAGGGCTCCAAACGGATACGCCACCTTAAGATTCAACATCTTCCTTAAGAGGAGCTTAGAGGGTTTTTATGATCTTTTCCTAAAAGCTCTTTTCCTGCTTGTTCTTCAGACCTGGAACATCTTGAACTTATCACTTGCTTTGATCAAAGAGAAACCTCATTTCACAGAGGACTAAACAAACAGTGGGGAAAGCACATTTCCCCTTAATAGTAGTTTTTTTTTTTTCTTTAGTGACTCAAATTTAATCTTGGCAACATTGGCTTTTTTTTTTTTTAAAGTCCTCACAAATTTTTTGTCTGCAAAAGAGATCATTTGGAAGTTTGCTTTGGTTTTATGATTTAATATCTAAATTACTAAATTGGCCAGGTTAAAAACCTTGACCTTCCGTAAGGTTTTAGGTTCTGAGGCAAGAATACTGGAGTGGGTAACCATTCACTTCTCCATGGGATCTTCCCGACCCAAGGATCGAACCTGGGTCTCCTGCATTGCAGGCAGATTCTTTACTATCTGAGCCACCAGGGAAACGCCTATATCAGGATTCCCCCCAAACTCCCTCATGCTGCCCCTTTGTAGTTACACCCCCCCCAAACCCTGGCAACCACTGATGTGTTTCCCATCACTGTAGTTTTCTCTCTTTGAGAAAGTCATAGAACTGGAATCATACAGTAGAGAACTTTAAAACTGGCTTCTCTCAGCATCATGTCTTCAGGATTCATCACATTGGTGTATCTATCAGTAGTTCATTTAAGATCCTTTTTTACTTAAGAATTACTCCCCAATTTCATTAGTTTTCTAAGCAGGCTTTGTAGTAGTGTAGCAACAGAATAATCTATATGCAATGAAATCACCTTTGGTAAAATGACTGACAGTTACTAAGGTTTTTCTTATCCAGTTCTTCATCCGTTTCTGCTGATAAAAAAAGCAGAAGAGGCAAGAAGTAGATAATAATTTCTAAACAAGCATCATAGAGTTCTAAAACCAGCAAGCAGCACCCTTGACTGCCTGAACTGTTCTCAAACCACTTCTCTCACCACTTGAGAAACCTACCAGGACAGCAGTGGCCCTCTAGACACATGCCTCCTGCGCAGAAGCCTTCCTGTTGATTCTCGAGCCAGCTTCACACAGAAGAATGAGTACAATTGTCTAGAAAGTCACATCCCCACCACCACCCATCCACGGATCCCACCCATACCCCCTGATGACACCCACATCCCCTGCAGTGAAATCATGGAGTTTCAACCACTGGACTGTCAGGGAAGTCCCTAAGGTGACTTTTTAAGGAATTCTTGAACTGCCCTCCTGAGGAACCCCAAATGTCTTTTACTAAAGATTTGTCATAGCAGAAACTTCTACCATTAGAATCACTCATTTAGGCTAAGGAGTTCCAGAAGACCTCTCTTTAAAAAATGCAAACATGTCACATAGGAGGATATCCCGTTATGAAGTTGGGCCCTGAAGGGCTGAAACAAAACCTTCTGATCTGAGGCAGAGGCCAGATTTGGAGTGGAGCTCAGTGCTAAGACCTGGGACCCCAGCTTAAATTAGAGGTGAGGTCAGATGACTCTACAGGGCCAAGTGGCAGTGGTGTAACAAGCAGGACTTTATGAGGCCTTCCCAGGAGAGCTCTTCCCCCATGTCCTCTGCTTTAGCTCCTATCTGAAGTACCTAGATGATAGGATTTGATGCAGATTTCCTCAGTTGTTTTGCAGATGTGAAAGTTCAGTTCAGTCGCTCAGTCGTGTCCGACTCTTTGCGACTCCGTGAATCGCAGCACACCAGGCCTCCCTGTCCATCACCAACTCCCGGAGTTTACTCAAACTCATGTCCATCGAGTCAGTGATGCCATCCAGCCATCTCATCCTCTGTCGTCCCCTTCTCCTCCTGCCCCCAATCCCTCCCAGCACCAGAGTCTTTTCCAATGAGTCAACTCTTCACATGAGGTGGCCAAAGTAGTGGAGTTTCAGCTTTAGCATCAGTCCTTCCAATGAACACCCAGAACTGATCTCCTTTAGAATGGACTGGTTGGATCTCCTTGCAGTCCAAGGGACTCTCAAAGTCTTCCCCAACACCACAGTTCAAAAGCATCAATTCTTCGGCACTCAGCTTTCTTCACAGTCCAACTCTCATCCATACATGAGCACTGGAAAAACCATAGCCTTGACTAGACGGACCTTTGTTGGCAAAGTAATGTCTCTGCTTTTGAATATGCTATCTAGATTGTTCATAACTTTCCTTCCAAGGAGTAAGTGTCTTTTAATTTCATGGCTGCAATCACCATCTACAGTGATTTTGGAGCCCCCAAAAATAAAGTCTGACACTGTTTCCACTGTTTCCCCATCTATTTCCCATGAAGTGATGGGACCACATGACATGATCTTCGTTTTCTGAATGTTGAGCTTTAGGCCAACTTTTTCACTCTCCTCTTTCACCTTCATCAAGAGGCTTTTTAGTTCCTCTTCACTTTCTGCCATAAGGGTGGTGTCATCTGCATATCTGAAGTTATTTATATTTCTCCCAGCAATCTTGATTCCAGCTTGTGCTTCTTCCAGCCCAGCGTTTCTCATGATGTACTCTGCATATCAGTTAAATAAGCAGGGTGACAATATACAGCCTTGACGTACTCCTTTTCACACAGATGTGAAAACCCCCCACCAAATTGAAAATGTTAAGTACTTGATGATCAGGAACACATAGCCCCAGGCCTCCCGGAGCCTAAGGACTTAACCCCTGTGACACTATCCTCTTCCCTAGCCATCAGAGAATCCTGTGTGAGTTGATCACATACCTGTGGACCCTGTGCCCCACCTGACTTTTTAAAAGTGCTTTGTAGAAACCCTTCAGAGAGCTCAAGGCTTTTTCGAGCAGGAGCCACCCGCCCCCTGGCATGGCCCTGCAGTAAACCTTTCCCTATTCCAAACTCCACCTTTTCAGTTTGTTTAACCTCACTGTCAGGTGCACGAACTTGCATTAACAGCAGGAGACACTGGGACCCAGGGAAGTGGGCTGAAAAGGGGTGGGGAGAATGTGTCAAAAGAGGCAGTGGGACATGCTAAGAACAAACATTGCCTGTGTCCTCAGTACAGCCAGGTCATGCCCTGGTGGCCCCACTCTGGAGTCAGATCGCTAGATGCTGTGTTTGCTTCTGTCTTATCTATCTACTAAGTCAATATGAGGTCGAAGCTCTGAAACCCAATTCAATAAGAGTGTTTATGAATCCAGTGTACTTAGCCAGTGTGAAGGAGGAAGCCACCTTCCGACTGCAGGAGGGCTTTCCTTTTTTATTCAGTTTCCCTTTCTTTTGTGTTTATAGTCTTTTCTCCTTCTCCCCAAAGGCACGTCACTCTGAAAGTCCTGCTTGTATTAATAAAAGCAACTCGATGGCCAAGTATCAGAGACTCTAGGTGGAGGGTAAACCAACTCATTTCCTGTGAGGGAGGGAACTCAGCCTCGAGTGGTCAGACTTACCCCGAACTGAGGGCAGTAGGACGACCCTTGCACACCCATTTAGCAAGCCAGGGCCCCCTTAGCCTGGGGTTAGCTGGGGCCTTGGTCTTCTTCACCACTGTTATTTTACAACCTCTTGCTCCACGCAGACACGTACAACTAATGAAGTAACTGTTGGCACGTCTGCCAGTAACACAGCTCATTTCTGTTGATTAGTCATAGACCAACAATCAGTAAATTGGTAGATTGCACTTGAGCTGACACATTTTCAATCTAACGGTTCATAAAACAGAGGGCCACTTATTTTATGTATATATAAGTGGCTCTTAGTGCATCAAAAGGATGTTTAAAACAACAAAGGAATAGTCAAAAGTGCAGTTTATCATCTTGGTAACATTCAACGGCAGCCCTTGGTTAAATAAGCAAAGCAGCACACAGGCAGAGGGTGGAAGCGCTGGGGCAAGCGCAGGCTCCTTCCTAAGGGCTTCTGGCCATGGCACCTAGGGCTCTAGGCAGGTGTGCTGAGGGGCTGCCCAGGGAGCAGGAGAACTGAGTTGCAAGATGGTTCAAACCTTTGCAAAGAAAGAATCGCAGAGACAGTGCTTTCTGAGAAAGAGCAGAAATAAAGTAGACCTAGGAAGCTAGTTGGGCGTCCCTGGTGACTCAGTGGTAAAGAATCCGCCTGCCAATGCAGGAGGTGCGGGTTCAACCCCTGGGTCAGGATGATCTTCTGGAGACTAAAATTGCAATCCACTCCAGCATTCTTGCCTGGGAAATCGCATGGACAGAGAAGCCTGGCGGGCTACAGTACACGGGGTCTCAAAGAGTCAGACATGACTTAGCTACTCAACAGCAGGAAGCTAGTTAAGTGTTTGAGACCCAAATGCCAATGGAAAAAGCTCTGCATCTTTAGAGCTGATGCAATTGGAGCCTTTCATGTTGAGGCATGAACATTTACAGCTGGGCCACAATCTCCCCTACATTTCTGTTCATCTGATTTTCAATTTCAGTTGTTCATTCTCTATACCCAGCCCCACTGTGGGACTGCGCACTAATTATCTCATGGTGGTGATACCATCTGCTGAAAAGGCTGGCAGCTGAGCCATTACCATCTCCCTGCCTCTACCTGCCCTGGTACATGAACCAGAAGGCAGTGTACTGTCCCCTGTGCCCTACTCAGGGGACTGACTCAGCCTCACAGATTGAAGCAGAAACTGAGAACTTGACCCATTCTCCAGACTGGAGCCTTTGCCTATGATGTTTAATACTGAAGTTGGGGGACTCAGCCTGTGTGGTGAAATATTTGGCTAAACTACCTTCCTGTGTGGGTCCATGCACCTGTGATTGATTCATGGGCCTAGGTCTGATCTACATGAACAAGGGAATTTCTTGACCACCACTTTTACCTCTCTCCCTGGCCACCTGGACACAATTAAAAGCCATCTGGTCACAAGAGGGTTGAGGGTGTAGACAAGACTGAATAATCCTATCCTTGACCCTGGGAAAAGAACTGAAAGGATCTGATGTATACACAAATCAGTTGTACCATCTTTTTGTAGAAATGGCAGCATGATCTTTCTTTGTAATCCCACTCAAAGTATTTTTAAACTTCAGACTAGGAGTGAGGAATCCAGGCGTTGACACTGGTAAATTGTTGCAAGCAGGCAGCATGGAAGAAGGTGGACAGGGCATACAGTCCCTAGTCTAATCTCCCCCTGCCCATGAAGTTCTGAAAGTTTGGTGAGAATAGTTGGTGAGTTAGAATAATAATTAAGCATATATTCTTTTATATATGTTAAAATACTCTTAATGCTTATGACAACTGTGAGGGATGTTACAGAGAGAGGAACATGTTCACTGTCTCCTCAAAAGTTAGCAGGGACAGGGAATAAGTCTTGATTTTTTAAGTTATTCTTTATTTTTACTTATTTTTAATTTTATTTTTATTGGAGTAGAAAATCTTGATTTGACCAGAGAAAAAAGGTGGTTTGTTTTCCCCTTTTGAGCCATTGATTTGATCTCCAGGGAACACAGCCTTACTGTTGCAAGGCTGGGCACGGACATTAGTAGCAAGAAGCCAATCACATTTTTTTCCTTTTGACTCTCCTTTTCTTTTACTGATCATATTTTGTGATTGTTCAGGTTCCTTGGATTTTTTCCCCTGTTATCATTAGCTTGTAAAAGAATGTAGTCAGCTTCCCCCATTTGTATGAATGTAGGAGAATATTAATACAGCTACAAGAAGAGCAGAGATAAGCCAGAAGTCAAAGAATCAGAGTGTTCCAGCCAGAGGAGCCAGAGAAACAACTGAGACCAGCCCTTCACTTGTTTATGTGTTTTTTGTTGTTGTTGTTGTTGTTGTTTTTTATTTTGTTTTGTTTTGTTTTTTTGCCGCTCTTCCCTCATAGCTCAGTTGGTAAAGAAACTGCCTGCAATGCAGGAGACCTGCGTTCAATCCCTGGGTTGGGAAGATCCCTTGGAGAAGGGAAAGGCTACCTACTCCAGTATTCTGGCCTGGAGAATTCCACGAACTGTATAGTCCATGGGGTTGCAAATAATGGGACACGACTGAGCGACTCACTTTCACTTTCACTGTTCAGTATGTGGGATCTCAGTTCCCCTTCCAGGGATTGACCCCCTGCAGTGGTAGCTCAGAGTCTTAACCACTGGACCGCCAGGGAAGTCCCAGCCCTTCACTTTCACCATGGGGAAACAGAGACCCCGAGAGGGAAGGTGGGTCATAATTCCCCTTTCTGTCCTCTTTCTGGAATGTGATATATGATTTTAGTGCTCCATACTTTCCTTTCTGATGATAATTTGTAAAAGTTATTATTAGGCACTCCTGGGGCACAAAGCCAATTAGGTTAAGGAGTGGTACAGAGCTGTATGATGGTAGGGAACCTAGACCCAAAGTAAACATTCCCCCTGGACCATCAGATCTGGAGTTGGCGCTCGTTTGTGTTGTGTTGGCATTCCCCTAGGTACTAGGTACTGTCCTTGGCCTGATTGTCTTCTGTTGGGTTGGCCAAAAGTTTCATTTGGGTTTTCTGTAAAATGTTACTGCAGTTCTTAGGCTGTTCTACCTGTCTCAGCGGATAACTCATCCCTTCTCTAGTTCAACACCCACCTTGTCACCTGTCCATCTCTTTACAAATCTCTGCTCTTCCCTTATACCCTGCTGTACTTGTAACCGCAACAAAACCTCTGTTTTGTTTGAATAAAAACAAGCAAAAATCTTTTCAACCTATGTCTCCCTGCCCTCCAAGCCTTGCCAGCCAAGCCTCTTGAAAGAATGGTTTGTATTTGATGTTCTAAGTCCTTCCCTTTCATTCACCCCAGTGCCAAACTCAACGGGCACCTTTTAAGTCTTTATTTTACAGGATCTTGCTCTGCAGCATTTCTCACTGTATTTGTCTGCCTGAAACTCTTTTTCCTGACTTTTCTTCTCTGGATTCTTCTACTCCTCTGTCCCTCAAGGATCTTAATCGATAGTAGTTATATCTTGGGTTCATACCCAGCTTACATCTCCTTTACTGCAGTACTTCCCAAACCCATAATCTCTCAGGAAGGGATGGTAAAGCCCCCGACACAGTCAATAGGTCTAGTGATGGCTCTCTAATGGGAGGTGGATACCATACCTGTGGGAGTCCGTTCTTTCTCCCCCAGAATGCAGTGAGATAAAGGAAGCAGACGGCAGGGAACTCGGGTGAGGGGTCACACCGACTCAGAGGCTGACCCTATGGTTGTGATTGTGTGAGTGGATGAGTGACTAGAAGGCACTTCCGGGCAGAGGAGGCAGCGTGAGAAATAAAGGCACTCTGCCTGAGAAACAGGGAAGAGATCCCGAAACAGGGAGGGGTACAGAGGAGCAGACAGAGTAGCAGAGGGGGAAGCATGGTGAGAGGAACAGGAGGGAGATGGGACTGAGGAGAGGAAGCATGGGAGAGGGCACCCAGGGGAGTTTTGACTCTCTGTGAGGGGCTGTGGTGCTGGCTGCACTACATTTCCACGTGACTTCCTGGATCCTTGTAATGACTCTCTCTTTTCACTACCTTATTTTAGTGGGGTTTTGTTTCTTGCCACTTTTATCCTAAGGTACCTCTTCTTTTGTGGTGTTGGAGAAGACTCTTGAGAGTCCCTTGGACTGCAAGAAGATCAAATCAGTCAATCCTAAAGGAAATCAACCCTGAAAATTCATTGGAAGGACTGATGCTGAAGCTGAAGCTCAAGCTTCAATACTTTGGCCACCTGATGTGAAGAGCCAACTCACTGGAAAAGACCCTGATGCTGGGAAAGATTGAAGGCAGGAGGAGAAGGGGACGACAGAAGACGAAATGGTTGGATGGCAACACCGACTCAATAGGCATGAACTTGGACAAACTCCGGGAGATAGTGGAGGATAGAGGAGCCTGGCGTGCTGGGATCCATGAGGTCTCAAAGAATCAGACATGACTTAGCGATTGAACAACAACAATCTCTTCTTCCACCACTTCCTCAACCTCACCCTGAGTGATCTCCTCCACTCTTTTTTCAGTTTAAAATGTTTTTATTTGATGCATATAGTTTTTTTCTTTTTAAAAAAGCATACCAAAGGCTTATACAAAAAAAAAAAAGGCTTATACAAAGTGATAAGCAGAAGACCCTATGCCCACCCCTTTCATGCTTCCCAAAAGCAATCTCTCTTTGAAGTATTCCTTATGGTGTTTACCTCAGTCATTGAAAAGAATATGATTATCCCACTGTTTCTTTGTTTTTTTCCCAGTAAAATATACATTGCACAGATTTACCATTTCGACTATTTTATGTGTACAGTGGCATTAAGCACAGTTGTGTTGTGGTACAGTCATCACCACAAGCCATCTACAGAAGTTTTTCATTCTCTCAAACTGAACTTCTGTATCCAGTAAACAATAACTTCTCATTCCCTTCCTGCCCAGCCCCTGGTAATGACTCTTCTAGGTCATGTCACTATAAATTTTATTCTAGGTACATCATATAAATGGAATCATACAATATTTGTCCTCTATTGTCACACTTATTTCACTTAGCAAATGTCTTCCAGGGTTGTCTATGTTGTCATATATATCAGAATTTCATTCCTTTTTAAAGGTTGAAACATATTCTATTTTGTACACATACAACATCATATTTTATTTATCTTTTCATTCATTGATGGACATTTGATCTATTTCCATCTTTGGCTATTATGAATGTGCTGCTGTGAACTCAAGTGTATAATATCTGTTTGAGCCTCTGCTATCATTTTTTTGGGATATATATATCTCCAGAAATGGAATTATTGGATCATATGGTAATTCAGTGTTTGCTTTTCTGAGGAGCACTGTGTTGTTTTCCACATTCTACTGTTTTCTTATCAAACACTTTTTAAACATCATTTACTGATTTTGTGTTATGGTAGCTGAAGATCCATCCACTCTTGAAGTATTCTCTAGGCCTTGTGTGCTGATGACTTTCCATCTATATTTCCAACCCTCACTTTCCCTTGAGCTTCAGGCTTATATTATCCAAATGCTTGCTGGACATCTCCATGTGGATGTTAAGCTCAGCGTATGCAGAGCATAATTAAAATGCTTGCCCCTGGTCCTTCCCAGACTTTCTCTTCCTCTGGTTATTATACTGCCCCTTCATCAGTGAATGTCACTAATGTCTACCTAATAACTCAAACAAGAAACCTGTAGAGGGGTGGGAAGGGGTGGGTGGGAGGGAGATTCAAGAAGTAGGGGATATATGTATACTAATAGCTGATTTACTTTGTTGTAAGGCATAAACTAATACAACATTGTAAAGCAATTATCCTTCAATAATAATAATAACAAAGAAACTTGGAGGTTATCACAAATTGTTCCTGGACCTTACCATCCAATGGCTCGCCAAGACTTCCAGATTTTACCTCTGAAATATTTCTAAACTCCGTTCTCTTTTCTTCTTACTCACTGTCACTGCCCTAGTTGAGATCTTCATCATCTATTGATTGAACCACTTGCAGCAGCCTCCTCCTAACTTGTCTCCCTGCCTCCATTCTTGCCCTCATTTAATTCTATTGCAGACTGACCTAGGCCAATTTAGCCTCTAGCACCATCAGGTACTTTTCAGTGAATATCAGTAGTTTCCAATGTCTAGAATTATCTGTGGGTTGTAGTCTTCATCCCTCAGGGCCTCCATACCGGCTGGTATGTTCCACTGAAAACAGGACTTCGACCCAATTCTGCCAAGCATACATTTATTAGCAGTTGGGCATAGTCCTACAACCTGTCCTCATAAGCTCCAGGAAGCCCCACGCAGGAAAGGTTCATTTGAAGCACATTTAGCAATTCTCCAGCAATATCATTTTAGCTAAACTTCTGGTCAAATCAGGCAGCAGACTCATCCATCAAGTGTCAGGAGCCAGGACCGAATGGATTTCTAGACCTAGAATGTCACTCTGGAAGTACCAGTGTTTTAGGCCCCCTTGATGCAAGGGCAGACAAAAGCAACAGTCCATAAATCTGGAACACTATTTATTTAACAAGTGAAAGTTTATTTCTACCATCCTGTATGTAATGAGCAAACCCTCTAGTGTAGATTTAGGTAGAGTGGTTGAAGCTTTCCAGTAGCTGCTTCTGGAGCATGAACTCATAATTAGAGCCCTTCAGATGCAAACTAAGCACTGCTAGAATGTGTTCCTCTTTGAGGTGCTTCAGACAGTAACTGTCCTTAGAATTTATCTATATGTTCATGTATATGTATAGGGGTGTGTGTATCTTGCATTGTCTGTGCTGAGGTTTTTGTTGTTTTGTTTTTTGGCTGCATGGCATGTGGGATCTTATTTCGCCAACCAAGGATCAAACCTACAGCCCCTGCAGTGGAAGCGAAGTCTTAACCTCTGGATCACCAGGGAAGTCCCTGTGCTGAGTCAAGGTAAATTTCAGGCTATATAACAAATCTATCCTCCCCATGGACATCTGTCCATATTGTTCCCCTGCATAAAACCCTTCCCTTTCATGGTTCCCTGTTGTCTATAAAATCAAGTCCAAACTCTTTCAAGTGACATGCAAGGCCTTGCCAGACAACCCCCTACCACTTTCTTTTCTGTACTTTACACTCTAGTCTAGAATTACCAAGTCACTTGTAGTGAAGCCCCACCCATGATGCTCTCCCCACCTGCCTAGCCCACCTTTGCTCTTTCCTTCACCTGGCTTATACTCACTCACCCTCTATGACTCAATTCAGGCAATTAACCCTTTAAAGAAGTCTTCCCTGGAACCTGATGGAGTTAAGCACAGAGCTGGACACAACTGAAGCAACTTAGCATGCACGCATGCATTTAACATTTGAATAGCACTTACATATGCCAGGAACTATTCTAAGCACTTTTCAACCTCAAAACAACTCTGTGAATTAGGTTCTATTATTATCCCTCTTTTTAGATAAGGAAACTGAGGCAGATGAAGGTTTAACTTGTCCAAGTTCACATAATTGATGAGTGGCAAGTCACACTTCAAACCCAGGCTGTCTGGCTGCAGAGTCTGTGTGTATAGAAATCCATAAGCGATGCTCTGTGTTTTCATAGCACCATATACATACCTCTATCTCAGCATTTAGTATAGTAGTTTGAAGTTCCTTCTTTGAGTATGTGCCTGCGGCTTTGCCATCAGGACCTTAAAGCTTAATAGTCTCTGAAGTATGGTGTAGGGTTAGATCATGAAGTTTGGAATTAGCCATACCTGGGGTTGAGTCCCACCTCTGCTCTGTACTAAGCTGTCTAACCTTACTCAACCTTTCCATGCTTCCTTTTCCTTATCTGTAAAGTGAGAATAAGAATACCTCATGGGGCAATGGAAAAACTGAAATGAGATGATATGTCTAAAGCACCTAGCACAGGGTCTGACATAGCTTTAAAAAAAAAAAAGAAAAACTCTTGGTAATGCTTGACTATTACAAATAGTTATTATCTCCACATCTCTAGCAACTGGCACAGTGCCTGAAAAACAAACATTTGAGAAATACTTGTTGAACTGAACTATTATGGAAATCAGTAGACTGACATAGATATCTGAAGTATATCTTGTGTGTACGACTTCAGAATTGCTCCCCTGTAGTTAAAACAGGATGTGCCGTCTCACTTTGCTAGGGAACTTATGAGTTTTACCTCCAAAGGATAGATAGCCCTGGAACTCTCCAGGTATATAATGAACAAGCGTATCATTCTGGTCCTTGCAACCATTAGTTTTATTGTAGCTGAAGCTCAAATAGGATAGCTCATCACCTTGAAGTGAGTCTTGTTATCCTAAGTCATCTCATCATCTTTCAAACTGAAAAGAGAACTCCATTTCATTTCCTTTTCTTAGAAAAGGCTTCAGGACTTCCCTGATGGTCCAGTAGATAAGAATCTGCCTGCCAACGCAGGGGACGTGGATTTGATCTCTGGTCCTGGAAGATCCCACATGCTGCAGGGCAACTAAGTGCAAGCACTTCAACTAGTGAAGCCTGCATGCTCTAGAGCCCATGTTCTGTAACAAGAGAAGCCACCGCAATGAGAAGCCCGCACACCACAACTAGAGAAAGCCCGCGTGCAGCAATGAAAACCCAGTACAGCTAAAAAATTAAAATGAAAAAGACCAAGAGATTCAGAACTCCCCAGGGCTATCCATTCTTATCAAATCTCTGACCTTTTGGGGTTCTGAAATTCCTATGTAAATTTCCTTCCCAGTATCCCAGAGATTTGAATTGTTGATGAAAAAATTCAATAGTCAATCTATGAACAGAATGGAAATTTTTTTAAAATTTATTTTATTTTTAAACTTTACATAATTGTATTAGTTTTGCCAAATATCAAAAAGAATGGAAATTTTTAAGCCAACCTGAAGATTATAACCTGGGAGACAATCTCTCTCAGAGAACTCAGAACTGTTCTGCCAATTAGAGATCAAAGAACAGTTATATCCATTTTTGAGACAAAGGGTTATACATCAGATATTGATGGTTTACATAATTCAGATGTGTACCTATAAAGTACTGGGTTACTGTGACCCCTTACAGTGTTAAAAAGGAATATTATCCCCTAAAGGAGTTATCGAGTAATATGTCATCATGACCCCTTATAAGATGAAGAAGGAATGTTGGTCTCCTAAAAAGTGATTTTGCCAGCATTAAGACAGAATATTATCTCCTAAAGGAGTTATCCAGTAATATGTCATCATGACCTCTTTCAAGATTAAGAAAGAATGTTGGTCTCCTTAGAAGTGATCTTGCCCACACCGGGAGAACATTGTTCTTTACGGTTGAACAGGTATTTCTGTCACTGGGGAGATCTGGTTGGTGCATAATGCACACTAGATGTGAGGGAGGAGGTCAGAAGGCAGAGAAAAATTTTATGTTTATGCTTTTCTTTACTTGCCTTAAAATGTGAATTTTTATTTCATCAGTATTAATCCTGGTCATAACCTAAAATCTTACAGTTTGATTAAAGCTCTGATTGTTACGCTATCATTTTTCTCTTTTTTAGAAGAACCTCACCCATTAACACAAAAAATGTGCAACTAACTGAGGATTCTGGATGCTTAGATGCTAAAGGAATAATGCCTGGAGTGTGGGTTTGGTCAGGGCAGGCTGCCCGAAGAAGGTCTCCAGGCAGATGGTGAAGAGTTGGTAGATTTCTGATGGCAGGGGCTTCCCAAGTTGAGGAAAAGGCGTTGGGCATGAGTCAGAGACCATAGAGCGTGTAATAAACTAGAGGTGAGGCTAGCAGTTTTATGCTTAGAGCAAAACCTGGGATTCCCCTCTCTTTTTCTGTCCAGATGATCAGAAATAAATCCTGGAGGGTCCAGAAACACAGAGATCAGAAATGTTCATCTCTAGAAAAGTGCACTGGGCCAGACATGAGGAGATGCGGTCTCTCATTCTGGTTGTACCACCAGTTTGTCCCATAATGGCGGGCAGGTCATATATACCCATTTTAGACCATTTTCTTGACAGTTAATTAGAGATAGATATGTAATCAGACTATCACACAGAGCTGGTGGGAGGATTCAGTGGAAACTTACAAATATCCATCAGATATAAGTTACTGAGATACTATTATGAAAATGTAGATACCACAGGAAGAGAGACCACTTTCAGCCTTGCAATCTTGCATGTTATTGAATAATAAATGCCAGCTGCTCAGAGACTCCAAGAAATAGGTGTCAGGTGCACTGAAGATAAAGGATTCTTTTTAACAAATGAAGAAACCAAAGTTCAGAGAGGTTAAATCACTCCTCAGTTATTGAGCAGGAACTGTGCTAAAGCCAAATGTGAACTACTTCACTGCTTTGTTTTCAGAGCCTGAAAACCTAGTTGGATTCCTTTGGCAGGCCCTTTAAGAGGGAGAATTGGTGGGAATTTCAGGAATAGTGGAGAACTAATGAGGGCAGTATTTTGGAGGTTGGCAGCTGATCTCAGATACAGGTAGCTTAATCTTTTTGTGTGCCTTAATCCACTCTGACCCCTAGAACTAGAGGTTCATAGACCTCTAGTACGTATGACGGAGAAGGCAGTGGCAACCCACTCCAGTACTCTTGCCTGGAAAACCCCATGGATGGAGGAGCCTGGTGTGCTGCAGTCCATGGGGTTGCTAAGAGTCGGGCAGGACTGAATGACTTCGAGTTCACTTTTCCCTGTCATTCATTGGAGAAGGAAATGGCAACCCACTCCAGTGTTCTTGCCTGGAGAATCCCAGGGACAGGGGATCCTGGTGGGCAGCCGTCTATGGGGTCGCACAGTCGGACACGACTGAAGTGACTTAGCAGCAGCAGCAGTATGTATGAACTATGTATCACTCCTTTTGAGCCTCACTTGGAAGAAGGAACCGGCAGTTGATAACACTGAAAAGAGTGGCAATATCCTTTTAAATCAGTAAGTATTTCTGAAGTGAGGACTGGGCAGAGAGAAAGCAAGTGAAAGGAAAGCGAGCTGGCGTGGAGAAGATCTGCACTCCAGTGGATCAATGTGCAGAGTGGGAATTCAGGTCTATACAAGAGAGCGTGTCCATGGCACTAGTGGTGAGAGGGAGAAAGACAGAGACATCTTCATTATCTTCCAAAACAGAGTTGTACAGTTCTGGAAGACCTTCGGGCCACTCCATGAAGACACTGGTATAGATCCTCTTTCCATTCTCTCTGGCCTCTTTAGCCAACACTCAACATGAATATCATGAGAGGTTGCTGACTGTCTTTCTAGAAACATATTTAACCAGTTTCTTCATGCTATTTCAAAATCTGAAAGTAGAAATTCTAAACTTTATAACCATCTAAAAAGGAATTTAGGGCAATCTTATGACATTGTTGTGGAGGTTCCAGGCTTCCTCTTGTAATGCATGGAAGGTTTTAAAGCAACTGTTCTCTTTGACTAGCTCAAAAAATCCTCTTTCCTCCATCTCCTGTTTTTTAAGATTTTTTTTATGTAGACCATTTTTATAGTCTTCCTGAGCACCACAATGAAAAGCAGCCCCTGCTCACCACAACTAGAGAAAGCCTGAGCACAGCAATGAAAACCCAGTGCAACCAAAAATAAAAATAAATAAATTATCTTTTAAAAAAAGATTGGGAAAGTCCAGAGGAACTGGCAGTGAAAATATAAGCCAGTCATGGGTATATCATGACAATGGCAATAGCAAGTACAAAGACCCTAAGGTGGGCTTCACTGATGCATGTTTTCCAGATGTGGCCTCAGTGAGGACTCCACCACACTGAGAAACTGGTAGCATTAGCCCAAGGTTTCTTGGTGGCTCAGTCAGTAAAGAATCTGCCTGCAATATGGAAGACCTGGGTTCAGTCCCTGGGTTGGAAAGATCCCCTGGAGGAAGGCATGGCAACCCACTCCAGTATTCTTGCCTGGAGAATCCCCATGGACAGAGGAGCCTAGCAGGCTACAGTCCATAGGGTTGCAAAGAGTTGGACACAACTGAGCACAGCACACAATATTGCTTCTGTTTTATGTTCTTTGGGTTTTTTGGATGGAAGGCATGTGGGATCTTCACTCCCCATCTAGGGATTGAACCTGCACCTGCTGCACCACTGGGGAAGTCCCTCTCCATCTCCTTGAATCTAGTCTGCACATCTGAGAGAATTCTGATTATACTTTACATGACATTGGCATCTGCTCCTATCACTTCATGGCAAATAGAAGGGGAAAAGGTGGAAGCAGTGACAGATTTTGTTTTGTTGGGCTCCAATCACTGCAGACAGTGACTGCAGCCATGAAATTAAAGGATGCTTGCTCCCTTGGAAGGAAAGCTATGAGATAGCTAGACAAGGTATTAGAAAGCAGAGACATCACTTTGCTGACAAAAGTCCGTGTAGTCAAAGCTATGGTTTTTCCAGTAGTGTACAGATGTGAGAGTTGGGCCGTAAAGAAGGTTGAGTGCCAAAGAATTGATACTTTCGAATTGTGTTGCTGAAGACTCTTGAGAGTCCTTTGGACAACAAGATCAAACCAGTCAATCCTAAAGGAAATCAACCCTGAATATTCACTGGAAGGACTGATGCTGAAGCTGAAGCTCCAATACTTTGGCCACCTGATGTAAAGAACTGACTCATTGGAAAAGACCCTGATGCTGGGAAAGACTGAGGGTGGGAGGAGAATGGGACGACAGAGAATGAGATGGTTGGATGGCATCACCAACTCTATAGACATAAGTCTGAGTAAACTCCAGGAGTTGGTGATAGACATGGAGGCCTGGCGTGCTGCAGTCCATGGGGTCTCAAAAAGTAGGACACAACTTAGGGACTGAGCCACAACAACACTGGTGCACCATAACACTGGTGCCCAAGGGCCATTCCCATAGCAAAATCCCACCTTTTACACCTGTGTTAAATGAAGGGGTTGGTGGAAGTTCAAATCCATGTTAACATATGACTTTAATCGGAGACTGAAGATGACCCCTTGTTAATAATTTGGCATATGAATCATTTAAAAAACAAAACACTTTTGTTGTGGTGAAGATAGGTGCTAGAATTCACCCTCATCACCTCATCCTGAACGTACATTTTACATAAAATTACTCAGATTTTCTAACAAGTTTAATAGTATGCTGTTATAACATAATTGCAATATTATACCAGAAGTATTATCAATGCTAAGTACTCTCCAATTTAGAATACATGAATAAATTCTCTAAAACTCTTGGGAAGAGTATCCATTTTCCCAGCTAAATAATCTTTAAGTTCAAAAGGTAAAAGAAATATTTCTTCTTATATGGAAAATGGATATATATGGGAGTAGAGTTTTGATAAGCATTTGTGAATTCCCTGCTGGTAGATTTAAAAACCTCCTTGGCAAGCTCAGCTCAGTGCTCTTTGATGACTTAGAGGGGTGGGATGGGGGTGGGTAGGAGGGAGGCTGAAGAGGGAGGGGATATATGTATACTTATAGCTGATTCACGGTGTTGTATAGCAGAAACTAACACAACATTGTAAAGCAATTATCCCCTAATTAAAATTTTTTTAAAATGCCTCCTTGGTGACCTCATGGCAACTAGGGATACTATGCCCATTTCTACCTAGGGGCCAAAGTAGAGTGTCTGAAGAATTATGTATCCATTAAGGTAACATTAATTTTGTTGTTTCAACATACAGCATCCAAGGTCACCCTGGATGCTGATAACCAGCCAATAGGTGGGAAAAACAGAAAGAGTAGAGAAGGGAGGTGAGCTTTTTAGAGTGGCCTGAATGTCACCCACACCCCTTCTACCAGCATTCCATTGGCAAGGACTTGTCAGGAAGGCCCCACCTAAATGCAAAGGAAACTGAGAAATGGTAGTTCTTGTCTGTGGAGCCACTTCCCAGTCACATCTCAGGAATGATGGAAGGACAATATAGATATTTGGAGGCTACCTAAGTGACTTTGTCGAAGTTGTACTGTGGTAGTAACTAAGTTCTTACCTCAACTCCAAACTCTGCTTTGTAATGCCGGCAGTAAGGCACTACGAGCCACATTTCTGCTTTGTTGGCCAACTGTATGTTGTTGTTGTTGTTCAGTTGCTCAGTTGTGTCTGACTCTTTGAGACCTCATGGACGCCAGGCTTCCTTGTCAATCACTATCTCCCAGAGTTTGTTTAAATTCATGCCCATTGAGTCCATGATGCCATCCAACCATCTCATCCTCTGTCGCCCCCTTCTCCTCCTGCCCTCAATGTTTCCCAGCATCAGGGTCTTTTCAAATGAGTCAGCTCTTCACATCAGGTGGCCAAAGTATTGGAGCTTCAGCTTGAGCATCAGTCCTTCCAATGACTATTCAGGACTGATTCCCTCTAGGATGGACTGGATTGAATCTCCTTGCAGTCCAAGGGACTCTCAAGAGTCTTCTCCAACACCACAGTTCAAAAGCATTGATTCTTCAGCGCTCAGTCTTCTTTATGGTCCAACTCTCACATCCCTTCTTGACTACTGGAAAAACTGTAGCTTTGTTAGGTTCTGCCAATAGGGGGCAGTAGAAGGAGACCGCAGAGCTGGAGAAGGTAAAGACTTCCTGCCTATTTGCTTGCGGTGGATTTTCCTGTCTGTGGTTCCTGTACCACTGCAGCCTTGTGTGTTCACCCTGCAAACAGCAGTGCCTTCCTGTAGCGTCAGCTGAATCTGGTTGCAGTTTTTCCAACACTTGGAAGAATCTGCCTCATCATGTCTGCTCAGAGACACTACCAACAATCTGTCCCCCCTCTTCAGAAGTCTTGGTTCCAGCAACACAGGCACCTTCCTCCAAATTCAGACATCTTGGCATCAGTTGGCAAGTACCCCCTTTTCAGAAGCCTGAGGTTTAGCTCCAGGGAGCCCCTCTCCCAAGTTCTAGTAATTACAAACTCTTCTCTTCCCACACCCCTGAAGCTCCAGGGTGATAGCTGCTCCCTGCAGTTTTTACCTTTGTGGCACCTTAGAGGAACACTATCCAATAGAAAAATAATGTGAATGCTAGTTTTTAATTTTCTAGTGGCCACGTTAAAAAAGTTTTTTAAAATGGTGAAATTAATTTTAATGATGTATCGTGTATATCAATCTGATCTGCTTTCATTTCAGTATATGATCACTGTAAAATTATTAATGAGATATTTTTATATGAAGTTTTTGAAATCTGGTGTGTCTTTTATACTTACAGCACATTTCAATGTGGAGGACAAATTTCACCAGGAATATTTGATCTATACTTAGATTTCATAAAATTTACAGTTGAAAATATAGATTCACCAAATCAAGTTGTTCCAAACATAGGTCAAAGTTTTCTAATAATTTAATTGAGTATCAATTTGTAATTTTTATTTGGAAATAACTGTGCCTCTACTTAATTGTATTGTGCCAATTAATTGTCTTGTTTTGACAATGACTCTAATTATGGAAAATATTACTGATGAGGGACGCTAGATGGTCAGTATATGCAACCTCTCTGTAGTATTTTCTGTTTTTTTTTTTTTTTTTTTTTTGCAATTTCTTGTGAAGGCACAGTTGAGTTTTAAGAGTTCTTGACATATTCTGTATACAAATCCTTTGTTAGAGATGTGATTTACTAATATATTTTCCCAGTCCATAGCTTGTCTTTTTATCTTCCTAACAGGGTATTTCACAGAGCAAAGTTTTTCATTCTGAGGAAGTTCAATGTATTGATTTTTTTCCTTTTGTATATTGTGCTTTTAGTGTCATGTGTAAGAAGTCTTCGCCTAATGCTAGGTCATGAATATTTTCTGCTATGTTTTCTTCTAAAATTATATAATTTTATATTTAAATCTGTGACCCAGTTTGAGTCAATTTATATGTAAGGTATGAGGTTTAGGTCTAGTCTTCTTATTATATTTAATACCTTTGCCTATGGATGTCCATAAAAGAAAGATTGAAGCAGGAGGAAAAGGGGGTGACAGAAGATGAAATGGTTGGATGGCATCATTGACTCAATGGACACGAGTTTGAGTAAACTCTGGGAAGTCCCTGTAATACACCTTAAAATCAGGTAGTGTAAACCATCTGAATGTGTTCTTTCCTCAAAGTTGCTTTGACAGTTCTCAGTCATTTCCATTTACATATGAATTTTCAAATCAACTTGTCATTTTCTATAAAAGTTCCTATTGGGAATTTGAAAGGGATTGTATTAAATCTGTAAATCAATATGGGAAGAATTGTTGTCTGAACAATATTGAGTCTTCTGACCCATGAATAGGTATAAATCACTTTTTAGATTTTCTTTAGTTTCTCCCATCAAAGCTTTATCGTTTTCAGCATACAAGTTTTGTACATCTTTTCTTGCCCAAATGCTTTGACCAAAACCTTTCAGTTCAGTTCAGTTCAGTCGCTCAGTCGTGTCCGGCTGTTTGCGACCCCATGAATCGCAGCATGCTAGACCTCCCTGTCCATCACCAACTCCCAGAGTTCACTGAGACTCACGTCCATCGAGTCAGTGATGCCATCCAGCCATCTCATCCTCTGTCGTCCCCTTCTCCTCCTGCCCCCAATCCCTCCCAGCATCAGAGATTTTTCCAATGAGTCAACTCTTCGCATGAGGTGGCCAAAGTACTGGAGTTTCAGCTTTAGCCTCATTCCTTCCAAAGAAATCCCAGGGCTGATCTCCTTCAGAATGGACTGGTTGGATCTCCTTGCAGTCCAAGGGACTCTCAAGAGTCTTCTCCAACAGTTCAAAAGCATCAATTCTTCGGCGCTCAGCCTTCTTCACAGTCCAACTCTCACATCCATACATGACCACAGGAAAAACCATAGCCTTGACTAGATGGACCTTTGTTGGCAAAGTAATGTCTCTGCTTTTTAATATGCTGTTTAAGTTGGTCATAACTTTTCTTCCAAGGAGTAAGCGTCTTTTAATTTCATGCCTGCAGTCACCATCTGCAATGATTTGGGGGCCCAAAAAAATAAAGTCTGACACTGTTTCCACTGTTCCCCCATCTATTTCCCATGAAGTGATGGGACCAGATGACATGATCTTCCTTTTCTGAATGTTGAGCTTTAAGCCAATTTTTTCACTCTCCTCTTTCACCTTCATCAAGAGGCTTTTGAGTTCCTCTTCACTTTCTGCCGTAAGGGTGGTGTCATCTGCATATCTGAGGTTATTGATATTTCTCCCAGCAATCTTGATTCCAGCTTGTGCTTCTTCCAGCCCAGCATGTCTCATGATGTGCTCTGCATATCAGTTAAATAAACAGGGTGACAATATACAGCCTTGACGTACTCCTTTTCCTATTTGGAACCAGAACCTTTAGTCAGTGCTAATATAAACAGTGAGAATGGACATCTTGATTTATTACTGATCTTCTTATAGAGGAAGAACTCAGTCTTTCAACATTAAGTATGATGTTAGGTATAGGTTCTTCATAGATGCTCTTTATCAGGTTGATGAAGTTCCTTTCTATTGCTAGCTTGCTGAGAGTTATTATCAGTAATGGATGAAAGAGCTGAGAAATGGAGGCTTTAGACCTCACCCTACCTTAGTCAGAGTTGTTCTGTTTTATGTTTTAAGTGTGGATTTTCTCTGTGAAATGTGTTTACAAAATGAATTCAACTCCTAGTAAGAGAAAAATGTTTGAATAACACTACCTTATACAATAGGCAAATGTATTAGTCAGGCAAATTCTATTAGTCCAGAAAAATAGAACCAATAAGATAGATAGATATGTGTGTGTGTATAATATAATATAATGAAGAATTGGTTCACAATATTATGGAAGTAAGAAGTCACAAGATCTGCTGTCTGCAAACTGGAGGCTCAGGAAAGCCAGTGGTATAATTCTTAGAAAATGGATGAAGTCCAGTCCAAGTCCGAAGGCCTGAGAACCAGGGAAGCCAGTGCTGTAAATCTCAGTACAAGGGCAGAAGATCAATGTCCCAGCTCAGGCAAGCGTACAAGAAGCAAAAGGGATGAATGTCTCCTTCTACCTGGTGTTCTATTCAGGCCCTTGATGGATTTGATGATGCCCACATTGGGGAGGGCAGTCTACTTTCCTGAGTCCACCAATTCAAATGTTAATCTCATCCAGAAACACCCTCATAGACACACCCCAAAATGATGTTTAATCTGAGTACCCCTTAGGTCAGTCAAGTTTACACATAAATTAAATCATCACAGTAAGTTATTGGAAAATTGAATATAGATTTTTAAAATTTCAGGATGCTAGGGGCTGGTGCACAGGGATGACCCAGAGGGATGGTACGGGGAGGGAGGTGGGAGGGGGGTTCAGGATGGGGAACACGTGTACACCCGTGGTGGATTCATGTTGATGTATGGCAAAACCAATACAATATTGTAAAGTAATTAGCCTCCAGTTTAAATAAATTTATATTTAAAAATAATAATACATTTTCCAATGAACTAGGAACACATAGGGAAATCTTTTGAAAGACTATTCCTACATCCTTTGTAAAATCTAAAGGATTCTGAGGCCATGCTTGAAAATGCAGGTTCTGGGAATTCCCTGGTGATCCAGTGGTTAGGACTGTGTACTTTCACTGCCTAAGGCATGGGTTCAGTCCTGGGTTGGGGAACTAAGATCTTGCAAGAAGTGTGGTACGGCCAAAACAAACAAACAAAAGCCAACAAAAAACCCCACTGATTCTCAGCCTCTTAAGTAGAGTTCTAAGACTGAGAGGGAACTTTCCAGAGAAGATTGCTCTCACCTTCCACCCCCAGGAATGGTAGTGCTAGAGAGAAGATGTGGCAAGTCTAGAGAAGACATCTCTCACTGTTCTATATCTTACCAACAAGACAGAAGTTCTGCACAGCCTTGGAGTCCCTTGGGATCACAGACTGCTTGAGGGCAGGAACTGTATTACGTTCTTTTCTGTAGCTCCTCCAGCTGTCTCTCACAGTTCTTTAAACATCTCATGTGCTCAATGGATAAATGGTACATGAGCAAATACTTTTTTCCATCCTACCATCTCTTGCCCCTTCGTTTTTGAGCTCACTGGGCCCAGCTCCAGACAGACCTGTGAAACAGATCAAGTTTGCCTCTGGTGCCCTTTGCTGAGCAGGTGGTCCTGTCTCCTGAGTGCCCATTGTGTCCTCTGACTCACCATGGTTTCACTCTCAAATCCCAGAAAGGCCTGTTCTTCCTAGGCAGCATCGCATACCTCACCTGAGCTTCCTCATTATGTGTTCCTTATCTTGCATTCTTCAAAGGTTTCACAAAATTAGGGTTAGGCCACCTGGCCAATGAGCATTACAGAGAAGAGAGCCTTCAAACTCTTGCCTCAACATGCAACTTGGGTATCCATAGTACTTTCCTCCATCTCTCATCTTCTTTAAGCACTGAGCCCACCCATGGTGAGCAGTACTTACCCACCTCCTAAGCCCCCTTTTCTCTCTCTGAGGACAGTTTTGTGTGATCCTGGGGTTGTTTGTTTTTTAAGGTCAGGTAAGCCTCAAGAATAGAGCAAGCCCTGCTTGGATCAGTGTATCTTTGTTATTTGTTGGGAAAATAAGGTATTCATCATACTGAATGACACTGTCTTTAATTAAAATGACCTGTGATCACAATGTATTGATTACTTTTCCTCTGAAATTCATAAACTGACTTTGAAAACAATTCCAAAGAAGGAATTACAAAAGGTTTTGAGCAATAGAAGCTTCCCAGGGCAGTATCTTTGAAAGACTAGTTCATTTATATGTTTAAGTTAAAAATGTGTTTAGAGAAAACTCAAATATTTCTCTTAAAAATTATTGAACATCTACTCTAGGGAACAGAGTGTGCTATTTAGAGGTTAAGAGCATTACTCTGGAGCTGGACTGCTTGGGTTCTAATCCTGTGTCTGTACCTAAGTTACCTGTATAGTCTTGGACAAGTTACTCAACCTGTTGTTTCCTCATTTGTAAAATCAGGATAGTCCTTCCCATGTAGGGTCACTGTGACAAATCAGTTGAGTTAATCACATAAAGTGCTTAGAATGCAGGACCTGGTACATAGTAAGGGCTTATTTTCTTGGGCTCCAAAATCACTGCAGATGGTGACTGCAGCCACAAAATTAAAAGACACTGGCTCCTTCGAAGAAAAGCTATGACAAACCTAGACAGCATATTAAAAAGCAGAGACATCACTTTGACGACAAAAGTCTGTCTAGTTAAAGCTATGGTTTTTCCAGTAGTCAGTCACGTATGGATGTGAGAGTTGGACCATAAAGAAGGCTGAGCACTGAAGAATCAATGCTTTCGAATTGTAGTGTTGGAGAAGACTCTTGAGAGTCCCTTGGACTACAAGGAGATCAAACCAGTGAATCCTAAAGGAAATCAACCCTGAATATTCATTGGAAGGACTGATGCTGAAGCTGAAGGTCCAATACTTTGGCCACCTGATGCGAAGGACTGACTCATTGGAAAAGATTCTGATGCTGGGAAAGATGGAGGGCAAGAAGAGCAGTGGGTGACAGAGGATAAGATGGTTGGATGGCATCATCAACTCAATGGACATGAGTTTGAGCAGACTCTGGGAGATAGTGATGGACAAAGGAGCCTGGCGTGCTGCAGTCCATGGGGTCACAAAGAGTTGGACACAACTTAGCGGCTGAACAACAACACATAGTAAGGGCATCATATTATGATTATTATCATCATAACAATGTTTGAGGCATTGTGTTAGAAAACACTTAAGGTAATACTTAAAAGGCATATCCCTACCTTCAGGAAGTTCACAGTCTAATAGGAAATACGATGTATAATTTGTCATCATAAAATCTGATGGGTGCTCTCAGAAATGCCAATGGTCATGATGGGAGGAGCAGCTGACACGAAGAGGGCTCTAGTAGGGAGAACATCTCAGTACAGTTCTATAAAGCACCAAACACCCTCCACTTCATTCAGAACATTGTGTCCTGAGAATAGGAGTGTCAGTACAACCAGATGCTTGATATTCATAGTAGTGATGAGAACAGAAGGACCTGAGAGTAGAGATCACACTTTTTACTAAAATGCTTCCCCCTTTAAAAAAAAAAAAAAAAGAATGGTTTGCAGTGTCAGTCCCTGTGAAAGTATTTAGTGCTCGTCCCTTCACTCCGAATAGAAACCTGTCTGGACAGAGAATTCATAGACTCTATCATCAATATGTCTCTCTGTTTCCAGTTCCCGTTTCAAAAACTGACATACAGTATTGCTCTGATCCTGAAAGAATTGAATAATCTGGAAGAATTTGCCATTTTACCCAGAGAGTTTAGTGATTTACTCTGGATTAGAATTGCATCAAAATTTAAGAATAGTAACATTAAATAATGAGATAATTTACACTTGAGGAGTGCATTGTTTCATTACTGTATCATTTTTTATGGTGCAGAAATTAGTTTTTTCAATTAAAATATTGGTTGCCTTTTTTTTAAGCCAGAGTTTCCCCCTCTCAGAAATAGTTATGAAGATGACAATTTGTGTTGCAATCAGTTATTTTGTATGATTCATGAAGAAACACTTTAAAAATAACTTTGTAATAAAGATGGAAAACTGTTTCTTCACGATTGTGATTCATCATAATTATTTTTGAACATTTGGTAAATCCTATTTCTGGGAATTTTAAGAAGTGCTTGAAAACTCTCTCAAAGCCTGCTTAAGGCTCTCATTTATGAATTCTGCAGAAGCTTCACTTTGTGAAGAAATGGGCTTGAGGTCGTAAGCATAGTATGAGACAGTGTGGTTAGATGTTTCTGCCCTCTCCTCATCTTTTCAGTTTCTCTTCTGAGAATTGGAAAGTCAAAGGATTATTTGGGGGAATTAAAGTAATTGCAAAGAAAAAGAGCACAGGCCTGAAACCTTTCCAAAATGGCATGTTCTGTGCTTCTGGGCCCAAGGGGCAAGCAGTGGGTGGGGTATGTACTGAAAGGTTTCTCTTTCACAAGAGAGAAAGGTGAGATTTCCATACCAATTCTTAAGAGAACTGTGATGGAGCCACAGATGTGTTTTCTTAAGAAAGGGAGAGAGAATATGGCAGTCGTAACTGGAGCCTCCACATGCTATAATTGGCGTTTGTTCCAGATTTGCTTGGTTGCACTGAATTTCCTGCTTAAAGTTTGTAATTACTATTTGGAGAATGGGCAACATACCATTCCAAGTTGTACAGAATGAGCATACAGCTGTCATCTTCATTTTCCTCCAAAGGCTATTTCCTCCAAACAGTTGGTCCTAAAGTGAAGGATTTTATTCTGCTCTGTGGCTCATAGAGTAGAGCAATCATAAAGTGTATTGATGTTGGCCAGAAAAATCTGCATTCTGAGCATGTGTGTGATTAACACCCTTATTGGATACAAACGATGCCAAGAGTTTCCAACCTTACCTGGAACTTCCTAAGGGTAGTGAAAATGAATTTTTCACCAACTATGGCTGCTTTAATTCCTGGTGCACTACTTTTTTAATTTATCTTATTTATTTTTGCCTGTGGTGGATCTTTGTTGCTGCCTGGGCTTTCTCTAATTGCAAGGAGTGGGGGCTTCTCTTATTGCGGAGCACAGGCTCTAGGGCCCTCGGGCTTCAGTAGTTGCAGCACATGGGCTCAGTAATTGCAGCTCCTGGGCTCTAGAGCATGGGCTCAATAGTTGCAACAGTAGACTTAAATGCTCTGCTGTATGTGGGATGTTCCCAGATCAGGGATCAAACCCTTGTCTCCTGCACACCGGCAGATGGATTCTTTACCACTGAGCCACCAGGAAAGCTATATTGCTTTTATTTTTTTTTAATCTATTTAACTATAGTTGATCAATAATATTGTATTAGTTTCAGGTGTATAGCTTCAGATTCTTTTTCATTATAGGTTATTATAAGATATTTAATATAGTTCTCTGTGCTATACAGCGAATCCTGTTGTTTATTTTACGTACGTTAATGTGTATCTATTAGTTCCATACTAATTTATCCCTCCCCTACTCTTTCCCCTTTGGTAACCGTAAGTTTGTTTTCTATGTCTTTGAGTCTGTTTCTGTCCTGTAAATAAGTTGATTTGTTTTTTTTTTTACATTCCACATATGTATTTGTCTTTCTCTGCCTGACTTATTTCACTTAGTATGATATGTGTATGGAAGTATTTCATTTTTCTTGTGGTTGAGTTATATTCCATTATACATATGTGTGTGTGTATATACACATATATACCACATCTTCTTTATCTGTTCACCTGTCGATGAACACTAAGGTGTCCATGTCTTTACTATTGTAAATGGTGCTGCAGTGAACACTGAGGTTCATGTATCTTTTTGAATTAGAGTCTTCATCTTTTCCAGACATATGCCCAGGAGTGGGATTGCTAGATATGGTAGTTCTATTTTTAGTTTTTAAAGAGACCTCCAGACTGTTTTCCATAGTGGCTGTACCAGTTTACATTCTCACAGTGTAGAAGGGTTTCCCTTTCTCTATACCCTCTCTAGCACTTATTATTTATAGGCTTTTTGATAATAGCCATTCTGACCAGTGTGAGGTGCTACCTCATAGTTTTGATATTCATTTTCTCTAATAATTAGCAATGTTAAGCATCTTTTCATGTGCGTCTTGGCCATCTGTATGTTGTCTTTAGAGAAATCTCTAATTAGGTTGGATTTCGTGACTTTATTCTGATGTAGAGAATGTGGCAAAATAATGGGATGGCACTTCTGTGATTAGGTTACAGAGGATTGTGACTGCCATCCCACTGGTACCCTCTTTTGCCCTCTTACTTTAATGAAGCTTGATGCCATATCTCCACGTGCTGTATGGGGAGACCCACATCCAGAGACTCAAGGAAGCCTGTGGCCAACAGCTTATGAGGAACTGAATCCTTTGTCCAACAGTGTATGAAAAACGGAATCCTGCGAACAACCATGTGACTGAACTTGGAAGCAGATCCTTCCCTTCAGGTGAAGCAGCATCCCTGGCCAGTGCCTTGATTGCAGGCTTGTGAGAGGCCCTGAAGCAGATGACCTAGCTAAGCCATGCCTGGATTCCTGAAAGTGTGTTTTAAGCAGCTAAGTTTTGGGAGTAATTGGTTATACTACATACTAACTAATACACCTTCCAGGAGATAGCCACTGTCCTAAGTGTGCTATCATCCTCATGTGTGTTAGTCACTCAGTTGTGTCTGACTCTCTATGACCCCATGGGATGCAGCCTGCCAGGCTCCTCTGTCCATGGGATTTCCCAAGCAAGAATACTAGAGGGGGTTGCCATTTCCTTCTCCAGGGTATCTTCCTGACCCAGGGATTGAACTTAGGTCTCCTGCATTGCAGGCAGATTCTTTACCATCTGAGCCACCAGGGAAAATTGTAACATTCCCATGCTGCTACTGCTGCTAAGTCGCTTCAGTCGTGTCCGACTCTGTGCGACCCCATAGACGGCAGCCCACCAGGCTCCCCCATCCCTGGGATTCTCCAGGCAAGAACACTGGAGTGGGTTGCCATTTCCTTCTCCAGTGCATGAAAGTGAAAAGTGAAAGTGAAGTCGCTCAGTCGTGTCCGACTCTTAGTGACCCCATGGACTGCAGCCTACCAGGCTCCTCCACCCATGGGATTTTCCAGGCAAGAGTACTGGAGTGGGGTGCCATTGCCTTCTCCAAACATTCCCATACATGTGTTTATATATATGCTACATTTGTATGTATCATTTCTATGTATACCTGTACACACATTATATATATATATATATGCATATATATATACACATTACTATATATATAGTATGTATATACATGTAATACAATTACTTTTACAATTAAGAACATGTAATACATTTACCATATAGATATATGTGTATATATATATTGTTGTTCAGTCACTCAGTCATGTCCGACTCTTTGCAACCCTGTGGACTGCAGCATGCCAGGCTTCACTGTTCTTCATCTCTCAGAGTTTGCTCAAACTCATGTCCATTGATTTGGTGATGCCATCCAACCATCTCATCCTCTGTTGTCCACTTCTCCTCCTGCCCTCAATCTTTCCCAGCATCAGGGTCTTTTCCACTGAGTTGGCTCTTTGCATCAGTGACCAAAGTATTGGTGCTTCAGCTTCAGTATTAGCCCTTTCAGTGAATATTCAGAGTTACAGTATTACCCTTATACCAAAACCAAAGATATCACAAGGAAAGAAAATTATAGATTATTATCTTTTATGACTATAGGTACAAAAATCCTCAACAAAATGCTAGCAAACTGAATCTAACAACATATAAAAGAGTTATGGAGAAGGAAATGGCAACCCACTCCAGTACTCTTGCCTGGAAAATCCCATGGACTGAGGAGCCTGGTAGGCTACAGTCCATGGGGTTGCAAAGAGTCGGACACGACTGAGTGACTTCACTTCACTTCACTTCACTTATGCACTATGAAAAGTGGGATTTATCCTAGGAATATACAGTTGGTTTAACATCTGAAAATAAATTAATGTAGTATATTGTAATGATTGAATAAAAAAGAATCACATGATCATCTCAATAGATTAAAAAAAAAAGAATTTGACAAAATCCAATAGCCTTTTATGATAGAAACACTCAACAAACTAGAGATAGAAAAGAACTTCCTCACCTTGACAAAGGACTTCTATGACCCACAGCTAATCTACTTAATGGTGAAAGTATAGGTGCTTTATACCCTTACACTTAGAAACAAAACAATGTCTGCAGCTCAACAATTTAATGGAATTCTATCCAGAGAAAGTAGGTGGGAAAAAAGAAATAAAAGGCAGCCGCATTGGAAAGGGAAAAGTAACATTATCTCTATTTGCAGATGACATGATCTTGTATGTAGAAAATCTCAAGGAATCTGCAAAGAAAACAAAACACCTACTATAAGTAATTAAAAAGTTCAGCATGATTGCAGAATACAGGATCAATATACAATAATCAATTGTGTGTCTGTATACTTACAATGAACAATCCAAGAAGATTACAAATTTAATTTACAGTAGCATCAAAAAGAATGAAATATTTAGGAATAAAGCTAAGAGAAGGAATATACAACTTATACTCTGAAAATTACAAGACTACTGAAATAAATTATTTGGGAACACATTCTATGCTCATGGATTGGAAGACAATATTATTAAGATGGCAGTTCTTTCCAAATTGATCTATGGATTTGATGCAATCTATATAAGAATCTCAGCTGGCTTCTCTTTAGCAAATGGCAAGCTGATTTTAAAATTCACAAGGAATTGCACGTGGCCCAGAATAGTCAAAGGAATCTTGAAAACGAAGAACAGGGAGGGGACATATGAATACCTATGGCTGATTCATGTTGATGTTTGGCAGAAACCAACACAATTCTGTAAAGTGTTTATCCTTCAATTAAAAAAAAAAAATCCAACAATCTCTTCCAAGAATTGAAGAATATCTTCCTTCCAAGAGAAAGGAAAATATATGCCCACAAAAAACCTTGTGTATAGCAGCATTATTCATAATAACCAAAAGGTAGGTATGTGTGTGTGTGCTCAATAGTTCAGTCCTCTCCGACTCTTTGTGACCTCATAGACTGTAGCCTGCCAGGCTCCTCTGTCCATGGAATTTTCCAAGCGAGAACACTGGAGTGGGTTGTCATATCCTACTCCAGGGGATCCTACTGACCCAGGGATTGAACCTGTGTCTCTTGCGTCTCCTTCATTGGCAGGTGGATTCTTTACTACTGGTGCCATCTGGGAAGCCCCAAATCCAAATGTCCATTAACTGATGAAGGCATAAAGTGCTATATCCATACGATGGAATATTGTTTGGCCATAAAAGGAACAAAGTGCTTACTGATACAGGCTACAACATGGATGCATCTTGTAAGACATTATACTGAGTCGAAGAAGCCAGTTACAAAAGACCACATATTATATGATTCCATTTATTTGAAATGTCCAGAATAAGGAAGTCTATAGACAGAAAGTAGATTGGTAGTTGCTTAGGGCTGGAGGGAATAGGGAATAGAAAACTAAAGGCTATGAGATATCTTTCTGAGGTGATGAAAATGTTCTAACATTAGTGATGATCACACATGTTGGTGAATAGACTAAAAACCATTGAATTGTATAATTGAAATGGATGAATGTGAATTATAATTAATTATAATGTTTATGGATATGAATTATATCTCAATAAAGTTGTTTTAAAAATAAGCTAGTCATTCATAGGGCTCATCTCATTTGCTTTCCATCTCTCTAGGATCACTGTTCTTTGTTGCCTAATATATAGTGTCTTGAAAATTGTTGCTTCATATTGTCTGGATTTTTTTCTTTTGGTTGTTTCATGCAGGAGGGCATGTACAAATTCTACTGTGCTGTCTTAGCTAGATGTAGCAATATCCCTATTTTTTAAGTGAGGAAACTGAGGCCAAAAGCAGCTAACTGGCTTACCAAAGTTCATACTAGTGGCAGAATCGGGTCTATAACCAGGATTTCCTGATCTCTCAATCTGAAGTTGAAACAGGATTGTTTCTCACCTCTGCAGCTTCTAGGGCAACTTGAGAGCTGAAGGTTAGTTACCTAGTCCAAGTGAATGTCTGGGCCTTGTGGATCCCTAAAACGTACGATCAGATCTCTGCCTTCCCTTCAATCAGCAAGTATTTACTGCACACCTGTGTGCATTTTCCACAGTTTATTGTGATCCACACAGTCAAAGGCTTTGGCATAGTCAATAAAGCAGAAATAGATGTTTTTCTGGAACTCTCTTGCTTTTTCGATGATCCATCAGATGTCAGCAATTTGATCTCTGGTTCCTCTGCCTTTTCTAAAACCAGCTTAAACATCTGGAAGTTCACGGTTCACATATTGCTGAAGCCTGGCTTGGAGAATTTTAAGCATCACTTTATTAGCATGTGAGATGAGTGCAATTGTGCAGTAGTTTGAGCATTCTTTGGCATTGCCTTTCTTTGGGACTGAAATGAAAGCGGACCTTTTCCAGTCCTGTGGCCACTGCTGAGTTTTCCAAATTTGCTGGCATATTGAGTGCAGGACTTTCACAGCATCATCTTTCAGGATTTGAAGTAGCTCAACTGGAATTCCATCACCTCCACTAGCAACAGTTAGCAACAGAAGCAACAGTTAGAACTGGACATGGAACAACAGACTGGTTCCAAATAGGAAAAGGAGTACCTCGAGGCTGTATATTGTCACCCTGCTTATTTGACATATGCAGAGTACATCATGAGAAACACTGGGCTGGAAGAAGCACAAGCTGGAATCAAGATTGCCAAGAGAAATATCAATAACCTCAGATATGCAGATGACACCACCCTTATGGCAGAAAGTGAAGAACTAAAGAGCCTCTTGATGAAAGTGAAAGAGGAGAGTGAAAAAGTTGGCTTAAAGCTCAACATTCAGAAGACTAAGATCATGGCACCTGGTCCCATCACTTCATGGGAAATAGATGGGGAAACAGTGGAAACAGTGTCAGACTTTATTTTTCTGGGCTCCAAAATCACTGCAGATGGTGATTGCAGCCATGAAATTAAAAGATGCTTACTCCTCGGAAGGAAAGTTATGACCAACCTAAACAGCATATTAAAAAGCAGAGACATCACTTTGCAACAAAGGTCCGTCTAGTCAAAGCTATGGTTTTTCCAGTAGTCATGTATGGATGTGAGAGTTGGACTATAAAGAAAGCTGAGTGCCAAAGAATTTATGCTTTTGAACTGTGGTGCTGGAGAAGACTCTTGAGAGTCCCTTGAACTGCAAGGAGATCCAACCAGTCCATCCTAAAGTAGATCAGTCCTGGGTGTTCATTGGAAGGACTGATGTTGAAGCTAAAACTCCAATACTTTGGCTACCTGATGCGAAGAGCTGACTCATTTGAAAATACCCTGATGCTGAGAAAGATTGAGGGCAGGAGCAGAGGGGGACAACAGAGGATGAGATGGTTGGATGGCATCACCGACTTGATGGACATGGGTTTGAATAGACTCCGGGAGTTGGTGATGGACAGGGAGGCCTGGTGTGCTGCGATTCATGGGGTCGCAAAGAGTCGGACACGACTGAGCGACTGAACTGAACTGACTGTGTGCATTACATTTTGGGAGACATTCCTGGGCACAGAAAAGCAGGGACTACCATCTCTGACTCACCAAGAGGTTCACCATCTCTTTGGGAGAAAAGGCCGTACGTGAAACATCTCTATGATTCAAACACATTTACCTATAATATAACGAATGACTCACTCAACTGTGCAGCCAGGAGAGGTAGGAGGAGTCACTGTGTGAGGGCTTTTCTCAGGGAAGTCTTCCAAGAGGATGGAGAACTTGAGTTTCAGAAGAAGGTAGCATCCCCTGACTGAGCGAGGCCAGAAAGGCAGGATGTTGTGTTAAAGTGCACATGACGTCTCAGAGTCTCCTTGGCTATAATAAAAGCCTGAGTCTTGGGGTGGGGGAAGGAAGGGGATGTTATTATAGGAAAACAAGTGTCTTCTCAGGTCATGAAAAGCTGGTTTGTCCACTTGAAGTTACAGGACAAATGTTCCAGACCCTAGCTATTCAGCCATTCTCTAAGCATCTACTGAGCACTTACTATTTACTGGGAGTTGTGCTGGGGGCTGGAGATTGACAGATGTCCAGGATTTGTGACTTGCCCTAATTCATGGTCTAGAGGGGAAGACACTTGGACTTCAATGACAGATTTCCTTAAAGGAAGGTGCTAGCTTTCCCCACCCCACTCCCTGTTGGTCAACAGAAGTGGCCACATCCTTTCCTTTGCATATCCATCATCAGGGTTGGGAGAGGAGAAACGAGGGAAGGACCAGGGTCACAACAGCTGGAAGAGGTCTCTACTTCCTGGCGGGCATGGCAGGGCACACTCCCTGATCAGTCCTGAGCTCTGCTTTACAGCCCGGCCCCAAACTCAACCCTCCAGGAAGTCTTCTCTTCTGTATCTGCTCCCCTTGCGACCCCCACAGGCTCTCCTGATTGCACTGAGATGTATGGACACTGTTTGGCTCCCCTGGAAAAGCACAGGCCCTTTAGGGGGACGGTCCAGACATTCTTCAAGTTTGCGACACCCCCCATGGGGTCTGCACAGGTAGGTGTCTGTTGACTGAATCACGGGGCTTTTGAATCCGTCTCACTGTCAGTGGTGCTTCTCTTCTACCTGCCCAGGCCTGGCTGTCTCCAGAGGGTCTTCCTGCCCTCTTCCCATCTCGCTTTGGCTCCTCTGCAAAGCCTCCTGGGAGGTTTCCACACCTGTGGCCAGGTGTGATGCTCGTGCTGCTGTGGTGGTGGGTACGACGAGGGCCTGCGCCCCCAGGTGAAGCCCCAACCCCACGGCCACAGGGAGTGACTTGTGCTGTCACTGGCCTCCTAGACCACGTGTCACGGCCAGACCGGGCTGTGGGTGCTCACCGAAGAGAAGCACACACACAGGGGTGCCATCTCCTTAGGAGAGACGAAAGCCCTGAGGTAAAGAGCACAGGGTGCTGAGTCCCAGCCCCTCCTCTGTTCACGGAAGCCGCGGGAGGGCAGGGAACCAGCAGGCCTGCGGGAGTCTCTGGACTCGACCTGGCCTGCACATCTCAAGGGGGTCACTGCCCAGGCCTGTGGCCTGGAGCCTACCCCCACCCCTGGGAGTGGGGTGGAGTGTCAGGGCTCCATCCTTCCTGCTGAGCAGAAGTTCGGCCCTGCGGGGCCCTGCTCCTGGCTGAGTTGTCACTGCCAATGGCCCCTTTTCACTCACAGCCTCCCCTAGCTTGTGGGGTTTGAAGCAAGAATAATTGTGTCATCTCACTGTCTAGGTGGAGAGGGTCCCGCCATTCATAGACACTGCTCCTCCCCCATCTCCTCCATGCCTCAGGATAGGCATATTGCCTGGTGGGCTTTTTCCATAAACTGTAAATTCACCTCTTCATTTTCCCTCTTCCTGCTGGCTTTATAACAAAGAATTGCACTTCCCCCAACCAAAAAAAAAAGTCTTAGCCAGTACAAGTGTCTGAGAGAGAACCAAACATTCCCATACATCTTGGTCGGCAGTTTAAGTCTGATAACACCGTGCTCAGCAACTACAGAACAGGGACATATGCCCTGCTGAGCAAACAGTTGGGTTTCAAGGCAAATCCCTAATATCTATGAGCATCTTATGGAGTCAGAAACCCACTTGACCCAACATTCATGACAGAGTGGTTTTTCACAATTTAAAGGAATATTTGTTTAAAGAGATTCCAAAGTTATTGAATCTGAGTGACTATGCATTTGCTTGTTCTCTTCCCCTGGGTTTTCAGATAGGTGTTTGTAGAAAGAAAGTGACTCATTCTATCCCATAGCTAATTTGTGGCTAAGCCTAGGACTTGGGCTCACTCTTTCTGAGTCCAGGACTCTTCATCTGAGCCTCCCTGGGATTTGGTCAGGGTTTGCTTCCAGGTTGAGGTTTAAACACTAAGTGGAATGGAAGGAAAAGAAAATGTCTTGAAGCTCAGAGGTGTGAAGGCTTAGGACATTGACAACCAATTAAAAACTCAGATAAAATGCCTCTAAGAGGATTATATGCTGCAGAGCAGTCAGTGGGGAAACAGGACTTGAGTTCCTGCAAGGGGATTTATACATAAAGATCTAGGGACTCGTCTAACAGCATATTTGGGAGGAGTGAACAGGAGATGTCAGGGTGGAAAGTCAGAGTCCTGATAAGATACTTTCTGGCTCTGGGACCTGGTACAAATTATTTCACCTTCTTCAGCCTCTGCTGCTCATCTCAAATGAAGGAATGATGCTAATACCAGAGTTATTCCCAGTCAATTGAGGTCATCCCATCAGTCCCTACATCTGCTCCATGTTATCCTAAATGTCTTTTGAACCCCCCACTTCTCTCTGCCCTTGTGGTTCCTTCTTTAGTTCATCTTTCTACCTGGTCTGCCCCAGGCTGCATCCTTTACATTCTGCTCTACACACTGCAGCCAAAGAGATCTATCTTTCTAAAACTCAAAGCCAGTTACATGGTGAATCTGCTTAAAACCCTTCAATAGCTTCTTATTACTCTCAGGATAAGACCCAAATCCTGGCCCTGGTCTACAAGGCCCTTCATTTTTTGGCACCTGTCTATCTCTCCAGGCTTATCTCACACTGCTCCTCTCTCTTAAGTTCCAGGCTCAAGCCACAATAAACTAGTAGCTGTTCCCCAATGAGGCAGCCTCTCTCACCTCCAGCCTTTGCATAGCTTTTACTTCTAGCTAGAACACTCAGCCCGCTCCAGCACCCTGTCCTCCCCCTAACCCTGTAGTCCTGTGGAATCCAGTATCCATTCCACCCACCTGGGAAGTCCTCTCCCAGTCTGACCTGCTCCTTCTCTGTGCTCCCCAGCATCCCATGCTTCTGACTCCTTGGCACTCATGGCCCTGATTGAAATGACCTTTTGCCTTGTTTTCTCCGACTCAGCTCTGCAGGATTGTGACTTATCATCATTATGTTTCCAGCAAAGACAAGTTGAATGAACGATGTATGTTGAAATGATTCATAAACTACAACTTGCTACACCAGTGTTAATAAGTATTATGTAATATTACAGTGTTCAGGTTGGTTAATATTGTTGGCCTACTCACCCATTTTATAATAACTAATATCAGATTTCAGTTACATCATCCTGGTCCCTTATTATGCCCAATACTAATAAAGGTTACCATTTATTGAGCAGCTAATCTAGGCTAGATTCTGTGGTGAGATTTTAGATGTGATTGCATTTATTCCTGATTATATTAGGTTGGCCAGAAAGTTCATTCAGGTTTTTACAGAAAAACTCAAATGAACTTTCTGGCTAATCCAATAGCAAGCTAGGTGCTATTATAAACATTATTCCCATTTTTCAGATGAAAAAAGTAAGGCAAGCTCAAAGAGGTTAATTAGCTTTCCCAATATCAAATAGCCAGATTTTGAATCCAGAAACTTTGAGTTCATGATCCAAACCCTGGTTCTAATCATCGCTCAGTTCTGCCAGAGTTTCAGATAAGGACACTATCAACAGAGTGAGAAGCAGCCCATGGAATGGGAGAAAATATTTATAAATCACATATTTGAGAGGGGATTGATATCCAGGATACACAGAAAACACTTAAAACTCAACAACAAACAACCCAGTTTTTTTCATTCTTTTTTTAAATTGAGATATAGTTGATATACATTATATGTTTCAGATGTACAATACAGTGATTCACAATTTTTACAAATTATTCTTCATTTATAGTTATTATAAAATATTGGCTATATTCCCTATGTTGTATTATATATGTCCTTGTAGCTTATCTTATACCTAATAGTTTGTGCCCCTTAATCCCCTACTCCTATGTTGCCCTTCCTCTTTCCCTTTCCTCACTGGTATCCACTAGTTTATATCTGTGACTCTGCTTTTTTTGGTTATATTCACTAGTTGGTATTTTTTAGATTCCACATATAAGTGAGATCATACAGTACTCATTTTTCTCTGTCTGACTTATTTCACTTATCACAATACCCTCTAATTCCATCCACCTTGTTGCAAATGGCAAAATTTCATTCAGCCACATACAATCTTATTTTAAAATAGGAAAACACTTAATAGACAAGTCTTCTAAGAAGATATACAAATGGCCAATAAGCACATGGAAAGATGCTCAAATCACTAATCACTGCTGCTGCTGCTGCTGCTAAGTCACTTCAGTTGTGTCTGACTCTGTGTGACCCCTTAGACAGCTGCCCACCAGGCTTCCCCATCCCTGTGATTCTCCAGGCAAGAATACTGGAGTGGGTTGCTGTTTCCTTCTCTAATGCGTGAAAGTGAAAAGTGAAAGTGAAGTCGCTCAGTCGAGTCCGACCGACTCTTAGCGACCCCATGGACTGCAGCCTACCAGGCTCCTCCACGGTGGAATTTTCCAGGCAAGAGTACTGGAGTGGGGTGCCATTGCCTTCTCCCACTAATCACTAGGTAAACGCAAATCAAAATTGCAATGCTATGCCACCTCACACCCCCTAGGGTGGCTATTATAAAAAAGAAAACAACAGAAAATAACAAATGTTGGCAAGGTATGGAGCAATTGGAACCCTTATGCATTGCTGGTAGGAGCCACTGTGGAAAATAGTATAGTGGATCCTCAAAAACATTAAAAATAGAATTACTGTACATCCAGCAATTCCACTTCTAGGTATATATATCCAAAGGAAGTAAAAGCAGGGTCTGGAAGAGATATTTGATACTTGTGTTCATAGCAGTATTATTTACAACAGTCAAAATGTGGAAATAATCCAAGTGTCCACTGATGGATAAATGAATATACATACAACAGATTATTTTTTGGCCTTTAAAAGGAAGAAAATTTTGACACATGCTACAACATGAATAAACAATGAGCTTATTATACTAAGTGAAATAAGCCAGTCCCAAAAGGACAAATACCACAGGATTCCACTTATTTGAGATACTGAGAGTTGTCAAATTCACAGAGACAGAAAGTCAAATGGTGGTTTCCAGGGCTGGAGGGAGTGGGGAATGGGGTGGTTATTTAATGAGGACAGAGTTCTGGCTTTGCAAAATGAAAAAAGTGTTCTGGAGATGGGTGGTGGCAATGGTTGCATAAGGATATGAATGAACTTAATACTGAACTGTATGCCTAAAAATAACTAAAATGGTCAATTTTGCATTTTGTATATTTTACCACAATTTATAAAAGAAGATCCAAGCCTAATTTTAACCATTTCCCAGTCCTGCCCAAGGCTTCTGATATTTTCCTTCTGATGAATGCTTGCTGCTTTCCCTCCAGATAACCTCCCTTTTCTTTCTTTTTCCTCCTGACACTAGACTGCTCTCTACCAAGATCTCCAGAGCCTCACATCGGTCAGTGCCCCCAAAGAGGCAGAGTCCGGCTTCAGGCCTCTAGCCTTCTCTCTTTTGGGGAAGAAAATACCTCTACTCCGAAGGCAGCCAGCACATATTTTACTCACAACAGTCAGCAGATGGCTGTGGATCCCAGGAATCACATCAGGACAAAGCTCGCTGTGCATTTTCCATCACTGGTAGCTATCCCAACAGTGACGTGGGGCATCGTTATTAATAGGTGAAGGACAAAGAGAGAGGGGAAGTGGCTTGGGTTGAGTCACACAGCAAAGTTAGAACTCCCAACTCCCAGCAACTGGCCTCACCCTGGGCTCTATCCCGCACACCTGGCAGCTCCAGAGACTTTCTCCTTTTCGTACTCTGGGCCATGAACTCTCTGGTTAACCAAGAGGGTCCAACTTGTCTTGCAGAGAAATGAAGCAAAATCTTCCTTGGGACGGTATATTGTGGTCTTCCTGTTTCTATTGATTGGCAGGAAACTGAGTGCCCCCTACTTACTGAATGACCTTGAACACATCATTGAAAGTCCCTGGACCCTCAGGTTTCCCTTCAGTAAAGTGTAGAAAAGAGTTATTGGTGCCTACCCCAGAGAAGCTGTGGATGAGCTAGGGAGAGGATCGGTGTACCCTTATCCAATTTATTCTGCATTATCCTTTACGCGGGTGAACTTCCCGGCTGAGCATAATCACATGGGTGGGCTTTAAAAATACAAATTCCTGGGCGTTGACCAACCTGGCTTACTTGGATGTCTTCTCTGTTCTCCTGGCCAAGTGGCCCCCAGTATGAAGGGAACCCCCTCGAGTTGAGCAGTGGGGTGGTCTTTAACCTTTCTGTTTAAATCCTCTCGACTCAGCTTAAACGAACCTTTGCTAGGACATGGGAGACATTGCGTTCTGTTTCAAGCTCCCCCTTGGACTCCCTGTTCTCCCAATTTTGGCACTTCTCACATACTGCTTGTTATTTTTACTTAACTGTTTCAAATCTTTGCCTCTTATTTCCTCAGTTAGCTATCAGAGGATAAAAACAGTGTCCTGCCCTTCTCTTTTGACCCCCCAAAATGCCAGCTCCATTAGCACTTAGTACCTCTTCAATAAATATTTGTTGAATGGCAGATCTTGTAATTCGGAAATCTGAAATCATTTCTTATTTATTTGGGAGGGGTTCTGTGTCCTTTGGAAGCTTTCTGGTCACATGGAAAGAACTTTAAACAAAGAGGCAAGAGCCCTAGCTTCCAATCTTGGCACTGTCACAAACTCCCATTGTGACCTGCAACAAGTCGCCTGCCTTCTCTAGCCCTCGGTCCCTCACTTGAGAAACCAGGACTGATATATAAGTTTCTTTCAGCTCTGGATTTTTTTCACTACTGTGGTTAGCCAGGGGCAGCCTTTGTCGTGTCAACGTCCTTAATGTCTACCATGCCTTTTTTTTTTTTTTCCTGTAAGAAGTATGTCATTGATGGATCACTCCCAGTTTATAAAATGAGAAACTCAACTAAAGAACAAGTAAATACTTTGGCCAAGCTTCCACCCCTAGTGTGTGTGTGTGGGGAGGGGATGCGGGGCAGGGGTTGCTCATTCCTCACTGCAGCTCCCTGGCTACGGCTGGATTCTTCCCTTCCAGAGCTGTTACTAGTCTTTCCCAAGTGTAGGACTGCCCACCCTCTTTGTGAACAATCCAGGGCCAAGGTGTGACATAGACCAGCTGGGTTTCCTCTTGTCCCTCTGCTCACTGCTATCTAGGGCCAGAATGTCCACTGCAATGTTCAGTACGATCTGTTTCCATGTTGTTCCCTGAGGAGGAGATGAAGGACATGAGGCCAGTCCTTGCCCCCTAGCCAGCATGGGGAAAGCTGTGCTACCATATGTAAGGGAAGCCCTGGGAGCCAAGTGCCTGGTTCAGAGAAGATGCTCAACAAATTTGTTAAAAGAGGTGAAAACTGTCAACGTTTTAACTTTTTAATTTTAAGGAAGGGAAAGCCTTTCTTCAATGAAATCATCCCCGAAGCTCACTAGGTGAAACTGGTGAATGCCCAGTTGCCCCAGTTGAGGGGAGCTGGAGTCAAGCCCTGCCTGCTCTCTCCTCTGGGCCCCAGAGAGGATCCTCAGAGCTCAGGTGGGAAACTTGCTGTGAGTAAGCTGAAAAGAAGGGACAGATCAATTCGTGGGCTTTTTCCTGGTTAACCTTAGCTAGGAGGGGATCCTGGCCAAAAAAAATAAAATAAAATTGGAAGTTTGAAGGATCCAGCCCTCTAAAGAGAATATTCGCATCTGAAAAAGAGTCATCCATTTCTCCTCTCTCCTTAGCGTCATCAAGTTCTAGGAACTTCAGTTATTAAGGGCAGAGGAGAAGAAGTTTTGAGTAGATTTGTTTAAGTTGGTTCACCAATGAATATCAATGGAATTGTTTAAACAAAGAAGGAAAGAGAAGCATTGTGGTAATGTTTTCCAGTGTTTAATAGAAACCCATTTGGTGTCATCCTGCAGGCAGTCTTGATTTGAAAATACAATGTAAAACTCTCATGGAGTCTGGTGAGTGGATGGTTCTGCCTTTTGCACCATTGCTCCCTGTAGTTTGAACAATCCTAACTTCATGGTTAGCCATGGGCACCCACAGCTGCCCAGAGGGGCTACCTAATGAGAGCATCTCTATTCCAAGTCTGCAGGCCTGCCTGACTTGGCCTTCTCCTTGTCTCTCCACCCATGACAGGTAAGGGAGGGAAGCCAACTCAGGGGATGCTGACTTGTCAAGGTGGTCCAGGGAACAAAGCACACCCCAAATCTGCATCCGGAAGACAATTTTGGATAACCAATATCTAGTTTTAAAACTTGTCAAAGAGATATAATTCTTGAATTAAGAGGTTTTCATTATTATCCATCTCATGGCCCTTTCATATGAATCTCTTTACCTGCCCCACAGACTATCCCACCTCACAGGTGCCAGAAGAGGCAAGCAGATAATTAATACTGGGAATCCTGCTACAGACTGTGTCCTCCACCTGAATTCATATGTTGAAACATAATCCCCCATGTGATGGTATTTAGAGATGCAGCCTTTGAGAGGTGATTAGGTCATGAGGCTGGAGCCCTCATGAATGTGATTCGTGCACTTAGAAAAGACCTCACAGAGATCCTTGCCCTTTCCACCATGTGAAGTTAGCACAAAGACAACTGGCTTGAGTCAGGACAATGATTCTTACCAGACGGTGGATCTGCCAGCACTTTGATCTTGGACTTCCCAGCCTCCATAAATGAATTTCTCTATAAGAAATACTTCTTTTATTTGTAAACCACCCAGTCTATGACATTGTGTAATAGCAGCCTGAACAGACTAAGATGGACCCCATTGAATAGCAGGGGAAACTGAAAGATAAAAGGAGCTCCCCTTAGACAGCAAGTCAAGAGGAGCCCCAGATTCTCCACAATTGCCTGGCACAGACCTCTCCTCTGCCTCCTGGCCAGTCCCCTGACTTCCCTAGCTTCAAAATCTGGCTCAAGCCTGACCTTGAAAAAGAGGACAGCCATCTAATCACCTGCCCTTCCACAAGTACTGCTGACTTCACCCCCTTGTCCAAGCCACCACCTCCTGTAGCATCTGGACTAGTCTTTTGTACTTAATTAGTTGAGTCGGGTATCATGACATCTAGTCTTAGGATAGAAGGCACTCAAGGTTCAAGGGGAACTTGGTCATTAGGACCAAGAGCTTGTCAAGGTAAGACCTTGTGGGAGGACTGGCCCAAAGTCTCACATCAAGTTATGACAAAGCCAGGGCTGCTAGCCAAGTTTTCCTATGTGTGCCTTCTTGGCTATATCCTGAGTTCCTCGGTTTCTTTTCTTGGTCCCCTCCTGCTATGTGCCCGTGTCTCTTCTCCCGTTTGACCCTCTCCCCCTGAACTGTCTCAGAGGGAGACTCTAAGGATTGCTGCACAGTACCTGTTCTCTGGGACCTTGGGGTTGACTCAAGGGGGATTAAAGAGTGGAAACAGACATAGCCTGGATGGATCCTGTGGTTCTTAGCTCCGCAACATCACCTGTCGTTCTTGACATTGGTTCAGAAGCCAAAACGTTGCCTCTCAGAGTCTTAGATCACTTACCCAAGGTCATTCAGCTCAGAAACGGCCATAGCAGAAGCCCATTGTATGTCCTCAGGCCTATGGGACAGCACTCTTCCCCAGACACCGCTCCAGGCAATATCCAGGGCACGATGACTCCCGAGGCGCACTGAGCCAGAAGCGAGCCCAGACCCCCACCTCCCTGCTCGGTGTAGCGGGACCCCAGGGGAAGTGCGTTATTCCTTTAAGTCTCTGAGCCTGTCTGCTTATTTGTGCTTTTGGCTCCCTTCCGAAGTGTGGGGGCGGGAGGGAGACACAGTGTGGGCGGTTCACTCTGGCCTTCTGCAAGTAAGCGGGGCACCCTCGACACAGTAAGCCAAGCACTTAGGCTGTGCGCAGCCCCCTGTCCCCCCCCCCCCCCCACCCCACTGTGACGTGCCAGTGTCAGAACTCTCCGTTCTGGAGCAGCGGACCTGGAGGCAGCTGAGCCGGCCGCTGGAGCGCGCCGGGACTCGCAGACTTTCTCCTGAGCCGCGCTCTGGGTTCCTGTCTTCCCCTCGCGGTTCTCCCACGCCCCCAGAATACCCACTGACCCAGCAGGCCTTGTGCTCGCGGCCGCGCCCATCCAGCCAGTGGCCCCCAGGGCCTGGGCGCCGGCCGCCCGCCCAGGCGCAGGTTCCATCGCTGGAGGGGAGAGAGGTGAAGAAGCAGGGCGCGCGGGGGGCCTCCTCCCGGTCCGGGCCGGCTAGCGCATCTTCTCCGCTTGTTCTTTCCGCTCTGCGAGCGCAGCCAAAGTGCTGAGCCCGCCGGGCCCGCTGCTCGGAGTCACTCGCAGCACAGGAGACCAAGCGCCCTCGGATAACCACACTTACTACCTTTGGGGGATTCCCTGGGGAAGGTGGCCGGGGACCCCGCATGAGAGGAGCTGGGGCAGGGACCCAGGTGAAGGGCTGCCCCGAACACTCCCAAGGTGCTTCCCTTCGCAGACAGCCGCTGTCGCCCCTGGGAGCGCAAACCTCCTAAGAACCTAAAGACCTGGAGGACTGTGCTTCTCGAGCGGGGAGGGGGCAGTTAGTGAGCGGCTGGCGGAGACCTGTTTGCTGACGGCTTTGGAGGTGGGATGGAGTAGGGTTTGGAGACGGAGAAGCCCAAGAGTAGACACTGGTGCTTTTTGTTGTTGTTGTTTCTTCTTCTTCTTCACTTTTCCAAAAAGGAACCACATCGCGAGGGGAGAAATAAGACAGAGTGTAAACACAAACAACCGCAAAAAGAAGCCAAGAAAAGCGAAGCCAAAAGAAGCAAGCGCAACACTGTTACAAAACTGTCTGGTTTTGTAACAATCGCCCCGCCGCCGGCCAATGAGCGGCGAGGCGGCGCATCACGTGGTGCCGTTTTATATAACACTTTGCTGAGACAAGACAGTTATTAGGCGGCGCGGGGCGGCCGGCATGGAGCTCGCGGAGGCGCGGCAGGGACCGGCGCGCGGCAGAGCGGCGGCGGTGGCAGCCCCGATTCCCTCCAGCCGCCGCTCCCAGCTCCGCGTTCCCGGCCCCTAGACGCCTCTTCTCCACGCGTGTCCCTCTCCCTATGGATTCATTTCAGGCTGGACAGATGCTGAGCTTGCCCGCCGAGCTCGGCAGCAACAACTTAGAGCTGGAGGAACCGGCAGCATCAGCGGCCCGCGGAGACACGGGCCCCCACCCGGAGGCGGCTGCAGAAGGCCCCGCACCTCTACCGACTCGGCCGCCAGAGCAGGAGCAGCCTCCGAGGGCCTCGACGCCGGAGTGCAAAGTCCTGCTCACGCAGGCCGACGCCCTGGCGTCTGGGGGGCGCCTCCGAGAAGCCCTCGAGGTGTACCGACAGCTCTCCGAGCGGCAGCAGTTGGTGGCCGAGCAGCTGGAGCAGCTGGTGCGCTGCCTGGCCGAGAACGTCCCGCAAGCCGAGGAGCCGGCGCCGGAGCCCCCAGACGGGAGCCGCGCTGGGAGCTGTGCGCTGGCGGCGGAAGAAGCAGGGGCGGTGACAGCCGCCGAGGCCACCGAGGTGTGGGATGGCTTCAAGTGCCGGAAGTGCCATGGATTTCTCTCAGACCCCGTGTCCTTGTCCTGCGGCCACACCTTTTGTAAACTGTGCCTGGAACGCGGGCGGGCAGCCGATCGGCGCTGTGCGCTCTGCGGCGTCAAACTCTCCGCGTTGATGGTGACCACCGGGCGGGCGCGCGGGACCCGGCGGGCTGGGCAGCAGGCGCCGCCGCCGCTGCGGGTCAACGTGGTGCTCAGTGGCCTCCTTGGCAAGTTGTTCCCGGGCCCAGCTCGGGCGTCGCAACTCCGGCACGAGGGCAACCGGCTGTACCGCGAGCGCCAGGTGGAGGCGGCCCTGCTGAAGTACAACGAGGCAGTTAGGCTGGGTGAGCCCACCGTACCGCCGGGGCCGGGGCGGGCCGGGGCTGGATCCGGGAGGGGAGCTGAGGGTGACTCCGGCGGAGGAGGGCGCGCAGACCGTGGGATGGACCGCGACTGGAGTGGGGGCGGGGAACTCTGGAGTTCCCTCTCCGACTTTTTCTCTGTGTCTGCCCCTTTTCTGGGTCTCTGTGTGTCTCCCTGCTCTTCGTCTTATGTCTCCTGTGAGCTCGTGTGTTCCTGCGTGTCTCAGTCCCTGCTTCTCTTTGTGTCACTCTGTTTCCTCTGTCTTTTCCTTTCTCTCCGCATCTTTGTCACTCTGGCTCTTGGTTGGTGTCACCGTCTCTGTTTCTCGGGCTCGCCTTCTCCTTCTCCCTCTGCGTGCCGCAGCCCCTCTTACACCTGCCCGCACCTTGCAAATCGGGAGGTGAACTTCGCACCCTTCCCACTGGCGCGCCGGGGCCCCTGCGCTCCAGACTGCCGGGGATGTTCTGTCGGCGCCTGTGTCTGCCGCTCCCTCCCGGTCCGGGGCCGCCCTGCCGGCCGGGAGTTGTCCCTTCCGGGGCCGCGGTGGGGTGGGTCCGGCATGGAATTAGGTCAGGAGAGCACTGGTTGCATAAGGGCCGCGAGCGGCCCGGGCCGGGCGGCCCCTCCTCCGCGCGGGCGGGCGGGATTGTGTAACGGCTGAGGTAACCGAAGTGGGCCACGCTCGCCTCGGAAACCATCCCGGGAGCGTGTGCGGGCGGGGGGGGAGGCGGCGGGCAGGAGCTCTCGCGCCCCGCTGCCCTGTGACTCATTGTCACCGCTTCCTATCACACGGTCCTCGGCTGAAATAGATGCCCTCCCCGTCCCCCCTCCCGCGCCGCCTGCCCGCAGCCTGCGCCCTCGCTTCGAACCCTAGCCCTCCAGCCCAGAGGGCGACGGGCCAGGCGACGGCTCAGGGATCCCTGAGGACACTGGACTGACTGCCAAGGGGACCGCCTCTGCCCAGCTTTTCCGTGCCGCCTGAGGATGGGTGGGTGGGCTCTGCGGCCTCAAGGGCAAAGTGGGCAGCCCCACGCCGCTGGCCGCACTAGGGCGCCTGAGTTCCCTTAGGCAACGACTACCCCAACCCCCCACGTCTGGACCCAGGAAGTGGCCGCCCAGCGACGAGCGACGGGTATTGCCCAGCTCGGGCCGGCTGCCAGGAGCTCAGCGGTGGGGCGCGGTGTCTGGCGAGGCGTGCCAGGGAGAAGGCGACAGGGTTGGGCAGACAGGGTTCTGGGATCCGAGGGTGCCCTGAGCCCTGCTTGGACGGTGAAGGAGGGGATGGGCTGCAGTCTCCACGTGTTGAATCTTCACCCGACCTTGCAACAGGTAATGGGGGAGGGGGAAGAATGAAGGTGGACTGGGGAACACTGGCACCCCCCAACCCCCGACGCATGTGCCCAAACAGAGCACCTTGTCAGCTGCCACCAGGCTGGCTTCTGCTGCAGGAAATGAACAGAGGAGGCTGTAAACTCTTAACTGATGTCTGTAGGGAAGAGCAGGGCAGTATGAAGGAGACAGGTAGAGCCTGCTGAAGCCCAGATCTCAAAGGAAGGTTCCATTCCTGATCGAATCCAGGTCTCCGGCATTGCCGGCGGATTCTTTACCAGCTGAGCCACAAGGAAAGCCCCAGCTGCCCCTTAAGAGCCAGGAAAGCCCTTTCCTTCCCTCTTCCTCCTCTGTCTTGGTTACTGTCACCACTTTTCCCTGGGGGTTCATCCTTGGACCACCAGAGAATCCAGGGGCCTCCCCAACAAAGAGTATCGTTGTGCTAGAAAGTGGCCAGTCTCTCTTTCTATTATTTTAAGTGCTATACTGTACTTCAGAAAAAAAGGAACCTGTCTCTTACCCCAGATTCAAAGTCTGTCAAGGTAGCAATGACTCTACCAGCTAGCTAGGCTTTGAGCAGATGCCTTCAGCTCTCAAACTTGATTTTCCTTGAAGATTGGGTTGCTTGAACCAGATGATCTCTAAAGGCCTTTCCAGCCCTGGGTCTACCGATTTAGAGTATTGATGAGAGCCAACCTCACTTTATTCCCAGAAGCCTTGTTCCAGCCCATTCATATCTGCCCATCTATAATGAGATGATGGAGCCTTGCAAATGCATTTCTGTTTTCTTAAGAGAAACTTCATATGTGTTGGGGTTTGTAGACAAAGATGTTGCTGATAAGACTAACTTGGACTTGTCTTCCTGGTGGCAAGAATGGGGATCACATCCAGCCACCACCTTCTCCCTCTCCCCTGGCCTGTTTCCTTGTGGGCAATACCTCACTCAGAAGCTAGGCTGCCAGTTCCTAGCCACAGCCATGAAGCAGGGCGCCAGAATTTGCTCTGTGTCAGAACTGCTAATCACTACTGACCCCACAGGCCCTCTAAGGAACTGCTTGAGAGAGGGGGGATAATGACTTCTTTACAGTTGGGAAAGCTCAGACCCAGAGTGGCTGGGGGTGTGGTAGGCAGGGCAATACTAGGGCTGGAGATTAAGTTTACTCTTTTGGGTCCTTACTAGAGAAGTCCTAGATAACTTGCCATTTTGCTCAAGGTTTTTTTTCCTCTCATTTTGGCAGCTCCAAATGACCATTTGCTTTACAGCAACCGGTCTCAAATTTATTTCACCTTGGAGTCTCATGAGGACGCATTGCATGATGCCGAAATAGCATGTAAGCTCCGCCCCATGGGGTTTAAGGTGAGTGTGGGATGAGAAGGATGGGAAGGAATTGTAGTGAGGACAGGAAGTGGCAGGGAGGACTGCCACTGGGGGTGGGGGGAAGCGGTGGGTAGGGGCACTAGAGCGCACTCAGAGCAGGGGAAAGGCTCTTCACAGGAGCTGGTGGGGCAGTCCCTTGACAAAGGGTGACTTAGGGGTCTGCGAGAGAGATGAGTTCTGTCCCAATTTTATCTTAGACTGATGACTTGCAAAGCAGCCTGGAATTTGTGATTCTTTAGAACTTGAACTTGGGAGCCAGACTGCCCGAGTTTCTGTCCTAGCCCTGCTACTTTTACTAGCTGTGTGGCCTTGGCCAAATTACTTAACCTCCTTGTGCTTCATCTCCTCACCTATAAAATGAAGATATTCAAAGCATCTACTTAACAGGGGGAGACTACCTGTTGTGAGGACTACATGAGCTAATGCAGGCAGATACTTAGAACAATGCCCGGCATATAGCATTGTATGTATTTGCCAACATCAGCATCATCACCATTATTTTCCCATGACACTAGAGAGAGGAGGGGAAGAGAAACATTGCAGTTTGGTTCTGCCATCTTAAGTCCTTAATGTAGTCAGTCAGCCTGCTGCTTTCCCTAAACATGTAGGTCACATGAGGGTGTGGGGTGGGAGTGGGGAGGGGAGAAAGACAGGTTCAGCCTCTCTCAAGATGCCAGGATGCACAATGTCACTTCCTGCATCTGTGTCCGGCCTCCTTCAGGACTAGCCTTCAGCCACATGTCTATAGTTGGTTTAGAAGATTAGATTTGAGCCTGGACTCTATACCTGCAAGCTGAGTGACCATGGGGAAGTCACTTCACTCTCAGAACCCTAGGCGTCCTTGTTTGCAAAACATAGATCTTGCTCTCTGCCGTAATCACCTTGCAGGGGGGCAGTGCTGGTTCCAGGTCAGCTTGACCAAGAGTCTGTTCTGTGAACCATAACATTGGGTTTTGGTGTAGTGCTCTCTCTACGCAGCCCCAGGATGATGTCCCAGGATGATGTCCTCTGAAACCCACTTCATCCAAGGCCAAGTCCATAATCCCTTATCTGAATCCCATAGGGCTGGATATGTTCAGAATCCAGAATGTTTCCAATTTCACTAAGACCAGGTATCAGCTCCGGACAGTGCCCCATAGTCAAACACAATAATATTTCTGCAGCATATTACATGAAAATTCACACTAAATGGGAAGAAGACTGTAACACATATCGTTTTAGATCAAGATTTGCCACCTAATGACTTTTGATGTCAAGCCTATGAAAATGTTGGATTATCAGCCTTTTTTTTGGATTTGGGGAACTTCAGATAAAACACTGGGGAGCTGCATACTGGGGTCATTAATGTCAGAGTGAATCTCATACTCTTTCATAAGAAAGTTTTCATGCGTGATGATAGATTAGTATATCCTCTTTCCCAAGGAACACGTTTACGGTTTATTCAAACTCATCAATGTCTTAACCAAAAGGAACTTCACTGGGAGTATTTCAGGCCTTGTAGCAGTGCAGGCCAGTGAGCTACCTGGGGTTAAGAGGACGTCTCTTGTAACTGTTTTTGCTCCCATTCTAAACCATATCGGGGCAGGGACCTCGATAGTGCAGTGGGAAACAGGGCTAAGTAAGCAGTGGACCATTTTGGATGAAATGGGAAAAGTGACTTACCCAGTGAAGGAAGAGTTGGTGAAAATATTAAACAGAAGTTCATTTTCCCTAAGTGCTGGGTTAAGCAGAGAGGCAGTGATGATAGAACTTTATGGACTTGGGAATTGAAGGAAGACTGGAACTGATGCTTCTGATTCAAAGCCACCTCACACCCCAGTTTATGGATTTCCCACCATTTCTTTATGCAACGCTCCTATGAGAGGTGTTCACTTCATTCATCCCTATTCCAGCCACCCAGCCAGGGCTGGAACTCTCCTGCAAGCGTGACAACTGAGCTGGCTGCCCTGAGCAGGTGGAGTATATGGGTTGCTACTTGGTGTGATTGGTCAGATCCCCAAAACTGCCAGTCTCCCAGCACTTAACACCCTCTAGCCACCTTGAAATGTCAGGCAGGCCTTTCTCCAGAGGGCTCTGGCAAGCACTGCTGGGAGCATCCAGCTCCAGAAGGAGGGGGAGGGCACAATTCGAGGAGAGGCCCCCAAGAGGCTTGGAGCAGGGGCCACTGCTCAAGAAGGCAGATTCTGGCTGGCTCCTGTAAGCCAGGCCCAAGCCAGGAGGCACCAGGGCCCACAGAGGCATGTCTGAAGGGGAGGTCCATGTATTAGAGTGCCCAGCAGCCACAACCCGGATTGTTGCCTTCCCTAAGTTAGACTCGGGGTCAGCATGTAGGCAAAGGCCTGGGGAGCAGGCCACTGAGGGGCAGCCTCTAAGCCAAGCTGCCAGGCATGGAGAGAAGACAACCCTCTTCTCACTTCTCTTCTTTCTCCCCCATCTTCCCCAGGATGCTCCTCTCCTACCCTTTAAGGGTTCTCCCCCAGGGCAGTTTGACTTGGACCCTGAGAAACACTAAAATTTCTTATACGATTTCAAGATGTGGTGAGGGAGCAGACATGAGCTGAGTTCACTGGAGCCAAAGCATTTGTGCAGCCCCTGGTTAGCGTTCAGAAGGGCTTGGTGGGGAAGCTCCCAGTGCTAGTTCCAGCTTTGCCACTAGCTGCCTTCAAGGTCTTAGAGAGGTCACATGGCTTGGCTCACTTGGGCCTCCTCTAATAAGTGATCACTGAGTGTGGGTGGTCACTCAGCCAGTAACATGGACTAGGTCTCTGCTTGACAGACTGGTTAACAGGAAGGCCCATCCAGGCAGGTCCTGAAAGCTGGTTAGTGTGACCTCAGATGGGAGTTCTTGCTACATCTGATGCCTCCTCCAATACAATCGTGGGGCAGGGGGTGGGGGGTGGTGGTAGTATGGCACAGTGGTTGTGAATCTGGTCTTCTATATCAGTCATTCCCAGGCTGTCAATCTGATTCCACAATTTTCCAGCCAGGTTACTTCAGGCAAGTCACTTCTCTGGGTCTCAGTTTTATTTTCTTGAAAATGGGCTTCAGAACAATTGCCTACACCAGCAGTCCCCAACCTATTTGGCACCAGGGACTGGTTTCATGGAAGACAAATTTTCCACAGATGTTGGGGGGTGTGGGGGGAGATGGTTTGGGAATGGTTCAAGTGCACTACATTTATTATGCTGCCACTGATCTGACAGGAGAAGGAGCTCAGGCAGAAATGCGAGTGATGGGGAGCATCTGTAAATATGGATGAAGCTTTGCTTGCTCGCCTGCCGCTCACCTCCTAATGTGTGGCCCAGTTCCTAACAGGCCACAGACTGGTACCGGTACAGTGGCCTAGGGGTTGGAGAGCCCTGGCTTACACAATAAGGCTGTGGATAACATAGTCCTTTTAAAGCCCTCACATGACAGTGAACACCCAGGAAGTAATTTAGCTGATGTTATGAATGATAGCAATGTCAAGAGGTGGAGAAGAATGGGACTGAATGTTCATGTTTTCTTCCAGGCACACTTCAGAAAAGCGCAAGCCTTAGCCACCCTTGGCAAGGTGGAGGAAGCGCTAAGAGAGTTTCTATATTGTGTATCCCTCGATGGAAGGAACAAAAGAGCAAGAGCTGAAGCCCAAAGGGTGAGTTGAGATGACGTCAGGTCCAGCTGCCCAATGGGCTTCCAGCCCTCTGTCCTCTCCAGGGCAGGGAGTGAGGGAACTGTGCTCCCTAGGGTTGGGGGTCCAGAGTGGATGGTTTCCTGGGTTAAGGGGACAGGAGCAAGACACAGGTGCCAGTTGATGACCCAGAAACACCATCCTTTTGGCACATACAATCAGATTGAGCAGTTCTTACATTTCTGTAGGAGCCTGTGAGGAATGTGCTTGATTCTTTGACTCAGGGTCTGGGTGGTCAGTAAGAATACAAACAAAAAAAATAAAACCAAATAAGTTAACGTGGAGATGGAGGCCCACGGAGGAGACTCCAGCTGTTGGCCAGAGATCCCGGGTGTGAGGCAGTTTTAGAACTTTCCTTGGGCTGAGTCACAGCTTCACCAGCCACACAGGGTGGCCAGCTCCTCACAAGGGGTGTTGGGTCCCATCTGCCTTGCCATATGCAGAACTGCAACCTTCAGCTTCTTTGCTAGAAATGAAACACATATGTGATATAAGTTGGGGACCATTACACTATAATCCAATCATCCCAACTCTTGAGTCGCTGGAGGATGTGGTTGTTATTTTTTTTTTTTTAACTGCATGAGATACTAGGCACATTAGTGAATGCTCAAGCAACCTCAATTCGTAGACTTTGTTTCTTATTGTTCTGCAGTGTGCTCTCTCAGTGTCTGGCTCGTTGGCCTGGCAATGGGATGTTGACAGTCAGTGGGGACTTCTGCTATGCTTGTGCCCCACCCCCTGTTCACCACCGCGCCCTAGGTGCCTCTGTCCCAGGGTGCTTTGGCAGAGCAGTGGATGAAGAAAGGGAGCAAGAGACAGGACTGGTTTCTGAAGGCTCCAGAAAGGAATCTTCAGCAAAATCATTGAACTAGGAGCAGCTGAGCACCGGAGGTTCTGGGAAGTTACTTTGGGCTGGTTAGTAGGAGCTAACCAGCTGTTGGCTGGTGGCAGGGAATTGCTCCAAGCTGTGGACCCTTCCCCAAATCTTAACTGTAGTCCACAGTGTGAGTAATAGTAATAATGACTAGCATTTATTGAGCGTTTCTTGTGCACTGGGCACTGTTCTGTGGACTTTATGGGGAAGCTATAATTAAATCCCCACAACGTCCCTATGAGAGTAGGTACTATCATTTATCCCTATGTTACAGATGAAACAGATGAGGAAGCTGAGGCTTGGTGCCTTTCCTGAGGTCATGAACCTAATGATCGGTGGAAGAGCAACCAAACCCAACTCCTCCTGCTTCCAGAGTCTGCCTTGTGAGCTGCTCCACTATCCTACTGGCCCGGGAGGCTGAGTCAGGAGTCTCAGCACCCACTGCTGAGACTGGGGGAGAGGAGCAGTGGGGTTATCCAGCTCTGGGATGTATGCACAAAGGTGGTTAGAAGAACAGAGTATGCAAAGACCAACAGAGGCAGGTGTGGATCTGGGAGACAGTGATTTCTTTACTCTCATTTGTCCATTTCCCAGTTGGCCTGAGAGGCTCTTGGTGTCATCATTTGGGTTGATCCTCTTTCCCACCCACTTTATAGACCACCTAGTATCATTTCCCAGGTGGCTGAGTGGTAAAGAATCGGCCTGCCAATGCAGGAGATGCAGGTTCGATCCCTGGGTTGGGAAGATTCCCTGGAGGAGAAATGACAACCCACCCCAGTATTCTTGCCTGGGGAATCCTATGGACAGAGGAGCCTAACAGGCTACAGCCCATGGGATCAAGAAGAGTTGGACACGACTGAAACGACTTAGCATGTAAGCATGCATGCAGTGTCATTTCCACAGCTGCCTTAATGGGATGGGGCAAGAACTGTGCTAAGCTCTGGAGACCCAAAGAGGCATAAGCCACAGTCTCAGGCCTCCAGGACCTTACACTCTTGCACTGGTTCTATAATGTGATATAAATGCCAGATAATACAATCGAACATTTGCCTGTGATGAGTGTTCCAGAGTTCTGAAGCTAAGGTGAGAATTTAGAGGCGAATTTCGACGGCGGGAGTTGAGGACATGGCACTTAGTTAAGAACGCTGAGGACCCTCTGTGCTTGTTTGCTGGGTTGTTCCCCTCTCCAGGGATAAAGATGTGACAGAGATGGTCCAGGTTCACTTGCCATGAATTAGCTGCCCTTGTCACTTACAGGCCTGGGTTTCTTTTTAATGTTTGTCTTTACTTCAGATTCTTTTTGGACTTCTTGGCCCACTTGGGCCTTTTCAAGGCTGACGCTGAAGTGAAGTTGACTTCCATTAGTATGTGGAATGCTCATTTTCACTGAGAGTTGACCCCAACTTTTGTTTTCCAAGGCCACTGGGAAGGCCTTCAATGAGGTCTTAGGTAGCGGAAGAGGAAGCTCAGTGCTGCTGTTCCTTTGCCTAGTTTCCTTCGAGCTTCCCTCTCTGCCTCGCTTCCCCTCCCACCACACTCTGCCCTCGTATCCTTGTACCTGGGGGTTTCCCTATGGCTTGCTACTTCTCTCTGGGGGAGAATTCCAGGGGGGAGTGCTTCAGAGGTGGTTCCTGGTGGGTCACTCAGAGCCCCCTGAGAGCCCAGTTTGGCTCCAGTAAAGGAGGAGTCTCTGAAAGCTGGCATTTACAGCCCTGGTCAGTGTGAGAACCTCCCATCTCATTCCTACACCAACTTAGAATTGGAAGGAAACAGAGACATCTGTCATCTGGGGACTTTGGGCCTGAACCCTAGGCATCTCTCTGGGCCCTAGGATGGCTAGTGTCTTAACTCAGTTCCGTCCAGTGTGATGAGTATTTACTGGACATTAGTCGTGTGCCCTCCAGAAACAGAGCATCTGTAGAGAGCAAGACTTACATTTGCAATGCAATTTGAGGCTAACACCAGACTGGGGAGGGTGAGGCACTATCTTCTGGTGCAGTTGAGAACACGGAATGATGGGAGAGATCAGAGAGACTGGAGGAAGAGAAGATGGGAGACCTGGAGCTGAGCCTTGAAGGATGAGCAAGGCTTAGCCACATGGAAAGTGCTGGCATCAGAAGAAACATCATGAGGAACTGCTGGGGCCCAGTAAGGAAGGAAATCAAACTGGAGAGAGTTTGATCCCAGTTTCGGTCAGATTCCCCTGATCAGTTAATACCCTGTTCCCTAGAGGAAGGGGTAGGGCACCCTTTAGTTGGTCTCAGCAGAAAACATGTGAATATATTTTAGAAGCAAGTGACCTGCCTTCCTGGGTTATGTGTTACATACAAAAATACCTATGTATACAGATAATTGGCACTTTATCACAGGAGAGAACTGAAGCAAGGATGCGGGCGGTTGATGGGGCAGCCTCCACTAGATCATGCATCTTTGACTCCCAGTCCCTTCTGGATCTTTTATCTGCCCCACCCCCATTCCCAGCTTATCCAGTTGCAAAGGAAGCCAACCATAGACTAGACCAGCCTGCCGCCCCCCACCTCCACCCCAATCATGAAGTGACTTGACATTCTCTGGAAAGTGAAGGCTAGAAAGTAGGAAGAGAGGCTGGGAGAAGAGGGAAGAAGACTTGGCTCTGCTTTTACAAACACATCACTGCTGAAGGGATTCAAGATCCAGGGCTGATGGTCGGGGAGGAGAGGCAGGACAGGCAGACAGGGAGGGAAGAAATACAGAGGAACCTTGGTGACATTTGTTGCCTTCTACCCAGGGGGGCATCTCGGACACGACTCCAGGTCCCCCAGCTGATGTTGGGCTCCTGCCTTCTCCTCGGCCTCTTTCCTCCTAGACAGGTTTTGAAATCCCCCTGCAGATCTTTCTGTGGAAGGGTAGCAGCAGAGTGGTGTAACTGGCTAGGGAGACAAAGGCAGATCTGTAGTGCCTTTTCAAAATTCAGATTCCTGGCCACACTTCAGACCCAGGGGAGCCAGGCATGGGAACTTGGAACCTGGAAGTCTCATAAACTTCCCAGGTGATTCTGATGAGCCGAAGGAGGATCCCTGCCCCACTGTGTTGGGGTCTTTGGTCCAAGGCTTCCTCCCTGGGGTTTTGCCCCACAAGCTGTACCCTTTGTCCCTTCCTGCCCTCCCACCCCTGCCCTTCACCCAAGCACCTGTAGAAACTTAAGTAGTGAAGTCTTCTGTTTTATGTCCCAGCTTCTCCTTAGTTTCTTTACACCATCATTCCCGGGGGCCTCTCAGGAACATTCTCCCGATATACTGAAGCTGTTGGCACCTCACCTTAGATTAAAGGAACACGTAGAGTCATTGGCTACTGAAGGCACCATCCATAATCTACCAAAGTTGTCACAGGTAAAACTCCACTCACCCAGCTCGCTCCTGATGCTTCATTTGGCTGTTTTGTGGGCAAACATGGAGAGTAAGCCCTCACCCTCCTACTTTGTTTGGTTCCCGAGAAAGAAGAAATAGAGTTGCTAGTGGCTGTCTTCTTTGCTGAAAGGCTATTTAAAGATAAAACTGGATTTCAGGCAGGGGCCCAGGTTGATGATTTATTATGTTCAATTTTCAATTCTTTATCAGGTCCAGTTGAGAGAGGTGACAGAACTAGGAAGGCCCACTTCCCCAGGAGCCATTCGGTTGGGGTGAGCTTAGGGGCAGAGCCTGGGAAGAGGGCCTGACAGCCCCTCCTGTCCTACTTTTTGTTTGTTCAAGCTGCTGGTCTTTGAGTACCAGCTGAGTTCCTTGTGCAAAGACATCTCCATTTGATCCCCAAGTGGAGGTCATTTCATATTCCTGCACTGTGTCTTACACGTAAGTAGACTTCCAGCACATATGTGGAGCCGGGGAGAGGGAAGCAACTTAGAAAGTGTTAACTTTCTGGGATTTGAGTCTTTGAAAACCATGGTCTCCAGGCCCCAACTTTCCAAGCAGAGGGCAAGCGGGCAGAAGCTGGGGCTCAGAAGCACAGATACGTAGACAGAGGCGGGCTCTGAAGATCTAGGCAGCTCGAAGCACCTGCCTGCGTGCTATCCATGCCCTGTGTTCCTCCCCTGTGTGTGAGCCCTAGGCTCTCCATGGCTTCTTGGTTCTCTGACAGGTGAAAATCTTATATTTCCCTGACCTCTTTCCCTGCTCTGGAGAATGAACAAAATGCAGTGCCTGACTCAAAAAGGCTGGGTGGTGGGGGCGGGGGGGGTGATGGGCAGAACTTAGAGTATATCCTGAAATCAAAGCAGTGCTACATGCTAAGTCACTCAGTCGTGTCCAACTCTTTGCGACCCCATGGACTGTAGCCAGCCAGTCTCCTCTGTCCATGGGATCCCTCCTGGGGATCTTCCCCACCCAGGGATCAAAGCTGCATCTCTTATGTCTCCTGCGTTGGCAGGCGGGTTCTTTACCACTAGCACCACCTACATTTCAATACTTCTTTGAGATCATTATTACCGAATTGAGAACCATAATACTGAACCCAAGTGCCTGGAGTGACTTCTAATTGCAGCCCAATTAGAAATGAAGAAAAAAAGCACCCCTGGCTTTCTTGTATGACGAAGCTGAGGAGTAGGGACTGGGTTTCTACCCAAACTTTGCCTTGCAAAGCACTGTTCTGTGTAGACTCTGACAAGGGCTCATGGAAAGCTGAGGATGCGGCAGTGCCATAGTGCTGATAAAACCCTGAACTCCCCAGGTTAGAGACTCAGAAAAGTCTTTTCCTCCTCACCTCATCATTTTCTCCCAGCTGTGCACTCCCCATTTTTCATCTATCTACCAGGGTTTTTTTTGTTTTTGTTTTTTTTTTTTTTATTGGAGTTGGAGGGAACACAACAATCTGAACATTTTGACCCATACACTTTGAATGTAGAGAGAGGGGTTCTCCACGTAAAACTGCATAAACACTTTGTCATTGGATTTTTTTTTTCTCCTGGACAAAAATTCTTGAAAAGGCTAGAGATGTTATTGATCATTTTGCCAGATGATCTTGTCTCTTTTTCAGACTTTTTGCCCAAAATCTAGTGAAAGGATTCATTTGTTCCTAGTTCCTTTGACCAGTATAACATAGCTCTGGAGTGTGAGGGCATTTGGTAGGCCTGTGAACACACCTGCACCAGAACCTTCCCGAAAGTTCTTTGGAAGCTGGATGTGGGACTGGAGGATGGCTGGGAATGGCAGTGAGGGTGAGAGGAAGGGCCGAGTGGCAGGATCTACCCTCACTGCACTGCATGCCTTGGTGTCCCTCAGGTGGTGACTGGGGACTGACTGGAGAGGAGTGGAGACCGGCACTGCACTTGGCATCTTGCCTTCACTGCTGCCCAAGGACTGTCTCCCTGCATGCCTTACTCTGCCCCATCTGGGCCTTCTGTGCCCTATGACTGCCGCCCAGTTAAGCTACCTGTCCTCTACATGGTCAGGACTGGGCAGTGTTTTCTCCTCGTCCCTTCTGGAGACAATTATCAGAGGACAATGTTGGGCCCCAGTAGATTCTGATGTTTGGCTCTTTCTTCCTCCAGGAAACGCCCGAGCGCCCACATTGTTCCAGTCAGGAGGGGGCAGCAGCCAGGGGCCAGGGGGGCAGCCTGATGAACCCAGTCACAGTGACAGGGGATGGGCCGCAGGACCACACGGAAGACTCGGTTGGAGCAGAGGAGGAGAAGGGGGTCGCTGCCTCTTCCCAAGCTGCCTCCATTAAGACTGGCAAATGCCAGGAGAAGAAAAGGAAGCACTGCCAAATTGAACCCCAAGACCCAGAGAGGCCTAATAAAGCGTCTAAGCCAGGTGCAGACTCTACCCAGGGAGTTGGGGGCTTGGAAGGGAGCCCGGGCTCAGCAGTGTGTGGAGGCTTCTACCCTCCACACGATGGCTCCTCTGCTCTGCCACTTCTAGGGTGGCTGTGGGGTTTCTGTGAGAGCAAGCAGTTCCTAGCATCCTGCCAGTGCCCCATATGAATTATAAGGGAAAGCCACGGCTTATGGGCAAGCATAGTGTCAAGTAATGACATCTCACGCCCTTGATGGTGTCACTTCCTTCCAGGCCAGCCTCTCTGCACCCCCTTCCCCATTCTGGGGAAGTCAGACCCGGGCAGTTCCATCACGCCTCATCCTGCTCGTTCCCAGTCGTGTCCCCGTAGGTAGGCATCTGAGAAGCAGCAGCTGCAGCTTGGTATCTTTCCAAGAGTGGCTGCCAGTGCCAAGATTCAGTGTCAGCTATGAAGGCCTGGCTCAGTCCGTGGAGTCGTTGCAGCTGTTTGTCAAGAGTGAGGTGCCTGTTCCATTTAAATGAAGCCCCCCCCAGGGCTCCCAGACAATCCCTGACCTACACATTTCTTTCTTTGGGGCTGCTGGAAGCCTCCACATGCCTGTATCAGGGTACCCCATTCTCAGTGGCTCACTTGGCCACTAAATCAATTCTCGGGGAGGTGATGAGAGTGGCTGACTGAAAAAAAATATTTGGGTTCTTTGGCCTTAGAAGTGCTGTCTTGTGACACCAAGGTTGGTTCCCCTCTGACTTCTGCTCTCTACATCACAGATCCTTCCACTGACCCCAGGGCCAGGCCTGCGCTCAGTGTCCCGCTGGCATCTTTTGACGCCTCTGACCTTGAATGCTCCCTCTGTATGAGGTATGTGAGGTGCCCTGTCGCTTACTGCCCGAGAGGTCTTCCCCTCTGGTGTCTGCACCTCTCTGCTAGTGACCTATGGCTTGGTTGGTTAGCACAGAAAAGCATGCTTCTAACAAAATGGAAGTCACGTTGACTGTCACACGGGTGAGCTTGTGTCCCTTGTTTACGGATCACATGCCCCGCACTCCTGCCTTGGAAATACCTAGAGAGCACGAAGGAAACTGTCTACTCAGAGGTCAAACGGACAGTCCACAGGCTGGATGTCTTTTGTTCAGGCCTCATGGGATTTGGGAGGTTGTTGTTAAGGTGAATGTTTAGAGACAGGACACTCACTCCAGTTGGTCATGGCCCCCCTCCCTTGGCCACTGCCTTCCTCACACATTTGCATCACTTTCCTGGCCTCTATTTAAGTTTGGGACCCTGGAACTAATTTCTACTGGCTACTAGATCAAGATCTCAAAGCATGAGTGCCAGTGTCAGCCTCACAGGCCTATTCTCTGGAAGCCAAGGAGAGGGCTGGACTCATTTTTGGTCTATACCTGCCTGCGCAGTGGTCAGTAGTGGGCATGTAGGACTTGGCTAAGAGTCTCTCCTCCACCTACTGCCACATTGTCTCAACTTTCTCAGATCTCTAGAGATACATGCCTCCCCCCACCCCCACCCCGAAACATATACAAATAGGAAACTGCTGCAGTCATGGTCTGCAAAAACAAATGACTTTCACTTGTTTCATTTCACAACCCTGGCTTTGTGGCTAAGAGGAGGTCTCCAAAAACAGATGGCCTGGGTTTCCACCCAGGCTGTGCCACTTATTGGCTGTTTGACCTGGAGCAAGTGACTTTCTCCACCACTGTTTTCTCATCAGTAAAACAGAGAACAGTGGTACCTGTTCTATGGTGTTGTTATGATTAATTGCAAAAATCTATTTGAGACACTTAGAAGAGTGCCTGACATATAGTCAGTACTCAGTAAATGTTAACTTTTTTTTCTAGACCAGAGGTTCTTTAGCTTTAGGTCCATTGACCCCTGAGGGGGTTCTGTGTATGGATTCTAGTAGATCTAGGAATTCCCTGATGTTATATGTAAAAGTATGTGTGTGTGTGTAAGAGAGAGAGAGAGTTTTCCAGGACAAGGTCCACAGCTTTCAGTAGATTCTCAAATGTGCCTTCCCCTTGGCAAAAGAGCTCTAAAAGGAGGCTGAGACATTTGCACAAAAGTTGTTAAGATGCCTGAACCAAGACAAGAGATGTCAAGGAACATCTTTTGGTCCAGCCAACGGAGGCCCCTCAGATGTCTTCTTGCCCTTTACAAGTACATATGCCTTCCATGTCAATCCCAGGCATTTGTCACTGCTCAAAGTGACTTTTCTTGTCCTCTGAATAAAAATGAGTAAGGCAGCTGTTACCTGAACACGTACTTTTCCTTTTTTTCTCTCTCTCTCAAAAAAAAAAAAAAAAAAAAAGAATTGTCAGATTTGCTTGTAAGCTCAGACAGACTTGATAAGGAATGTAGCAGCACTTGAAGCAAGCCCTGCATATATTGTCAGAGCTCTAGGTGGAGTGGGTTATACCAGCTGTATAACCCGGTCCCTTGTGCCCCCTCCCCATCACAACGATGTAGCAGGTGGGTCAAGCCAGAGCCAAGGTGTGAGACAGACAAGCTCTGCTTTCCAAGCTGAGGTGTGGGCCCCCACAGGTAATGCCATTATGGTGTTCAGGCAGTGATGAGAGCCAGGGTCTTTCAGATGTCAGACTTTGATAGACTTGATTCAGCTTATCCTCCTGGACACGACTCCCGACATCCCGGGGATGCAAAATCAAACATGCAGACTCATCCTGTTTGTGTTTTCCCTGAGGGCTAAGAATTCTGAGGTTGAAGTTCTTTTGTTCCCTTCCGTCTGCTTTCTCCCTTTCATCTTGTTTGTCCCTGATCTCAACAGGGGGCTTCAGAGAAGGGTTAGTAATTTGGTCCAAGAAATAAACACCAAGAGGATAAGACCCCCTTCGAGTTTGCTCACTCTGAGTTGAAAAGCCATTATTTCCCTTATCCTGCCCCTCTGTTCTAAATGAGACTTCAAAGCAGAAACCCATCTTTGCCTGGAGCAGCTATTGTATGGGCTGCTGAGTTACACGGGGGACACTCGGGAGCTGCTTGATGGTGAAAAAAAACCTGCCAAGTCTAGAGAACATTTCTGATCTCAAGGGTCTTAAATCTGGAGCCCTAGTTCAGAAACATGTGGTTCCCCTTCCAGCAGGGCTTGTCTCCAAGTCAGAAATCGTATGTTGACAGAGGCCATTTCAGATACATGCTTTAGTTTGAATTATTGCAGTCTTGAAAAAGTTCCTGTTTCCTGTAGTGTTTTTATTTTTCTAATCATGATTAGAATTATTCTTAGGTTCTGTCATGACTGTCCTGTGTCTTTGGTGGAGAGAGTTTATGGTGAGAGATATTTTCAAGCAATCTGCCAGGTCATGAAACTACACATGTGTACCTCCTGTGCAGGTTTCAAGAATAAAATCCAATGCCGTGGTGCTGCCTTGGTTGAAGACGAGTTAGAGTAGGAATTGATCTGTTGTGAGTCTAGAGAGAAAATCAGGAGTTGCTTATAAATTCCTCAGGGGAAAATGGTGGAAAGAGTGAATGGAACGACCTTTGATGGGTGAGCTAAAGAGAAACTTCCCAGTCTCCGAGTCCCCCTTGCTGGACGGAACAAGATCTGCTGGGGGAAGTTGCTCTCTGATTCCAACACCTCAGAACTCTCCTCCTCCGTCTTTAATGACTGCCAATCCTCCCTTGAGATTTACCTGCTCCGGATACCCTTGCCCTGGGGTCACCTCTGGGCCTGCTGTGGAGCAGGAATGCTGGATATTTGAACCAGTTACCTAATGGCCCAGTGGCCCCTTTGTCCATTGAAATGAAAAGCTTTATATTTAACCTAGTTTGAGCTGCTCAAGTAGCTGGGTGTTATGGAGTCAGTTCACTGCTCTCTCTCTCTCTCCCTCCCTCCACCCCTTCCCTCCTCCTTGTTCCCCCTTTGCTCTCATTTGATAGCCACACAAGAGCACAATACAAGGATGTAACTGGTGGGAAAAGATAGCTATTTCCAGACAAGCCAAACATTTTATCCGGGCTGACATCTAACTGAAAGCATTTATTATTACTATTGTTTACTCCATCACCCTGACAATGTAAAATGCTTTCTTGTGAGAAAATCTGGCCCTACACTGATTTATAAATCCCTCCCTGAAGTCTTTTCTGAAATCATTCTAAAGTGATAAATAAAAGGGAGAGGAATTTGAGTATATATTTCTAACTCTATGTCTATATAGAGTTTCTCTCTCGCTCTCTCTGGTGGTGGGGAAGGGAAGGGAGAGAGACAGAGAAGGAGAAAAGGGTGTGTTTGTGTGTGAGTGTGTATCTACATGTACATGGATGGTGTTTGTTCCAAGATCTAGATTCACACACAGTCGTCTCTGTGTCATCTAGTGGAGAAGGAAGATGGGCTTGAGAATCACATGTGACTTCACATCCCAAGTGCTGCTATTTACTAGCTAGCTGTGTGGCCTTGGGCAAGTTATTTAACTTGCCTGAGCCAATTTCCTCCATAGTAAAATAGAGCTAATCCAATTAACTACTGCCTATGACTATATAAAGCTAATTGATATGAAAAACAGCAATGCACACATTCCTGATAGCAAGAGAAATGCATTCCATCTGTTCCCAGTCTCTTTACTCAGTCAGCCTGAATAGAAGTGGGTTGAGTATTGAAAGATGATACATTCTAAGCATCTGAACCTTGAATTATTTCAGAGCAATAATTATGCAGCATCTGTGGCAGCATTCTTGTTTGCGACCACTCGAATCAGGGGCATTTTAATCATAGCTCTTGGTAAGAGTTGCTGTATCCTTTTGTGTCTGCTACATTCATCTGCTCATTAAATGTCAGTAGTTATTGCAATTAACTGGCCAGCTATATCATTATTATTTGTATGTGGATTACATTCTTCAGTGAACAAAAGGCCCAATTTTGAAATTCTCAGGAAAAAATAGTTTTACAGATACAGGTTCATCAATCAGTCTTCATCATTAATGTCATCGAATAATGTATAAAAGGCATTCAGATTAACAGGTTTCAAATTACTGAGGAAATGAGATCGTCTGTCTTGGCTGCTTCTAGTAGTTAGATCACAGCAGTGGTTCACAAAGTCAGCCTGCAAGTCACAGTCTTGAGAAATACTTTAAATTGTGAAATAGATACACTGGGAAAGTACATAAAAATAGGAATGGATTCTCATAAAATACTGTAAAGAGGCTACTCATGCAATCCCTTTCAGCCCAAGAAAGAAAACGTTAATTACCAGGACTCCGGAAGCTGCCCATATGTCACTTCTAAATCACCACCCCCTCTGCCACTGCCCCTAAAATCACTATCTTGAATTTTATCTCTTCTTTTTAAAAAAAAAAAAAAAAAGTCTTACCACTCTTGTGTGTATCTCTAAATAGTGCAATTTCATTTTTTCCTGTTTAAAAATACTTAATGTAAGTTGAATTATCCAGAATGGATTCTTTTGTTGTAACTTCTTTTCCTCGGGATGAAGATTTATCCATGTTATTGCACGTTGGTGAAATTTGTTCATTTTCACTAGTGTATAGTGTGCCATTGTATGAATTTAACAAAATCAGTTATATTCTAGATGGATATTTGGGTTGTTTGTAGTTTAGGGCTATTACAGACAATGCTACTATGAACAGTTTTTATGTCTACTAGTGTATATATGTGTGTGTTAGTTGCTCAGTCATGTCTGACTCTTTGTGAACCCATGGACTGCAGCCTGCTGAGCTCCTCTGTCCGTGGAATTCTCCAGGCAAGAATATACTGGAGTGGGTAGAAGATTCCCTTCTCCAGGGAATCTTCCCAACCAGGGATCGAACCCAGATCTCCTGCATTGCAGCCGTTGCCGCATTCTTTACTGTCTGAGCCACCAAGGAAGTGTATATATAACTCTCCCCATTTTCAGTGGGTTATCTCTCTTTTTCTTACTGACTTGTAGGAGCTCTACGTATGTTCTAAATGTAAATCCTTCATTAGTCACCTTGTTGCAAATATCTTCTCCCACTCTGTGACTTGCCTTTTTGCTCTCTTAATGGCACCTTTCTTTTTTTTTTTTTTCCTGTTAATGGCCTTTAGTTTTTAATTTGGTTTTTCAATTTTTATCAAAGTTGTACATGCATATAGTTTAAGGAAGAAAGCCATTCTATGAGGCTTATTAAATAAAGACATTTTTCAACATGAAAGGTCTCTTAATGGCATCTTTCAATACACTAACAAGTTCTTAAATTTAATATGGTAACAATGATCAATCTTTTCATTTACAGTTAGCATTTGTGTGTGTGTGTGTGTGTTTAGGAAATCTTTTTTTCCCCTTGAGGTCATACAGATATTCTATCTTGTATTCTAAGAGCTTTACTCTTTGTCTTTCACATTCATTTTTACAGCCCACATGGTGTTGCTTTTTGTGTATGGTATGAGAATCAGTCCAACTTCTTTGCCCCCTGCGGATAGCCAACTATCCCAAATAGCACTTATTGAGGATTCTATTTATGTGTGGAAAATCTTCTCTCTGTTTTGAAGTGCCACAGTTTTAAAAATCAAGAATCTGGGTCTGAATCTATTTCTGGGTTTTGTATTCTATTCTACAGATCTGTTTGTTCCTGTGCTAGTCTTACTGCTTTTCAATCAGTACTGTTTTATAATAAATTCTCATAATTTATAATTTATAATATATATATTTATATATATATATATAAATATATAATTTATAATAAATTCTCAAAATAAAGTCTGGTAGAGCAAGTTCTCCCACGTTGCTGCTCTTCAAAAGTGTCTTGGCTCTTCTTGGCACTTTGCCTTGCCTTATGAAGTTTAGAAATCAACTTGCCAAGTTCCACAAAAACAAACAAGTGAAATAACCCATTGGGGTCTTTCATTGGGACTTAGTTAGGTCTTCTTTTACTTTCAATGAAATGTTTGCAGTTTCTTACAATAGAGATCTCATGAACTTCTGTTAGATTTATTCCTGGGCACTTGATTTTCTTTTTCATTTTTTGGTTGTCTTTTTGAAAAGATTTTTATTGGAGCATAATTGATTTACAATGTTATGTTAATTTCAACAGCAAAGTGGATCAGTTATACGTATACATATATCCACTCTTTTAAAAATTCTTTTCCCATATAGGCCATTCTAGAGTATTAAGTAGAGTTCCCTCTGCTATACAGTAGGTCCTTGAACACTGTGTGCTGTGTCACTTCAGTCGTGGTCCGACTCTTTGTGACCCTCTGGACTGTAGCCTGCCAGGCTCCACTGTCCGTGGGATTCTCCAGGCAAAAATACTGGAGTGGGTTGCCACTCCTCCAGGGAATCTTGTGACCCAGGGATAGAACTCATGTCTCCTGCATCTTCTGCATTGGCAAGTGGGTTCTTTACCACTAGTGCCACCTGGGAAGCCCCCGGTAGGTCCTTGCTGCTGCTGCTGCTGCGTCACTTCAGTCAGGTCCGACTCTGTGTGACCCCATAGACAGCAGCCCACCAGGCTCCCCTGTCCCCGGGATTCTCCAGGCAAGAACACTGGGGTGGGTTGCCATTTCCTTCTCCAAGGCATGAAAGTGAAAAGGGAAAGTGAAGTCACTCAGTCGTGTCCGACTCTTAGCGACCCCATGGACTGCAGCCTACTAGACTCCTCCGTCCATGGGATTTTCCAGGCAAGAGTACTGGAGTGGGCTGCCATCGCCTTCTCTGCAGTAGGTCCTTATTAGTTATCAATTTTGTATATAGTAGTATGTATATGTCAATCCGAATCTCCCTCCCCACCTTACCCCCTGGTAACCATAATTTTGTTCTCTATGTCTGTGACTCTATTTCTGTTTTTTGAATAAGTTCATTTCTACTTTTTTTTTAGATTCCACATTTAAGCGATACCATATTTGTCTTTGTCTGACTTCACTCATGGGCACTTGATTTTCAAAAGCAATTGTAAATGTCATCTTTAAAAAAATCTATTCTCTCATGCTTCTTGTTGGTATGTAGAACTACAGTTGTGTGTATGTGTATTTGTCTAGCATTCTTGCTAATTATCTCAATTCCTATTAATTTTAATAATCATTCTAAGATTCTTTTAGATTTTCTAAGTTCATCATCATACCATTTATGAATAACAACAGCTTTTTTTTCCTTTTCAGTTTTCAGACTTTTTTTTTATCCCTTGCCTTAGTACACTGGTTAGGACCTCCATTAAAGATCTGTTTTTGAAAATTAATTTTACTTTTTGCCCAATTTAGTAACTAAAATTTATTAACTCAGTTAGATACATTAACTACTTTTTAAACACATTGATACTATTTAAAAAGTAGAAAACAGTAAATATATGAAAAACTTCTTCCCAGGTCCAGACCTTTCTTGGCTTGTTAAAAATAACAAATCTCTTGAATTGCAAACTTTATCAAGTGAGACTTTGCCATGTCTGTGTTTTTAAAGTTCCACAGGGGACTCTGATAATTAGGTTTAGAGACCAATGGAGATTTGTCCATGCAAAGGTTAGTAGGATTGTGTAATTCAGTGACTCCCAACTCTGGCTGCACATTAAAACCACCCAGGGAGCTTTAAAAATCCTTATGCCTGGCTCTTACCCTGGACCAACTGATCTGAATCTCTGTAGGTGAGGTCCAGTCTCTATAGTTTTTAAAAGTTCCCCAGGTGATGGGGGAGGGTGGTCTAGGGAGAAGCAAGAGGGAGGGTTTGCCCAGGGACACAAGGAGACATTTGGGGGTGACAAGTATGTTGATTATCTTGATCTTGGAGATGGTTTCATAGGTGTGTACATGTGTCAACACTTATCAAATTGTACGCTTTAAGTATGTGCAATTTATTGCATGTCAATAATATATCTAAAAAGCTACTTAAAGAAAAAACAATCCACATGATTCTCAAACACAGCAACGGTTGAGAATTATTGTTCTAATAGAAAGGGCATACGGCTGGAAGGGGAAGTTGGAAAGACTTTCATTCACTCTGGATCTGTTTCATTCTGGCTGGTGAGCTCCATGTTTTCTCAAGTACTTTTCAGCTCTGATGTTTTGATTCTTTTGCTCGCCTGGCTGTGTGGCCAGGCTGCTGGTGCACCTCCTGGCCACACGAGGGGGCTGTGCAGCTTGCAGCCTCTTCCTCTCAACTGAACACTCTAGTGAGGTCAAAATAAGCTGTTCTGGCGTCTTTCCCTTCTTTCTGTCCTCTTGGAGAGTGCGAGCTCCACTTCTGAAGCATCATCTTCAGCTGCCTCCATCCAGTGGTCCTGCTGCAGGTGAGATTTTCATTAAGCAAAATAAATCCACGAATCTCTGAATGTACAGAACAGCTTTTTAAAAGAGGCTCAGATTGCTTTGAAAAAAATAGCCAGTTCCTGCAAAGCAATTAAAATAGGATCTAATTAGAGAATATGTATGTATACACATGTATCTATGTATGTGTCTGTCTGTCTATTAATAAGCATAGTAATAATCTTACTCTACTGCCCCTGGGTAAACGGTCCATCCATGTAAAAGGCAGTATGTTTGTTACAGGTGCAATTTGGAGATCCTTCAGACTGTAAACATTGTTTAGATGAAAAATGGAATCAAGGTTAGCAAATAAACCTAGTCTTTCCCATTTAATATTATATGAAGTGCTTAAATATGGTAGTGTGTGTATTTATCTCTGTGTCTCTTTATCTATGTGTTTACGTATATCCAGGTGAACAGGTTGGCTAAGTATTTTAGAATGGAATCTAATCAGATACTCTGGGCATTCATCTTCATTTTTCTGGGACCTGACAGGGAAAAAATCTGGATGCTCTGGAAGAGACTGACTAGAACTAATGTTATAAAATGATCTAGCTATGTCCTAAATTTTAATAAATGCATTATTTGATGCATTTAAATCCAGCTCAGAAATAAAAAGCAAATGGTTTTCTAAAGTGTAAGGGATTGTTTTTTAAAAAGGAAAAAGAACCCCCCTCTTACTCCCACGCATAGACTTTCTCAAATAATACTGTAAAAACCTTAACATTCAATAGCTCTGTCTTTTATGTTTGGTTTGATTGCAATTTTCTTCCATTTTGATTCCTAAATTTCAGATTATTCTACGAACCAGTCACAACACCCTGTGGGCACACCTTTTGCTTAAAATGCCTTGAAAGATGTCTAGATCACAATGCGAAGTGTCCACTGTGCAAAGACGGTCTTTCCCAGGTAAAACGTTGTTTCTTTCTTGATCGGGTTAGTTTATTTGGAATTGGGCATGAAGACAGTATCCTATTGGATCCCAAGCCACTGCACTGTGCTAGAGCAAAACACCCCTTCAGACCATCAATTTCTCCTGTCTTAGAGCCACCCCTCCTCTCTCCACAAAGTCCTCCAGAGAAATGAGGCAACAGCTAGCTTTTTATGAACTGCTAGCAGTGAGATCAGTCTGTGTTGGAAACAAAAATATCAAAATGATAATAAACATGAATCAAAGTGGTGATAAACACAGATCAAATTGATGATAAACATGGATCTTGGTTCTAATCCCATCATGGGCCCTGATTCACTGGCCTTGGCTCATTCATCTATGAGCTCCAGTGTTCCTTTATCATCAGTGTTTATTCCATAGTTTGAAGAGATCACCCCCAGGTCCCCAGGAAAACCTCACAGCCCTTCATTGTGGTCCTTGTCCCTCTCCTCAGCTGCCTCCTTTATTATTAGCAGGTATTTGTATGCTTGAAAATCTCTGGGGCTTCCAGGTCCTCTAAAATGAATCACACAAACAGCCACCTTTGCTTTTCAAGTGGATTTGCTGTAATTTTCTATAGCACAAGAAGATCTGGGAATCCGTCTTGTCACCCCTCTCCCCCTGCCAGGGACTTGTTTGCCACATTTTACAATTAGTATTCATGTTCCTTGACCCCTGTCATCCCTGAGGAGAAGCTGGAGATGATGCAAGACTCTCTCTTGGTGAATGTAGATCCAGAGAAGTCACATGTTGAGCTTTCCCAGCACCCCACCATTTAGACTAAGGGAAGGAAGTGAGATAATCACCCAGGATAGCCCTGAGGGTGTGTGTTGGGATGGGGGGAGGGTCAGTGTCATGTCTGGCCTGGGTAAAGAGGGGGGATTGCTGTACTGATTGTAGGTGAGAAGCCCATGGCTGTTATACTTAAATAATGCATTCGTGTTGTGGGAACATTACAACATTCAGAACAGCAGAAAGAAGGAAAATATACTGTTGACATTTTAATATGTGCCTTTCCTGGGTTTTTGTTTTAGCATCAGCAGAGATGTCACCTCCTTTTTGGATAGGCTACCTTCTGAGCCATTGCTTTCTCCCAAAGACTGGGCAAGCCTTTGATTTTCCTTCAGCCAGGCAATGCCAGTGGCTAAGAAGGCATCCTGGAAGCAGAGGCTGTGGGATCCTGGACTTAGGGGCTAAAAGTTATTTCCACCTGTCTCTGGGTATTCACCTGGGGTCATACTTGCACCATTTTCCAGAGAGAGAAATATCTTATTCCGATCATGTTCACTGCGGAATAGACAGACGTTGGCAAAGGGGAAAATGTCTGAAGCCTGCAGTGTTATACTCAGGAGCTCCCCCTGCTGGGTCTGTGTGGGTAGTTTCCATAACCAGCAATTCTCTGCAGATGTTGTCATCCCCATTGTCTGGTTCATGCTGTTAACACCCACTCCTTACAGCTCCTTGGATATGCATAGACTAGGGGTGTTTGGGATAAGAGTAATAGTGACAGTTGAGCCTGAGTTAGGTTCTGAAATCAGGGTTTATAACGTGAATTTAATGATATCTAGATGTTATAATAAAAAAAAAATGGGAAATGAAATCACCAGTATTTAGTTTATTTTAAAAATACTTAAGTTAGAGGAGAAAAATAGTTATAATATATAGACTCAAAATATCCAGAAGCCAAGCACTGAGAGTGTGGCAGGGCAGGAAAGGATGAATGATTTTAAAATTGCTTTTTAGTTCCCTGAACCATTTGACCACGGACTTGCAGCATATCTCAAGTGGAGAACATTCTGGGAGCTTATAAACACAATAATCAGAAAAAAGGAAAGGAAAGGATTGTCTCCCTTAATTGACAAAAAACATGATCATAATCAATTTCAGTGTTTTAGGAAGGCTATGGCATTTTTAAAACTTCAATGCAGGTGTTTTTCCTTGTTAAAATATTTTTTCTAATTATAAAAGTAATTCATTGCATGTGTTTTTTTAAGGTAAACTCTAACCTCCAGAGATTATATACATTATGATCATATGAGCTGCCAATGTGTCTATCCACGTTACTCCAGTATGTTGGTCACTGAAGTGTTCTACTGATTACATCAGCAGTGCTTTGTATTTCTCTGATGACTGCATAATATCTAACTGCCTTGTTCCCCATGTAGTGCTTGGCATCAAGAAAGTACAGCAAAAACGTCATAATGGAAGAGCTAATAGCTAAATTCCTTCCAGAAGAACTCAAGGAACGAAGGAGGCTTTATGAAGAGGAAATGGAAGAACTTTCTAAGTATGCACACTGCTGTTTTCAGTTTCATTCACGCCAGCTCATAGAACTGAAAGTGCACATATCTTCCCCATTTAATGATACCATGCTGATAGCTTGAAATTGGCCACAGTGAGAGTGTTGACACCGTGAAAATTGGCAAATGCAGTAACAAGGACTTCCCCTCCCCACCCCTAGAAAGCTGATTGTTCATTTACCAGCTCACCACTGAAGAAACTTAAGTCAAACCACTGACCAGGTTATTGGCACTAGTAGCTGGGTGTCATGGGCAGGATTAGATTGGAATACGTTATCAGGGGAACTGAATGAAGTATAGTTGACCCTTAAACAACATGGATTTGAATCATGCAGTTCTACTTATATGTGGATTTTTTTCAGTAGTAAATACTGCAGTACTGCATGATCCAATGTGTGGTTGGTCAGATCCATGGATGCTGAACCGTGGATAAAGATCAATGAAAGTGAAAGCCACTCAGTTGTGTCCAACTCTTTCTGACCCCATGGACTATACAGTCCGTGGAATTCTCCAGGCCAGCATACCGGAGTGGGTAGCTGTTCCCTTCTCCAGGGGATCTTCCCAACCCAAGGATTGAACCCAGGTCTCCTGCATTGTGGGCAGATTCTTTACCAGCTGAGCCACCAGGGAAGCATGGATAAAGAGAACTGGCTCTAAGTTACATGCTGATTTTCAACTGTGCAGAGGGTCAGTCCCTGTAACCCCCGAGTTGTTCAAGGGTCAGCTATATTCTGAAGACAGTCTTCAGATACATAAGGAGGTTCTATGAGGTAAAGAACTTTGATGTCAGTCAGACCTGGGCTTGTGACACAGTTTTGCCACAAAGTGAGTAGACTTCATGACCTTAGACAAGTCACTTAATGTCTTTGGGCCTCAGTTTCCTCATCTGTAACTTGGGGATAATAGTAGTTCCTACCTCAAGGACTCACTATGAGGATCAAATGAGCTGGTGCAGAATAAGCACTTAATAAAAGTAATGGTAAGAATGCTTCTGGTTATTATGATTCCTCTTCCATCACAGGTGTTGTGAGAGGTAGCGAGTAGGGGTGAGATGGAAGTAGGGCTCCAAACTCTCTGCCTCAGGTAGCAGAAAAAGCAGCGGGAAGTCACTAATTTCTGCCTCTCGTACTGCTGCCCACTCATCTCCCCATTCCCAGTGGAATTCTTACAGTGTTCTGAGGATGAAGTTCCCGAGGAGGCTGTTCTGGGTTTATGCCCACCCCATAGAAAACATTGTTAAACTGAAACCAGTTCGTTTGCACCTCTCCCTTTGACTAACATGTTTCCCTGGGAAGCCAGAAGTGCAGTCCTTCTTTTCTCATTGACATATTAGATCTACTGCAGGAGTCTTTATCTTTCTTTCTGATATTAAGTTCACCTTGAATCTTTCTGAACCCTCTTCTCATGTATCATTTAATGTCTTATTAATAAAAACTGGAATTTACTGGGGATATTCCTTTAGGGGAATCAAATTTAATCCTTTTGAGATTTGGGCAGACAATCTTATATTTGTTGGCAGGTTTAGGTTCAGATGTCCCTTGGATTTACTGGACAAACAGAACTGTGATCGGGAGGAGCTGGCCTGGTTGGTGGTTCTCGATCAGGCTGTGTCTGAATCTTCATGGGCACAGATTGAGAGGCAGACTCGTAGGTCTTGATTTCAGAGCCACTGCACCAGAGTCTCTGGGAGGGCGAGGTGCAGTGGCCAGGTTGTCTGTGTTTAAGGTCCTACAGTGACTCCAATGCACAGGAGCATTTGAGCATCACTGGGCTATATTACTTTTGCCTCTCTACTGCTCCCTCCTCCCAGCTGGACCTGCCATGCACATCCTCTGGGAGCTTTGCAAATGGGAGATGCTCACAGGGATCTTGCAGAGATTTTCCCACCATCCCTCTGGAGAGCTGGGTTCACTTTTACCACCAGTGCCCTTCCCCATACTGCCAGCAAGACACCTGGAGAGATTGTTTGGAGTGGAGAGTATGAAAGAAAGAAAAATATGAGGTATAACTATCATCGACAATGTTAAGGTACTAGACAACTTCATTACCCAAATTAGAATGTATAGAATATCCATTTTAATCATAGCCCTTAGGCTAACCTGTGCATCAGGTAATGGGACTCAGCCTACAGCATCAGATGCATTTTACTATTTTTTATCAGCTGTCCACACTTTATGCCTCCTTGTCTTCCTGTGGGGGATCCACATGGTGAAATTCGACCAGCCTTTCTCTGTTCTGCCCCCATGCTGTGAGATCCATGTCATTTGCTCTTCCTGACAGCTTAAATAAGAACGTGCCTATTTTCGTGTGCACCATGGCCTACCCCACGGTTCCTTGTCCCCTGCACATCTTTGAGCCTTGCTACCGTCTGATGATCCGTAGATGCATTGAGACAGGCACACGACAGTTTGGCATGTGCCTTGGAGATCCTGTCAAAGGGTAAGCGAGGAATTAGGTGCGTCAAGGGAGGTTGGGTGGAAAGGATTTGTGGTCTTACTTCGGGGCCCTTCCAGGTGCGTTTGTAAGGATCAGGATCCCTCTGGCCCCTAGTTTTATCATGTAAGAGGCTGCCTATTTAAAGGCACCCCAGGATCAACCTTTTGTTAAATGGCTGATACATATTCTAAAACTTGTTTTATAAGAGTATGAGCCCTGGAATTAAACTGCCTGGGTTCATATTCTGGCTCCAGCCTTGGAGGAAGTTTGACTTCGGGCAAATAACTCAACCTTTCTGTGACTCCGTTTCCTTATCTGTAGGATGTGTACAATAATAGTACCTACTTCTCTGGTTTGTTGGAAGGACTGGGGAGTTAATAATGCACATAAAGTACTGCTGCTGCTGCTGCTGCTAAGTCGCTTCAGTCGTGTCCGACTCTGTGCGACCCCATAGACGGCAGCCCACCAGGCTCCCCCGTCCCTGGGATTCTCCAGGCAAGAACACTGGAGTGGGTTGCCATTTCCTTCTCCAGTGCATGAAAGTGAAAGTGAAAGTGAATCCGTGTCCGACTCTTAGTGACCCCATAGACTGTAGCCTACCAGGCTCCTCCGTCCATGGGATGTCCCAGGCAACAGTACTGGAGTGGGTGGCCAGTGCCTTCTCTGATAAAGTACTGAGTACAGCACAATAAACGGTAACAGTTACACATTAAGATCAGTTTTCACACAAGCATTGCCTGTGGTGTTATTGCAGCCATAGACCCTGGGACAGACAAGAAGGCAGAAGTCCCTCAAGACACAACATGGGGTATAAAGATGGAGTGGGGATAGCGGGCAAGGGAAACAGCTTATCGAGAATTTACTTTCATAACTCCATTCCCTCTAAACAGGTTTGCAGAATATGGCTGCATCCTAGAGATCAGAAATGTTCAGTTCTTTGCTGATGGCCGCTCAGTGGTCGACAGCATAGGCAAGAGGCGCTTCAAGGTCCTCCATCAGGGCCAGCGGGATGGTTACAACACAGCTGACATCGAATACATTGAAGACCAAAAGGTGAGGGTGGCCGGTGCCAAGAATTCTGAAGCCAGGCTCTCCATGTAGCTTGGCAGATCAAGATGATTGCAGGAGGATTTCTCGGCACTGATGGAAGCCTGGGGATTTCTTCCCCATCTGCTGCAGCCACACTGAATGCTGCCGGGTTGCAGTTCAATTGTGGAGCAGCAGTGCACAGCCGTGTCCAGCCTTCCCCTGCTTACTTGCTGAGTTGTATCTGTGCATGAAAGGTTCCGAGCCAGATCAACCCTGCAGCCCATTCACACTGGAATTGGGTCTCTGCCAGGGATACCAAGATCTGGAGCTCAATCTACGTGTGTGTGTGTGTGTGTGTGTGTGTGTGTGTATATATATTTGATTTATTTATTTATCTTTTACAACTTTTTCCTTTGAGACAATTGTAGATTCACGTGCACATTTCTATTTTTAAACATGCAACGTGGCCAAGAGCCCTTCCTGATAATCCATCATTCCATTAGGGAGAAAGAGGACATGTCCAGTTAATCCTGGGTTTTCTGAATTAATGGGTAAATTATCGCATAATCATTGATATTTATATTCACTACATAGTACAAGAGTAATAAACATTTGCTCAGTGAATAAATGTATTTGCCTTGGAAGATAGAGTTACATGCTGAGACACAGACACATTCATGTCCCTCTTCCCAGGGAGCAATGGGAAAGCAGATGTCAAAAATGAAAAGGAGAGAGGTGTGAAGCAGCACAACCTAGCTGAACAGCACGCATCCACTCAGGCCAGTTTGCATCGCTAGTTTTCTATATGTCTGGCTGTTTCAGCTCATTTACCCAGCTGAACCTTTCTCCAATCCACCACCCTCAGCAGTATTTCCACACAGTCCATCATCCAGCTGAAGAGCCTTTCACACATCACACAGCAGACAACCAGAAGGGTGAGCCTTCCCAGAGGGCGGCAGGAGGGATGCTCAAAGAGCCATGTGTCAAAACGGGTTCTAGGTGTGATGGAGAAGCTACAGAACACTTCCTTCTACTTTGGTACTTTCAGGTTCAAGGAGAGGATTGTGCTGAGCTCATGGGATTACATAGCTGTGTTTATGAGCAAGCGTCATCATGGTTCCATTCCCTCAAATCATCTCTGAAGAACCGGATACTCAGTCATTTTGGCCCAATGCCAGAGAAGGATGCTGACCCCCAGGTATATGAGAATGTCTTTTTGTAATCAGTCATTCCCACCAGGTAAGAGAGCCTGGGTTTTGTGATTAGATGGGTGTGTGCTTTCCATCCAGCAGATTTAGTGTAGAGGGGAAGATGGATCCAAATTGGTCTCATTTGGCTAGGCAATGGGCATCATGGTTAAGAACAAAAGGACCCCAAGTCAGACTTGGGGTAACTAAAGTAAAGCAGTAGGAATTTGGATCAAAGACAGGTTTTGAGAGATTAGTTAGGTGAGAGGATGGGAACACAGGCACCATCAACAGAAAAGTCTTTCATGGGAGTCCAGATGCCCACTGTGGTGATGTGTTAGGGTGACAGGAATCACAAAAGGCCAGGCCTAAAAGAAGGGGATCTAGGGAAACTGAGACCAAAGGCTGCCATGTCTCAGGGGCTTCAGAACTCTCTTCCTGGTTGCTCTCTTCCCCATTGCTCAGGGCCAGCCACCTTTCAGGCTCCAGCTGCAGGACCACAGAAACTTTCCATACCCAGCTCCCTCGAAGCTTAGCCCTGGAGGTCTAGACCCTTATCATTGTCCTTGTTATGGATGAGCAAGTTTCCTGAGAAAACTGACCCAATCCTTAAATCTACCCTTTTCTCTACTATAAAAGAGCTCACTAGATTCTAACAGATCAGTCTATTTCCTGGAGGGATAGGTCCATGTGAGAGATCCAGCTACAGATCAGAAAAAAGCTCCCCAGGAAAGTGACGGTAGCTAATTTTCCTTAAGCTTTCCATGCCTAGTGTAAATCAGGGAATACTGTCTCTCTAGGACAAGATTGGAGGTGTTGTAGTCAAATATTAATATTTTCACACCATCACCTTTCCACATTCTGAGCTAGCTTCTGCAATATCATCCCCATAACTTCCTTGATTCTTGACTTATACTCATTGTTGACTCTGTCACAATAGTTAAATAGAGTATGTAGGTTCTGACATCCATGCTAAAAGATTGATCCTCCTTACATGTGACCTTGGGCAAGTCCTTTCCCTTTTGTCAAGTTTCCCCCCATCTCTGAAATGAGGGAGGTAGACGACGACGTCTCTAAAGTTCCTTCTTCCTCTTGCCTTCTGAGGCTGTAAAACACCAATCTCTTCCCTAATGGGCTGAAGTGCCTTGTTTTCTCCAGACCGCAAATGTGGCTCCTTCCCCCTATTCAAAGGCATCATGAATGTTGGAGGGAGAAGGGCAGTTAATGCTTCCCAGTGATCAGGCTCCTGGCTCTGGGCCAGTGTGACTCATGATTATGACAGAGCTCTGAGAAAGCTCACGATCAAGTTGAATATTCCCCTTCATCTTCTGGAAAGCATTCTCCCCCAGTCAGGCAGAAGATAGAGATCAGTAATGGTGACAGCATCTTCCATAAAAGAAAACACAGATGCCACAGAGCGATTCATAAGGGCTCAGTGACACAGAAAGCTGAAACCTTGGGTTCTGTTTCATTTCTTATGAGGACTGTTAACATGTTGCTTTGGCAGCAGCAGCAGAAAAAAAAAATCACATCTAGTTTGAGCAATTCAATTCTATAAGCCCCAGTGGTGCCATTAATAAGAATGTTCTAAGGCTCCAGAGGGGGTTTCTTAGAAACTGCCACATGTATTAACATCAGCTTAAGTATCTTTCTTAATGATCTTGGGAAATACAGTTCAGGATATGTCGATCTAACATTCAGAACTTATCAGAGGAGGGAGGAGATGTTACAGACTGCAGCGAGGGACAAAAAGAATCCAAATGAATCTAGAGACATAGAGAAGCAAAGAGGAAGCAAGGGTTGGGAGAAAATTAGGTGACCAATTTGGAGGCAAATAATCCCATGTGTAGATAGTTTGACCAGAATGTGGTTCTCTGCAGTCCTAAAGCCAACCTTCCCAAGGATGTGGGCAGGAAGCTCATTTGCGGCTTAGCAGGAAATAAGTTGGGTTTCCCTGGTGGCTCAGTGGTAAAGAATCCACCTGCAATGCAGGAGACATGAGTTTGATCCCTGTGTGGGGAAGAATCACTGATGAAGGAAATGGCAACCCACTCCAATATTCTTGCCTGGAAAATTCTATGGACACTGGAGCCTGGAGGGGTTGCAAAAGAGTCAGACATGACTGAGCAACTAAACAATAACAAACAAGAAAATAAGTCATCAATGCCTACAATGTGTGCCTGGGCCACTGCTGACAGAATTTTGGTGCAGGATTTCTGTGGGGTGGGAAAGCTCTTTATCGAGGAAACCTGGGGTGGAATATATTTCCATGTGACTGTGTTTTGCAATTGGAATTTTTGCAAAGTTTTCCTTTGGGACTGTGAACCATTGGCTCTGGTTTTTGGGGAGAAGCTAACTGTGGCCCATATAGTGACCTGGCATATGTAGACTCTTGCCTTCAGCCAGAAACAGGGAAAGGAAGGGAGGTAAGAGACACACAAAGCCTAAGAGGCCATAAGAACTGAAGGCTCACATGCTTTGCACACCAGGCCAAAGGGCCTAAACAGAATCTAAGAGGTGGAAGAGGCTGAATAGTCATCTCTCAGTCTCCACGGGGGATTGGTTCCAGGAGGCCCCTTCTATAAAGTGATGCAGAGCAATGAGTACAACCAGCCGTCTGCATCTACAGGTTTCACTTCTGCAGATTCAGCCAACCAATTTCAATCCGTAGTTGGTTGAGTCTGTGGATATGGAGGGCTGACTGCAGTAGCTAGTTCAGCTCATGAATTCACACTGGCTAGAAGGTATGGGGTATTTGTTAAGGTATCAATGTGTCTGCTTTAACCACTACCAAAAATAACTGTAGTGTAAACTAGATAGAGAGCAAAAGTCATAGAGATGGGGAGCTAGGGCAGCCGTATTCCGTGAGATCTTCAGACACCCAGGCTCATTCCTGACAAAGCTCTACCCTCCTGTAACTGCTGCCCTCATCCTCCTGAGTGAAGAAAGTGATCATCACTATGTCCACACTCTGGCCAGGGGAAAGGGAGAAAAAGATGAAGGCGAGGGCACATGTCCCTTTCCCAGAGAATGACCCAGAAGTTATACGCATCAATGCCTCTTACATCTCATTAGCCAGGACTTTGTCTTATGGCTGCAAGGGAGACTGAGCAATGTAGCTTCCCCCCGTCGGCCCCAGTGGCTGTATGCCCAGCTAAGATAAAGGGAAATAGATATTGGGAATGGGGTGTAATTAGCAGTCTCTGCCATACACAGAAGCAGTTCCACCTGGATTGTTTCCTGGCAGCTTTGGAAGCCTGCAGACTGGGATTGCTTCTGTGGGAATAGGATGAACCCATACCATTTCTCTGTTGCAGATCAACCCGAATGGCCCAGCCTGGTGCTGGTGGACGTTAGCGGTTCTTCCACTGGAAAGCCGAGCTCAGCTCCCGTTCCTAGCAATGAGGTCCCTGAAGGATCGGCTGAATGGTATTCGGCGAGTCCTGGCCTTTATATCCCGAAACCAGAACTAGTGAGTGGATTGCTGAAAAGGAGCCCCCACGCTCCCCCACCACTGTGGGGGAGTCATCTTGTAAATATATCTAATTGCAATAACATCTTAGAAGGAAGTATCAAACAGAATCACTCTCCTGCTATTGATCAGAGAGAAATTAAGTGAAAAGACCAGAAAAATGTGATCTGTTTGCAACTTTCTTCCTGAAGATGCTTCTTGACATGCTGCACAACTACATGCACAGCAGAGGTTGTTTAAGAGCCCAGAAGAAAAAAAATTTTTTGATTTTGACATAAAATTTTCTCAAAGTTTAAAGTGGTTTTGCTTTAATTTTCTGTCTTTCATAGAGGAATGACTGTGTGGTTGAAATGTGATACCCAGTTCCTAATCATGTTGTTACATTATCTTACTGACTTTTGAGATCTCATTCCAAATGTTTTAAGATTTTATATAGCATTGTGTAAAATAATGTTCATAGTTCTTTCTGTTTTAATAATTTATTTTTTGCACCACAATATCTTTTTTCCCCTACATGTGTGTTTGTAACTATTTAAGTGTGCATTACTGAAAAATACTGCTTTATTTATTGCTGTGGTTTACCATGTACCTAGGGGGAAGTAACAATACTAGAAATGTGTGGTTTTTGCTTTAATGGTTTGTGCTACATGTGACCCCAGTTCTTGAACCATTTCAGTATCTATCCAATTGGATGCTTAAAGTTCAGCATCATGCTAAGATCATCTATCTTTACAGATGCTATTTTGCTTTCAATTTGAATGCAACAGTAGAAAACACTTATGGGATTTGGCATAGGTTATGGAATAAGCCAGGGTGCAATAAAAATAATCCATTTGCTATGGAGGTAGGATGAAGGAATTATTTTTCTGGACTCAAGAGATGAATTAGAGGAGTATATTTTATTACAATCTCCCCGATGCATTTATTTCAGCAATCTAATTATATCTTAATTTCTCTCCAATTCAGTTAGAATGGGAAGGCAGGAGAATATGTAACTCTTCAGAGGTGATGGTTTTCAGTCTGGCATGTCACAGCCATGCCCAGTTAGCCTCCATACCCCGCCTCTTGTCAGTCAGGGTTGTGAGGATCATGGCCTGGCTAGCATGTGTGGAAACACTTGATGAGGATGGTTCATTATTAAAAGTGTAAAGAAACCAGGAAAAAAAGATGTAGAACCCTTTTAAAAAAAAACTCTCAAACTACCTTTTTGCTTTTTAAGTCTTTTCAAAGGAAGCAGACAGTTAATCCATTATTTTATATAAACATGATCTCCCCTCCTTGTTGTGATGGGCTCAAGATTTCAACACAGGGGAGGAACAGTGATAAGAGGGTAAGAGTGAGGTCTTGTTTAGCTTGCTTAGTGCAGTTTGGTTTCTTTAGTGCCAGGACAACCTGAAAACAGGAGTGTTATAACAACCAAGTGAAAAGATTAGGGCAGGGAAGAAATGAATTGTGTTATTCCTACCTTCACGTAAGTAATCCCCCATGTGACTCTGGACAGCTGTGATGCTTGACTCATGTGCAGCCCATCCACTCTGTTCCCGTGAGAGGTTATTGCCGCAAGTAATCAGCCTGACTTCTTCCATTACCACCTGTGGCCAGAAACACAAAAGGGAGAATGAGTTGATCCAGGCAACAGAAAAGAGATTCATGTAAGCAGAAACCAAATAACCTCTTCTGCACTTTCTTAACGAACACCGTGTTGTCAGAACATTGTGGTCCCAGGTTGGGTGTTTGGAGCCCAACTGGGCCAGTAAAAAATGGAAGTATAGGAGTGATTACTGCCCACGCAAACTCTCCCAGGCTCAGGGAGGAGGAAATGAAAGGCTCCCGTTCGCACCTGGTGCCCAACCAGATGGTCAGAATACAGTCCTAGGACAATAGTTTCCTATTATCTGGCATAAATGCAGCAGAGGGTCATAAGTGTCTCTGATGCTAGATGTGTTACTTTTGTGATTTCAGTTTTTCTGAGAACCAGTTTGTCATCTAGCAAATGGTGATGACGAATACTGCATGTAGGGTTGTTATTAATACAACATTAAGTGAGATAATATACATACATCACTTAGCATAGTGCCTAGCACATAGGAGTCATTCAACAAGTAACTGCTATGATTAGATTATTCATAGTTACAGAATATCATCAGGGGCTACATTTCCATAAAACCCTGCCTTTACATACAATACCCATTTCCAACCCCTTTACAATTGGTTGAGGGAATTCACACCCCTGATTTTCAGACCATAACTTGATGATTTACATGTAATTCTTTTGGGGGTCAAGTCTGTTTGGGAAAGTGAAAAGACTGGAAAACAAGTGAGGGTTAGAAATAAGGGGGAAATCCCATGCCAGCAAATTTTCCCTCTTTCAAGAGGACTAAAAAGTAGTGTTGTTTGGAGGTCTAGAATTTCTGGTAAAATGGAATCCTTAAATTCTAACTCCATAGAATAACCAACTCATCACTTCTTGCTCTCCAAAATGTATAAAATTCCACATCATAGGATATTTCACATTGATGAGTGAGGACTAACTGTAGCAATAGATCTTGGCTAGGCCGACATGCACTTGCTTCCCAGTACCCTTGGTACACATTTGGATTGTTTTATAGCAAGCTTTTGTTTCAGTAGTGGTGGGAGGCAAGGTGCAAAGCTAAGCCTTGACTTTCTTTGATATGTACTTGAATGGGGTAATCAATTGGACATGACTATTTTGCTGCTTGTGAATTGATTTTGCTGCAAAGCTTAAGAATAAAGAGCATACACAGTAAAAACATAAAATTAAATCTAGGCCAGAAGGACAAGACTTCCCCCTTGGTAGTCAGTGCCATTTATTCAGCTAGTTTATTGTGATTGACCTAGTCTTTTCCTAGTAGGTTATTTTCCCTGTGTGTGTGTGTGTGTGTGTGTGTGTGTGTGTATAAAGATGTATATAGGTGTATATAGATGTGCATATATATGTGTGTGTGTGTGTTTGTGTGTGTGTGTACTTGTGTATATATATATTAGGTACCAAGCAGACATTATGCCTTTCTGCTTTGTACTGTACTATTATTGCTGCTAGCTAATAACCAGCAAAATGTAGAAAATGAAAAATGATAAAAGCTAATTTTCTGTAGATAACTTGGAGAAAAGAGTGCTTGCCCCTTCTGTAGCGGGGTAGAGAACTGACTATGTCAACAATTCGCCTTTTCTGAAGGACGACTGCACCTAGCCCACTGCTGCGTAGCACTCTGGGGCTAGCCAAATCACCGCGCATGTGGCGCTTCCAGTTCTGCTTGTGGAGCTGGACTGGGTTCACATAGTCCCCTGTGACTGGGTGTTGCAGCGGTGGAGCTCTGAGGCTGGTTCACAGCACCCAGAGGTCTCTCACTGCCAATAGATCACATACTGTTGATGGACTGGAACCCGTTGGGGACTATGTTTCCCTTCACCAACTCCTTTTCCAAGATGGGAGTGTTATTCAGGGACTCGTTCCTTGAGTTCCTAACATGTTGACTTTGCATCCATTTCTGTTTCTCAAAGCAGAATCATAGCAGAGATGTGCAATCGAGATGCAAATAGAAGGCATCCCAAATAAGAGAAAAGGACAGATTTTCAGCCCATTCTTGGGCATGAGGAATGAGGTTTTGATTTGATCGAAGACAGTTCTGAGAAGCAGCCGGCTGCATGGCCTGCAATTTGTGGCCTTTTCTGAGTGCAAGAAAGAAGGAAAAGGAGCCAAGTCAAATGTATGCATTTGGTTCCTCTTAGAATGATAGCTCCCACTGTTCAACTATTTAATAATCTGGATTATGCACAACCAGAGGTGAAATGAAGACATTTCCCCTTACAAATGGGTGTTTTCAAATGCGTTAAGTTAACCTTGAGAGAGAAGTGCCTGTAATCTCTGTTCCTGGTGTCATTTTAAAGCTTTTGCTTCGTGATTGTGTAGCCGTTTAAAACCTTGTCGCAGCAAATGTGATTAACAAGTTTACAAAGCAACACTGTAGCTTATGCTTCATTTTAAAAGTTGCTTGACATTTATCTATAGTCAAAGCAATGATAATAAACAACAACAAAATCAAAGGAGAGCAAATAGTTCAGTGTGGCTTCATAGGCTTTACCTTAGATAAACTAGTTCCATCATTTTATGCAGTTCTTGGTAATGCCAGGATTAAAATATCAAGCAAGCCATTTAAACAGTGGCAAATGTGTCTTTGTGTTTGTAATTCCCATTGTTTGTTAAGCAGCCATTTTACTCTTGCATTGTAATGACCCAAACGGGGAATAAATATAATGCTTCTTTTTTTTCTTCCCATATTGCTATTCAACTACCTCTATATGCTTGTTGTCTCTTTAGGGTCTTCTTTCCTCTAAATCTATACAAATGAAGTTTCAGCTCATCTATGTTGTAATAACAATGTGATAGAGACAGTCTCTGTGAAAGCTTGTTGTTCATTTAAAAATGTTTCCTATTGTCTCACTTTGTATCTAACACAACTCTACCCATACTGTAGGGCAAGAATTGCCCCAATGACTTCAGTATTTTTTTGTCAGAAGCTGAACTGAAAACGATAAGAACATCGATTTTGTTCTTGTTCCTGTTGGTTGTAATACATTTGACTGGAAGATGTTTCAAGGAAATAGACATTATGTATGTGACAGCGAGGCAGGTGTGAACTGATTAAACTAATTGTTTAAAAATGCACCAGAAAAGCTTGTTGTTACTAATTATGTTGAAACTTTTTGCTAATAACCTGCCACTACTTTGTCAATCCGTTCATATATTGGGTTTGTTTAAAGCAGAGCACAATACCTAGTATATTTTCTTTGGCATGATAAAATGTTCATGAAAGCAAATTACATGTTTTTATTTTGATTCAATGGTGTCTCAACAATAGGCTGAAGCTAAGGCCCACAGCATGAGCCGTTTGACAGGAAAACTGGTCAAATTGGCTAGGACAGTGAGTGATGTTGACTGAGCTGACACTGGCGTAAGAGCTTCAGTAACATCTCACCTCCTTTAGCATATGGGTGTTAGTCTCATGCCAGTGAGGACTTTACACAGGTTCCATTTTACCGCTGAAGAAAAAAAAACATAGGAGTAGAACAATTAAAAAACTGATAGAAAACTCCACTTGGGCCTGACCTTGTTCTTTGTAACAGAATCTTTCTGGTAATTGAGAAAAATCCGAACTCCTACCAGCCAGGTCCCAGAGGGAATGCTTGGTTCTGTTGGACATGGCCCTTCTATGCCTCATTTGCTGCTCTCTGGTTCTCATGAGATAGAGCACACACAGGCCAAAGGCACAGTCTTCCCTTCAAGGCAGGGCTTCTGCCCAGAATGCCACCTAATTCTCTCTGGAGAACTGGATTGAATCATCTAAAAAGAAGGTCTTGTTCGATCAAAGCCAAAGCCAACATTTCTGCTTTCTGTCTTCTGGGATCCACCCTTTGAGTTCCCCACAGCCAAAGATGCCTCCCTAGAAGGAACTCCTGGTCTCAAAACAAAACAGGAGCCAGAGAAGGGATGGACAAATGCCCTCAACCCACAGGCTCCCAGATGTTTAAACTTTCCTGTCCCCTCTTATGTTCTATGATTTCTTCACTCCTAGGAGGGACTGGGGTGGGATGGGAAAAAGCTGATGTCAATACTCTCCATATTGCTTTCCAGGCAATGCAGAAACTTCCCAGCAAGACTTGTCCATGGTCAGCCCACTGCAGAGCCATGCCCTGGTCAAGGCAGAGGAGGGGGAGGCCCCAGGGAGCCCTGCTCTAGATCTCAGAGTTCACCTCTCCCACCCTTTCCAGTTTTCTGCTACTGATCTCCCCGTTTCAATTGATCCTCACATTGACTGGTCAGTCATGTTTACTGTCCAGACATGTATGACCCAATGTCATGGTTGCATTACAAAGTCCTAAAAAACCCTTTCCTCTACTTAGTGAAGTGCTTCCCACTAGCCCCCCTGCAAAACACCACCTACCTCTCAATAAGTCAATATCAACAATTTCTGGATACCACAAGTGCAACAAAATTAAGTCCCCAAATAGCTTACTTAACAGAAGTCAAGTTTTGCTATAAAATCTTGCTTCTCTTGGCTTTTAGAGGTGCTTTATGGGACCATCCAACACAGTCACAGGAAAAGGGGAGATCACTGACCCTTTGGACCATGTGCTTCTCCTACAAGCTCCAGTGAGCACTTTCATAAGAGGACCAGGGCTGCGGGTTGGGAGAGCATGAAGTCTACAAATGGAGTTAAGCACTTTGGTTTCAGCAGTCTACAAGGATGAGTTCCAACTGGAGGGAGGGAAAGAGGAAAAGGTTAATCATGACAACTCACGTGACTTCCTTTTACTGCCTTCTGAGAAGAACTTCATGCATCCTCTTCTCATGGTGACTGGATTTGATCTTCCATCCTGGTTGGGGATGCCACTTATGCCCAAACCAAGACTGAAGTCATGTCTTGAGGAAGCACAAGTCATGTTCTTACACCCTTAGATGTTCAAAGGCCCAACTAACATACACTGAGTGTTCCCAGCATGCCAGGCTCTTTTCTAGGTTTTCAAATATTTAGCTTCTCATGAGATCTTCACTCTAATCTGTGAAGTAGATCGCTAGTCCCATGTTATAGGTAGTAAACTGTAGCACAGCCTGGTTACAGTACTTGCCTAGGGTCATACAGATGAAAACCTGGGCAATCTGATTCCAGAGCCCTCGACCTTCATCGCTTTTGTGAGCTCCCCCCACAGGGTGCCACAGACTCACCTGGTGGACACTTGGTTGGGGAACCTGCAGAAAGGGTGATAGCAACATTTTCTGTGCGAGCAGCGCCCCTTGACCGATAATGAACGACATGCGGGGTGTTGTGCTCCACTTTATCGTGTTTAGTCCTGAGGTGGGTCCTGTTATCATCCCTGTTCTACAGAGGAGGATGCTGCACTTCAGAAAAAGAATGCAACTTGTTGAAGGCCATGCAGCTGACCTTGGGATCCAGGCTGTCTGACTCCACAGTCCTTAGACTGCTTTTCATGAACTCTGCCACTCTCATTTCTCAGGCCTCACATTTCCTATATTCTGACAGCTGCCCCCCACCCCCCACCAAAAGACATCTATCTTCCTATTGGAAGACCAGAAGCAAGAGATTTCAGGTTGGTTCTTAGGTCCAATAATCCCATCAAGTGCCTGGTCTGTTTCCATCTTTCCCAAATGTTTTTGTTTTGTTTTGTTTGTCTTTTGTGTTGGTTTTTGGCTGCACTGGGTGTTCATTGCTGTGCGTGGGCTACTCTCCTTGCAGTGCATGGGCTACTCATTGCATTTGCCTCTTGTTGCAGAGCACTGGCTCCAGAGCGCGGGCTCAGTAGTTATGGCTGGCGAATAGGCTTAGTTGCTCCATGGCATGTGGAATCTTTCTGGACAAGGGATTGAACCCATGTCCCCTGCATTGGCAAGTGGATTCTTAACCACTGGACCACCAGGGAAGTCCATCCTAAATGTTTTTAAAGCCTCATCATTAATGAAACAACTTCACAAAGAAGGCTGTCTACCTCATCCTTCCCGCTGGGAGCCAGGTGCCAAAAGGGGTGGGGTTTTGTCGGCCATCCATAATACAGGACTATAAATCCACAGATGAAAGGATTTTTTTTAAGTTGAAAAAGGTGTTTTGCATTCTCCTTAGAATAGCCTGTGACATCTTACCGGTTCCCTCATTAATTGTAAGTTAAACACAATCTTTGTGTTTGAAAAATAGATAAGTGAAAAGGGGATGGATCTTCTGATGCTCACATCTCCTTCAAAGTTCAGATGGAAGGGTATTCACCAGAGGCCTTTCCACCTATAGGAACTGGCAGCAAAACAGAGGCTCAGCTACAGTGGTAATTCTTAGTCCAGGTCCTGCAAGGGCAGGACAAGTATTTTCAGGACACATTATATGCCAGGCACTGGGCTACAGAGAAGAATACAACATATCTGTGCCCTTGAGAGGCTCACAGCCTAGAGAAGAAAATGCAGGGTATTACATAGATACACAGAGCATTACTTTCTTCAAAGGAAAAGCACCTAATTTTGCTTAGGGAGGTATTCAGGGAAGGCTTCTTGGAGGAGGTGATATAGAAGCTGAATCCTAAAGAATGAGAAGTTTTCCAGAGGAAAGTATGGAGAGGGATTGAAGAACATTCCAGGCAGAAGAAACACATGAAAAAAAATCTATTAAGTTCATAAAGAGAGCATCAGCCAATGGTGTGTAATATTGTGAGCAGTTCAGTCCAACAGAGCACAGGATCCAAGGCCTGGCAATTCCTGACAGGGAAGCAGGCCCCAGTGTCTCACACTTTTGTTTTATCCTGATTGAAAGCACCAGCCACTGTCTGGGGAGACCTGTGCAGTGAACTTCTGGGAGAAGGAGGTGGGCTAGCATGGGAGAGCCCAGCCTACCGGCCAAGTCAGGGTTCATGGGGTAACTGCCATGGGAGCCGCTTCAGCACAGCCTGACTCCTGCTGTTGAGCCCAGGAGCCCTGTTATGATCCAGACGAGAGAAAGAGAAGCTGGGATGGTTGTGGGAGGGACATGCTTTGGGGAGTGGTTGAAACCTTCAGAAGTGGGGAGGCCATGGTAGAGTAGGGAAAGAAAGGAGTTGGCTGGGCTGGAGTGAAGGGTTGTGCTTTATAAGATCTGGAGGCTTTAGCACAATGGACCCAGATGAATCTTCTCACCTTGATCAACCAGACATAAACAGGGCCCCTATAGTGGGGCACTAGAGCTGCCTTATTGACCTCATGAAAGACAACTGTTAAGATTTCAGAAATTTTACAAGCTGGTTGTTAAACATGGCCATTATTTTTAAATGAGTTGTATAAACTTACAATTAAATAAATTATGTTAAAAACAAAGTAATGGATACTCCAAGTTTATCACTTCCTAATTGTTGTACTACTTTTCACTCTCATTCATGCTGTTGAAGTTATTGAGCCCTCCCGCATGTGTAGGTGGAAATGCTATATCACAGTACGCCACTCACTGAGCACCTCTCGTTCAGTGACATCAGGTTGGTAGCTGAAACCAGCCATGGTGGGAGATGTACAGCTCACTAGAAATTAGGGCTTCTCTTCCAGAGAACAGGTTGCTACATTTTTACCAGCACAGCACCAACTCTGGGTCATTTTCCTTTGTCCATCTCTCAACTTACCCCCAATGCCAATAGCTGTTTTCAGGAAACAGCAATCCTGAAAACTAGCGTGTGTGGACATGCAAAGTGTTAGGAGTCCAGATTTCTGGTGGACTCAGATAATTTATTCGTGCTTTAAGAGTGGTCTTGAGGGGATGCCAAGATGGTGTGATTGACAAGACATTTTCAGACCAACCTTTTCAACCACTGTTGAGATGGACATAATAGACAACAATCCCTTCTATGCTTTTCTTTAAGATCATCCCTCAACATCCACCCCCTTCAAACCACAAGCCTGAAACTATTCTCCTGGCCTAGGATTTCAGTGGAATTAAACAGTTGATTCTTCATCATTCATCTCACTAAGATGGATTGACAAGTCCTTAGCCCAGGTGTTCCCAGCTGGAGAGGTTCATAATAATAACAATACCAGTAGCAGGTAATATATATTGAGTGCTTACTATGTACCAGGTAGTGCTCTTTAGTGCTCACAGCAATCCTGGAAGGCAAATACCATTACCATCCTCATGTTATAGAAGAGGAAACTGAGGCTCAGAGAGGTTAAGGAACCTGTGCACAGAGCACTCAAGCCATGGAGGGAGCTAGGGATCCAAGCAGTCGGCTTCCAGATTGCTCCTTTCTCATCATGGAGGGGAGCTTGGTCCCATCAAAGCTGTCTTCATGGTTCTTCCCTTGGCTTTGCCGGGACTCCTCCACTCCTCTCTCTGACCAGACTGTATTCTCTCCCTGTTCATTGAGGGATGGCACACCTCGGGGCTTATATGTATGGCTGAATTTGACCATTAAGTGAGAAAATCACAGAAGCTGAGAAAGTCCCAGACTGTTTGCATTTTATGATTCTTCCAGTGTATTACAACAAACAAAAATATGAGGAAATACCAAAGATAAGGTTACAAAATTTGTAGTAACACATTCACACATTTAATACAGAGAAACGTAATGCAATATAATTTTGTGAGTCATGAGAGAAGTGGGGCATTTGTCCAATGAGGATAGTTTAAAGATTAAAAAGTTCTAAGAATCTGTTGCACAGCAATATGAACATAGTTAACACATCTGAACTTTACACTTAAAGTTGAATAAGATGGTATATTTTATGTTAAATGCTTTTTACTGCAATTAAAAAAATTATAGCAAGTATATGAAAAAAATGAGGAAAAGTCAAAGATAAGGTTATAAAATTTGTGGTAACACATTCATATATTTAATTACAGAGCAGTTTAATACAGTATGACTTTGCTATTCACAGGCTAAATCTAGTATTTATATAGAAATTTATTTGTATTGCACTGTATGTAGTGTCGAGTGAATTCACTTTCACTTTTCACTTTCATGCATTGGAGAAGGAAATGGCAACCCACTCCAGTGTTCTTGCCTGGAGAATCCCAGGGACGGGGGAGCCTGGTGGGTTGTGGTCTACGGGGTCGCACAGAGTCGGACACGACTGAAGTGACTTAGCAGTATGTAGTGTCATCTGAAAATGGGACACAAGCTTTAAGCTATATGGCGAATATTGTGCTTATCCAGACCTATCAATGAAACTCTGTGAATGTATGAAAAATAGCCTAGTTGTGAGATAACCCCAAACACTGAGGTTGGTCGTGAATGTAAGGCCTTGATCAAATGGCTTTCCTAGTTGCCCCGGCCATGTTTTGTCCTGATCTGACATAAGGCTTCTGGCAGCAGAGGACCTCTCACAAGTGCTGTCAATTTCACACGCAGTTTCATAGCTCTGACCTATACTGTAGCTTCCAGAGGGACCCCACAAGCTTGAAAGTCCTTCCAGGCCAAGACAACCTCTTCTTAACTTTTTTGATCATTCAAACACAAAGTTTAACCTTATTTCATCATTCTTTTTTTTAAAAAAGTTTAAAAATTGAAGTATAGTTGATTTATTGACACAATTTAGTGTTAGCTTCTGGCATACAGTAAAGTTATCCAGCTTGAATAACTGGATGTATATTCATTTTCAGATACTTTCCCATTATACTTTATTATAAAATGTTGAATATAATTTCCTGTGCTATACAGAAGGACTTTGTTGTTTCATCATTCTTTATATTTCTGTATGTCACAGGTCATCACCTTTATTGTATTACAAGTGCAGAACATTATGTGTCTGCTCTCTAGAAAAAGGCACACACACTATTTTGAATATACTTTGCATATATGCAGTCTACAGATCTCCTCCGGATCAGTGAAGCCCATTCATGTGCTCTCTGTGGAAGAACTTTCTACATGCTAAAGTCCACACTAATAGTATTTGTTTGGGGTCACCAAAGTTAACATGAAAGCCCCATAATATTTCAGGGATGTGATGCTGGTTCAGCATATCAGCACAACATGCTAAATTTGAACTTGAGCTAAACTCCCAACTTTCACAGTCTGACCAGTTTAGAGACTGCCCCCAACACCCTCCTCTGACTTAGTCTCCCCAGCATGCTGATTATTTGGCTACAGCCTAGAATTAACCCAGAAAACAAGCAAACATAAATACTCATGGGCTCTCTCTGGGGCCATTCTGTGTAAATAGAAAATGTATATAAGTCATTCTGCCTTTGAGAATCTGCTGAAAGCCATATACATAGGCACATATATTTGCAGACTCTTAGACCCCCTTGACATGCACTTATGGACCTTCCTGCTCTATATATTCTCTGGCTCCTGATCTGGGCCTTTCTTGAAACAGTTTTTCTCCGATTCTAGAGTCTAAGCTAAAGACAACTGGACATTCAGTTCCTGGTTTCCGCTCTGTTTTATTCATCTGGTAGTTTTTGTCCTTGCCCGCTTCCCTACCTCCACACACCCAAGTGCTCCCATCTTGGATCCATAGTTATGTTTCCATTCACTTTCCCTCCTTTACACTTTTGGCCATTATTTTCTGAGGCTCACACCATGCTGTTCTGGCCTTTTGGTTTCAGTGCCTCTTTTCCCCAATAGCCTCTGAACACTGCATGCCTGGCTCAGCTCAAGGTTCCCAGCATCTCACACAAATGGACTTTGCCTTATTCTCCTGAAGAGTTTCATTATGGCTTCTCAATATATATTTGCATTTTGATTATAATTCTCATCAATTTTGGCTTTGCCAAAATAAAAACAAGACCCACACCTCAGGAAGCCATGTTGATATATTTTTTTAAGAGTCTTGTTTTGGCTCCCCTTCTTTCCTTCACTGGCTTCCACCATTCAAAAACCCACATTTGCCAGGAGTAGCTTTACACTTTACACTTTCCACATGTCTTCCATCCCTTAGCTGTGAGGTTAAAGCCTAGACCATTCTGCCTATTTGGCGAAAGAAAAGAGGCCCTAAGATTGAGCCCAGAGATGTATATGTGGGGAGTTCACAAATAAAATGACCTCATTTTACTCTCTTGAAATATAATTTTAGCTAGATTACTTATATTAATAGCCATCCATTGGGGAAAATTAATGACTATCAATTTACAAAACAGGATTATGAAGTTTTGCAAAATAAGCATTAGATAGACAAACTCTTGCCTTAACATGCCTCCTTGACCTTGAAGAACCTTGCACAAATAAAAAGTGTATTTCTGATCATGAAAACATGGCTTCTTTACCTAAACTTTTTTAGCTTCCCAGTGGTACATACACGGGGCTTCCCAGAATCACCTGCCAATGCAGGAGATGTGGGTTCAATCCCTGAGTCCAGAAGATTACCTGGAGTAGGACATGGCAACCCACTCCAGGGTTCTTGCCTGGTGAATCCCATAGACAGAGGACCCTGGTGGGCTACAGTCCATGGAGTCACAGAGAGTTGGACACGACTGAGTGACTGAGCACACGTGGTGCATATACACTGTGATCCCTTCAAGGGCAGCAGGACCACTCTCTAAATCGTGTTCTTTAGAACTTCTGTTGAGGAACATGAGAGTCAAATCTTCCTAGATATCTCCACCCCTCTGGTCCTTGGGACATGCACTGATATTCACAGAAGAACTAGCTGCCATTAGAGGATGGAATTTAAAGTTCAATAGTTTATCTAAAAGAATATCAGATCAGGAGATATAAGAACTCCAGATCTTTTAATCTGAGTAAGTGCCCCACAAAGCTTGTGGGGACCTCAATAGAAGACTAGTAGAGAAAGATATGTAGGTGGCATTAGACAAGATTGTGAGAGGGGAAGACAACCTGGTTTGGCCCTAGAAGGGTCAAGGGGATGGAGTAACGAGCCATTCCAAACTAATAGTGCCCAAGGCAGGGTGGCAAATTCAGGGAAATAAGCACTTGTTAATTTGGGATTGGGGTCCACACTAATGGCCTCATTTTTACTGTGTCTGACTCTATGCGATCCCATGGACTATAGCCCACCAGGCTCCTCTGTCCTTGGAATTCTCCAGGCCAGAATACTGGAGTGGGGTAGCTGTTCCCTCCTCCAGGGGATCTTTCCAATCAGGGATCGAACCCGGGTTTTTCACATTACAAGCAGATTCTACCCATCTGAGCCACCAGGGAAGCACTTAATTACCTACTTAAAGGTAATTTCTTTAATAATAAGCATTTGTTCCAGATGATTTCCCTGGCAGTCCAGTCGTGAGGACTCCACGCTTCCACTGCTGGGGTCACAGGTTCGATCTCTGGTCAAGGAACTAAGATCCCATAAGTTGCATGACCCAATCAAATTAAAAAAAAAAAAAAGATCTAAAAACAGAACAAATATCTGTCCCTGTTGCAAGCTGAACTGTGTCCCCTGCAAAATTCATAAGCTGAAGAAGCCCTAACCCACCACCCCGTACCTCAGAATGCAACTGTATTTGGGGAGAGTGCCTTTAAAGAAGTAATGAAGTAAAAATGAGGCCACTAGGGTAGACCCCAATCCCATCTGACCAGCGTTCCTATAAGAAAAGGAAGAGACGCACCAGGACACAGTGAGAAGGCAGTCATCTGAAAAAGCTAAGGAGAGAAGCCTCAGGAGAGCCAGACCTGCTGACACCTTGATCTTGGACTCAGCCTCCAGAACAGTGAGAGAATAAATTTCTGTTGTTTAATCCACCCATATATGTTATTTTGTTCTGATAGCCCTAGCAAATGAATACCCTCCCCCGCCTCCTTTTTTTAACTTTCTAGACTCTGAAGCTCCTTCTAATATTTGGGGGAAGTCCTCATTGATGAGGGCTTCCCTGGTAGCTCAGCTGGTCTACCTGCAATGCAGGAGACCCTGGTTCAATTCCTGGGTTGGGAAGATCCCCTAGAGAAGGGATAGGCTACCCACTCCAGTATTGTGGCCTGGAGAATTCCATGGACAGGGTGGGCTACAGTCCATGGGGTCGCAAAGAGTTGGACTCGACTGAGTGACTTTCACTTTCACTCACTGATGAGTACTGGGGAAGGCAGAGCCTCTCTAGCAGCAGCAATAGTTGGAGTTCAATGTTGAGAGCATTAAGGGGCCAGGCTGCAGTGTCTAGTACCCATGGAAGATGACTGTAGGAATGTCCTGGGCTGGCTAGCTCTCCCCCAGGGATTCTGTGAGCTACCAAGAACCTATAAATAAGTACTGAATACATTTTCTCCCTTAAATCAGAGGTGGTTTCTGTGGCTTATAATTAAGATCAGTGACCACTACGATTCAGGTCTACATCTACATCCTGAGAGTAAATCAACCACAAGTGTTTCTAGGTGTCAGGGACATTCAAAGTTGGATCGGTGATGGCCTCAGTGTTCCCAGGATTGAGGCAATTTCTTGTTGTTGTTGTTGTTGTTGCGTTGCTCCACATGCAGGACCCTAGTTCCCTGACCAGAAATCAAGCCCATGTACCCTAGAGTGGAAGCTCAGAGTCTGAACCACTGGACTGCCAGGGAAGTCCCCCAGGATTGAGGCAATTTTGAGCAGTGCTCCAACCATCAGAGACACTTGCAAGAGGAACACTTTTCTCTTTTCTCTTTCCTACTTCCTTTGGTCCTTGTTTGTATTACTACTCATCCTTAGCCCAATGCTTTGGCTAGGTCACTAGACTCCACAGACATTGTTCAGCCCTAGGGCCCTTGGGAGTAAGGAAGCTGTGAGCCCTGCTCAATCTGGGCTGTCTTGGGAGTGAAAGTTGCCTTAGAATGCATCCCCTTCCGCCCCATCTCAGCCCTGCTGGGACTCAGACATGAAGACTAGTAAATAAGGATAATACAACATTATTTCTGTGTAAACTTTGATTCTCTATTACTTTGGAACCAAACATTAGCCTGAGACAGCATGGCAGGTCTAGAATCTGTATAAAGGAAGAATATCTGGCTTCCCTGGTGGCTCAGAAAGTAGAGTCTTCCTGCAATGCAGGAGATGCAGGTTTGATCCCTGGGTTGGGAAGATTCCCCTAGAGAAGGGATGGCAGCCCACTCCAGTATTTTTGCCTGGGAAATCCCATGAACAGAGGAACCTGGTGGGCTACAGTCCCCGGGGTCGCATAGAGTTGGACACAACTGAATGATTAACACACATTAAGGCCACAAAAAGTGGGAGATGGTGAGGTGGGCCAAGACAGAGGGGCACTCTGTGTGGCCCTAAGTTTGCTAAGTTTCTTCAGTTGTGTCTGACTCTGTTCGACCCCATAAACTGTAGCCTGCCAGGCTCCTCTGTCCATCGAATTCTCCAGTCAAGAATACTGGAGTGGGTTGCCACGCCCTCCTCCAGGGGACCCTCTCGACCCAGGGATCGAACTCCTATCTCTTATGTCTCCTGCATTTGGCATGTGGGTTCTTTACCACTGAGCCACCAGGGAAGCCCTTTTAATACTTTACCGAATATTTAAAAATATAGGTTGTCCTTATGAAAGAAGGCTTTTCATATTTTTATTTGAGAGTAACTTTGAGAGACAGATGGATTTAAGGGGGTCTACTCATTGGTGGCCCCACTGCTGGACAGTAGGCACCTATGGCCCCCAACCTTATGTCAGAGGGCAGTTATTCGGCCCCAAGTTCAATTTTTGCTCTAAGGACTTATGCTATTCCTCAGCCACCTGCCTGGGGCATGACTTCTGGTCTGGCCCCTTACCTCTGCTCATTGGTCTCCCAGGCACAGGATTCAGGGGTTTCATGGCCTAATGCCTTGGGCCTAGAACATACTCTCAGCTGATCATTTTTCAGTGTGACCTCAGGCTTGCCAGACTTCCATACCTCCAACTCTCTTTTCCATATCTTATCAATTCCCTGGCTTTTCCTCTTCTACTCCAGCCTGTGGAGTCTGGACATGACAATGAAGTCAGTCTTTTGGCAAGAGCATGCACAATTAGGGGTAATTTTCAGCTTGTTATTTCTCCCTTGGGGGAACTCAATAGGATTATTTGATTGAAAATGTAAAAATACAAAACAAAACCCAAACCCAAGAGACAAATTGACTTTGTCTGAGGTAGAAGGCTTTCGAGCATTCACCAGTGTGAAAGAACACATTATGCTTAAAATATACCCAATCCCTCATTGGATAGTTGACTTAACTTTGTTTTAACATTTTATTAGGGGGAGAAAAGGTCAGTGGAGCAAAAGTTTCTATAGCAACCTGGCAGCCGCACCTCTTGTAACCTATGAAATCATTAAATTATGAGGTGCAACTAGGTCAGAGAAGGGCCTTATGGGAATTGGCTGACCAATGGTTATATAACTGGAATAAGTGAAGGTTACAGCCCACTCAACAAGGAGGAGACAAGTAGGTATTTACAAATGTCTGAGGCTGTGTCATATGGCCCTATTGTCAGGAAGGCCTTCAATTCTGAGTGGGGAGTGGAGGTTGGGAGGATATATATTGTGTACATGTCTTCAGGATGAGGTGGGGTTGGGGAGAGTGCCTTAAAGAGTGGGAGGACAAAGAACAAAAAGCAGAAAGCCTAAAGCTTAATTCTGAAAAGCCTGGTGCTACTCAGACTAGGTAATCCCTGCTAGTCTGGTTCCTTGGCAAGAACGGGCAGGCCTCCTTTTTTTTTTTTTTTTTTTTGCAGGGGTGGGGTGGGGGTAGAGATGACTACAAGCCAGATGTATTGGGTTGGCCAAAAAGTTCATTGCGGTTTGTCCAGACATACCTGAACAAACTTTTTGGCCAGCCCAATACTTGCCTGTAAAGTGATGTGTGGGCAAGAAAACACAGGAAGATCAGGATGGTAGGTACCAAAAAAAACCAAGAAACAACAACAACAAAAGACCTAGCCTTGGGAACTTGAGAGTTTTCCAAGGTTAAAAGGGCTAAGCTGCCCAGTAGACACGTTCCCTGCAGCCCTCATTCTCCCCATTCCACGATCTATGACAACAACTGGAAATTTCCATTTATACTTGCTCATGTCAGGTAGAAAATTGATGATTAATACAGAGACTGCTGGAAGTGAATACCCACCATTAGTGGCTTTGATCTCAGTGACACCTCTGCAAACCAGATCAACCCACTGTCATTTAATGTGGGGGAACTGCAGAGCCTTACATAAGGCAGCTATTTTATTTTTGCACCTGAGGATGAGAACGGGGTTTAGCTTAGAGAAATTTGTTTCCAGTCTGGTCAGACGATGAAGGAGAGAGAGAGATACATTCTATTTCCTCAGCATCCCGTGGGAGGAATGTCTGTCACCTGATCAACCAGAGGGGCCGGGGTCTCACCTACCATGTAAATGCTCAGAGATGAATCTGGGTGGGGGGGGGGGGCACTGCTCAGTTCCTGGAACCTGGAAATTGATTCTTTGTCAGCTTCTCTTGTGTCTCAGAACCCACCTCTACCCACCCCATCCCCCAAACAGCACACCCAGGCATCTTATTTGTGTCTTTGATCACATTTGTCTGAGAGAAGGTAGGTGTGGGAAGCGGAAGAATGTTTAAGTCCGTGGGAGTGGCGGAAAGGCAGGTCAGTTTGGGATAACAGCCAGCATCACAGCACTCATGTGTTGGCTCCAATACTAAAGTCCAGGGCCATCTCCAAGTTGCTGAGTGACCTTCAGTCTTCTATGAGTCACAGCTGCAGCTGAGTCATAGGCAGGAGAGAGACTGTGCTTTCTGATGATAAGCCTTGTCCTTATCACCTCCCTATATTCTTCCTCGTTACCCGAGGAAGGGACTGTGTCTTCTATTATCATTATGACAAATGTCATGATGGCTTTGGAGTCACAGAGACCTGTCATTTACCACATATAGAAGACTTCCTCTGTCTGAGGCTTAATTTCCCGAGGATGATTGTGAAGTTTAAATGAGATCAATCATCCAAAGAAATGTTCAGAGTCCTTGTCACACATAAGTACCGAATGAGTGTGAGTCATTATTAAGTCATTCCCCCAAATTATTTTGGAAATATTTTTGGAAATTCCTCTATTATGAACTTGCTTACTGAGAATCCTTTCCTCAGAACCTCATCACCCTGGAGGAAGAGGTAGGGATACAATCTAACTTCTCACTCCTGAAAGTGAAGGACCGACCCTAAACATGTGTTGACCACAGCAAAAGACACATACCCCACAAAACTGTGCATGAAACAACATATGGGCTTGTCTTTGTGCCTTCCTTGTACATGATAAGGAGTCAATTATGCATTAACTACCTTCCACGTCTTAGATTTTTGTGAGGGGAGTGGTGCCCCAGATTTCCCCACATTTATGCTGATGGAATGGTTTGTCCAGTTCATATGGAAACATGATGCTGTTCCTCACTGTCAGTAAAACTTGTCCTTTGGCCACCTGGGTGCCCCCTGGGTTCTATGGATACTTGACATCCCTTGTAGTTGTCCCTTGGATGCCCTGACAACACACTCAACCAATGGAACTGACCAGCACTCAGATTGAAAGTGTCAATATTTTGCTAGTTTCTTTCTCTGGAAACAGCACATTCATCGAGATATTTCCTTCTAAACTTCTTTATCTTTTTATTGTTTTTTCTTTATGTTTTGCCCCCAGAGAAAAGGAAGTCTACAAGTGAGCTTCTATAAAATGTTGCTTAGTCTTTTCTACAACAGGTGCAGAAACACAATTTCAGGACTGGGTGTGCTTTTAATATCCCCCCACTAAAAAAAATCAGTAGGGACCAATTTCCCACATAGCCTTTCAATCCCAGATGATAACCATGAGAAGTCTACATGCTTCCAGACTCTGGAGAGAGCTTTTTTTTTTTTTTCAGGAACAAATTTGCAGTAATGATTCATCCACACAAAGCCAAAGGCATGTTTAGTGCTATGTTTTCATTGTTCCAGACACAGTCATCAAAGAACTACTGTATGGGTGCCTCTGAAGCACTCCCATTTGTTCCAAATGTAAAAGGTAGAGGCACATAAATGTCAATGATCAGGCGTGGGCTCTACAACCTCGTTTGGCAGGCTCATGACACACTCCTGGCCTGTGCCACCTTCTGTAGGTTTCTGCACGGCTTGCACTGTCATCCCCTCATCATGACAGACTACAGCCATGGGCAGAAAAGTGGTGCAGTACAGCTGAGAAGCCTGTACAGATTTTCCTCTAATCATCTCATGAATACTTTTTTTGAATCTAGTAATTTACACCTGTTAGTTCTACTTACTTTGGGGCTAGTAGGAGACAGAGAGAGTGGACTTTTTGTCATAGGGGAGTTATAGAATTATCGTGAAATGATATTTACAATTGGACAGGCCCTTAGAAATCATCTAGTCCAATGTCTTTATTTTTCACAAGTGAACCAACTAAGGTCCAGAGAGATTTTTGTCATTTTCCCAAGGCCATTACAGCAATTTAATAGCAGAATCAGAACTAGAATCCAGGACTCTTGCCATCCAGTTCAGTGCTCTTTCTGGAACAGCATGTACTTTCCACTGTAATGGCATTTGTTTTACCTTAGACAATAACAGCTAATACTTTTTGACCATTTCCTACGTGCCAGGAATTATGCTAAGTACTTGAGTACATTATTGTATTCAATCCACAAAACAACACTAAGAGGTCGGGATTTATATTTTCCTAACTTTATAAGACAAAGAGATGGAAGCTTTGAAATGTGAAGTAATTGAGCCAAGGTTACACATCATACCATAAAACTCTTAATATTTAATTTACTAAACTAACTAATCTAATCCAAGAAGAAAAGTACTCAGACTACAGGGGATATTTACATTGACCATACTCTACAAGGCAGAATGTCAGAAGTTATTTGTACATTTGTTTGGTTGTATCCTGAGTCTGTAATTTTCTGCACTAATACTTACAAAACTATTTCTAGGAGGTTCTTCTCCCTTCTGAATGCTCTCACTGATATTCACCACTATGATGAGCCTTTGCAAATGTGCACACGTTGGAATGAAAAGGTGAAGGTAAAATGGAAGAATTAAAATATTGATTGAATTGGTATGCTGAAATGTTTGCAAAGAATACATCCATTTATTCCATTTGTTTTTTCCAATTATTCATAAATCTCACATTGAATTTTGTTAGAATAAAGCCAAGTGAATAAGTCACTTGAGGTAATGGATCTATCCTCTCTGTTTGTACCTATCAGGCTTTCCCCCCACAAAATATCTTCATACACACATCCTACCCTCCTCCTCTGCAACTGAGCACTAGGTACCCTCTGTATCACCCAGATAAACCATAAGGAACACTTTGAAGCAACTCATTTAATCTCTTATATGAGCAAAAGTCCGCAAGGGAAACCATGCTGGAATGTACAGTCTATGAGGCCCTGTTTTACTATTTATTGAATACCTCCTTCAGTTTCCATTCAAATCACCATGACACTGTCCAGACATTCTATTGTTTCTTGGAAGTAGAGTTTGAGCTAGTGGATGGAGTTGGTAATCTGTAGAGTTGGACTTTAGTCTCAGTTATCCTTTCAGAGGCCTTCCCAGGTGGTGCTAGTGGTGAAGAATCTGCCTGTCTAGGCAGGAGGTGTAAGTGACCTGAATTCGATTCCTGGGTTGGGAAGATCCCCTGGAGGAGGGCATGGCAACCCACTCCAGTATTCTTGCCTGAAAAGTCCCATGGACAGAGGAGCCTGGTGGGCTATAGTCTATGGAGTCCCAAAGAGTCAGACACAATTGAGCGACTGAACCGAACCGAACTTAATATTATGTTAGTTTCAGGTGTACAGCATGAGGAGTCAATATTTTTTATATTTTTTAAAGTTATTATAAAATAGTGGCTATATTTACCTGTGCTGTACAATCTATCCTTCTCTTTTATTTATTTTATACATAGTAGTTAATCCCCTACCCTTATCTTGTTCCTCCTCCCTTCCTTCTCCCCACTGGTAACCACTAGTTTTTTCTCTGTACATCTAAGTCTATTTCTGTTATGAGGAAATAAAATTATTTTTAAAACAAGAAAAATTTTAAACATAAAATTATCTCTTTGTCCGTTTGGGCCACTACTCCTTCCTCTTTGGCTTCCCAGGTGGCTCAGTGGTAAAGAATCTACCTGCAATGCAGGTGATGTGGGTTAGATTCCTGGGTCGGGAAGATCTCCTAGAGAAGGAAATGGCAACCCACTCCAGTATTCTTGCCTGGGAAATCCCATGGACAGAGGAGCCTGGCAGTCTACAATCTATGGGGTCACAAAAGAGTTGGACAAGACTAGTGACTAAACAACAGCAAATCTGTATTATACATTAATTAGAATGGCACTCCACTCCAGTACTCTTGCCTGGGAAATCCTATGGACGGAGGACCCTGGTAGGCTACAGTCCATGGGGTCTCGAGGAGTCAGACACAACTGAACGACTTCACTTTCACTTTTCACTTTCATGCATTGGAAAAGGAAATGGCAACCCACTCCAGTGTTCTTGCCTGGAGAATCCCAGGGACGGGGGAGCCTGGTGGGCTGCCATCTATGGGGTCGCACAGAGTCAGACACGACTGAAGCGACTTAGCAGCAGCAGCAGCAGCAGATCCTCACTGAGGACACTGGAAGACCTGCTCACCAGGAAATTAAAAAGCAAAGTAATTCTTTGGGAGATAACACTTCCTGTAAGGGGTCACGATGACCCACTACCCACCCACTGGACAGGTTACACTGTCAAGATGCTACTTTGAGGTAAAACCTTTTGATGCATTATCCTTTATCCCCCAAAGTTATATAACTGTGCTTTGACCTCAGAGCTTTCTGAAAGACTGTCTCCTGGGTTATAATCCTCGGGTTGGCTTGGATAAAGTTTTCCATTTCTTTATTAGATTGACTATTGATTAATTTTTTCCAGTGACAGTTATATTCATCTGTTTTTTATATTTTAGATTCCACATATAAGCGCTAACATAGAGTATTGTCTTTCTCTGTCCAACTTATGTCACTTTACATAATGAGATTATTATCTGTAAAAAGAGTAAGTAAAAATTTAGCTATTTTTTCCAGATATTTTTTAATAGTTAGATTAAAGAAAAAAATTTGACAATGTATTATGTAAGCATGTTTTTTCAATGTAGAGTAGGCACATAAAATAAAACTAAAATATTTCTATGCAGGAACACCTTGCCAATAAACAATTATTCTGTATGCACTTTTGATTTTCTGGTCTAGATATTATTTTGATACTGGTGACACTGTTGAAAAGTGACTATGCTAAACACAAGGGAAAAACAAATGGGACAATATTAAAAAACTGAAAATCAACCCAAAATTTTACTAGTTTACACTGAAATAAATCACACTAAAATTAATTTAAATTACTTAAAGTTAAAAGGCCATAGAGTCATTATCCATAAAAGATAAATTAACACTTATTTTATAACAAATGAAATTAAAATCTATAAAATATGCAAAATATTTTGTATTTTAGACTCAATAAACTTTAGTTTTTACTGTGTGATATTCTTTTTCTATGAGTTTACCTTAATATTTTTATGATTTTAAAATATTTATGATTTCGAAGGTAGCATATACTCATAATTGATCGCACTGATTGCTGAGGAAGGCTTCCTTATCTCTCCTTGATGCTGACTCTGAAACTCCAATACTTCGGCCACCTCATGAGAAGAGTTGACTCATTGGAAAAGACCCTGATGCTGGGAGGGATTGGGGGCAGGAGGAGAAGGGGACGACAGAGGATGAGATGGCTGGATGGCATCACCAACTCAATAGACATGAGTTTGGGTAAACTCTGGGAGTTGGTGATGGACAGGGAGGCCTGGCATGCTGCGATTCATGGGGTCACAAAGAGTCGGACATGACTGAGCGACTGAACTGAACTGATACTCATCATAGAAAATACACTACTATATATAAAATAGATAACTAATGAGAACCTACAAGGAACTCTGCTTGGTGCTCTGTGGTGACTTAAATGGGAACAAAAGCCAAAAAAGAGGGAATATATGTATACTTATGGCTGATTCACTTTGCTGTACATCAGAAACTAACACAGTGTAAAGCCACTATACTCCAATAAAAATAAAAAGTAAAAAAAAACCACAAAATAAAAAGAATAAACAAGGAAAGTTATAAAAAAATAAAGGAGTTTCTGCAATATATGATAACACTGATGAACCTTGAAGATGTTGTTGTTCAGTTGCTGAGCCGTGTCCCACTCTTTGCGACCCCATGGACTGCCGCACATGAGGCTCCTGTGTCCTTCACTATCTCCCTGAGTTTGTTTAAACTCATGTCCATTGAGTCGGTGATGCCATTCAACCATCTTGTCCTCTGTTGTCCCCTTCTCCTCCTGACCTCAATCTTTCCCAGCATCAGGATCTTTTCCAATGAGTCAGCTGTTTGCATCAGGTAGCCAAAGTATTGGAGCTTAAGCTTTGGCATCAGTCTTTCCAATGAATAGTCAAGATTGATTTCCTTGGATTGACTGGTTTGATCTCCTTGCAGTCCAAGGGACTCTCAAGAGTCTTCTCCAACATCACAGTTCAAAAGCAGCAATTCTTCAGTGCACAGCCTTCTTTAAGGTTCAACTGTCACATCCATACATGACTACTAGAAAAACCATAGCTTTGACTATACAGACCTTCAAAGGTCTGTGCTTTTTAATATGTTATCTAGGTAGGTCATAGCTTTTCTTCCAAGGAGTAAGCATCCTTTAATTGCATGGCTGCAGTCACCATCTGCAGTGAGTTTGAAGCCCAAGAAAATAAAGTCTTTGTCACTGTTTGCATTGTTTCCCCATCTATTTGCCATGAAATGATGGGACCAGATGCCATGATTTTCGTTTTTTGAATGTTGAGTTTTAAGCCAGCTTTTTCACTCTCCTCTTTCACTTTCATCAAGAAGCTCTTTAGTTCCTCTTTGCTTTCTGTCATAGCCGTGGTGTCATCTACATATCTGAGGTTATTGATATTTCTCCCGGCAATCTGGATTCTGGCTTGTGCTTCATCCAGCCCAGCGTTTCTCATGATGTACTCTGCATAGAAGTTAAATAAACAGGGTGACAATATACAGCTTTGATGTACTCCTTTCCTAATTTTGAACCAGTCTGTGTTCCATGTCTGATTCTAACTGTTGCTTCTCAACCTGCATACAAGGTTTCTTAGGAGGCAGGTAAGGTGGTCTGGTATTCCCATAATGAAGACATTTTGCTAAGTGAAATAAGCTAGTCACAGAAAGACAAATACTGCGTGATTCCACTTATATGAAGTATCTAAAAAAGTCAAGTTCATACAATCAAACCATGGAATGATGGCTCCCAGGGGTTTAGAGGAGGGGAACATGAGAAATTACTAATTAATTAGCATAAAGTTTCGGTTAAACAAGGCGAATAAGTTCTAGAGATCTGTTGTATAAGATTTCACCTGTAGTCAACGGTAACATATTACACATTTAAACATTTTCTAAGGTAAATCTCATGTTTAGTGTTCTCACAACAATAAAATAAAATTGCTTTAAAATTTTTAAAAATTTGAAAAAAATCATGTTAATAGCCATGCTGGAAAGAAGTTTTCACTTTTAGTTCATTATGGACATCTTACTATTATACTAAAGAAAATTATACTGTGATCAGAAACTGGGCATATAAAATAACTACACTATATGGAATCCTGTGTGTAATATATTTAAAAAATTGAAACCACAGAGACATGCGTGGGAACAAAGTATACAAATTGTTCTCTATAAAAATAAGTATATGACCAAAATACATGACACCTACCAGAATAACTAAAAAATATATAGTGAAGGTGAAAGTGAATTCCATCACTTGTGACAGGTGTGGGTTTGCAGATGCCATTGATGTAGGAATTCTCCTTGGCAACTCTTCCAATCAGAAGTTGCAAGCCTTTGCACACTTGTGATTTTGTGGTTTTTTCTAATCTAACAAAATTCATATTTGATGAAATGTGCAGATAGCTGCTTGGCAACATTTCTCAGGAGAACTAGGATTACAGTAAACAGTGGACATTTTAACATTGTTTTTGTGAGATCCTTGGTTGGCTACAGTGGTCTTAAAGGAGCACTGCATTATCCCCTCAAAATTAATTAATTATCCCAATTCATTTTATACTAAAGTCAATCAAAGCATGAAATGCTCCCCTCTCCAAAAAAAAAAAGCCCTTTGCTCTAAAGCATATTTTACCCTCTCTTCTTTCTCTACAAAGCCATCCTAGACTCACTTGACACATGGTGAGCTTCCTGTGAGAATTCCTCATGCATTTATGGGGCAAGTTCAGGTAGCTTTCAAAGAACCATGTAATTAGCACACTCTTCCATATTCTTATTTGATTTGTCAATGATTTGCTGTCTCTTAAATCAGATGGTACACTCCTTGAGAATAAGGTTAGCATGAAATACTTACACCACCTTGTCCACCCTCTCAGTGGGTTAGGAAAGTTTGGAACCAAAGAAATCTTCAACAACACTTGAGAATATACTTTGGAATATCATCAACATAAAGTTGATGTTCCTGTAAAGCATTAAAAATAGCTACAAGATGGTTCCTGCATGAGCATTAGTTAACAAATTATGTTGGGTTTTGTATTTAACCACCCTGAAGTGTGGACCTGTCTCCCCGTAAGCAGATATTACAGAGAAAAAGCAGCTGTGGCTGAAAGTCTTGTTGGGAAGTGAAAAGACACTGCACAGGTGTTGGTGTAGGAACAACAGCAGATAGAAGCTGAGTCACCTCTGTAACGAGCGTGATCAGGACAAAAGGAAGCATGATGCACACTGGATTGTGGGGTTGTGATTTGTTACTAAAAGTAGTCTTTCTCTGTCTCCAGAGTGCCTGCAATTGCTTCTGTCATTTCGTTTATCATGCTGTGTTGTATTGTGAATGTTTCAGACGTTTCTTGGATGTGTCTGGGGAATTCTTGAAATGAAACTGAGTGGCAGACCTTCATCCATAGACTTCAGTAATTTTAGTGATGATATCAATGTCCTCTAGCAAAAGACTCCCGGGAACATACATATACTGATCAAGCTCTACAGGAGACCCAGGTTTGATTCCTGGGTCAGGAAGATCCCCTGGAGAAGGAAATGGCAACTCCCTTCAGTATTCTTGCCTGGAGAATTCCATGGACAGAGGGACCTTGCAGGCTACAGTCCATGGGGTCATAAGAGTCAGACATGATTTAGGGACTTAACCACCACTAGCCAAAGACTCCCAGGAACACACATACAAAGTGGGTTTGTCACTTAGTGAGAATCTACACCACGGAGAACTGTGAGGCATCTCAAGAAAAAAAGGGCGCCGAACAAACTTATTCTAGGCTTTGAGCTTTGGTTGAGTGACTTGGGGGAGGGTCAAAGGAATCTGTGGTTCAGTCTGGGTTGGGTGCCATCAGAAAACAGAGCTGTCCTGTGATTGAGTATCTTAGTCAATTTTATCAAGGGTGGGGGACAGACTAGAATGAGATTAATTGATAAAGAAGCAGTGGTCACTCATATTAGTCAGGAAGGAGAAATATTCAGTCATTTCTGTGGTTTGGACAATGTTCGTATTTTGTCTGGGTTCAGACATTATGGAGTAGTCTTGATTTGTCTTGATCCATCATAGTTGCACAGTTGCCTGATCTGATACTGATAATTTGGGGGGCTCGACAGAACACCAAGCTTTAGTTTGGTGTTGCTACTAGTGCCAGGCCAGCACCTACCAACACCAAGGCCAACTGATAGTACTAGGCTAGCTCTTGGATGTTAGGAGATGTTTCTCTTTTTAGTTTGGTGTTTTACCAATAGGCCATGTGAAAGGGGGCTTCCTTAAATGCATTTCAAAGAGGTCTGACCTCCCCCTCCACCCTACAGGCATTTCTGTCTCTAAACCCATGTTCTTTTACCCCTACTGCATTGCTCTAGCTCCATCTACTCACCCCCTGGCATATTTCTGGGGCCTATCCCAAGTCCTACATTTTCCATAAAGTCATCTCTGATCACTCCACTCCAAAGGACTTTCTTCTGCTCTGATCTTGGTGCTTTTATTGTTTAGTCTACCTGATTGGCACTTTTAGGGTCTAACACTACATGCAATCCATGTATGTAATGATAAGAGGTAACATGTACTGTTAAAAGATCTTCTACTGCAAGAGACTTACCTCTCCAACTGAAACCTAAACTGTTTGAGGGTAGGGATCATAGGCTGAAAACTCATGTTTTTTATGTTTCAGGTTCTGTTTCAAGTTTTTGCATATGTTAATTCGTTTAGTACAAGTCTACAAAGTAAGCACTATTATGATCTCCCCACTTTTCAGGTGAAAACAAAATACCTCTTATTAACCCTCTGTTACCCACCCCCCACCCCTTCCCCATCCAGTTAACTAAGAGGCTGGTTAATGATGGATAGCAAAAGGCAGGGGAGTGGTGTGTGGAGATTTTCTCCCCAAATACTTTTCAAGTATAACTCACTTTACATAATACATGCTCTTAAAAACAACATTAATAAAACCATGTTTGCTTAAACAGAAGAGCTACCACTACTATGCAGATTATCAAAGCATTGTGAGGGCTTATGAAGATAGATCAATGCAATTTGGCATGTGGTATCTCCTTAGACTTTCACAATGCTACTCTTATCCTCATTTTACAGGTAAAGAAACCATGCTGCATATATATGGAATTTAGAAAGATGGTAGCAATAACCCTGTATACAAGACAGCAAAAGAGACACTGATGTATAGAACAGTCTTTTGGACTCTGTGGGAGAGGGAAAGGGTGGGATGATTTGGGAGAATGGCATTGAAATATGTATAATATCATATATGAAACGAGTCACCAGTCCAGGTTCGATGCATGATACAGGATGCTTGGGGCTGGTGCACTGGGATGACCCAGAGGGATGGATGGGGAGGGAGGAGGGAGGAGGTTCAGGATGGGGAACACATGTATACCTCTGGGCAGATTCATGTTGATATATGGCAAAACCAATACAATATTGTAAAGTTAAATAAAATAAAATTAAAAAAAAAAACATGCTGCAGAGTGGTTCCCAGAAAGAAAAAGAGGAAGAGAAGACAAAAAAGGTTAAAAAAAAGAAGAGAAAGAAAAGTGGATGTACAGACTCAATGCAAGTTCTATTAAAATTCCAATGACATTTTTCATGGAAATAAGACAAATAGTCCAATCATATGGAATCACAAATAGCCAAAGCAATCCTGAGAAAGAACAAAATAAAAGGCATCACACTTCCTGATCTCCAACTATATTGCAAAGCTATAGTAATCAAAATAAGATGGCACTGGCATAAAACAGACAAATAGATCAATGGAATAGAAATAGAGGCCAGAGATAAACCAACCTGTATACAGTCAACTAATACTTGACAAGGGAGCCAACAATACTCAATGGGGAAAGGATGGTCTCTTCAATAAAAGGTAATGGGAGAACTAGATATCCACATGAAGAAGAATAAAAGTAGACTCTTATCTTACACAGCTCACAAACATTAACTCAAAATGGATTAAAGGCTTAAATATAAAATCTGAAACTGTAAAACTCCAAGAATAAAACGTAAGGTAAAAGCGCCTTCACATTAGTCTTGGCAGTGATTCTTTTTTTGTATAAAACACCAAAAGCACAAACAACAAAACCAAAAATTAATAAGTAGGACAATATCAGCAAGTAGGGCTTCCCAGGTGATGCTGTGGTAAAGAGCCTGCCTGCCAATGCAGGAGCCAAAAGAGACATTGGATTCGATCCCCAGGTGGGGAAGATGCCCTGGAGAAGGAACGGCGACCCACTCTAGGATTCTTGCCTGGAAAATGGTATGGGCAGAGGAACCTGGCAAGCTACAGTCCAAGGGATTGAAAAGAGTTGGACACGACTGAGCACACACACACACAAGATGACATCAAACTTTTAGTGCTTCTGCACAGCAAAAGAAATAATAAAAAATGAAAAGGCAACCTACAGAGTGGGAGAAAATATTTGAAAGCCATATATGTGTAAGGAGTTAATATCCAAATGTATAAGGAACTCAATAGCAAAAATCAAATAATCCAATTTAAAAAAAGGCAAAGGACCTGAATAGACATTTTTTTTCTAGGAAACACATCTAAATTGCTAATGGGTATATGAAAAGATGCTCAACATCACTAATAATCAGGGAAACACAAATCAAAAACACAATGAAATACCATCTAACATATGATAGAGTGGCTAACATCAAAAAGATAACAAATAGCAAGTGTTATTTAAGGATGTGGAGTGCAGTGTGCCTCTGTGCACTGTTGATAGGATTGTAAATTGATACAGCCACTATACAATACAGTATGGAGGGTCTTCAAAAAATAAAAAATATAATAAAGCCATCATGTGATTCAGCAATCCTACGTCTGCTACTGCTACTGCTGCTAAGTCGCTTCAGTTGTGTCCAACTCTGTGCGACCCCACAGACGGCAGCCCACCAGGCTCCCCCGTCCCTGGGATTCTCCAGGCAAGAACACTGGAGTGGGTTGCCATTTCCTTCTCCAATGTGTAAAAGTGAAAAGTGAAAGGGAAGTCGCTCAGTCGTGTCTGACTCTTAGCGACCCCATGGACTGCAGACCACCAGGCTCCTCCATCCATGGGATTTTCCAGGCAAGAGTACTGGAGTGTGGTGCCATTGCCTTCTCCCAATCCTACCTCTGGTTGGGTATATCTGAAGAAAGTGAAGTCACTATCTGGAAGAGATTTCTGTACACCACACCTATGTTCACTGCAGTGTTATTCACAATAACTAAAATATGAAAACAACCAAAATGCCCATAGATGGATGAATGGACAAAGAAAATGTGGTACACACACACACACACACACACACACACACACACACACACACACAAAGAGGAATATTATTTAGCCATAAAAAAGGAAATTCTGTCATTTATGACAATACAGATGGATGGACATTGAAGGCATTATGCTAAGTGAAATAAGTCAGATAGTGAAAGACAAATACCATATTGTCTCACTTATATGTAGTATCTAAAAAAAGTCAAACTTATAGAAACAAAGTGGAGAAGTCAATGGCAACCCACTCCAGTAATCTTGCCTCGAAAATCCCAGGGACGGCAGAGCCTGGTAGGTTGCCGTCCATGGGGTCACACAGAGTCAGACACGACTGAAGTGACTTAGCATCAGCAGCAGCATAGAAACAGAGTAGAATGGTGGTTGCCAGGGACTGGGGACTGGGGACTGGGGACTGGGGAAAATGGGAAGATATTGGTGAAAGCATACACAGTTTCCATTATAAGATGAGTAAATTCTGGCTATGTAGGGTACAAGGTTGTGGCTATTGTTAACAATGTTGTATTAAATACTTGAAGGTTGTTTAGAGGATAGATCTTAAATGTTCTCAGAAACAGTGGTAGCTATGTGATGTGATAAAGGTATTAACTAACTTTATTGTAGTAGTCATTTCACAACATATACATGTATCAAATCATCATGTTGAGCACCTTAAATTTATGCAATGTTATGTGTCAATTGTATCTCAATAAAGGTGGGCAGGGGGAAGGAAAATGGAGGGCAGAAGTGAGAGAATGGTGCTGGAGCTTTGTAAGGGCAGGTTAGGAGAGGTGAGGAAAGGTTAGGTAGGGTTTGTTTTTTTCTTTTATTGTGAACCTGAAAGGACAAGGAAAAGAAACCAGGACTAGAACTTTCCTGGAGGCACTGTCAAGCCAATACTCCTGGAATAAGATCTGAGGTAAGAGTTGCCAACAAACACCCAAAACAAATCTGCCTATAGCAGAGCCCCATCTCTACTCCAAAACACAGTCCCACTGCTCCACCCAGTGGCAATCTTGAGATAGTGCCTAAAGGATATCTACCAGAGCCACTCAGATTACATCAGAAACTTGACATTGCAGGGAGGAGTGCCCATGTTACTATTCTTTTTTTTTTTTTTTAACTTTACATAATTGTATTAGTTTTTCCAAATATCAAAATGAATCCGCCACAGGTATACATGTGTTCCCCATCCTGAACCCTCCTCCCTCCTCCCTCCCCATACCACCCCTCTGGGTCGTCCCAGTGCACTAGCCCCAAGCATCCAGTATTGTGCATCAAACCTGGACTGGCATCTTGTTTCATACATGATATTTTACATGTTTCAATGCCAATCTCCCAAATCTTCCCACCCTCTCCCTCTCCCACAGAGTCCATAAGACTGTTCTATACATCAGTGTCTCTTTTGCTGTCTCGTACACAGGGTTATTGTTACCATCTTTCTAAATTCCATATATATACGTTAGTATACTGTATTGGTGTTTTTCCTTCTGGCTTACTTCACTCTGTATAATAGGCTCCAGTTTCATCCACCTCATTAGGACTGATTCAAATGTATTCTTTTTAATGGCTGAGTAATACTCCATTGTGTATATGTACCACTGCTTTCTTATCCATTCATCTGCTGATGGACATCTAGGTTGCTTCCATGTCCTGGCTATTATAAACAGTGCTGCGATGAACATTGGGGTACACGTGTCTCTTTCCCTTCTGGTTTCCTCAGTGTGTATGCCCAGCAGTGGGATTGCTGGATCATAAGGCAGTTCTATTTCCAGTTTTTTAAGGAATCTCCACACTGTTCTCCATAGTGGCTGTACTAGTTTGCATTCCCACCAACAGTGTAAGAGGGTTCCCTTTTCTCCACACCCTGTCCAGCATTTATTACTTGTAGACTTTTGGATCGCAGGCATTCTGACTGGTGTGAAATGGTACCTCATAGTGGTTTTGATTTGCATTTCTCTGATAATGAGTGATGTTGAGCATCTTTTCATGTGTTTGTTAGCCGTCTGTATGTCTTCTTTGGAGAAATGTCTATTTAGTTCTTTGGCCCATTTTTTGATTGGGTCATTTGTTTTTCTGGAATTGAGCTGTAGGAGTTGTTTGTATATTTTTGAGATTAGTTGTTTGTCAGTTGCTTCATTTGCTATTATTTTCTCCCATTCTGAAGGCTGTCTTTTCACCTTGCTAATAGTTTCCTTTGATGTGCAGAAGCTTTTAAGGTTAATTAGGTCCCATTTTCTTTTTTAATCCTCAGGGACTCTGATGTGCTGCTGCATTTGAGAATGGCTGGCCAAATTTGCACTTTCCCTATGACATAGAGACTTCCTGATGCCAGCTGGAATGGCAGGTGGCACCTAGGCAAGGTGCTAATGTAGGCTATCACTTTGTTTTTTCCATTCTCTCATCAGGAGTTTAATTCTTTCTCATCAACTGCCATTTCTCAGTGAACGCTGTGTATTGGGTGCTGGGAATACAACACTGCACAAGACAAATAAGGCTTCTGTCTTACAGTGATCTTATAGTGAGGAAGACACGCAAATCTGTACAGATGGCAATAAGCTCTATGAAGGAAAAGGACATGGTGTTGAGACAGAAAGCAACTGAGGTAAGAGAAGACCTCTTTGATGAGGTGACACTGAACTGAGACATGGAGGATAAGAAGTCAATTATACCCCAAATAGCCAAAGCAATCTTGAGAAAAAAGAACAGAGCTGGAGGAATTAGGCTTCCTGACTTCAGACCATACCACAAAGTTATAGTAATCAAACCACCATAGTACTGGCACAAAAACAGACACATAGGTCAACAGAACAGGACAGAAAGCCCAGAAATAAAACCACATACCTATAGGCAATTAATCTATGACAAAGGAGGCGAGAATATACAATGGAGAAAAAACAGTCTCTTCAATAAGTGGTGCTGGGAAAACTGGACAGCTACATGTGAAAGAACAAAATTAAAACATTTCTTCATACCACATACAAATACAAACTCAAAATAGGTTAAAGGCTTAAATGGAAGACCTAAAACTATAAAACTCCTAACAGAGAACATAGGCAAAATACTCTTTGACATAAATCACACCAAGATGGTTTTTGACCCACCTCCTAGAGTAATGAAAATAAAAGCAAAAATAAACAAGTGGGATCTATTTAAATTTAAAAGCTTTTGCATAGCAAAGGAAACCATAAACAACATGAAATGACAACCCTCAGAATAGGAGAATACATTTGTAAATTATATGACTGATTAAAGACTTCCCTGGTGGCTCAGACCCTAAACACCTCTGCTTACAATGAGGGAGACCCAGGTTCGATCCCTGGGTCGGGAAGATCCCCTGGAGAAGGAAATGGCAACCCACTCCAGTACTCTTGCCTGGAAAATCCCATGGATGGAGGAGCCTGGTAGGGCTCCTACCAGTCCATGGGGTCACAAAGAGTCAGACACAACTGAACGACTTCACTTCACTTCACTTCATGACTGATAAGGGGTTAACATCCAGTATACATAAACAGCTCATATAACTTAATATCAAAAAAACAAACAGCCTGATTAAAAAATGGGCACAACTTTTGCAGCAACATGGATGGACCTAGATAATATCATACTAAGTGAAGTAAGTAATATAGAGACAAATATTATATGATATCACTTATGCATGAAATCTAAGATATAATACAAATGAATCTATAAACAAAACAGAAATAGATTCACAGACATAAAAAATAAACTTACAGTTACCAAAGGAGAAAGGAAGGGAGGGACAAATTAGGAATATGGGAATAACAAACTACTATACATAAAATACATAGGCAACAAGGATTTACTGTATGGCACAGGGCACTATAGTCAATATCTTGTAATAATTTCTAATGGAAAATAATCTGAAAAATGTATACACATAACTGGTTCACTTTGTTATATACCTGAAACTAACACAATACTGTAAATCAGCTATATTTCAATTTAAAGAAAAACAACAAAATATGGACAGAAGACCTGAATAGACATTTTTCCAAAGAAGACAAACAGATGGCTAGCAGGCACATGAGAAGATGTTCAACATTACTAATCATGCTGTTGCTGCTGCTGCTGCTAAGTCGCTTCAGTCGTGTCCGACTCTGTGCGACCCCAAAGATGACAGCCCACAAGACTCCCCCGTCCCTGGGATTCTCCAGGCAAGAACACTGGAGTGGGTTGCCATTTCCTTCTCCAATGCATGAGAGTGAAAAGTGAAAGTGAAGTCGCTCAGTCGTGTCTGACTCTTAGTGACCCCATGGACTGCAGCCTACCAGGCTCCTCCGTCCATGGGATTTTCCGGGCAAGAATATTCGAGTGGGGTGCCATTGCCTTCTCTGTTACTAATCATGAGAGAAATGCAAATCCAAGCCACAATGAGCTATCACTTTACACTTGTCAGAATGATTATCCCCATAAGAACACAAATAACAAGTGTCGGCAAGGATGTGGAGAAAAGGGAACCCATGTATGCTTTTGGTGGGAATGTAAATTGTATGGACAGCTGTGACTAAAGGATCAAAAAGGATAAGAACTAGAAAAGTGATCCATGACTTTGACCAGATGGTGATCATTGAGGATTAGAAGAAGAAGAGGACCAGACTGGAAAAATAAGAGTGTGGAATTTTTGAAGTTGAGATTTTTGGAACTAATATCGATTTTCATTAAGAAGGTCTGGGACCCTAGGCATGGCACCAGGAATGAGCGACTAAGGTAGAGTAGATGACAAATCATGTGAAATGAGGAAGCTAAGACACAGAGGGGGCTGGCTGTTGTGTGGTGTAGTTGTCAAAGATTTGAGGTGGAGAGGAAGTGTAGTAAGGTTGCCAGGCAGTTGTGTTTTTTAAAGATTTACTTATGTATTTTATTTTTTGGCTGTGCTCAGTCTTTGTTGCTGCATGTGGCTTTCTCTAGATGTGGTCAGCGAGGGCTACTCTTTGTTGCCATGTGTGGGCTTCTCATTGCGGTAGTTTCTCTTGCTGTGGAGCACAGACTCTAGGTGCCCAGGTTTCAATAGTTGTAACACATGATCTCAGCAGTTGTGGCACGTGGGATCAGTAGTTGTGGCACACAGGCTTAGTAGCTCCGTGGCATGTGGAATCTTCCCAGACCAGGGATCGAACAGTGTCCCTTGCATTGCAAGGTGGATTCTTAACCACTGGACCACCAGGGAAGCCGCAGGCAGTCTTGAGTGTGCTCGTGACCATAACTTTGTGGTCAGCCCAGCCATACAATTTTTAGTATTTTCAGCTGCTTCAGTACAGACAGAGAAGCATGTGGTTCAAGTAGTACTGCGGATTGCCTAGTGAATATGATAGGGAGCTAAGAGGAGAAAGGAAATGGACTGACTAACAAGGGAGAGTGTATTGGTTTCCTATTGCTGATGTAACAAATTACCACTAACCTAGTGACTTTAAAGTACAAGTTTTTTTATCTTACAGTTCTGGAAGTCAGAAGTCCAAAATGTGTTTTACAAGGCTAAAATCAAGGTGTCAGCAGGTTTGCATTCGTTCAGGAGACTCTGGGAGCAAAGCTGTATCGTTGCCTTCTCTCTTAATAGCTTCTAGAAGCTCCCTGTGTTCCTTTGCTTATAGCCCCTCCTACATCTTAAAAGCCAGCAACATTGGGCTGAGTCTTTCTCATGCTGCCATCTCTCCAGTTCTCTCTTCCAATCCTCTCTTCCACTTTGAGGGAAACTTGTGATTGCACTGGGCTCATCTGCCTAAACCAGGATAATCTCCTTTTATTCTAAAGTCAGCTGATTAGCAACCCTAATTCCATTTTAACCTCAATTTCTCTTTGCCATATAATCTAAAATATTCACAGGATTTCAGGGATTAGGATGTGGACATCTTTGTGGGAGGCATCATTCTCCCTACAAAGTGATATGATGATATCAATGCACGGACTCTGTACTGGGTAAGGAGACAAACGGAGGAAACAGTGGGCAGATGAAAAATGAAACAGTGGTGCAATCAATGAATTGGAGAAATAATATGATGAGCTTGAAGAACTGTAGCGCTACAGTAGAAATGTTCAAAATGATGTAGCTTCTGATGATGACAAAGGCTAGGGTAGCATCACATCATAGAGGTGAGAATCTGATGTAAAATTGTAGAAAAGACCAGATAAAGCAGTCATGAGATCTTGGCGTGGATGAGCTAGAGGGTGAACTCCAGGATGGCTCTTGCTGGTCCAGGTGTCCATATGGTGGAGGGAGCTCCCAGGAATGGCTGTCACCGGTGTCTACGTTCCCAGGTGAGCTACAGTTGTTTTTTGCCCTCCGGGACACTCTCTAAGATCAGTAGAAATGTAGAATTACAAATCAAAAGCACACCTCAGAGAAACAAGAAGCAGCTGATGCATTTCAGAGGTGTTTTGCAGAAACCAGACCCCTCTCAAATGGAGAGTGGTGAGTGGTAAGCACACAGCCCACATTTGGACTGGAGCCTGGACATTGGTAATGGTAAACCCTGTGGCCTCACCTGGTTACCTCACCACCCACTGATCAGAGAACTGTGCATAAGGTGATCACATTCCCCGTGATCCTCTCCCTCACCTTGCCTTTAAACCCCTTCCCTGAGAGCCATCAGGGAATTCAGGTCTTTCTAGCATTAGCTGCCCCTTACTCTTTGCTCGGTACCTTGAAGTAACTGCTGTGCTTGCCTTCACCACACATACATAAAAAGGATGTAATGGAAGTGAAAGTCTAGGGTGTGCAACGGGTCATCCAAGTGGATGTTAAAGTCACCAAGAATGATGAACGAGCTTCAGCCTAGGGAGGACAACTGAGCCTTGAGGAGAAAGTGTAAACCCCACAAGCTAGGGGGTCACTGCCAATGGCCCCTTTTCACTCACAGGCAGTGACAACTCGGCCAGGACCAGGACCCCTCAGGGCCGAACTTCTGCTCAGCAGGAAGGATGGAGCCCTGACACTCCACCCCACTCCCAGGGGCTGGGCTCCAGGCCACAGGCCTGGGCAGTGACCCCCTTGAGATGTGCAGGCCAGGTCGAGTCCAGAGACTCCCGCAGGCCTGCTGGTTCCCTGCCCTCCCACAGCTTCCGTGAACAGAGGAGGGGCTGGGACTCAGCACCCTGTGCTCTTTACCTCAGGGCTTTCGTCTCTCCTAAGGAGATGGCACCCCTGTGTGTGTGCTTCTCTTTGGTGAGCACCCACAGCCCGGTCTGGCCGTGACACGTGGTCTAGGAGGCCAGTGACAGCACAAGTCACTCCCTGTGGGCGTGGGGTTGGGGCCTCACCTGGGGGCGCAGGCCCTCGTCGTACCCACCACCACAGCAGCACGAGCATCACACCTGGCCACAGGTGTGGAAACCTCCCAGGAGGCCTTGCAGAGGAGCCAAAGCGAGATGGGAAGAGGGTGGGAAGACCCTCTGGAGACAGCCAGGCCTGGGCAGGTAGAAGAGAAGCACCACTGACAGTGAGACGAATTCAAAAGCCCCGTGATTCAGTCAACAGACACCTACCTGTGCAGACCCCGTGGGGGTCTTGAAGAAGGTCTGGAGGGCCTGTGCTTTTCCAGGGGAGCCAAACAGTGTCCACACATCTCAGTGCAACCAGGAGAGCCTGTGGGGGTTGCAGTGGGAGCAGATACAGATGAGAAGGCTTCCTGGAGGGGTGAGTTTGGGGCCAGGCTGTAAAGCAGAGCTCAGGACTGGTCAGGGAGTGTGCTCTGCCATGCCCGCCAGGAAGCAGAGACCTCTTCCAGCTGTTGTTGTCCTGGGTCCTTCCCCTGTTTCTCCTCTCCATACCCTGATGATGGATCTGCAAAGGGAAAGGATGTGGCCACTTCTGTTGACCAACAGGGAGTGGGGCGGGGAAAGCGAGCACCTTCCCTTAAAAAAATCGGAAACCCCAGATTGTGCCAACTTCCTGACTTGGAGAAGATTAGAAGTCATGGCTGAGACGGAGAGTAGGCAGCAACCAAACACCAGTGATAGGGGATTGGATATCCTGGTTGGGTTTGCAGCCACAGGAAGGCTCAGGCAGAGGAACGAGGCCCTGGAGACTGACCCGTGGACTTCTGGGACACACACTTGCCATGAAGAGAGTCCCAGGTCCGAGGTAAGAGGAGATATCCATCAGTTTTGCTTTACGTATTTCCTAAAGGGACACCTTGGAGAAGGCAATGGCACCCCACTCCAATACTCTTGCCTGGAAAATCCTATGGATGGAGGAGCCTGGTAGGCTGCAGTCCATGGGGTCACTAAGAGTCGGATACGACTGAGCGAGTTCACTTTCACTTTTCACTTCCATGCATTGGAGAAGGAAATGGCAACCCACTCCAGTGTTCTTGCCTGGAGAATCCCAGGGTCGGGGGAGCATAGTGGGCTGCCATCTATGGGGTCACACAGAGTCGGAGGTGACTGAAGTGACTTAGCAGCAGCAGCAAAGGGATACCTGCTCAGCATTTTCCTTTCTTCTTTGTTTGCTGGTGCAAATTAGTTCTCCTCCCAGGAATCTGGACCCAATGCCAACCTCATAGGGAGATAGCTTGTTGCAGCTGCCAAAGCACCACCTCCTCCAGGATCCTCTATACTCCCATCATTTCATAGTCACAGGTTTTCATTGGAAACAGCTTGCTCCATGACAATAGCTTTCTCCATGGCAAGCCTGGTGCCCCATCCCACCTCCTTACACAGAGAAGAGGCTCTAGGTGCACAATCTGTTACCAGAGACTTCCTCATTGACAGCAGACATCCTGTTGTGTTTCTGCCCTACTGATAAGTGGAGGAATCAACAGGAGAGGATGTGATTGAGTATAAATAGAATCTTGACAAATATATCAGAACAGCAACACTGTGCACAGCTGGGAGGGCCCAGCTTCCAGAGGTCTCAGCCAACCCCTCTAGCAAGGACCCAGGAATGATGATGGGGGATACAGTAGGATGGGGACTGTGGACAGTTCTGCTTTGTTTGAGTTTTATGTGTCGAACATAAACTGATACAAATGACAGTTCTAATGGCACATGGCATTGGTACATTGGAAGATACCCAATAAATTTGGTAGATGTGTAAATGTATGATTTGATGAATAAAACTGATGAGTTTGAGTAGGAGGCAAAAAAGATAGGAGGGCACTGCACTAAGTGAGAGGGGAAGGGATTAATGGCACAAAGAGAAATATGCCCTTATGTAGAAGACATTCTTAGTAATAATTTTAGTAGGAATAATTAATTATTAGTAGCAGTCATTATTGGACAAGGAAATGGCAACCCACTCCAGTGTTCTTGCCTGGAGAATCCCAGGGTCGGGGGAGCCTAGTGGGCTGCCATCTATGGGGTCACACAGAGTCGGACACGACTGAAGTGACTTAGCAGCAGCAGCAGCAGCAGTCATTATGACCTCAATCTGTTTTCCAGGCCTATCTGCCACTCTGCCCATCCTGGAGCCATTTCATTCCCTGGACAGGTACACATGCACACACACACATCTCTTCTACTATGCAGGCTATTTCCTTTCCATGCAGAGACCTCCTTCCCTCATTCTTCCTCTTTCCCTGCCATCCTTCATTGCTAGGTAAACTCCTAGAGATCCTTCAGGATCCAGGTGAAATGTCTCCCCTTGAGTACCTTCCCAGTTAATTATTCTACTTCTTTCCATTCCCCTTTTGTCCTCCCCTTTTTCCTTCCCCTCTTTCCTTTCCCCTCCCAATTAATCATTCTCTCTCCCATACTTCCATAGCACTTTGGGTTCATCCCTGTTTTAGCACTTGTCACTTGGGTCATTAATGTCCAAGTGTCTGTCTTCCCCTCTAGACCGCGAACTAGAGCAAGTCGTTAGTCTTAGGCATCTGTGAGAGAGGCCTCCCTAGCACAACCCCAAGTATATAGATGGGTACTCAATACTTGCCTGGTGAGTGAATGGCTAGTATCTGTAGTGTATGTTCTATAGCTTCATGGGTCAACAGATATTAATATTGTTGGGTTGTTGCTTATTTAAGGAGTCAAGCTAAATTGTTGTTTTTACATCGTGTTTCTGGTACTCTCTTCATGTATGAGTTTTATGAAGGGCAGAGTGCATTGGACTGGATTTTTCTTAACAAGTCCATATAACTATAGCCAGGCTTCTTGTCTCTGATTGTAAGAAGCAGAGAAACTTTCTGATGAACTGGAAGTGGTGAAGCAGTGTGCTCATTCATGAATAAAATACTTATCTTTGCCAGCTATTTATTGACAGCAAAATATCACAAAGAGAAATTGAAGAAACCACTGTCACTATACAAAGGCCCACATACCCCTCAAGCTTTTCTACCAGTGGATATTCACTACCAAAAATTTTGCTAGTGATTTCTCTGAATTCCTTGAATGAATTTTATTTAGTTGCTCTGTGTCCACTTCATATTGAGTATCACAGAGATTTGACTCTGATGTTAAGCTATGTAGCTGTTTATTGTTAAATCAGAGTGAGCAGTAAGGGACATAAAGGTAGCTTAGACCCCAAATGAAAGATCACCTTTCACTGTATGGACAGAGGCACTGTTTTTGCATCATATATCCTATATTGGTACTACTGTTCCTTATGTGTGAATTAGTCACTCGTGACTCAGCTCTGAAATGGTTAGTCACAGTAACCTTTGTCATTTCACAGCCATAGTTTTTTTATTGGCAGCTTCCTAATGAGCTCATCTTTGGGGTGACAAGTGGCAGAGCTATGACTTTTCTTTAAGAAATTTGAGAGATATAGTCAGTCAACATTTTTATTTACTTTGAGAGAGACTTGAGTTTCGAGGCCTGCCTGAGGTTTTCCTGGTAGTATCAATACTTGCATTGTCTAACAAAATATGTCAAAAATTTCATACTTGTCATCCAATGAATTTGGCAATAACAGAATTGGGCAGACTAGGACTGAGAGGTTGGTGACTGCAGTTTATAATGACTAAAGAATTAGTATCTGTGAACAATCTGCATGTAACTACTCTGGGTTGAATGTTTTTGAAGAAGTTGAAAAAGCACTTAGTATAACCTGAAGTGGAATCTGTTAAGATGTTACAAACGATGGTGTTAAAAATATGAGTGGAGAAGAAAAGAGTTAGTGAACAAATATACAACATTTGTGAAAATATAAGGTCTTTAACTCTTTGGGTTATTCATTATATTATTTATCAGCAGTCACATTGCAGACAATATTTGAATCTCTCATGTGTTATTAAACTGACAGTGTTAATGAGGAACACCATTCACTCTCATGAACTTAACCATCATGGTTCTGTTAACTTTTGTGAGAAATAGAAGTTGGATATCCTGAATTTCTCTACCACTCTGTGTGTGTATGTCCATGTGTATGTGATTTTTTAAGCTCATGGTGGAGATTGAATTATTTTTGATTGAGAACATCTCCCTCAATTACCATTTAACACTGAATGGATTTGGAAATTAGCTTTTGTTCCAGGTTTGATAATATTTCTTAATGAACTAAACCTAAAATTACAAAGCAAACAGTGCTTATATTAAAAAAACATATTGTGGTAAAGTCATTTCAATGACAATTAACATTATTTGAATCAAAGTAATGTCAGACTGCTTTATAATCTTTAGATGCTTTCAAAAGTTAAATTAAGGGAGCTCTCTGCTGCTGCTGCTGCTAAGTCGCTTCAGTCGTGTCCGACTCTGTGCGACCCCATAGATGGCAGCCCACCAGGCTTCCCTGTCCCTGGGATTCTCCAGGCAAGAACACTAGAGTGGGTTGCCATTTCCTTCTCCAATGCATGAAGGTGAAAAGTGAAAGTGAAGTCGCTCAGTCATGTCCGACTCTGGCAACCCCATGGACTGCAGCCTACCAGGCTCCTCTGTCCATGGGATTTTCCAGGCAAGAGTATTGGAGTGGGGTGCCATTGCCTTCTCCAAAGGGCGCTCTCTATTCACATACAAATTTACAGTAGATATATGTTCAAGCTCATATTATAATTCCAGCAGCTTTTTTTTCAGTCCTCTATGCAAGTACAAGGGCTTCCCTTATAGCTCTGTTGGGAAAGTATATGCCTGCAATGCAGGAGACCCGGGTTTTATTCCTAGGTTGGAAAGATCTCCGGGGAAGGACATGGCAACCCACTCCAGTATTCTTACTGGGAGAATCTCATGGACAGAGGAGCCTGGCATGCTACAGTCCATGGGGTCACAAGAGTCAGACACGACTTAGCGACTAACCCACCACCACCACCACCATGCAAGTACAAAGAAAATTTCCATATTTCAGATCCACTAAACTGTGCAGTTGAGGAGCTTCCACATAAACTTCAAATGAAAGTGATTACTCTGCAGTGTAATGACATGCTAAAAGGCAAATATCGAAAGAACCTAATAGAATTCTATAATTTTCTTCCAAATAATGAATATGCTAAATTAAAATCATATGCTTGTGGATTGATGCCAGTATTTAGAAGTACCTATCTCATGGCCTGATATCAGTACTTGCCAATATCTGTGTGAAAAGACATTTGCAAAGGTGGTATGTAAAACTTCATTACAGAACAGATGAACATATGCAGTTTTGATGACAGAGAACACTTTGATCTTCAGTTAAGCAAAACTATATTCTGCCAAAAGAATTTCATTCTTCTCACTAATAGACCTATATTATTTAAACATTGTAAGCAATTATTAATATTTTTTAGTTTCAGCAACATTTGTGGACATTTGTTGTGGACTTCTGTTATGTAAGTACCTGCATAATAACCATCTTGATTTTACCTTTGAGCACCTCCAAGCCCCAAATGTTAACTCTCTGCCTTTTACAGAAGTTTCCTCAGCCCATGTTATCGATATATTGTACCATTGTGGGTTTTTTGGACAATCGTAAAACTAAAAGGACAGGGACTTAAATGTAAGCTAGAACCAAACCCAGGGCGTCAAAAGAACCAGGAGACGATTGTGAACAATTCTACAATCTAAGTGCCTTGATTGTTCATTGGACACAGGGCACGTCAATCCTCACTTGTCAGCAAATGAGCTCAGAGCTCGTGACGTGAGGGCACGTCCTATTGGCTACTCTTCTGGCCCCGCCCCTCCTCTGTGACCTAGGGGAATCTTTTGTGTCAGGCCTGGCTCCACTGCCGTCTGAGGCCCAGCTTTCGGTGGGACGCTCCCGCCGTTGGCTGCCTACCCTCCCTGTCGTGGGGCCTCCTCTGTCGTCCTCTCAGTGGCCGCCTCGTCCCATCCTGCCACCCCCAGCCTCCCCTCAGGGCAGCCACTTCAGGCGCCACCACCTGCGCTGTTGCCGTCATCACCCGCCCAATTGAGGTAACTGCCCAGTGCCATGTCCACCACGAGGGGTGGAGATCCAGGCCCTGATGGGCAGGAAGGCCCAGAAGGCATGGCTGGGGTGCAGGCCGGATCGTCCAGAGCCCACGAAGGTGTGGACCGCAACTCCGGGCCTCGCAGGGGTGATGCCGTGGCTGGGGCGGGCGGAATCGCCGTGTCCTCAGGAGGCCCAAGGGAGGCGGCCCTGGAGGGCGGGAGCGCTGAGGAGGGGGAAGAGGAGGCAGGGAGCCTGGACCTCACGGTGGAAGCGCACCACTTCCCCATGGCTGGCTTTCGCTTAACGTTGCTGGACCTGGTGCGCTCCATGCTGAACTGCATCTACTACAACGACTACATCCTCATCTGGCCCCACAACGGCCACGTGTCGGCCCAGCACCGGGCCCGGCAGCACTCATCCAATCAAGGCTCGGCCGCGGTTCCCGAGTTCTCTGAGCCCCTGGTGTCGTCGGATGGACCGGGGGAGGGGCCGGCAGGGAAGGCCCCAGCCCAGGAGGTGGAGGAGGCGGAGGAAGCCGAGGAAGCCGAGGAAGCCTCTTTATGGGAGACAGCCGCCGAGGAGTCCGAGGAGTCCAGCTTGTGGGAAATGGCGCAGGAGCCGGCTGCCCCTGAGGGTGAGCCTTCAGGAGGGCGGGGAGGGGTGGTTGGGGTGGACGGGGACACTGGCATCTGCAGGCCGGGTCTGGGGACCAGGAATCCCGAGATGGGGGGCAGACTCAGAGGAGGGCCTTGGGAAGGGAGGCTGGGAGTCAGGGCCTCCTTGAATCGAAGGCCAGAGGGGCCCAGTAGAAGCCCAACTCCATAACGACCTCTCTGGTTTGGGGCGGGGGAGGAAGGACATAAGCTTCCCTCTGCCAACCCTGGTAAGAGGTCTGAGATGATCGGTTGGTGCCAGTTATAAGCCCACAGGTGAAGATCAGTGAAAGCAGGTGTTTGGGAGGGAGCTTGAGAGGACATGGAAGAGAACAAGCAAGTGGCATACCTCATATTTGGTTCATAGCTTTTAAAAATGGCAAGATTCTTGGAAAGTTGATCCCAAAATACTATGAACTGATACAGGAGCACTTGATCAAAATGAAGTTTCAGGGGGTTGAGGAACTAATGAGCTTCACTATAGAATTTGTCATTGAGGTGAAACATATTTTGGTGAGAAAGTTCTGACCAAAACATATAGAATGCATCAGACCCAGAGGATTCTGATCTTTGGCCAGAAGTAATCAGTAGCACAGGGTGACAGATTTACTAGAGAAGAAGAAATAATGTGATTGTGAAAATGATCAAGCAGCAGCAAAGTGAGGGCCATGGAAGTGTTGTATCCACCAGAAGGAAGGCCCCCAGTTACTCTTTTCTTAGTTGCTCCTATCCTCCTGCTTCTCCTGAGGGTAGAGTTCTGGATGTCTGTTGCTATTCCTTATGAGTTGGGATTTATTTTTTTCCTGTGAACCTCTGATCCTAAAGTCTGTATTATTCTTCACTAAAGAAATAGCCAAGCACCAGGATGAGAACTCCAAAAAAGAGGTCCAAGACACTGAAAGTGAGGGGAAAGAAGAGAAGTATAACAAAAAACAAGAAGAACCAGAAAAGAATCTGGACCCAGCAAAGGACAAACCCAGAAAATCCAGGTATCTGTGTATAGCTTTGAAAATAACCCAGCTATTCCCAGGCATTTACAAATTTTGTTTTTGCTTTTTAATTCTCCCAGTAAATTAAGAAAAAGTTTGTTTAAAATTAGTTCAGCAATTCAAATTTGCCTACTTAATGTTTATAGAACACTCATGCACCTAGTCACCCCACTCCAGTACTCTTGCCTGGAAAATCCCATGGATGGAGGAGCGTGGTAGGCTGCAGTCCATGGGGTTGCTAAGAGTCGGACACGACTGAGCAACTTCACTTTGACTTTTCACTTTCATGCATTGGAGAAGGAAATGGCAACCCACTCCAGTATTCTTGCCTGGAGAATCCCAGGGACGGGGAAGCCTGGTGGGCTGCCGTCTATGGGGTCGCACAGAGTCGGACACGACTGAAGCGACGCAGCAGCAGCAGCAGCAGCAGCGTGCACCTAGTAATATAAAGTGCATTATGTACTGAAATATACTTCATGGCTCCTCATTTATTTTTATGAGGTCTTTTGTCCTCTACCTGTAAGACTACTAACAAGTTGTAAATGTATCAATACCTAAGACCAGTATTTGTTTAGTAAACAGTTACTAGAAGCAGCAGTGAAAGTAACTGGGCTTTGCACTAGTAGAGTGTTTATTTCTTGACCACAGAAGTGGAGTCTCCTGCACTAAGAGATGACATCTTTTAGAATGTGACTACTTACAAATAGCAAAAAGTTCAGAATTTCAAGTAGGGACCACATTTAGTGATTAATAGCTAAACATTTGTTCAGTTGTAGATTTTTAAATTTTATGTGACAGTTAAAAGAAGAGCAACTTTGTCATAGTATGACTGTTGCTTATCACTGAGCTGATAATGAAGGTACAAGATATATCTTGTCTTTAATGATTAACATTTTTTCCCTCATTTTCATAATGGTGTATTTCAAAACAGCCTCTTTCTCATATGGTAGATATGGAAACTGAGGGTCTGGGAGAGTAAGGGAGTATCATCTGTGGACTGAGCACAGACTTCTAAGGTGATAAGAGTGATTTAAGTCCCAGAATAGCCTCTCAAAGGGAAAAAACATTTATGGTGTTGGGCAAGAGGAGACAATGTTGGTAGGATCACATAATTGAAGCCATCAGGTTGTACATGCACCAATATCTATGATGCAGGTTACAAGAGGAAAATATGTTTTTCTTCCCTACTTGTTGAGATGACAGCCCTCAGATATAGACAGCAGCAAAGATAGATAGGGCCAACTGTTTTCTTAGATTAAGAAAGTCTCTGGCGCTGGTTAATGCTGAATAATTGTTCATTTTCTCTCATTTCATCCTGCAGTTTGGAAGACTAGAAAGATGGCGAAAGAAGGATCCTGATTTTCAGGGTTTTCATTTTGCAGAAGCCCATGGGAATGTTATTAATGCTGATTCCATCCCCAAATTCATTTCCCTAAAAGTGATATCCAACAACATGACTTCTTTCATCTACAGATATGTTTGAGAGTGTTTGTTCTAGTTAAAAATAAGTTTGTTTTACACTAATAAACTTAAGTGCAGGCAGATTTTGTTTAGATAAATAATCCTGACTCAAATCTCTTTCCCTCTTGTTTGACCCACTTTACTTTCATTGGAAGGCATCACTTTCCACCATTTGGTAAGCTTGCTTTAAATTCTTTATTGCAGCCCCAAATAAATTGAAATATCAAGTTTAAAACAATTTTTGTAAAGACAGAAATGGAGATCAAGCCTTTAGAACTGAGCTTGTTTACTACATTAGTCACTAGCCACGTGTGGTTGTGGAACATTCAAAAGGTGGCTAACCTGAGTTGAAATCTGCTGCAAGTGTAAAAAAATAATGTAAAGTCTCATTAATAACTAATTACACATTGAAATGATAATTTAGTATTAAATATAGCATTAAAATGACTTTCTCCAGTTTCTTTTTACTTTTTAACTATGGCTACTAGAACATTTAAAATTATACATGACTTGTGTTATATGTGTATTTCACAGTACTGGGTGCTTTTGAAGGAAACCTGATGGATGGCCCAGCTAGCCTGGAGGCCAGATGGTGCTGCTGAACCTGAGCCCAGAGGCTGATCTGGAGCACTGGTTCTCAGAGTTTGGTCCTTAGAATGGCATTATCAGCATCACTCAGGAATTCTTAATCTCCACCCAAGACCTGTGAATCAGAAACTCTGGGAGTGGGGCCCAGTGTTTTAACAAGCCCTCCAGGGGATTCTGACGCAGCTAAGGTTTGAAAAGTGCTGGTTGAGAGCCACAGGGGGAGAAGTTGAGATCCATCTATGGTAGGACCAGCCTTCGTTCACTGGCTTGGGGATGCTGGAGAAAAATTGAATAGGACGGTAGTGGCTGAACTGGGGAGGAGATTAGGATTCACAGGGGCTGAGACACAGAGAGGCTGTGTATAGGAGATGGCTTCTCTGGTGGCTCAGATGGTAAAGAATCTGCCTGCAATGCAGAAGACCCAGGTTCTATCCCTGGGTTGGAAAGATCCCTGGAGAAGGGCATGGCACTCCAGTATTCTTGCCTGGAGAATTCCATGGATAGAGGAGCCTGGAAGGCTACAGTGCATGGGGTCACAAAGAGTTGGACACGACTGAATGACTAACACTTCCAGAAAAATATCCAAGGGACAGAGCTGGTTTCAGAAGGTCACAGACATGATACCAGGTATATGAAGTCTAAGAGAACATTCACTCACCAGGTACGGATGGTGGATATAGACACAGAGTAAAAGGCAATGCCTGTGAGGATGTGTGTGTACTCAAGCATGCAGAAAGGCATGCAGTGGAAAGATAAACACTGCATTTAGGATGGTGGCTGCCCCTTGGGGAAAGAAAAGGATGGTGATCCTATTGGGGAGGGATCCACAGTGGGCTTCAACTATATTTGTAATATTACATTTCTTAAGCTGGGTGCTGAGTACATAGATATCAACAGTATTATTCTCTATACCTTTGTGTAGGTCTAAAATATTTCATAATTAAAAATGAGTGAAATAGAGGAAAGGGAGAGAATAAGCTTGATATCTAGACTCTGTTTAAGAGGGAAAAAAGGATAAGTCACATTTGATCAGAGGATCAGAGAAGGGGATGGGCCTGGGGACCTGAGACTAGACAGGCTCATTTCTGCATTTAATTAAAGCTTCCTAAGTGCTCTCTTGGTAACATTGATACCTTCTCTCATATTCTGTGGTAGCACATCTTATATTCCAACTTATATTAGCATTTTTAATTGAGGTAAAGTTCACTTAAAATCAACCATTTAAAAGTGAACAATTCAATGACATTGACAATTTTGTGCAACCACATCTTTAGTTCTGAGCATTTTCATCACCCCAAAACTCTGTACCTATTAAGCAGTCAATTCACCATTTCCTCACCCTCCAATTCTCTGGCAGCCACCAATCTGCTTTCTATATCAATGAACACCTATTCTGGACATTTCCTATAAACAAAACCATACAATATGTGAACTTGTGTGTCTGGCTTCTTTCATTTAGCATAAGGTTTTTAAGGCTCATCTACATAGTAGAGTGTATCAGCATTTAATTTTAGGGCTGAAAAATATTTCTGTTGTATGTATATACCACAGTTTGTTTATCCATTCCTTTTGTTGGTAGACATTTGCATTGTTTCCACCTTTTGATTATTGTGAATAGTATGTCCAAGTATTTGTACATGATTTACATATGTGTGTATCTCCTGCCCCCAGCTCACCTCCCCCATGACTGTGATTCTGAATGGTTGGGGCCTTAAAACGTTTTATCTTTCCCAAAGTCCTAGGCACTGAGTTGTCCACTTAGTAGGTGCTCCACTAATATCTGTCAAAGTAAACTTAACACTTACACTGTCATTTTTTTGTCACTGATGCTGATGTTTTAAAATGTGTTATATTATTCCTTATGGCTAGAACCACGTGGTGAGACAGAAGGCAAGCACTCCCTGTCACCATTATTTCAACTGAAAGGGCAGGTCACCTAGTACAATTTGAGGCCCTTCAACCTGGTTCTGATTTGTTAGTATTTCTGTGGTGCTAGTTGTTAAAACAGTATTGCTTCCAGGCCCAGGCAGAGGTATCTCTGTCTTGAGCTCTATGCTCTAGAGGGCCACTTTGGTCCTCTTCCAGCCACACCCCTCCCGCCAGGGCCAGGAGCCCAGCCCATGGGAACAAGGGCTGTGTCCCTGCTAGCCCATGCTCCAGGTACCTGGCAGCCCTGAACAGTCCCTAGCCTGCTTCCAGGGCCCGTGTGCTCCTCTTAGATCTGTCCTGGGGAGGGCTGACTGCACTCACTGCTGGGGTGGGTGCTCCCAGGCCCAAGAAGGGGTTGTAGGCCCAGAAGGGGATGCGGCCTGGCCTAGGAGCCAGGGCATGGGTGGGGGAAGGGAAGGAGGGCAGCTCTTCCCACACCATCAGGGCAGAACTTAGAGGAGTCTGAGAATTCTAAATCCCAACCTGGCCTTTAAGGTCATTAGGAAGGTACATTTGTCATGGAAGGAGATACAACTTATTTAATGGTTTATCATTTGATTTGAACATTTCAAATATTTTTAGACATGTTATGTGGATCCCTAACTAAACTCTTTTTTTTTGAACCTTGCAAATAGGACAAATGTTATGGACATACCAGATTAAATATCTGTTACTCTTTCCCCTTGCTCACTCTGTGTTACACTTTGTTAGCTGAGCACAGCGGGGCCCCTTCCTTTTGATAATGGCTTGTTCTAGAAGCTCACCTTGCAGGAAGACTCAGACCTAGTCCCTGAGCCAGGCTGCAGTATAACCTCCATCTTGTCCCCTCTACTCGCCTGTCTGCATTTTCTCTCCCACCCATCTCTTTGCTCCTCATGTGTTTACACATATGAAAACCCCCTCTTTAGTAGTACCACTCCCTCATATAGACGCCCACCTGGAGGCCATCAGCTTGGTCAGGCACACCTGCATAGGGGTCCTTTCTGCTCCACACAACCTCTCAAGATCATTTGCTCTTCTGACAACCCTTGGGTCTAAATTGTCAATAACCTATTTAATTTCCCTCCCTATGTGACAGACAGAGACAGACTATAGAACAAGCTTTATTGAATTTATTTGCTTTGCATACAGCAGAAATCAAGAATACTAAAAGAAGCTGAAAACTTATCAAAATGTACCTTTATGCATTAAAAAAGACTTAACCTCTTTACTTAAAACATATTTTTTTGTTGTTAACTGTGAAAAAGAAATTGTTAATGGAGAGTTCTTACAGTGAGAATAACCTAATTATGGTCCAGCCTGAGAAAAGGGAGGTGTAACAGTTAACCTACCAGGATTACCTGGGTAAAGGCATCTACCTTAATGAACTGTTCACTATGGAAATACAACAGAAATCAAACCCAATCAATCAATCAAAAACCTAGCATTATCAAAAAGGCAAAAATATAGTATAAGGAAAAGTACTTGTTTTATAGAGAAAATGCAAAATCCAGCAAATGATTGTACAGTATCACATTATACCATCATCAGGAAAACCAAGCACCAAGGGTTGAAATTACCTCTGCCACCCTATAGCCTCTGAATTTTTCTTGCATAAGGCAGCATCCTACTCAGAAATTAAAGGCACAGTTACATCTAGGGCTGCATTTCTGTTTAAACAAAGTAGCTCCATGGTGACAGAGGCAGATACCATGAAAGGTGTAATACTAAGACACTTCTGGGTTCCCTGAGAAAATGAGCTAGGTACTGTCCAGGCATCCAGAAGGAGCTCTCCCTTAGTGGGGTGTGTGTGTGTGTGTGTGGCAGGTTGGTGGGGAGTGGAATGGAGGGCAAGGACTTGGAGTGAGTGGTTCACTGGGGAGGTGGGAGCTGTCCAGTCTAGTGAGTGTTGGGTGTGTGTGCCTCTAGGAATGAGGGCAGGGAAAGGCTAATTCAATCACTCCAGGTTTCCGGTTAGCAGAAAGACCTGTTCTGTGGCTTTGAGAATTCAATCTTGCTTTGAGCCCAAATCTTGTGAAACAGAGGCTGCTGAGGGAAAGCAACAAGAAACTGGGCTACTGGGAGCCTGGGCATAAGACAGTGTCCAGGAGCCTCAGACTTCCTTCGTGGAAGGATTCCCATCTGCTTGATTAAAAGCACAACTTTTGGCCTCTGCTGTGCTGTGCTGTGCTTAGTTGTTCAATTGTGTTTGACTCTTTGTGACCCCATGGACTGTTGCCAACCAGGCTCCTCTGTCCATGGGATTTCCCAGGCAAGAATACTGGAGTGTGCTGCCATGCCCTCCTCCAGGGGATCTTCCTGACCCAGGGATCAAGCCCAGGTCTCCTGCATTGCAGGCAGATTCTTTATTGTCTGAGTCACCAGGGAAGCCCCCATCTGCAGAATTTTGAATTTTAAGAGGGCCTTAAGTGCTTTACAAATAGGATGTGTATGACATGCACTATGCTTCTGAGCAACTAGAGAGGACCACAATAGCACTGGTGTAAGAGGTCAAACATTGGAGGGCTAAGCCCTCAGGGGAGTATGATAGTCCCCAAGGAATGTTATGCCTCATAGGAAGGTGCTCACAGCTGCCAGACTTGCGACAGGTTGTCATTCAGCATGTGCAAAGAGAGCTCTGTGTAAGTTGCAGGGGTTGGGGGCCCTCAGGGATACAAAGAAGGTGTTTCAAAGGGCAATGGACAGACTGGGGAGCTGGCTGTGCAAATTTTTTCTTGGAAACCCAGAATTTTCACTTCTATCAATACCACCTCTTCTTAGGAGGCTTTACGAAGTCAGAGCAACAAGGAAAGAACTGAAGCATTTAATTAGGCTCATAAAACATATAAGCCAATCCTTGGATCAGATCATCTGGATATTTCCATTAGAGTGAATTTATTTGATCAAGGGAAATGCCCACCTCTTAGTTGCTCCAACAAAATGTTTTAGCTTTTTCCCTTCTACAGTCTATGGTCCAAAGTTAAAGATTTCTCAATTCAACAGAAGTGCAAACATTTTACATAGTTTTTATAAAGGAAATGCTGGGTTTTCAGATGCTGGCAGTGACTGTACTGAAGGTTGGGCATTCATGGCATCTATTTAATTCAAATAATTATTAGCTTTAATGCCCATTTTAAGGCTCTTATGCTTAATAAAAATGGCTACTGTAAATAATTCACTACATGGCATTAATATAGCTATTGGCAATTATAATTTGAAATGCTGATACTCCACCCAGGAGCGGCTTATTGCATCGTTTCTGCTATATGGCTCCATGCCTCAGCTTTCTTCTTGGCCAGGGAGAACCAGACTGGTTCAGCTGGCTCAACCGGCTGTGGTAGCATGGCTGGAAGTGTAGCAGACCTGGTTTCTTTTTCCATCGAAGGTACTTGAACTATCTTCTCATCTTCAAATCCAACTGGAACCAAACCATAGAAAATAACACATAAGCAGTAAGAAGCCCCAGAGATACTGAAGTATGTTTATGGGATGCAATAAAAATTTTCCTCCTTTTAGGTTTCCTCTGGTTTCTAAAAGTCAGTGCATGGGCAATGCTATAGGGTGGTATGTGAAAGGAGTAATGTCAATATGGCTAGAACCACAGAGGCCTGGACATTGGAAGGCCTGAGAATAAATACCTGCAGCTGTAACTGCCAATCTTTGGGTCGTCATTATTGGACTGTCTTACACTTTTGAACTGAGACCAGAGCGGAAACATGTTATATGGTATCCGTTCAGTTTTTAAAATTTCAAATAAGGTAACATTGTTTTTGTTTTGCCAATCCCTTATGTTGTATGAAATCACTGTTGATGACTCAATAGGTCCACCCAAGAAAAGTCTATGCTAAATAACATTATATCAACTGCTCCTACTGAGCAGACTACCTCGCTATGCCCCAGTTCTACAAGTACCTCCTTCCTCATCCTGCTTTACGGTTGATTGACTTAGCGGCTTAGAGTCAGCCAGTGGTTCTCAACTCTGGTCACATATTAGAACCACCTAGGGTCTCTTTAAAAATACAAATGCACATGCTATTTCATGAACTAACTGAATTAGAATCTCCAGCAATGGATCCAAGACCATATATAATTTTTTAAAAATCACATCAGGTGATTCTAACACATAGTGAGAGTTGAAAACCACTTGATAAGAGTACCATGCCCATGAGAGGCTATTCACTTGACCTGCTGTGCTGCTATATCATGGCCAGACAGTGGATTCCTAAATTCCTAGTCTAATTTCTTCATGAGATAGACTAAGGAAGAGAACAAAGATGACGCAGTATAAACCTATCCTCCCCTCTCCCTGCTCCTTCTAGAAAAAAAAAAAAAATCCCTATGACACATAACTGTACTGGTGAGACCCCATTCGATTTTATCACAGCACAGTGTTTTTCTCAGCTTTCAACATGCCCCACCTCTCATACCCCTGCTCAGAATATGGAGGGGTTGAAACAAGCGTTTTAAATAGTTTTTAAAATTCCAATACTATTGGGCATTTATACAAGATTATTTTTCACAGTTTCACTGGGAATGTAGAGGGTGAGAAAATACCACTTTGCTGTGAACTAGAAAGTGGCTTGGTATTCTCTCCTTTTGAATACCAGCCACAGGAACCTTCTAGTGCATGATCACAATTTTGTTCCTATACAGATTCCTTGATGGGGTAAAAGACTGAAAGGACCTCTGAAAGTTACACACTGGACTGACTTATATTAGTCATAATAGTTGGATTTTCCTAAAACAAGCTAATATCTGTATCTAATGGAAGTACCATGAGAGAATCACAAGCTGATTTGGGGGAAGAGACACGTATTGCCTGAGTTTGAAATGGGAAGTTTCACATTCTATGAGAGCTCTTCTGGGAGTCGAGGGATAGGGTGTTTTTTTGTTTTTGTTTTTGTTTTACCTGTTTTGGTAGACTTTGGAGGCTTTGTTGGTGCCATCTTCTCTTGTCTCTTGACATCAGAAGTGGGAACCATTCTTGGTTGGCTTTCACTTACAAGGCCAGTTCTCTTTAATACAAAAATGAAAAGAGAAAGATCTTATAAGTCCTGATATGAAAATAGCAAATTACTTAGTCAGATCATAGGTGCATGTCCAATCCTGGGTATTATAAGTTCAACATTAACCAAAAAGAAAGAGAGAGAGGTAAGGAAGGAAAGAGCACAGAAAGCACCTAGGTTTAGAATTTAGGATCACAAAATCTAAGCTGGTTCAACTTTATCACCTTTCTGAGCTGTGAGAAAAGGTTATCTAATCATATAAACAGTGTAAACAGGTTAACATGAGAATTACTTAGCCCGATTACAACCTTTTCTCTAGCAGTTTACCAGCACTTAACAGAAAGCTAACTGAAATGTGGTGGTTGCAAACAAATCTTATCAATTAATTGGGTTCCATAGATTTCTACACAACAAAACTTGTTTACATTTTGTGTTCATGCCTTGCATTAGAAAATGATATAACTATAGGTCTTTTCAAAATGGTACAGTTTAAGCTTTCCAAATTAACCTCACCACAACTGATCTAAATTAATTAGTTTACATATCTTAGTGTATTTCCCTCTGACAAAACTTTAACCAAGGTAGACTTTTCTACTTGTATGATCCTGCTCCCATAAAAATAATAATGATGAAATGAAAAGATCTTTAAAGCAAAAAGTGAAAACAGATTTTCACATGATTCTTCAACAAATTCTTTAAGCACTTAAAAGTATAAGAACCTAGACATCTCTTGTTATGTGAACTTCATTGAGTTTTCTTGAGGCTGACAAGAGGGCTCCTCATTCTAAAACTTCCAAAGACATTGCAAATGGGACATTAAAAGCAAGACGTCATCCTATCATGTTCTGATCCATTAGCCTAGTTTATCACATAATTTCACTTTTAATCTATAGGAAGGTGCCAGACCAAACCAAATCAATATGTGGAAGCTTGAACATCAAACATTACCTTTATTTACATAAAGGTAAATCATTATGTACTGATAATGGAAAGGTGCCCAGAAATAAAATGTTAAGTGAAAAAAACATAGTTTAATTCCACTCATATTTTCTTAAATGCATGTACATATTTAGAGGCTAAAATATTTGTAAGAATAGTTATTCAACTCACCCCAGTGGTGACCTTTGGGATTTTCTTATATCTACTTATGCCTCAACCAATTTGGAGGAATCCTATTCTAGAATATTTAGAACAGGATTTGATTTATAGAATCTTCTCTATGCACCACTTTTCACAAATCCTTTAGGAACATAAAGTAGGGGCACCTTTCTATGAGTACAAACCAAGTTTTTTCCCTCCAAAGTCCCTTTGCCTTGATTAATGCACCCAAGGAAGTGAGGAACTATTAGGCAAAATTCCTAACACCAGCTTAATCAATTGGCTCCAATGACCTTTTGGAGTGTTTTGGAGGCTGCTCGAGGTCCTACTCCATGTCTGGGTTCTTTCCTCTCAGCCTTGGCTGCAGCTCTACTCTTGGGTCTTGGCTCTTTGGGAGGAATGTTGGCCTGGAAGCTCCCCTGCTCCTGCTTTATCGCGGTTATCCAAGCTGCCTCTGAGGCGGCATACTCTGACCATCGACCAGGAGCTTTTCCTGAGAAAGGAATGAAAGAAAGTAGAACTAAAGTGAGGCAGGCTGGGTCTTGAGACTGAATGGGACCTACCCACAATAATGTCTCAAATGGGATCCTTGTTAACTGCCAAATGAAAATAAACAACATATAGAGAGGGGCCCCATTCTTTAGTGCCTTCCCCACAACTTCAAAGTTTGTCAACTGTCCTCTTCCTGGTCCCTTTCCCTCCCTTGTCCATCTCTCTTTCTATCCCCAGTTCACGTAGGACAATGGTTTCCAAGTGAGCTAGAGAAGTTCCTAGGAGGCCAGATGATTAGGCCACTGATGTCATTTCTCTAACTCCAAGGAAAATCTTATTGCATCTGTTACTTCATGGTCTCTAATGAAAGTGTGTGGTTATGGATATGGTTATAGGCATGTACAAGACTATGTGATGATAATTCTGAAGGTACAAAGGCTTGGAGAGGAATAAATGCTCAAAAAGTCACCTAGCTCTTGATTCTTAGACATTTCAGGTGAGTTAAGAAGCTGTGGAAGTACAAACATTTACAATAAGTTAAGACTTCAAGCTGAGAGTCTGAATATAGTGCTCTATTAATGAGTTGGCTTCAAAAATACACATGGGGGACTTCCCTGGAGGTCCAGTGCTTAAGACTCCATATTTCCACTACAGCAGGTTTGATCTCTGGTCAGGGAACTAAAATCCCACATGCTGAGTAGCAAAAAAAAACAAAAAAGTAAAAAATAAAAAGCTACGTGGTGTTCAAGGGAGCATAATACATGTAAAGGTATTTTGAGAAAGGCATAAAATCCCATCTGCATGTATATGGGGTAAGAGGGGTGGGGAGATGGTTACGTGTCCATTACAGAATATGGACAAATGTCCAAAGGAGACCCCATTGGGAAAGAGAAGACTTCAAGTTAACCATCTCCAAATCTATTCATCTAGAATAGAGCATTATTCTGCCCCTAAATCCCCAAACCAGCCCTATCAAAGCCACAAGGCAATGGGTAAGGCTAGAACAGACTTCCTCCCATTCAAGACTTTGCTTTCTGGTTCTTCTCTCCTCTTGATACCTGCTGCCCATCTGGGAAGATAAAGACTCACCTGGAATCCTGTAACCAGGTTGCTTCTTGGCCATCCTTTCAGATTTGGGCCTCCTCTGTTGCTTCTCTGCCAAGTCAGATACTGTGGTGAGGTTTTGCATGGTGCCCAGGGCCCTCTTGGAAGCCCTTCTGATTGGCTGGGCTGTACCTACAGAGGATGAAATTGAGCCCAAGGAGGGTGAAGAAAGCTTGGTAAAACCTTGTTTCTTACCCTTATACTTCTGTGAGGAAGAGGTTCTTCTCAGTCGGACTCCAAAAAGCTTTTCAACATCAGCCCCATTGTTGGATGAATCTGAATAGCTGTTATTTTGATCATCACTCTCAGGAACTTCCTCCTGAGAGGAACTGCTTCCAGAAGTGGGCGCTTGCAAGAAAGGAGCAGTGGCCAGCATGGGCTTGGTAGGGGCAGTTGTGACGTTCTTAGAGAGGTCTTCAGAGCTTTGGCTGGGTTTCTTGATTCTGCTTGGAGAAGCCAGATCTCTGGGTAGAGACCAGCAGCTAGGATCACTCTCCAAAATGGTTCCCTCAGCGGCAGCACCCACGGGACTTGGATAAACCTGTTGCTGATGTTCAGGGTCTGCAGGAGCCTGAAAAATTTGTTTGGGAGGCAGATGCTGCTCAGAACGGCTCCGCTTCACAGGTGCACTCACTGGGCCTGTTGAGAGCATCAGTAGCTGAAACTCAGCTCCATCTTTGACTTGGCTGGGGCATTTGCCAGGCAGCCACTCTTCAGAACTCTTCCATTCTTCAGGAGAGCTCTCAGAAGCTGACGAGGTTTCTTGCTGGTACTCAGGCTTCCCCAGTGTCTGGGCAAGATGTCTGGGAGGCAGCTGCTCTTTAAAACTGCTCAGCTTCGCAGGAGCACTCTCTGAATGGGAGAGGACTTCTTGCAGGCCTTTGGGCTTCCCTAAGCTTGGTAAAAGGCTTTTCATGGGCGCTTGCTTCAAAGAAATGGCTCCCTCAACACTGGTACTCTCCCAGCCTGAGGAAACTTGCTGCTCGACTTTCGGCTTCAATGATTTGGAAGGTGGATTTGAAGATGAAGGATCCATGTGAGTTCCCTCCTCTGTAGCAGGCCTCTCTGAAAAGACATGCTGTGCCATATACTTCACAAATGACTGAGAAGGACGCTTGACAATCACCGATTTCTTAGGTATGACTTCTTTATTGGCCATGCTCTCTAGACGTGAGGACATCTCCAGAACTTTTGACTTTTTAAGCACTCGTCTGGGATATACGGAAGGCAGTGGCCTTCCAGAAATGCCCACTTTGGCAGCAGCACTCTCAAAACTCGATGATATTTGCTGGACTTTCTGTCTCACGAAGGAGTAGGGATGTTTGTCAGGCAGCAGCTCAGTAGATGCATCCCCTTCAGTGTCGACACTCTCTGGACCTTCAGAGATTGCTTGTTTGACTCCTGCTCTCATCGAGGCCTGAGAAGTCCCTCTGGGAGGCAGCGGCTCTATGATAATGCTCCACTCGAAGGCAGCACTCTCTGGACCTTCAGAGGCTGGTTGCTCAAACATGGGGATCTCCCAGGACTGCTGGATGGTGGATCTGGGAGGCACAGGCACCCCTGGACTGCTCCACTCTGTGGGAGCACTCACAGACTCCAGTGGAATGGTCTGTGGCTGGAATTTAGACTTCACCGAGGGCTGGGGAGGTGGCACCTCCACAATGCTGCCCTCCTTAACAGCAGTGCTCTCCAAGGTTTTCTGGGCTCGAGGATTTGTCAAGGACTGGGGAGAATATTTGGGGAGCAATTTCTCCACCAGACTGATCTTCTGAGCAACAGAACCCTCCAAACCTGCAAATACACTCTGTTCAGCTTCACAATAAGTCACAGAGACTTGTTGCTGGGCTAGAGCTCTCTTTGGGGGCTGAGAATGATGCTTGGCAAGCAGTGGCTTCATAGAAATGCTCTTCTCAACCACAGTGCTTTCCGCACCCATGGAGTCTTGGTACTCAACTGCTGGCCTCACCGCAGGCTGGGAAGGATGTGGGAAAGTGAGCAAGTGTGCAGGTGTGGTCTTGTCAACATCGGGGCTCTCTGGATGTACAGAGCTTTCTTGCTGAGCTGCTGGTTTCAATGAAGGCTGAGAAGGATGTCTTGGAGGCAGCACGCCGGCAGAAGTCATCGTTTTAAGTGTTATCACTCCTGAATCCAAGGAGACTGGTGGCTCAACTTTTCGCCTCCTCAGGCGCTTAGAATTCACTCTGGGAGGCAGTGGCTCCATGGAAATGCCCCACTCCATGGCCACGCTCTGTAGGCTTGTGGACGCGTGTTGCTCGAATTGAGGGCTCATCCAGGACTGGAAAGTGTCCCCGGGAGGCACCTGCCACTCAGAAGCACCCTGCACTTCAGGTATGGTCTTTGAAGCCAGGGAGACTTCTTTTGTGTCACTGGCACTGTTGTACTTCTCCACATGGCTATTTGATCCCGTGCAGACTTTGTCTTCAGGCTCTCCCACAGCCCAAGAAGCACACGTGGGAGTCGGTGGCTCATTAGAACCACTCATCTGTCCCAAGGAAGCCAATTTTGTGAAGACTTCTTGGCCATCTTTGGACTTGCTCAGGGGCTGGAGAGAGGGTGTGGGAGCCTGGTGCTGGCCAAAATCACTGCCCTCTTTGGAAGTGCTCTTGGAATCAGAGAAGATAGCTGTGGCTTTGGACTTCCCCGAGGACTGTGAAGAATACGTAGGGGCCTGCTGCTGCTCGAGACTGCTCAGCTCCACAGCTGAACCTTTTGATTCTGGGAAGATGTCTTCATTCCTGTGCATCTTGGACGGTAGGGAAGAATGTCCAGGAGCCAGCTGTTGCTCAGAATCACCGCCCTCCTCTGAAGTGCTCTTGGAATCTGCGATGATGACTTCAGCTTTTGACTTCCCGAAGGACCCTGAAAGGCTTCTGGGAGGTGGTCTCCCGGCACAAAGGGTTCCCTCCACCAAGGCACTCACGCTCCTGGAGATCCTTGCTGTTAAGGCCTGTAGAACACTTCTGGGAGGCTTTTCTTTGAGGGTCTCTTGAGCGGACCTCATTTTAAATTGGACACTTTTCACATCAAAGCCAGAAGCTTCTTCCTTTTCTGGCTGGCTCTGAGAAGGCTCCATAAACATCTGACTGTACACTGCCGCCGAGAGAGCATCTTGGGGTGTAGATGGCCTTCTTGCCACATGTGATAGAGCAGCCCTGGCTTCTGGCTTCTTGGCTCCAGAAGTCCCATCTTCATGGGATGGTGACAGACCACCCACCACGGGCTCTTCCATGTCTTCAGGCTTGAGTTGTGATACTGATGCTTTTCTGGTTTCAAAATCTGCATCAGCAATTCCCCTTCCTGGGTCATCTTTACCTGACAGCAGCTCCTGAGGAGTAGTGCTCTCTGTCTGTGGTGTTGTGGGCTGCTCCATGACTTGCTTCTCCAAGGACAGTTGCCAGAAATGGCAATCCCTGGCGTTCTTATCAGCAGGTGGGGACCCAGCTCCATCACTTAGGCCAAGCACTCCAGTGGATTGTTTAAAGCTTCTTCCTTTGGATCCACACTCACTCATTCCTGAAGTACTTGAGCTTTTCTTTCCACGGCGTTTCATGTATGCTGCTGGAAATGGGTAACTCTGACTCTCAGTAGCATCTGTGTTTGTAGCCGGATCCATTGTCTTCTGTTTAGCAATCTCAGTCTTGTTGCTCTGTTCCTGGCTTGAGGCACCTGTACCAAACGGAAGGAAAGGAAAAATGTGTTCTTTTGATTTTCTAAAATAAGAATACTCTGCCTTGTCCCAATGGGTACCTATTTGCTATTGAATTCCCTAGTGTGGAGAAGTAGCTACTCAAAAGATAGAGAATGACTAGGTCACTGTTAGCCTTCTGCAGTTGGAAATTTTTAAATATAAATGAAATTCAGTTTTATGAACTGCTTCCAAGGTTAGCACATCACCATCATATCAACAGTCTGTTCCACCATTAGAAGTAAGACACATCGAAAAGCAATTTTTGAACTTGTAACAACAATTACCTTTTAGGAAACTGACTGGGACAGGGTGAACGGAAATTTTACTTCCTCCTTAGTATTTATATTTTCTACTTAATTCTACTTAATTTTAACATGATATACAGGTATTTTTATTTTTTTAAGAAAGGTGTCAACAGGGGTTATCTGCAAGGTAGGATTATGCCCTCCCCACTTCTGCTTTCAACTCTCTTTATTAAAATAATCTAACATAACATACATGCAAAGAAATTCTTGAAAAGCCTTAACATTTGCACTGATCCACAGGCTTCAGGTCAAACACAAGGCAGCAGTTCTACAGGTCGGTCTTCTCTTCCCTGTAATATTACTATGTGTGTTCAGTCGTGTCCTACTCTTTGCAACCCCATGGACTCTAGCCCTCCAGGCTCCTCTGTCCATGGGATTTCCCAGGCAAGAATACTGGAGGTATGGCCTTTTACCTAACACAGGTGGCAACTATATTAAATGGGCAGTTCAAACGGAGAAACTTGGACCACATTAATATGCATCTTAAATTTTAAGCCCTCAGAAGACCAAGGATAGAGGCCTGGGCAATTCTCCATTATATAGTTCTTGTCACATAGCACTGTGCCATTAAGCTTGAGTATGTGTTTATGGGTGATGGCGAAGATATGCCAACCTGCACTGTCTTTTTTCAACTTCTTTTGGTCAGCTTCTTTCGGTTTGGTTGTGCTTTTCTCTTCTTCAGAAGCCACTGGGAGGCTTGGCTCCTCCTGTTTTGGTTTCACCTAGAAGAGGAAAAGACTTTGAATCAGGCTGAAATGCTCTCCACCCACCCCTGCGTGGTTGCCAAAGGAAAAAAAGCATCAGGAAAAAAAAAATCCTTGCTATCCAAATGGCTGTGTTGGGAGCATAACAATACCATTCACAATGGAAATTATTTCAGTACTATCCATAACTTGGTGATCATTTTACCTACTGGCAGTACTTCATTTAGATTTGAAGTTTCTGGTCTCTGAGTGATACGCTGCAGGGAACTCTTGAAAACACCCCAGAAACCACTGACCTGCACTGCAAGGCCATCAACCTGATGATGGGGCTGTGGGGCCTGATAACAACCATGATATACATCTAAAGGCAAACATACAGCTCTATGTTACCACTTGAAGTGCCTTGGTAAGCAGACTCAGCTCAAAATTATTTACTTTTGAATGGATCAGGTCAGATAGACCTGGGTTCAGATCTCTGCTCCATCACGTGCTCTCCGTATATCTTGGGCAAGTTACTCTCTATATCTCTGTCCACATCTATAAATTAAGAATAAGGGGAACCCTCCTGTGGGACTTAAAGATCTAAGAAATTCCAAAGCAGGGAGCCAGTAGCAGCAGCCTCTCTGTCATAAAGGATCCTGCACACTTTTATTTTCATTCATCCATGTGTCAGGGAGAGAGGCAAAAGGAAGAAGTAGATGCCCTGACCTTGTTAGAGAGTGCTACCCAGGCCTTACCTCAATTAGGCTATGCAGAAAGAAGTCAGAAAGAAGGGTCTTGCTAAGTCTTCCTTCATCAACATTCCCTATGTGTCCAGGTTTGTGGTGAAGTGTCCAGGTGATCATGCATATACAGGACTGGATGTATATGGCCTAGTGATTGATCACCCTCTGCTTGACATTGAACCAAGGAGATTCTCTCAGTGCTACTAGAAGACCTTCCTCCTAGGCCCACCATTCTGCCAGCTGTTCTTTGATCTTATACTTTATTCTCTTACTAAAGCAAAACTGCAATATTTAAGCTAGGGGCAACGTGATGGGGGTGAAAATAGAACTGAACTGGAAGTCAGAAGATGGGGTTCTGGTCCTACTTCTGCCATTACCAGAGTGTATGACCTTGGACATCTATTTGCGCTTTAATGTCCTTCCTGGTAAAATGCCTGTAACTATTAAATCTTTTCATCTCCTCCATCTCTGATTTATAGCCCTTTACTTATATCCCTGAGTTAGAGGCTAAAGACTCAGCCAAGTGACTCTTCCAGCTAACCGACACATTCTTTAAAATACCAAATTTTAAAAATTCTTTGTTGTTGTCATTCAGTAACTAAGTCGTGTCTGACTCTTTGTGACCCCATGGACTGTAGCATGCCAGGCTCCTCTGTCATTCACTATCTCCTAGAGTTTGCTCAAACTCATGTTTATTGAGTTGGTGATGCCATCCAACGATCTCATCCTCTGTCACCCCCTTCTCCTGCCCTCAATCTTTCCCAGCATCAGGGTCTTTTCCAATGAGTCGGCTCCTCACATCAGGTGGCCAAAGTATTGGAGCTTCAGCTTCAGCATCAGTCTTTCCAATGAATAGTCAGAGTTGATTTCCTTTAGGATTGACTGGTTTGATCTACTTGCTGTCCAAGGGACTCTCTGGAGTCTTCTCCAGCACCACATTTCGAAAGCATCAATTCTTTGGTGTTCAGCATTTTTTATGGTTCAACTCTCACATCTGTACATAACTACCGGAAAAAACCTTAGCTTTGACTATATGGACTTTTGTCAGCAAAGTGATGTCTCTGCTTTTTAATACGCTGTCTAGGTTTGTCATAGCTTTTCTTCCAAGGAGCTTTTAATTTTAATTTCATGGCTGCAGTCACTCTCCACAGTGATTTTAGAGCCCAGGAAAATAAAATCTGCCACTGTTTCCATTTTTTCCCCATTATTTGCCGTGAAGGGAAATGCCAATGGGACTGAATGACATGATCTTAGTTTTTTGAAAGTTGCATTTTAAGCCAGCTTTTTCACTCCCCTCTTTCACCTTTGTCAAAGAGGTTGTTTAGTTCCTCTTTGCTTTCTGCCCTTAGCGGGTATCTCCCAGCAACTTTTTTTTTAAATTTTATTTATTTTTTAATTGAAGGATAATTGCTTTACAGAATTGTGTTGGTTTCTGCCAAACATCAACATGAATCAGCCTTCATGTATGGATATGCATATCTCCCAGCAATCTTGATTCCAGCTTGTGACTCATCTAGCCCAGCATTTCGCATGATGTACTCTGCATATAAGTTAAATAAGCAGGGTGACAATATACAGCCTTGACATACTTCTTTCCCAAATTTGAACCAGTCCATTGTTCTATGTCTGGTTCTAACTGTTGCTTCTTGACCTGCATACAGATTTCTCACGAGGCAGGTAAGGTGGTCTGGTATTTCCATCTCTTTAAGAATTTTCCACAGTTTGTTGTGATTTGCACAGTCAAAGGCTTTTGCAATCAACGAAGCAGAAGTAGATGTTTTTCTGGAATTCCCTTGCTTTTTCAGTGATCCAATGGATGTTAGCAATTTGATCTCTAGTTACTCTCCCTTTTCTAAATCTAGCTTGTACATCTGGAAGTTCTTGATTTAATTCTTAGTTTTTAGTAAAAAAATCTTTTTCAAAGGAATTACTTCCCTATCCTCCTAAACACAGATCAGGGAATATAGTCCAACTTTCTTGATGATGTGGATGAGTAGTGAACATGACCTATTACACTGGATGCTGATACAGTGTGGCCTTGATACAGGTGGCCAAGGTTCTTGATCCCTATACTAAAGGACCCCAGATAGTTTGTGTCACTTCTTTCTGCTATCAACTGTCACTTCTCTTTGGTATCAGATCTGATTTGGGTCTGTGGCCATGTTTTAAACATAATTGGCTTGCCTGAGTGTGCTAGAAAGCATAAGAACTTGGCGACCTGTATGTGACACGGAGAGGTCTTTGGAGGGGCTAATAGCTGAGTTCTGAATGCTTGGCATTGCTGGAAGCCTGACCTCCAAAGAAGTGGAACAGAGCTGCCATAACTCATGGGTCTTATCTGGTTCATAATTAAACAGAATCCTGATCTGGGCTATGATTGAATGTCTTCTACAAAGAGCGCTGAGTGAATTCCCAGATACTAAGCCAGTAAGCAATTTCTTAGGACTTAGGTCACTCTTTCTGCTTTCTTCCATCCCTTTTATGTAAGTTCCCTCTACATGGAACATCCCAGGCTCTAGACACAAGTATGCTCACCTCTTTCCAGGGCTGTCAAACCTGGGACAGTGTCCTTGACTTTACCATCCCTACTTAGGGTATGGATCCCCCAAACCATACCACTTCCCTAGGAGCAGTTTGCAAAGGTTGGAACTCATCTTTTTGGGGGGTGGGGCACGAGCGCAGCTTGCAGATTCTGCTTCCCTGACTTTATATTGAACCCAGGCCACAGCAGTGAAAGTCTAGAATCCTAACCACCAGGGAACTCCTAGAACTCATATTTTCTTATATGGGAGTGTATTCCCAGGCCTCCTGAAGGACTTACAGTCACCTGGATGTTCTTCTTTTGTTTCCAGGGATCTAAAGCCATCTTGTATTGAGCAGCTGAGGAATCCAAACAGCTCTGGGTGGTGGCTGGGGTGTTGAAGCCAACAGGCACCTGGGTGCTGCTGGACAAGGAGGGCATGGCAAACGTGATCAAGGACTGTGAGCGAACCAGTCCAGACGAGGGCTCAAAGGCACTCTGGAGAGAGTAGGAAAAGAGAAATGAGTCAGCTCTGTATGCTGGCCTTGGTCTCAAAGTTAGAAATTCCTCTGGCTGAAGAAACATTCCTAGCGAACTCCTTCATGATCTGCTGTCCCTTTTTCCTACAGCTAGAGTCAAGCTTCTGGTCAATGGACCCATTGGAGGCAAGGTGCACAATTTCAACTGGTTCCCTTGCAGGTGAAAACAAGAAACAAAATGTTCAGGTTGCTCCCCTGCTTAGAATGCATTCAGGAGCTCCCCTTTGCCCTCAGGATAGGAACCCCATTATACGGAGTTCACAAGGTCAAAGGTTTTGCATGTTCTCTTGTCTTGTACCCCCTCTTATATTAACAGAAGGGGCTGACTGGGGTGAGAGGCACAATCTATGTCAGTAAAACCCATCAGAGCTCAGCGATTTCTCCATAGGAGTGCTTGGAGGAAGGAAGAAATCTGGTTGGAAGAGGGTTTGTCTGAAAGCTGCATTTGCACAGACAGTACACTACCTTATATTTACGGTTTCTGGATGCAAGGCTGATGGCAGTGCCCAGAGGGATGGAGTGCGCCACCACCAACAGGGTGGGGATGGAGCCTGTCGCCTTGTCCTTGCTATGGCTGGCCTCTATGCCTCCAAACTATCTGGCCAGGGGACTCCTAGTTGGCTTCCTCTGTAGGACTTTCAAAGTAGTCTCCTCTGGGCTTCCTTTTTTTTAATTAATTTTTTTATTGAAGGATAATTGCTTTACAGCTCCAGGCTTCTTGACATGGCTTTTTCTACACCTTGAAGAGACACCCCAGAGCACCTCTTCTTTCTAAGAAGTTCCAGGTATTTGTGCTAGCAGAAGCCCCTTTGAAGTCAAGGTGATGACCCCTCTCTCTCCTGAATGTCAGTGGCAAATGATGCAGTTTAGCAGGTAGACAGAACTTCCATGTGTGTTTACTCACTAGTTCTTCCCAAACTAGCTTTATGCAGTGCTAGGGTTTTTGCAGTTTTCACATCCCTTCACATTTCCCCCTGACCATTATATGTTGATCCAGTGATAACCTTAGTTACTATCTTAGCTCCCAAAATGGTTCTTTTATGGCCTGTGATTCCAACGCCTGAGGACTTAACATAGCTAGCGGATCAGACTGCTAATACATTCAGCTCACCATCCTCTTGTTGATTCTAGGAAAGGGAGCAGAATGATAGTTATCTTTGTGGGGCCCATCACACAAAATATAGAGTGGTCCCAAGCCCTTTCTAACTTCTTTAGGTAACTGCCATCCATGAATTTATAACACCTCATCCTGACACTATTAATTTATCTTTAGCTTCTGTTATCTCTTGGAATTATGAACTTAGTACTCAGTATACAGACTAGTGGCTCTTGTTTTATTGTTCTGAATATTTTTTTTCATGCTTCAGAGTAGTCTTAGGGTTCTGGTCTTTGGAACTGGATGGCAACATCTGTGCCCCCACTAACTTCACGTGATCCATCTCTCTACTCCCTCTCTGACTGTGGCTTTTTACCACTTTTTGTTCCAGGCCCAATGTTGGTTTGCTGTTCTTCAAACATTTCTTGCATACTCTTTCCTCAAGGCATTTTCACTTGCTGTTTCTGCGTTTCCCCCATGTCAGTGTTAGCTCACTTACTCCCTTCAGGTCTGGATACAAAAGCCACCTTCTCAGTGACACTTTCCCCAGCCAACTTATTTGAAATGTTAGCCTTCTACGCTGACACGTCACAATCCCCCTCCCTTGGTTATTTTTTTCCTTCTTGGCACTTTTTATCACTGTCTAACATACTCTATGTCTTGCCTATTTTCTTGTTTATTGTCCATATCATGCCCTCCACTGCAATATAAACTCCATAAAGAGTTTTCATCTGTTTTATTTACTATTGTATTCCTAACACCTACAACTGTGCTTAGTACACAGTAGTTGCTCAATAAATGTTTGTTGATCGGGTGAATTAATTATGTTAAAAGCTCCAAAGAGACATTGACCTTCTGAGAGGTCGTCAGAAAAAGCTGCTCTGTTCTCTGTATCATTTTAGTTATTCTTTCTGAGACTCACTAGCTCCAGCCAAAGATAGATGGAAAAAGTCTCAGCAGTCTGTGGATCTAGAAATAGAGTTGCTAGAGGATATCATGGTATTCTAGAGGATACCATGTAACCTACTTTGCATGAAAACTGACATATGATGCCTATTCAGCAAGTAAATGCACACTTAATAAAAAAACATGTTCAATTCAGTTGTCATCCCAAATTTTGTAGCGTAACACTGTAGGTAAAAGCACTGTTTCATGAAACACATTTTATAGCATAACAAACAAATCGGGCTCAGCAAAATTCTAGCAATTACTAGATTGAATGTATGCAGGAGTTAGCTTATCTGTTCCCAATCACAGCCTAAGCCAAGAGTCCGTCAAACTTAATAATGGCCACTAGTCTCCTTATGCCTGATGGAGTGTCATTAAGGAATATTTGAGCATTCAGTCTATACACAGGCCCACAGCTACCCTCAAACCTGGACAAAAAATGAGAGTGTGAAGCCATCAAGCATCATCTCCACCTGATGATGGCACTCAAGCTCAGGCATGTGATTCAAAACAGCCCTAAGAGCATCTCTGTGGTTGGGTTTAGAATATGTGCGTTGTATATATTTTACAACTTCCCTTAAATTCACCAGTGAATTAAATAAACTATTCAAATAAGCTCTTTGGAATGCTGGGCAATATTTCTCAAAATATGGTCTGGGAACCCCCGCCCCACCCCCAGTATCAGAATCACCTGGAGTGAGTGCTAAAAAAGCACTTTTACAGACACATTAAGATCTGATGAATAATACTATCAGGGGAGGGGGGCCTTAGAATAGGCTTAACAGGTTCTCCAAGTGAGTCTTCTGGGGGCTAGAGTTGTGAACCACTGTCTAGTCATCTGCCATGAAGAGAAAGGCTCCTATTTTCAAACAGAAGCACAGCAAGCTCCTAAATAATCACATCAGGTGCCTTAGAACAGGAGGCAGCCATATCTGTTCCCTCTGGGAAGCGGGGTTCCTTCTTAGGCCCTGCTTTTTCCTCCAGCCACATTAGTCAGGAGAAACCTAGAAAAGTTACCACAGGAATCAACCACAGGATTTTCCAGGCTACCCAGGAAAAACAAACTGAATCCTTTCCTGAAAGAAAACAAGTGCAGGAAATGGGACTCCCTCCTCTATTTTTCCTTTGCCACCCCTCCTGCAACCCCACTCCTCCTTCTCTGTGCTCGGAGAGCCAACACACCCAAGGTGCATATTATTCAGGAAGGCCAAGACGTTTTCATTCCTTCTCCTGTGATTTAGAGGGGAGTTAGCACAGACAGCTTCTAATTTACAGCTGGAGTGAAATGAGCTCCCTTCACCTCAACATCTGGGAGGTGTGCCAGGCCTGGCAGCTACTAACCCAGAACCTTCCTGGGGAAGGAACCTGGGTCAGGACTTAGGGCAGGGGAGGGGATCCTTCAGCACTGATTGGGAGGGGTGCTGGACAGTCATATGCTGTTAGTGGGGGTAAGGAGTGCTCTTTGAACAATTAAAACACGTTTTAGCTCCTTTCCCCTTTCTGTCAAGTTTCTGAACCCTGTATAAAATTGTTCAATCAAACATGCACCCTTTTGATCATGCTTTTGATGGTTTCTTTGTCTGTTGTATGGTGCCAGGGTTTTCCCATTTTAACTATTGATAAGAAACACTTGAGTGGGGATAGAGAGAAGTTTGGCTGCTGCTTGGAATATCAAACAAATCAAGCTCAGCAAAATTCTAGCAATTTCTAGATTCAGCGTGTGCAGGAGATAGCTTATCTGTTCCCAACTGTTGTATCTTAAATAATGGCATTACCTGGTGGCTATTTAGGCCAGATTTTATCAAGCCTTTGGCCTGAAAAGCTGTCACTTTAGGAAAAACCTCACTCTGAAACTATCTGGGAGGTTTTGACACTGGGATGCTAGGGAGCTAGGTTCTGTATGAGCCATTCAGCTGAAAGTAGTAAGTAGTATTTGGCAAGTAGTCTTTGGAACATCTCCAGAAGAAGCAGCAGCTCTTGGTGGGAAAAGTAGTTCTCAGTAGGAGACTTCTCTGCCATGGTACGCTCGCACAGGATATGACTGGCTGTTAGGACTTTAATTTCCCAAGTGTTTCAAAGTGCATTATGTACTCATTCCTGGGAATTCCTGTGCAGCTGCAGCCTCACTCAGAATTTCTGTTTCATAAAAGGTGTCGTGCCATTTTGCCATCCTGAAAGTTGTAGGAGGTAGAATTTCACATATCCCCTGGAGCTCCCTGCTATCTGAAGCTCCCCAGTTTCTTAAGTAGTATAGAGAATAAGAACATGAACTTTGGAGTCAAAAAGACCTGAATTTGAGGGCCTAGCCAAGCCATTTTTAAAACTGTTTGAGCTGAGACAAGTTACTTAACCTCTTTGAGCCTCAGTTTCTATGTCTTTAATATAGGGATAATAATAATATACACTTTAGTGTGCTGTTTTTAAAATTAGATGAAATGATACCTGTGAAGTGCCTTTCACACAGGAAAGTCTGAGCAAGTATTAGCTGCTATTGTTACTGGTGGGCATTGATTGTCCAAATTTAGAGAACTGCTAGAGTCCACGTGGCTGAGTGAAAACTGGTATGAATTTGGGGAGGAATCCTCAGTTTGAGTCCCAGCTGTATCTCTGATTGGCACTGCGGCCTTGGTCAAGTCATTTCACCTCTCTGAACCTCAGTTTTTTCCACCCAAAATGGGAATAATAGTATCTTCCCTATCTACGTTTCAGAGTTTTTGAGAGAATGAAATGCACCTATATCTATGCAAAAAAACTTTGTAAGCTACAAATTTCTATGCAGCAATGGGGAAGTGGGTATTAAGCTCTCTTCTGATATATCAGAGGATTTTTAAGAATATTGTTCTGGGCTTTGGAGACCTATTTGTAAATAATAATGGTGAATTATGAAGTAAGCCATCATGGGCAAAGCAAGAGACATGATAAGGGGAGAACCTTGCAGCAATCTAAATGAACTCTTCATTAGCCAATACAGTGGAATAACTGGAAGCTACTTAACCACCACCATGTTAAATGTTAGCAACACTTATCCTGCAATGGGACTAAAGTTTAGGCAGTTAATCAGCTCAAGCTTTAAGCACCAAAATAACTGATACAGCTCTTTCTCAAGAGTGAAAATGCATGACTTCTTTTCCATACAATTGTTTTTCTCCATAAAAAGCCATATTGAGGAAAAATATTCTACAGACTCATTGGGGAATATGAAGTTGACTCACTGAAGAAGATGAACGGGGTTCGGAAGGTAGCAGGGGTCAGGGAAGCTCTAAGTAGGAGGCTCCTCTGGTCCGAAGATGGGGAAGAAAGAGGGGGCTTTGCTAAACTGGAACTGAAAGGGACAAGGCACACAACTCTTTACCCAAGGAAGTGTGGAAGAAGTAGTCTTAGACAACAAGGCCTTAAGGCAGTCCTTCCCATTCTGCCCCAGGGGTTTTGGAGGAAAAAGTAAGCTTTGGGTCCTTGAGAGATAACATGTATTTCCCTGTGTCACCAGTTGGAGGCAGCAGCTCAGAAAAGAAAGAAGAAAACAGCAAACTTGGAAAGACTGAGAGGGTAGTGTGTGTTAGTCACTCAGTCATGTCCAACTCTTTGTGACCCCATGGACTGTAGCACACCAGGTTCCTCTGTCCATGGAATTATCCAGGCAAGAATACTGGAATGGGTTGCCATTTCCTTCTCCAGGGGATCTTCCCAACCCAGGGATTGAACCCAGCTCTCCTGCATTGCAGGCAGACGCTTTGAGAGGATAGAGATTTGGTCATCTTTAATCTGACTTCTCTATTTGATTTGGTTTTCTGCCTAGCTCCCTACTTGATGCTTAGTGAGAAGGCAGTCGGAGCTGGGTTTGTGGGGAGGCCTTTGGGGATATAAGAGACGGGGGTGTCATAATTTATGAGAAGCTCAGAGAAGCATCCAGGCCAGCACATCTGCTTGGGATGGTGATTAAAGCTCCTTCATGGGATGCTACTGCTGCTGCTATTGCTACTGTTGCTGCCACATGCCCCCTCCTTGTATTCACCCTCCTTAACTAATAAACCAGAGCAATAACTTAGCAGAAATAGCTAAGAAACTCTCATGCTTGGGAGAGCATCAGAGATTAGAATTTCTTCCTGTAAGCCCAACATTTAACCTATAACAACTTGACTCAATTCTTGAATTTACTAATAGAGAGTTTACTACGTTAAGCAAGACAAATGTTTAGACTGATGTTAGGAAATGTTGACTATAAACAGGTTAACTCTATTCATTAATCTATAAAATATATAGTTAGCTTACTCAAAAGAAAGAGAAAACTACCTGTTTTAAAATGTTAATTTTCTTAAGTGTAATCCCCAAGGTAACCACTAAGAAAATAACTTAAAAATATATAAAGAAGGAAATGAGAAGGGAATGAAAATAGTACACTGAAAATTCTAATTAAATCCAAAATAAGGGAGGGCAGTCCTAAGATGGTAGAGGAATAGGACAGGGAGACCACTTTCTCCCCCACAAATTCATTGAAAGAACATTTGAACGCTGAGCAAATTCCACAAAACAACTTCTGAATGCTGGCAGAGGACATCAGGCACCCAGAAAGGCAGCCCATTGTCTTTGAAAGGAGGTAGGACAAAATATAAAAGATAAAAAGAGAGACAAAAGAATTAGGGATGGAGACCCATCCCAGGAAGGGAGTCTTAAAAGAGGAGAATTTTCCAAACACCAGGAAACCCTCTTACCAGCGGGTCTGTGGGGAGTTTTGGAATCTCAGAGGGCAACATAACTGGGAAGAAAAATAAATAAATAAATAAATAAAACCCACAGATTATGTGCCTAACGGCAACTCCCAGCAGAGAAGTAGCCCAGATGCTCACATCCACCACCAGCAAGCAGGGAGCTGAACAGGGAGGCCCGGGCTGCATTGCTCAGGGTAAGGACTGGGCCTGAATGCCCTGAGGGCAATCTGAGGGAGCTAACATGAAATAGTAACCCAAACTGTGGGATAGCCAGAGAGAGAGAGAGAACTATCCTGCGAAAAGCCCTAAACTAAGGCACTGCCAGGCCCATTCACAGAGCAAAGGACTGAGCAAATCCCAGAGGACAGCTAGCTGGCTGCAGACCAGCCCATCCCCCGCCAGAGGCAGGGAGGCAAGCAGGGGGCAGCCAGAGCTGGAAGGTGAGAGGCAAACTCGGCCCCAGAGGCGGCATTCTCTACCAAACTGCGAGCAGGCTCCCAGTTGCTAACCAAGACTTCCTGGGATTCTGGATGACTGACATCCGCCTGGAGGGTCACAGCCACAGATCAGCTCCCCAGAAGAGACACACGACACACCTGAGACGGTGTACCTGGGAAACCAAGCGGCTGGGACGGGGGAGGCGATAGGACTCATCTCCCCACCTGGGGAGAGTGCGCTCACCAAGCACCTGGTCGCCTGAGCTGCTTGGACCTGGGAAGGGCACAAAACGCAGGCCCAACTGAATCTGCACCTTTGTGGAGTACCCAAGAACCCGAACCTGAGTGGCTTAGACCTGGGCAGTGCACACAACCCAGGGCCCGCTTTAGACAGTTCCCCTGCAGAGCAACCTGGAGCCTGAGCAATGTAGACTGGGAAAGTGCACACGCTGTGAGCGGGGGCAAACCCAGTGTGGCCCAGACATTGCAAGCACTCCCCACACATGCCAGTGATATTTGTTTGCAGTGTTCCTCCCTACCCACTGAACAAGTGAGACTAAATAAGTGACCACCTTTGCCCCTTTGTGTCAGGGCAGAAATTAGACATTGAAGAGACCTGCAAACAGAAGAAGCCAAAATAAACAGAGGGAACCACTTTGGAAGTGACAGGTGCAACAGATTAAAACCCTGTAGTTAGCACCGATTACACTGGAAGGGGCCTAGAGACATTGAGCGGAGAAGGCAATGGCACCCCACTCCAGTACTCTTGCCTGGAAAATCCCACGGACGGAGGAGCCTGGTAGGCTGCAGTCCATGGGGTCGCTAAGAGTCGGACACAACTGACCGACTTCACTATCACTTTTCACTTTCATGCATTGGAGAAGGAAATGACAACCCACTCCAGTGTTCTTGCCTGGAGAATCCCAGGGACGGGGGAGCCTGGTGGGCTGCCATCTATGGGGTCGCTCAGAGTCGGACATGACTGAAGCGACTTAGCAGCAGCAGCAGAGACATTGAGAAGTACAAGCTGGAACAAGGAACTATCTGAAACTGAACTGACCACACACTGCCACAACAGGTGCAGAGAAATTCCTAGATATATTTTTACTATTATAATTTTTTAATTAATTTTTTTTATTTTTAAGTCCTCTATTACTCCTTTAATTTTCATTTTTATAACCTACTATTACCTTGCAAAAAAGACCCTAGTTTTAAAGCAAACTTCATATATTTTTTTATAATTTTTATGATTTTGTTTTGTTTTTGTTTTTTAATATTGTATTTTTGAGAGTCTAACCTCTACTCTAGATTTTTAATCTTTGTTTTTTGGTATTTTTTATCAATTTTGTACCTTTAAGAATCCAATCTTCCATACCCATTTTTACTTAGGAGTGTGATTACTGGCCCGATTACTCTCTCCCCCTTTTGACTCTCCTTTTTCTTCTCCAGGTCACCTCTATCTCCCCTCTCCCTTTTCTCTTCCCTACCCAACTCTGTGAATCTCTGTGTGTTCCAGGCTGTGGAGAACACTTAGGGAACTGATTACTCTCTAGATCTGTCTTTCTCCTTTTGATTCCCTCTTTTGTCCTCCTGGTCACCTCTATCTCCTCCCTCCCTCTTCTCTTCTCTATGTAACTCCATGAACCTCTCTGAGGGTTCCAGACTGTGGAGAGCATATAAGGAATTGATTACTGGCTAGACTGCTCCTGCCTCTTTTGATTCCCCCTCTTCTCCTCCTGGTCACCTCTATCTCCTTCCTCCCTCTTCTCTTCTCCATGTAACTCTGTGAACCTCTCTGGGTGTCCCTCACTGTGGAGAATTTTTTCACCATTGACCTAGATGTTTTATCATCAGTGCTGTATGGATGGAGAAGTCTTGAGGCTACTGTAATAATAAGACTGAAAACCAGAGGCAGGAGGCTTAAGCCCCAAACCTTTGAACACCAGAGAACTCCTGACTCCAGGGAACATTATTCGATAAGAGATCATCCAAAAGCCTCCATACCTACACTGAAACCAAGCATCACCCAAGAGCCAACAAGTTCCAGAGCAAGACATACCACACAAATTCTTCAGCAACACAGGAACTGAGCTTCAATATACAGGCTGCCCAAAGTCACACCAAACCCACAGACATCTCAAAACTCACTACTGGACACTTCATTGCACTCCAGAGAGAAGAAATCCAGCTCCACCCACCAGAACACCAATGCAAGCTTCTCTAACCAGGAAACCTTGACAAGCCACTCGTCCAACCCCACCCACAGGAGGGAACCTCTATAATAAAGAGGAACCACAAACTGCCAGAATACAGAAAGGCCACCCCAAACACAGCAATATAAACAAGATGAAAAGGCAGAGAAATATCCAGCAGGGAAAGGAACAGGATAAATGCCCACGAAACCAAACAAAAGAGGAAGAGATAGGGAGTCTACCTGAAAAAGAATTCATAATAATGATAGTAAAAATGATCCAAAATCTTGAAAACAAAATGGAGTTACAGATAAATCTGGAGACAAGGATTGAGAAAATGCAAGAAATGTTTAACAAGGACCTAGAAGAAACAAAAAAGAGTCAATCAATAATGAATAATGCAATAAATGAGATCAAAAACACTCTGGAGGGAACCAACAGTAGAGTAACAGAGACAGAAGATAGGATAAGTGAGGTAGAAGATTGAATGGTAGAAATGCATTAAGCAGAGAAGAAAAAGGAATTAAATGAGGACAACCTCAGGGACCTCTGGGACAATGTTAAATGCCCCAACATTTGAATCATAGGCATCCCAGAAGAAGATAAAAAGAAAGGCCATGAGAAAACACTTGAGATAATAGTTGAAAACTTCCCTAAAATGCGGAAGGAAATAGTCACCCAAGTCCAAGAAACCCAGAGAGTCCCAAACAGGATAAACCCAAGGCAAAACACCCCAAGACACATATTAATCAAATTAACAAAGATCAAACACAAATAACAAATATTAAAAGCAGCAAGGGAAAAACAACAAATAACATACAAGGGGATTCCCATAAGGATAATAGCTGATCTTTCAATAGAAATTCTTCAGGCCAGAAGGGAATGGCAGGACATAATTAAAATGATGAAAGAAAATAACCTACAGCCCAGATTACTGTACCCAGCAAGGATCTCATTCAAATATGAAGGAGAAATCAAAAGCTTTACAGACAAGCAAAAGCTGAGAGAATTCAGCACCACCAAACCAGCTCTCCAAAAATGCTAAAGGATCTTCTCTAGACAGGAAACACAGAAAAAGTGTATAAGTTCGAACCCAAAACAACAAAGTAAATGGCAACGGGATCATACTTATCAATAATTACCTTAAATGTAAATGGGTTGAATGTCCCAACCAAAAGACAAAGACTGGCTGAATGGATACAAAAACAAGACCCCTGTATATGCTGTCTACAAGAGACCCACCTCAAAACAAGGGACACATACAGACTGAAAGTGAAGGGCTGGAAAAAGATATTTCATGCAAATGGAGACCAAAAGAAAGCAGGAGTAGCAATACTCATATCAGAAAAAATAGACTTTAAAATAAAGGCTGTGAAAAGAGACAAAGAAGGACACTACATAATGATCAAAGGATCAATCCAAGAAGAAGATATAAGAATTATAAATATATATGCACCCAACATAGGAGCACCGCAATATGTAAGGCAAATGCTAACAAGTATGAAAGGGGAAATTAACAATAACACAATAATAGTGGGAGACTTTAATACCCCACTCACACCTATGGATAGATGAACTAAATAGAAAATTAACAAGGAAACACAAACTTTAAATGATACAATGGACCAGGTAGACCTAATTGATATCTATAGGACATTTCACCCCAAAACAATGAATTTCACCTTTTTCTCAAGTGTGCATGGAACCTTCTCCAGGATAGATCACATCCTGGACCATAAATCTAGGCTTGGTAAATTTTAAAAAATTGAAATCATTCCAAGCATCTTTTCTGACCACAATGCAGTAAGATTAGATGTCAATCACAGGAAAAAAAAAAAAAAACTATTAAAAAGTCCAACATAGGGAGGCTGAAAAACACGCTTCTGAATAACCAACAAATCACAGAAGAAATAAAAAAAGAAATCAAAATATGCATAGAAATGAATGAAAATGAAAACACAACAACCCAAAACCTATGAGACACTATAAAAGCAGTGCAAAGGGGAAGGTTCATAGCAATACAGGCTTACCTCAAGAAACAAGAAAAAAGTCAAATAAATAACCTAACTCTACACCTAAAGCAATTAGAAAAGGAAGAAATGAAGAACCCCAGGGTTAGTAGAAGGAAAGAAATCTTAAAGATTAGGGCAGAAATTAATGCAAAAGAAACGAAAGACCATAGCAAAAATCAACAAAGCTAAAAGCTTGTTCTTTGAGAAGATAAATAAAAGACAAACCACTAGCCAGATTCATCAAGAAACAAAGGGAGAAGAATCAAATCAACAAAATTAGAAATGAAAATGGAGAGATCACAACAGGCAACACAGAAATACAAAGGATCATGAGACTACTATCAGCAACTATATGCCAATAAAATGGACAACTTGGAAGAAATGGACAAATTCTTAGAAAAGTATAACTTTCCAAAACTGAGCCAGGAAGAAATAGAAAATCTTAACAGAGTCATCACAAGCACAGAAATCAAAACTGTAATCAGAAATCTTCCAGCAAACAAAAGCCCAGGACCAGATGGCTTCACAACTGAATTCTACCAAAAATTTAGAGAAGAGCTAACACCTATCTTACTCAAACTCTTCCAGAAAGTTGCAGAGGAAGGTAAACTTCCAAACTCATTCTATGAGACCACCATCATCCTAATACCAAAACCAGACAAAGATGCCACAAAAAATAAAACTACAGGCCAATATCACTGATGAACATAGATGCAAAAATCATTAACAAAATCCTAGCAAACAGAATCCAATAACATGTTAAAAAGATCATACATCATGTCCGAGTGGTCTTTATCCCAGGGATGCAAGGATTCTTTAATATCCACAAATCAATCAATGTAATACACCACATTAACAAATTGAAAGATAAAAGCTATATGACTATCTCAATAGATGCAGAGAAAGCCTTTGACAAAATTCAACATCCATTTATGAGAAAACCCCTCCAGAAAGCAGGAATAGAAGGAACATACCTCAACATAATAAAAGCTATATATGACAAACCCACAGCAAACATTATCCTCAATGGTGAAAACTTGAAAGCATTTCCCCTAAAGTCAGGAACAAGAGAAGGGTGCCCAGTCTCACCACCACTATTTCAAAACATAGTTTTGGAAGTTTTGGGCACAGCAATCAGAGCAGAAAAAGAAATAAAAGGAATCCAGATTAGAAAAAAAGAAGTAAATCTCTCACTGTTTGCAGATGACATGATTCTCTACAGAGAAAACCCTAAAGACTCCACCAGAAAATTACTAGAGCTAATCAATGCATATAGTAAAGTTGCAGGATATAAAATTAACACACAGAAATCCTTTGCATTCCTATACACTAGTAATGAGAAAACAGAAAGAGAAATTAATGAAACAATTCCATTCACCATTGCAACGAAAAGAATAAAATACTTAGGAATATATCTACCTAAAGAAACAAAAGACCTATATATAGAAAACTATAAAACACTGATGAAAGAAATCAAAGAGGACACTAATAAATGGAGAAATATACCATGTTCATGGATTGGAAGAATCAATATAATGAAAATGATTATACTACCTAAAGCAATCTATAGATTCGATGCAATCCCTATCAACCTACCAATGGTATTTTTCACAGAACTAGAACAAATAATTTCACAATTTGTATGGAAATACAAAAAACCTCGAATAGCCAAAGCAATCTTGAGAAAGAAGAATGGAACTGGAGGAATCAACCTGCCTGACTTCAGGTTATACTACAAAGCCACAGTCATCAAGACACACGCTGGTACTGGCACAAAGACAAAAATATAGATCAATGAAACAAAATAGAAAGCCCAGAGATAAATCCACGCACCTATGGACACCTTATCTTTGACAAAAGAGGCAAGAATATACAATGGAGAAAAGACAATCTCTTTAACAAGTGGTGCTGGGGAAACTGGTCAACCACTTGTAAAAGAATGAAACTAGAACACTTTCTAACACCATACACAAAAATAAACTCAAAGTGGATTAAAGATCTAAACGCAAGACCAAAAACTATAAAACTCCTAGAGGAGAACATAGGCAAAACACTCTCTGACATAAATCACAGCAGGATCCTCTATGATCCACCTCCCAGAATATTGGAAATAAAAGCAAAAATAAACAAATGGCACCTAATTAAAATTAAAAGCTTCTGCACAACAAAGGAAACTATAAGCAAGGTGAAAAGACAGCCTTCAGAATGGGAGAAAATAACAGCAAACAAAGCAATGGACAAAGAATTAATCTCAAAAATATACAAGCCACTCCTGTAGCTCAATTCCAGAAAAATAAACGACCCAATCAAAAAATGGGCCAAAGAACTAAACAGACATTTCCCCAAAGAAGACATCAGATGGCTAACAAACACATGAAAAGATGCTCAACATCACTCATTATCAGAGAAATGCAAATCTAAACCACAATGAGGTACCATCTCACACTGGTCAGAATGGCTGCTATCCAAAAATCTACAAGCAATAAATGCTGGAGTGGGTGTGGAGAAAAGGGAACCCTCTTACACTGTTGGTGGGAATGCAAGCTGGTACAGCCACTATGGAGAACAGTGTGGAAGATTCCTTAAAACACTGGAAATAGAACTGCCATACAACCCAGCAATCCCACTGCTGGGCATACACACCAAGGAAACCAGAATTGAAAGAGACACGTACACGTGCCACAATGTTCATTGCAGCACTGTTTATAATAGCCAGGACACGGAAGCAACCTAGATGTCCATCAGCAGACAAATGGATAAGAAAGCTGTGGCACATATACCCAATGGAATATTACTCGGCCATTAAAAAGAATACATTTGAATCAGTTCTAATGAGGTGGATGAAACTGGAGCTTATTATACAGAGTGAAGTAAGCCAGAAAGAAAAACACCAATATAGTATGCTGCTGCTGCTGCTGCTAAGTCACTTAAGTTGTATATGGAATTTAGAAAGATGGTAATGATAACCTTATATGCAAGACAGCAAAAGAGACACAGATGTATAAAACAGTCTTTTGGACTTTGTGGGAGGAGGTGAGGGTTGGATGATCTGAGAGAACAGCATTGAAACATGTATACTATCATATGTGAAACAGATCACCAGTCCAGGTTCGATGCATGAGACAGGGTTCTCAGGGCTGGTACACTGGGATGACCTAGAGGGATGGGATGGGGAGGGAGGTGGGAAGGCGGTTCAGGATGGGGAACACATGTAAACCCATGGCTGATTCACGTCAATGTATGGCAAAAACCACTACAGTATTGTAAAGTAATTAGCCTCCAATTAAAATAAATACATTTTTTTAAAATCCAAAATAAGATAGTAATGGAAGAACCGAGGTACAAAAAAGAGCTAAACAGCAGAAGTCCTTCATTATTAGTAATTACTATGAGTGTAAATTAATTAAACTCTCCAATCAAAAGGCAGAAATTAGCAAGATGAATTTTAAAAACATGATCTATTTGCATGCTGTCTACAAGAAACTCACTTTAGATCCAAAAACAAACAAGTTGAAAGTGAAAGGATGATTAAAGGGATTCCAAGAAAATGATAACCAAAAGAGAGCTAGGGTGACTATACTAAAATCAAACAAAACAGATTTCAAGTCAAAATTGTTATAGGAGACAAAGATGGACATTATACATTGATAAACGGGTCAATCCATCAGGAAGATAGAACAGTCATAAACAAAACAACAGACCCCCCTCCAAAAAAAAACAGACCTACTCCTGAATACATGAAGCAAAAATTGACAGAATTGAAGGAGGAAATGGACAGTTATACAATAATAGAGATGTCAGTATCCCACTTTCAATAATGAATAAACATCTAGACAGAAGATCAATAAGGAAATAGAGAACTTGAAACAATAATACAAACCTAACATATATATATATATATATATATATATATATATATTTGTATGTATAATATTCCATTCAAAAAGAGCATATGTATTCTTCTGAAATGCACATGAACATTCTCCTGTGTAAACCATATGCTAGGCTACAAAATAAGTCTTAATAAATTTTAAAAGATTAAAACCATGCAAAATATCTTCTCTGATCACAACAGAACAAAACTACACAATCAATAACAGAAGGAAGACTGGAAAATTCACAAATAGGTGGAAATTAGACAACATACCCTTAAGCAATGAATGGGTCAAAGAAGAAATCAAAAGGAAAGTTAGAAAATACTTTGACATGAATTAATACTAAAACACAACATAAACTTATATGGTACAGCAAAAACAGTCTTTAGAAATGCATAGCTGTATATGCTTGTTAAAAAAAGAAGCTCTCAAATCACTACCCTAATGTTCCACCTTACTGCTAAGTCACTTCAGTCATGTCCGACTCTGTGCGACCCCATAGATGGCAGCCCACCAGGCTCTGCTGTCCCTGGGATTCTCCAGGCAAGAACACTAGAGTGGGTTGCCATTTCCTTCTCCAGTGCATGAAAGTGAAAAGTGAAAGTGAAGTCGCTCAGTCATGTCTGACTCTTCGCGACCCCATGGACTGAAGCCTACCAGGCTCCTCCACCCATGGGATTTTCCAGGCAAGAGTACTGGAGTGGGTTGCCATTGCCTTCTCCTATTCCACCTTAAGGAACCCAGAAAGATGAAACTAAACCCAAAGCTAGAAAGAGGAAGGAAATAATAGAGATTAAAGCAGAGATAATGAAATAGGGAATAGAAAAACAATATGGAAAATCAATGAAACCAAAAGTCTATCCTTTAAAAAGTAAAACAAAATGGACAAATCTTTAGCTAGATTGATTAAGAAAAAATAAGACACAAATTATTAAAATCAGAATTGAAAGGAAACAATTACTACCAACCTTACAGAAATAAAAAGGATTATAAAACAGTACTATGAATACTTGTGTAGATAGCCTAAATGAAATGGATAAATTCCCAGACACATCCAAATTACTAAAATTGAATAAAAAAATAATGGAAAACCTGAATACACCTATAGCAACAGATTGAATCAGTAATCAAAACCTCAAAACAATGAAAAAACCAGGACCAGATGGCTTCACTGGTGAATTCTACCAAACTTTTAAATAATAATACCAATCCTTCACAAATATTTCAAAACACATATAAGAGGGAACACTTTCTGATTCTACGAGGCAAGCATTACCAGGACTCCAAAGCCAGATAAAGGCATCACAAGAAATGAATGGTATAACCTAAATCCCTCATGAATACACATGCAAAATACTAACAAACCAAATCCAACAGCATTTTAAGGGCAATTATACATGATGAGTAACTGGGATTTACCCAAGAATTAGGAGGTTTAACATATGAAAATCACTGTATAATATATGAAAATCAAATGTAATATACCATATTGAAAGAATGAAGGAAAAATAATATGATCATCATGATTGATGTGGAAAAAGCCAATCCAATTAACCACAGTTCCATTCACAGTTTGTGAATGGAGGTGTTAATGAGGACGGTCTACTGATTTTCCTATTGTTGATGGGTATTGTTGGCTGGCCAAAGCTAGATGCATGAAATACACATACATGCCCTCTCATGTCAAATGATTTTTCATACAGATATGTGTTTATCAAACCATACTATATGCCCTAACCTTTGGTATTTTTGGCATTTGAAATTGTAGAGGCTTTACTTACATAAAAATCTCTATTAGTTTTCTTCATGAAAGAACTGAAAACATCCACAATCTTATTTTTTCCAAAAATACTGTCTCCCATACCTTATAAATTACAGTGCTGATTATTTGGTTTTTAGAATTGGACAGAAAATGTAAACCAACAGGCAAATCAAAAGCCAAAAATGGCGGCTCCTTCCCCAAACATCCCCTTAGTATTGAGCTACAGCAGGAAAAAAGAAAGGTAAGAAGAAATAATGCCTCTGACTTGTGCACCCACCGCCCTTAACCTGCAATTTTGGCTGGAACTAACACTCACCTCCTTGCTTGTCAAGATGTTGTATGATGAACTCTTCTTAGGTGACTCATAATTAACAGACATTTCTTCAAGATCCTTAGAGATGGAGTCAGATCGAATGAGATGTGAGCTGATGCTGGGTTGGCATGGATGCAGTAGTGGAATCTGTCAAGGAAGAGTATAGAAAGAAAAAGTTAAAAACTGTGTGCCTTCCCCCAAATTACCTGTCGCTCAAAGGTTGAAGGGTTAAGAACCCTAAGTGGGAAAAAAAAAAAAAAAAAAAAAAACGAGCCAAGGAAAGAATCTCCTACTTCCTTGTCTTCACTTCTAGTACCTACACAAACCAATAGCCTGGGTTCACACTCTGGGTTGCTGCACACTTTTGCCAATCGCAAAGACAGAAACTTCAAATTGCTTCCTTGCTCAAAACCAGAACCCTGGTGTTATCTCCTACTGATGCCAACTAGAAATCTTATTTGAGTCCGATCTTTGTTTTGATTTTGTCTTATCTTTGGAAGTCCAGATCTTGGGGAGATGAGTCTTTGGGTTATGTTCTGGGCTTGGCATCCAGGCTACAATCTTTATTTCTATCATTCTCTCTGTCCAGGAATCGTCTGGATGGAATCTTGACTGTGTTGGTTGCTTATCTTAAGCCTGTTGAGACTGATTTTCTGGCAATTTTAGAAAATCTACACAACTATTCCTGGTTAGAACTGGATGACTAGTTTTCTGAAGGGGATAAAAATTGTTCATTTGGTTTTACCTTGAGCTTCAGCAGACTGATTTAGTTGATTCCAGTTAGGAGTTCATGTTATACTTGAATTTGAGGCACTGGCCCCTGCCATGATCCTCTTGATGTGTATCAGAATCCCTGATTTTATCTTTTTAACAAATACTGGCTAAGCATGTACAATGTGCCACACCATTCTAGGCACTGGGTCTATAGCAATAAACAAAACAAAATCCTTGTTGACATGGAGCTGACATGCTTGATTCTGTCATAGGCTCTGCTCCTGCTCAGGACAGATGGATGTCAAACTCTCAAAGCCAAAGAAAAGGAGCCACATTGAGTTTCTGTCTGTGGAGTACTCCTGGCCAACATCTACGTTGCCCTCTTATGACTACTAGGCCCCACTGGTGGTTCTTAACAACAGACCTCGGGGATTAACAATCCCAAAGCACAATTGTACTAATAATCACTGTAATAATGGCAGTGATTATTATTTATCCTGTTAATATAATTAATATAATACAGAATATTATATTATTCCATAAAAGTTAACTTTTACGGAAGGCTTTACTTGGCTTTTGTTGTTCACTCACTAAGTTGTGTCTGACTCTTCGCAACCCCATGGAATGCAGCACACCAGCCTTCCCTGTCCTTCACTATCACCTGAAGTTTGCAAAAACTCGTGTCCATTGAGTCCATGATGCCATCCAACCATCTCATTCTCTGTCGCCCTCTTCTCCCCCTGCCCTCAATCTTTCCCAGCATCAGGGTCTTTTCACATGAGTCAGCCCTTTGCATGAGGTGGCCAAAGTACTGGAGCTTCAGCTTCAGCATCAGTCCTTCCAATGAATATTCAGGGTTGATTTCCTTTAGGATTCACTGGTTTGATCTTGCAGTCCAAGGGACTTTCAAGAGTCTTCTCTAACATGACAGTTCAAAAGTATCGATTCTTTGGCTCTCAGCCTTCTTTATGGTCCAACTTTCACAATCCATACATGACTACTGGACAAACCAAATAGCTTTGACTAGACAGACTTTTGTCAGCAAAGTGATGTCTCTGCTTTTTAATATGCTGTCTAGGTTTGTCATAGCTTTCCTTCCAAGGAGCAAGTGTCTTTTAATTTCATGGCTGTAGTTACTGTCCACAGTGATTTTGGAGCCCAAGGAAATAAAGACTGTCACTCTTTCCATTTTTTCCCTCAGCAGTATGTGAACTGAAAAATTCCAGATGTTCAAGCTGGATTTAGCAAAGACAGAGGAACCAGAGATCAAATTGCCAACATCCATTGGATTATAGAAAAAAGCAAGAGAATTACAGAAAGACATCTACTTCTGCTTCACTGAACACTCAAAAGCCTTTGACTGTGTGGATCACAACAAACTGTGGAAAATTCTTAAAGAAATGGAAATACCAGACCACCTTACCTGTCTTCTGAGAAACCTGTATGAAGGTCAAGAAGCAACAGGTAGATCTGGGAACAATACATCAAGGCTGCATATTGTCACCCTGCTTATTTAACTTATATGCAGAGTACATAGTGTGAAATTCCGGATTTAACTTATATGCAGAGTACATAGTGTGAAATTCCAGGCTGTTGAAGCCTAGCTTGAAGGATTTTGAGCATGGCCTTTCTAGCAGGTGAAATGCGTACTACTGGTGTGGTAGTTTGAACCTTCTTTGGCATTGCTCTTCTTTGGAATTGGAATGAAAACTGACCTTTTCCAGTCCTATGGCCACTGCTGAGTTTTCCAAATTTGCTGGCATAATGAGTGCAACACTTTCACAGTATCATCTTTTAGGATCTGAAATAGCTCAATTGGAATTCTATCACCTCCACTAGCTTTGTTCATAGTAATGCTTCCTAAGGCCCACTTGACTTCACACTCCAGGATATCTATCTATCTTTAGGTGATAGATGATAACGCCAATGTGGTTACCATCGTGGTTACCTAAGACCTTGTTTGTACAGTTCTTCTGTGTATTCTTGCCACCTCTTCTTAATATTTTCTGCTTCTGTTAGGTCCATACCATTTCTGTCCTTTATTGTGCCCATCTTTGTATGAAATATTCCCTTGGTATCGCTAATTTTCTTGAAGAGATCTCTAGTCTTTCCCATTCTATTGTTTTCCTCTATTTCTTTGCATTGATCACGAGGAAGGCTTTCTTATCTCTCCTTGCTATTCTCTGGAACTCTGCATTCAGATGGATATATCTTTCCCTTTCTCCCTTACCTTTCCCTTCTCTTCTTTCCTCAGCTATTTGTGAGGTTTCCTCAGACAATGGAGACTAAAGATGTGCCCTCCTTCCTGTTGAGGCAGGGCCAGAGAATTTCAACACCTTAGAGACTGGGCTAATGGAAAGGCTAATAGGTTGGAGGTCGACACATTTGAGTCAGAGTTCCAGGGCTACCACTAACTATACGGTCAGCTGGAACAATTTCTTTAATCTCTCTGAGTCTTTATTCAATCCTCACAGACAACCCCTTGAACTAGATATTTATATTATACCCATTATAGATGAAGAAAGGAAGGCTCAGAGAGATTAAGTAATCAGCCCAATGTCACAGGGCCAATAAATAGTAGAGCAGGGATTCAAGCATAGGTCTGCCTGTTTGACTTTGAACAATTCTACTTTATTACCTCAGTGGTCTTGTAGCGTGCAACATGGAATTCACTTCTGGCTGCACCTCTTGGCACAGTTCCAAACATAGCTTCAGGCATGCTACCAGTCCCAGCTCTAGGCAGAGTAGTAGAAATATGAGATCTCTGTGGAAGAAAGAAAAAACATGGGGGTTGGAATGCCTGCACATTAATGTCACCATTATAATACTCAGAGCATTTTCGGGGTGCATAAAGAGAAGTGAAGATGGTGATCCTGGCCAATACTGTGTGTCAGGCACTAGGGAAGCACATCATATACTTAGATATTCTCTTATCCAGTGTTTACAACAGTGGGGGTGGAATCAGGAGTCCAAGTATGAGCTGATGCTCCAGTTCGCCATTACCTGCAAAGGTCTGCCTCTTGGGATCTCTGGAGAGGGGTACAGCTTCCTTTCTGATCTTTCAGGGTCAGGCTCCAACATAAAGATGCTGTCATGAGACAGGGCTCTGATCCCCATTCTGCTCTTGGCCCTGGCCAGGAAGGAAAAAGTCTTATGAAAGCAGCCAAGGGAACCAAAGATACATGTGTGTCTATACTATGGCCTACCACAGACACCTCAGAAGCATATGTGCTGACACACACAGTCTTCCATGAGATACTGAGTGAGGAAAATAAAGAATAGTATGGTCCCATTTAATACATATACATATATGACATGGGCTTCCCAGGTGGCGCTAGTGGTAAAGAGCTCACCTGCCAGTTCAGGAGACATAAGGGACTCCGGTTCAATCCTTGGGTTTGCAAGATCCCCTGAAGGAGGGCATGGCAACCCACTCCAGTATTCTTGCCTGGAGAATCTTATATACAGATGAACCTGGCAGGCTATATATAGTCCATGGGGTCACAAAGAGTCAGACATGAATGAAGTGACTGAGCACACATATATTACATACATATATAGTTTCTGATCATAGAGAAAAGTCTGGAAGGATATCCACCAAATTGTTAGCAGTGTTTCCCTCTGAGGAATGGCACTAGGAACAGCAGGAGTACTTTCATTTTATACTCTACGTACTTCTGCATAATTTTAATGTTTTCAAATGATCCACACATAGTTTTTTATATATAATAGCTTTACTGAGATATAGCTTACATACCATATAATTCACCACTGAAAGTATACAGTTCAGCAGTGACAACACTGTGGAAGGGGAAGGAAGACCCTGAGTCTTGCTATTATTAAGGTGAAAGTTATAAAAGATCTTCCCTCTTCCACCCCACCCTCTGGATTTTAGTAGAGCTAATCTTAGTCTTCCTTATACCTATACCACTGAGTGACTGAACTGACTGAGACCTATAAGGCAATGGTCTATAATGTATGGTTTGTGAGGTATGAAGCCAGCCCCTCAGTGCAAAACCATCTCCCTCCCTAGTAAAGATATCTGAAATTCCTCACATTCAATGCACTCATTAAGGTCCATTTTAATGAGACCTCTGTGCTGTTAGTAAGCAGTATAACACATTTGCTAACTGTCTTATTAGTTCAGTTCAGTTCAGTCGCTGAGTTGTGTCCTACTCTTTGCGACCCCATGAACTGCAGCATTCCAGGCTTCCTTGTCCATCACCAACTCCTGGAGCTTGCTCAAATTCACATCCATTGAGTCTGTAATATCACCCAAACATCTCATCCTCTGTCTTCCCCTTCTCCTCCTGCCCTCAATCTTTCCCAGCATCAGAGTCTTTTCCAATGAGTCGGCTCTTTTGAAAAGACCCTGATGCTGGGAAAGATTGAAGGCAGGAAGAGAAGGGGATGACAGAGGATGAGATGGTTGGATGGCATCACCGACTCAGTGGACATGAGTTTGAGTAAACTCTGGGAGTTGGTAATGGACAGGGAGGCCTGGCGTGCTGCAGTCCATGGGGTCTCAAAGAGTTGGACATGACTGAGTGACTGAAATGAACTGAACTGACTCTGCATATGAGTTAAATAAGCAGAGTGACAATATACAGCCTTGACTTACTCCTTTCCCAATTTGGAGTCCATTGTTCCATGTCTGGTTCTAACTGTTGCTTTTTGACATGAGTATAGATTTCTCAGGAGGCAGGTAAGGTGGTCTGGTATTCCCATCTCTAAGAATCTTCCACATTTTGTTGTTAGCCACACAATCAAAGACTTTGGTGTAGTCAATAAAGCAGAAGTAGATGTTTTCCTGGTACTCTTGCTTTTTCTATGATCCAATGTATGTTGGCAATTTGATCTCTGGTTCCTCTGCCTTTGGTAAATCCAGCTTGAATATCTGGAAGTTCTCAGTTCACATACTGCTGAAGCCTAGCTTGGAGAATTTTGAACATTACTTTGCTAGCGTATGAGATGAGTGCAATTGTGTCGTAGTTTGAACATTCTTTGGCATTGCCTTTCTTTGGGATTGGAATGAAAACTGACCTTTTCCAGTCTTGTGGGCGCTGCTAAGCTTTCCAAATTTTCTGGCATATTGAGTGCAGCACTTTTGCAGCATCATCTTTTAGGATTTGAAATAGCTCAACTGGAATTCCATCACCTCCACTAGCTTTCATTACCTCCAAGCAAAGCCTTGAGGCAATGGATAGCAGGACACTTGAGTTTTGTTGGGATTTCAGATAAGTCTGGGGTTTAAGGCCAGGGGAACAGGCCCAAGTGGAACTCCATAGAGGGCAATTCAATTGATCCAGAAAGAGCCTGGGGGGTACTGGGCGTCCAGATTTTCCACATTTCTAAGATGTGGAATTTGGGGCTTCAAAGATGAAAGTCTGAATCGGAATGGCAGTGGTGGCTGAGAAACAGTCTTCCCCATACTTATATGATCAGTTACAGCATTGGCCCCAGTCTCTTGGGATGGAGGGAGAAATAGACTTGGGTTCCTTGCTTGCTTGTTGTTGTTGTTGTTGTTGTTTTTAATTAACACAGTGAGTTCACCCTTATGTCTCAACCCAGCTAGATGGCTTCACCATCTAAGATTTTAATCACACATTATGAGATCTGGAGTCTGAGGGCAGTGCAAGCAAATCAGATCAAGCTTCCAAAACGATGGAGACTATCCTTCCCTTATGAAACAGAGGCCACCAGCTCCTCTCTAGTGGTAGGCTCCACATCTCAAGTGCTTGTAGCTGTGACACAGCAGGATTGCCCTGATCTACCCACACCCTCTTACCCAGTGCTCTTAGGGGAGTGGGATATGCATTTGGTATGCCCCATCCAACCCACTGAGCTGTGAAACCCAGACAGCAAGCATATATCTATGAGCACAGGGCAAACCCCCCAGGATGTGGCTGCATTGGCAAAGGCTGCAGACCCACCTCCCACAGACAGGGTGAGCAAGAGCCCCTGGGGACCAAAGGCCAGTGATGATTCAGCTGCCAAACGAGGACCTGGCTGTAGCTCCCTGCCCTTTGCCTTGTCCTCAGCCCCCACCCGTCCTGAGCTTACCCTGGCATGGTTTCTTGACCTTGAACTGACTTCAGAAAAGAGATGTCAATACTGCTGCTGGACAAGCTTGTTTTGAGCCATCTCCCTCCACGGACATCTTTGGGCTCTTTCTTCTTCTTCTTGCCAAAGAAGCTCTTGAAGGCTTTAAATCTGGATTTCTTTTTTCCTGGAAGTTATAAATGCAAGTGAGACAGAGTGTGATGGTGGAAGGGAACACAGGAGAGGAAATGGCTTTCATGATGGGAATGAGGAGTAGGATCCCAAAAGGCCCTAGCTTTCGCACCAGTGCCCCTGGCATTGTTCATCTGCTTTGTTCTCTTCTTAGGAACTCACCAACAAAGTATCTGTGTTTCTGGTGAAAGCAGAAGCTCAGGCCCCAGCCTGTGGCCTCCAGGCAGCCTCTATTCATGCTCAACTCACCCTGCATTCACTTGCCTCTCAATTTCAACTATTAACACACACCTCTTCCCTGGCCCTAAGAAGTTCATTCATACACAGCAACTTTTGAGCCAACATAAGCACTTGGTACCCTGATCACTGGAGTTTTTGTGATCCAGCTGGGAAGCCAAGCTTCCACATGTGACAGATACTTCAGGACCTTTGGAAATCCATGTGGGAGCTGGTATTGCCCAACCTGTGTGCTGCAAGGATGCAGACCCAAGGAACGAGTGCAGGGGGTTGGTGTGGTCATGGAAGATGTCTTCTAAGAAGGGCTTTATGAGGAAGGGAGAGGGCCAGGAATTGGGCAGAAAGGGGTGCTGGGCAAAGAAGCACCCTGTGCAAAAGGCGTGACAACATCACCAAAGAATTTTGCAAGGGAGGGTGTGTGTGTGCATGTATGTGTGGGTGTATTATGTGCACTGTTCCTCAATTATTGCTGATTGGTTCAGATTACCTACAGGGCTGCTGCCCTCTGCAAATGCAGATAATTGAAAGTTTGGTCTACTGTCATTAAAAACAAAACAAAACAAAACAGGGCAGCAGTGAGGAATGTGAGTTTTCAATGCTCTTCAGGCTCTCTCTGGGTTTTCTTGAGTTTCTTAATAAGCACATGTATCTTTCTCCCGGCTCAGAAGAGGGGGAGGGCAGGGGAGTTTGTGCTGCATTCATCCGTGAGAAGGAACCTGCTCTTACTGTTTCACATGCAGTAATTTACCAACTCAGGTGTCTCATTCCAATTCCCAACAGCCTGGTCTCTGGAAGCCAACAAGACTGTTATAAGATAGGCTTAGTGGTGTGGTGGAAAACACCACCAGAGAGTAAGAAAACTCTGGAATACTGAGCTTGGTTTGGCTCTGCTATCGATTAGCTCTGTAACCTCAGGCAAGTCACTCAACCTCTCTGGGGCTCAGCTGGAAAATAAGGGGATCATGCTAATCAGTGTCTCCCAAAGCGTGTTCAGAGGGATGCTCATAGGTCTATTGCATGAAAAGGGGGTTCTGCAGTCTAGTCAATCTGAAAAATGTTGATTAAACACAGTTTAGGGCTCTGTGTTCCAACAAAACTTTTCTGAAACTTCAACATGCCTATGTGGATGGTGAAGTGCCAAGAAACTGGGTATCAGTGTTGTCTCCCCGATGCATGTATGCAGAACATCTAGCAAAACACACTTAGGCAAATGCTGAAGTAGGGCTCCTTCTAGTGCTGAAATACTATGGCCTGTCTGTGTACTGATTGCTCCTGGGCCTGCCTAGTCTAGAACCTTTAGAAAGGTTTCTAAACCTCAAGGCCTGCCTTAAGTCCAATTTTCCACCATCACTACAATTCATGCTCCTTTTTGCACACTTAAAACTTGACTGCTGGCACCACACATTTTGCACCTGAATGGTCTCTAGTCTGTGCCTTCATTCATTCATTCAACTATTCAGTGAACATTTATTAAGGTCAAGCACTTACTATGTTTTGTGTATCAATGAGAAAGGAATAAGATACGGTTCTATGTTTTAGCTACTGTCCCCCAGCTCAGGGCTGTAGGCAGGCCCTCTTTAGCATCCTTTTTAGCAACTAGCACAGTGCAAACACACGGTGACACTCCAGAGACAGCTGAACCCACTGAGGGGTGCAGAGAACCAACATAGCTTGTCACATCCCTTCCTTAAATTGAGATCACTGGGCACAGCCATTCTTAAGCATCCTATCATTTAAATGCTGGCCCTTATCACGATTGATATAAATTGTAAATAATGTAGGAAAGAGTTTGGCATAGGATCTGGCATGTAGTAAATGCTAATAAGTGAGCTAGAATTAAGGAATCAATTATTGTCTATTAAGACCAGATTCAATTCTATCTATAAAACTGATCTATCAATTCTAACCATCTAACCATCTATAGATAAAGAGAAGCACCATTGGGGCAATGAAGGAAGATGGTAGTATTTATGCTTGATAATCCTTGCTTAAGTAACTTCAGTTCTGAAAGGTCTGAGGAATCTCTCATTTACTAGGATATACCTACATAGGGTCATGGTTAGGATAAATTTGGCAAGTGTACCTTGAGACAGACAGAATAAAGCATGAAGACGCATTAGGAAATATATATTTTCCAAAGTTCCCTTTTTTAATTTTTTAAGGAAAAAAATTAAATGAATTTCTAGGATAATGAATTATTTAAAATGATGTTTGACCTCATAGAACTACTGTGAGGATTCAACGTGAAAGTGCTGAAAAGTATACAGGACAGAGTAGGCTGGCCCTAAAATAATCTGCATTTTGCTCCCCAGCTTTCTAATCTTCCCACCCCCTAAGGATTCCTAAAATCCATGCAATAGGGATATTTTAATGTAAAATCCTGATTGCTATACTCTGTTAATGACTATACTCAGTTTTTTACTGGGATATATTTACCAATTAGATCTCAGGATAAATGCCCTTATCTGTAGTATTTGCCTACTTCTGTGGTGTAAATACTCCCACGGTGGTCAATTTCAAGCTAGTAATATGACATTTAGGAAGAGACATGCACAGCCTCTCAAGTCAGCCTGAGCCAGCTCCAACAGACCACTAAATAATTGCTGCCCAGTGATTAAGAATTGGGCAGTGCCATCTCACAAACAGGAAGGAGCCTTTGTAGCCACTGCCATTTTTCAAACAGAAGGAATGGGATTTATTGATTCTTGACAGGCAGATCTCCTTCTGGCCTTCTGAAATGAGAACAACTTTCTGCTCAGTGTTGGGAACCATAATGGTTATTGTCCTTCTTGCCTAGAAATCCCATAAGGGAAGGGAGGTGGGCAAAGCTAGAGGATTTCAAGTTGCAAACCTGCTTCTTACATACCAGCAAAGAGAGCCAGGAGAGAATCAGCAGGTGGTAGCTAGATCCGTGACACAATCTATAAACACTTAATAACTGAATAAAAACACTTCCAATAAATTTTTCAGGCTGTAAAACTGAGTGTACCAAACATAATTGTACAAAACTTCATAATTTGTACAAACCAAATTATGTTTTGACACATTTTTATGTTCCTAAATTAACCAAACGACTAATGACTTAAGAACTATGCTGCTACTGCTGCTGCTGCTAAGTTGCTTCAGTCGTGTCCGACTCTGTGAGACCCCATAGACAGCAGCCCACCAGGATCCCCCATCCCTGGGATTCTCCAGGCAAGAACACTGGAGTGGGTTGCCATTTCCTTCTTCAATGCATGAAAGTGAAAAGTGAAAGTGAAGTCGCTCAGTCATGTCTGACTCTTAGCGACCCCATGGACTGTAGCCTACCAGGCTCCTCCGTCCATGGGAGTTTCCAGGCAAGAGTACTGGAGTGGGGTGCCATTGCCTTCTCTGTAAGAACTATAACAGGTGTTAAAAATTAAGTATGCACACATTCCAATTTCCCTCCAATCTTCCATTTCGGCAGAAACAGCTTATTTTCCCATGAGGATGTAAAATATTGGTTGGCCAAAAAGCTCATTTGGGTTTATGAGCTTTCCCAATTCCCTGGGTGGGGAAGATCCCCTGTAGAAAGAAATGGCAACCCACTCCAGTATTCTTGCCTGGGAAAACCCATAGACAGAGGAGCATAGTGTGCTACAGTCCATGGGGTCGCAAAGAGTTGGACATGACTTAGTGACTAAACAACAACAACACTTATGTAGGTCACCTATACACTGGGTAACTTATTCCCCTACAAGGCACAGCAGTGATGGTCAGTGAGCTGACAGCTGTCTGGATTTCTCCTGTAACAAAGCCATTGACCTCCCTGTCCAAGTCCAAGGACTACATATTCCCAAACAGGCAGTAGCTTTCAACATCCCCATCCACTGAAGGCCGGCAGTATGTCACATGCTAAGAAACAGCCCATGGAAGCCATCCCCTGACCTTCCCCCAGAGAAAAAAACACAACTCCAGTGAAGAAATTATCACCTCGGATTGTGTATTTGCTTACCTACCATGCACACAGGCCCTTCTGGGTTGAACTTAATGAGCTTTCAAAATGCAAGGCACATAATGGTGACCTTGCTCTCTTGCATTGCTTCTTGGAAAGAAAACTCTTCTAATTAGCCTTTCTTCCCTTCAACTTCCCAACAGCCACTGTATTCTCTGTCTGGCAATGACTCATACTACAAATGTACCCAAATGTTTGGTCTCTTAAAAAGGATTGTGAATAGAGAAAGGGTATTTCCTTACCTCCAGTCTTCATCAAGATGCACTGCATTGCCATCTTTTTTGGTAGACATCTGTCTAGCTCATATCCAAAAAGATAGGTCAGTTCATTTGGTTGTTGGGGCTGCCTTGGTGAGGAGGCCTATCATTCATTTATTTATTCATTCATTTCTTAAAAACTTTTGAGCATCTAATCACGCTCTCTGAGGCCCAATACTGAACAATGGTGACACAGAGATGAAGACCCAAGCCCTGTCCTCAGGGGTCCGTGCACCATGTTCAGCATCCCCCTACTCACTTCATTAGTGAAATCAGGCCTCTGGGAAGCCTCAAGAAGGTTCCCTGCTCTCTGTCTTTCCAGACCAAGTCTTCTGCCCAACACACTACTAAGAAAATTCAGCAATCATTGAAGAACAACCCAGTGAACTCTTCAATTCAGTTCTGTCTTTAAATTCAATGTCTCACCTTATATCTTTGGGTTCTTCCCCTTCCCTCCACATTTTTTTTCAGTGTCAGTAAAACTTATCATTGTTTAGTGACCTTTGCCTATTACCCCATCCATGGTCTCCTATCACTCACAGGTGATTCATAGTTTATAATTATAATTTAAATGAATACACATCTAAGTAGATTTTGCAAAAGAAATTTTTGTAAATTTTGTTACTATGCCCCCTTTACACCTCAAAATTACAAATTTATCTATTAGTTAGATCTGGATTACTATCTATGGCAAAACCTCAATTGAATCTCTCAGATCATGGCCTGTTCTTATTTCTTTTTCTGATTAAGCAGAAATACTTCTTTTGCCTTAGTAAACAGAACCTGGTAACCATCTTCAAGGAAGACTGCAAGGTCTAGACAAAACTTTTTAGACTATCAGAGATTGAGATGAAAGAGAAGAGCTTAGAAGATGGAAAAGTAAATGTTGACTGAGTATTATCATTAGAAATTTGATATGAACTTGTCTTCTTGTGACTTGATTCTGTCTTCTAAGGGTTAAACACACTAAACAAGTCTAGTTCTAGTTATCAAGATTATATTGGGTTACTTACCCTCATCACTGGTCTCCAGAACTTCCACACTGCCAGAAACTTCACTTGGTGATTCAGACATAATTGGTTCACTAAAATAAAATATAGAGCAAGAAACCAAAAAAAATGATTCAATATCCAGTATATTACACAATCATTTTACCTGACTCCTTATCCTCCAGTTAGATTCTTAAACTATGCAAGAAAAGATATATAAAGGGAATTTCCATTAGAGAGAACTATTCTTCCTTTAAAAAAGACAATGGTTCCATTTACATGAAATGTACAAGATAGGTAAACACAGAAAGTATTTTGCTTAGGGCTAGAGGTGTTTTTTGAGTGATAGAATACAGAATTTCTTTTTGAAGTGATAACAATATTCTAAAATTAATTGTGATGGTCACACAAATCTTTGGTTTTTTAAAAATTTTATTTATTTGGCTCCATAGGGTCTTAGTTGTGGCACCCAGGATCCTTGTTGTGGTGAGAGGGTTGTGGCTCGCAGGTTAGTTGCTCTGTGGCATGTGGAATCTTAGTTCCCCCAAGGATCAAACGTGAATCCCTTGTATTGGAAGGCAGATTCTTAACCACCAGGGAAGTCTCCAAATCTTTGAATATACTAAAAAGCACTGAACTGTATACTTTAAAAGAGTGAATTGTATCATATATGAATTACAGCTCAATAAGGCTATTACTGGGACTTCCCTGGCAGTTCAGTGGTTAAGACTCCATGCTTCCAATGCAGGAGGTGCATGTTTGATCCCTGGTGAGGAAACTAAAATCCCACATGCCATGCAGTTCAGCCAAAAATAAAGAAATAAATAAAGCTGTTACCAAAAAATAAAAGACAAATATACAAAACCTGATCTATTGCTTTGTGTGGGGGCCCATTAGATTTGGAGGCCTTTTACTATTCATGGGTGTACCCAGGCAGACAGAATTGTATTGATAAGCTATAAAGAAAAAATTAAGATACCCGACTACATAAAAATTTTAAACTTTTGGCCAAAAAAAGTAGAGTCAGCAAATGAATAACAAACTAGGAAGTAATACTTACAGCAAATATAGATTTCGGGGTCGATTTTCTTAACTGGCAAGAGTGCATATAAATCAATAAAAGACAAACAACTGGATATAAAATGGGGCAAATGATACAACAGGAAGTTTATCAAAAAAGAAATACATAAAGAAATGCTCAGTCCTACTCATAATTAAAAAAATGTAAATCAAAATATCAAGTCAACATTTTCACCTATCAGATTGTCAAGAAGTTTTAATTTTGATGTTCCATGCTGACAAAGATGGGAAAAATAGACATGTTCATACATTATGGAGTGTAAATTGCTCTCTGAATAAGCAATTTCACAGTATCAAAATAAAAAATATATACATACCTTTTGATATAGTAACATCACAACTGGAACTTTACCCTGTAGCTATACTCACACTTGCACACAAAAATATACATGCAAGAATGTTTCTTACAGCATTGTTTTAAGTAGCCCAAAATGAGAAACGGCCAAAGTGACCATCAAAAGGGTAATTCTCCCTTGACTCTGATTCTATGTCATAGGAGAATTATCTATCCTTAGCCTCCTTTCCATTAGTGCAGATAATCAACTGAGAGTCTACTGTACATTTTCTTTTTTTTAGGCAAGTCTCAAATTTTTTATTTAAAGAAATGATGCATAATACATAGCAATAATTTCAACAAGCTTTTTGTTTAAACTTTAGCCTCTGTAGACTCAAAAGCACAAGGAATTACTTACATATCTAAAAATAATACTCTGAAATTTCATTTTATTTTTCATCTTCTGTACTGCTTTTGCTATCAAGATATAGGTATTCCTATATAATGTTTTGGCCTTCCCGAGTCACTCAGTGGTAAAGAACCTATAGGAGACCCAGTTTTGAACCCTGGTTAGGCACAATCCCCTGGTGAAGGAAATGGCAACTTACCCCGTATTCTTGCCTGGAGAATTCCACAGACAGAGCACCCTGGAGGGCTATAGTCCATGGGGTCAAAAAGAGTTAGACATGACTTAGCAACTAAAACAACAACAATATAATGCTTTAGATTTTTTCCCTTTATATTAACCTTAATCATAATACATTTTCCATTCATTCTAGCCAAAGCTAGAGATGATACGACTAGGGAAGCATATCAGTTGATAATCACACTTTTTAAATTATGCTGACATTTTTTAAAATTTTATTTTATTTTTAAACTTTACAATAAATTATGCTGACATTTTTAATCAGAGTTGGTGTGTGGAGGGGAAGGGTTCTGATCAGTACCATAACCCAGAGAAAGGATGCTATATTCACATACAGCGGGAGCACTGTGGAGAGGCAGGCAGGGACTTATCATAGCTCCCCTTGGGGTCTTGATTCAAGTACCATCAAGTTGAATTCAGTAGGTTCTGGATTCCCTCTCCCTACCCTGGATCTCTTCTGCTTCCAGAAATAGTCAACCTGCCATTGCTGTTTCATAGATGGGCTCCAGGCCCAGCCTGCACTGCCCTCTAGCCGTAAGCTCTGATGTGGTGACCACAGGCTCTGAGGTGAAGGTGAACTTGAGCAGTCACCCACTGAGAGTGACTGAGGCCTTGGCAAGCAAAAGTTTCCAAACCACATGGAAAGCTGACAGGGTCCTGGTATCAAAATGACTTGAGACTCTCTCACTGAAAAGTCTCATGGTTCCCCACGGGTTTGTGTTCTTTCTCACTGCAATGAATAATAAAACCAGCTTGTTCAATGGCAGATGTGTTCCAGGTGGGCTTTGACTGAAAGGTATTGGCACTTTATTCAAATCACTCAAAGTCTATAATCCAATATCACAATTCTGCCCGAAGATGACAACCCCAGATCCACACAGTACTCACTAATTATGACACAAACTATATATATACACACACATACACACACACACACACAAGTTCCATCTGGAGATCTGGAAGAAGCAAAGGGATAGAGCAATTCAGAAGCCCCTCAGAAATTCAACAGGAGAACAGGAGAATTCCTTAGGCCAGGAACAATTCACATCACTGGTGAGTCCCTGTGACATCTTAAAAAACATGGCCGTGTCCCTTTCCCCTGCCACTAAGAAAGGCTTCTTAGACACTTGGGAAATAAACTATCTCTGAGCTTTAAAGAAGCCCATGGAAAAGGAGCTCATTTTCCAAAATACCAGGCCACAGCAGGTTAACGTTGCTTTTTTTTTTTTTAATTTGATTTTATTTTAAAACTTTACAATATTGTATTAGTTTTGCCAAATATCGAAATGAATCCGCCACAGGTATACCCGTGTTCCCCATCCTGAACCCTCCTCCCTCCTCCCTCCCCTCCCCTCCCTCTGGGTCGTCCCAGTGCACCAGCCCCAAGCATCCAGTACCGTGCATGGAACCTGGACTGGCAAACGTTGCTTTTGACCCACCACTGTCAGGGGTAGAAGAAAGAAGGGGAAGGACAACCAAAAAGAAAAAAGATGAAAGACAAAGGGAAAACAAAGAAAGAAGGCATCCTGCCAGCATCTGTGTTCCTAGAGCTCTAAGAAAATCATTCAATCTAAATAACCTTTGAGTTTCAACTGTCTCAAATTCTTTCTGGCATACTTGCCTTATTTCCCCAACTGAGGGCCCTGAGGACAGTACCACCATCAGCAGAGCTGTCTCCCCTTCCAAACCAACAAACCAACAACCACAACCAAACACATGAACCTTCTCCAGATTTGAAATCCTCTTCCTGTTACCACCCATTTCTCTGCATTTCTTTAAAGCCAAACTTTAAAGAGCTCTCTTAGCTTACCACTCTTATGTCTTCACTTCTGTGCTCTCTCCAACCAGCTTTCCAAATCCAACTACTTCCAAACCACTGCAGTAAAACTGCTCATGTTCAATCCAACCCTCTGCTACTTGAACTGCCTTCCCAGCAGCATCTGACACTCCCTCCTTGTTGAATAATTTTATCACTTGCCTTTCTGAACATCACATCATACTCCCTTCATTTTCCTCCTACCTCATTGGCTATTCCTTCTCACCCTCCTTGGCTGTATCTTCCTCCTTTCCCTGGATGTGAAATGTTGTAGCATTTGAGGGCTCTACCCTTGGCCCTTTTCTGTACGTACAGTGATTTCCTAGACCAGCACCATCACATGGAAATGTTAACAGGAGCCACAATTTCAAGCCACAGAGGTAATTTAAAATTTTCTAGCAGCCACATTTTAAAAAGCAAGAAGAAACAGGTGAAGTTAATCTTAATAATGTATTTTACTTAGTAGAACCAAAGTTTTATCATTTCAACACATAATCATTATAAAAATAATATCAATGAGGTATTTTATGTTCTTTTTTTTATATACTGTCTTTGAAATCTGGTTTGTATTTTATATGTCTAGCACTTCTCAATTTGGGCTGGCCACATTTCAAATGTTCAGTAGCACCATGGGGCTACTGACTACCATATTCTGTGTGCTAAGCCACTTCAGTTGTGTCTGACTCTTTGTGACTCCATGGGCTGTAGCCTGCCAGGCTCCTCTGTGCATGGGGTTCCCCAGGCAAGAATCCTGGAGTGGGCTGCCATTTCCTTCACTATCCATATTCTAGATGATCTCATTCATCCTTTATCAATACTATCTAGACACTAGAATCTAAAACGTCTGTCTCTAGACTGAGCCTCATCCCTGAACTCCACATTCCTATAGCAGCTGTGTAGCCAACATTTCTGGGGGCTTCCCAGTGGTGCAAGTGGTAAATAACCTGCTGGCCAATGCAGGAGACCTAAGAGACATGGGTTCGATCCCTGGATGGGGAAGATGCCCTGGAGGAGGGCATGGCAACCCACTCCAGTGTTCTTGCCTGGAGAATCCTATGGACAAAAGAGCGTGATGGGCTACAGTCCAGGGTGTCGGACAGAGTTGGAGATGATCGAAGTGACTAAGCACGCATGCATGCAGCCAACATTTCCACCTAACAGTGTGTATCAGATGATTGGGTCCCCTCACACTCACTCCTCCTGGGTTTTATGTGCTCTGGTCCCACAACCATGCCCACCTTGACCACCAAGCCTGCTACCCTCCCACCTTCTTCCTCCGCTCTAGCCTCACTGGCCTTCATGCTAATCCCTAGCATGCCCAATGTCTTTCAATCACAGGGTCTTTGATTTGCTGCTCCCTCTGCCCGGAGGGCTCTTTCCCCAGATGGTTGCATGAATGCCTCCTTTATAGAAGTCAACTCAGCTCCGAGGTTACCTCTCAGACAGAAACTCTGTGATCATTCTAGTTAAAGCCTCTAGTCTCTGTCACTTTATCCTTTGCTGGTCATCACTCTCTGAAATTATATTCTATATTAATTTAGTTACAACGTCTTATCTGTCTCCTCTACTAGAATGTAAATTCCATTAGGGCAGGGGCCTTGTCCGTTTTGATCATGACTGGATCTCCCAGCACCTGGAATGTACCTGGTACATATATAAAGTGAAAGTGTTAGTTGCTAAGTTGTATCTGACTCTTTGCAGCCCCATGGACTGTAGCCCACCAGGCTCCTCTGTCCGTGGAATTCTCCAGGCAAGAATACTGGAGTGGGTTGCCATGCCCTCCTCCAGGGGATCTTCCCAACCCAGGTATTGAACCTGGGTCTCCTGCATCACAGGCAGATATATAAGGCACTTGATTAATGTTTGTGGAGTAAATGCCTAGATTCAATAAAAGGAGAAGTAACGAAAGAACCATCTTTGTGGTCAGAAGTTTCTTAGAAGTCGAGGCATGCTACAGGAGGCAAAGGAAGACTCGTCCTGGGAGAGGAAACTTCTTATTCACTAGCCTAGTAGCTCCCAGCAAGGCAGGCCCCGCCACTAGGTTATCCACCTGCACGGAACCAAGCTCTCTTGTCCTTGTCACAGAGACTCTGCTCCCAGGCACGAGACACCTGTGTGTGGAGCCCCACTCTGCCAGGCGAGGCCCAGGTCCTCCTAGATGAGATTTCAGGGAAACACAGTCTGCCTCATCCTCCTTTCCAGCCACCACCATAGGCAAAACTTCTTTCCATTTCCCCCAGGCTGACCTTATTAACCAGAGCTTTGTTTCCCCAGTATCTCTTCAGAGAGGAGGAAAGGCTGTATTTATTTTTTTAATTTATTTCTTCTGACTGCACTGCACAGCATGCAGGAGCTTAGTTCCCTGACCTGGGATCAAACCTATGTCCCCCACAGTGAAAGCGTAGAGTCTTAACCACTGGACCGCCAGGGGAGTCCCAGACTGCATTACTTTCATGTTTCTCATTATGGCTTATAGAAGTTTAAAGTGAATTGGTTCCTTAATTATACCAGTGCTCTTTAACGGTGGCCTTGGCACTGCTTCTGGGCTGGTCTATAGTTTTATTTATGATGTTTAGCAAAAATTGCTGTCACCTCAGTGCTATCTCAATCTGACCATGAGCTTAGACGAGTTCACCCCCTTCCTGTTGCCTGCAGGATCACAGCCAAGATCTTAACAAAGCTCTCAGTTAGCAGGTGCTCCCCGCCCGCTCTGTTCTCCAGCAGTCCACCCCCACTCGCACTCTCATGATCTGGTCTCCCCGAATCACTCGTCATTGCCTGAACACAGCGTGTTCTTTTGCATTGTCTGTGCTCCACACAAGCTGTCCACTTGGCCCAGAACACCGCCTCCCTTGGCCCCGCATCCTTGAAATCTTACACATTCTTCAAAATCCAGCTCAAAGATACTGCCCTCACCCCACGCCCTTGCCCCTTCTGCCCCCGCCCCTGGCCCCTTGGACGTGTCTGTCGTAGTTGATATCCCCTTGAAGACAGGGACCCCATTTCACTTATCTGGAGATCCCCAGCACCTAGCACTCTAATGGCTCAGATGGTAAAGAGTCTGCCTGCAATGCAGGAGACCCAGGTTCCATCCCTGGGTTGGGAAGATCCCCTGGAGAAGGAAACAGCAGTTCACTCCAGTATTCTTGCCTGGAAAATCCCATGGATGGAGGAGCCTGGCGGGCTACAATCCATGGGGTTGCAAAGAGTTGGACATGACGGACCAACTAACACAGCACCTAGTATGATACCAGGCTCATGAAGGTGCCCACTGTTTACGGATGGATGAGTGCAGGAGTTAGGAGAGGGGGGATGTAGTGACAAATAGGAATCAGGGAGAATTACTTGCTTGCTTAAACATATGGGAACAACTTGAGATACACTCACAGCAAAAAAAAAAAAAAAAAAAAAAAAAACCCTCTACATGAAGTCCCATGAAAAAGCTGGCAAATTGAGTAAGGAAAAAGGAGATAATGTATGTTTTTATCCAGCAAAGGATGAGAGGCCTTCAGAACCACTTCCAGAGAGCATAAAGCCCTGTAATAATGGTCATCGGGAAGCCTGACCCAGCAGAAATAGAAACTCTCTCTAGGCCAGCCCCAGATGCTGAAGCCCCAGAACAGCCTTTTCCTTTTCAAACCATCTGACTTAAGAGCTGAACAAGGGCTCTGGGGAGGCAAGGGGAGGAGAGAAAAAACAAGTAAAAAGGCCTGTCTTCCAAGGTTGTTGAAATGTTTTAACCACAGCCTGGTCATGTTTAAAGATTCAGTACAATTTGCTAGACAGCTTTGCTGCCTTCCCAGAGTGGGGAATGCTAATGAGAAGCAGCTGGCCTCATTTTAAAAATTTGATAGATTAAAATGTTTTTCATAGAGTCTGTGGTAGGCAGAATTCTACAATGACCCCCAAGGTTGTTGCCTCCCTGGTTTGCATGCCTTATAAATCCTTGCCCCTTGAGTGTGGGTGGACCTGGCCTAATCAGGTGGTCTCTTTTAAAAGTGCATCTATGCATAGAGAATGGACTTGTGGGCACAGCGGAGGATGGAGAGGGTAGGCGAATTGAGAAAGTAGCACTGACATATATACACTATCATGTGTGTTGGAGAAGACTCTTAAGAATCCCCTAGACAGCAAGGAGATCCAAGCAGTCCATCCTAAAGGAAATCAACCCTGAATATTCATTGGAAGGGCTGATGCTGAAGCTGAAGCTCCAATACTTTGGCCACCTAATGTGAACAGCTAACTCATTGGAAAAGCCCCTGATGCTGGGAAAAATTGAGGAAAGGAGAAGGGGGTGACAGAGGATGAGATGGTTGGATGGAATCACCAACTCAATGGACATGAGTTTAAGCAAACTCCAGGAGAAAGTGAAGGGCAAGGAACCCTGGCGTGCTGCAGTCCACGGGGTCACAAAGAGCTGGACACAACTTAGTGACTGAACAACAATGTGTACAATAGATAGCTAGAGGGAAGTTACTATGTAGCACAGGGAGCCCAGCCTCATGCTCTATGATGACCTTGAGGTGGGGGATGGGATAGGAGGGGGAAGGGAGGCTCAAGAAGGAGAGGATATATGTATAATTATGACTGATTTGCATTGTTATATGGCAGAAACCAGCACAACATTGTAAAGCAATTTTCCTCCAATTAAAAAACAGTGGGTTTATGGATGTGATCATAAAATTTGACTAGTGTTTCCGTATTTCATTTTCTAGATCTCAGTCCTTCACTCCAAAGATACAACTAAAAAGGTTTTCATATTTCATACAAAACTCTTATATCGTTAATAAGACATTGGCTTGCCCAGTATTTTGATGCTGATCTTTATTTTTAGGTAGTTTGGAAGAAACAGTACCAAAGTCATTGGTCATCAATGGACCCTCTAAACTGGGATTTAGCCAGAAACAAGCCTTACAAACAATGTTTGAATGGCTACTTTATCAATTCCCCTGAGGATCATAAAAAGTTAATTATTTTTTTAATTAATTTATTTATTTTAATTGGAGGCTAATTACTTTACAATATCGTGGTGGTTTTTGCCCTACATTCACATGAATCAGCCATGGGATTCTTTATATATAATGTGTCTTAAGACATTAGGGCATAATTTTCTAGTAGAACTTTTGTTAAAAAGGTTGCACAATAATACTGTCAAAATGACATAGCTAATACAGTAGGGGTTCCCAGGTGGCCCTAGTGGTAAAAAACCTGCCTGCCAATGCAGGAGGTGCCTGAGACTTGGGTTCAATCCCTGGGTCAGGAAGATCCCCTGGAGGAGGGCATGGCAACCCAGTCCAGTATTCTTGCCTGGAGAATCCCACGGACAGAGAAGCCTGGTAGGCTATGGTCCATGGGGTTGCAAAGAGTTGGACCCGACTGAGAGACTTAGCATTCACACATGCAATACAGTGGTAAGATTTACCTGTACACTGTAATATCAGACCGGATCAGATCAGTCGCTCAGTCGTGTCCAACTCTTTGCGACCCCATGAATCGCAGCACGCCAGGCCTCCCTGTCCATCACCAACTCCCGGAGTTTACTCAGACTCACATCCATCGAGTCAGTGATGCCATCCAGCCATCTCATCCTCTGTCGTCCCCTTCTCCTCCTGCCCCCAATCCCTCCCAGCATCAGAGTCTTTTCCAATGAGTCAACTCTTCACATGAGGTGGCCAAAGTATTGGAGTTTCAGCTTTAGCATCATTCCTTCCAAAGAAATCCCAGTGTGACAGTTATTTATTGTTAAACAGACATTTAACACTTGTTAAATGTCTCAGATATATGACTGGAAATAATTTCATAAAAATCTGAAAGCATCTTTACCAATATAGTTATCTTAGTGAATAAATGCTCTTTGCTGTCTGAAGTAAAAAAAAAAAAAAAAAGTGGGTGTAGAGATCACATATAGAAGTCAGAGAGATTCAAAGCTGCAGTGGACACTCTCCTGTGGGCCTGGAAGGAACAAACTGCCATATTGTGGAGAGGACCAAGTGGCAGAGAACAGCAGTGGCCGAGGGCAACCCTTGATTGACGGCTATCAAGGAAGTAGGGACCTCAACCCCACAGCCTCAGAGAAACTGCATTCTGCCAACAAGCAGTCAGTTTGGAAAATAACTTCAGATGGGCCCTCAGCCCTGTCTGATCCATTGACTGCAGTCTTGTGAGGCCCTGAGCAGAGGGCCTGATAAACCATGCCTAGTCTCTTGATTCATAGAAACTGAGAGATAATAAATTTGTGTGGTAGGACACTCAAATTTTTGGCATTTGTTACACAGCAATGAACATGAATATGAATAGAATACAAATACAAGTCCTATGGGCCCCAGCTGCAATTGAGAATGAAGTAAAAAGTGGGGCAGGTTTGGAGCCACGTAAGCCACAAGGCAGAATTTGGTAAGAGGTCCATGAGGGGACTGTTTATCCCCTTCCCCAACCCATTCCATCACAAGCACAAGAACATAGGTTACCACTCTCGCAAGTGGCCTGTCAGCTGAGCAGGTTCGATAGACCTTGCAAATATTAGAACAGGTGAAAACCCTGAAGGCTCACTTTGTTAAGAGAACGTCACCAACTTCTTTCAAATATGCCTATACTCTGTCCCCTCAGCCAGGTGTGTGTGCTGTGTAACCACCAACCAGTGGATGTAGATTCGTGGGCCGATCGATCGTTCTGAGGCATGACCTGGGAAGGGGGAGGAGAAGCACCCAGCTACGTCTAGAGGAAGTGTCTTTTGCCAGGATGCCAACTCATTGAGGAACCAGGGCTCCCCCTGAAATGAAAGTATGAGAAAGGGCCCCTTTTCCCCTTACTAGTTGTAAAATAAGCTAACCTCTAATGGAACGTGATCATTCCCCCTTCCTCTTTTCCTTGCATGAGATTGGTGGGAGGAAACCAAAGATTTGGCCAATTCTTGAAATGTGGCCCTTGGACTCCATGATGGAGACAGCTGCCCCTCAAATCACATAACGAGCTCTAGAAGTCCCACCTAACAAGCCCACCAGTTATCAGAATGTCTCTGACATGGCCAGTCACCCCACTGACTGGCAGCATTCACTCCGAGTGGTACAGCTGTGATGCTGAGTTCCACCCAGGCTCTGACTACTTCCATGCACAAATCAGGGCTTTCTGAGGTCGTCAGCATGACTGGCATTTTCACAGCTGGGGCCAGGGTGGCAGCATGTCTCAGCAGGCTCGAGGCCAACCAGTTAGCTCTGGAACCTCTGTTTGCTCACGCTCCTGGGTGCAGAGGATCCCATCCCATCCCTCATGGGATGCTGGACTTGGGAGAAATCGTTCTTTTTTTAATTTTTATTGGAGTATAATTGCTTTACAATGTTGTGTTAGTTTCTACTGTACAGCCAAGTGAGTCAGCTGTATGTATACATATATCTCCTCTTTTTTGAATTTTCTTACCATTTAGGTCACCACAGAGCAATGAGTAGAGTTCCATGCTATACAGTAGATTCTCATTAATTATCTAGTTTATACATAGTACAGTGTATATATGTCCATTCCAATCTCCCATACACTTGAGGAGAACAATCTTGACAGTCATCTATCCTGGCTCTGAGGACCCTGGGTGGGTCTCTGCCCAAAGCAGAAACTGATACATGGCTTTGAAAACGAAAGTGTCAGTCGCTCAGTCATGTCCAACTCTTTGCAACCCCATGGACTGCAGCCCACCTGGCTCCTCTGTCCATGGGATTCTCCAGGCAAGAATACTGGAGTGGGTTGCCATTCCCTTCTCCAGGGGATCTTCCTGACCCAGGAATCAAACCTGGATATTCCACATTGCAGGCAGATTCTTTACCATCTGAGCCACCAGGAAAGCTTTGGTGGCTCATTATTTGAAAAGACCTCTTCAGCAGCCTCTGCAAAGCCAACCCGCAAATGCCCATGGATGTCAACAGGAAGCTGTCCAAGGGCTAGAGGGCTGCTCCTCCACACTCCACGCCCTCACCCGTGGGCATGTGGCCACCAGAATCATCAGACACCCAGACACACCCTCTAGGGGACTCCTGCCTCGGACACCTGCTCCAGAGTAACTGTCCCCCAGGCCTTTCTTCCACACCCGGAGGCCAGAGGAAAATGACAGCCCACCACTCCACTGCCCCATCACATGGAAGCCCGTTTCAGGAATACCTGTCAACACCCTGTTGTTGTCATCCAGAGCACATGTCTTTATCCTGGCAACCTCAAAAGAAGAGGTTGTCTTGGTTGGAAACCTGCTCAAAATGTCTGCAGAGCATCATCTCTCCAGTGGGAGAAGGGAGGAACTGGAAAGATCCACTCCTTATCTCCAAAAAGCAGCTGCCACAGCCACGCTGGCTGCAGGGTTCCCCCACCCTCCTCTTCTTTGTTTTGTTTCCTTCTCTGTGCCTTTTCCTTCTCCAGCACTTCCACTTGAAAAGGCTCTGGTTCTGCCTTCTTTCCCCATCATTGCACCTCAGCCCTCTAGTAAACCAGGAGAAGCACAGAAAGACCTAACTCATGTGGCTCCTAACATCTTAGATCTGCTGGAGATGTGGTGGCGCAAGTGGTAAAGAGCTCACCTGCCAATGCCAGGAGATGTAAGAGGCGCAGGTTCAATCCCTGGATCAGGAAGATACCCTGAGGAGAACATGGCAACCCACTCCAGTATTCTTGCCTGGAGAATCCCATGGACAGAGGAGCCTGGCCAGCTATGGGCCATGGGGTCACAAAGTCAGACACGACTGAAGTGACTTAGCACACTGGGGGTGCGGGTTAAAAATGCAGAGATCGAGCTTACCTGGTGAGCCAGTGGTGAAGAATCCACCTACCAACACAGGGAACACTGGTTCGATCCCTGAGCGGGAAAGATATCACATGCGGTTGGAGTAACTAAGCCTGTGTGTCACAACTATTGAGCCTGTGCTCTAGAGCCTGTGAGCTGCAACTGCTGAGCCTACATGCTGCAGCTATTGAAGCCCTTGTGCCCTAGAGCCCATGCTCTGCAACAAGAGAAGCCACCACAATGAGAAGCCTATGCTCTGAAACTAGAGAAGACCCCCCACAGAGCAACGAAGACCCAGTGCAGTAAAAAATAAATACATAAAAATGCAGAGAACTTGGCTTCAAAGGTTCATTCTGTCATCTCCCCGGTGGCCTCAGAGCCTAGCTGATGGGGAGTTGTATTCTGTCTTGTCAATCTACATAGACTATGATTAAAGCTCTGCTCTTGCACAGTCAGGGGGCAATTCATATGACACAATTAATACAATCAAACTGCTGAGTCCTTACTCTGTGCCAGGTTGGCTCTGTGAAAATGGTTTTACATGCATTATTTCATTGAACCTCATAAGAGCCCTATGAAGTAGGCTGTGTTATTTTGTTTTCTTAAATTCAGCTCCATTTCCCAGATGAGAAAACCGAGTCTCGCTGAAATCAGATAATCTGGGCAAGGCCATACAAGCAGTAAGTAATAGAGCTAGGACTCAAACCGAGTTCGGGTGGATTTCAGAGCCCATGATTTGACCACTACATGCTGCTCCCTCCTTAATTAGCAAAATCTGGCATTAAATGCCCACTTGCTCCTGCCCCAAAGAATCTCACGTCTTAGCTCATTATAGGACTTGAGAACAGGATAACTTGCTAAGTCATTATCAGTCCGTAATATCTTTGCAAAGATTTGCTGGTCATTTTAACAATAGAGTCCCGCCAAAAATGGCTCACTGCACACATATTGTGATGCGAGATCACATGATATTAAAGGGGATAGGTCTGTAGCATGGATGGCCAGGCTGAAGTGGGTTACAAGCAAGGGGAGCAGGAAACATGGGGACACTGGGAGACTCAAGGAAGAGCCAGCATGGAGTCAAGGGGCCCTGAGGATAGATTTCACAGCTTTAAGTGTGTGTTGGGTGCCAAGAGATCTAGACCCCAACTCCCCTCCAGCTCGCAAGCGCATCCCAAGCAGAGTGTGTCTGAGGCTTTCTATTTTATCCTGTATTTGTTGTATCAAAAATCTTCAAGGAGGGATAAAAGGCAAAAGAAGAAGAAAAGAGGTTAGTGATGCTGGAGCAGGCTGTGAATTCTCTGTGGCTGGCTGGCTCCTGCATTGGCAGTGCTTCCCTGGTTGGGGAGGCAGGGGAGATAAACGGAAAAGATCCAAGCCACAAAAATACGCCATCAGCCCAAGCTGAACTATCTGTGACTTCCGTGAAGCCCACTTGTAACTTCTGGGTTTTATCTTAAGGTCCCTTAGCCCACAGGATGGGGCTGGAGAGGCAACCACTTCATGGCTATGATGAATAGCCCTTGGCCTCCCAATTCCAGGGTAACATAAAGCAAGGTCCCACGTCTCCACAGGGAGGGGATGGAAAGAAGGAAGGGTGATGTTGCCATCACCGAGGTGTCCAGGACCATTGAAATAAATATGCCTCCAAGAATCTGAGAGCCCTGGCCAATCTCAGTCAAGGTCAGATTTGGGGGTATCTTTAAAACCGCAGATTTCCTTACCTCTTAATCCCACGGACAGCCCTGCAACAGAGCAAAGAAGCAGCTGCCTACCTAGAGCTGCAGGGAGAGTTATCCAAGCGCTCTCTGGTCCCAAGATCTTTGTCTTCTCTTTGGCCTAAAACACCCACCATTAGAATTAGCACCGTTAGCATTAGACCCACCATTAGGATCAGACAACAAAGGCAGACTATTATTTCTTGAGGTCTCTCTGTAACACATGCAGTCCTACTATGTACTCAGTCCTGTTTGTGGGCTATGGAGACAATAATAAAATAAAACAGCAAACATTTACTGCTGACATTCAGTATGGGCAGACACCGTCTGAAGTGTTTTGCAGACACCATCCCTTTTAATCCTCAGAGCAATTTCATGAGGTAGGTGCTATTTATTCTCATGCCGCTCCCATTTGGTAGATGAGGAAACTGACAGGCTAAGTAACTTCCCCGGGAGTCACACGCGTACATGGTGAGGGCAGGATTTGAATGAGGCCATTTGACTCCAGAGCCCATAAGCGCTACGCTAAAACGACCCATTCCCTGATGACAAAGAAAAAGATACACATGAAAAATGGAGAGCAGGGCTTGATTGGGAATCAGAAGGCCTGGGTCCTGATTCTGCCCTTCTACAGCTCATCTTTGTGGCCTTGCCTCAGTCATAGCTGGGCCTCTGTTCCTGCATTTGTAAAATGAGGAGGTGAGACAAACTGGTCTTGTGTTCTTTCATGATATTTTAGGACAGGAATTCATAAGAAGATGAGGACTCAAAGGCTAAATAAACTCTTGGGTATTGACTCCATATGGGAGGCTTCTGCAGGGCCCAATAGTCATGGCACAGGAAGCCAGAGTGTGTGTCGCCTGCACATGTGTGTGGCACAGGGGACTGGGGGGCAGAGGGAGGCAGAGAGCCAAGGTTAAGCTGGAGAAGTGTGTCCAGAACACATCACAAAGCCAAGCTGGACAGGGATCGGCAAGGCAGTAGTAGAAAGCCGAGATCTAGCTGTAAATGAGGTCAAGGAAGAGGGAGGAGGAGAGTGGTGAAGGAGAACTCAGAGGGGAGGACTCACAGGTGGGAGGCAGTGCAGCATAGGAGGTTCCAGAGGGCACTTCTATGGGTGGCTCCATGTTAAAGTAGTGAAAGAGACTGGAAGGGACCTCTCGGTGTATGCTGGAGTCGTCATGAAAAGCCTGGGAGGGGAAGCCCACGCTCGGAAAGCCCATTTGCTAGGCAGAAAAGTTTGACAGCTTGAGGCTTGAGACACTGAGTGTCAGCATGGGTGAGCTGGGGGTGGGACAGAGAGGGCAGGTGACAGTCACCAGCCCCGGGTGACCAGGAAGAGCCTGAAGACTCTGGCTTGAAGTGATGTGCTTGGGGCACTGAGGCTTGAGTGGTACCTGGCTCACCTACGTCCATTTTGCTTAAAGTCAGGTCTGCTCTCACACCTGACTCTCAAACCTTTTTGGTCCAGTGCCTACAAAAGAACCCAGAAGTTTCCAGAGAAACGCTGACAGGGCCACAGGAGGGAGATGCCAGGACAAGGGACGTCAGATAGCAATGGATTGGAAAATGGAGTGTCCCAGAGCCTGAGGCTAAACAGAACACCAAGAGGGCGGAGAAAGAGGGACCCCCTGAAAGACACAGCCTGGAACTGGGCCAGGCTAGATGGCGGCTAGTAGAGGAGGAGAGAAAGGCCAAGATGGCCAAGGGCAGAAAGGAGATTTCTGGTTCACTGTGTTCACTGCAGGCCTCAGACGCAGAGAGGATCCCCGGGCACAGTGCTCAGGGCATTCTCACGCTCATTCCCTCATTTGGCTGCCGTCACCCCCACGCAGGGAAGATAAAATTATTGTTACTTTGAAGAAGTACAATACGTAAAATAGATAGCTAGTGGGAACCTGCTGTATAGCACACGGAGCTCATCTAAGGGCTCTGTGATGACCTAGAGGGGTGGGGGGTGGCAGGAGGTCCAAGAGGGAGGGGTTACATGTACATGTATAGCTGATTCACTTCATTGTACAGCAGAAAATAACAACACTGTAAAGCAATTATACGCCAATAAAATATTTTTAAAAATAGGCTATTTAGAAAAGAAGAGGTAAATGATGTGTGCAACAAAGCTCTTCCCAGCAGGGTAACCACTTCATTGGAAAAGAAAAGTAGCAGTGAGACCCAGAAGAACAGAAATCTACCAGGCTTTCTTCAACTTTAAAGTACAAGAATCTGTGGTCAGAATGGCCTGGCAGGGGAAAAGCCACCGTGGGAACAGTGCCCAGCACGGGCGCTCACACGGCCCCTCCCAGGTGGTCTACTTGAGGATGAGATGGGAGCACACAGCCAGCATCTGAGGAATGATTGAAAAATAGCACAGTGCCTGGTACAAAGAGAGCACTCAAGAAATAGTAGGGGGTAGAGGAGGAATAAATTGGGGGCTTGGGATTAAATAAAATAAACAACAATAGTTGTTTAATAGTTCCCTATAAAGGAGATCCAACCAGTCCATTCTGAAGGAGATGAGCCCTGGGATTTCTTTGGAAGGACTGATGCTAAAGCTGAAACTCCAGTACTTTGGCCACCTCATGCGAAGAGTTGACTGATTGGAAAAGACTCTGATGCTGGGAGGGATTGGGGGCAGGAGGAGAAGGGGACGACAGAGGATGAGATGGCTGGATGGCATCACTGACTCGATGGACGTGAGTCTGAGTGAACTCTGGGAGTTGGTGATGGACAGGGAGGCCTGGCGTGCTGCGATTCATGGGGTCACGAAGAGTCAGACACGACTGAGCGACTGATCTGATCTGATAGCACAGGGAACTATTGTCAATATCTTGTAATAACCAACAATTGAAAAAATCTGATAAAGTATATATATATATATATATATATATTTGAGTCACTTTGTTGGACACCTGAAACTAACACAACTCCATAAAGCAATTGGCTTTCAAAAAGAAAAAGAAAAAGAAATAGTACACTTTTTAAAACTATAGTACAGACATGGACCATGGTGCAAAAAATGGATTCAAGGAGGGAGCTGTAAGTTACTCACCTACATGAAAAATCACTGATTCTGGGGTCTTCGCCTCCAGGGATTCTGATTCTTCCATGGCGGGTGGGGCCCAGAGATCTGCAGTTTCCATAAGTTCCTGGGTACAGAGGTACAGAGTCCAAACACCCCACTTTAAGGAAACCCCAATGTAAATCAGGGGTGACCACCAGGCCTGCTGGAACAGAAAAGCTGAAGTGGGGAGCCATAAGAAATGGACGTGGTGGTGAAGAAAAAGCAACTTGAATGATACTAGAGAGAACTGAGGCTGCAAGGGAAGACATTTTGTTTTTCTAATGAATGTGTTTAAGAATTGAACCTCCAAGCAGTCCTAGAGTAACTTAGGGAAAGTTGACACCCCAGTCCTGCTATTCATTAACTGTGAGGCCTTGGGCACTCCCAGTCCTCTCTCTGGGCTGCAGTTTCCTCACCTAAGAAGTAAGAGGTTAGGCTGGACTTAGATCAAGGTGTCTTTTCAGCCCAGGCATTCCAGGATTCTATGATTCACTGAGACAATCATTCAAGGTTCACAGTTCATACCTAGAGAGGCTAGATTTTGCAGAGGTCCCCTATAAGCCTTGCTTGAGTTTGCCAACCGGGGACCAGCCTTCAGAACTTTCCTCAAAAAATTAAAATAAAACTACCATATGATCCGGGCTTCCCTGGTAGCTCAAATGGTAAAGAATCTGCCTGCAATGCAGCTTATTGTTTTTGTTTTTGTTTTGTTTTGTTTTTTTTTTTCAGAAAACTCTCCTACTTTTAACTTGTAGAGAAGCCTAACCTACTTCCCTATTTTTAAAAATACACAGGGTTGCAAGAGACTTGATATAAAATTCCCCATTCATTTTTTCTTTCTCTTCAAATGAAATATTAAAAAAAATTTTTTTTCAAATCAGGAGTTAATCCCTATCAGAGAATTAACTATCCCATCTCAGAGAGTTTCCTCCAACTCTGAATAAGCAAACATAGGCCATTTCTACATGAAATAAGGTCTTTAGATCATTGACATTTGGCTTCGGAAGCCACAGGCACAGAAGAAACAAACATTCTTCACAAGTGAAAGCAATATTATGTCTTTCAAAAATAGAAGATGGAGGTTTAGTGGGAATTTTTTTTTCATCTCATTCTCTTAAAGGGCTTCTAGAAACCCCCTCCAAGTACCACAAATGAACACTGAACTAATACAGAAACCTGTTCATACCCAGAAGAGTAGGCTTTTGCTCCCTTATCTACTAGGCTCTGCTCAAAATGTCAACAGGCAGGTCTGCCTTGATTCCAAGGACCCTTGCTATTCCTCAACCCCCATAGGGCTCAGTAGAGTTTCCCCTTGACATACTTTCCATTTTTCCAGAACATTCAGGCTAATGGAAAGGGGAGAGCTGGGTGCAATAAGGAAGGGGAAGTAACCATGACCCATAGCTTATAGGATGGGGATAATGACCTCATTGATGTAAACATGTAACATAACTTTATCAATCTTTGGTAGAATCTTTTCTGAAATACAGTGCCTACTATTTGTTCCTTTTTTCCTATCCATATCTAGACTTTCCCATGTCTTATCTTTTCTCTTTCCCTTCTCTTGTTTCCATTCCTCATTTTGAACATCTACTGTATATACTACAGTAGATATCTGAATTATATTGTTACAATATGTTGTGTTTGTAACAAGAAAAATAGTTCCAAATGTTCAAATGAGAGGTGTACAGCTTTATGTTTCTACTTTTCAAAAAAAATTCAAGCAAGTTGCTCTGACAATATAGGGCCCTTTGTTTATTTTTTTCCCCATTTAGCCTTGGCCCCAACAGATGAAACTCTTCCCCTCTCCATCAGGTTCTGAGTTTTTTTGAGGGCTAGAACATCAAACTAATAAGATCCCAACAAGCTGTGTGACTTGAACAATTCATATAGTTTCTTCATGCCTCCATTTCCTTATCCATAAAAGGAACCTGTATGGAGACAGAACTGGGGTGATGGAGGAAGTAGGTGGGATGAAGGAGATACGGCTGTCACAGTATCATGTCTTTGTGCAGTGGCCTTGAGTCTCTGGTCCAGTAGTTTCTTTTGTTTTTGACTTCTGAGTTCTTTTTATATTCTGAAACAAATGATTTTTCAGAAATGTGTTTTGCAAACATTTTCTCATATTCTGGATTTGTTTTTTCATTCTCTGAACAATGTCTCTCACTGAGCAGAAGTTCTTAATTTTAATGAAGTCCAATTTATCTAATGTTTTGGCAAAGCATGCTTTGGTTGTCATATTAAGAAATTTAGCAGATGTTCCTTTGTTGCAGAGAGAGAAATCTGGCACCTTGACCTTCTGAGAAGGAAGCATGACATAATGGCAAAAGGATTAGGCCACAAAGTAGGACAAATCTAGATGTGAATCCTGGCTCTTATCAGTGACTAGCCTGTGATCTTGGGCCAGTCACTGAACTGTTCAGAAATGAAATTGCCTTATATGTTCAGTGGGGCTAAGAGTACCTTCAGCATAGGTTAACTGAGGACTCCTACACTCAATAACTGTTTGCTGAGCACCTACTATGTGCTAAGAAGAAATCAGAATAGTGCTCAAAAAAGAGAAGGACCTGATGAACTAATTCATATAAAGCATGAGGGGTAGCACATACTAAGCTCTCAATACATGGTAGCTAAGGTAGAATCAAGATTGCCGGGAGAAATATCAACAACCTCAGATATGCAGATGATACCACTCTGATGGCAGAAAGTAAAGAGGAACTAAAGAGCCTCTTGATGAAAGTGAAAGAGGAGAGTCAAAAACCTGGCTTAAAACTCAACATTCAAAAAAACTAAGATCATGGCATCTGGACCTATCACTTCATAGCAAATAAATGGATAAAGAGTGGAAACAGTGAGAGACTTTATTTTGGGGGGCTCCAAAATCACTGTGGACAGTGACTGCAGCCATGAACTTAAAAGACACTTGCTCCTTGGAAGAAAAGCTATGACAAACCTAGACAGTGTATTAAGAAGCAGAGACATCACTTTGCAGACAAAGGTCCATCTAGCCAAAATGGTTTTTTCAGTAGTCACGTTCAGATTGAGAGTTGGACCATTAAGAAGGCTGAGCACCGAAGAATTGATGCTTTCAAATTGTGGTGCTGGAGAAGACTCTTGAGAGTCCCTTGAACAGCAAGGAGATCAAACCAGTCAATCCTAAAGGAAATCAACCCTGAATATTCATTGGAAGGACTGATGCTGAAGCTAAAGTTTCAATACTTTGGCAATCTGATGCAAAGAGCCAACTCTTTGGAAAAGACCTTGATTCTGGGAAAGACTGAAGGCAAAAGCAGAAGGGGGCTGCAGAGGATGAGATGGTTAGATAGCATCACTGACTCAATGAAGATGAGTTTGAGCAGTCTCCGGAAGATAGTGGTGGACAGAGGAGCCTGGCATGCTGCAGTCTATGGAGTCACAAAGAGTTGGACATGACCGAGCAACTAAACAACAACAACTATCATTACTACCCTCCCTTCTCCATGGGAAGACTCCTTGCCATGGCGTTAATGACCTATGTCCCCCTATGTCTTCATTGGTTTCCCAGAAGTAGGTGATGAGGCTCCCTGTATTATCTGCATACTCTCCAGCAGCCAGCCCCTTGGTGACCAGCAGCATTGTCAAATGGCTCTGTGCCCTGGGACCTGGGGCGTGGGGCTGTGGCCACGGCCATGTGATGACAAAGCCAACTGCATCCAACCTGTGTCCTTTGCTCTTTAGCTGTCACTGCATCAAGTGGCCACAGATATGGTTTGAGTTTAAATTCCAAATGCCTGGGAAACCTACTGTCCCCAGAAGGCCTCTGTCTGGCACACAGAGTATGATGACTTCTCTCAGGGGACTCCCCAGCCCAGGAGAGGCCACTCAGGCTTCTCATTTATACTGTTTCATGACTAACTCAGAGCTCTGTATTTTGGCCTTCATTCTCATCTACCCCTAAACAGTTCATACTGCTCTTCCAGACAGGGAAGTAGCACAGCAAGGAAAATCCTTTCCCTTTTTCCTCTTCTTAAGAAAGATTGAGGGACTTCCCTGGCAGTCCAGTGGTTAAGACTTCGCCTTCCAATGCAGGGGTTATGAGTTCAATCCCTGGTCAGGGAGCTAAGATCTCACATGCCCCAAGGCCAAAAAACAGAAACAATATTATAACAAATTCAATCAAGACTTTTAAAAATGGTCCACATGAATAAAATGTTAAAAAAAAAAAAAAAAAAGATCTAAACAATTCTCCCAGGTCATGAGGAGAAAACTCTCATTTTCCCTTTACATCTCAGAAGAACAAAAACAGGAGTATGATTCATTAGTTGGTTAAAGTTGTTCTTTGTTTGTCAACATTAGGTGGCAAGGGAACTCACATTTACTGAGGGCAACCTATGTGCCTGTGAGTTACCTGAGTGGATCCGTGTGACAGCCCTACAAGGTAGGGTCATTATCTGCATTTTACAGATGAGACAACTGAGGCCCAGGAAGGCTTGGGTACTCACCCATGGCCACACAGCTAGTAAGTAGCACTGTAAGGATGCAAGCCCATGTCTGACTCCAAAACCCCATGTTCTTTCTACTATATGGTGCCGAATACTTGCAGTAATTGTACATGTGTATCTCTCAGGCCACATACTATGCCAGGTGGCCGAGACTTGGGGCAGCATGTCCTTGATAGCACAAGGTAAGCTTCTGGGAGGGGCCTTCTCTTCCCTTGAGCTAGATGCCTCGCTCCTTCATTAGCTGCCTGCAAGCCAGGCCAGTCTACACATTGTTCTGATGACCCAATCCCAAACGCCAAACTTCCCCGTACCATTAAAGTGGTACCTGGGCTTCCTGCCTCGTTACTAGCTAGGTGTTGGACAGAGGAGGCCCTGACATTGTGTGGAGCTCCTGGCTTGTGCTACTCCCCAGTACAAACTCCCCGATTCAGGCCCTCCCATCCCAAACTGAAGATAGCTCTACCAAGGCAGAATTTTGCACCAAATCTAAGCAAAAGCACCACCACCACCACTACTACTACTACTAAGGATTCGCTCAGTCGTGTCCAACTCTTTGCGACCCAATGGACTGTAGCCCACCAGGCTCCTCCATCCATGGGATTCTCCAGGCAAGAGTACTGGAGTGGGGTGCCATTTCCTTCTCCAGGGGATCTTCCCAACCCAGGGATCGAACCCAGGTCTCCCGCATTGCAGGCAGACGCTTTAACCTCGTGCAAACTCATAAATTGTATACTTAGAGAGGGCCTTGTGCTCTTCAAAGCACCTTTACAACCATGTGACTGTCCAGACAATTCTGTGACATAAACAGAGAAGCAGGACTTCCCTGGTGGTCCAGTGGTTAAAAATCCACCTGCCAATGCAGGGGACACGGGTTTGATCCCTGGTCCAGGAAGATTCCACATGCCGCAGGGCAACTAAGCCCATGCGCCACAACTGCTGAAGCCAGCACTCTAAAGCCTGCATTCTGCAACTGTGGAAGCCCACTCACCCTAGAACCCATGCTCCACAACAAGAGAAGTGACCACAATGAGACTCGAGCACCACAACTAGAGAAAGCCCATGCAGTAGTGAAGACCGAGCACAGCCAAAAATAAATAAGAAGATAAATATAAATAATTTTAAAAGGGAAGTAGCGTTATTATTTTCACTATTCCCATTTTACAGATAAGAAAACCAAGGCCCCAGAAAGGCATGGGGACACATCTGTGGTAATGCTATGAGGGTCGAGAGTCAGGGCTCTGCCTCAGAAGTGCCCTTTAAGTTCCACGGGAGGACTCATTTGTAAGCCCCACAGAAGCCCCATTTACTTGATGCCAATTACTATATTAATCATGAGTCTCTGGCAATAACTATTAACATCTCTCAAATGCTTGCTGGGCTGGGCACTTCACTACATGCTTCGTCTCTCATGCATTATTTCAGTGACTATCCTAATCCTCCGAGGACTAGGTCCCATTATTACCCCCATTTTACAGATGAGGAAACTGGGGCTTAGCAGCTTAGATGACATACATGAGGCCACAAAGCTAGAAAGTGGTAGACCAGGGACTCAACCCCAGGACTGTCTGATCCCCCCACTGGACTATAGTGCCTCTAAAGTTGAGTGCAGGGACTTCGCTGGTGGTCCAGTGGTTAAGAATCCAACTTCCAATGCTGGGGACTTGGGTTCAAACCCTGGTCAGGGAACTGGGATCCCAGATGCCACAGGGCCACTAAACTGACATGTCACAACTAGAGAAGGGGGCCACTAAGCCCATGGACTGCAACTAGAGAAGCCCAAAAGCTGCAATAAAAAGGCTGAGTGCTGCAACTAAGACCCAACACAGCCAAATAAATAAATAAATATTGTAAAAAATAAAGTTGAGTCCAGTATAGAAGCCACCAGCCACATGGGGCTATTTAACTTTAAATTCATTAAAGTGAAATAAAATTAAAAACCAAGTTCCTTGGTCACATTGGTTGCATTCCAAGTGCTCAGCCATGTGTGGCTACTGCCTATTGAATTGAATAGTAGAGACAGGGAACATTACCATCAACACAGAAACTTCTGTTGGATAGAGCTGGTCTAAGCACTTGGGTGCTTAGACCCTCCTCAGACTTCTACTTAAAATGTTATTCATCGAAGGCAGGGTGTCTCGGCCTTGACACTACTGCCATTTGGGGCTGGAGAATTCGTTGTGGGGGCAGTCCTGTGCACTTCGGGATGCCAAGTAGCATCCCTGGCCTCTACCCACTAGATGTCAGTAGCACACCTTCCCCCTTGTTCTGACAACAGAGCAAGTCTCCCAATATGACCAACCATCCCCTGGGGGAGCCGACCATCCCCACACCTCTGCTGAGAACCTCTGGGTTAAGGGTTAGCAAACGTATTTGAAGCAATCAAATGGCAAATCTTATCACGACCTTACCTTGGCCTCCTGAAAACAAGCCATTTCACTGACACTTATTTTTTTTTAGTCAATCACGGTCTACAGTAATTTACATTGAGTGGGTTTAAGAGCTACTGAAGATTTCCTGAAAGAGGAAGACCATTTAAAGCAGCAGGATGAGCGTGAAGATGCCAAGAGAGGATCACTGTGATGTACTGTATGATGAGTCCCTCCAATTTCCTCTCCATTAACCGTGACTATGAAGTTGTCAAGGCAGGATAAGGAACAAATTGGTTTAAAAAGCTAAAGGAGGGACTTCCTTGGCAGGTCCACTGGTTAAGACCACTTTCCAGCGCAGGGTGTGCGGGTTTGATCCCTAGGATGGGGGAGGAGCTAAGATCCCAAATGCCTCGAGGCCAAAAAACAAAAAAACAAAATATAAAACGGAAGAACACGTGTACACCCGTGGCAGATGCATGTTGATGTATGGCAAAACCAATACAATATCGTAAAGTAAAAAAATTTTTTTTTAATAAATAAATAAATAAAACAGAAGTACTATTATAACAAATTCGATAAAAACTTAAAAAAAAATGCCCCACAGCAAAAAAAAAAAAAAAATCTTAAAAAAAAGCTAAAGGACTGTCAGCATAGAAAATCAATGAGGAAACAATAGGAGCAATCACATCACACACTGCATTTTGGCTACTGACTTCCAGAAATAACAAAATGCTGTGTTATTTGAGAAACTGGTAAAAGAATCCCAAAATTCTAAAGTTGGGCCAACAGAATATGGGCTTTCAAAGATTCAAAAGAAACTAGTGTAAACATTCCCGTACAAAATGCTGAAATTTTGTTTACTGATGAAATAATATTACTCTTCCACAGTTTTCATACATGCCTAAGGAAGCTAAACCTCCCTACAACAAATGCAACACTCCTTAGAAAGCTGTGCTGTGCTTAGTCACTCAGTCGTGTCTGACTCTTTGCAATCCCATGGACTGTTGCCCACCAGGCTCCAGGCACGAATACTGGAGTGGATTGCCTTCCCTTCTCTAGGGGATCTTCCCCACCCAGGGATTGAACCTGGGTCTCCTGCATTGCAGGTGGATTCTTTTACCAGCTGAGCTACCAGGGAAGCCCTAGAAAGATGCTAAAGACCAATGGGACCTGCCAACTGCATCCTCAGAGAAATCTCTGAAAGCTTTGAAAGCCATTCACTCCTAAATGAATTTTTTCAGAAAGTTAAATATTTTAACAGTGTTCTAATCAAAGGATACAAACTTTTGGTCAGCTGGTAAATGTGGCAAGTAGTTTATTTAAGAACTTTCCAGAGATCTGGCTCTCCCCCACCTCCCCAGCAGAGGGTGAGGCTGGGGGTCCAGGGCGTTGCCTCCTGGGTGGTCACCTGCCACCCCAAGGCTCTCTTATCATGTTTATGAATGGATAGGGCCTCATGCAGACGCCACAGGGTGAATGCAGTTTAGCAAAATGCAACAGTCAGTCTGTACCCCTTGCCAGGGGAACTGGAGTTAATAGTTTTTCTTCTAAAACTAGAAGGAAAAAAAAAATGGAAGAAGTGAAGAAGAGAAGGAAGCAAAGTGCCACAGGGATCTCTAATGACCACATTGTTGTTGTCGTTGTTGTTGGGTCGCTCATTTGTGTCTGACTCCTTGTGACCCCCATGGACTGGTAGTCCACCAGGCTCCTCTGTCCATGGTATTCCTCAGGCAAGAATACTGGAGTGGGTTGCCATTCCCTTCTCCAGGGGATCTTCCCAACCCAGGGATGGAACCCAGGTCTCCTGCTTGGCAGGCAGATTCTTTACCACTGAGCCACCAAACTCTTAATAACAGTGAGGAGTGGAGGGTGGATCTGAGCTGGCAAGCTGAATGACTGCAGCTCCACAAACATTTCAGGAGCTTTCTGCTCGTCCATGTTTGCCTTCCCCAACTGGAAGGTCAAAGGGAGCCAGGCTTCATGTTCATCACAGCTCCCCTGATGCCTGTCAGCCTCAGGTTCAGGAGAACAGGCTACAGGTGAGAGGGGAGATGGCCTGGAGATCATCAGCCACTGGAGGGACCTAGGGGTGGGTTTCCTCTAGTACTTGGGTGCTCGGGGCCAAGAAAGAATACATGGGACTTCCCTGGTGGTCCAGTGGTTAAGAATCCACCTGTCAATGCAAGGGTTCCACATGCATTGGAGCAACTAAGCCCATGAGCCACAACTATTGAGCCTGTGCTCCAGAGCCCACGAGTCACCACTACTGAAGGCCCATGTTCTAGGACCCATGCTCGGCAACGAGAGAAGCTACTGCAATGAGAAGCCCGTGGATCGAACGTAGAATAGCCCCTGCTCACCACAACTAGAGAAAGCCCAAACACAGCAATGAAGACTTAGCATAGTCAAAAATAAATAAATTTTTAAAAAAGAGAATGCATGGGCCCCCTGAATACCAACAACTGGAACTCAGAAAGAGCTAACATGTGTGACCTCTAATCTCAAATATAGCAGCCTCCACTGCTTAGGGGGACATCAGGGAAGTTTTGCAGCAAAGGGGAGAAGACAGGCCCATCAATTACAATAGTTCTTCTCTGGTCAGGGGTCAGGGCTTGTGGCAGAAGTGCTCAGCTTCCTGCATCCTGTCTGATAGTAGGAGAAGCTGCCCAGCACGATGTGAGGCACTCAGCAACCTGCAAAGTCCTCAGGTTGAGCCCCGAGCATCAGAGTGACACAAACACAGCCAGGTGTATCAAAACGCACATCATCAGGAGTAATCCATCCAGGCCCGCCAACCTAGCATCCACCGGCCAGTCTGGCCAGGAACTAGCCCCTGGGCCACAGGATGGCAGTGTGTTACCCTAGAGGAGTCCACAACCTGGGACACCAGAGGCTGGGGGAGGAGGGCAAGGTGAAGGCCCAGAACACCCAGAGCAGGAAGGGGCTGAAATGGGAAATGGTTGTGACAAGGGAGACTGAGGTTGCCAAAACCCAAGCTGCTCTAGCTCACTATTTTGCTTTGGGCTGAATCAACCTCTGCGAGAGTTCACAGCACCATGATGCAGGCTTTTAATCCTTTGCTCAGAAGATGGTTTTTCCTCTTTCCCCAACTGTACAGCTCTACACTGGAAGACAGGGTACCCAGGATTCTAATCTTACACCTGTTATTGACTATGTGACCCAACTTTGGTGTCTGGTTTTCTCACCCTTAAAATGAAAACCTTTTCGCCCATTGCACCATCACAGGATCTTGTCTGGTTAAGAAAGGTCTTACACTTTTCCTCCACCTCCTCATGTACTTTCACAAAACAATCTCACATAATTCAAGATGCCTACTACTTTCTCCCTTTTACTAACAAGCACACCTACTGATCCTTGATAATTCACTTGTCACCTTCTGTCATTTTGTGTCTATGAAAAGAACAGAACTTTTAGCTAGCTAATAGCTAGCTATCTCAAACAAGAACTTAATAGCTAGCTATTTCAAGCAAGAGCTAGATCTAACAAGAACTGGTTTCTGAATTTAAACACAAAAATTGGTACCCTAGCAACTCATCTGGTTAGAGCGAGGGGCGAATGGGGTTGGTGGCATGGAGCCATGCCTACAAGGATATGGATGGCTCTGAACATTTTTCCATCACTGGCCAAATAGCTCCATCTCATATCATAAATGTACCCACCTGTATAAAAATCTAGAATGCAACTGTGATCTGCAGAGGAGACTGTGAACTAACTCTGTGTTTCCACCCAAATTCAACTTTCAAAGCATACTAGGCCTCCTTGAAAGGGTGCCACCCTCCTAAGGTGGCCAAGTTCTGATTCTAGAAAACCCTCCTGTGGGGCATATGGGAGGGAGGTGTGGAGAGTGACAGGAAACCCAAGCTCACAGGAGGAGCAGTGAATGTTCCAGCAGCCCAATCTCCCTCCTGGTTTGTCTCTCCTTCTAGCTCTCAAAAAAGCTCAGAAAAGGGACCCTAACACCACATCAAATAAATTGAAGACTACATATTGTATAGGTTGGAACAAATTTGGAAAATTAAGACAACTCAGAAAATGTAAGGTGATTTTCTCCACTCACCCAAATTCTGTTCTCTGCTGCCATTCATCTCATCTCCTTCTTCCAGTCCCTTCCCCCTACTTCTCACCCCAGGCTCTTGTCCTCCTTTACCTTTTGTCCTAGGGAGCCTATGCCTCTCACCCCACCTCTGGCAAATTGCTGCTGACTAGGCTGACCACTTCTGCAAAAGGCAAGCTCCTCAAGAGCATCTTGGTTCAGTCAACAACATTCCTTCAACGAGTATCAGTGCCAGGCACCATGCTTGCTTGGCTCCAGGAAGGCAAAGCCTAAGTTTCTTCCATGATGCTCAGCACAAAACTTGCTACAGAGCAGGTGCACAGTCGTTTTGAATGGTTCCTGAGTCTCCATAGGTCCTGTGAGGACCTAGCTTCTTATTTACAGAAGCCTTAACTCCTTTATCTCCTCAAATGCTCTCTTATCATTTCCCCTGTGCCTTCAGCCCAGATTCCATAAATCATCAGATGAGCTCGGCCCTTTAACACTGGCCACAGGAAGAGGCCATTTGGTCCACTAATCCCCCTTTTCCACCCCAAAGACCTCAGGCTGCATGGAAAGCGGACATTAGGATGAAGGGCCCCACATGTGTTTGCAAGCAGGAGGATCAAACAGAAACCAGCACTGAGCCCCACGGAGGAAGGGCTTGCACACCCACCTGGGAGCAATAACAACATCGTTAGCATCTTCTCCTACTGTAATAGTTGTCATCTCCCTCTTCCTCCTAAAGCCTCTTCCATCTACCTGTCCATGATCTGGTGCTACAGCGAGTACCACAGAGAAAGCCTTGTCATTTCCATGTCATCCATCTGAGGCCCTAGGCTGAGGGGACAACAGTCAGCCCAGGAGCTGGGGTGATAAAACAGTTGCAAGGATGCTTTTCACCTTTCAAGAGGCCAGGTCCACTCCGCACTGAAAGAACAGGAGCGTGCTCTGGTACCCATCTGGAGAAGCAGCAACACGGGCAGCCAGCCTACCCACACCTCCATGCCTAAATCTCCCCTCTCGGGTGCCTCAAATGGAGGGCCACTAAAAGTCACATGGAATAAAACTGTGGGCCTGCAGGCCAGAGGCCGCCGGTCGCTGTCCACGCTGTGCCTTTCCATAAGGACAGAGGACTCCAGGGGCCAAGCGAAACACCCAACCCCACCCCCTCGGCAATTCTGGACAATTGGAGACCTGCCATGAGTGAGGTGAGTTTCTGGCGTGGTTCTGGATTGTGAGAGCTGAGGGAGAAGAGTGTTAGCTTCCTGAATGAAAATGCAAAATAACTGCACACCCACTAACCAATCATATGACTAGATCCATTCTGCTTCTTCCTATTGTCACTGCATGAAAGACGCACACATGACATCCAAAAACACCTCCAGGAACACCTAGTGAGAATAAACTGCTTGGAGCTAACGCCACGTCCAGTAACTGGGAGGCTGCGCCTTGAACAGCTGGGAACAGATTTCACAAAATAAGACGGCTCAGAAAATTTGAGGTGATTTTCTCCACTCACCCAAATTTCCCCTCTCTCTTTCCATCCCTCTCTCCTCCTTCCCCCTCTTCTCTCTCCCGACGGGAGCCTGAGCTCCCGGGGGACTCAGGTGAGCCAGGTGGGGACAGCGGGCGGGAGGCGGGAAAGAGAAAGCCTGCAAGTGCAGCCCCACCCCGTCCCGCCCCCTCCGAAAGACCTGAGTCCTGGAAACGCTCGCCACGCGTCCGGACCACCGCTTTCCCACGCGCGCGCACAGGCCCAGGTACACACACCTGCACGAGTCCGGGGAGCTTCCTGCCCGATGAGAGTTCGAGCCCCGGAGGCGGCGCGTTCCAGGCCGCGCGCTCTCGGCTGCCTGGCAGTGGCCGCTCTTCCCGGCTGGCGGCGGGCTCAGGCGGGAAGAGGTGCCCGCACCAACGGCCAGCGCTGTGCCACTCCCCACTCCGTGCAGTCCAGTTGCAGCATTTACGGCGCCCACCACTTACTCTGCAGCCTTCAGGCAGTTGGAACACATAGCCATGGCGCCTCCGACGGAGCCGGAGGCCAGTTGCGCGCCCTAACCGCTGGGGCGCTTAGGAGCCAGCGCTGGGGGCCTGCCCTTGGGGGCAGCTCTATACGCCCGTGCTCACGCACACGGAGCCCCAAACACGTCGGCCAGCGCTATCAGCGGACAGATGAAGTTTCTTCTCAGAGGCTTCTTGCTGTCTTCTGAACTGGGTCCAAAAAGGGCCGAGCTTGTTCCTTAGTGGTTAGGAACTATTAACTCCCTTTATCCTCTGCCTCCAACATCCCACAACCACAGCATCCTTAGTGAAAGATACCAGATGCTCTTTCTTAGCCTCCCTGGATCCCTGACGAGTGTAAGGAGTAAATTGGAAGGGATGGCCTGAGGAATTAGAGAAGACTTTGATCCAGGAGGGGAAGGACACTCCACAGCTTTGGGGAGGAAATGCAAAGAAGTCGCTTTCTGGCATTTGAGATCTGCAGACTGAGGGGAGGGAGGGACAGAGGAAGGGAGAGAGAGGTGAGGCCCCAAAGGGACTCTGAATAGCAAGGGTGCAAGTCTTATCATCTCAACCAAAACACTATTTTTGACCCATTTGTTCTTGTTTAATCCTAAGGAAAACCATTTACTCCCTAAGCAAGTCTGGGGTCACAAACACAAGAGCAAAAATGACTTTAATGTTGTGTGATCTCAAGTGATGCCCACGAGATAAAAGTCCCCACCAAAAATTGCATATTCCCAGTGGATCCCAGTTATATCAGGGCTCAGTGGATTCAGAAATACTTGCTGATCAGATTGTGTCTGCCCCAAACCAAAAGGTCTGGAGAGAGCCCCAAAGTGTGACCTAATGCTGGCTACCTGGAAAGTGCAGGAGGTTATCTCTCTCAATCCCAGTTCTGTGAAGGGATGTCTCCGTCCTGGCATCAGAGATGCAGAGATCTCAAGATTTTCACCTGTGAAGTGGCTGGTGAAAGCGTGAAAAGCGAAGCAAGTGCAGACGCGGGCTTTTGGCTTCTTAAAATTACTGAGCTAAATCAAGGATTTTTAAAAGGTCAAGATTTCTCCTGGCTCTGCATTCAGGGAGGTCAGTAAGCACCACAGGACTGGGGCTAATCTGACAGTCTGTCTAAATCTGGCTTCCCTGAATAGAGAGAAGAAAGCCAGGTCCGAGTCCCTCAGGGGCTTTTGGTTGATCTGTAGCACCGGGCCTGCTTCCTCCTTCAGTCTGCAATGAGCAACACCTGCTTCTGGAATTTCACTGGGTGAGCAGGGGAGCGCATGGAACCCTATCTTCTTAACATAACTAACCAAGGACTAGATCTATTTAATATATTGTAGATACTGAATCCTGATCTGTGGCTAACATGTCTAGCTAGAATTCCTTTTTAGCTGGAATTTGTGGTCAGTTCTCTGTTATTCATTTGTTGCTTACCCACTTAGGGGATTTTCTGCTATTGTGTTTTCATCAAAGAACAACTTCTGTGGTAGCTACCCCAGTTGTAATGTCAGTGGGTGGTTGAGAAAGATCAATTTTAAGATTGGCCAAAGAAGAAGCTAATTAGGAAGGCAAATCTGTGTCATTCCCCTCCCACCCAAACAGAACGCACTCCGAAAACCATGGACTTTGGTTTTTTGATTATGCATGCTTTGCAGCTATTTGGCCAACTCCTTTCTTCCGTTACTATGGATAATTAGGAGGAGAAAGTCCATGGAAAATCCATCCTGTGATTCCCAGACTGCACTGATGGCTGTTTATGCTGAACTCTCACAGAACTTGCTGTTCATGCTCTGAAGTCAGAGCTGGGGTCAAGTCCTGACTCTGGCTAAGTTTCTGAGGTGTAATAACTGCATTGTCATTTTCTGGGAAAATGTCTTTTGTTCTTAGGAGATTCATGCTGAAGTATTCAGAGGTGAAGTAGAATGATGTCTGCAATTTATGCTAAAATAGTTCAGAAGAAAATGTGTAGGGGTGTGTGTGTGTATGTATAAGACAGAGACAGAGAAAGAGAATGACAAAGTAAAAGGTGGTAAAGTGTTAAGAGTTGGTGAATCTAGGTGAAGCAATATGAATATTACACTATTCTTTCCACTTTCCAGCAGCTTTGAGGTATCTTCAAAGTTAAAAGTTGGGAACAAAATCTTAGCTTTGCCTGCTTTTATGAAATGTGTAGCAACAAATTATTTACTCTTGGCAAATCTGAGTTCCCTCAGCTCTACAATGGAGATATTCAATAGAGCCTATCTCATAGGGTTGTTGGTGCTACTGCTGCTAAGTTGCTTCAGTCGTGTCCGACTCTGTGCGACCCCACAGACGGCAGCCCACTAGGCTCCTCTGTCCCTGGGATTCTCTAGGCAAGAATACTGGGGTGGGTTGCCATTTCCTTCTCCAATGTGTAAAAGTGAAAAGTGAAAGTGAAGTCGCTCAGTCGTACCCGACTCTTAGCGACCCCATGGACTGCAGCCTACCAGGCTCCTCCATCCATAGGATTTTCCAGGCAAGAGTACTAGAGTGGGTTGCCATTGCCTTCTCCCATAGGGTTGTTAAGAGGATTAAAATGAGATAACGAATGTAATGCCATAAGCATGGTGTACGTTCCTTAGGAAGGTCTCAATAACTGAGTGGAATTGGTATTATCATGCTGTGGTCATTTAACATTTGGTTATATACTGATGTGGGTTTTTTTGTTGTTGTTCTTGTTCTTCAGTTCAGTTCAGTTCAGTCACTCAGTCGTGTCCGACTCTTTGTGACCCCATGAACTGCAGCATGCCAGGCCTCCCTGTCCATCACCAACTCCTGGAGTTCACTCAAACTAATGTCCATCGAGTTGGTGATGCCATCCAGCCATCTCATTCTCTGTTGTCCCCTTCTCCTCCTGCCCCTAATCCCTTCCAGCATCAGAGTCTTTTCCAATGAGTCAACTCTTCTCATGAGGTGGCCAAAGTATATTGGAGTTTCAGCTTTAGCATCAGTCCTTCCAAAGAACACCCAGGACTGATCTCCTTTAAAATGGACTGGTTGGATCTCCTTGCAGTCCAAGGGACTCTCAAGAGTCTTCTCCAACACCACAGTTCAAAAGCATCAATTCTTCGGCGCTCAGCTTTCTTCACAGTCCAACTCTCACATCCATACATGACTACTAGAAAAACCATAGCCTTGACTAGACAGACCTTTGTTGGCAAAGTAATGTCTCTGCTTTTGAATATGCTATCTAGGTTGGTCATAACTTTTCTTCCAAGGAGTAAGCATCTTTTATTGTTCTCAAGGTGTTTCAAATGCATGTATCTTGTTTCCTTAACTTTGATTTAAGTCTTCAGAGGGTAAGATGCATTTCTTACATTTTTTCTTGTACCTACCATCACAGCTGGCACAGCACTTTGTGAGTCATAGATAGTGAACAGAGTGCTTTTTTGAATTGACTTAGAGGTTACTGTTCTGTAAGATCTATGGTCAGTCATAACATTGACTTGAAAATGATCACACGCCCAAAGACATGTTGTTTATGACAGACCAGTAGAAGAGAATGCATGGTGGGAGCTGAGTAAGAAGATATGACTATAAAAATAACAATTTGGGAAATAGATGTTTTTCAAGTCTTAAAATTGAAGGTAGATACCTTCATGTATATCCAGACTTTGGGGGAAAGTGTCACTTTTTGTAAATACCAGGAAGACATGCATTCCATTACTTGGCTTTCAGGATGGGGATGATTTCTGCTCAGCAAGGTGTGCACATCCTTAGGATGCCAGGTCAATAAGACAGATTTTGAGGGGTAGCAGGGCACAACTGCTCCCTCCCCACCAAAGAGGGGTGCAAATGCTTCAAGTCACTCCCCCAGTTCTTAGATAAATGCCTCCATCGCTTTGGGAGGGAATCTGAGCTTTCTGGCTCTAATCAATGATTCCAGTGAGTCTAAAACATGCTGGGTACATTCATCTGAAACCTTCAGGATTGACTTTAAAATCAGACCAAGACTTTTAAACATCTTGCTATTGAAAAAAATTCTGTAATCACTAAGGCCTTAAAGAGAGAATAGTGAGACTCACTCACTTCTGAGCAGATGCAAACCATTCAGAAGTTTCCTCTCAATCCCTGTGGCTTGTGGCTTCTGTCTCCCTCTTGCTCTTTCTCTCTTCCCTCTATTTTCTATGTCTCACTTAATGTGTTCTCGCTAAGACTGGCAAAGAAATGGTGAGTTTAGGGGTTGGGAAAGAGAAAGACAAAGCAGATTAGAGTCTGAGTCCACATGACCTTGCTGACCACAGCATCTCAGATGGAGTGACACCTCAGAAAGCCTGGGAGGATAAGCTAAAGAGCTGACTTACAGCTTCTATGGAGCCATGCACCCAGACATCCGAGTGCCTTCAGAAAATCTGCCCTCACAACACCCTAGGGAGTCTGGGGGCAGGTGAGATTCAGGAATTAAAGACCAACAGAGCCAGAGCTATCTTTAAGGGAGATGAACAGAGGGAAACTACACTTGGTGGAGCAGGGACCTCCCCGAGTCCCCAACATTTTTAAACAGGTTCAAGTCGGATGTAAATTCACATTCAGGGCAGAGCTGGTAGGGATGGGGAGGGGCAAGCCAGAAAGATACTATGATGGGAGTTGGGGGAGGAAAGGATGCCTCCCTGGAATTGGAGGGCTGAAAGGGAGGCATGCTTACATAATGATGCTTACAAAGCTATTGGCTAATGGTAGACCACAGTCAACTTCTTCCTTCAAATCCTCGTCCACTTTCCCTCCCCTTCGCCTTCTTTCTCCTCTTCTTCCCCCATCTGGCAGTCTTCAGAGTCACTGAATAACTCCTTCTGTCTCTCGACACCTCGGATTGGGGGAGGGGACAACCGAGAAAGTCACCATCGCTTGCCACAGTCCAGATTTGGAGGAAGTGTATACTGTTTAGAATGTAGTTCTATTGCTTTCAGGCTCTGTACCCAATAACACAAACTTGTCTCCAGGTGTGGTCCTAGCGGACCCGCCTGGCTGAGCGGAGATGTTTGTAAACAGACCGTTTGTGAAATGTTTCTAAATGCACACCCATCCATCTGCCTGCCTGCTTGATCTGCCTGTGTTTCAGATTTTCCCTTTCCTGAGTGGAAACTGGAGCTCAGATGGGGCCAGTGGTGTTGGGAGCAAAGCTGCCAGGAAGTGGGAGACCCTTTCCAGTTTCTTACTGGATGTCTTCATCTCCTCTCTCCTGACTGTGTGAAAACTCTAGAATGACCCCTCCCCACTCCCCCCAGCTCCCTGGCCCTCAAGCCTGAGGATGCAGCGGTGCTCAGGAAAGAGGAAGAATCCAATCTTTTTTCCCCTCACTTCCCTTTTGGCCAAAATAATGACCTCCAACCTGAAAATCACGGGGAAAGAGAAAGCACACACATTCATCACTCACACTTTCACGAGCCCAGAGCTGGGAGGTGTGAGGCACCTGGCTGCCACCTCCGGGGTCAGAAGCACTGCCAAATTGCACCTCCCCTACAAGCATCATGGTCCAGAGCCTGCAGCCCCCTTCCACCCTGCCGTCAGCCCAGAGATGCCACCCCCACTGGAGGAAGGAGACTTGCTTGGCACAGAAAGTGGGATTTTCACCACCTAGTCAGGCAGGGAACTGTTTTGTCTTCCTTGCCCGGGCAGCTGAGAAGAAAGCAACCCCCTGGTCTGAAATCAGTGATTCACACAGGCCAACCCAAACAGCCTCCTGCTGTCATTTTATTTCCTTCGTTACTTAACATCCTGGAGAAGGGGGTTCCTAACCCTTCCCTCCTAGGCCCCTGGCATCCTGAGTTGAATGACTGGTCAGTGCGACAAGCAAAGGCATGTAGCCAGGGCAGCTGGCCTCCAAAGACTCCCAAGAAAGAAAGAAAAAGTGGTTGAAAAGTTCTAATGGTACACAAAGGTATAAAATAATGAAACTTACAAGCCCCTCTCTGCCCTTCACTCCCAGCAAGTCCATATCCTACTTCTTGGATTCCTTCTTGCATATATGGTTTGGGTTCTTTTTATTTACAAAAACAAAAGGCAAACAAACACACAAAAATGAATCATGTTCTATCCTGCTTTTTCATCTTTTTCTCACCTGGTAAGCAATCTTGGGGGGCTTCCCAGGTGGTAATAGTGGTAAAGATCCTGCCTGCCAAAGCAGGAGACATAAGAGACATGGGTTCTATCTCTGGGTCAGAAAGATCCCCTGGGGGAGGGCATGGCAACCCACTCCAGTATTCTTGCCTGGAGAATCCCATGGACAGAGGAGCCTAGTGGGCTACAGTCCAGGGGGTTGCAAAGAGTCTGATACCACTGAAACGACTTAGCACGCACACAGGCAATCTTGGCAATCTCTCCCTCCCAGGCCAAGTTGTCCCTCCTTCTTTGATAACTGCTCACCAGAAGACTCTCAGATGACCCTTGGGAATGAGAATTTAAGAACTACCACAGTGACCTCTCTCTCATACTCAGACCCAAAGTCTGTCCTGTTTACTCAACACCTTACTGTGTGAAAGGTGACAGTAGCAGGTAAAAGTAATCATGCCAACAAACATATTACTTGTCTCAGCCACAAAGAGCATAGGCATGCTAAGAGATGTTCACAAAGAGGGACGTCAATGGTGAGAGGCTGAGGTATCATGGTAAGTCCAGTGCAGAAGCTATTTAAGTTGGGGTGGAATGAAGGAAAGATGTTGATTTTCAGGCCACCTCTTATACATCACCTGCTTGACTGCCAGCTTCAACTGCTCTGGTGAATTACCACCAGCCTCAAGATGACTTAGCTTTTACACATCAATGCTGACCCAAATGAGAGCCCAGGAGAAAGGGATAAACAGAGGAGCAGAAAGGTCTTTTCTTTTTTTATTTTGAGCTAGGTTTACAGGCAGTTTAAGAAGTAATACAGAGAGATCCCATGTACCCTTTATTTAGTTTCTCCCAATGGTAACATCTTGCAAAACTACAGTATAATGTCACAACCAGGGAAATAACAGTACAATTAAGATATAGAACATTTTCATCACTACCAGGATCCCTCATGTCGTCCTTTCACACTTACATCTACTTCCCTTCTACCCTGTCCCCTACCCCTCAGGCCCTGGAAACCACTAATCTGTTCTTCATTTCTATAATTTTGTCATTTTGAGAATGTTATATAAATAAAATCATACAGAATTGTACAAGCACTATGGAAAACAGTATGAAGTTCCCTCAAAAATTAAAATAGAAAAAAAAATTAAAATAGAGCTACCATATGATCTGGGCATCCCTGGTAGCTCAAATGGTAAAGAATCTGCCAGCAAAGCAAGAAGCCCAAGTTTGACCCCTCAGTTGGGAAGATCCCCTGGACAAGCGAATGACTACCCACTGCAGTATTCTTGCCTGGAGAATTCCACGGACAGAGGAGCCTGGTGGGTACAGTCCATGGGGTCACAAAGAGTCAGACACGACTGAGCTACTAACAGTTTCACTTTTTTTTTTACCATATAATCCAGTGATCCCATTCTGAGTATATACACAAAGAAAGGGAAATCACTATTTCAAAGACATATCTGCACCTACATGTATATCATTCACAATAGCCAAGACATGGAAACAACCTAAGGGTCCATCAACAGATGAATAGATAAAGAAAATGTCACACACACACACACACAAGAATATTATTCAGTCATGAAAAAAGAAGGAAATCCTGCCATTGATGACAACATGGGTGGATCTTGAAGGTCTTATGCTTAGCAAAATAAGGCAGACACACGTACTGTACAATCTCACATATGTGGAATGTAAAAAAGTTGAATTCATAGAAATAGAGAGTAGAATGCTGATTGCCTGGGACTGGGAAGTGGGAGAAATGGGGAGATGTTGGTAAAAGAGTACAAGCTTCGAGTTTTATGAATAAGTTCTGGGGATCTAATGTACTGCATTGCAATTATAGTTAACAATACTGTATTAGATATTGGGTTGGCCAAAAAGTTCATTTGGGTTTTCAGTCCCGTCATATGGAAATACTTGAAAGTTGGTAAGAGAGTAAATCATAAATGTTCTCACCAAAAAACAAACAAAAAACTAATTATGTGAGGTGATGGAGGTGTTAACTATCTTTATTGCAGTAATCATTTCACAATATATACATGTATCAAAACATCACATAATACATCTTAAACTTACATGACGTTATATATCAATTATATCACAATACAACTGAAAAAAATCATACAACAGGATTTCTGGGTTTTGGTTCTGCACATAAGAAGCTTAGGTGTCACCACTCTGTTCTAACAAGTAGAAAGCTGAACTATAAAATCAATGACTCTTCCTAGATCCATAAGAGTGGGGTGGACTCAGGACAAACTGCTGCCCCCAAGACTGGAGAGACAGACAAGCAAATGCAGGGAGTGATGGCTCCCCAAAGCCAATATTCATAGGCATAAACTGCTCCAGAAACCAGTGCTGGGGCAGGAAAACCTGAACAAATTATTGGCGGCTTCATGTGGACAACTCTCAGAGTCACAGCTAGGGCTTACTAAGAAAAATAGAAAGGGTTCAAATTACTAGTATCAGGAATGAAAGAAAGACAAGCAATAAATACTGGAGAGGGTATGGAGAAAAGGGAACTCTCCCACGCTAATGGTAAGAATCTACATTGGTACACTCACTTTGAGGAGATACCCCATGTTCAAGGGCAAAGGAGAAGCCACAGCAAGACAATAGGAGGGGCGGAATCACATTTAGAATCAAACCCCATACCTACCAGAGACATTCAAAGGACTCAAACACAACTTGTGTGTACCAGGACCCAGAGACCCACAGTGACTGAGACAGAATTGTGTTTGAGTATTTCCTGAGGAGGTATGAGTCAACAGTGGACTGCTGCCGGGTCAGGGGCTCTGGGTGCAGTAGACCTGGGTATGGCATAAACCCTCTTGAAGGAGCTCACCATTAACCCCACCATACAGCCACCAGAACTTTCACAGGACTGGGGAAACAGATTCTAGGAGGGCACAAACAGAACCTTATGTGCAGCAGGACCCAGGAGAAAGGGGCAGTGACCCCCACAAGAGACTGACCCAGACTTGCCCGTGAGTGTCCAGGAGTCTCCACCAGAGGCGTGGGTTGGTGGTGGCCTGCTGCAGAGGTGGGGGCACTACGTGAAGCAGTGCATGGGACCTTTTGAAGACAGTCGCCATTACCTTCATTACCTCCACCATAGTTTGGCCTCAGGTCAAATAATATGGAGGGAACACAGCCCTGCCCTTCAACAGAAAATTGGATTAAAGATTTACTGAGCATGGCCCCACCATCAAAACAAGACTCAGTTTCCCCTTCAGACAGTCTCTCCCATCAGGAAGCTTCCATAAGCCTCTTATCCTTCTCCATCAGAGAGCAGACAGACTGAAAACCACAATCACAGAAAACTAACCAATCTGATCACATGGACTACACCCTTGTTTAACTCAAGGGCCACCCAAGACAGATAGGTCATAGTGGAGAGTTCTGACAAAACATGGTCCACTGGAGAAGGGAATGGTGAACCACTTCAATATTCTTGCCTTGAGAACCCCATGAACAGTATGAAAAGGAGACTGAAGATGAACTCCCCAGGTCAGTAGGTGCCCAATATGCTACTGTAGACCAGTGGAGAAATAACTCCAGAAAGAATGAAGAGACGGAGCCAAAGCAAAAAAATATCCAGTTGTGGATGGGACTGGTGATGAAAGTAAAGTCCAATGCTGTAAAGAGCAATATCGCATAGGAACCTGGAATGTTAGGTCCATGAATCAAGGCAAATTGGAAGTGGTCAAATAGGAGATGGCAAGAGTGAACATCGACATTTAGGAATCAGTGAACTAAAATGGACTGAAATGGGTGAATTTAACTCAGATGACCATTATATCTATTACTGTGAGCAAGAATCTCTTAGAAGAAATGGAGTAACTATCATAGTTAACAAAAGAGTCTGAAATGAAGTACTTGGATGCAATCTCAAAAATGACAGAATGATCTCTGTTTGTTTCCAAGGAAACCATTCAATATCACAGTAATCCAAGTCTATGCCCCAACCAGTAACGCTGAAGAAGCTGAAGTTGAATGGTTCTATGAAAACCTACAAGACCTTCTAGAACTAACACCCAAAAAAGATGTCCTTTTCATTATAGGGGACTGGAATGCAAAAGTAGGAAGTCAAGAAACACCTGGAGTAACTGGCAAATTTGGCCTTGGAGTAAAGAATGAAGCAGGGCAAAGGCTAATAGAGTTCTGCCAAGAGAACACACTGGTCATAGCAAACACCCTCTTCCAACAACACAAGAGAAGACTCTACACATGGACATCACCAGATAGTCAACACCGAAATCAGATTGATTATATTCTCTGCAGCCAAAGATGGAGAAGCTCTATACAGTCAGCAAAAACAAGACTGGGAGCTGACTGTGGTTCAGATCATGAACTCCTTATTGCCAAATTCCGACTTAAATTGAAAAAAGTAGGGAAAACCACTAGACCATTCAGGTATGACCTAAATCAAATCCCTTATGAATATACAGTGGAAGTGAGAAATAGATTTAAGGGACTAGATCTGATAGAGTGCCTGATGAACTATGGATGTAAGTTCGTGACATTATACAGGATATAGGAATCAAGACCATCCCCAAGAAAAAGAAATGCAAAAAAGCAAATGACTGTCTGAGGAGGCCTTACAAATAGCTGTAAAAAGAAGAGAAGCGAAAAGCAAAGGAGAAAAAGGAAAGATTTCATGCAAAGATGGGCACAATAAAGGACAAAAACGGTATGGACCTAACAGAAGCAGAAGATATTAAGAAGAGGTGGCAAGAATACAGAGAGGAACTATACAAAAAAGATCTTCACAACCCAGATAGTCACAATGGTGTGATCACTCACCTAGAGCCAGACATCCTGGAATGCGAAGTCAAGTGGATGTATACAAGTCAAATGTATACAAATTGGAAAAGAAGACACAAAACTGCCTTTGTTTGCAGATGACATGATTAGTCTAGGTAGAAAATCTGAAAGAATTGACAAAAAGACTATCGGAATTAACAAGCAATTAGAATTAAGGTGGGACTTCCCCATAACTCAGTTGGACTTAGGAACCATCACTACAAACAAAGCTAGTGGAGGTGATGGAATTTCAGCTGAGCTATTTCAAATCCTGAAAGATGATGCTGTGAAAGTGCTGCACTCAATATGCCAGCAAATTTGCAAAACTCAGCAGTGGCCACAGGACTGGAAAAGGTCAGTTTTCACTCCAATCCCAAAGAAAGGCAATGCCAAAGAATGTTCAAACTACCACACAAGTGCTCTCATCTCACACGCTAGCAAAGTAATGCTCAAAATTCTCCAAGCCAGGCTTCAACAGTATGTGAACCAAGAACTTCCAGATGTTCAAGCTGGATTTAGAAAAAGGCAGAGGAACCAGAGATCAAATTGCCAACATCTGCTGGATCATCAAAAAAGTGAGAGAGTTACAGAAAAACATCTACTTCTGCTTTATCGACTATGCCAAAGCCTTTGACTGTGTGGATTACAACAAACTGTGGAAAGTATACCTACAAAAACCCTAAATCCAAGATCATACCTGATGAGGAATTTAAAGCTTTCCCACTAAGATCAGGTATGAGACAAGGATGTCCTCTCACACCTCCACTTTTCAACATCATATTGGAAGTAGTAGCTAAATGCACTAAGACAAAAAGGAAGTAAAATGTATACAAATTGGAAAAGAAGACATAAAACTGCCTTTGTTTGCAGATGACTGATTGTCTAGGTAGAAAATCTGAAAGAATTGACAAAAAGACTATCAGAATTAACAAGAAATTAGAATTAAAGGCGGGACTTCCCCGATAGCTCAGTTGGTAAAGAATCTGCCTGCAATGCAGGAGACCTGGGTCCAATCCCTGGGTTGGGAAGATCTGCTGGAAAAGGGATGGGCTACCCACTCCAGTATTCTTGGGCTTCCCTGGTGGCTCAGCTGGTAAAGAATCCACCTGCAATGTGGGAGACCTGGGTTCGATCCCTGGGTTGAGAAGATCCCCTGGAGATGGAAAGGCTACCCACTGCAGTATTCTGGCCTAGAGAATTCCATGGACAGTCCATGGGGTCGCAAAGAGTTGGACATGACTGAGCGACTTTTGCTTCGCTTATTGTTATAGATTGTAGGATACAACTCAAAAGAGTTGAAAACTTATATCCACACAAAAACCTGCACGCACACACATTTATAGCAACCTAGATAGCATATTCAAAAGCAGAGACGTTACTTTGCCAACAAAGGTTCGTCTAGTCAAGGCTATGGTTTTTCCTGTGGTCATATATGGATGTGAGAGTTGGACTGTGAAGAAGGCTGAGCGCCGAAGAATTGATGCTTTTGAACTGTGGTGTTGGAGAAGACTCTTGAGAGTCCCTTGATCCAACCAGTCCATTCTGAAGGAGATCAGCCCTGGAATTTCTTTGGAAGGAATGATGCTAAAGCTGAAACTCCAGTACTTTGGCCACCTCATGAGAAGAGTTGACTCATTGGAAAAGACTCTGATGCTGGGAGGGATTAGGGGCAGGAGGAGAAGGGGACAACAGAGGATGAGATGGTTGGATGGCATCACTGACTCGATGGACGTTAGTCTGAGTGAATTCCGGGAGTTGGTGTTGGACAGGGAGGCCTGGCGTGATGCAATTCATGGGGTCGAAAAGAGTTGGACACAACTGAGTGACTGAACTGAACTGATCCAAAATTGCAAAACTTGGAAGCAAGCAAAATATCCTTCAATAAGTGAATGGAGGCACTTCCTTGGTGGCCCAGTGGTTAAGAATCAGCTTTGCAGTGCAAGAGCTGTGGGTTCAGTCCCTGGTTGGGGAACTAAGATCCCACATGCCGTGGAGCAACTAAGCTCACATGCCACAACTACTGAGCCCATGTGCCACAACTAGAGTCAGTGTGCTGCCATGGAAGATCCCACATGATGCAACTAAGATCCAATGCAGCCAAATAAAAAAATATAGTTTTAAAAAATGAGTGAAAGGATAAATAAACTGTGGTACATCCAGACAATGGAATATTATTCAGTGCTAAAAAGAAATGAGCTACCAATACAGAAAGAGAATAGAAGAAATTTAAATTCATATTGCTTAATGAAGTAAGCTGCTGTGGGCTGAATGTTTGTGTCCTCTCCAAATTCATATGTTGGAAACCTAAAGCACCAAGTGATGGTATTAGGAGGTGGGGCATTTCAGAGGTGATTAGGTCATGAGGGCAGAGCCCTCATGAATGGGATTAGTGCCTTTATAAAAGAGGCCCCAGGACTAGGTCGACCCTTCTGCCATGTTCGATGACAGACCAAGAAGTAGGCAGTCTGCAACCTGGTAGAGGGTCTTCACCAGAAACCAACTGTACTAACACCCTGGTCTTGGAATTCCAGAACTATGAGAAATGTTCATCAGCCAACCAGATTTTGGAATTTTGTTATAGCTGTTCAAATGGACTAAGGCAAAAACCCATCTGAAAAGGCGGCATCCTGTATGATTCACGATTCCCACAATATGACATTTTGGAAATGGCAAACTCTCAAGATGGTAAAAGATCAGTGGTTGCCAGGATTTGGGTGAGGGAGCAATGAACAGTCAGAGCAGAGAGAATATTTAGCGTGGTGAAAATATTCTGTATGATACTATAATGGTGGATACATGTCATTATACATTTGTCCATAGCCATAGAATGTACAAGACAAGGAGTGAACCATAATGTAAATGATGGTCTTTGAGCGATAATGATGTGTCAGTGTAGGTTCATCAACTGTAACAAATGTACCTCTCTGCAGGAGGCTGTGCATGTGAGCAGCAGGGGATATATGGGCAATGTCTGTATCTTCCTTTTAATTTTGCTGTGAACCTAACACTGCTCTTAAAAAAGGAAGTCTGTACCAAAAATAAACTAATTAAAATAAATGGGAAAAAAGTCACAGTGGAAAGTGGCATGGGTGAATTAAAACAACCGATATGCTGCAAAAGTGTTCTGAATGGAGGGCGTCAATTGAAAAAATGTCTTGGAGGCTCTTTCACACCTATTCTGTTTAATCTGGGGAGTGCTCACTCTTGAGTGCCCTCCTCCGATCTCCAGCCTGGTCTTATTTGACTGAGCATAGCCTCAGGAGTCCAGACATTGCCCTCACCCTCCTCCACCAAACTTTTAATCTGAACTCTCTTCTCCTGTACACAGCAAACTAGCTTCTGATGGGTGACAGTGACAGATACATATGAGTCAATCAAAATCAATCAAATAACAAAAACCCTGTTAGGGTTGGTGTTAAAAAGCTCCAAAATCGCAGTACCTTAAACCTATGGGAAAAGACACATTTTAGGGTCTTAAGGAAATCCTTTCTTTCCTAAAGGAAATCAACTCTGAATACTCATTAAAAGGACTGATGCTGAAGCTGAAGTTCCAATACTTTGGCCATTTGATGCGAAGACCAACTCATTCGAAAAGACCCTGGTGCTGGGAAAGTTTGAAGGCAGGAGGAGAACGAGATGACAGAGGATGAGATGGTTGGATGAGCTCACCGATTCAATGGACATGAACTTGGGCAAATTCTGGAGATGGTGAGGGACAGGGAGGTCTGGCATGCTGCAGTCCATGGGGTGGCAAAAAGTCGGACACGACTTGGCGACTGAACAGCAACAATGGACATTTTAGCCACTGCAATAGATTTTTCAGTTAGGGCAATTTTTCACTGCCTTCTTTTGAAAAGTTGGATATATAAGCAGACAATAGCAAGATCATATAGTGTATGACAATAGAACTGTGACCCATACCTCTGTAACAACCAGCTGGGACATCAAACCATGAGCTCTCAATAATCAGCCCAGATTCCCTATTTTTGCCACTATTCCACCTCCCACACCCTCAACACTTCCAACTCAGGAATAGCCAGAGGAAGCCAAATGGGCTTCACAAACCAATTGTATAGGATATCCTGCTTCTAGTTAGCCCACCTCCAGCTTCCCCATGAAACAGCCTCTAGTCAGGTCATACCTGAAGCCTTCCCCTCTTTTCACTGTAAAGCTTTCCCCCTCCCCTGCCTACCTCAGAGTCTCTGCCAGATGAGGATGGCTGACTCCCTGGTGTAGTAAGCGCTGAATCAGTAGTGTCTTTGGTTCTCATTTGGGTGCTGTTTGTTTATTTGCACAATGCCATACCACATTGCTGGCTGTCTGCTCCAAGCTTGCTACGTGCTATTGGCCAGGGAAGCCCAGGATGTGTATAATGGCGCACTTGAAATGGCACAACCACATCATAATACAGAACTTCAGTGGTTAAGTCTGTAACCATTAACCACCCCAGGGGCCTTTTGGCAACTTGCTGTAGTGATTAAAAAACATACTCATATTGAAGGCAGATCCTTCAGCGTTTATTAGCAGCATGACCTCAGGCATGTTACTCACCCTCCCAGGTGTCAGTTTCCACATCTATCCGTGGAGGCAATGGTGTCCTCTGGACTTCTTTCATAGAGTTGTTGCATCACAGAAGGGAGACAGTGTCGACCTAGAGGGGTATATAAATGGTTGAGTTCCTGACCCTCAGAACCAAGGTCCTAGCCAGCTGCTGATGAGGGGCTGAAAAGGAAACACTTAGTGACCTGCACAGCTTTCATGTGAGAGACCCGGGGTCAAGCTCTGGCTCACCTCTCTCTGGGAGAGGGAGAGGTTAGCACACATAGCTTTTCCTGCCTATTGGGCTCCCAAGCTAGGGAAAGAATAGGCTCCTTTGTGTGCAAAGAGATTTATGGATGAATGAATGAAAGAAGAAGAACTAAAGAGCCTCTAGACGAAAGTGAAAGAGGAGAGTGAAAATGTTGGCTTAAAACTCAACATTCAAAAAACTAAGATCATGGCATCTGGTCCCATCATTTCATGGCAAATAGATGGGGAAACAATTGAAACAGTGAGAGACTTTATTTTGGGGGGCTCCAAAATCACTGCAAATGATGACTGAAATCATGAAATTAAAAGATATTTGCTCCTTAGAAGAAAAGTTATGACCAACCTAGACAGCATATTAAAAAGCAGAGACATTACTTTGCTGACAAAGGTCCATCTAGTCAAAGCTATGGTTTTTCCAGTAGTCATGTATGGATGTGAGAGCTGGACCATAAAGAAAGCTGAGCACCAAAGAATTGATGCTTTTGAACTGTGATGATGGAGAAGACTCCTGAGAGTCCCTTGGACAGCAAGTAAGTCAAACCTGTCCATCCTAAAGGATGGAATATTCATTGGAATATTCCTAAATATTCCTGTCATCCTAAAGTCCTGAATATTCATTGGAAGGACTGATGCTGAAGCTGAAGCTCCAATACTTTGGCCACCTGATGCGAAGAACTGACTCACTGGGAAAGACCCTAATGTGGGGAAAGATTGAAGGGAGGAGGATGACAGAGGGGACGACAGGGCAAGATGGTTTGAGCAAGCTCCGGGAGTTGGTGATGGACAGGGAAGCCTGGTATGCTAGAGTCCATGGGGTCACAAAGAGTCGGACATGACTGAGCGACTGAACTGACTGAATGAATGAAAAGATTCAAGGATCATTGTTTTATTTCTGATTTGGCCACTAACTTGGGCTTTTGATTAGGCATTTAAGCTTTGAGTCTCAATTTCCCCATTGGTAGAATAGTAACAATAACCCCCACCCTTTCTGTCTGACTGGTCATTACAAGGACCTGGTGGAATAATGTGTGTAACCCTCTGTTTTAATTTTTAAGTGTTATGTAGATACAAGGAACTATTCCTAGGAGACATAGGGCTTCCCCGATGGTTCAGAGGGTAAAGAATCTGCCTGCAATGCAGGAGACACAGAAGATGCAGATTCAATTCCTGGGTTGGGAAGATCCCCTGGAGAAGGAACTGGCTACCCACACCAGTATCTTTACCTAGGATATCCCATAGACAGAGGAGCCCAGCAGGCTACAGTCCATGGAGTCGCCAAGAGTCAGACATGGCTTAGCAACCCATATTCCTAGGGAGCGCACATTAACAATTGGAGACCTGGCAGAGAGAGTTCAATGTGAAGGGCACATCTTTTATCTTCATGTCTTGTGGCTGGACTCCAAAGCCCATGGTCTGTCTGTACCCTGGGCCCTGTGCCTGGCACAGGCCTCTCCCTGATTCCTCATGATCTTAGTGTGCCCCTGATCTGGCCTGTCCAGGTCAATGAACCCTCACTGTTCTCTGAATATGCCCAGAAATGAAAACCATCTCTTGTCTCTACAGCATTTACCAGTTTTCTGGCCTTCCTCACACCTTGGCTCTTCACAAGAGCACAGTAAGGGAGGTGGCCTGGTGAAATGGGTGAATGTATGGGGGTTTTTGTTTGTTTGTTTTTGACTTTGTTTATTTTTTAATTGAAGGATAATTGCTTTACAGAATTTTGTTGTTTTCTGTCAAACATCAACATGAATCAGCCTTATGTATAGATATGTCCCCTCCCTCCTGAGCCTCCCTCCCATCTCCCTTCCCATCCCACCCCTCTAGGTTGATACAAAGCCCCTGTTTGAGTTCCCTGAGACATTAATGTATGGGTTTTAAGGCCAGGCTGCTTGGTAACATCTCAGCTCTGGCACCTATTGGCCTCAGGCAAGTCACATACTTTCTGTAACCCAGTTTTCCCATTTATAAAATAAGAATGAAAATAAAATAGTACCTACTTGACAGTTTTGTTCGAAGATTAAATGAGTTAATATGTGTAAACAGAATAGTGTCTAACACTTATCAAGTGCTTGATAAGTGTTTGTTATTATTATTATTGGGCAGGGCAGGGTGTGTTATCCTCATTTTAGTCAATTGTAGAACTAGGGGAACAGGACTGGGATCCTTGTTCAAAGAAAAGTCATTCTATAAAAATGAATGTACCCAAAGTATGGGAGAAAGTATTTGCAAACTGTATATCTGATAAGCAAGTAATATCCAGAATATAAAAAGAACCCCTACAATTCAACAACAAAAATAAACCACCTAATTTAAAACATGGACAAGATAATTGAATGGACATTTCTATAAAGAAGATATTATACAAACAGCCAATAAGCACATGAAAATTACAATTACTTCTAGAATCTTGAGCAAATACCTGGTTGACTTTTGGAATATCCACACTTGACTGCAAGAAGTCAAGAAGAGATCTGAGATCTTTTAATTGCCCTCATGATTTAGGGGAATGTTTATATAAATAATAGGAATTTTAGAGTGGATATGTGATGTGCTATGAATGGTAGATATGTAGATATTGGGAAGGAGAAAGTATAAAACCTTATATAGCACCAAAATATGTCCTTAGAAGTGTATTAAGAGTAAAAAGATTGTTTTTTTAATATATAGGGAGGAAATAAACACAGGATCCAGCAATCCCTCCTCAGAAACATTTCTCAGCTGCGCCTCTCTCATTATCCAGCTGCCTACTGGATATCAGGGCTTCCTTGGTGGCTCAGTGATAAAGAATCCACCTGCGAATGCAGCAGATGTGGGTTCAATCCCTGGGTTAGGAAGATCCCATGGGAAAGGAAATGGCAACCCACTCCAGTCTTCTTGCCTGAGAAATCCCATGGACAGAGGAGCCTGGTGGACTACAGTCCATAGAGTCAAAAAGATTCGGACACAGGTTGGTGAGTAAACAACAAAAACAACTGGACATCTCCACCTGGATGTCCCATAGACACTTCAAACTCAGCTTGTCCAAAACTGAACTTGTTTTCTCTCCTTAATCCACAATCTCCTAAACCTTCCCCTCCCACCTAATGATCCCAGTCACAAACTGGGAAGTCATTCTCAGCTCCATCTTCTCCCTCAACACCCCACTGTCTAACCAATAAACTACAGATTTGAACTACCAAATAGATCTCCAGTCCACCTGTAGCTCAGTCTCCACAGTACTGCCCCAATTCATCAACTCTCAGTGGACCAGAGAAATTTATTCTCAGTAGTTTTCTGGCTATTACTCAACTCATTCCATCCCCCCCATCTATAAAACCACCAGAGGGAAAATTCTAAAACTCAAATTCATCCAAGTCAATATCTGTTTTCAAATCACTCCTCTGTCTCCCTAGGTCCTTCAAGATAGAGTGGGGAAACTTGGTGAGACACAAGCAATGGCCCCTGCTATACTGTACTCAACACCCCAACAGTCCCACAGGGGCCTCAAACCATTTATATCAGCTAGAGGCCTACAAGCTGTCAAGCTGTGCTAATTCATCACTGGTGTGCCATACAGTTTTACACTTCTCTACCACCTCTACCCCAAAGTGCTCCCCTCTTCCTCCCTCAATCTGGTGAATCATATCTACCTCCTTTGTGAGGTCTTCCTTGTCCCCTCTCCCCCACCACAGCCTCTCTGCTCACCATGTAAGGTCTTGAATGCACCCATCTCATTGTAATTGACTGCTCAAACTGAGGCTCTCAAGGATGGGCACAACATTTTATTCATCTATGTAGCCACTATCCCTGGTGGCTCAGAGGATAAAGCATCTGCCTGCCGTGCGGGAGACCAGGTTCGATCCCTGGGTTCAGAAGATCCCCTGGAGAAGGAAATGGCAACCCACTCCAGTATTCTTGCCTGGAGAATCCCATGGATGGAGGAGCCTGGTGGGCTACAGTCCATGGGGTCGCAAAGAGTCGGACAAAACTGAGCGAGTTCACTTCACTTCACTTCATGTAGCTTTAGCACTCAACACAAGACCAAGTCAGTGAGGTCTAAAAGTACACACTTCTAGTTATAAAAGAGATAAGTCCTGGGGATGTGAGGTACAGCATGGTGACTATAGTTAATGATATTGAATTGGAGAGTTGAAAGTTGCTAAGAGAGTAGATCTTAAAAGTTCTCATCACAAGAAAAAAAATTTGTAGTTCTGTGTGGTAACAGATGTTAACTAGACTTATGATGGTGATCATTTAGCAATATATACAAATGTCAGGGATGGGAGAGCCTGGTGGGCTGCCGTCCACGGGGTCACACAGAGTCGGACACGACTGAAGTGACTTAGCAGCAGCAGCACAAATATCACATCAGTATGTTGTACAACTGAAACTAATATCATGTTGTATGTCAATTATATCTCAAAAAAAAAAAAAAAAAAAGACCTAGCCGAAGTAAGCATTCAGTAAAGGTTTATGGAATGAATTAATGACCTCATGAAATTCCCCCCGAGTAACAACAAGTCAGTACCTAATGAGGGTTCCCTGACATTGTGCAGGAACGGGATCTGAGAAATTTCAAGGGTCTTGAGATCTGGCCTTCAGTGGTGCTCAAGGTGACTTTCTTATCCCCAGCTCAACTCTTCCATTGCCAGTCCCTGATAAGAAGCACAAAGAAAAACAGAGGAGCAGCACAGTATAGCCTTGAACCTTTGATCACATAGTTTCACCACACTCTCCAAATCCTCATTCCGCCCTCTGAGGCCTCATCTGGAACATCTCCATGAAGAAAGGCCGTCGGTTCAGTTCAGTTGCTCAGTCATGTCTGACTCTTTGTGACCTCATGGACTTCAGCACACCAGGCCTCCCTGTCCATCACCAACTCCCAGAGCTTACTCAAACTCATGTCCATTGAGTCAGTGATGCCATCCAACCATCTCATTCTCTGTCATCTTCTTATCCTCCCACCCTCAATCTTTTCCAGCATCAGGGTCTTTTCCAATGAGTCAGTTCTTCGCATCAGGTAGCCAAATTATTGGAGTTTCAGCTTCAACATCAGTCCTTCCAATGATTATTCAGGATTGATTTCCTTAAGGATGGGCTGGTTGGATCTCCTTGCAGTCCAAGGGACTCTCAAGAGTCTTCTCCAACACCACAGTTCAAAAGCATCAATTCTTCTGTGCTCAGCTTTCTTTATAGTCCAAGTCTCACATCCATACATGACCACTGGAAAAACCATAGCTTTGATTAGATGGAGCTTTGTTGGCAACAAGGAAAGGCCATTCTCACCAGTTCAACAAGGATTCCCCCTCCTCAGAGCTCCTAGAAAGGCTATCTGTCTGGGTAAGTCTGGCAGCCATTATAGGCCTCTGTGTGGGGTTAGTGAATTGGCTTTTCAGGGAATCTCAGAGTATCAGAGCAGGACAAACTCTGGGAGGTCATCTGGTCTGACTGTCTCATTGTGCCAAGGACCCCAAGGGTTGGAGAGAAGTGGCTTGCCATAAATGCCAAGCCTCCTGGGCAGTGTGATCAAATAGATTCCTGGGCCCCCACCCATAAAATTAGAAAAAGGCTCTGAATAAGCCCCAAACTACCCTGTAACACTACTGTCATATTTCCTCATGAGGCTATTTGATGGCAAGGGCTCTTTCTTCCTTGATCTCTGTGTCCCCCACAGCATTCAGCACAGCTACTGCTAAGTCACTTCAGTCGTGTCCGACTCTGTGCGACCCCATAGATGGCAGCCCACCAGGCTCCCCCGTCCCTGGAATTCTCCAGGCAAGAACACTGGAGTGGGTTGCCATTTCCTTCTCCAATGCATGAAAATGGAAAGTGAAAGTGAAGTCGCTCAGTCGTGTCCGACCCTCAGCGACCCCATGGACTGCAGCCCACCAGGCTTCTCCGTCCATGGGATTTTCCAGGCAAGAGTACTGGAGTGGGTTGCCATTGCCTTCTCCATTCAGCACAGCAGCACCCTATCAAATTTCCTTCAGTGATTAGCTCCTGGGCTATTCTTCATGAGAAAACTCAAATGAACACAGAAACCCAAATTGAAGTTAGTCTAGCCAATGGTACCAAGGGAGGGGTGGCTTTGGCAGCCCTCCTTAAATGCTGCTTTGTCTGATTTTCCAAATCATCCTTGGCTGAAATAATTTCGGGTCAGAAGAGTCTGTTTCCTAGGAGGACGCAGGCTCAATTACTTGGGCCTCCTCAAGCATTTTCCTTAGCTCTCTTTTTTTAGATTTTTTTTAAAGCTTTTTATTTTACATTGGAGTATAGCTGATTACAAAGAAAGCTGAGTGCAGAAGAATTGATGCTTTTGAACTGTGGCGCTGGAGAAGACTCTTGAGAGTCCCTTGGACTGCAAGGAGATCCAACCAGTCCATCCTAAAGGAAATCAGTCCTGGGTGTTCATTGGAAGGACTGATGTTGAAGCGGAAACTCCAATACTTTGGCCACCTGATGTGAAGAGCTGACTCATTTGAAAAGACCCTGATGCTGGGAAAGATTGCGGGTGGGAGGAGAAGGGGATGACAGAGCATGAGATGACTGGATGGCATCACCAACTCAATGGACATGGATTTGGGTGGACTGTGGGAGTTGGTGATGGACAGGGAGGCCTGGCGTGGTGTGGTTCATGGGGTCGCAAAGAGTCGGACACGACTGAGTGACTAAACTGAACTAAACTGGATAACTGATTAACAATGTTGTGAAAGTTTCAGGTGAACAGCAAAGGGACTCAGCCATTCATGTACATGTATCCATTCTCCCCCAAGCTCCCTTCCCATCTAGGCTGCCACATAAAATTGAGCAGAGTTCCCTGTGCTATACAGTAGGTCTTTGTTAGTTGCTGTTGTTGCTGCTAAGTCACTTCAGTCGTGTCTGACTCTGTGCGACCCCATAGACGGCAGCCCACTAGGCTCCCCCGTCCCTGGGAATCTCCAGGCAAGAACACTGGAGTGGGTTGCCATTTCCTTCTCCAATGCGTGAAAGTGAAAAGTGAAAGTGAAGTCGCTCAGTTGTGTCCGACTCTTCGAGACCCCCACGGACTGTAGCCTACCAGGCTCCTCCGTCCGAGGGATTGTCCAGGCAAGAGTACTGGAGTGGGGAGCCATTGCCATATAGCACAGTGTACGTGTCCATCCCAAAGTCCCTGGTCTAGAGAAAGGGGCTAAGTAGACCTGGCATGGATTAAAGAGTCTTAGTTTTCAGTGGCCAGCAGGGGGCGGCAGAGTTGCTGGGAAGAATGCCACAGCGTTGGGCCTGGTGTGGAGGCCCTAAATCTTCCCGGTACCTCAGAACCCCTTGGTGTGGTGTTTTAAGCGTGCAGATTCCCCGGGCCCACCCGCCAGCCTTCTGAGTCAGTGAGTCTGAAATGGGGCCTGGGAATCTTCTCCTGTTCACCAAGCTCCGGCTTTGAGAAACACAGGTTCCGTGGGAGGGGGTGTTCATGAAAGGCTTGGGAGGATCTATGTCCTCCCTGAAGCTATGCAAAACACTGTGTATTTTGTGAGGGGGCCACCGAAGGAGTATAGGCTTCTGTGTGGATGTGTCTCAGCCTTGGGGCTGAACCTTGGCTGTACCTCCTATCATCTGTGTGGCCTCGGGCAAGTCATGAGACACATGCCAAACTCATTTGTTGGAAGTCTGGGTTTTGCCCCTCCTTCCCTAAGACACATCCACACAGAAGCCTATACTCCTTCGGTGGCCCCCTCACAAAATACACAGTGTTTTGCATAGCTTCAGGGAGGACATAGATCCTCCCAAGCCTTTCATGAACACCCCCTCCCACCCCCACCACCACCACCACCCCCATCACATTACAGAAACTTCCAATGTAGCAATCTGAACCCAGATTAGCTCCTGTGGTTTTATTTTATTTTCATCCTTTCTGTGTTAGAGATACACACTGGAATATTATAGGTGAATTCACATGTTTTCTGTGATTTGTTTTAAAATACTCCTGGTTATATGGGGAGGAGGGTGAGGAGTGTCAGGATGGATACAAGATTAATCGGCCAGTAGTTGTTCATTGTTGCAGCCCCGAGGTGAGTACATGGGGATTCATTCTACTGTTTTCTGTGTATATGAGTGTGTGTGTGTGTGTGTGTGTGTGTGTGTTAGTTGCTCAGTCGTGTCCAACTCTTTGCAATCCCATGGACTGTAGCCGGCCAGGCTCCTCTGTCCATGGAATTCTCTAGGCAAGAATACTGGAGTGAGTAGCCATTCCCTTCTTCAGGAGATCTTCCTGACCCAGGGATCAAACCTGAGTCTCCCACATTATAGGCAGATTCTTTACCACCTAGCCACCAGGTACTTTTTTCTATGTTTAGAAATGGCCATAACAAGAAGTTATAAAAATTAGATTGAGTTGCATGGCATATAAATTATATCTCAATAAAGCTGCTGGTTTTTTTTTTTTTTTAAACTAGCCTACTGTCCTAGATCTGCCTAAATCTGCCAATGGACACACTAAAGGCCAAGAGAGAACAATTTACTTTCCTGCCTGCTTTTCCTTCAGGTCATAGAACAGTTAGTCAAGAATTCATAGTCCTGTTAAGATTGCAGGATCTGCCCCTGCAGGTTGTACTTGGTGGGGTGGGGATGAGGGGGGGAAGGGGTGTCTAGCTAGTTGCTGCATATAAAGGGCCAGAAGCTGGAGGCCTAAATTATTCTAGTAATAGGCATTACTCAGCTAATATGAATACAATAATGATAATTATCACTTATATTCCATGTTCAGAGCACTTTACAAAGAGAAACTCAAATATAGCAGATATCCTATGAACAGACCTGCTTCCCTGCTGTCTTAAGCTTTCAAAAACAAAGAGATTTCCTGAATGATTTTTTAAAGGAAGATAGTTCTTAAAGCTAACAATTGGCCACGAGGTTTGTTAACAAGATAGAAGCCAGAATAAGCACCAACAGACTTCCCATACGGAAGCTGGCAGGGTGGGGGAGGGGAGCTAAGGAGTGATGCACTGCCTACATGCAAACATCTGCACAGAGTGTCCTCACCTCCCTTCACGCCTATGAAGCCTGAAGCAGCCCCTCCTGTGAGTTCCCAAAATACTGTAGCCTTTGCTTGGCAAGTGACTAAACCTACAACAATCGGCAGAGCTGGCCTAGCCACACCTTCAGGTTTTACAGCATGGATCCCTCGGTCACTGTAACTTCTTTGTAAGATGACAGTGGTCCCTCCCTCAGAGGGCTGACATGAGGCTTCAATGAGATTACAGGCATAGCTCATTTTATTGCACCTCACTGTATTGCACTCTGCAGGCACTGTGATTTGAACAAATGGAAGATGTGTGGCCACCCTGTGTTGAGCACAACTATGGATGCCATTTTGCCAACATTTGGTCAGCACTTTTTAGCAATAAAGTATTTTTTAGTTAGGGCTTCGCTGGTAAAAAAAAAAAAAAAAAAAAACTGCCTGCAATGCCAGAGACCCAAGTTCAATCCCTGGGTCGGGAATATCCCCTGAAGAAGGGAATGACTACCCACTCCAGTATTCTTGCCTGGAGAACCCCATGGACAGAGGAGCCTGGCAGGCTACAGTCCATGTGGTAGCAAATAGTTGGACATGACTGAGTGACTAATAATATGTTTTTTAGACATAATGCTATTATTACACACTTAATAGACAACAATATAATATACGCATAACTTTTATATGCACTGGGAAACCAAAAAAAAGATGGTGTGAGTCACTTTATTGCAATATTTACTTTATCGAGGTGATCTGGAACCAAACCGGAGAGCTCTCCGAGATGTGCCTGTTCAGTTCAGTCACTCAGTCATGTCCGACTCTTTTCAACCCCATGGACTGCAGCATGCCAGGCCTCCCTGTATGTCACCAATTCTTAGAGTTTACTCAAATTCATGTCCATTGATAGTGCCATCCAACCATCTCATCCTCTGTCGTCCCCTTCTCCTCCTGCCTTCAATCTTTCCCAGCATCACGGTCTTTTCCAATGAGTCAGTTCTTCACATCAAGTGGCCAAAGTATTGGAGTTTCAGCTTCAGCATCAGTCCTTCCAATGAATATTTAGGACTAATTTCCTTTAGGATGGACTGGTTGGATCTCTTGCAGTCCAGGGGACTCTCAAGAGTCTTTTCCAACACCACAGTTCAAAAGCAGCAATTATTCAGCACTCAGCTTTCTTTATAGCCCAACTCTCACATCCATACTTGACTACTGGAAAAATCATAGCTTTGACTAGACGGACCTTTGTTGGCAAAGTAATGGCTCTGTTTTTTAATATGCTGTTTAGGTTGATGATAACTTATCTTCCAAGGAGCAATCGTCTTTTGACTTCATGGCTGCAGTCACCATCTGCAGTGATTTTGGAGCCCCCCAAAATAAAGTCTGTCACTGTTTCCATTGTTTCCCCATCTATTTGCCATTAAGTGATGGGACCAGATGCCATGATCTTAGTTTTCTGAATGTTGAACTTTAAGCCAACTTTTTCACTCTCCTCTTTCACTTTCATCAAGAGGCTCTTTAGTTCTTCTTTGCTTTCTGCCATAAAGGTGGTGTCATCTGCATATCGGAGGTTATTGATATTTCTCCTGGCAATCTTGATTCCAGCTTGTGCTTCATCCAGCCCAGCGTTTCTCATGATGTACTCTGCATATAAGTTAAATAAGCATGTTAAATAAGTTAAATAAGATGTGCCTGTGTCTAGGTCAAAACCCTCGGAACCAGGCTTGGGCACAGAAGGAGTACTCAGTAAATGTTTTTCTCATTTATACTGTTTTCTCTGGCTGGCTAGACTAGAAACCAGTCCCCAAATTTCATATGGATGTGCACTAGGCCTGAGGGGAAGCGACCAGAGGGTGACCCACCCCCTACCCCATCCCACCCCACTCCTACCACTGCCCCCCCATCCAATCTTCACCAGGGGGTGGGGGGCGGGCATCCAGTGGCCAACAATTCAAGTACAATGCCTTAAACTCTGATGGATTCCACTGAATGATCACCTCATGGTCAAATGGAAATTCATTCCTTCCTGGAATTCTCCAAATGGAAATCTTATACCAGCTACAAATAGAGAAGAGATGACCTCCTCCTGAAACCTACTTCTTCTCTATCCTTAAGCTTTAATTAGTTTTGATTTTAATAACTTTAATTATTTCTTTAAACGATTTTTCTATCCAGAATGGTATTAAGGCATTTTTAACCGGTCTGACCCTTGAAGGATGCCCTCTGAAGTCCAACCAGTCTGCAATTCTGTGAGTGGAGCCCTGTAATCTGCTCTTAAACATATATGCTGCAACTTACTTTGATTTCCTGTGAGTGGTCCTTAATAACAATGCCAGCTAAACAAACAAGATGGAAAGAAACCTCCATAACTCCAAAGAAATAAGCAACAAAGGACATCTGATTTTCCCTACATAGAATCTTGAGTGTCTCTTGGATAAATTTTTAAAAAGAAAAACAAATGCTTCTTTAGTGGATATAACAAAAACACAAGGAGGGAGTAACTAGCAAGCTCAGGCCAAGTCCAGCTACACAACAAAACAGATCCCACTGCCATAGTCACTGCCATTAGTCACATCCACGGTCCTCTGGGAGCCTGAAGACCACATCTGCAAGGAGCCACAGGCTTTGGAGGCCTGGTGAGCAGGGGTCAACAGAAGACAAAGTGTATCTGGGCCCAGGGTCCAAAGAGCCTATTAATATCTCTCCAACAGTAGTCCTTCTGGGCGACACTGGCCCTGTTGTTCTCTCAATTGCATTGTTCTGCCCAGGACCCAGCGTTTCAGGAGTAGGCTCTGGCCGGCTTTGATGAACAGGCTCAGTTGTGAGAAAGCACAGATGGGACATGGGGGCATATGCACTCGGGCTTCACTTACAGAGGGCGCTGCAGCAGCAGTACTCGGCACCCCAGCCGTCTGACCCCTGTGGTAAAGAGACTCTCCAAGAGCCACTCGCCACCAACTCACTGCCTGCCGGCCACACAGTCCATGTCTCTGGAATCCTTTTTCAATCCCTGCCTTTGGACTCTGAGCCTGATGCCAGATGCCAAAGTGGTAGCCACACTGTGGGGCACAACCAGAAATGCATGTGTTAGTGAAGCAGCAGATTCCTCAGGGCAATCTGGATCCAGCCACAAATGAGGGAGGTGTGAGGAAAGGCACAGAGCTGGGCAAGAAATGCAGCCAAGTCCATTTTTCCTTAGGCAGGTGGGATTTGAATACTTTGTAGACCACTGTGATAAATTTTACAAACAACAATTCTATCACAGGTATGAAATGTATAGTATGAGGAATCTAGTCAATGATTAGAACAATTATAATTACATAATATCTTTGTATCATGACAGCAGAGAGCTAGACTTCTCATGGTGATCATTTTGAAATGTACGGAAATACTGAATCAGTATGTTGTGATTCAGCAGGAGGAATTAACATACTGTTGTTCGTCAATTATCCATTGAAAACAAATAAACAAGCTCATAGAAAAAGAGGTGGGGGTGAGGGAAGGGGAACTAAATGAAGGTGGTCAAAAGATACAAACTTCTGCTTATAAGATCAATAAGTCCTAGGGATGTAAGTACAACATGGTAAATGTAATTAGCACTGCTGTATGATATCATTGAAAGCTGTTAAGGAAGTAAATCTGGGGGCTTCCCTAATGGTCCAGGGGGTTAAGACTTTGCCTCTCAATGCAAGGGGTGCAGGTTTGATCTCTGGGCAGGGAACTGAGATCCCACATGCTTTGTGGCCAAAAAACTAAAATGTAAGACAGGAGCAATATTGCAACAAATCCAATGTGTGCTAAGCTGCTTCAGTCATGTCAGACTCTTTGCAACGCTATGGACTGTAGACTGCCAGGCTGCTGTGTCCATGGAATTCTCCAGGCAAGAATACTGGGGTGGGTTGCCATGTCCTCCTCCAGGAGATCTTCTCAACCCAAGGAATGAACCCAGGTCCCTTACCTCTCCTGCGCTGGCAGGCGAGTTCTTTACCACTAGTGCCACCTGGGAAGACTTCTAGACTTTTTTATTTTTTTATTATTTTTTAAATTTTATTTTATTTTTAAACTTAACAATATTGTATTAGTTTTGCCAAATATCGAAATGAATCCGCCACAGGTATACCTGTCTTTAGACTTTTTTAAAAAGAGAGTAAATTCTAAGAGTTCTCATCGCAAGGAAAAATTATTTTTTTGTATTTCCTTAATTTTGTATCTGTGTGAGATGATGGATGCTCACTAAAGTTACTGTGATAATCATTTCGTGATCCACGTAAGTCAAATCATTATCTGGGCGCCGTAATCTTATACAGTGCTCTATGTCAAGTCTATCTCAATAAAACTGGGAGGGGGGTTTAAAATAATAAAAATAAAGCAATTCCTTAGAAAACAAACAATTCTAGATAAGCTTCTCTCTGATCCCCAGACATCCAGTGCTACCTGCGGCACAGTACACCAGATCACAAGAGTAGCCCCTGCTCGCAGCAACTAGAGAAAAGCCCACACAGCAACGAAGACCCAGCACAGCCAAAAATAAATACGTAAACTTTTTAAAGAATAATTCCACTGGAAAGTTCCTTGGGAAAAGGAATTTTGTCTGTTTTATATCCACAGTGTCGAGAACTGAGCCTGGTACACAACAATATCTGGTGGATGAAGGAAGAGGAGCCACACCAAAAAGGCTCTGGTGCTCGATGAGTTAATTTGCAATGAATCAGACATTTTCCTTTAACAAACCTTCCTAAAAACTGAAATGAGAAGCTCCCACTTTCCAAGCAGCCACGTCCCAGGTAGTCTCTGCATTTGGAGGGAGGAACTCAGTCTCACTGCAGGGCCCTGTGGACTTAAAGGAAGGAGACCTGGTTGAATTGGCTGAGCTCACACTTGGGACCAGCACTATCATGGGCACAGTCACTGGACTCCCTGGAAGGCCCACATCTGAATTCCTTGATGCCAGGTGCCACCTACAGGCTGCTGGGAATCTCCTGGCCAAGGCTGCTCTTGGGGCCTGCCCCAGCTTTCTGAAGTCTCAGCACAGTGCAATTGGATAACTGGGATGTGGGCCATGTTTAGGGACCTCCCAGCTGCCTTTTTATACATCCCTCTCAATACCATGTACCTCAGACAACCAGAACCATTGAGATGACCTGGACCCATTGATGTACCTAGCCCAGAGGCAGGCCCCCAGTACCTAGGTGGGGCTATAAAATCCGAATTCCAGATCTCTTTCCCTCTCTCTCAAGCCTACTTTAAAACCTTCTTGTGGAGACTTCCGCTTCCAGGAGGATGGAGTAGATGAACATTATTCCTCCAGCTAAATACAAATAAGAATGCTGGACACTATGAAGAAGGAGGAGGAAGGGGAGAAAGACTCAAAGGTGGAGAGAAAATGGCAGACTGGAGGCCTTAGGACATGAGGAACAACAACGGCAGGGAGTTCCTTGGACTTTCTTTTTGCCTCAGGTATCTCAGACTTTAGACTGAAAAAGACAACTGAGAAAGGACAAGAGACACAGTCCAAAAATGCCCCTGCTCTCCCTAGCCAAAGGACCAGGAAAGGGAGAGGCCATAAGATAGAAAACAAATTTTAGATAAATACTCTACTCCAGTCAGACAGCACAGAAAAACCGTGGCCCCATCCCCACTGAAAGCAGCAAAGGCTGAGTGAGGAGACCATACTTCCTCCCTCAGGAGGCTGTAGGAGGTGCCCCTACCTCCCACCAAGATGCCATCAGAGGAGACCTAATGGAAAATGGGGAATTTTATGCTGCCCAACAGTAAGAAGGCTCTGCCACATGGGAAGGTACACAGCTATAAAACAAAGAAAAAAGTATTGTCCCTATTTGCAGATGGCATGATTGTCTAAATAGAAAATCCCAATCTAGCTACAGAAAAATCTAGAACTAATAAGTGAATTCACAAGGTCACAAGATAGAAGAGTAAAATAAAAATATTGATTATATTCCTGTTTACTAGCAATGAATGCATGGACACAAAATCCTGTATATTAGTAATGAATGCAAGGACACAAAAATTTTTAAATACAATTCCATTTACAATTGCTCAAAAATTTAAATACTTAAGTATAAATCCAACAAAATATATACAGCATTTCTGTGCTGAAAACTTCAAAACACTGATGAAAGAAATTGAAGGTCTAAATAAATGGAGAGTTATAGGGGTGTTCATGAATTAGAAGATTTAAAAGAATAAAAATGTCATATCTCCTCCAAATTATGTATATGTTTAATGCAAAATCCAGCAAGCTTATTCTAACATTTATATGGAAAGGCAGAGAAAAATAACAAGTGGATGGAATCAGAGTATTATACACATAGATTAATGAACAAAATAGAGAACCTGGAACTAGTCACACAAATATGATCAACTAATTGTTGATAAAGATGCAATGATGCTGAAGCAAATAGATATTCATAGTCCCACCCCCGCCAAAGAAGTTAACTCAAAATGGATGATGGATTTAAGTATAAAATGTAAAATTAAAAAACTTTTAGGGAAACCAATAGATGAAAATCTTCAGGATCTAAGGTGAGGCAAAAGTTCTTAGACTTGACACCAAAAGCATGATCCATTTAAAAAAGGGTAAGATGGACTTCATTAAAATAACAACTTTTAGTCTGTGAAAGACCCCATTGAAAGGATGGAAAGATGAGCTACGGACTGGGAAAAAATATTTGCAAAGCACATGTCCAACAAAGGACTAGTGTTGAGAATATATAAAGAACTCTCAAACTCAACTTCAGAAAAAAAAAAAAAAAATCCAATTAGAAGATGGCCAGAATGACATGAACAGGTATTTCACCCAAAAGGATATACAGATATCCAGCAAGTACATTAAATTTTTCCCAATATCCCTAGCCATCATTCAGGAAATGAAAACTAAAACCACAGTGACATACCCATCAGAAAGTTTAAAATGAAAGAAAATAGTGACGCCACCAAATGTCGGTGAGGATTTAGAGAAATCGAGTCATTCATATGTTGCATGTTGCTGTTTAGTCATTAATTCGTGTCCGACTCATTTGCGACCCCATGGACTGCAGCACACCAGGCTTCCCTGTCCTTCACCATCTTCTGGAGTTTGTGCAAGCTCTTGTCCATTGCATCGATGCCATCCCACCATCTCATCCTCTGTCGCCCCCTGGTGGCTCAGATGGTAAAGGCTCTGCCTGCAATGCAGGAGACCTGGGTTGGATCCCTGGGCCGGATCCCTGGGCCAGGATAATTCCCTGGAGAAGGTAATAGCTACCTATTCCAGTATTCTTGCCTGGAGAATTCCATGGACAGAAGAGCCTGGCGGGCTACAGTCCAGTGGGGTTGCAGAGAGGTGGACATGACTGAGCGACTTTCCCATATTGCTGGTGGGGCTATAAAATGGTTTGGCTACTCTGGAAAGCAGTTTGGGAGTTTCTTAAAAAGATAAACATGCAGCTACTGTATGACCCAGTTCTTACACTGTTGGGCATCTATCCTGGAAAAATGAAAACTTACAGTCACACAAACACTTGTACATGAGTATTGATAGCAGCTTTATTTTTAATAGCCAAAAACTGGAATCCTTCAGCAGGTGAATGGCAAAGCAAACTGAGAATCCATACCTTGGATTACTACCCAGACATAAAAAGAATCAAGTCTTGATATGTGCAAGAACTTGGGCAAATCTCTTGAGAATCATACTGAGTGAAAAAAAAAAAGTCAATCTCTAAAGGTTACACATACTGTATAATTTTATTCAGGTAACATTCTTGAAGGACTTCCCTGGTGGCTCAGACGGTAAAGCGTCTGTCTACAATGCGGGAAACCCGGGTTCGAGCCCTGGGTTGGGAAGATCCCCTGGAGAAGGAAATGGCAATCCACTCCTGTACTCTTGCCTGGAAAATCCCATGGACAGAGGAGCCTGGTAGGCTACAGTCTATGGGGTCACAAAGGGTCAGATACGACTGAGCAACTTCACTTTCACTTTCAACATTCTTGAAATGAGAATTATAGAAATGAAGGACAAGTAAGTGGTTGCCAGGGAATGAGGAGGGGGTTGAGGTGGGATAGAAGTGGGTGTGGCTGTAAAGAGGCAATATCAGGGATCCTTATGGCAGTGGAAACAGTGTGTATCTTTTGACAGTGTTAATGCCATACCCTGGTTGTGACATTATCCTGTAGTTTTTGCAATATGTTACCAGTGGGAGAAACTGGGTAAAGAGTAAATGGGATCTTGGTATTATTTCTTGGAGGGGCATGTCAACCTAGCTCAACAAATGTTTTTTAAATGCCATTTAAAAAGACAAGTTCCTTCTGTTGCTCTATTTGTTCCCTTCTCGTGGGCCCTGCTATAGTAATCCATGCTGAGGTGTTAGTGGATAGTCAAGGCCCTGAAATAATCTGTCTCCCATTATATCTCAACAAGGGCTTCCTGGGGATGATAGAAGAGCAGCTTTTTATAGACAAACTGCCTTGAATTTAAAATGAAGATACTTTGAAGCCTGGTCTTAGTATGCTTTGTGACCTTGGACAAATTGCTTAGCCTCTCTGAAATTCCATTTCATCACTGTAAATAAAATTTGAAGATTAAATGAAAATGGGAAACACTTGGTAAGTTGTAAAGCAGTACACAAAAAGGAAGGTCTTCCTCCCTGTTTCTCTCCTTTCCTGTCCTCATTGCTACTGACTGGAGGAGGGGCCGTGGCTCAGCCTGGGTCACTGCTCCGGCAGGGCTTTTGTCAGTGCTTGTTCACGCTGACAGGGCTTCCCAGGTGGCACTAGTGGTAAAGAACCTGCCTGCCAATGCAGGAAACATGAATTCGATCCCTGGGTTGCAGGAGGATCCCCTGGAGAAGACAGTGGCAATCCACTCCAGTACTGTTGCCTGGAGAATTCCATGGACAGAGGAGCCGGGTGGGCTACAGTCCACGGGGTTGCAAAGAGTCAGACATGGCTGAGCTATTGAGCTTTCACAGGCATGTTCATGCTGATAGTGAAAGAATGTGTAAAGCCAGGGGTTAGCTCCAGTGGGGGAGAAGGAAGGTTCAGAGCTCACCAGGATAAAGGTGAGACTTTGAAGGGCCCTCTGTAGCATCCCATGTAGAGAGCCCCCTGCCCTGGGTGAAACTCCTCTCTGAGACACCAGGGGACAGAGAGCCTGGGCCCATGGGACAGGCCAGCAGCCAGTTCGGGGAACCAGCAGTGATGGGAGAGAAGAAAAGCTCCTCACTTTGACCACGGACTTTCCTTTCTGTTATCACCTTTGCTTCTGGAAGCACGCATGGCAGGGAGCATGCTCGCTTTATGTTTGTAAACCCTAAAGCCAGACAGGGAATGAGTCAGTGCCCCAGCTGGGGCCAGTCTTCTGGCCTGGATACTTCCCACAGCACAGAGGTGTCCAAATGAAAAAGGTAAGACTAAGGGGTCACTAAGAGTCGGACACGACTGAGCGACTTCACTTTCACTTTTCACTTTCATGCATTGGAGAAGGAAATGGCAAGCCACTCCAGTGTTCTTGCCTGGAGAATCCCAGGGACAGGGGAGCCTGGTGGGCTGCCGTCTATGGGGTCACACAGAGTCGGACACGACTGAAGTGACTTAGCAGCAGCAGCAGCAGCAAGGAAATGCAGCCCTTCCCCGCCCCAACCTGGAGCCTCTCCTGAGGGAATGGCACCAGGCTTCGCCAGGTCTTTCCACACAACTTCTGAGCTGAGCCTCAGGAGCTGCTGCCAGCCTGGCCTGTCTCTGAGGGGTGCTGCCCAGGGAGGCGGCTTCCCTCTCTCCCAGCTCTGACCTTTCAGTGACCTATTTAAAGGCAGAGAATCCAGTTCAGGATTTGGGTCTCTCCTAAGAGGGTGCCTCCCACAGGTGGCTCTCCAGGGCACCTACCTCCCACTCTGCCAGGGGGAGGGACGGTCTGGAAACTTTCCCAGGTGCCCCATCTCTCCACAGTTGCCCCCATCCCCAGGTCTCCAGTGATAAAAGTGAGCTATGAAAATGCATGTGCTGCTTGGGAGGGAGGGAATCAGAAACTATTTGCTGGAATTAGTTCATCCATTTACAAGTTGCCAACTTGGAAAGCCATGAGCAACTCTGAGGCCAGGAAGGGTAGTCAGGGGAGGGGGAAACTGCAGCAAGGAGCCTTGAACCATCCCAGGCCAACCCTCCACGAGGAGGCCTGGGGGCCCCTGCTCCCACCCTCTGGATGCCCTCAGCCTGGAATAAAAGAACAAGGCAGACGTCCCAAGAAAGACAGGAGGACAAGAGCATATAATCAGGCCAGTTTTGGCTTCCAGGCAACTCATGGTCCCTTCAGCAATTCAGCTAACCATTCATTTGTTCATTCATTCATACCCCATTCCTTCACTTAATAAATATTTGTGATGTGCCTATCACATGCTGGGCCCTGGATGCACAGTGGTGAACAGGGCAGGCTCTCTGCCTTTCTGGAGCTTACAGCCTCAAGGGGGAGCGGCGGGAGGGGGGACTTGTTTGGATAGGGTAGTAAAAGTGGCCTCTGTTTCCCCGAAGCCACGCCCCACCTCCTAAAGATCCTAGGACGCTTTCCAGTGAGTGCTGCCAAACCTGAAATCTAAGTGTCCTGAAGAAACTGCCAACATTTTGCAGACATATAAGTCTCAAAAAATGGGTCCCTAGCACCTCATAAAAACCTTCTCCCTTCTTGGGGCCTCTCACCCGTAAAGGGAGGTTGGAAGAGGGAAGAAAGAGGGGCCTGAGGTTACAGTGAGGAGGCCTCTTGAACAACCAGCTGTTCAGCCAGTGTGTCATTCAGACATTCCTGCCTCCCAATAGCTCCAAGTCCCTCCCTTTCTCTTAAAGTCACAGTAACTCAGGACCCCAGCTTCGACTTTCCTTCATGCATGTACTCAAGAAGAATCTGCTGAACAGCTACTAAGAGCTGATACTTCTCCGGGAGCTGGAGATGCAAGGGTGAACTGGATATCCATGGCTTCCTTGGGAGCTTAGAATCTAATCAGTAGAAGTGACAGAGATTAAGTTATTTCATGAATAACTAATTAATTACGATTGTGCTAAAAACTTTGATAGGGAGGCCCTCATTCAGTGGAGGGGTCTGGGAAGCCTTTACAGAAGTGATATTTAAAGCTGAAACATGCAGAATGAGAAGGATTTGGCCAGGTGGAGAGGTGGGAGGGGATACAGCACGTGGGAGCCCAGAGGCCAGATGGCATGTACTTTCAAAGAACAGAAAGCTGGCCAGAGGTTGGGGCTGAGGGAAGTGGGAAGAGAGGCTCTGTGAGTTCTGGGAGATTGGCAAAGAGGGACCAGAGAGCAGGGGCCACACAGACCACAAGATTTAGGTTGCAGACTAAGAACTTTGGGCTTCCCTGGTGGCTCAGATGATAAAGAATCTACCTACAATGTAGGAGACCCAGGTTCAATCCCTGGGTAGGGAAGATCTCCTGGAGAAGGAAATGGCAACCCATTCCAGTATTCTTGCCTGGAGAATTCCATGAACAGAGGAGCGTGGCGGGCTTCAGTCCACGGGGCTGCAAAGAGTTGGACACGACTGAACAACTAACACTTTCACTTTTCACTTCACTAAAAGCTTTGAGAAGCTACTTAAGGACTTCTGGCAGGACACAGAATCAAGTTTGCCTTGAGTCTGGGGGGCAGCCGAGAGTAGAAATGGGGAGACAGTTGGAAAGCTGCTCCAGGCATTCAGGTGGGAGGTGATGACCGAAGTCTCCTGTGATGCGGGCAGTGAACATGCAGAGTGGTGGCCAGGGACCAGGCCCAGTTAGGAGGTGGGATCATCTTGACATCATGATGGATCAGCTGTGGGACTTAGGGAAGGGAAGGTTTGTTTCTCCCATTCTCTAGAGTGGGGAGTCAGAACACACAGGAGAAAAGCTTCAGAACCGGGGCCTTGCTAGAGTTCTTAAACATGATGCCAAAAGCACTGGTCACCAATGGAAACAACAACAACAACAGAAACTATAGAGACACGCAATGACTTGGATGCACATCACAGGCATTATGCCGAATGGAAAAAACCGACCTCTAAACGGTACACACAGTCTGATTCCATGTGTGTAACTTTCTTGAAGTGACAAAAGTACAGAGCTGAAGCACAGGTGAGTCGTTTCCAGGGGTTAGGACTGAAGGCGGAGGGGAAGTGAAGGGAGTGACTGTACAGAAGTAGCCAGAGGGGGATGTTTGTGCTGGTAGAATAGTTCTGGGTCTAACCAAGGCAGTGGTTACACCTGTCGTGAAATGACATTGAACTCTTACACACATTGCACAGTGTCCGTTTCCCAATTTTGTTATTCTACTAGAAGAACAAAAGATTTAACCATCGGGACTAACTGGGCAAAAAGTACATAAGAACTCTCTGTAGTATCTTCACAACTTTCTGTGATTATTTTTTAATTTGGAAAAAAAGAGAGAGAGAGAGAGAGAGACAAAACACAGTGCCTGGCATGTAGAAGCATTTGATGAAATGTTAAAAAACCACATATCAGGCCCTGTCTTCAGGGAACCTCTAGCTCAGCTCTGCTACAGGGAAATAAAACAGCCTGTGTCTCAGGTGACATTCTCAGTCTGGGAGATTTTGTTGTTGTTCAGTAGCTAAGTCATGTCCGACTCTTTGTGACACCATGGACTGCAGCATGCCAGTCTTCCCTGTCCTTCACTATCATCTCTGAGTTTGCTCAAACTCATGCCCATTGACTTGGTAATGCCATCCTTTTCCTCTGTTGTCCCCTTCTCCTCCTGCCCTCAATCTTTCCCAGCATCAGGATATGTTCCAGTGAGTTGGCATCAGGTGGCCAAAGTATTGGAGCTTAAGCTTCAGTACCAGTCCTTCCAATGAATTTTCAGGCTTGATCTCCTTTAGGACTGACTGGTTTGATCTCCTTGAAGGCCAAGGGACTCTCAAGAGTCTTCTTCAGCACCACAGTTCAAAAGCATCAATTCTTTGGCACTCAGCCTTCTTTATGGTTCAACTTTCACATCCATACATGACTACTGGAGAAACCATAGCTCTGACTATATGGACCTTTGTCATCAAAGTGACATCTTTGCTTTTTAATATGTTGTCTAGGTTTAACATAACTTTCCTTCCAAGGAGCAAGCATCTTTTAATTTCATGGCTGTAGTCAGTGTCTGCAGTGATTTTGAAGCCCAAGAAAATAAAATATATCACTGTTTCTCCATTTTTTCCCCTTCTATTTGCCATGAAGTGATGGGACCAGATACCATGATCTTACTTTTGGGAATGTTGAGTTTTAAGCCAGATTTTTCACTCTCCTCTTTCACCTCATCAAGAGGCTCTTTAGTTCTTCTTCACTTTCTGCTATTAGAGTGGTATCGTCTGCATATCTGAGGTTGTTGATATTTCTCCTGGCAATCTTGATTCTAGCTTGTGGCTCATCCAGCCTGGCATTTCACATAATATACTCTGCATATAAGTTAAATAAACAGGATGACAATATACAGCCTTGTGATTACTCCTTTCCCAATTTGGAACCAGTCCATTGTTCCATGTCCAGTTCTAGATGTTGCTACTTGACCTGCATACAGGTTTCTCAGTAGACAGGTACGGTGGTCTGGTATTCCTATCTCTTGAAGAATTTTCCACAGTTTGTTGTGATCCACACAGTCGAAGGCTTTCATGTAGTCATTGAAGAAGAAGTAAATGTTTTTCTGGAATTCCCTTGCTTTCTCTGTGATCCAGTGAATGCTGGCAATTTGATCTCTGGTTCCCCTGCCTTTTCTAAACTCAGTTTGTACATCTGGAAGTTCTCAGTTCACATACTGTTGAAGCCTGGCTTGGAGAATTTTGAGCATAACCTTGCTAGCGTGTGAAATGAGTGCAATTGTGCAGTAGTTTGAGCATTCTTTGGCACTGCTATTCTTTGGGATTGGAATGAAAACTGACCTTTTCCAGTCCTGTAGCCACTGCTGAGTTTTCCAAATTTGGTGACATATTGAATACAGCACTTTAACAGCATCATCTTTTAGGATTTGAAATAGCTCAGCTGGAATTCCATCACCTCCACTAGCTTTGTTCGTGGTGATGCTTCCTAAGGCCCACTTGACTTCACAGTCCAGGATGTCTGGCTCTAGATGAGTGATCACACCATCATGGTTATCTGGGTCATTAAGACCTTTTTTGTATAGTTCTTCTGTGTATTCTTGCCACCTCTTCTTAATCTCTTCTGCTTCTGATGGGTCCTTACTGTTTCTGCTCTTTATCATGCCCATGTTTGCATGAAATGTTCCCTTAATATCTCCAGTTCTTTTGAAGAGATCTCTAGTCTTTACCATTCTATTGTTTTCCTCTCTTTGTATTGTTCATTGAAGAAGGCCTTCTATCTCTCCTTGCTATTCTCTGGAACTCTGCATTCAGTTGGGTGTATCTTTCCTTTTCTCCCTTGCCTTTCACTTCTCTTCTTTCCTCAGCTATTTGTAAAGCTTCCTCAGACAATCACTTTGCTTTCTTGCCTTTCTTTTTCTTTGGAATGGTTTTGGTCCCACCCCCTGTACAGTGTTACAAACCTCTGTCCATAGTTCTTCAGGCACTCTGTCTGTCAGATATAATCCCTTGAATCTACTTGCCACCTCCACTGTATAATCATAGGGGATTTGATTTAGGCCATACCTGAATGGTCTAGTGGTTTTCCCTACTTTCTTCCATTTAAGCCTGAATTTTGCAATAAGGAGTTCATGATCTGAGCCACAGTCAGCTCCAGGTCTTGTTTTTGCTGACTGTATAGAGTTTCTCCATCTTTGGCTGCAAAGAATATAATCAATCTGATTTCAGTATTGACCATTTGGTGATATCCACATGTAAAGTCATCTCTTGTGTTGTTAGAAGAGGGTGTTTGTTATGACCAGTGTGTTCTCTTGACAAAATCCTGTTAGCCTTTGTCCTGCTTCATTTTGTACTCCAAGGTCAAACGTGCCTGTTACTCCAGGTATCTCTTGACTTCCTACTTTTGCATTTCAATCCCCTATGATGTAAAGGATGTCTTTTTTTTCAGTGTTAGTTCTAGAAGTTCTTGTAAGTCTTCATAAAACTGGTCAACTTCAGTTTCTTCAGCATCAGTGGTTGGGGCATAGACTTGGATTACTGTGATGTTGAATGGTTTGCCTTGGAAACAAACCGAGATCATTCTGTCATTTTGAGATTGCATTCAAATACTGCATTTTGGACTCTTCTGTTGACTATGAGGGCTACTCCATTTCTTCTAAGGGGTTCTCGCTTAGAATAGATATAATGGTCATCTGAATTAAATTCACCCATTTCTGTCCATTTCAGTTCACTGATTCCTAAAATGTTGACGTTCACTCTTGCCATCTCCTGTTTGACCACATTCAATTTACCTTGATTCATGGACCTAACATTCCAGGTTCCTATGCAATATTGTTCTTTATAGCATCGGAATTCACTTTCACCACCAGACACATCCACACCTGAGTGTCATTTCCACTTTGTCCCAGCTGCTGCATTCTGTCTGGAGCAATTAGTAATTGCCCTCTGCTCTTCTGCAGTAGCATATTGGACACCTTCCAACCTAGGGGGCTCGTCTTCGGGTGTCATATCTTTTTGCCTTTTCATACTGTTCAGGGGGTTCTCACAGCAAGAATATTGGGGTGGTTTGCCATTCCCTCCTCCAGTGGACCACGTTTTGTCAGAATTCTCCACTATGACCCATCCATCTTGAGGGGCCCTACACGGCATGGCTCATAGCTTCATTGATTTATGCAAGCCCCTTCGCCATGGCTCCATGAAGGGATCACAGCCTTAGGTTGCGTTAGGTAGAAGGGACAGGAGGAGGGTAGAGAGGGGAAGGGAGTCCACGATGTCTTTTTTATTACTATTAGAAGTACAAATTAGGCAAATTAGAAGTTGGGATTATAGAAGGAGTATCCTTCAAGGTCACTGAAAGACCAGCCTGCAGTTATGAGTTTGTTTATGAATCATTAGCCTTAACCGAAAGTCTGAGGAGGAAGAGTCAGCCCAGTCTTAGTGTTTGGAAGCCCCTGTGGTGGGATGTCAGTGGAAATGACTGTGTCCTGCTAGGACCATGTGACTTCTTTAATAACACCTCCTGACCAAAACTGCTTTTTTTCTAGTGTGTAGAGTGGGCTGGATTTCAGGGGCACTGAAGCAAATCCTCTCCATCTGGTCCTCTCCCATCCACTGCCTGATGCTTGGTGTTTCCCCCTTAGAGTTTCAGTCCTCCAGCTTAAGGCCAGACTCCCTGTAACAGCCCTAATCTTACCTAAGAGTAGATTTCGATGAGGGGAGACTATGCCAGCTCTCAGTGGAGGCAAGAAGGGAACAGAGGATAGGGGTAAGAACGGGAAGAAGTCTTCCCTTCTCAGCCTTTGTGGACATCTCAACTTTTCAGGGCCCATTCCTCCCCCTTCTTTCTCACTGCTGAGAAATCATTGCACTGAAGCTGAGTGAGCAGGCTGGGCCACCACATTTAAAGTATCTAACTATATACCAGAACTATGTAGATGTTTTCTCTCATTTTCACAACAAATCTTACAAAGAGGAGACTATTTGGAACTTTCTGGAATTTTTTTTCCTGAATATTTTCTATCCACAGTTACTTGAATCTGTAGATGCAGAGTCTGCGGATGTGGCAGGACTTATATAAAGCTAGTGGAGGTGATGGAATTCCAGCTGAGCTATTTCAAATCCTAAAAGATGATGCTGTTAAAGTGCTGTATTCAATATGTCACCAAATTTGGAAAACTCAGCAGTGGCTACAGGACTGGAAAAGGTCAGCTTTCATTCCAGTCCCAAAGAAGGGCAATGTCAAAGAATGTTCAAACTACTGTGCAATTGCGCTCATTTCACAGGCTAGTAAGGTTACACTCAAAATCCTTCAAGCTAGCCTTCAGCAGTATGTGAACTGAGAACCTCCAGATGTACAAGCTGAGCTTAGAAAAGGCAGGGGAACCAGAGATCAAACTGCCAGCCTTCACTGGATCACAGAGAAAGCAAGGGAATTCCAGAAAAACATCTGCTTCAGCAACTACACAAAAGCCTTCAACTGTGTGGATCACAACAAATGGTGGAAAATTCTTCAAGAGATAGGAATACCAGACCACCGTACCTGTCTACTGAGAAACCTGTATGCAGATCAAGAAGCAATAGTTAGAACTGGACATGGAACAATAGACAGGTTTCAAATTGGGAAAGGAGTAATCACAAGGCTGTATATTGTCATCCTGTTTGCAGAGTACATTATGTGAAATGCCAGACTGGATGAGCCATAAGCTAGAATCAAGATTGCCAGGAGAAATATCAACAACCTCAGATATGCAGATGATACCACTCTAATAGCAGAAAGTGAAGAAGAACTAAAGAGCCACTTGATGAGGTGAAAGAGGAGAGTGAAAAATCTGGCTTAAAACTCAACATTCCCAAAAGTAAGATCATGGCATCTGGTCTCATCACTTCATGGCAAACAGAAGAGGAAAAAGAGAAGAAGCAGTGACATATTTTATTTTCTTGGGCTTCAAAGTCACTGTGGATGGTGACTACAGCCATGAAATTAAAAGATGTTTGTTTCTTGGAAGGAAAGCTATGAGAAACCTAGAACAGTGTATTAAAAAACAGACATCACTTTACCAACAAAGGTCTGTATAGAGCTATGGTTTTTCCAGTGGTCATGTATGGATGTGAAAGTTGGACCATAAAGAAAGCTGAGCACCAAAGAATTGATGCTTTTGAACTGTGGTGCTGAAGAAGACTCTTGAGAGTCCCTTGGCCTTCAAGGAGATCAAACCAGTCAATCCTAAAGGAGATCAACCCTGAAAATGCATTAGAAGGACTGATGCTGAAGCTTAAGCTCCAATACTTTGGCCACATGATGCGATGAGCTAGCTCGTTGAAAAAGACCCTGATGCTGGGAATGATTGAGGGCAAGAGGAGAAGGGGGTGGCAGAGGATAAGATGTTTGGATTGCATCAACTCAATGGACATGAGTTTGAGCAAACTCTGGTAGATAGTGAAGGGCAGGGAAGCCTGGCGTGCTGCAGTCCATGGGGTTGCAAACGGTCAGACATGACTGAAAACACTTCATTTCAGTATATATTTTATATACTATATATACACTATATAATGTATTTTATCTATTATATATACACATATATGTAAAATATTGTTGTTGTTGTTCAGTTGCTAAGTTGTGTCTGACTCTTTTCAACCCCATAGACTATAGCCAGCCAAGCTCCTCTGTCCATGGGATTCTCCAGGCCAGAATACTGGAGTGGGTTGCCATTCCCTTCTCCAGGGGATCTTCCTGACCCAGGGATCGAACCCAGGTCTCCTGCATTGCAGGTAGATTCTTTACCATCTGAGCCAGCAGGGAAGCCCATATTATATAGAAATATATATTTTAATATATATATAATATTATATAAAAATATATATATACTGAATAGTATTACTATATGATATGGTAAGATAGGATGGGATATAATATTAATAGAACATAATACATCAAGAAAAGAAGAAGCATCCTGGGCCATCCAGCACTCCCAGCTAGGCCTTGCTACTGTCCTGTTGAATATAAATAATCTCATGAACAGCACCATCAGACAAGGCCACTCAGTGACAGTGATGGATCAAGGCAGAAATATGACCGCTCACTAACCATGTCTGAACCCAGGCAAAACATGACCATTGTCCAATCCACAGAAATGAGCAAACATCTTCCTCTTCTGGCTAATACGAGTGGCTGCTTCTTGTTTATCAGTTATAGCTTGAGCGTTTCTCTGGTCTGCCCTTCTTCTGGGTAAAATTATTGAAATATCCAGTTATAGAAATAGCCCTGCTTCCTGATAGCACCCAATCTAGAGCAAACCTTAAACTCTCCCCAAATCACAGAACACAAGCCCATATCCTATAAATACTTTCTAACACCCTCTTCTTGATGTGGCCATGGTTCCCCATACTGTGCACTATTCCTTTCGAGTGTGTGTGTGTGTGTGCGTGAGAGAGAGAGAGAGATGGATATAGAAAGAAATATATAAATGTAGAAATAAATGTATCTCACACACACAGTTTTTTCCTACATGATTTGATCTTAATTTTAAACTCTTTTCTTAAGATTAGTGAAACCTTGGTTGAACCTCTGAACATCAGAGTGAAGTCTTATTAATTGAAAGAGCCAGAATCCACAGTACTTCAGTATAGGCAGCCCCAGCGCTTAAAAAGGGTAAGCTATGAAATTACTCATCTGAATAAAAATGGTTGGAGACAGTTCAACTAATCTGGTAACAGCATCATTTGCATGCAATTATGTGCTAATTACTTTACCTTATTTATTCATTAACAAAGGTCAAGGTTAACCTCTACTGAGTCATGTCCTGTCAGACATTAGTTGAGGTTACTGTTTTACTTGAAAATAACTTATTTTTAAATAGTCTCTGAATCAGACTTCTTACTATTGTACAGGGCCTTCATCTACTAATTATTCAGAAACAATGAGACCAACCGCCTTCCGGGTTCTTCAGTTGATCCATTCCAGAGGCAAAGGCTGGTGAACCAACACAGTTATTCAGGCCATTTTAGCAGACAAGTAATTTGATGATGATGATGACATTTCTTCACCATTCAGGGCTGGTCTGAGCCCCACCTCTCAGTCCTGTCTGATCAAGGGTTTCTCAAACTTGCATTGTTGACATTTCAGGCTGGATAATTATCTGAAGGTTGGGGAAGTGTGTCCTGAGCATAACAGCGTGTTTAGCAGCATCCCTGCTTTCTACCCACTAGATGTCAGTAGTGCCTCCCCTCCCCACCCCACCCTCATGTAACAATCAAAATAGTCTCCAGACTTTGGCAAATGATCCTGGGGGACAAAACCATCCATTTGAAAATCATTGTTTTAAGTCCAGAGTGCTCAGTGGTTTGCACTTCTAATCGCTTTCACCTCCCCCTCCCCAATCCCTTAAACTTGATAATGGACAGTCACCTGTAGTCTGGACCCTGGGTGTATTGCTGCCTCCACATGGGTAAAAGGGCCGCACAAAACCAAGGCACAGTTGGAAGACTGAGGCTCAGAACAAACCCTTAATCAGCCTCCTGCAATGGAGGAGGGTTTTGGGGTATCTGTCACTGGGCCCTTGGCCTTTGAGGAGTTTTCAGAAGTGCCCATTGTTTCACTCCCTTTACCCTACAATTGAAGGAGGGAGCCCTTGCCTCCCAGCTGTCTAAGTAGAAAGTACTTGGTACCTACTCCGGGTTGGCCTTGAGTTAAAAAGCAGGGTAAGGCAACGAGTAATAGACAATCCCAATACAATTTGACCAGGAATCTGAAAGAGGAAAGTCCAAGGAGACTGTGGGAACCCCAAGAAGGGTGCCTGGCCCAGGGAAGGGGCCCCAGAGAAGGTGATGTTTGAGCTAAAGTTATGAAAAAAGAATGGGAATCAGCAAGGCAAAGATTGCACTAGGCTAAGGCCAGAGAGAATAGAGCAGATGGCTGGAATAGGACAATCTGTGTGTGGGAGGTAGTGGTTACCCCAGCTTCAGGAGGGGAGACATAAAAGATGAGGGCAGAGTGGCAGGCAGGGGCTTGCTCACAGAGGGCCTTTTATGCCAAGCTAAGAGGGGAATTCTTTATTCTGAAAGGTTGTGGGTATTGAGACACCCCAAGAAACACCTAGGGAACTTGTTAAAATGCAGATTGCCTGCTCCTGCTCATGAACGTGCTGATTCATTTGGTCTGAACCAAGGCATCTATATTGAGGCCTCAGTTCAGTTCAGTCGCTCAGTCGTGTCCGACTCTTTGCGACCCCATGAATCGCAGCACGCCAGGCCTCCCTGTCCATCACCAACTCCCGGAGTTCACTCAGACTCAAGTCCATCGAGTCAGTGATGCCATCCAGCCATCTCATCCTCTGTCGTCCCCTTCTCCTCCTGCTCCCAATCCCTCCCAGCATCAGAGTCTTTTCCAATGAGTCAACTCTTCACATGAGGTGGCCAAAGTACTGGAGTTTCAGCTTTAGCATCATTCCTTCCAAAGAAATCCCAGGGCTGATCTCCTTCAGAATGGACTGGCTGGATCTCCTTGCAGTCCAAGGGACTCTCAAGAGTCTTCTCCAACACCACAGTTCAAAAGCATCAATTCTTCGGCGCTCAGCCTTCTTCACAGTCCAACTCTCACATCCATACATGACCCCAGGAAAAACCATAGCCTTGACTAGACGGACCTTTGTGGGCAAAGTAATGTCTCTGCTTTTGAATATGCTATCTAGGTTGGTCATAACTTCCCTTCCAAGGAGTAAGCGTCTTTTAATTTCATGGCTGCAGTCACCATCTGCAGTGGTTTTGGAGCCCAGAAAAATAAAGTCTGACACTGTTTCCACTGTTTCCCCATCTATTTCCCATGAAGTGATGGGACCGGATGCCATGATCTTCGTTTTCTGAATGTTGAGCTTTAAGCCAACTTTTTCACTCTCCACTTTCACTTTCATCAAGAAGCTTTTTAGTTCCTCTTCACTTTCTGCCATAAGGGTGGTGTCATTGCATATCTGAGGTTATTGATATTTCTCCCGGCAATCTTGATTCCAGCTTGTGTTTCTTCCAGTCCAGCATTTCTCATGATGTACTCTGCATATAAGGCCTAGGCATCTATATTTTCTTCTTTAGACTATTGATATGGTTGATCACATTGGTTGCTTTTCAAATTTAGAATATGTCTTACATTATCAGGTGATTCCTCTTGGTTGTGACATATTCTTTTTATATGTTGCTGAATTGCATCTACAAATATGTTGTTGTAAACTGTTGGGTCTACATTCATGAGGAATATTAGCCTGTAGCTTGATTGCTTGATTTTTGGACCATATGAAACCAATACACGGTGTCATTTCCAGAACTCTGAAGAGCTCCAGTCCCATAGTCCTGTATGTCTCAGTGCAGGGAAGAATTCAGCAAGAGCAAAGTGGTAGATAAGAAGTGATTTATTAGAATAGGATGCTTGTGAGCTTTACAAGCAGGTGGGCAAGAAATGCCATGACCCAAGAACTTACTGGGCTACAGTTTTGTAATCAAAGGAAAAGCGGAGAGAGGGAGAACTTCTTTGTCTTTGTTGAGTAGACGTTATGCTTCCATCATCGGCTCCTCCTCCAGGTTGGGCAGAGGAGTTTTCTTGTCCCTACATGGTCAAGCTAGGCCCACAGATTATTGTCTTTGTGTGTGCAGAGAGCATGTCTTAGGGCTCATTAACTTACTGAGCTCACTGGACAGGATGTGGAGCTCATGTCACCATTGTTTTATTGTTTTGGAGCCTGTCCTGTGCTTCTGCTGCATGGTTTTGTTGCTAAGCAAGCCTGCTTGTTTCTGTAGTTAAGCAAACATGCTTTCTTGAGTTAACTAACAGGGGTCTCCCATATTTTTCTACTTAAAATACCCTAGTTGGATTAACTGCTTAATCATCTATTTTATCCTTTCATTCTGTACCTATCACATCTTTGTCAGGTTTTGGTATCATGCTGATGCTGGCCTCATAAAATGAATTGAGATGTATTCCCTTCCTCTTCTGTTTTCTGAAAGAAATTAGGTAGAACTTGTGTTATATTTCCTTTAAATGTTTGGTAGAATTCACCAAGGAAGCAATCTTGGACAGGGCTATTTTTGGTGGAATGTTTTAGTAATTCAATTTCCTTAATAATTAAAGAACTATTCAGGTTAATTCTTCTTGGGTGAGTTTCAGTAGTCTGTGGTTTTCAAGGAACTGGAGCATTTCATCTGAATTGTCATATTTATGATAGAATTGTTGGAGTTATTCCCTTATTATTCCAATGATGCCTACATTGTCTGTATGGGTATTCTGCTTCATTCCTGATATTAGTAATTTGTCTTCTTTCTTTCCTTTGTCAGTATTACTAGAGGATTGTCATTTCCATTGATCTTTTCAAAGAATCTACTTTTGCTGTCATTGCCTTTTGTTTTCAGTTTCATTGATTTCTGTTCTTTTTTATTCCCTTATTTCTCCTTGCTTTGGGTTTATTTTGCTCTTTGTTTTGTAGTTTCTTGAGGAAGATTAGATCGCTGATTGAGACCTTTCTTCTTTTCTTATGCATGTATGTGTGCTAAGTCGCTTCAGTCCAACTCTTTGCGACCCATGGACTGTAGCCCGCCAGGCTCCTCTGTGCATGGGATTTCCCAGGCAAGAATACTGGAGTGGGTTGCCATGCCCTCCTCCAGGGGATCTTCCCAACCCAGGGATCAAACCTGCATCTTGTACATCTCTTGCATTGGCAGCCAGGTTCTTTACCACTAGCGCCACCTGGGAAGCCCCTTCTTTTCTTCTCTAAGCATGTAATGTAGTGTAAGTTTCCCTGTCCGCACTGCTTTACTGCATCCCATGATTTTTAGTATGTTGTACTTTTATTTCATTCAGCTCAAAACATTTTCTAATTTCCTTGAATCTACTTCTCTGACCCATGGAGAATCTACTTAGAAATCTGTTGTTTAGTTTCCAAGTATTTCAAAAATTTCCTCTTATCTTTCTGTTATTGATTTCTAGCTTGATTCCACTGTCATCAGAGAAATTACTCTCCATGATTTAAATTTTTTAAATTTATTGATGTTTGTTTATAGCCCAAGGTACAGCCCATCTTGGTGCATGTTCTATGTACACTAGAAAAAATATATATATTGTGGGAGTGGGTGGAATGTTCTATATATGTCAACTAGATCAATTTGGTTGATATGTTGAATTCTTCTGTACCCTTGCTGATTTTGTCTCAGGCATCTGTATATTTAACTAGATTTGGGGAAATGAAATGTAGCCCTCACTTAAAATCCACTGCTGTGGGAACTGAGTAGAGGATGTTGAAAATCTGGTTTAAGGGCACCCAGGATAAAAGATCTCCTTGACCCCAAGTCTCTCCCACACAAGTGCAGAATGTAATGGTTTCACTGACCTAAAGTTCCATGTTCCCTGGGGAAAAGCACTTGGGATTAGATGCATTTAGCTGATTAAGTCTCTTCTACCCACAGAACAGGAGGAAGAGATTGGTTGGCCTCTAAGAGAGTATTGACTGGGGGAAGGGAGTACAAGCAGGGGAAGTATTACACTGGAGGTTCTATTATAAACATTTCTAACATAGCTTTTCCTAAGGCCTTCCTTATGGTTCTGTGGACCTGGAGGAGTCTGGTGGGAAGGCCTTCAGAATGCTGGTGGCTCCCATAGGGCGTGTGGGAATGAAGGAAGCCTGGATGCTCTTCAACTTGCCTGAGCCTCCACCCTGGGATGGTCCTGCCCAATCCAATGCCTATGCTCATCTGAGCACTATTCTCTGGGGTGCAGGTAGCCTGGAAGGTCAAAGCCAAAGGATCAAATATAGCATCTTCTTTCCTTTCTTCTCTGGGGCATCATGAGTAATGGCCATGATTTCCTCCTAGCATATACTGTTTGTTTGCTCCAGCTCCAAGGAGCACTCTCCTTTCTCCTCCTCTCCATTCCCAGCTGCGGTTTTCCCTGGAAGCAGTGAGGTGGGGGCAAAAGTGTGAGGAATTGTGAGGGGTGCATGGAGAACCCCAACTTTTAATCAGATCTTCCCACTCCTCTTCCTCCTTCCAAGTATGGCTGGAACAAAGATATGGGCTCCCAAAGAGCCAGGTACAGGAAGGCGAGGTAGAAACCCGAAGAGAAAGCAATCAAAGGCAGTGGTTCTTAACCATCATTGGTTCAGATACATTTGAAAATTTGATAAAATAGTTTTGTACTTTCTTTACAGAAAAAAAAAATGCCCCTGGGATGGACCCACAGTTATCCTTCAATTTGGGGGTGTTTGCAACTACCCAAAGAGTTTGCAACTACCCAATTATTGGGTTTCCCTGGTGGCTCAGATGGTAAAGAATCCCGCAACACAGGAGATGTGAGTTCGATCCCTAGGTTGGGAAGATTCCCTGGAGAAAGGAATGGCAACCCACTCCAGTAGTCTTCCCTGCAGAATCCCGTGGATAGAGGAGCCTGGTGGGATACAGTCCATGGCGTCTCAAAGAGTCAGACACGACTGAGTGACTAACTCTCAATATCTCGGTCTCACCCTAAGAATTTCTGGATTAGAGAAAGTGGCAATCTGTATGTTCCTCTTCCCCTTCAGGTGTCAGAAAGCTTTATTTTTCTGACCACCCCCCCCCCCCCGCCGTCTTCTTGAGTGGCCAAGATGTTATATCCAATGGCAAAAGACAATAGGCAGACCCTTAAGGGACTCCAAATAGCAAAGACAGTCTTGAAAAAGAAAAAACTGGAAGACATACTTCCTGATTTCAAAACTTATTTTAGAAACTACAGTAATTAAAACATTGTGGTAGTGGCATAAAGACTAGTGGAATAGAATAGAGAGCTCACAAATAAACCCTTGTACATAGGGTTTTTGACAAAGGTGCCAAAAGCATTCAGTGAAGGGAAGGACAATCTTTTTAATTAATGGTGCTGGGAAACTAGATATCCATATGCAAAAGAGTGAAGCCAGACCCTTACCTAGCACCATATATGAAAATGAACTCACAACAGATGAAGGACATAAATGTAAGACCTAAAACAAAACAAAACAAAACTCTTAGAAGAAAGCATAAGACAAACATTTCATTACATTGGATTTGGCAATGATTCTTTGGATATGACACCAAAGGCACAGGTAATAAAAGAAAAAAATAGACAAATTAGATTTCACGAAGATTTTAAAAAGTTCGTCAAACAACACTATCAATAGAGTAAAAAGGAAACCCACAGAATGGGAAAAAATATTTGCATATCATATATCTGATAAAAGATTGAAAATGAAGGCGAAAGTGTTAGTCGCCTAGTCATGTCTGATTCTTTGTATCAAAGCCTTGTCTTGTGCATCTCCTGCATCGGCAGGTGGATTCTTTACCCCTGAGCCACCTGGGAAGCCCCATTTTACACATGGTAGTTTATATATGTCAGTGCTTCATTCTTTCTTACATGCTCTTCAAGTTTGGATTGGGACTTTTTTTTTCAGCGTTTCTAGTTTGTTCCTGCAAACACAGAAGGGTTTGCTTGTCATTCATCATCAGAAGTCACAGAACAAGTCTTTCCTTTGCAAAGCATAGCTTTGCATGGCTTGCTATTGCTTGGAGTGCATTTTAAGCACTTTGATTCTCCTCCACAAGAACTAATGCTTTGTACCCTGGTCCAGGCCCTGTGAAGGACCCCAAGAAATGTAAAGCCTTTGTCACTACCCCTAGGGAACTTCTTTGTTAGAAGACAACCCAGCCAAAACAAATGGCTAGAGCAGATGGAGGTGTCCTGGGGGTTCATGCGACTGGTTTCTGGAAAGCCTTGAATGCCAGGAGGAGAAGTTTGACCACAATATTGTGGGTCCTCAGTAACCTGGTGATTAAATGTTTTCGGAGTCAGAGAAGATATAGGCTCCAGTGCCAACTCTGGTGCTCGATCAATTCTCTTAACCTCTCAGAGGCTGAATTTCTTTCTCTATAATATAAGGAGAACCATTTGCTACCATGGACTTGTTTAGAAGATTAACTGAGATGATGAAATTGCAGCACTCGGCATTGAGTCCTCAACAGGACTTGTACTTTTTTTGGTAGGAGGAACTGTATGAAACTTGGACCCACAAGTACTGTGTGTGTGTCAGGAGTACTGACAGTTAAGTTCATGAGCTCTAAGGTGTATGAGCAGGGAGGAGGCAGTGGAAGAGACCAAATGGGGGGCCTTACCTCCAGGTGGAAGCTGATACTGAATCCATGGGGTTGAGCTTCCCACTTGACCACTAGGGCAGGAAATAGGGCAGGAGATCTTTAACAGCTTATGAGCATGATCATGACATGGTTAAATTAATGTTTCACAGGAGTCACTTAGGAGGAGTCTGGTGTGGAAAAAGGCAAGACTAGAGGCAGAGGGTCCAGTAAAGACTGTCATCAAGGTGACATATTCTTAGACCTGGTGCTTTGGTGGGTACAGAGGAAAGGGATGAGTTGAAAGAGATCATAGGGCTTCCGGCCAGAGGACTTGGAGCTGCCTTTAAGAGAAGAAGGAAGGGAGCTCAGTTTGGAGGGCAAAAATAGGATGGTACATTCCAGCTGTGTCCTTGGGACAGGAAGACATCAAACTGAAGCAAAACCTTGTACTTAAGTAGGTAGCTTGAGACTGATTCCTGTAAATGAAAGGAATACAAGTGGAAAGGTTGCTGAGCCTTAGAGGATACTGAGATAGGGCAGATCAACACAGGGCCAGTTCCGCAGTTTTCTTATCTTCCAATGTATTCAGCAGAAGAAACCAGCCTAAAAAGAGAGTGGGAGAAGTAGAATATGTGTCATTTAATGGTGACTTGAGATTAAGGGCTGTCTGGATTGCCATCGTGATGAAGATGAGTAATGTGATACTTTTACCATCAATTAGGTTTGTGTTCCTTTGTGCTGCCTGGTAACAAAGGTTCTGAGCAGTTCAGTCTGCTTCATTGTCTGAACTGGGGCTGCCCCCTGACACTTGGTGAAGGATTTGGAAGGGCTCTGCTCTACCACACTGCCTAGTGAGCCCAGGGGCCAGCCCCATGGTTCCATCATCCCCAGTCTCCCTGGATTGGGAAAGAGAAAGAATGCTGTTCATGATACCAACTTTTCAAGTACTTGTTATTCTAGGTACATTCCTAACTGCCCTGTCATGGTAGCCTGAGCAGCATATTTTCTTGGGCTTGTTGGCTAAAGGATGACACAGATAAAAGTGCTCAGAGGCTAACAGAGAGAGCACATCACGAGTACGTGACATCAAGACCGGAAAGGGTACCTATTGTCTGATTCCATTTGTATCAAATATCCAGACTAGTCCAATCCATGGAGATGGAAAGTAGATTAGTGGTTGCCAGGGGCTGGGGTAAGAAGGAATGGAGAGTGACTGCTAATGGGCACAAGGTCTCCTTTCAGAGTGATGAAATGTTCTGGAATTAGATAGTGGTGATGGTGGAAGTACTCTGAATATACTTAAAAAACAAAAACCCACTGAATTATATACTTTAAAGGAATGAATGTTATGAGATGTGAATCACATCTCAATCAAGCTGTTATTTCAAAAAAATGATCAGATAGATGTCTGTATTCATGTCATATACAAAGCATACAAAGCCCATAAATATATAAACATGGTGAGGGGGAACTGCATTTTCACTGTCAAATTGCTCCTAGGAGTTGGCATTCTTACTATTTAGCAATTGCCTTTATGTTTTTAAATGCTCCTTTGCTAAAACTAAGAAGCCCTAGGCAGGGGATAAAAGTGGGTGGGTAGAGGACTGTTTTCTCTGATGATGAGACTACTGGGTAAAACAAACATCTTTTGTTTGGTAAGGCTTAAACTTACCAAAACAAAATCAAAGCCCAAGGAACCTTATGGAAGTGATTAGTATGTACATTTCTGGTAACCTCAGGTTTCATTTGCCTGGGCAATACTGCAGAGGAATCTTGCCATAAGGATGACCTGTGTTCACCCCATCTCCCTGGGAATCTAGGGACCTGTTTTCCCTTAATATCTGGCTGACATTTGGTTCCCCTCCCCATTCTGAATATGCTATCAAGGCTGTTTTTAATGCACAGTCAGCGTACATCCTCATCCACGCTGTAGGGACTATTTGCCCTCAGAGATGTATCAAATTCAGCTCAACAAATGTTTACTGAATGCCTGCCCTGCAACATGGCACCTAGAAGAACAAGACTGCTGGGATTTCCCTGGTGGTCCAGTGGTTGAGATCCCCCTTCCAATGCAGGGGATGCAGGTTCTATCCCTGGTTGGGGAACTAAGATCCCAGGTGCTATAGGAGACAGTGCAGCAATTTTTTTTTTAAAGAACAAGACGGGTCATCGGGCTATCTTCTCCTCCTGGCTTTGCGATTGCCCTCCAGAGCAGTGTTTACTGGGTGCCCCAGATACTCCTGCGAAAAGGGAGAGGTGTGGTGACAAGGTGGCAGGCTAGCTCTGCTCCTGGGTCAGGCTGAGAGTCCTGAAACACCTTTGTGGGACAGTTCATAGTCATGTTTCGCCACAGACTCAATGTGTGACCTGATTAAATCACATCCCTCCCCCTTCTCTGGTACATTTCCTTTGTAAAATGAAGGAGAGGAGTGTGAGTAATTGTTACCTAAGGGTCTTTTCCAAGGTGGCCATCTTATGGTTTTTCAGAACCATAGCCAATGAGGTGTATCAACTTAGAAGAGCAGCCAGGAAGGGGTCAATGCTGAGACCAGACTTGGGAGTCAGTGGGATACTTCCCAGAGGCCAAGGAAAAATGGGCAGGAGGCAAGAAACTGAAACTGGCAGAGTCAGCTTCAAGTTTATACAGGCTGATTTCCATGGAGCAAAAAGCCCACGATCTGGATTCAGAAGTAAGCCAAACCTGTGGCGGATTCATGTTGATATATGGCAAAACCAATACAATATTGTAAAATTAAAAAATAAAATAAAATATTAAAAAAATTTAAAAAAGAAAGAAAATTTGAACTTAAAAAAAAAAAAAAGAAGAAGTAAGCCAAGGGACATGGTCTTGTTTTGGTGACTGGTTAGAAACGTTTCTTAAGTGCATAATAGTCAGAATAACCCCAGGGTGTTGACCTTAGATATTGTCTGTGTTTGGGAGTGAAGGGAACAGAAAGACTCCTTGACCACTTCAAATACCTTTTCCCAGTTTACTGTTACAAAACCAAAGCAAAGCCAGATGAAAAGCCCACACACCATCAGCAAATCTCACTATGATATTAACATTCATGGGGGGAGGGGCTTATAGTGAGCCAGGCTCTTTGCTAAGAACTTGCTTTCCGTCCAATATCTCATTTAATCCTCCAGTTAACTCTCTGAAGTAGGGGCTATTACTGTGCTCATCTTGTAAATGAGGAAACTGAGGCACATAGTGTGTGTTCAGCACTCTTCCAGGGACTCTGCGGGATACCAGGTGGTAGATTACCAAAAACCTGGGATGCTTCTGTTAACAAAACTTGTGTCGGCTGTTTGGGATAAAGTCACCAAAGGGATCTGCGAGAACTGAAGGACAGCATAGATTGTGACTGGTAAGATTTCATTCTCTGGCTTGAGGATAAATTTTCAATTTTTATACTGTCCAAGAACCAAGAGAATCTTAACTCATCTCTCCTATTATGTAGAAGATTGAATGTGCCTTCGGCTCTTTTATCATGCTTCCTGCATCTTTCACTCTGTGGAAAGTAGAGGGGTGGCATATAGCCACCTGTCTCTGTGCATCTTCAATGCCCAGCTTTGCCTCCAAAATGAAGAAAAGAACATCTTCCCTGGGAAAAGAGAATGTGTATTTCCAAACATGGAAGGAAGAAGACAAAACAGCACCCTCAGCCTTCCCCTCCCCTGCCACGACCCTGGCCCCTAAGCAGGGTCAAGAGCAGACTGCCTGGGCTTCAGACATTCCGTGTTCTTTCCATCGCTGTGGCTTTGAACAGGCTGTTCTCCAGGCCTCTCCTCTTCCCCTTTTCTATGGACAAATTCCAAAGTCAGCCAAGATCCAGCTCAAATCCTGTCACTGCATGCTGTGATCCCCATCATCCATGCCCCTAGCCCCCACTTCAGCAGACTGGATTTCCCTCCCTTCCCCACTGTGCACCAAGGATAGGACCAGGCTATGGCAAGATATGATCAGTGCCTGTGTAGCAGACTCCTGACTGGACCCATCTCTTCATCTGTGCGCCTTCCACAAACACACACACACACACACACACACACGTCTTACAGAGTACAGTATTGTGGTTATGTGGGTGAACTCAGGATTCAGACTGTCTGAGTTGGAATCCCAACTTTGTCACTAACAAAATGAATGGCCTTAGGAAAGTAACTGACCCACTCTGTGACTCAGTCACCTCATCTGTACAATGGGAATAATAACAGTACTTCTCTCATGGAGTCATTTTAAGCATTAAATGGGAGGGTATAGCAAGTGCAGACACACACAGTGCCTGGCATATGGTAATTGCTCAGTCAGTGGTACTTTGTATTATTATTGCCCAGGGCCTGGCACCTAAAAGGATTCCAGAGACATTTTTGAGTGAGTGGTTCACTCAGTAAGGCTTTCAGGGTTTCAATTAGGAATGGGTCAGGGTCAGCTGGGCCACTCAAGGACGCTGCTTCCCCTGACTTCATTCGTCTCTCACTGCACCCTGTTCTTTTCCTCCAGTTCACACAGTACACATGATAATTATACATATATTTGTATATTTGCTTGGTATCAGTCTTCCCCAAGAAACTAAGCTCTATGAGGTCAGAGCCCATGTGTGTTTTCATCACCAGTATATCTCCTGTGCCTGGCACACTACCAGATGGTGGCAGGTGCTCAAGACAGGGTCTTTGAATTAATGAATAAATGAAAGAAGAATTCAAGAGGGGTGTGTGATGCAGGTGGCCCCAGGTGGTGGGTAAGAGTTGAGTAGTGGACAAGAAGGCGTCCAAATGGAAGGGAAATCCTGAGAAACCTGAGCACGTGTGAGGCACGTGGGGAGATCCAGGTAGTATATCCATTTGGCTGGAAGAGCAAGAGACTGTTCCCATTGCTCAGCTCACATATGGGGGAGTAAGAAATAGAAGACTAGTGGAAGGAGGTAGGGAATGGCCTTGAATGCCAGTTCACTCAGGGATTCATTCTGTTGGTTAAGGTTTTGGCCTTTGTCAACATGCAAATATCCCTGGTAATAGTATGTATTATCCACCAAGTACAATTCAGTATCTTGCTCTTTGTCTTACAGAAGACTTTGCTAAAGGGGAAGGCGATGATAACAGGAGGCCACTGGAAAGAGAAAACAGTGCCCTTGAGGTGATCCAAAAGTACATGGAGAGCAAAGTGAAGACGAACTTCTTCCTTGGTCCAGAATCTGAACCCTAATTATATATAATTCGTTTTATTGAAAAATGATTCTTTATAAAAGTTACAGATAGGGAACAGGAGTGGCCTGTGTGATAAGAGGAGGTTTTTGATCACTGAGTCAATCTCTTTTGAAACAGGAAATACACACTCCAGTATTCTTGATCCCATGGACAGAAGGATTGTGAAGCCTATTTAATCTCTTTACTTGTTATTGGTCTGTTCAACTTTTCTGTTTTTTCTTGAGTCAATTTTTGGTAATATGTGTGTCTCTGAGAGTTTTTCCATGTCACCTAGATTATCTAATTTATTATTGTAAATATTTCTGTGTTATTAAAAGTCCTTTAAAAAATATCATTTTTGATAACTGCAAAGTATTCTATTGTGTGGCTGTCCCATGATCTATTTAACTATTCTCTTAATGGTTCTCCTCAGGTTATTCAGAGCTGAAATGAATGTCTTTGTATAAAATCTCTACCTGCATTACCAGTTTCTTAAGATAAAGTTCTAGATAAGGAGTTTCGGGAACAAAAGTCTGAACTTTTCTTAAGGTTCTTAATGCACCTTGCCAAATTGCCATCCTCAAAAGCCAGACCAATTTATTGTTCTCATTAGTGCATGAAAGTGCTTTATAATGTTAGGGGTTGTGATTTTTAAAACATCTTTGCCAATTTGATGGGAGAGAAATGCCATCTTATTTTTAGCTGTCACTTTGAAATTTCAAGTGGGGTAAACAATTGTTAATATTTCACTACTGCTGCTGCTAAGTCGCTTCAGTCGTGTCTGACTCTGTGCGACCCTATGGACAGCAGCCCACCAGGCTCCTCTGTCCGCAAGATTCTCCAGACAAGAATACTGGAGTGGGTTGCCATTTCCTTCTCCATAATATTTCACTACACATTTGTATTTCTTCACATGCGATTCAACTCCAGTTCTTTGTCTGCGTGTTCACTTGTCTGTTCTTTTAGTGTCTTCCCTATTGATTTGCATTGTCTCTTTATCCACTGTCTTCAATATTTACCACACGAATTTTCAGGGCCAGGGTTGCCTTTAAATTTGTTTATGCTGCTTCTTGGTGTCCAGAAAGCTTCATTTTTATGTAGCATACCAATCACTTTCTTACTTTAAGAGTTCTTCTATCCCATGTATGCCTAAAAGCATTTCCCCATTCAGGAATCAGATGGATAATCTTATTACCCCTCTTTTAAAAAATGTATCTTTTATACATGCAGAATTTATTTCAGTGTATGATGTGATTATTTCTTCCCAAATTGCAAAGCATACCAGCACTGTTTATTGACTGATTCCTCTATTTCCCATTGATCTGTGATCTTTCCTTTATCTTATAAATTCATACATATGTATGCATCCATATATACATACACACACCTACTTTTGTTGTGTTTTGGGGGGGCTGTCTATTCTGTTTCGTTGATTTGTCTCCTCTTGTACCATGATCAGTGAACGAAGACAAATAAACAGAAAATGAACTGAACAGTTGAATCACATGTGAAGAAATACAAATGTGTAGTGAAATATTAACAAGTTTTGGCCCTACTTGAAATTTCGAAGTGACAGCTAAAAGTAAGAGGGTGTTTCTCTCCTATCAAATCAGCAAAGATATTTTAAAAATCACTACCCCAACATTATAAAGCACTTTCATGCACTGATGAGAACAACAAATTGGTCTGGCCTTTGAGGATGGCAATTTTAAGTGCTGTGGAGTTCTTTGGGTTTTTTTTTTTAATATAAAAGTTATTTTATTAGAGTACATTTCTTTTTTTTTGGTTCAAATTTTATGATGCTTACTTATAAAAGAATTCAACAAGCATGATGAGGCTACATTGACAAACAAAATTTTATTTTATTTAATGCTGTGGTTTTATATTTTGATAGCATTATTCCTCTGACTCGCACTTTTTCTTAGCTATTTATATTAGTTTTCTTTTCAGTAAGTATTACATTTTGTGAGGAGGACTGGTTCCTTCCCAGAGCACACGTAAATTTTATGAATTGGGGGCTGCCTACTTCACCTACTTGGATCATTAGACAGCATCCTCATAATGAACAAAGCAAAAGTCTAAATAAGCCGGGCTCCAATTCGGCCTTTAGCTTTCATACCTTCTGTACCTCGTAGAGGGAGAGGTCTGAAGAGGGAAGACAATTGTGGCCACAATTGCCTGAAGAGCTGAAACGAATAGTGTACCATGCCCATGACTTTCAAAGTCTATTTTTCCTTCTCTCCAAAATGAAATTACTCTCTTGAAGGATAAATTATTTTTTATTTAATTTACTTTAATTTTATTATCCACATCATGGAATTACATGCATAAAAGCTCTTGGATTTGTCTCTATCTGGGGAACATGAACCCGTTACTTAGCCCCTCTGAACCTCAGTTCCCTCATTTGTAAAATGGCAGTAAGGACCTCATTATGCAAAGTGCCTGGCCCAGAATCTGACTCGGAGTAGGCAATCAGTGAATGAAAGCTATAGCATAGTTATGAGGGTTAGGAGAGCAAATGGGTTAAGACTACAGGCTCCAAGGCCAGATTTCTTGGGTTCAAATCGTTCCTTTTGAACACTAATTACTTTTCTGATCTTGAACAAGTTACTTAACCTGAACATGCTTTGGTTTCTTCTTCTGCAAAGTATGGATAATGAACATACCTGCTTAGTTGGCTGCAAAGACTGTTCCCACAGTGGCTGCCAGGGCCTCTGCTAGATGCAGTTTTTACAAATGAATTTAAAACTTCCACTTCTTGAATAAATCTCTGGGGATTCAAAGTCTTTGTTGAGAACCTGAGTCCCTTGTCGGTGCCTTAGCTGCCCTGGGTATGTGAAGAGGCACCGTGTGCTTTCCTTGGTTTCCATGAGGGGAGGTAAGGCCTTGCCCTTCAGATTCACAATGAAAGATTACCTCAGAAAAGAATAGGGTTTGGATAGCCACCTCAGGGAGAGATGCCAGATAAAATACAGGACACCCAGTTAAATTTTCAGCAAAAAAAAAAGAATGTGTTTTTAATATAAGTTTGCAAATATTGCATACTTAGAGCAAAAACTAGATAAGACAATCATGCCTAGTTTGGGTGAGGGGGGACACACGCATTAATATACTCAAGTGTAACAATCATGGGTCTCCAGAGAAACCGAATCAATGTGTATATAAGCAATTTATGATAGGAATTAGTTCATGTGATTATGGAGACTGAGAAGTCCCACAATCTACCCTCCACAAGCTGGAGACCCTGGAGAGCCAGTAGTGTAAATTCAGTCTGAGTCCAAAGTCCTAAGAACCAATGTTTCAGCTCAGGTAGGCAGGAAGGGGTGAGGATGGGGTGAATCCTTCCTTCCTCTGCTTTTTATTCTATTCCTCAATGAACTGGATAATGCCCACCCTGATTGGGGAAGGCAATTTGCTTTGGGGAGTCCACTGATTCAATCTCATCCAGACACATCTTTACACACACAAACCCAGAAATAATGTTTAATCTGGGCACCCCTTGGCCCAGTCAAGCTGACACACAAAATCAACCATCACATCAAGTGCATTAAAAAATATTCACAACCTCTGACTCAATAATTCTATTCTTAGAACTCATCATAGCCTTTGACCCAGGAGTTGAACATTAAGGAGTTTATCTTAACGAAATGATCAGAAATAGGCAAAATAATTTATACACATAGTTATCACTAGTTATGATACTTATCAAGGAGTTATGGTTCATAAAGAAAAATTGGAAATAAGCCTAAACATACAAGTAGGGGAATGGTGAAAATTATGGTTGATACATAAGATGGTATCTTATGCAGTCATTAAAATTATGCTTATGAAGATTTTGTTTACATGGGATATTCTGACAAAGGAATATTCAGAGATAAAAGCAGCACAGATAATTGCAGAGACAACTCATTAGCTATCTAATCTTTGGCAATTTACTTAATCCCTGTTTACTCCTCTGTGAAATGACGATAATATAATGATAGAACACAGAGTGGTACCTTGCACACACAAAATATTAGCTTGTGTGTGTGCTTGCATGTGCATTTGAGGAGACAGAAAGAGTAATGATGGTCAAGAGACAGTTGCAATAATGGCAACCTTCAAGTTCAGTGTTCCCATGTCTCAGCAAGGTGGATGTTAGGAAGCAGTCTATGGTGGTGGTGGCAATGGCTCAGCTTCCCTGGATTGCAGCTATGGGGTCGTATTCTTCAGGACAATAGTCCTGGTAGAGGCTTCCTGATGTCCCCTTCCCTGACTGGTGCAGAGGTCTCACACCCCTGGTGGGCCTATGTAGTTACTCAGTCCTACAAGCCATTTCTGCAGCCCTGTTCCTCCACCTCTTCTTGTGATTTTGCAAGTGCTTAATGGAAATGGCAACCCACTCCAGTGTTCTTGCCTGGAGATTCCCAGGGATGGCAGAGCCTGTTGAGCTGCCATCTATGGGGTCACACAGAGTCGGACACGACTGAAGTGACTTAGCAGCAGCAGCAGCAATGCCCTGTGTTAAGTTTCTTCTTCAAAATAACTGAACAGTTTCTGCTTTTTACCGCTGAACTCTGACTGATACAAGGATGAAAGAGAAAGGTTTGGGACATGGAAAGATTTTGACGCCTACTGATGTCAGGTATGCCTAAGTGCATGGAAGAGTCTGGAGAATGGGATAAGAGCCAAGTAAATAGTTTAAATATGTGAGTCATAAGTCTATGAACCACATTTTAATCCGTAGGACTGGATGATGGATGAAATCATCTAGGGAGAGAGTGAGAAAATATGCTGGCCCTGGACATACCTGGGGCGTGCTTACATTTAAAATTGGGTAAGAGACATTAATGGTGAAAGGAAATGCAACATTTCAAATAGAAGTTGATGGAAATAAAGATTTAAAGCTCTTTTTCCACTAAAAAAAATCCAGTAAAAGAGGTAGAAATGGTAAAGAAAAAAAAAAGACTGAACCCCTATATGATCAGCTTCATAATTACCATTTTATAGGTGAGAAAAATCACTCCTTTAGGCAGCATGTTTTCCCAGATTTGGACGTATGTTTCAAAATTTTGTACTTAAAGTGTCACCCACTCACGTGATAACTTAATTGACACTGTGTCCCCATAAATTTATATTTTATTGTTTCCCTTTCACCTGTGAATTAAACAGTTATGACAGAGCCCTAAACCAGTTTCATTAAATTATTTGACATTTACTCTGATGGTGTATAAAGGAGCAGTATATCTACCACTGCAAAGGCATCTTGGTACATCAGTATTTTGTGATAGCAATATTGCAAAAATTAAATGCCAAGTCATCTGGAGATAACCATATGCTAAAACACAGCAGTCTTAATTTATGACTGTATAGGCAACCAAAGTTTTTGATTACTAAGTCTGTTTGATCCATGATGCTGCTCTTTTCTCCTAAATAAAGAAATCTATACTACATTGGGGGAAAAATGGCTGAGAAGGAGTTGACTCATTGGAAAAGACTCTGATGCTGGGAGGGATTGGGGGCAGGAGGAGAAGGGGATGACAGAGGATGAGATGGCTGGATGGCATCACTGACTCGATGGATGTGAGTCTCAGTGAACTCTGGGAGTTGGTGATGGACACGGAGGCCTGGCATGCTGCGATTCGTGGAGTCGAAAAGAGTCGGACACGACTGAGCGACTGAACTGAACTGAACTGAACTAGTATTCTTACCTGGGAAATCCCATGGACAGAAGAGTGTGGTGGGCTACAGTCCATAGGGTGGCAAAGAGTCAGACACAACCTAGCAACTAAACAACAAAGGGAGAAAGGGAATGATTGAGTTTAATCAGGGTTGTGCTTTCGAAAAGGCCTAGTGTGTGACCAAGAGAGAGGGTGGCTGATGAAGGGTAGAGGAAAAGGCAGTTGGATCTGAAGAATGTCAAGGAAGGAGAAGGCGAGGTGCAGGATGGCTCATCCATGTGGATGCTGAAAGTTAGTCGTTCAGTCGTGTCCGACTCTTTGTGACCCCATGCACTATACAGTCTGTGGAACTCTCCAGGCCAGAATACTGGAGTGGGTAGCCATTCTCCTCTCCAGGGGATCTTCCCAACCCAGGAATCAAACCCAGGTCTCCCACATGGCAGGCAGATTCTTTACCAGCTGAGCTGCCAGGGAAGCCCAAGCCACCAAGAAAGATGAAGCTGCATCACCTTGGGGAGGACAGGTGAGCCTGCAGGAAAAGGCTTCTGAAGTGGTGAAGGGTCCAGGGCCTAGATCCTAGATACTCTAAGACTCTGCATCAGGGCCCTGTGTGTGGCCAGGCTCCGGGAACCTAGCACTCTCCAGGGCTGGTCCACACTCACGCCCCCCCACACCCCCACCTCAGAGCCCTCAGACAATCCACTCTCAGACAAGCCAGCTCCAAGCTCTCAATAACCTAGACTTTTGAAAGCAAATGCCTCTTCACTCTCCTCCTGGGGCAAGTAAAGCCCAGACCTCCACATCACAAGCCTCGGCCACCCTTTATGGGGTAACGGAGAGAAAAATAAATTCTACCCAGTGATGAAGCTCCAGCAGAGAAAACAGAGAGTGACAGATTATGCTGCGGCACAGAAAAAAAAATCAAAGAAGGAATAATTTCCACATTTTAACTCTATACATTTCTGGTGGGTGGGATAGTGGGATCACACATGCAGAGGTATGGAGTGTGTGTGTGTGTGTGTGTGTGTGTGTGTGTGTGTGTCGGTGGACACACACAAGCACAAGAAAATAAAGGAAATTTGGCTTTGACACCTTACTGTCTGCCACTTGATGATTCCTCCCAGCTTAGTGGAGTCTCTGGTCCCAGGGCTCCTCCTGTCCCTCTGCGTTCCCTTAGCGATAGAGAATGCCCACTGTGTTCTCTGTGAAGCAGAATTCTCTCTGTTTCTAGTCCTACTTACCGGTTCTCTTTTAGGTGATAATGGATGCGAATGGGTTAACGAGATTAAAAACAACCTGCTGTTGCTTTAGCAAACCACTGAGTTTCCTAGGCAACATAATGCCTCTACGTCTCCTGTTTCTTCCTGTTTCTAAAAGCCCCTATGGAGGGACCGCGAAAATATTAACCTTGGCTCACATTCACATCCCTGCTCTTCACCTCCCCCCTCCCCACTTAACTCCCCATGCAGCTGACCTTGCCTCCTGCTTCATGGAAAACGCCGAGACTGTCAGGTGTGAAGTCCCTCGGCCCTGAGGTCCCCTCATCTCTCTCTAAAGGATGACGCACAATCCCTTCCTCCCATCCCTGCCCCTGTCCCCTTGGATTTCTTCCTTTTCTGTCTCACTTCCTGCCACAGCATTGATTAACATCCCCTCTCCTGTATTTTTCAAACTCTAAACACCTACCACCTCCGTGACTACAGCCTGAGTCCGTCCCAACTCTCAGAAAAAAAAAACAAATCAAACCAAGAAATCTGACTGCCTTCTGTCCTCCACCCCCCTCCCTTTAGTCAAGCTCCTCAAGCTTATGGTTGGAGAGGAGGATCTCCTCAATCCCCGAATCCCACTCACACCCTAGGTCACTGGAATGAGGCTCCAGCCCTTCCCACAACACCCACACTCACAATACTCTGGCAGAGGTAACCTGGGACTTCCAAGTGACCTAGCCCAGTTCACTCTTTAGTCTTCCTGTCTCTCCATCCCTTTGCAGAACTGTGAACCTCTCCCCTCCCGGGGAATCCTCTCCCATCCCCTAGCTTCTGTCACACCACACTGTCCCAATCGTCTGTCCATCACTGGGAGTTTTTAATCTCAATCTTCTTGGTGGGTCCTTCTTCCCCTACCTCTCCGTAAAATGGCAGTCTTCCCCCTAGATTCTATCTTGGCCTTCATTTTCTTTCTTTCGGCCGTACCAGGTCTTAGTTGCTGCACGTGGGATCTAGTTCCCTGACCAGGCTTCCAGCATTGGGAGCGTGGAGTCTTAGCCACTGGACCACCAGGGAAACCCTTGGCCTTCATCTTCTTCCTACAAATGGCTAACAACCTATGGATGCCAGGCAAGTAATTTGAATGAGTCACACGAGGATGGTAGATATGTGAAAATGTAGTACATGCTGGAATTCACAAAGAAACATGTTCTCACTCTCTCTTTTTTTTTTAGAAACAGTGACCCTCTTCCCCTCTCCTTTATCTTTCATCTTCCACTTTCAACGGAGTCATGAGAACAAAAAAACATTTGACTATCCTCCAGTATTAAGAAAATCAGAGCAAATATGCTAAAAGACAGCTGATATCTTGTCTCACCGATGGGAACACAGCTCAGAGGAGTGAGCCTCCTGTAGGAGTGCCCTCTGAGGGAGGTAGCTGCCAATCAACTGCCAATTGTTGTCACACATGGATCTAATGCCAGGTTGTCCAACTTTTTAAGAGAATTCAGAAATCCGGATTTATGTAAAAAAAATCTCTTGGTTAAGTGTTTACATCTAACATTTTTTAAGGTAACATAAATGTGAGGGTCAAATATGCATGCACTGGAGCCAGTTCTAGTCACCAGGGCCGATCAATTTCAGCCTTGGCTTAGCACATTGTGCATGGAGACCTGGCAGCACCTCTGCCCTGTTCTCCCTGGTGATCTGATTCAATACGAGTGATTTATTGCAACTGCCACTCACAACCTGATTCCTGCTACATGTATCTCTCCAGTCAAGACCTCTAGCCTTAGCCTCATGCCCCAGTACTCCACTGGATACATTATTGGATCTCTCCACCTGAATGTTCATTCCTTCTACCAGTGGTTTTCTTCTGTACTTGAATCTTTTTAAAAATTTTATATTGGCTCCAGTTTCATCCACCTCATTAGAATTGATTCAAATGTAAGAGTGAAGTAAGCCAGAAGGAAAAACACCAATACAGTATACTAACGCATATATATGGAATTTAGAAAGATGGTAACAATAACCCTGTGTACGAGACAGCAAAAGAGACACTGATGTATAGAACAGTCTTATGGACTCTGTGGGAGAGGGAGAGGGTGGGAAGATTTGGGAGAATGGCATTGAAACATGTAAAATATCATGTATGAAACGAGATGCCAGTCTCGATGCACGATACTGGATGCTTGGGGCTGGTGCACTGGGACGACCCAGAGGGATGGTATGGGGAGGGAGGAGGGAGGAGGGTTCAGGACGGGGAACACATGTATACCTGTGGCGGATTCATTTTGATATTTGGCAAAACTAATACAATTATGTAAAGTTTAAAAATAAAATAAAAGTAATTAAAAAAATAAAACAAAAAAAAGTAAAAGCTTAAAAATAATTTTATATTGGAGCATAGTTGATTAACAATGTTGTGTTAGTTTCAGATGTATAGCACAGTGATTCAGTTATACATACACAGGTATCTATTCTTTTCCAAAGCTATGGTTTTTCCAGTAGTCATATATGGATGTGAGAGACCATAAAGAAGGCTGAGTCCTGAAGAACTGATGCTTTTGAACTATGGTGTTGGAGAAGACTCTTGAGAGCCCCTTGGACTTCAAGGAGATCAAACCAGTCAATCCTAAAGGAAATCAATCCTGAATGTTCATTGGAAGGACTGATGTTGAAGCTGAAGCTCCAGTACTCTGGCCACCTGATGTGAAGAGCTGACTCATTAGAAAAGACCCTGATGCTGGGAAAGATTGAAGGCAGAAGAAGGGGACAACAGAGGACGAGATGGTTGGACGGCATCCCCGACTCCATGGACATGAGTTTGAGCAAGCTCCGGGAGATGGTGAAGGACAGGGAAGCCTGGTGTGCTACAGTCCATGGGGTCGCAAAGAGTCAGACACAACTGAGTAACTGAACAACAATTCTTTTTCCAAATCTTTTCCCATTTAGGTTATTATGGAATACTGAGCAGTGTTCCCTATGCTATACCATAGGCCCTTGTTGGTTATCTATTATAAATCTATCTACCTGTGCTTTTCAGACATTAATGTGCAGGTGACTCACGTGGGGCTCTTGTTAAAATGGAAATTCTGGTTCAGTAGGTCTGATATACTGCCCAAAATCATGTGTTTTTGATGAGCTTCCAGCTGATGCCAACACTGCTGGTCCATGAACCACATATTAAGACACAGCCCCCATCTGAGGACAAGGCCCTTTCTTCAAATTTTCTCTCCCCTCTGCATACCTCCTCACTGCGGATGATAGAGTGTTTGGAATGCGATGTAGAGAGAACGGGAGAAGTCGAGGAGGAATCCTAAGCTCGGTGCCACGCGCCCCTTTCCATCGATCCTCTCCGTACTCGCATGTGTGTCCACAATGTCGCAAGCTTGGCTTACACCCCCTCGCCCTTCAGCCACTAGTCTCCTTACTGCTGTCCCTGCTCCAGCATTTGCCCCTCCAGCGGATCCTCAATCATTCGACCAGTAGGATACTTCTAAAAAGCGAAGTGATCTCAGGAATTGAACAAGGGCACGTTTACAGTCAGGCAGAGAGGCAGGGTCCTCTGAGGCAGTTCATTAAGTATGATTACGAATGACAAAAGCAACGAAAGCAAGTCAAAGAAACAGTTTCCAACATGGAGTCAGAATTGCCTTCCTCCCCGCAACAATACTACTCAGCCATGAAACAGAACAAAATAATGCTATTTACAGCAACATGGATGCAACTAGAGATTATCATACTAGGTGAAGAAAAGCAGACCAATACCATATGATAAAATATGGCACAAAGGGACCTATCTGCGAAACATAAACAGACTCATGGACACATACAACAGACTTGTGGTTGCCAAGGGGGAGGGGAAGGGAGAGGGATGGACTGAAAATTTGGGGTTAGTTGATGCAAACGATTATATTTAGAATGGAAAAACAACAAGGTCCTACTGGAAAGCACAAGGAACTATATCCAGTCTCCTGGGATAAACCATAATGGGAAAGAATATTAAAAAATAATGTATATATGTGTATAACTGAGTCACTTTGCTGTACAGCAGCAGAAATTAGCACAACACTGTAAATCAACTATACTTCAGTTGAAAAACTAAAAAAACAAATCAAGCTCACAAATATGTATTGAGCTCCTACCATATTCCAGCCACTAGTCTAAGCACAGGGGGATACAGCAGTGAAGGAAATAAAGAAAATCTCTGTTCTCCTGTAACTCAGAGTCACACTGGAGGAGATAAACAAAAAAGTGAGTAAATAATACTATGATGGAGAAAAATAAATCCGAGAAGAGGGAAAGCAAGTTGAGGGAGGCTGTTTTAAGATTTGAAAGCAGTGAGGAAATGATTTCTATGTGGGGAAGAACACTCCAGCAAAAGGAGTCATAAGTATGGAGGAATTGGAATATGCCTGATTGTTCGAGGGCCAGCAAGGTGGCCACTGTGGTTGGAGTAGAGTGACCTGGGAAGGAAGTGGGCATGAGGTCCTAAAGTCCTAGAATAAAGGCAGGGTGAGGTGCAACAAACCTTGGAAGGCCTTGTAGGTGGCTGTAAGGACTTTGGGCTTTTATTGTGAGTGAGGTGGAAGGCATTTAGCATACTTACATGGTTTCCAGCATCTGTTCTACCATGTATCAGGCTTTGTGATTTTTCCGTACAAATCTCTACTCATATCTCTGAGTACTTTCCTAGGAAAAATTTTTAGAAGTTAAAGTCTTTGGTCACAGGGTACAAATAACTTGAAGTTCTTATTGCATATTGCCAGGACTGCTTTCTAGAAAGTCTTGTTGCTGCTGTTCTGTCATTCAGTTGTGTCCAACTCTTTGTGACCCCATGGACTGCAGCATGCCTGTCCATCACCATCTCCCAGAGCTTGCTCAAATTCATGCCCATTGAGTTGGTGATGTCATCCAACCACCTCATCCTCTGTCATCCCCTTCTCCTCCACCCTCAATCTTTCCCAGCATCAGGGTCTTTTCCAATGAGTCAGCTCTTTGCATCAGATGGCCAAAGTGCTGAGCTTCAGCTTCAGTATCAGTCCTTCCAATGAATATTCAGGACTGATTTCCTTTACGATTGACTGGTTTGATTGCTGTCCAAGGGACTCTCAAGAGTCTCATCCAGCACCACAGTTCAAAAGCATCAGTTCTTTGGCACTCAACCTTTTTTATTGTCCAGCTCTCACATCCATGGGCCTTCCCTGGTGATTCAGATGGTAAAGAATCTGCCTGCGATGCAAGAGACCCGGATTTGATCCCTGGGTTGGGAAGATCCCTGGAGAAGGCAAGGGCTACCCACTCCACTATTCTTGCCTAGAGAATTTCATGGATGGAGGAGCCTGGTAGGCTACAGTTCATGGGGTAGTAAAGAGTTGGACACGACTGAGCAACTTTCACCTTCACCTTCACCACATCCATACATGCCCACTGGAAAAACCATAGCTTTGACTATACGGACCTTTGCAGGCAAAGTAATATCTCTGCTTTTTAATACAGTGTCTAGGTTTGTCATAGCTTTTCTTCCAAAGAGTAAGCATCTTTCAATTTCATGGCTACAGTCACTGTAAACCACTAGAAAGTCTATGTCCACTTATAATATACCTTAACTCAGCAAATATTTATTGATCACCTACTATATGACAGACATGAAATACACTGGTGAATAAGATGAATCTTTCATCCTAGCCATTTCACTCTGGCCAGCATTGTGTCTGAGTAAGTATCTCGCTACATGCTTGCCAACACAAAGTATTACCATTCTTAAAAAGCTTCAAACAGCCAAAGGCAAAAATAACGCTCTGATAATTTGAGTGCTGAAAAATGATATGTTGTCACTGCATTCCTGTGTATGTATTTGATTACTAGTGAGGTTAAATTCCTTCTCACACATTTTCTAGTTAATCAGCCAATTGTCCTATTCTTCTTTAAACGTTCTTTAAAACCTATGAAAATAATTTAAAGGAGACAAGAAGCTTGGAAACATTAAAAGACTTAATGTATATCTTGGGAAATAAGTAGTCCTCAGGTCAAATACATAGGCTTTAGACATTGATTTGAAGCCAAACATTATATATACTGCAACTCTCATGGGCTGGAGGGGGCTGTTTAGTCAAGAGCACCTGGCTTCTTTCCAGAGAACTTTGAGAATTGCCACTCTGGACAAGACCTTTCCACTGAGAGTTGCGACATGAACTAGAATGGTAGGAGGCTTGCCTTCAATCTCAACATCCCAGTGTTTACCCAACAGCCCATTTTATTGAACATCAACTCTGCTTTGAAAGCATTTACATTTTCAATCTGGATCACTTCTTGAGCTTTTCAATGGCATTTTCAAAGCTCTATATAAAGCAAGACTACCTTAAATCCATTGCCCCTCCAAGGGTATACCTGCTATAGAGGTATAGGAGGAAGGGCACTGGACTGTGACAAGTGAAAATTATAACCCCTGTGTGTGTGTGTGTGTGTGTGAGTGTGAGTCACTCAGTCATGTCTGACTCTTTGTGGCCCCATGGACTGTAGTACACCAGGCTCCTCTGTCCATGGGATTTCCCCAGCCAGAATACTGGAGTGGGTTGCCATTCTCTTCTCCAAGTGATCTTCCCAACCCAGAGATCAAATCCTGCATCTCCTGCATTGGCAAGCAGATTCTTTACCAGCTGAGCCACCAGGGAAGCCCATAAACCCCCCTGTGAAGTGAAGTGACGTAGCTCAGTCATGTCCGACTCTTTGCGATTCCTACCAGGCTCCTCCCTCCATCTTTGCGATCTCTACCAGGCTCCTCCCTCCATGGGATTCTCCAGGCCAGAGTACTGGAGTGGGTTGCCATTTCCTTCTCCAGGGGATCTTCCCAACCCAGGGATTGAACCCGGGTTTCCCACATTCCAGGCAAACACTTTAACCTCTAAGCCCCCAGGGAAGCCCCATAAACCCCCCTAGCCTTCCATAAAAACATTTCCCCCACTTTTTATTGAGATATAATTGATATATAACATCATGTGGCACCCCACTCCAGTACTCTTGCCTGGAAAATCCCATGGACGGAGGGGCCTGGTGGGCTGCAGTCCATGGGGTCGCTAGGAGTCGGACACAACTGAGCGACTTCACTTTCACTTTTCACTTTCATGCACTGGAGAAGGAAATGGCAACCCACTCCAGTGTTCTTGCCTGGAGAATCCCGGGGAGGGGGAGCCTGGTGGGCTGCTGTCTATGGGGTCGCACAGAGTCAGACACGACTGAAGCAACTTAGCAGCAGCTTCTGGTGTACAACATATTGACCTCATACATTCATATTGTTGCAGATTACCACTGTCATGTTAGCTAACACCTCTGGCACCTCACATAATTTTCATTTCTTCTAGTGGTGAGAAAAATTAAGATCCAGGCTCTTAGTAAGTTTAATGCTTATAATATGATTTTGTTGTCTACAATCACTGTACTGCATATTAGATCTCCAGGACTTATTTGCAAATGTGCATCCTTGAATGTCTCTCCTACTGCCCCACTCCCAGCCCCTGGTAACCATTTTTCCATAATCTGCTTTTTAAGTTCAGTTTTGTTTTCTTTTATAGGTTCCACATATCAGTAATATCACACAGTATTTGTCTTTCTCTGTCTGACATTTTCCCCACTTTTAATAATGGTTACCTTTGAGGAGAGAGAACCAGAGGTGAGGGGAGGAGATTGAAGTTACCTTTTGTATCTTGCTATAGTTTGAATTTTATAACCTTAAACAAATGTGCCCTTTAAAAATTTCAAACACAGTTTATCTGAGTGGGAGCTAGTGGCTTGTTGGTATTTTTTACTTTGTACCTCTCAGAAAAAAGCCTGAAGAATTATTTATTATTAAAATTTCCCTAGTTTTGTAAAACAAAATCTGTGTATGTGTATGCGTGTGTGTGTCTCATATCTCTGCAGGAATACAGACCAAACTGCTAATGTGTGGGCTGAATTTCAAGATTGTTTGGGGAGCTGGGAGACGGAGAAATGAGTTTCATTTGTTACTTATATATTGTTAAAGTGTGTCGTAGTGAACGTGTATTACATTCTACGTTTTTTTCAGACAAGAAATAGTAAACCATTTTCCCTCCTGAGGCTAAAAGGGACATGTGTTCATTCTGGAAAATACAGAATAGTATAAAGAAGAAACAATCATAACAGTTAACGTTTTAGCATGCTTCCTTTCAGGCTTCCTTTTATACTTTTTTTTACATAGTTGAGTTCACATTGTATATAGTTTTGTATCCTGTTTTTCTCTCTTAAGAATAAAACACAAGCATTTTCCTGTGTCATGATAATATCTGTATGGCTGCATCACACACAATCTTATGGTTTTGTCACAATTCGAGTGGATTAATCAGCTATTTCTTAAAGTTGAACATTAAGGTTGTTTTCAGTTTTTCCACATTACAAATGATTCTTTGATGAGCATCTTAGTAATGAAATCTTCATTTGCATTTCTAAATGTTTCCTAGGGATAGATCCCTACCGGTGGATTTAATGAACCAAAGAGTAGATTTTCAGAAGTAGGATATCAATGGATAGCAAATATTTTTACAGATAACCAAAGGTTATACCAATTTCTACTCTCCCCAGCAGTGTACAAGTGTCTCTGATCAATATTGTATATAACTCCCGGCCTCCACTTTTTTTTTTTTTTTAATCCTTTCTGTAGGAAAGTAGTAGGTGAGAGAGTTATCTTCATTTGTCATTGCTGTTGAGACTGAACATTTTTCATATGCTTATTCACCACTGGTATTCCTTCTTCTGTGAACTCTCTATTTTGATTTTTGCCCATTCACTAACTAGTCTCTTACAGTTTTCTTGTCAATCAAAATAAGCTCTTAAAAGATATGAATCTTTTGTCTGTCATATTAGTCGCAAATGTAAATATATTTCACAACTTTTTTGTTTTTGTTAACTGTCTTGGCCATACACAGATTTTTTTGTTTGTTTTTTTTTTTTTAAAGACAATCTGATTCTAAATACAGCCCAGTGCCCCCAGTTTGAGCCTGCTTTCCCTGATTAAATTGAAGAGGTTTGACAAAAGATCTGGAAAGGCCATTTCAGCTAATCCTAAATTTAGATCTGTGAATAAAAGTGTGTGGGCCCGACTTAAAGATTGTTCAGTTCATATGCACTTTTGCATGATTTATGGAGAAGGAAATGGCAACCCACTCCAGGATTCTTCCCTGGAAAATTCCATGGACAGAAGAGCCTGGTGGGCTATAGTCCATGGGGTCAGGAAGAGTCGGACAAGACTGAGCGGCTGAGCACACACACAAAGGATTTAAGAAGATGGGGGGGGGGCAGGGATGGAAGCAGTTTGTGCCAGAAATTTTTAGAATTCTGAGGTAAGAAGCCAAATCTCTCCAGTCTCCTGCGTGTTGGGAGGGGGAGTAAATTTTGTGCCAGCAAACAGAACTCTTGATGGAAAAGTACTGCTCTGGGTTGCAGATGTGTACGTGGCTTGGCTTTAATTATTTTTTCCCCTTCTCTCTACCCTTTCTTCCGCTCCCCTCCCCCTGCCACCATAAAGAGGGCAGCCACATTAAGACTCTGAAGGGTACAGACAGTGCTTCCTCCATGAGGCTGCTCCTGTGCAGCTGGTTAGCACATCAAAGGCCGGATGAAATACCAAGGAAACAACGGCCCAAATCTAGGATCCTTCCAAACTCCCACCTTCATCTGGGCTCTAGCACAGGGTTATTGTGACTGCCAAGGATAGCTCGACCAACTTCAAATAGAAGAACGCTGCCAAACAAAGAAACTTTGGTGATTATTCTGAGCCAAAAAACCAAACCAAACAAACAATAACAACAACCAAAAAAAGCGCAACAGAGTATTGCCCGCTGATGCCCTGGGATTGAGCAAATCAGTGATTGCAAAAAGGATTTAGTGTTCCAAACACGAACCCAAAGCAGATCAAACGATCTGATCTGTTTCACCAGACACTGGGGGAGTTATCAGATGAGGCCCAGGCACTGATTTGACCTATCCCGAGGGGTGTCTGCCCCACAAAATCTGGTGGGAGGAGGATTGGAGAAAGGCTGCCAAGGGGAGCCAGGTGAAAATGGTTAGTCTGAGTCTCTAGCAGCTAGGGTGGGAAAGGAGTTTAAGGAGTCAGTTTCTTGTCTCCTAAGAGAGCCTCGTGATCCCGAGGGTTGGCCGGGTAAAGATGAGTCTCCTGAATGGAAGGCTGGGAGAAGGTTAAAGCAGGAGAAATGGAGTTAGTGTTTGGTTCGCATCAGGTGGCTGAGAAGACCTTACACAGAGCCCGGCAAAGCCAAGCGGGTAGGTGTGTGATGAACAACTGGGGGTAAGGAGGAGGGCTGCGTGATGCGTCGCAGTTAGCTAGAGGCTGGCGTGGGGATGGCGTGAGGCTGCGACCAGGCCCTGCAGGTATTGCTGAGGGGTGTGTTCCGCAATCCCCGCGGCGGAGGAGGTAGGATCCGGCTGGGGGAGGGGAGCCACCACCAAACAGAGGCCAGGTCTGGGGGCCTGAGCTGGGCGGGGCCTGACTGAGTCGCGCCGGGAGCCTCGGCTGCCGCGGGGAGGCGGGACTGAAAGGCCCCGCCCGTCCGCCTCCGACTCCGCCCCGCCTGGCTCCACCTCCTCGGCTGGCTAGTCTTGGTCAGCCGGGCCCCGCGCTCCAGTAGCTCGCGGAGAGGGAGGAGAAAGCAAGTTCCGGATCCCTGCCTATCCCGGCCCAACCTTTGCTCCAGCGATCATGGCTGCCGAGGATGTGGCGGCGACCGGCGCAGACACGAGCGAGCTCGAGAGCGGCGGGCTGCTGCAAGAGATTTTCACGTCGCCGCTCAACCTGCTGCTCCTTGGCCTTTGCATCTTTCTGCTCTACAAGATCGTGCGCGGGGACCAGCCGGCGGCCAGCGATAGCGACGACGACGAGCCGCCCCCGCTGCCCCGCCTTAAGCGGCGCGACTTCACCCCTGCCGAGCTGCGGCGCTTCGACGGCGTACAGGACCCGCGTATACTCATGGCCATCAATGGCAAGGTGTTCGACGTAACCAAAGGCCGCAAGTTCTACGGGCCTGGTACGGCGGCTGGCCGGGGGGTCGCAAAGACAAAAGAAGGGGCCCCAGCACGGGGCTGGGTCCCGGAGGGGCGAGGAGGGAGCGGGGCGCCCGGGGAGGGGCTGGAATGGTGTCCAGCCTGGGAGGGCGGGGCAGGGAGGCTCCCCGGGCGGGCAGGGGGCCAGAGGCACCCTGGAAAGGCTGCGAGCCAGTGGGATCGCAGATTCCCGGTCCGCACCGCCAGCCCCGGCGTGGGGTGGAGGAAGAAGACTGAAATGCTTAAGCCGGGGGTGGATGGGGGGGTGAGATCGTCAGTCTGGAAGGCTGAGGGTGGTGGGGGGTGGCACAGCAGAGCGCAGTGTTGGAGGAGTTTGGAAGGTATCGGGTTCGAGGGTTCCTGGAAGGAGGGGATGATGTCGGTCTGGGGAAAGGAAATGAGAGTGTCTCGAGGGAAACATGATGGGAGGGAGGGCGAGAGGGGGTCGGGAGGTCTAGCCTTGGAGGGGCCGGGAAGGCCGATGACCCCAGGAGTAGCCATGAGGAATGGGGAGGTGTGGGAGAAGGAAATGGGAAACGAGATTAGCAGCAGGTTGGAGCACTGTGCGTGGCAGTGAGTGATGTGTGTGTGCTCTGTGTGATGCGTATGTGGCATGTCAGGCTTGTGTGTGTGCGTGCGCACGCGTGTGCTAGCAATGTGGCATGTGTCAGGTATGTGAGTGGCATGTGTTTGGTATGTGTGTGGCAGACGGGGAAAGCTGGGAGGTGAACAGGGGAGGCTCCATAGGGGGAAGGGAGCTGGATGTAGAAGGCTGAATGTAGTGGTCGATAGGAATGTGGCAAGACCAGAAGGTAATACAGTATTACACTCCGTAACAGGAGAGAAGGAACTAGAAGCCAAAAAAAAAAAAAATGGAGGGAGGGAGAAGTGGGAGGATCCTGAGAAACAAAAGGGGTAGGGCTACGGAGGCTGCTGGGTGTGGGGTTTCGTGGAAAAGCCAACCCGAGGGGAAATGAGGGCTGGTTGACTGAGGAGCTGTTGCAGAGGGACAGGCTTGGTAGGCCTTAGAAATGAGGCTTCTCCAGGCTTGGTTGCAGAACAGAATCACCTGATGCACTTGAGGTACAATACAGATTCCCGGCCTAATCTCCCCCAAGAGTGGGGGAAAGGGGTGATCCAGAAATCTGCATTTTAATACGCCCACCCCCAGGCAAATTCGAGGAGTCTCCAGGTTGGGAAAGTTCTGCTTTACAGCATGTTTGGATCAGAGGAAGAAGGGGTTTTAGCTCCTCCAGTATGGATGCGTCTAAAATCAGGGGGTTCAGGGAGAGGAGGGAGAGCGAAGAAGGCAGCAGTCTGCCTTCATCCCCACTCCTGGTTTGTTTTACTTTGCCCCTCCAACTCATCAACATCAGATGTACTAAAGCACTCTCCCACGCCACAGTTTTTCCTTGGGGAGGATTTAGAAGACCTACTTCCTATAAACATGTAACTGTCAAAATAATTTGAAAACCATACCTATATTATTTGTCACTTACAGTGGTGCACCTGAAGGCTTTATCAGTAAACATAATCATGTAAATATCTGTTACAACCAAGCCACCCCATAAAGCAGTTGAAACGTGCCTGGAGCTTCACCATATAATTGTAGTTTGCAAAGTCATTGAGAGGAAGGTAGGCCTGTGTACAGAGCTTGAAACTGGGAGTCAGGCAGCCTGGGTTCTCGGCCTTGTTGGGTCACTCACCACCTGTGTGACCTGGGGCAAAGCATTGTTCTCTCCAGGCCTTAGTTGTCCCTCTTTAAAGTGATAGAGATGGCCCGTTGTGCGATCTCAGTCTACCTGCATGAGTCCATGCATCTGTAACATCACGTGGCAATTACACTTTGTGTTATAAAGGATTCCTGAAAATGATTCATTATTTTTAATGATGTTGTATGTATGGCACCTTTGTGGGTGCTGGGAATATAGTAGTGAACAAAACAGGCCTACATCTCTGCTCATGGAGCTTACATTCTGGTGACTGTATATTCTGGTGGATAATGTATATATTCTCCAAAGATTTTTAATGCTCCCCTCAGAGTGTTTTCAGTATTCTGTAACCATAAGTTCTAAAATGGTGAGGTCCAAACCCATCCACTTGGCCTGTTTACCTTCTCTAGTGGAAATGGCAGTATGTAATGGTGATGAAAAACAACCATTTTTCTTCGGAATCTTATGTGCCTTTAAAAGTTGATCATAAATTTCGTCTAATTTGTAAAAATAAAAGTGTCCTAGTGGATTGAGGTTTCAGGCCATATTGAAATGTGATCTGTTCTCATACTTGGTATGGTGAAAGTGAAGTCAGAAAGTGAAGTCACTCAGTCGTGTCCAACTCTTTGCGACCCCGTGGACTGTAGCCCACCAGGCTCCTCCATCCGTGGGATTCTCCAGGCAAGAATACTGGAGTGGGTAGCCATTTCCTTCTCCAGGGGATCTTCCCAACCCAGAGATCAAACCCGGGTCTCCCACATTGCGGGCAGACTCTTTAACCTCTGAGCCACCAGGGAAGCCCACTTGGTATGGTAGTTACCTGCAAACTTCTTCATATCTGACTTGCTACTTGATCTACCTTTGGGGAAACAACACATTGTTTAAAGTACACTGGATTCTTTTCATTTACTGGTGCAATATTAAAATAAGTCGAAAAACCCACTTGAAGTACATACAGAATGATTCACTGCTCTCTTAGACAAAAATTTAGTATCATTATGTATAATAGCAGTCAGATATTTTACAGAATTTTCAGAGTCTTCAAACCCACCCAAAACAGCTGACAGACCTGATTCCATGCCTTCTTTACTGACAGTGAAGATTATGTAACCTGTGGATAGATTTCTAAACCACTGATACTCATAAAATGATTTCTCCTGCAGAGGCCATACATTAATGTTCAACACAGTCTAGTCTCACAACCAAAGATCTCTATGAGACACTCTTGGCTCATTAAATTGCATCAGCATACATGTGTAAAATGTTTCTGTTTACACTCTAGTGTTTCTTATTTTCCCAGGTGGCGCTAGTGGTAAAGAACCCACCTGCCAATGCAGGAGGCATAAGAGATGTGGGTTCAATCCCTGGGTCAGGAAGATTTCCTGGAGGAGGGCATGGCAACACACTCCAGTATTCTTGCCTGGAGAATTCCATGGACAGAGGAGCCTGGCAAGCTGCAGTCCATAGGGTCGCACAGAGTTGGACATGACTGACTGACTTAGCACGCACGCACGTTTCTTATCTTCAGAAACCATAACTTTCACTGGTGCAACCCCAGTCCCTAGAACAGAGCCAGGTTCTAGGTTCAATGTCCAGAAGTTAAATTCTGATCCATGAACTATATCTTGGATCATTCCCTACTAACACCCTCCCCCCAGGAGATAATCATTTATGGCTTTTTTATTAGCTATTTGCAATCACAAGAAATGCTGCTGCTGCTGCTCCTGCTGCTAAGTCGCTTCAGTCGTGTCCGACTCTGTGACCCCATAGACGGCAGCCCACCAGGCTCCCCCATCCCTGGGATTCTCCAGGCAAGAACACTGGAGTGGGTTGCCATTTCCTTCTCCAATGCATGAAAGTGAAAAGTGAAAGTGAAGTCGCTCAGTAGTGTCCAACTCTTCAGTATAGCATTTTGATTTAGGTATTTAAAAGTTTAATGACAACAGGTCGTTCAGTATTCACTAGGTAATAATCAAAGGATCCACGTCAATCACTTAAGGTTTCCAAATGGAATTTGATATTCAAAAATGGGCTCTCCATGCTCATTGGTAAGGAAGCCATTTCCTGTGTGTGAGCCACAGAGAAATTGACTGTCTAATAGACAATTGGTCTTTGGTTTGGTTTTGTTTTTAAAGAGGGGCCGTATGGAGTCTTTGCTGGAAGAGATGCATCCAGAGGCCTTGCCACCTTTTGCCTGGATAAGGAAGCGCTGAAGGATGAGTACGATGACCTTTCCGACCTCACTCCTGCCCAGCAGGAGACCCTGAGTGACTGGGACTCTCAGTTCACTTGTAAGTGGGTTTTTTTTTTATTTTGCCAGGGTCAGATTTCTACCAATAATGGGATTCACAGCAGTACAATAGTTATTACTAAGCAGCCTGCAACTGCAGAGCATTTTGATAGGCTCCTGAATCTTGGACAGATCAAGTTCATGGCTTGAAGTAATTGTAGCAGTGCTGAGTCACTTGCCATGACTGCATCCCAATATCTAGCTAGTTCTCTGTGGAAACCTGGGTTTCTGTTTTTGAAATTTCTGAGGTTTGCATAGATTTTCCCACTAGGATTTGGTGTGCAGGGGAAAGGAGAGTGGCCATCTTGGCTACAGAAGGATTTTCATAAGCCCTTACTTGTAGAACTTGCTGTTTAAAAGCAGCCCACATTGCTGTTAAAGAATGAGAGACTTGTATTATACAAAACAGCTTCTCTTTGAATCTAATTGAGCCTAACTATAGGCCTCATCTACAAATGATGCTTATAATCTGCCCAGCAACAATGGTGTCTACGTTTTTTAAAAAGAAAGCAGAAAGGAGACACTTGTTTCCTGGCTTATGCTATGGACCAAGGGCTTTGGGGGGAAGTAAGGATGGAGGTCATTATAAATGTCATTTTCTATTTACTGTTCTCTATAATTTTTTTTTTTTTTTTTTTTGCTAAATTCAACTGTTTTGAGAGTAATGCTGACCTCAGAGAGAGTTCTGGATTAATAATTAGCCAGGTATAACTCTGCCTTTAGAGTTTGGATCCCAAGTCAACTAAGTATAACTTTCAAGTCCAGAGGCAAGTCTTTGTACTCTGAAAACATAATTCAGCTATCTAACAGTCCCTCATTTTTTGCATCTTCAGGATGCCTTTGTAACAATAGATTGTTCTATATGAAACCAATGAGTTGTAATTCATAATTTACATAGCTCTATTTTATAGGACTTAATTTCATCAGTGGGGTAAAAAACCATGGTTCCCCCAACCCCTTAAACTAAGGCTAGTCCCAAATACTGTCGTGACACTTGAGCTACACTCAAAACTGGCATGGTTCCCCCTTAAGGCAGGTTTCTCAGGTGCCACCCAGCTTTTATTTGTCTTGTACAGTCACAAGCACCCTAGGGACCTTTATAATATGTTCAAATAGGCGAGTTCTAATTGTTCCTGACTATTATTTCACAGCAAAGTAGCTCCAGTTTACCTGATTAAACAGGTTGGTTACTCCTTTAATTCCTACCCATATTCAGAAGAGGAGTTCTCTTGACCTCTGACACTGTGATAATTAACCCTACACTAACTTGGCCCGATAATACAGCCAATATGGTGGTCATCTGCTGACTCCGTCCCTCCTCGAGTCTCTTACATTCTGGTTACTCTCTTAAACCTGCATTCTCCAAAATCTCCAGTGTTCTCCTGTTTCCTTTACCACTGCCTTTAACCACGTCTAGCTTTTTTTCCCCAAGTTGAGGGAAAATTCTGTCTCCTGCTCTCCCCTTTATCCTCCGAGACTATTATCATTCCTTCCTCTGTCAGACAAGCATCTAGTAATCATGGCTGTCCCTAACCACTGTTCCATCCCTCCTTGCTCTCTACAATATGGTTTCTGCCCCCACCATTCCACTGAACCTTCTGTCTCAAACGTTTACTGAGACCTGCATCTTGCCAACACTAATTGCACTTCTCCAGTCCCTGTTGTCAGTCTCTGGTCACAAAGTCCCCATTTCGGTGCACGGAGTCTCCAGCGTTCACTTCCGTAACTCCTGTCTCCAGTTGCCTTTAATGGGTCTCATATCCTTCCCTTTCCAGCCCCATGGACACTGCCTTCGTCCTGGCTCACGTTTCTCCCCGTGAGGATCTGCCCGCTGGCCTCCTAGTCACCCTGTCCCTGGACTCTCCTGACTAACTCGCCCTGCCCTCTATACATAGTGGAACCGTTGTTACCATAGCGCTATTTCACCTTGTCATTCCTTTGTTGTGCACTTTCGGTGCCCTTTGCCATCTGGGATAAGTTCAGACGCCTCAGGCTGCCTTTGCACATCTTTCATAAGATTTTCCCACCCTGTTTGGCTGACGCTGCTCCCAGTCTCCTGCCAAGTCGGTCCCTTTATTGCTCCCCAGATATGTTTGGTCTCACCTGAATGCCTTTGTGAATGGCGTTGGCACTTTGTGGAAACCCCTCCTTCCCCAAGTCCTTCTACACATCTTCCAAAGCATATCTCTCTCCCACGAAGTGTCCTGCAACCCTTCCAACTAACTCATACCAAGCCCTTGCTCTGCTGAACATTCCCCTACACACAAACAAACCACTTTGACATTACCTTGCACACACATTGTCAGGCATCACTCCCCATTCTATACTTCTATCTGCTGAACAAAACTAACTCCCTGGGACTTGGCTGGGACTGTGGTATAAACTGCCTTGAAGAATCCCAGCATGTTTTTGTGTTGCTTGTAGGCCTCTCGTAAGTGCTTTCAAACGAAATATGATCGTGGTTTTGTCCAAAGCGTGAGAATGACCAGTTGTGTCATCTTCTTTTCTTCCAGTCAAGTACCATCATGTGGGCAAACTGCTGAAGGACGGGGAGGAGCCCACCGTGTACTCAGACGAGGAGGAGCCAAAAGATGAGAGCACTCGGAAGAATGATTAAGGCCTTCAGCGGAAGCATATCTATTTTTGTATTTTGCAGAATCATTTGTAACATTCCAGTCTGTCTTTAAAACATGGTGATTTCAATATTTAGAAAAGTTTTGAACTTGCTGTACATTTTTTTAATTAACATCACTAGTGACACTGATAAAGCTAACTCTGTCTTAGAATGCATGATATGTTTGCGTGTCACAAATCCAGAAAGTGAACTGCAGTGCTGTAAGACAAATGTTATTATGGTTTTTCTTCTATTTGTAGTCAGTGCAGGCTGAATTGGAACTTGTATTTCCTGAGAGACAGGTAAGACATGAGTATTCCCCCCAAACAGGTTTAAAGGTTAAATGTGTGAAGTCCTTCAAGCGTCAAGAAACAAAGAATGGACTTTGAGTCATGATATTCTCTAAAGATAGAAAATCCTTTATTTCTCGATTGACCTAACTGCATGATTTCTGTTTTCTCTACCTCTAAAGCAAATCTGCAGTGTCCCAAAGGCTTTGGTATTAATTAAAGAGAGCAGTCCAGTACAAAATGAAATCTCAAAGCTGGACTCAATCACAGGTAACCTACTTTTCTGTTTGGGGACAGCATCATTGTCCTGTGCTCTTTGGAACACTCAGATGCCCTTACTTAACAGTAATCTCCAATGAGCCTGAAAATAGGATCTCAACATTCCAAAGCAAGCTTTGGCGAAAATCAGCTGGCTTGCCTAAAAACCAAAAATACATGAATAAGATTGTAGGACTATTTTCCCCACCCCTGTGTTCTTGGTTATTTCACATGATTGGACATGCGAGGGGACCGTGTAGGACAGGAGCAGATTGTTCTCTAAGAGCCTTCACACACACCCCTGAAGAATGAGGAAACCGTACACATTACTGGCCAAGTGGTTTTTAAAGTGTATTCATAACCTAACAGTTATTCTTCTGTTGTTACAAAACTATAGCCACTGCAAGAGTTGTAGTCAAGTGTCTTGGTCTTTGATATTGGTCTTGGTTAACAATAAACTTAGCTTAAGTAGACTGTACAGTTGTATGACTTTGTAAAAGTATTATATGAATAACTAGTGAGGTTTCAAACTCTTGTAATTGTAGTTGAATAGTCATTGTATTTTCTTGTGAACTGTGTTTAATGGTTTTACCTCAAATCAGAAAACAAAATGAAGTGCTTTGGTCAGTTAATAAAATGGTTTTACCCAGTATAGTGTGGGGGATTGCCTTATTTCTTTTAAACTTTAATCTGAGGAAGCAGATTCAGGAGTTTCACTTCTGAGTGATGTTTTTTGTCTTCCAAGAGAGACAAGGAAAGGGGTACAACTTCACACCAAAAACCAAGTACCAGCTTATCCGGTTAAAATAGTGAATCGAATTTACTTTTTTGTCAGAATTTAATAAACTCAGAGGCAGACTTCTGCCTTGAATTATAGCAAGTTTACTAAGGAGTAACTCTAGTGAAGACTTACTGAGTGCCAAGGCAGGTTTTGTTTTTGCTTTACGTATCATGGGATTAGGAAAGTGTTCAGGAACCTTATGGTCACAAAGTTGATTCACTTCATGCCAAAAGGATATGAGACTTACATATTCAGTCGGTTGTATAAACAGACAACCTATTACTCTGAAGATGAGTGTTTTGCCATTTTCATGTGAAAATTGACAGACTCTTCTTACAAGGGAGGTACTCCCTGAACCAGAGAGGGCTCAGAGCTTTCCAGCTTTTATGTTCTCAAACCATATTGTCTGTTTTTGTTGTTTTAAAATGTGTCCTTTTCCTGCATTAGTTTTCATCCAACAAATATTTGAGCTGCCTGTTTTGTGCCAAGCAACCTGTTAGGCCGTATGCTTTGGGGGAAGGGGAGGGAGAGAGAAACTGGGCCACCATTGCAGCCTGAGATTAGGCTGCTCCTTTTACTCAGTTAAACACGTTTGTCTTGATGCCAGGTGGAAAACATCCAGAGCCTGGTTAAAAGCTTCAACCCCAGATAGCCGGAATCCCCCCATTCAGAACTAAACATTGTACTGATTACAGGTAAAGGGATACTACTATCAGGCAGGACTTTCCTGTAGAAACTTAAATCCAGCTCACACAGTTATAAGCCATATTATGTAAAAGGCACTGTTTGAGAAGATGAGGGAGTGGTGGTTACAGCCATGGCACCAGCCATGCCAGCCAGGGAGGGGCCAGGTGAACAGCTGTTTCCTCCTCCCCTACTTTCTTATAGTCCCTGCCTAGACACTGTCTTCTTAGTCCCAACATCTGAGGGTCAGAAGCAGCATTTGCTATGTGCTTGCAGCATCTCTGTGGCTTCTCTACACAATATCATGTTCACCTTACATCAGAGGGCCACACTTCATGCAAACCCTCGATCCAGAATGAGCAAAAACAGCCTTTGCTGTCTCAGAAAGAGCTCTCTGAACAAAAAGAAGCTCTAGAGTGCCCAGTGGCCCTCTAAGGTACAGTCCGCCTTTGTTACAGATATTTAGAAGAAATTTGCTGTACATTTCCTGTGAAAATACAATTAACTCTTTCAGGATCAAAGACTGATCACTGAAGCCCCTCACATCTATGACTGGACTCCCCATCCCACACCCACACATGTTTTTGGAAATTGGGCAACTTCTACACTTTCACCAAGGCCTGAACTGTGTGTGTGTGTGTGTGTGTGTGTGTGTGTGTGTGTGTGTGTGTGTGTACTCAGTTGTATCCAACCCTGCAACCCCATGGACTGTAGCCTGCCAGGCTCCTCTGTCCATGGAATTTCCCTGGCAAGAATACTGGAGTGGTTGCCATTTCTTCCTCCAGGGGATCTGCCCAACCCAGGGACTGAACCCACGTCTCCTGCATTGGCAAATGGATTCTTTAGCACTGCACCACGTGCGAAGCCCTAAGGGCTGAGGTGAAATTCTGTGGAATCTGTTTTGCTGCCTATAAAGAACTGATAAAACCTTTGCTGAAGGGAGAACAGTCTTAAGTCAAAATATGATTCTCATTTATCCAAAAATGAAAATACAACTGCATTTTCATGAGCTCTGACAGTCAATTGCCATTAACTGGTATTATAAAGGGAGATGTTGACTCAAAACAGTAGTGAAACCAGACATATTTTCAAAGAAAATATTACTGCAGGTGTGTGATATTCTATCCAGCACATCTGGTCAATGAACAAAGACTCTATACTATGACAACTTTATTTTTAATATATCTGAAAATCAAACATGTATTATTTCTCTACCAATGCAAATGACAAAAAGGAGCAGCAATGTTAGTGCAAAGCAGCATACTACAGGTAGAAATCTCACCCTCCCACAAAGTGGAATTATCAACATTTAAAAGTGAACATGTTGAACAGTCTTGCAACAAATGAAAATACATTTATTTGGTTCTTAAGTTCAAAATTACCAGGTTACAATGGCTTTCTACCTGAGGAATTCAAACAAATGTAACGAAAACACATTAACAGACTTTTAGTTAATTCTTAAAGCACTATTAGTAATGCATACAAGGAAAAACATGAAAACATCTATTTAAAAAGACACAGATTAAAGTTCCAGCCCTTCACTGGACATAGGAAAAAGATATGAGAAAACTTTTGCACCACTTAAATAACAGCACAACAAAGAATAACAGTGTTAATTAACAGAAAGTGAGTATCACATTTTCAGTTCTAAATCATTCCATCAATCCATTTGAAAAGTTCAGGAGAAATTGTTCTCATCCTTGTTTAAGGCCTACACACACCAAAAAAAGGGATTTGCTCAAATCTAGAATGCATTACCACAAGACATAAAAACCCAAGGTTGTATAGAAAGTAAACACAAAACCAGTATTTTTACTTTCTTCTAGGTCCCAGGATGGTATTTAGACCAAAATATTACATAGAAGTGACTTAGCACCAATTCTATTATACAAAAAAAATTTTTTAATTGCACATGCTGTATTCTGCAATGTATTTTTTTATGTCTGGTTACTGAGCAGCAAATTGTTTTCATGCCTAAAATCTCTGCAAAGAAAAATTATCAAATGACAGAAGACATTGAGTTGTTTTTTCTTTCTTTTTTCCAAAACAAGCATAGCTGCTTTCCATTACAAACCATAATGTTCTGTGTTTCAAGGGCATTAAACATGAAGAAAACAATAGGGACGTTGGGTCTCATTGGAAAAGAATAATACCTGGTTGCCACAGGTTTTCTGACAAAATACAAGCTGTTATAATGTAAAGGCTACTCTAGACAATAGTATTCTGAACATTAATAGTCATTGCTAGTCCTTAGAGGAGAAAAGGCACTCACCCTAGGAGTGATTTTTCAGATTGGACAAGCCAAGCCTAGTTGATGGCTTGTGTGACTCTGATGGCAGAGTCACTAGCTTGCAAGTAGAACTGAATACAAGAGAGCTAACAAATAAATGAATGATGTGAAGATTTTCTAGGCATCTCAGATATCAGGTTGTTCAAGAGTCTGGTTACAAGCACACATCATGCCTTATCATTCTGGGCAGCCACACTGACTGGTGTCCTACTTTGGCTTGACCAGCTGGTCCTTTTCTATGGACTATCAAGTTAGGACTATTTGAAATGAATCATGTAATATGAAAATGTTGCCTTCCACTACTTTGTGGATTAAAATACCTTTGCCCGCTGCAGGCAGTCAAATCTCTTTGAGGTCTTCCACTGCCATGTCAGCTATAGTTTTGTTGGAAGAAAAAAGTCATCTACTGCCCCCCCTGAGTTCCTAAATCCAATATAAGGCAGAATGAGCCAGCCGGGCTTTCAATAGAACATGCACTGCATTAAGATGTATGTCTTTACGAATCTATAAAATATCTCAATTTAAAAACATATTCAAGGAGTCCAAAACCAGTAGGTAAAAAGATAAATTGCTTATGTTAAGAGTTTACAAATTCTGCACACATACAATTTTCCCCCCACTAGAAAAGTATGGGCTTTACCCTTGACTCTTCCTAACTCCATGGCATTACTGAGGGTTGAGGAGGCACTTGTTACTGTTTTATAAAAGTCAGTTTGGGGATATTCAGTGGCTTTTTACAAACTGATGTCACCCAACCCTGAGTGAAAGGATTACATAACCTGAAATGGAATAGTGTCACATCCTCTCTTCCCAAGTGCCATTTTTGGTGCCCCAGGATTGTTCAATATTTCCTTTGACAAATCCCAAGTTGTATCACTTCAATCCTGTTGCTTTTCTACGATGGAATGACATGGGGTTCTTCCAAAAAAAACAACTCTGCTAATGGTCCACTGTCTGTGTCAGCCTCAAAAGACAATCTGAGCCCCTTTTAGATTCTTCTTCCAAGGCTTTGTTTCTAAAAGGACAACTCTTTGAGTCCTATGAACATATTAATAAGATTAATTTCCTTCTGGTAGATGCTCAGGGAACCCTCTAATGTCATGGAGAAGTCCAGTGTATGTTCTAGGTGTCATCTCTCTTATCTATAGGTATTTCTAGATAAAAGTCAGGAAAGTTTGTTGCTTCACATGGTGTTCGAACCAAATCAAAGAACAAGTAGAAAGATCCTTATGCATTCACTGCCATCCCTTTGAAGATAAATGATGTTAAATGATAATGTTATGACAGCTGAAGAACCGTAGAAGGCTATCTTAACTCCTCTCAATGTGAATTTGCTCCTTTGATGGCACCAAATTAAAGCTGCAATCGAACTGTAGAAATGTCTGTCCTTGGATAAGAAAGTTTTGCAAGCACATTGTTTTACCAAGTTTTTGAATCGGGATGTTTGGTGTTTCCAGTTTGCCAACACATCTGCCACACACACACTTTGATCTATACTTTATACTTTGGCAAGAGAAGCAAGGTTTTGCATTTGACCTTGCTCAAGCTCCTAAGTGTTTGCTCTCTTGCTCTGTAGTTGCTAACTACATAGCTACATTTGGTTTTAAATTTTCTTCTTGCAGATTTTTACTGTGAATAAGGGTTTACTGATCTAAGAAACCTTCAAAACATTTGAAAATAAAAAGAACTAGTGAAGTTGTTTCTCAAATGGCTTCTATCAATGCGCTCCAGACTGTTAGGTCTGATGTAGTAACTATCAGAATTCAGCATGAAATCTCCAGAATACTCACGTCTTTTCATCCTTCCTGCATCCCAGTTATATTCTGACCTCCATGGTATCTCTCTTCTTTTGGGAAAATCCCACAAATAGGAAGCATCAGCAGTTTTTGGTGATGTTACTGGCACTTGCAAGAGCCTATAGTTGACTCTGTGGTCAAATGCACTATCACTAAACTGCCTCCTCTTTCCTATGACAGTGTCTAACTGATCACTGGCACTGGATCTGTGGTGGTGGCTTTCATCAAATAAGTATTGGGGAGCCAGTATTTCCCTCTCTTTGCTGTTGCTGTCCTCATTTCTAATGGAATTGTTTTTACCCTCAAGCCACGAACATCTCAGTTCATAAGTAGACCTCCTGCCTGGTTTCCTAAGCTTGTATTCAGAGTATTTTTCCTCCCCATCATGTTTCCACTCTGCATGCAAGGCCTGCTGACTTGACATAATTTCTGGATCACAAGTGATGATTTCATCAGCATCAAGACATCCCTTTTCTGGGCAGCTATCATATGTGGCCACAGACTTCTTTTTCTTCTCTTTGTTTACACTAAGATTATCACTGAGACATTCAGAATCACTGCTAATTTCCTCTAAGAAATCTCTCAACTTCAAATCAAAGTCTTCTGACTTCTTAGATGAGGAAACTTGGCTTTGACTTGTGGATATGGGATCCTGGACTTGGTAAGCATGAGTCTTTTCCAACAGATGGCTCTTGTCATCAGTTGGGGACAGGCAATCACCAGCTTCACTGGCTGTGTCCTTAAAATGATGTTTAAACTTCTTCGTGCATTCTTCAGCATAATCCACTTTTCTTTTCTTTTGTGATATATGCTCAGTATCCCAAGAAAGATTTGTCCAGAGATCATCTTCTTGCACCTGTTCTCTCCTATCTAGATGTTGCATTTGGCTCAAACTGGTTGAGCGATGCTTATGTTTTCTCAAATTGATTTGAAAGCTATTTCCTTTCACAAGGACAGTTCTCTTCCACTGACATGTGCTTGTTATGTGACTTGGTTCTAGGCAGATGCGGGCATATTTTGGAGTTTGATAATGGTTTAAAAGATAGTCAATAAATTCATCTGTTTCATAGATCTTCTGTTTCCTGCTATGGTCTCTCTCAACAAATCTGGAAGAATAGGAGGTATTAGAACCATGCTGGTCTTTCTCAAGAGATTGACCTTGAGTCATTATAATTTGCAAGGAATTCTGTTCACAGCTCAAACTTTTATTGTATTCATCAGTTAATGATTTTCCAGCTTTCTCTTTTCTTGCTGAATATCTTTTTTTTTTCCCCCCAAGGCGGTGGGAAGATTTACGTAAGTGAGCTCTAGCTTTTTTCTTCATTTTTCGTTTACGTTTATAATTTGACTTGGAAACAGGGCATTTTAGCGTTTCCTCCTGATTTTGAAGATACTGAGTGTTTGGTTCTTCTTTCTTCAGAGTTCCTGACATGGTCCCCAGAGCATAATGAGCTTTGAAGCCTGCAATATTCGCCTTCCGTGGGTAAAATTCTTCAGACTCCTTCAAAGAAAAAGGTTAAAAATCTCACATGAAAAGCTCAACAGGTTAAAAATCTCAAAGAAAACTGGGCTATATAGCACTGTTCTGAAGAGTTTCTAATTACACCTAGGGTAGATCCAAATTAGGAATAATAGCACACTGAAGAAACAGGAGGTACAAAATTAAATGTCCCCATCTAACAGGAGCTGCTTTGACTAGGTCTGTGCCTGTCCTTATGTTAGAAAGCACCCCAGTTACATACCTTCAAAAGCACATAATCCTTTTTTCCTTTGTTCACAAATTGATGGGTCTACTTACTGTTCCAGGTATTGTGCTCAAGGGTGGGAAGCTGAAGAGGAATAAGAAATGCTCTACAGCGCTCCCTGGGGCTACAGTCCTAGAACAAGAAAAGACTGGTGGGTGAAATATGTGTCTTAAAGGGTCAGTTGGCTTTATAAAAGCCAAACTGCATTTTTGGGTTTTATTACGGCCTCTTCCTATGGATTACAAGTGAGCATGTCTTTGACCTGACCACCTCGGTTGGAAACAAGATAGCAAGTAGAAAATATGGCTGTGACAATGGTGCTCTCTGCTGTCCATGACTGCAGGGCAGGTGGAAGGTGTGGACTACGGCCCCTACCCTGCTGGGAGAGCTTGTACTGAGCTCCCACTGACACTCGGCACAAATCAGGGCTCAGAGCTTACCCAGGACTTGGGATTCAAATTTGGTACCACACACATTGAAGAGAGGAATTCTTCAAAAGAAGTCACTTTTGGCAGTCATTAAGGCAAACTAACGGAGAAGGCAATGGCACCCCACTCCAGTACTCTTGCCTGGAAAATCCCATGGACGGAGGAGCCTGGTAGGCTGCAGTCCATGGGGTTGCTAAGAGTCGGATACGACTGAGCAACTTGACTTCACTTTCACTTTTCACTTTCATGCACTGGAGAAGGAAATGGCAACCCACTCCAGTGTTCCTGCCTGGAGAATCCCAGGGATGGCAGAGCCTGGTGCGCTGCCGTCTACGGGGTCGCACAGAGTCGGACACGACTGAAGCGACTTAGCAGCAGCAGTAGCAGCAAGGCAAACTAAAAAAGATCCAGCTCGCCTTATTGTCAAGATAAATGTGAGGTTTTTCTGATCCTTATTTCATGCAGTTTGATGGGCCATACCAATGAGAAAAACAAAAACAAAAACAGGTGAGATGGCAAATATACCTAAAATCAACTCTACTGAAAATGAATGCCATTCACTCTTGGTGTCTAAGAACACTGAATGTGGCTTTTCAAATGAACGCTTCGGTCTTTACTCTGGGGCATCTGCTGAGTCTGGTTATCTTTAGGAGGTCAGTAAATGGGAGAACAAAACCTTCCCCAACTGAAACTCTCCAAACAAAACAACTGGCCTATGATGTGAGGTATTCCTTAGCAAACAGCTGAAGACTAGACTAACATGTCTGTTCAAGGCCCTCCTTTCCCGTCCAATCCTGTCACTGATGAATGGCCAGCGAAAGGTAATGCAGGACTACAAACTCCACATCCCTCCTCCTGGCATTTTCTGTTAGCTCCATTAGGAGCTTAGAAGAGTAGTTGAGAAACACAAAGTGTGTGTGTGTGTGTGTGTGTGTGTGCACGCCAGATGGTGGAGGTGAGACCCAACCCCTTCAGAGAACCTGAATATCCCTTTGGTCAATGCAAAATTGTGGTTATTAGAGACCAGCCTATTGAAAACAAACCTCAACGAATACAGTAAGTCTTCCACAGCCACTGGTTAAACAATAGGCTGCTGTTTCAAAGTAAAGGCCATAATGACTCAGAGAGGTCACTAGCTACCCAAACCAAAGAACAATGGGGCAAGAGCCTTACTGCAATTTTCCTTAGGAGTGCCCGAATCAGGTAGAGGGCCTCCAGCTGCGTCTGGGTCAGTGGGATCTTCCTCTTCTCCAGGTCTTTGGAAGAGTTGGACCCTGGTTGGGCCCCCACTTTGGCGCTGTCCTTCTGTCTCCTTTGCCGGTGCCTGTCCCTTTCCTTCTGGGTGCGTCTCTTGACTCTGGCCTTTCTCCTCTTTTCCTGGACCTTCCTCTCCTCTTTCCTTTTTCTGGATAATGATTAAGAGAGTGAACCCTTTAGAAGGTGTTTATCGGGCAAAAGGGTTACTCTCTTCCCCACTACCTCCTCCCTGGCAGGAGTTCCCCAAAATCTCCAGCTACAACACCCCAAGGCTCGACATTAGACCACTGAGGACAAAAGACACTGTGACACATCAGCCAAGGGGAGAGATGCTTAACGAAGTTGGTCAGTTAGAAACACGTACAGGAGACCTCATGCAGAGAGAATTTAAAAAATAAATGAAGAAGACTACTGAATTCAAAGGAAGGGCCTCAACCTCCCCCCACCCCCTGCACTTTCTCAAACCAGAAGCAGGGACTATGGGATCTAGCATTTGCAGTGATGATTCCATTTCTCTTGAGATCAAAACCTTTCCTGAGCTGGTCACACAGACGCAAATGAAAGTAAGTCAAGGCACTCAGAAAATCTTAAAGGTTAGAACTGGTCTTTAGTGCACACTCCTTAACACAGTGAAGTGTTAGTCACTCAGTCATGTCTGACACTCTGTGACCCCATGGACTGTAGTCTGCTAGGCTCCTCTGTCCATGGAATTCTCCAGGCAAGAATACTGGAGCAGGTAATTCCTTTCTCCAGGGTATCTTCCCAACCCAGGGATTGCACCCAGATCTCCCACATTGCAGGCAGATTCTTTACCATCTGAGCCACCCAGTACATTATCATAAAAACAGGCTGATTTAGAAGAATATGGGCTTATTTTTCTGTTTTCTGAATATTTAAGATGTTTTGGTTAGGCTCTCATAGAAGCATGGAAACCTGGGGGGTGGGGGAAGGGCAGGGGAGGACAATTGCCTGAGGGAGGACCGAGCCCCAAACTGGAGGATGAGCTCAACTGCATAATCGATCTGGAAATTTGGGGGGGCTCATTACCTTTACTGGGATCAGCTTCTGGCCAGGTTTCACAGCCAAGACCTTAAGTAACTCTTAGCACTCCGCCAGCCAAAAAAACGTGAGAGGCACATGGAAGACTATTCTTAAACTCCTATAATTTGGATAAAAGGCTGGAAGAATAAACCTGCAAGGGGAGGAGCCAGGAAGGAGGTAAAACTGGTTTGGGGAGCCCCATAGTTCTGGTCCAGCTGTCCCTTCTTGGCAAACCCTTGACAATCCAACGGTCCTTTCTAGTCTCAAGCTCCTAAACTGCTCAAAGAAGTAAATACACAGGCTCCTTAAATTCACAGAAAGAACTTGAACCAACAGGAAAAACGGTCTCAACAGATCCTTCTGGGTTAGTTTGATTATTGATCATCTTATGAAAGAAAATCTTTTCCAAAACAGAAAAGAATTTTCTCCCAAAATTTCAATGGATAGGCAAGGTAAACTTTGGTAAATTTAGGTAAACTGGTGAAACTTGTACGTTGGCAGGCTAGAATTCTCATTCGAAAAGTACCCGGCCTTTTTTTTTTTTAATGATTATTAACTCCTAGACAACCTAATCTGGTTGGTCCTACTATTCCTCATTACTTGCTCCTCCTGACAAGCATACTTTTAAAGTATCTTGTTTTTCACTGCTTTCTCCTTTTGGTTTTGTAACAATGTAATGGAAAGACAGCAATTTTCTAATGGGCACCAATTCCTGCTCCCCCCATCATGCTGAAGAGATGAACCCATTCACCTGAAGAGATAAATCCGTAAATCGAAAGTTTAAAAACAGACAAAAAACAACAAAAACAACAACAACAATGCTCTTCACTGAACTAGGTCTCCTCACCTTTCAGCCTCTTCCTCTTCTCTTTTTTTTGCTTTTTTCCTCTCTTCCTCCAACTCTTGTAATTTCAGCCTTTCTTGATTTCTCTTCTTTATAGCTCCTTCACTGAAGTGTTTGGTTGTATCAAACATAACCTGCTCTCAAACAATTCAAAGTATCATTAGAAAAGTTTGCCTGCTGGCTGGGTATGTCCCAGACCAGAGAGCTAAAACTAATTTGTACCTGTCAATGCCAAACCAAGTGAATTAAAAATGCCTTCTCTGTGTCCCAGTACCCATACAGTTACACTGCCTCTCAGTCATCTCTCAAACTGTCCTTGTGGGATTTCTAGAACTTTCTTTGGCAGAACCTTTGAGGAACTCACCTGACAGCCATATGCGGCATCATAGTGCCCGTATGGACACGAGTTCTAAGGGATGTGAGTATATTGCTTCTGGTTTGTTATATTGATTAACTGAGTTATTAATAATGTTTTTTTTAAATCAGCAGAGACAAAAACAGTCCAGAAATGGGGTGGGGGGAGCAAAGATGTAGGAAAATTGACCAAAAGAGATACAAGATCTGACTATAGTGATTATTAAACAACTTTGCAAATCTGAAAATAAAGTAAAAGTCAGATTGATGCACTACAAATAAATTCGCCTAAAAAATATAAGGATGCAGCTGCTGCTGCTGCTAAGTCACTTCAGTCATGTCCGACTCTGCGACCCCATAGACGGCAGCCCACCAGGCCCCGCCGTCCCTGGGATTCTCCAGGCAAGAACACTGGAGTGGGTTGCCATTTCCTCCTCCAATGCATGAAAGTGAAAAGTGAAAGTGAAGTCGCTCAGTCGTGTCCGACTCTTCGAGACCCCCACGGACTGTAGCCTACCAGGCTCCTCCGTCCGTGGGATTTTCCAGGCAAGAGTACTGGAGTGGGGTGCCATTGCCTTCTCCCAAGGATGCAGAAGTAGCTATTTAAATATGCATGAGTGACAAACACCAAATTCACCATCACAGTTACCTTTGAAGGGAGTGAGCAGCCTTGACTGAGGATGGTACACAAAGGGGAAGATGTTCTCATTCCACTGGTAATGCTTTATTTTTTAAGCTGCTGTAGTGTGTGGGTGGTCATTATAGCGATTGCTAGATCTTTTGTCAGACTGAATAGCTCATAAGCTTCAAACATATATTTTAACCCAAGAAGCCTCACACATAACACACACACACACACACACACCTGAAGCTACTGAAGCTGAAAGTTCAAATTCACACTAAAGACTGATTTAGAGAAAAAGGGTTTAGCTGCATGAAGGTTTCAAGAACAAGATGACCAGGCATTCAGACAGTCATGAAGCTGTCTTCATGCTGGATAGACAGATTGACTTTGAGAGGAAAGGAACCAGGTTTGTTGGGATTCTGTTTTAGAATTTACCTGACAGTCGTCATTAATGTATAGTTAACTGTGACTCCCATAGCAAAGGGGGAATAAACTGCCTTTCTTGTTTCAAGCTGCATGTTGCCCTTTTCCAGCAATTTGTCAAACAGAAGAAGCATATGAGATACTTCTATAAGGACCATGAAGAATCCTTTAATGTCCCCAAGGAGCTGGGCAGAGCCCCAGACTATAACAACCATCACTTCAAACCACAGCTGGCAGCACGGCTGACAGTAGGAGAATGCCCTAATCATAATGATATTTTGTCCCCAAAAAATACCCATTTATTAATGACAACATAAATCTTTACATTAGCTCTTGATCAGAGCCTCCAGGGTGGTCTAAGGAAATCTGTTCCAAAGGCTTCTTTCTAGCTTTTACTCAAGACCACCTGAACCATGGGAAAAAAAGTTTATAAAACCCTGGCTGCTCCTTACCTTGATGTTACATGCCAGAGCTTTCCCATCATCTCCTTTAAGCATCAGCTTCATCCCGTGGAGGGACTTCATGGCCTTTAAGAAGTCAGTTGACTCTTGGTACTGTATAAATGCCTCGAACGTCTGCAAGCCGAAGTTGAACCCCCCAAAGCTCCCACTGGTTATAACCTCTCGGTAGGGGTCGAGCATTGGGATATCTACATTCTTGATCTTTCCAAAGCTTTCAAAGACCACCCGAAGGATCTCTTCACACGGCTTCTCCCCACTGGAACCTTTGGGAGCAAACCACTTGCAGGGCAGCCCTTCGAAGTATATGGAATTTGGACTCTTATCATGGTCCTGCTCTTCAGACCCATCACCCATCGGGGTGGCCACATTTTCCTTGGGGAAGTGCTCCCACTCTCCCTGGGCGTCTGTCACCACGACTTTTAAGTCTGTTTCCAAGCCATTTAGCTTGATGATCTTCCCGTGCAACTTGGCCTTCAGGATTTGAACCAAGCTTCGCGTTTCCGCCTCCCCCTCAAACCGGATGAAGTCCCTGGTGCTCTTGGCGAGCCGCACAGTGGTAAACTGGTCAGGACAAATCAGGCTCTTCAGCTGGTCCAGAACTTCCCAGTTAGAGACGGGTCTCGAGGGTTCCGGGCTCTCAGGGAGCAACACATTGATCATCAGCTTTGCTATGGGCTTGAGGTAGAGGTGCTGAGCTGCGCACAGTTCTGTGGCCTCTGAGTTATCATACACCACCGTGACCGTCATGGTATCCACAGGAAACCTGAGAGGGTGAAAAGGAACTGTTAGGATACCAAAGGAGGGAAACACAGATTCAGCTTTTGAATGGTGCTAGCAGTTGTTGGCGGAGAAGGCAATGGCACCCCATTCCAGTACTCTTGCCTGGAGAATCTTATGGATGGAGGAGCCTGGTGGGCTGCAGTCCATGGGGTCGCTAAGAGTCAGCCACGACTGAGCAACTTCGCTTTCACTTGTCACTTTCATGCATTGGAGAAGGAAATGGCAACCCACTCGTGTTCTTGCCTGGAGAATCCCAGGGACAGGGGAGCCTGGTGGGCTGCTGTCTCTGGGGTCGCACAGTGTCGGACACGACTGAAGCGACTTAGCAGCAGCAGCAGCATTTGTTGGATTTAGGTCAAACTGATAAGGAAATATACACTACCAGGAGAATTAAGGTTAGAGCTAACATTTGTTTAATGTGTTTTAGAGGTTTCAGAGAGTTTCTATAGACTGTGTCTCAGTTTCCTTAACTGTAAAATAGAAACAATAGGATTTTAGGAAGGAATAAATGGGCATAGTCCTTAGAAGAGTGCCCCGCACACAGCAAGTTCTCAATCACTATAAGCTGTGACTATTATTTATGCTACTTTATCTCATTTGGTTCCTGAAGCAACCTGTGAATAGGTATTTTCATGCCTGTTTTGTAGATGGAGACGTTCAGTGGATTCAGGAAAATTAAATGGCTTGCCTATACAGGAGGTCTTACAAATGGTTGACAAAAGAAGAGAAGGAAAAGACAAAGGAGAATGGGAAAGATATGCAAAGTTCCAACTAAATCCAGAGTTCCAGAAAATAGTAAGCAGAGATAAGAAGGCTTCTTGCTGCTGCTGCTGCTGCTGCTGCTGCTGCTGCTAAGTCACTTCAGTCGTGTCGGACTCTGTGTGACCCCAGAGACGGCAGCCCACCAGGCTCCCCTGTCCCTGGGATTCTCCAGGCAAGAACACTGGAGTGCGTTGCCATTTCCTTCTCCAATGCATGAAAGTGAAAAGTGAAATTGAAGTCGATCAGTCGCGTCCAACTGTTCGCGACCCCATGGACTGCAGCCTACCGGGCTCCTCCGTCCACAGGATTTTCCAGGCAAGAGTACTGGAGTGGGGTGCCATTGCCTTCTCCAAGAAAGGCTTTTTAAGTGAATGCAAAAAATACAGGAAAACAATAGAATGGGAAAGACTAGAGATCTCTTCAAGAAAATTAGAGGTACCAAGGGAACATTTCATACAAGAGGGGCAAGATAAAGGACAGAAAGTGCAAGGATGTAACAGAAGCAGAAGAGATTAAGAAGAGGTGGCAAGAATACGCAGAAGAACTATACAAAAAAGTTCCTAATGACCCAATTAACCACAATCGTGTGGTCACTCACCTAGAGCCAGACACCCTGGAGTGTGAAGTCAAGAAGGTCTTAGGAAGCATTACTATGAACAAAGCTAGGGGAGGTGATGGAATTCCAACTGAGCTATTTAATATCTTAAAAGACAATACTATTAAAGTGCTGCACTCAATATGCCAGCAAATTTGGAAAACTCAGCAGTGACCACAGGACTGGAAAAGGTCAGTTTTCATTCCAATCACAAAGAAAGGCAATGCCAAAGAATGTTCAAACCACTTTACAATTGTGCTCATTTCACATGCTAGCAAGATTATGCTCAAAATCCTTCAAGCTAGGCTTTAACAATATGTGAACCAAGAACTTCCAGATATACAAGCTGGATTTAGAAAAGAAAGAGGAACCAGAGATCAAATTGCCAACATCTGTTGGATCACAGAAAAAGCAAGATAATTCAAAAAAAAAAAAATCTACTTCTGCTTCATTGACTACACTAAAGCCTTTAAAGAGATGGGAATACCAGACCACCATACCTGTCTCCTCAGAAAACTGTATGCAGGACAGAAGCAACATTTACAACTGGACATAGATCAATGGAGTGGTTCAAAATTGGAAAAGGAGTGCATCAAGGCTATATATTGTCACCCTGTTTATTTAACTTACATGCAGAGTACATCATGGGAAATGCCATGATGGATGACTCACAAGCTGGAATCAAGATTGCTAGCAGAAATATCAACAATCTCAGATATGCAAATGATAACATTCTAATGGCAGAAAGCAAAGAATAACTAAAAAGCCTCTTGATGAGGGTGAAAGAGGAGAGTGATAAAGTTGGCTTAAAACTCAACATTCACAAAACTAACGTCATGGCATCTGGTCCCATCACTTGGCAAACAGATGGAGAAAGAATGGTAACAGTGAGAAACTTTACTTTTGGGGGCTCCAAAATCACTGCAGATGGTGACTGCAGCCATGAAATTAAAAGATGCTTGTTCCTTGGAAGAAAAGTTATGATCAACCTAGACAGTATATTAAAAAGCAGAGACATTACTTTGCCAACAAAGGTCTGTCTAGTCAAAGCTATGGTTTTTCCAGTAGTCATGTATGGATGTGAGATTGTGACTATAAAGAAAGCTGAGTGCCAAAGAATTGATGCTTTTGAACTGTGGTGTTGGAGAAGACTCTTGAGAGTCCCTTGGACTGCAAGGAGATCCAACCAGTCCATCCTAAAGGAGATCAGTCCTGAGTGTTCATTGGCAGGACTGATGCTGAAGCTGAAGCTCCAATACTTTGGCCACCTGGTGTGAAGAACTGACTTATTTGAAAAGACCCTGATGCTGGGAAAGACTGAAGGTGGGAGGAGAAGGGGACAACAGAGGATGAGATGGTTGGATGGCATGACTGACTCGATGGACACGAGTTTGAGTGAACTCCAGGAGTTGGTGATGGACAGGGAGGCCTGGTGTACTACAGTCCATGGGGTCTCAAAGAGTCGGACACGACTGAGCGACTGAACTGAACTGAGAGTTGTTGCTATCAAGAGATAGAGTTTATTTTCCCCAGCTCTTGAACATGAGTTTGCCTTTTTTCCCCCTAATAGAATGTGGCAGAAGTGTTCTAGTGCCAGCTCTCAGATGAGGCATCAAGTGGCCCTCACTCTCCTGGAACCCTTCCATAGCATGTGGAGAATCCTGGGCTAGCCTGCTTGAAAAAGGCCACATGGGGAAGAGCCCACTTGTGATGGCTCATCAGCCATCCTAGTCCAGCCAGCTCCCAGCCAACCCACCAACTGACGGCTCACATAAGAGCAATCCCCATCAAGATCAACTGCAGCCATCAGAGATGAGCAGAACAGTCCTGAGAAACTATAGACTCATGAGAAATAAGAAATGGTTTTTGTTTAAACCACTAAGTTTTCAGATGGCTTATTATACAAAAATAGCTAACGATACAAACATCTAAATTTTAATTTCAAGATATACAATCACACTGAGTACTTTTTACGCAAATAACTAAAAAATTACAAAAGCCCACTCATGGGAGAGTTTGGGGAAGAAGGAAAAACTAGGCACTTTCATATCTTGCTACTGTGCTGTGCTCAGTCATTTAGTCGTGTCCAGCTCTCTGCGACCCCATGGACTGTAGCCCGCCAGGCTCCTGTGTCCATGGGGATTCTCCAGGCAAGAATATTGGAGTGGGTTGCCATGCCCTCCTCCAGGGGATCTTCCTGACCCAGGGATCGAACCCAGGTCTTCCACATTGCAGGCTGATTCTTTACCATCTGAGTCACCAGGGAAGCCCAAGAATACTGGAATGGGTAGCCTATTACTTTTCCAGGGGATCTTCTGGACCCAGGAATCAAACCGGGGTCTCCTGCATTGAAGGCAGATTCTTTATCAGCTGAGCTACCAGAATGAAAAATTAATTACATCTTTTTTTAGAATAACTTGGCAAAACAAACCAAGAACCATAAAAATGCTCATCCCCTTTGAACCAGGAAGCTGCTCTAGGAACTCAACCTAAGGAAAGAATTAAAAATAAGAAGAGAAGATGTTCAAAGATGCTTATTGCGGTGTCATTTTAGATACAATTTTGTCAAAACTATGTATACACAGGAATGAAGTTCAGAAACTGAGTGATGAGTTTTTTGCAAAGTGGTTTTAATAAAATGTTTTGGTGATTTACTGTGTTAACAGAGGCATTTTTTAGTCACTCATTTAAAATCATGATTGATATAAATGGATTGTATGTAAATTTTCTATTTTTCCTTCTACTTAAGATTAAACTCACAAAAATTACTAAAAATCAACTTCTTGACATTAAACGTATGCCTCATATCCTTCACAAGGGCAATTTCCACTCAGTTTCTATATTTTAGCCAGATCTTTCTGCTTTCCTGAAGTATAGTAAATGTTCTCCTAAAATTTGAAGGGAAATGGATCAGATGGTATTTTATAGTGCTTGATACCAGTATTTTTTGACATTAAAAAAAAAAACTGGCTACTGCTTCATTCTCACACCGACTCTAAAATAAGCAGTAAATTCTACAGCAGAGGTCACAAGTCAGATGACCACAGTGGAGAGCAAGATGGCCTCAGCAAGTAAAGAATGCCGAGCAGAGACCCAGGCTGGTGCCCCATCTGAAGGCCACGGTGAGGAAAGGAGGGCCTGGGGTGGCCACATCTTCTTAGTCATCCAGAGAGGCCAGAAACTTCTAAACAGGACACTTTCTCAACTCTAAGCTTAAACATGCCAATCCTTGAATCTAGTTAAAACTGTACAAGGCCCTACCTTGTGCCTGAAAATAGGTTTTAAAAGGTTTGTGCCCTTTTCCCCCATCCAATCCCTGTTTTAACATGTTCAAAAGTAATCTGCCACTGAGTCCATGTATACCTATGGCCGATGTATGTTGATACGTGGCCAAAACTGTCACAATAATGTAAAGCAACTGTCCTCCAATTAAAATAAACTAGTTTTTAAAGATAATAAAGCAATCTGCTGCTCAACATCGCTAATTTTTAGAGAAATGCAATTCAAAACTACAATGAGGTATCATCTCACACCAGTCAGAATGGCCATCATCAAAAAGTCTACAAATAAATGCTGGAGAGGGTGTGGAGAAAAGGGAACCCTCCTACACTGTACATGGGAATGTAAACTGCTGCAGCCACTATGGAGAGCAGCATTGAGGTTTCTTAAAAAACTAAAAATAGAGTTACTATATGATCCTGCAATCCCACTCGTGGGCATATTTCTTGAAAAAACAAAAACTTTAATTCAAAAAGATACATGCACCCCAATGTTCATAGCAGAATTATTTACAATAGCAAAGACATGGCAGCAACCAAAGTGTCCTCTGACAGCTGAATAGATAAAGAAGGTTACATACACACACACACACACACACACACACACATATATATATAAATGATAATCTCTAGTTCCATCCATGTTGCTGCAAATGGCATTATTTCATATATGTTTTTATGGCTTAGGAACACATATATATGAAATAATGCTTTTTGCAGCAACATGGATGGAACTAGAGTTTATCATACAAAGTGAAGTAAATCAAAGACAAATATCATATGATATCATTTATATGTGGAATCCAAAAAAGATAATACAAGTGAACTGATTTACAAAACAGAAACAGACTCAGACATAAAAAACAAACTTATGGTTACCAAAGGGGAAGGGTGGGGGATGGATAAATTAGGATATGGGGATTAACAGATACATAGCGCTTTATATAAAAGAGATAAACAACTAGGACCTACTGTACAGTACAGGGAACTATATTCAATATCTTAGTAACAATCTATAATGGAGAAGAATCAGTTATATACATATATAACTGAATCACTTTGCTGCATACCTGAAACTAATACAATATTGTAAATCAAACATCCTTCAATTTAAAAAGGAAAATTACTTTAAATTACATATATTATTTAGTAGATATAGTTACACATTTTATGCATATTTATATTTATTAATAAAAATGCATGCATGCTTAGTTGCTCAGTTGTGTCTGACTTTTTTGTGACCCCATGGACTATAGCCCACCAGGCTCCTCTGTCCATGGGATTTTCCAGGCAAGAATACTGGAGTAGGTTGCCATTTCCTCCTCCAGGGGATCTTTCTGACTCAGAGATTGAACTTGTGTCTCTTGCACTGGCAGGTGGATTCTTTACCACTGAGCAACCTGGGAAGTCCATTAATAAAAATATATCTACTCAAATAGGCAAAATCACTGAGATCAAGTTACCAGGATATGATTTAAAATTGATTCTTTAGAACAACCTAATTTGCCCTCCAAAATCACTGCAGATGGTGACTGCAGCCATGAAATTAAAAGATTCTTACTCCTTGGAAGGAAAGTCATGACCCACCTAGACAGCATATTCAAAAGCAGAGACATTATTTTGCGAACAAAGATTTGTCTAATCAAAGCTATGGTTTTTCCAGTAGTCACATATGGATGTGAGAGTTGGACTATAAAGAAAGCTGAGCGCCAAAGAATTGATGCTTTTGAACTGTGGTGTTAGAGAAGACTCTTGAGAGTCCCTTGGACAGCAAGGAGATGCAACCAATCCATCCTAAAGGAAATCAGTCCCGAGTGTTCATTGGAAGGACTGATGTTGAAGCTGAAACTCCAGTACTTTGGCCACCTGATACGAAGAGCTGACTCATTGGAAAAGACCCTGATGCTGGGAAAGATTGAGGGCAGAAGGAGAAGGGGACGACAGAGGATGAGATGGTTGGATGGCATCACCAACTCAATGGACATGAATCTGGGTAAACTCCAGGAGTTGGTGATGGACAGGGAGGCCTGGTGTGCTGCAGTCCATAGGGTCACAAAGAGTCGGACACGACTGAGTGACTGAACTGAACTGAACTGAATATACCCTCTAAATACTTTTTAAAAAATTGAGTAAAGGGATTTATAACATTATATAAACTGTATGCATATAAATTATATGTCCACTACTGAGTACTCTACAGTGTGCTTAGCACCAGAAATTTAGTTTCCATTCAACACCATACAGTTGACCCCTTTATAATTTCACCCTCTCCCCTGCACCTTTCCCTCTGGTAACCACTACTCTGTTCTCTGTATCTGTGTGTTTGCTTTTCTTGGTCTGCTAATTAATCTTAGGTGTTGGTTTGCTTGTGTTTTATACTCCACATGTGAATGAGATCTTTTGGTATCTGTCTTTCTCTGACTTGTTTTACATAGCATAATACTCGATACAAGAGATGAAAGCTTGTCATCTGTGACAGCATGGAGAGACCTTGAGAGTGTTATGCTAAACTCCCTTTTAATATGTCTGTGCTTCAATTGATAGTCATGGTAGAACTCATTAGCAATTTCCCCATCATTTTTACTAATCCCTGTCATATGCCTAATACAAGCTGAGCCCTGAGGGCAAGGAATGTCATAAGTATGGCCGTCATCAGTGATTCAAAAATTGAATTTTAATCAAGATTTTTAACTATTCCCATGCTCTATCTAGTATGTTCTACCATGGCCTCCTAGCCCCCTCACACATACACATATCTCTCTTCTAGCCTTATTATGAAAAACAACACCACTGAGATCACTCATTCTTCAATGCCTTTGCAGAGGCAAATGAGAACTCCTCTAACCTTCAAAAATTAGAGTTATTCAATAATGTTTACACAGTGCACATTCCAGCAGTATCTTGTGTACACAGCTCTACGAAAGCATTTCACTCAACCAGTTCTCAACACGAGAACATTTCTAGCAGCTTCTCAGAGAACCGTGGCTGCTTTCTCTAGTCATGGGTCCGCCCCATCTTCCTGCCTCTATAGCTAGTAGCAAACCTGACTAAATAGCAGCAGAATAAGAGACTAGAGAAAAGTGATCAGTTTTGAGATATTCCCTAAAACCGTTGTTTGAACCTGCAGTGAAAAATCAATATATTCTATGGGGTCTGCAAGCAAAGTTCCTCCAATACCTTCTCTCATTTCAGAAGATACCAGAGGGAGGACTCTGCTACACCTCAGGTGTTTTAGATCAGAACCATGACATTAAAAGAACCTGAGTCATGAGCAAAGTATGTTTCATTCATTTTCTCTCCCTTTTTCTCACGCTCATAAATACTCACTGTCAGGGTGCTAGGAATGCTATTTGAATGAGGCACATTTTTTTTAAAACAGTGAAAAAAAATAAGGCCATCTGCACAACTCAATATCCTCTTTCAAAGTGGTCCTTTGCTGCCTTTTTTCTTTAGGCTTCTGAAACTTAAAGTTAAGTCATTTTGACAGCATTTAAGATGTATAAAGTTATATTGACATATTCATTGTCAACAAGGCAGCCAAAATGTCTTTGGGTCAAATCAACCTAGTCAATTTCCAATTTCTCAACTAGTACAGAATTCCAGTAAGTCTTGACCAAATAGAGGAGTTCCCTGGTTTTTCAGTCAAGAGGTCATGGATGAACGTTCAGGTGTTCTGATACATCATTAACCCGAACTATAATTTTTTAAAATATTTGTCTATTCGGCTGTGCCAGGTCTTAGTGGCAACATGCAACCTCCCTTGTGGCAGGTGGGATCTAGTTCCCTGACCAGGGATCAAGGCCAGGCCCCTACATTCGGAATGCAGTCTGTCACTGGACCACCAGGGAAGTCCCCTGAACAACAATTTAAAAACTGAGGCTGACCATATGCTCTGATCTTAAAAGGCTTTAAATCACGTCATTAAAACGAGCAGCACACAGTGTTGCAATAAGAGGAAGACAACCAATCTAGGATCCACCAAATGACTCAATTCTCAAATTAAGATGGTCCTAAAGGGCTTATTGTGGCTCTGGGGGCTTTCAGGGCATAAAAGAAGTGACTTTTTGGAGATCCACAGCAATGACCAATTTGTGACCATGATATACTGCAGTCTTACTGAGAGAGAATCTCTTCTACCAGCACAAAGAAAATCTGTTCTAAAGTACGGTTTAGTACAGGAAATTTTGATCTTGAAATGAAGAAAACTGGATTCGTGTTAACTCACCTCTTTCGGCAACTTAATTTCCTGTTTTTGTTTCCCTCTTTTAAAAGATCATATGAATGTTCCCTTTATGTGATAATGTTGGGGAAAGCAAAGTGTTTTTGAGAGTAATAAAAATAAATTAACCCAATTACTCAGCCATAAAAAGAATGAAATATTGACATTTGCAGCAATGTAGACAGACCTAGGGAATACTATGTTTAGTGAAAGAAGTCAGACAAATACTAACACTGTATAATATCACTTATATGTGGAATCTAAAAAATAATACAAATAAATATATATACAAAACAGAAACAGACTCAGACATAGAAAATAAATTTATGGTTACCAAAGTGGGGAGGGAGGTGGGGAGGGACAAATTTGAGGCATGGGATCAACAACTACATAAAATAGATATGCAACAAGGATTTACTGTATAGCACAGGGAATTATACCTGATATCTTGGAATAACCTATAATGGAAGAGAATCTGAAAAAATACTGAATCACTATGTTATACACCTGAAACTAACACAATATAGTAAATCAACAATACTTCCATTAAAAAAATGTGTGTGTGTGTGCTCAGTCACTAAATTAACCTAAAGAAAGGTTTGTGTTAGGACTTTCAGTGCAAATACATTTACGCAACTCTGTTAGTATGAGAGTCAGTCCATGGTTGCAAGGGAGGGAGCTGTTATTTAAAATAGGCACATGGCAAAAAAAAAAAAAAAAAAATAGGCACATGGCAGTTGGAACACCTGTCTGACCAATCTTTTGGTCTTTGATCCCCTTTTCCAACACCAAGAACATTTTTGTTACAAAATATCTCTCTCTAGACACTTCCAGCTAGGAATACCGCCTTGCTGCTGCTGCTGCTAAGTCACTTCAGTCGTGTCTGACTCTGTGAGACCCCATAGACAGCAGCCCACCAGGCTCCCCCGTCCCTGGGATTCTCCAGGCAAGAACACTGGAGTGGGTTGCCATGTCCTTCTTCAATGCATGAAAGTGAAAAGTGAAAGTGAAGTCGCTCAGTCGTGTCCGACTCTTGGCGACCCCATGGACTGCAGCCTACCAGGCTCCTCCGTCCATGGATTTTCCAGGCAAGAGTACTGGAGTGGGGAGCCATTGCCTTCTCCAAATACCGCCTTAAACCTTCTATTAATTTACTATGATGCTACTGAAGTAGACACATTGCTTTCTCTTCTTCATATTAGGGGGAAAAAAGCTATCAGGGATTTAATGGAATGTGGTTGGAGTATCTTCTGTACGTCTGCCTCACTCATTGAAGAGTCAGAGTACTTTTGTGAGAAATACTATTTGCATATCGTCAAGTCACCAGTGTTTTGCTTCTCAGGTTTCATCTTCACAACCTGAAAATTACCAGCAAGATTCCTGCCCACGAGTCGCCACCTACAGGGAAAAAGCGACCTTTACATGGGACCATGTTTTGCACTCCTAAGCAGTCTGTGAGAGCCACAGTATTTCACAACCTTTTTAAAATCCCAAGGGAAACTTATTTGAATACACATCCTGCAGGAGAAGATACTTTCCAATACCTTCTGGCAAAAGTGTGATAAAGGGAGGAAAGACTGGAGAAGCCACAATTCATGTGAATCCTTCATGGTGGACCTCCGTGTCATAGCACCCTGATCACCAAACACTGCCAAGGAGAAAGGGGGACAAAGTCAAAAGCAGATGCAGTGGTTTGAAAAACCAGGACAACTGTATATTTATGATTTTCAGCATGAATAGCATGTGAGGTTTACACAGTTGTACTTACGGGCCTTCACAATCTGGGTTTGCACCTGTTGAATCACAATTCCAGAAATGACATAGTCAACACATTCCTCACTTTTTGTGCCTATAGCAAATTCTATATAGAGAGAAATTCTATATCAAGAGAAAGTCTACAGGAACTCTTTAGAGTTACTATATATTTGGTTAGATAGTCCCCTTCCCTTGGAATCTGTGCTTTCTTTTTTCTTTTCCAGGAGAGCGCCACTACCACTCTGTACTACTAGTATGAGAACAAGCACCACTAATGGAAATCTTTGTACAAATCTTTTAAAAAACTGTTTCCTCGAAATATGTTCCCATGTCAAAGGCCAGAAAAACATGTGCATGGCTCATTACATATTGTCAAGTTGTTCTCCTGAAAGATAAAGTCAATTTATCGTGCCAACGCCAGTGTTAACACGCCTGATCTTCTTGCAGCCCTGCTCATGCTGGACACTTATTGGGTTTCTTTTTCACTTTTTATTTTATATTGGAGTTTAGTGATTAACAATGTTGTGCTACCTTCAGGAGCACAGCAAAGGGACCCAATCACAAATATACATGTATTGGGTTGGCCAAAAAGTTTGTTCAGGTTTTCGAAAAATCCAAATAAACTTTTTTGGCCAACCCAGTATTTATTCTTTCTCAAATTCTTTTCCCACTTAGACTGTTATGTAACATTGAGTAGACTTCCCCATGCCATACAGTAGGTCCTTGTTGGTTACCCACTCTAAATAACAGCACTATGTACATGTCAATCTCAAACTCCCCAACTATTCATTAGCAGCAACGTGGATGGACTAGAGATTGTCATACTGAGTGAAGTAAGTCAGACAGAGAAATATCATATAATATTGCTTATATGTTGAAGCTAGAAGGGATGGTCCAAATGAACTTATTTACAAAGCGGAAACAGACTCACAGACTGAGAACAAACTTGAGGTTGCCAGGGGCGAAAGGTGGAGGGGAGGGATGGTTGAATCCTCACAGTCCTGATTTCCACTACGTTTGTTAGTCGCCACTATATAATAGCAACTTACACTGGCTCTAACTTGCATTTAATTTTTCTATAGGCTGGAGCTCCACTGATATTCAACCACCCATTCAATGTCTCCAAGCTAAATGTCCCATTTGCACCTCAACCTTAATTTTCCTCCCCCAAACCTGTTCCCTACCTCAGACTACCCCCCACCCCCACAATCCAGTAACTCTTATCTCCCTAAATAGAACCGCCCTTCACTCAGGCGCTCAGGCTACCAGGCATTCTTCCTCCTCTCCTTTCAGATTCAATACTGCAGCAAGATCGTTTCCACTCCATTCCTTTTTTTTTTTAATTTTATTTTTAAACTTTACATAATTGTATTAGTTTTGCCAAATATCAAAATGAATCCGCCACATGTATACATGTGTTCCCCATCCTGAACCCTCCTCCCTCCTCCCTCCCCATACCCTCCACTCCATTCCTTGTTCAAACATTCCAAATCCATCTCCATCTTCTCAGCTACTCCCCAGGTTCACGCCACCATCGTCTCTAACCTGAATGACTGCAACAGCCCCTGCTGGTCTCTCTCCTTCCATCCTTGCCCCCCATAGAGTTCAAGCTACACAACAGTCAAGATGATTTTTTTAAAAAATCCTAACTCAGATGGTGTTGCTCCTCTGTTCAAAACCCTCCAGTGGCTCCCCAACATGCTTTGTACCAAATCTAAACTGCTTCCCTTTAAACCCAACCCCCACCCACCTCTTTCACCCCATTACCCTTCTCCCCTACTGCCCCGTCCTCTCTGTTTCAGCCACACTGGCCTTGCTGACTGTTCCTTGAGCACAGTTCACCCCTCACAGAGCCTTTGCCCCCATGCTGGGTTCTGGCCGCAGCACTCTCCTCCAAGCTCTTCTCATGGCTGGCTCCTTCCCATTTTTCAGATTCAACAGAGAACACTGTTTTAAACAGGGCTGCCCCCACTCCCATCAGGTTGTAGTGTAGCAACCCATCTTATTTTCACTGTAACACTGAAGTGATCACGTGGACTAGTTAATCTGCTTTTTATCTGCCTCACCCCACCCCCATCCCCAGTTTGGAAGTTCTGTGAGAGTAGGGAGGGACTGCATGTGTCTTGTTCATCATTTTCTCTTCAGAACCTAGAACAGAGCCTGGCACGTGGTAGAGATTTAACAGTACTAAGTCTTTCCTGAAGCAAAGAATTTGCTTATCAACTACATTCAAAACAGACTCACAGATGTTGTAAACAAACTTACAGCTAATGAAGGGGAAAGCCAGGGGGAGGGACAAATTAGGAGCTTGGGATTAACAGATACACACCACTATCTAAATAAACAACAAAGACTTACTGTACAACACAGGGAACTACATTCAACACCTTCTAATGACCTATAATGGAAAAGAATCTGAAAAATATTACAATGCACAAATATATTTATATAAGTAAATCAATTTGTTGTATACCAGAAACTAACACAACATTATAAATCAACTATACTTCAATTTTTTTTAAAGAAAAAGTGTTACTCCCATATTGAAAATACAAATAATAGCACCTGGAAATGAATAGTGAAATGCTAAAACAGACTTGTTGTTCTTTCAAGGCCCCCAGAGCTACTAATATTAATCAGTGAATGTGGAGATCAGTTAAGTGCACCTATAAGCAGCTACTCCATTTAAGTGTTTAAGACACTTTGGAAGCTACAGTGATGAAGTGAAGTGAATTGAAGTCGCTCAGGCGTGTCCGACTCTTTGCGACCCCATGGACTATATAGCCCACCGGGCTCCTCCATCCATGGAATTTTCCAGGCAAGAGTACTGGAGTGGGTTGCCATTTCCTTCTTCAGGGGATCTTCCCAACCCAGGGATTGAACCCAGGTCTCCCGCATTACAGGCAAACACTTTACCATCTGAGCCACCAGGGAAGTACCACAGTGATGAGTTACCCTCAAAGAACTGTGTCTAGAAAGAGAAAGAAATTAAGACCACTGCAATCTGAAGAAGCAAATGGTGAGCACCATGGGAAGCACAGGATATACTCTGGGCCATAGAGAAGTGGTAATGGGTTTAACACTCTTCTTCGTGAAATGGATGTTAGAATTCCTGGGAATAGACCTCAGTGGTTTTCAAATGTGTTAGCACTGTGCCCTTCCAAAGTGGTGGGACAGGCATAGTTACCGTTGATTGTAGTTGACACAACAACTGGCACAGGGACAGGTACTGCTGTCACTGCGTGAGCAGAGGGCCAGAACTGCTAAGTGTCTTGCAGGGCCTGTAGAGACCTGCACCAAGAAGCCCTCTCAGCCCAAACACCAGCACAGAAATGGCTCGTACCTGTCCCCCTAGAACATACATAGTGTCTTCAGTGACTTCCAGATTCACCTTTTTAACACGATGCTTTTTAGGTCACCATCTCCGAGTAGGTTCTTCTTCCCTCTGAACTCTTTTCATCATTTTGACCCAGATTCTCAGGAACAAAACCTGAGTCCAAGCAAGGCCTGCCAGACTGTCTCTTTGGGACCCCATCAGAGCAGGCTTCGAAATCCCAGCCCAGAGGAAAGGTGCCACGTCAGGATGCCGCTCAGTTCCTGGTTAGTAACCCTTCCCCAGACAGGGCCACAGCACTCCTGCATGTTAAGAATATTCACATTTCAGAGTCGGGCCTTCTGCAGGTCTGACAATTCCCTAATTACACAGTAAGACACGAAGCTAATCCTAAATTAGCATCTTCCTGTATGAGGGATTGCTGCCCTGGAGTAGGGGTCTGGGGCCCACCAGGTCAGGTGTGTCCCAGGATGTGGGCGATGTGACCCCAGCCAATCAGCACTGCACGGTTCTGTCTTCCACGGGCAAAACCCCAGCCAAGTCTCTGGCATTTCAAGAGAAGCTCTCTGTTCACCTGAAACTATTGAAGGCAATGGCACCCCACTCCAGTACTCTTGCCTGGAAAACCCCATGGATGGAGGAGCCTGGTGGGCTGCAGTCCATGGGGTCGCTGAGAGTCGGACACAACTGAGCGACTTCACTTTCACTTTTCACTTTCATGCACTGGAGAAGGAAATGGCAACCCACTCCAGTGTTCTTGCCTGGAGAATCCCAGGGATGGGGGAGCCTGGTGGGGTGCCGTCTATGGGGTTGCACAGAGTCGGACACGACTGAAGTGACTTAGCATAGTATAGCATAGCAATACAAAATGTTTCGGTGTTAAAAAAAAAAAATTAAAAAAATTTTTAAATTTTAAAAGAAGAGAGAAGCTGGAAATCCTGATTTTTATTAGGCTCTTTGGTTTTTCAACATTAGCCCCTAATTCAATTGCTTAAAAAAAAATACTGTACAGGCTGAAGCACACCCATCTAGGGCTGAACTTGACCCCAGACTCCCAGCTTGCTCCTTCTGCTTGGTTGCATGTACCCGGTGCTCTCCAAAGTTTCAGGAAGTTTTAAAACAAGAGTTAAATATACTGACAGCTAGGCAAGGGTCTCAAGAAAGAGTGAGGCAAGGACAGGCCCGGGGACGCAGGTAGGGTACACCAAGGAATGAGGACTGGCTTTGACCTGCTTGTCTTTGCTCAAAAATTCTCAACCTTGCCCTCATTCTTACTGCATCAAGTCCCAAGTTCCTTTCAAGACTCTTCAGAGCACAACCCCACCCCCACCAGCTCTATTTAATCATGCCCTGTGTCCATCCCACATTCTAGCCAGGTCAGTCTCCCTCGAGTTCCTTCAAACCCCTCTCACTAAATGTCCTCTCTCCCTACATAAACCCCACCCTTCAAAGCCTTGCTCACATCCCACCTGGTTTCTGAAACCTCCTGTGTGACATGAAATGGTAAAATGTTTTCAAGCTCAAGGGCTAGTGTCAACCAGACCCGGGTTCAAACCCCACCTTTGCCACTGACCAGCTGGATGATTTACCTAACCTCTCTGAGCTTCAGAAGATAATAATGCCTACCTTACAGAATTGTCAAGTTTACAAAAAATGATGCAAGTATTTAATACTCATAAACGCTCAATTAAAGTGAATGCATATTATTATTATGGTTGGCCTTCTTCTGCTGTTAAGTGGTCCAGCCTTATGGTGTCTCTTCTGAGCAAACCACCACTGGATTCTATGCGGTCCACATCTGCTCAGACTGTGCCTCAGGCATTGGTCTACCTCAACCTCCAGCTTGCTCTTAATACATAGCATCTTACAGCTTTAGGAGCATGCTGGCTATAACATAGAACTGATACAGGCCCAACGTGGCCACTAAGAGAATTATACAAGTAACACTACCCTGGCTCTGAAACACCTCAGCCAAAACCCCTCTCTCCAGCAAAAGCAGGAATGCAGGCTGGGAAGACAACCCATAGCCAGGCTTGGTGGCAGAGAGCTGCTTTAGCATTTGAAACAAGTTTCTCTCCCTCACACATGTGTGCACACACAGACACACACCACCACCACCACCACCAGTGCCACCACTACGAGCCAGCTTCACATTCCCAAACCTCTGCACCTCATTTTTCCTTCTGATGCTGAAGATGACACATGAAGCCAGTCAAAGGCCACGCTCTTTGCATGAGTGTATGGCAGGGAACCCAGACAAAAGGGCCACACTGCAGGTGTGCTCTCTGGCTAGGACTACATGGAAAGCCCTGAAGGAGGGTATGGCAATGCAATCCAGTATTCTTGCCTGGAGAATCCCATGGACAGAGGAGCCTGGCAGGCTACAGTCCATGGGGTCGCAAAGAGTCGGACCGGACTGAAGCGACTTAGCGCAGGCACCCACACATGCAAAGCCCAGGTGCCCTCACAGGAGCCAAGATGGTCTTCACTGGTTCCGCACCTTGGCTCTGTTACTCCACCTGCAGTTGTGCTCTGATCTACACCATAGCTGGGATCCCCTGACACCCGTGCCAGCAGGCCTATTCCACTTGCTACTTTTCTCTGTGCTTAGCAAAAGCCAAGGTAAAAATAACTTCACGCACGTTATTCCACACTTCAAGCTACTCAATGCTTTGAGTGACTCCTCCCACCCAAACAGAGAAACGGAGCAAAGAAAAATGTGACTACTGGAATGTCACATTCTTTAAAAAGCAAACAAACAAACAAACAAAACAGAACTGGAGAGACCCCAACTATACTATCCCAAAGAGTAGTTTTCTCAGCATGAAGTCTGAGCCCTGTCCGTGCGTAAATTTGCTCTCAACAGAATGACGTTCCAAAGTTAGATGGAGGCAGGCAGGAGAGAACACAGCAAAATGGGCCTGATCTTTGAGACCTTAGTCCTAATCTAGACAAGATGCAGAGAAAATGGAAAAGTCAAAAGGGTGACCAGTCCTCATGCTGGAATCCAGTGTTCCAATAAAACTCACTCCTCGGAGTTAGCAACATTCAAAAGTTCTCCAGTAACGGCTGGCTTTAAATAAAATCGCCAAGTGCAGGAGACCACGTGTAAAGAAGAGGTGAGTCCCACGCACCAAGACTACCTGACTTCGCGTTCGGCGACAGCGGTTTCTCCTACCGCCTGGGCCTCTCCAAACTGCTCTTCCCTGGCCCCACTCCCCCCAACCCAAATTCAGAACCCCGTGCCATGGGTGGGCCCTGTCGTACCAGTCAGGTTGGGGACAGTTTGATTCCACACGCGCTGGAAACCTCTAGCGAGACTCTTGACAAATCCCTGAAGCCCAGGACCGGGTCACAGGGGGGCGGGGGCGGCGGCGCCCGGCTGCTGGTTAATTGGAGGAGTGCACCGGAGCCGGGGGTGAAGCTGAGCATCCGGCCTTTGGCCTGTGGATGGTACCGGAGAGGGCACCTTTAGTTCCCACTAGTGAGACGCCACTGTCAGCGTACCCCAGGGGAATGCCTCGAGTGACCTCGGCGGCCGAAGCGAGCTCTGGCGTGGGTGCCACAGCCGACCCTAGTGCGGCGCCACGGCCGGGGGAGGTGCGGCAAGGTCTAGGGTGAAAGGAGAGGACCAGGGGAAGAGCCCCGGCGCATCTCTGGGAACCCTGACTCTGCAGGGGCAGGCGGAGCGACCCAGGCCTCCTGAGCATCCCCTCCCCAATCCTCGCCGTGGGTCCCGCGTGGCCCTGTCTACAGGCACCCAGCTCCCAGCTCCCGTAGGCCAGGCCGGCCGGCCCACCGATACGCAGCGGGACGTGGCTGCCGCTCTGCAAGCAGAGCGGAGGGCATTTACCGGGATCCTGGGGTGCTGCTGCGTCTCCACCCGGGTCTCTGCTGGCGTACCCCGGTTGCCGCTACTGCCACCGCGTCTTTCCAATCGCCGCAGTCTCGACCGGCAAAGCTCCCAGTCGCTTCCTACGATTGTAGCCCGCGAGGCCAGCTGTTGAGTGGCTCGCGTCGAGCGCACGGGGAGCAGAAGCGTCCCCGCTGCACCCAAGTCGGCGACGCAAGCGCGCGTCCCGGTGCCAACGCCCCGTGCGCCCCTCGCCCCGCCGAAGCCCCAGCGAGCTCGCGCAGCCGCCTCCCGGCTACTGGCTGCGGACTCCCGGCTTCAGGCTCGCCCGCCTGCCGGCCAGCTCCCCTTGGTGGGCTTTAGCCTAGCCAATTGCCTTCCCTCATGGACTCCGCCCCCCTCGCTGCCATCCCTCAACTTGCCCTCAGGACCAATGGCAACAATAGACTAGTCCCGCCCCTTGGATTCCCCGGGGGCCAATCGCCTTCTCCTGAGAATCAATTCAAGTAGCCCCGCCCCTCTCGTGCGGCAGAGCCCGAGCCAAAGTTTATCCCACGGTGCGGTTGCTCCTGAGGATTGCAAGGCTTTGCCGGGCTCCCCCAACCCCCCACCCCTGAACGAAGTTACAGCGATTTAGAGCCTGCAACTCACCTGGTCTGCAGACCGCGACGCGAGCCAGTTGCTTTGAATAAAGTAGTATAAGAAAGCGATCGGGAGAGGTACCATGCACCTCATTCATCCCTGAGGCAAGACTGCTGAGAAATGTGCACCCGCTTGGCCAGAACTTACACATCACAGGGTCAGCAGGAACCTCGAAGGTCGCACTGACTCTACCCTCGCACTGGTTGGTTTCGCTTTGGGTTTTGGGTTTTCTTTTCCCACGTACAGGGTCCCTGCCCTCTAGTCTGAACAACTTCCAGTGACAAGAACGCACTAGCCCCACAGACTGCTGCTTGTGTCTCTGCCTCATAGCTTGAGGCCAAGTGAAACCAGCCCCCTAGTTGCTGCTGCTAAGTCACTTCAGTCGTGTCCGACTGTGTGTGACCCTGTAGATGGCAGCCCACCAGGGTCCCCCGTCCCTGGGATTCTCCAGGCAAGAACACTGGAGTGGGTTGCCATTTCCTTCTCCAACGCATGAAAGTGAAAAGTGAAAGGGAAGTCTCTCAGTCGTGTCCGACTCTTCGCGACCCCATGACTGCAGCCCACCAGGCTCCTCCGTCCATGTGATTTTCCAGGCAAGAGTACTGGAGTGGGGTGCCATCGCCTTCTCAGAGCCCCCTGGTAACTTCACACAAAACTAAATTTGCCCCTCTTCCCAATGGTGGTCCAACAATTTGAAGAAAAATCTGGTCCCACAATTCTACCAGACTAGAGTCTACTCCAGAGACCCAGGTTCAAGGCTCTGCTTTCAGTTTAAGCCAATTCCTTTATATCTTTCAAAAGTAGAAGGCTGGAACTGGGTCTAACCTCCCTCCCACCCCTCCACAACCCCAGGGCACAGACCCTTCTGCACCATCTTGTCCCTTGTCCAGACACTAGATTCTTCTCCTCTAGCTTCTTAAGGATGGCATTTGCTTTCTTGGCTGCCATATCACATGGCCAGTGCGTATTACATTTGTTGTCAACTCACCCCGGGGGCTATATCTCACTTCTGCTATCACAAGACTGTTTCCTACTTCATTAGCTGGTAAATGTCATCGAGTTTTGATTCAGGAGGGGGGTGCTAATTTCACTCTCTTCTATGGAGACCTCTTTGCCTGCTAATTCTGTCCTAAATATTTCTACATTCCTGCTTGCTACCTAACTGCCTTGCTCTGGTTCCCATGCTGTTTTCACAAGTGCCAAAGAGCTTCCTAACCTGGCCCCTTGCCTCTAGCCTTGCGCCCTCCTAGCTGGCCCCTCAAAGCTCCTCTCCTCATCCATTTTACACCAGAAGTCAGAGTTGTCCTTCAACACAAATATAATCACACCACCACACTCTAACTTCAAAGCCCATCCCAGCTTCAAATCCTTTTTTACTTCCTTTCTGCTCTCCTTTGCTTTCAGGATAAGATCCAAAACCCATGGCAAAGCATATATAAAATCCTCGGGGATCTGGCCTCAGCCTCATTTCCAGTGGTTCCACCTCCACCACAGAGCACTGTACGCTTCAGGTCAAAAACTCCCTGTTGTTTTTCAAATGATCCATGGTCGCCAACACTTCTATGCCTTTGGTACAAAGTCTAGAATAACCTGCTTCCCACCCTCCTAATCCTGACCTGCAACACTCTGATGTCTTTTTTTTAATTGAAGTTGACTTACAATATTGTGTTACTTTCTTTTCCATTATACGTTATTATAATATATTGAATATAGTTCCCTGTGCTATACAGTAAGTCCTTGTTTATTTTATATATAGGAGTATATATCTATTCATCTCGAGCTCCTAATTCATCCCTCCCTCCTTTACCCTTTGGTAACCATAAGTTTGTTTTCTATGTCTATCTTTTTCTGTCTTATAAATAATTTCATTTGTATTATTTCTTTAGATTTCACATATAAGTTATATCATATAATATTTGTCTGACTTACTTCACTTAATATAATAATCTCTAGGTCCATCCATGTTATTGCAATTGGCGTTATTTCATTCTTTTTTATGGCCAAGTAATAATATTCCATTATGTGTGTGTATGTGTATATATGTGTGTACACACCACATCTTTTTAATCCATTCATCTGTTGATGGACATTTAGGTTGCTTTCATGTTTTGGCTATTGTAAATAGCACTGCAATGAACATTGGGATTCATGTTATTTTTTTAAATTATGGTGTCTGAAGAAAAGCTATATGTTATAAAAATGAATCAGTTGGAATCACACAACAACTTCAGTATTAAAGGGGCCTTTTAAGCTAATGAAATCAAACCCCACCCTAGATGCTAGAATGACTGTGTGAACAGTTTTTCAGGTTCTTTACAAAGTTCTTAGCTCCCTGGCCTCTGAAAACAGGTTTTGTTCTTACTCCTAAAATATATGGCTTTGCCTGGCTAAGTGCTTTGAGGGGCACCCAGAATGCTTCTCTGTCCATGTTTTCCCTCTAGGCTTAGATGTGTCCTTGGGATCCTCTCTTTCAAAATGCAGATCCCTTTTGGAAGATCCAATGCTAACATTTATTAGTTATTAACCCTTAGCATAAGGTAAAGCAGCATAGCTTAATTTAAAAAATTAAGCAAACTCCAGGAGATAGTGAAGGACAGGGAGCCTGGCATGCTGCAGTCCATGGGGTCGCAAAGAGTCAGACAGGACTTAGCGACTGAACAAGAACAACCAAAATGAACAGGAGTTTTCAAAGCATTTTCATTTAGTCATATTTGATCCTCATAGTAACCTCAGTAAATATCCTGATTTCCATTTCACAGGGGAGGAAGCTAAGATTCATTTTGGTTAAATCACTCCTCAATGTATTTGAACTCCAGCTCCACTATGAACTTTCAGCAAGTAACCATGCCACTCTAGCCTCAGTTTCCCAATCAATAAATTCAAATAATTTGCTTTTCAAGGTTTCTTTCAGCTCTGTCTCTAATCCCTTATCTCTTGCTGGCTGAGATCAAGGAACTGGGGGCCTGGGCATTTTCACAGTGGCAGGAAATAATTTTGGCACTAGAGGTACGTTTTGGAAAGGACAAGCTCTGGTGGAATGCCAAAGCAGGCAGCATGAGAGCAGTGAATACTAGAAGCAAGACAATCTGAGAAAGGAAAGACAAGGGGCCCTGAACTCCAAACTCACCCACTTGCTAAGCTATAATACAACCACTGGGATTCCAATTGTGAATTCAACATTCCAACTTGTTTCCTTTCATGATTAAAGAATCTTCTCTGCAAACTTTAATTAAAGTCGGCTTTGGCAAACAATTTTATCATATTCAGACAATAATTACTGCAATAAATTACATAAAGAAATCTATTGTGTCCACTGCTTATTCCACACAGCAAAAGGGCCGATAAGAAATTGCAGCCGAAGGAAGTCATTTGGAAGGAAAACCAACAGGCAAATAGATGCATTCTAATAATTTATGCAAGTCCACTGATGACACCCTCCCCCTCCCCCACTCCATCATTCACTGACGACTAGAGGGGCACCGAGAAGCAGCCAATCTAAGGGCTATGCATTTGCTTAATCTTACCACCAAAATACAGGCTTTACGCCTAATATAAAAGGAATTTAAGATACCAGGTGAAAGTGGTGATCTTTAAACTGGCTGTGCAAGAAACTGAAAGCTAATTCTTAAGATGATACGCCTACTTCATAGTTTGTTCTTTTTGGAGTGATTAAAAACCTGTTTAATTACAGTAGAATTAGTTTGGGCTTCCAGACACCTAATCACTTTTCCAGTAAATAGCTCTGAAGTCAGAATAAATAACACTAACCTACTTCCCTGAGTGCTTACAATTAATTAATTGATTTTAAAGGGTTTCAGAAGTTTCATAAAACAGTGGCCTAGGAATTAGGAGACCTAAATTTAGTGCAGGCTCTGCCCTTAATAGCTGTGTGGCCTAGGTGGTTGACTTTACTTCTCTGGGGCTTAGCTTCTCCACCTGTAAAATAAAGGGGAATTGGGCTAGACAGTCTCCGTACTTTGGGTCTAACATTATAATAATACTCTAGGACTCACCATCATTATAGCCTTTTCTCTTAGTAGCTTAAGACCACAATAATCTACTTTTGGTTTTCCAGTTTTCCTAAAATTGGATTCCTGAAAAAATTTCCAAAATGTCTGCCGGTTTCCCAGACACAGTCACTTAGGCATACTGACCCCAACCAAACTTTCCAAGTATGAATAGAGAAAAATATAATAAAGATCCAGAAAGAAGAAAAAAATAGAATCTAGACTTTCACACTCATGAACAAGTAAATGGAAGCCATTTCTTAGTAACTGCAGACCCACACTTTTTTCTTCCCAACTATTTTCCATGCTTTTCTTTTCCACAGATTTTATTACTCTTTCTTTTCCCTAATGTAAATCTGGGGCCCTCATTACCAGCTTTAAAAACACTCACTATGACTATTTATAAGAGGACTTGAGATGTTTAAAGGGAAAATAACATTATATGGAGCGGAAGAAAAGCAGAATACAAAATTTTATGTACAATATAATCTCAACTGGGCTAGAAAATGGTCCATATGCTGAAGACTGGATGGCCATACACCAAAAGGTTAATAGGCTGGTCTTTAGCTGGCATAATCCAGGGTTAGATTTTCCCCTTCACATTAGCTTTTTTTTTTTTTTTAACCCTCAATTAGCGTGTATTGTGTTTGTTAAAGATAATATAGAATATATGTATGTGTATATATAGCATGTCTTTAGCAAAAGGAGGAAGAGTGACTCCTTTTTATAGACATCATAGAGGCATAGAGTAGTGGTTAAAATGGTGGGATTCAACCTCTCTGAGACTCCATTTCCCCCTCTATAAAATGGCAATAATACTAATAAAGGACCTACTTCATAGAGTTATTTTCCAGATTAAATAAGCTACTCCATGTAAGTGCTTAGAGCAATGCCTGGCACCATTATTTGCCATTATTTAAAATGTTAAACCTGGAGAAGGAAATGGCAACCCACTCCAGTACTATTGCCTGGAAAATCCCATGGACAGAGGAGCATGGTAGGCTACAGTCTATGGGGTCACAAAGAGTCGGACACGACTGAGCGACTTCACTTTCACTTTCAAAATGTTAAATGTGACTATGCTCCAGTAAAAAATGCTAAACATTTACTATAAATATAATGTGTGCAAGTGGTGAAAAAAAAAAAAAACGTACAGAAGACTTTAAAAAGTAAAGTGAAAAAGTAGAAATAGTTTTCCCTCTTTAACCCTCAGCCTCACTCACTGTCAACAGCTTCTTATGTAGACTTCCAGAATTTTTAAGGGCAGGCACACACAGAATCATAGCATTCATGTTATTTTCACCTTGTTTTTTAACTTTTTCAGTCACACACACACACATATGGGCAGGCACACACAGAATCATAGCATTCATGTTATTTTCACCTTGTTTTTTAACTTAATGATCTTTTTTGGAGATCTTTCCATAGCAGAACATCTAGATTTACTCCTTTTTTATTGTGGTTAAAAGACACATAGGGCTTCCCCAGTGGCTCAGAGGTAAAGAATCTACCTGCAATGCAGAGATGCAGGAGACCCAGGTTTGATCCCGGGGTCAGCAATATCCCCTGAAGGAGGGTATTGCAACCCACTCCAGTATTCTTGCCTGAAAAATTCCAATGGACAGGGCAGCCTGGTGGGCTACAATCCATAGGGTCACAAAGAGTCAGACACGACTGAAGCAACTGAGCACACAGCACACACAAAAGACACAACATAAAATGTATCATCTCAACCATTTTTAAGTGTATAGTTCAATAGTGTTAAGTAGGTCAACACTGTTTGTGAAACAGATCTCAAGAGCTTTTTCATCTTGCAAATCTGAACTTTTATATCCATTCAACAACTCTTCTTTCTCCTTCCTCCAGCCCCTGGTAACAGCCATTCTACTTTCTGTTTGTATGAATTTAGATAGCTCATAGACGTGGGATCATACAGTACTTTTTGTGACTGGCTAATTTCCCTCAGCAAAATGCCCTCAAGCTGCATCCATTGTGTAGTATGTGACAAGATTTCCTTCTTTTTTAAGGCTGAATAATATTCACTGTATGTATATGCCACATTTTGCTTATCCATTTATGTGTCAGTGGGCATGTGGGTTGCTTCCAGCTCCTGGTTATTGTGAATAGTGCTGTTATTAACGTGGATGTACAAACATCTCTTTGAGAACTCATTTTCACTTCTTTTGGATACATATCTGGCAGTGGGGTTACTGGATCACATGATAATTCTATTTTTAATTTTCTTGAGGAACCTCTATCTTATTTTCCCCAGCAGCTGAGCCACTCTGTACATTCTCAACAACACTGTACAAGGGTTCCAGTTTCTCTACATGTTCACCAATAGTTGTTATTTCCTGTTTTTTTAAAATAATAGTTCTTCTAATGTACGTAAGGTGATTTCCTCCTTATTTCTAACAGTTACATAGTGCTTTGTAATGTGGAAAAATCTCTATCAATGGACAGTTTGACCCTGGTCTTCAGGTATTTCAAATAATGCTGCAGTGAACACCCATATATCTTTATATACATGTGGAGTACTTGTAGCAAAGGAATTGCCAGGATAAAGTGTATGTGCTATTTTTTTGGGGGGGGGGTGCTGCAGATTTCAGAAGTTTCAACTGGTATCTTTCAGTGAATATATTAATGCTTTTGATTTAAAATAGTAAAAAAAAAATTTATGTGCTTTTTGGGTAACTTTTTATTATAAAATAATTTCAGACTTACCAAAAAAGTTGCAGGAACATCCATGTTCCTTTCATCCAGCTTCCTCTATTGTTAATAGTCAATTAATTTATCATTTCCTTTCAATATATATGCATATTTCTCTTTTTTCTAAACCACTTGGGAGTAAATTTTAGCCATGATGTTCCTTTAACCCTAAATATTTGAGCATGTATCTCTCAGAACAAAACAAATATTTCTCTTATATAAGTACAGTGCAACTATTAAAATCAGAAAATTAATATTGATAAAATAGTATTATCTAGCCTACAGAAAATATTCCTAGTTCTCCTATTGTACAAATAGTATTTCTGTATCAAAAAAGAACTGGCAGGAGTGGGGCAGTTCCAGGATATAATTCAGGATCAGACATTGCATTTGTCATTTCCACCTGGCCTCCAAAAGTTCCCAAGACTGTTTTTGCCTTTCATGACCATGACAGTCTTTTCATTATTTATTATTATTATTTGGAAGCAATCACAAACTTACAGAAAAGTTGGAAATACAATATAGAATGTCCTGAATTTTTCCTCCTGAACCATTTGAGTACTCTCACCAGCCTATGCCTGATCATCCCTGAATAATATTGTGTATATTTTTTTAACCAACAAAGATATTTTCCTATCTAGCTATGATACCACCACCATCATCAGGAAATTCACATTAATAGATTACTAACATCGAATCCTCAGGTCCCATTCAAGTTTCATCAGTTGTCCCCAATGGATCTATTATGGCAAAAGGATCCAGTTCAGACCTGTATGGTGCTTTTAGTTGTCATGTCTCCTCCATCTCCTTCATTGTGGAAGAGTTCCTTGGTCTTTCATTGACTTTTAAGACCTCGGCACTTCTTAAAATTTTATTTTTAATTGGAGGATAACTGCTTTACAATATTGTGTTGGCTTCTGCCATACAACAACATCAATTAGCCATAAGTATACATTTACTCCCTCCCTCTTGAACCTCGCTTCCACTCCCCCGATCCTGCCCTTCTAGGTCGTCACAGAGCACCAGGTTGAGCTGTTATACAGCAACTTCCCACTAGCTAGCTGTTTTACGTATAAGACTTAGGAATTTTTTAAAACTCTGAGCGGGTTGTTTTGAAGAATGTCCCTCAATTTGGGTTTGCCTGATGTTTGCTCATGATTAGATTCAGGTTACACATCTTTGTGAGGCCTATGACAGAAGTGACACTGTACACTTCATTCTGTCAGGTGGAACGTGATTTCAGTGCATCCTGTTACTGGTGATGTTCGTTCTGATCGCTTGACTAAAGTGATATGTGCCAGGCTTCTTCACTGTGAAATTATTCTTTGCAATTAATTTTTTGTGGAGAAGTCCTTTGAGACTGTGCAAATCTTCCATTTCTCATCAAACTTTCAATTTATTCATCTGTTAATTTATATCAGTGTAGACTTATGTCTTCCTATTTTATTCAGTGGGTTATAATCCATTACGATCATTGCTTACTTTGACGCCCAAGTTATCCTTGATCTGACCACTGCGGACCCCTTCAAGAAGGCTTTTGTGTCCCTTCGATGTGTCCTCATCATTCTTTGTGCACTTCCTTATTTTCTGGTACAAGATAGTCCAGGTTCATCTTATACTTTCATTTATCCAGTCCTGAAACCAGCCATTGTTCTGAGACGTGGTTCTCTTTCGTGGAAAATAGTATTTGGAAGCCAAATCTGGGCACTAGGTATAGATAATGCCATTGTTGTGTTGCTGCTCCCTGACTCTCTAGAAGCTTCTTTTACACACTTTTATTCACATGCTTACACACACACAATACTCACAGATTTTATATCTCTATCTCTATCTATCTGGCCATGAGTTCACTCTGCTATATTCGAACCAACACCATAAAATTCATTCTAGCTTTCTCCCTTCCCATATTTGTAACAATTTATGATAATGAGGAAACTTTCTATTATTCTGAACACATTTTCTCATTTTATCAATCACCCTTATGCAATTGGAGAAGGAAATGGCAACCCACTCCAGTGTTCTTGCCTGGAGAATCCCAGGGACGGGGGAGCCTGGTGGGCTGCCGTCTACGGGGTCGCACAGAGTTGGACACGACTGAAGTGACTTAGCGGTATGCAATTGAACTGGGAGGTTTCTTTTTCATTTTTAATAATAACTACCATTTATTGACTGCTTATCATGTGCCAAGCACTGTCATATTGCTTGACAGCCAAAATTTTATTTACTTCTCACAAGTATACCTTGTGAGACAAGCATGATATCCCCATTTTAGAGAGGAAACTGAGGCATAGAAAGGGTAATTTGCTCAAGGTACAATAGCTAATTAAAATTAAGCCTGCCTGATTCAAACAAAGATCTAGATGACCTCCTAAGCACCATGCTATGCTAAGTCGCTTCAGTGGTGTCTGACTTTTTGCGACCCTACAGATTGTAGCCCACCAGACCTCTGCCCATGGGGATTCTCCAGGAAATAATATTGGAGTGGGTTGCCTGGAATCCTCCAGGGGATCTTCCCGACCCAGGGACGGAACCTGAGTCTCTCATGTTTCCTGCATTGGCAGACAGGTTCTTTACCACTAGTGCCACCTGGGCAGCCCCCTAAACACTATACTATTCTCTTTTTTTTTTTTTTTTTTTGCCTTTTTTTTTCACTGTGGTAACAACACTTAACATGAGATCTGTCCTCTCAACATATTTTTAAGGTTACAGTAGACTATTGGTCTAACAGTCATACTATTCAGGTATGACCTACATCAAATCCCTTACAATTATACAGTGGAAGTAACAAATGGATTCATGGGAGTAGATCTGATAGAGTGGCTGAAGAACTATGGACAGAGGTTCATGACATTGTACAGGAGGCAGTGATCAAGACCATCCACAAGAAAAAGAAATGCAAAAAGGCAAAATAGTTGTCTAAGGAGGCCTTACAAATAGCTGAGAAAAGTGAAAGGCAAAGGAGAAAAGGAAAGATATACCCATCTGAATGCAGAGTTCCAAAGAATAGCAAGGAAAGATAAGAAAACCTTTCTCAGTGATCAATGCAAACAAATAGAGGAAAACAACAGAACGGGAATGACTAGGGATCTCTTAAAGAAAATTAGAGATACAAAGGAACATTTCATACAAAGATGGGCACAATAAAGGACAGAAACTATATGGACCTAACTGAAGCAGAAGACATTAAGAAGAAGTGGCAAGAATACACAGAAGAACTATACAAAAAAGATCTTAATCTCAGATAGCCATGATTGTATGATCATTCATCTAGAGCCAGACATCCTGGAGTGTGAAGTCAAGTGGGCCTTAGGAAGCATCACTACAAACAGCTAGTGGAGGTGATGAAATTCCAGTTGAGCTATTTCAAATCCTAAAAGATGATGCTGTGAAAGTGCTGCACTCAATAAACCAGAAAATTTGGAAAACTCATCAGTGGCCACAGGACTGGAAAAGGTCAGTTTCCATTCCAATCCCAAAGAAAGGCAATGCCAAAGAATGTTCACACCACCACACAATTGCATTCATCTCACATGTTCACAAAGTAATGCTCAAAATTCTCCAAGGGAGGCTTTAAAAGTATGTGAACCGAGACCTTCCAGATGTTCAAGCTGGATTTAGAAAAGGCAGAGGAACCAAAGATCATATTGCCAACATCCACTGGATCATAAAGCAAGAGAGTTCCAGAAAAACATCTACTTTTCCTTTATTGACTATGGCAAAGCCTTTGACTGTGTGGATCACAACAAACTGTGGAAAATTCTTAAAGAGATGGGAATACCAGACTACCTTACTGGCCTCCTGAGAAATCTGTATACAGGTCAAGAAGCAACAGTTAGACCGGACATGAATCAACGGACTGGTTCCAAATTGGGAAAGGAGTACGTCAAGACTGTATGTTGTCACCCTGCTTATTTAACTTATATGCAGAGTACATCATGTGACATGCCAGACTGGATGAAGTACAAGCTGGAATCAAGATTGCTGGGGGAAATATCAATAACCTCAGATATGCAGATGACACCACCCTTATGGCAGAAAGCGAAGAGGAACTAAAGAGCCTCTTGAGGAAAGTGAAAGAGGAGAGTGAAAAACCTGGCCTAAATTCAACATTCAAAAAACTAAGATCATGGCATCCAACCTCATCACTTCATAGCAAATAGATGGTAAAAGAATGGAAACAGTGAGAAACTTTATCTTGGGGGCTCCGAAAACACTGCAGATGGTGACTGCAGCCATGAAATTAAAAGATGCTTGCTCCTTGGAAGAAAGGCTATGACAGACCTAGACAGCATATTAAAAAGCAGAGACATTACTTTGCCAACAAACGCCCATCTTGTCAAAGCCATGGTTTTTCCAGTAGTCATGTATGAATGTGAGAGTTAGGCTATAAAGAAAGCTGAATGCTGAATAATTGCTGCTTTTGAACTGTGGTGTTGGAAAAGACTCTTGAGAGTCCCCTGGACTGCAAGGAGGTCCAACTAGTCAATCCTAAAGGAAATCAGTCCTGAATATTGATTGGGAGGACTGATACTGAAGCTGAAGCTCCAATACTTTGGCCATGGGAAGAGCTGACTCACTGGAAAAGATCCTGATGCTGGGAAAGATTGAAGGCAGGAGGAAAAGGGGATGACAGAGGATGAGGTGGTTGGATGGCATCACCAACCTGATGGTCATGAGTTTGAGCAAGTTATGGGAGTTGGTGACGGACAGAGAAGCCTGACATGCTGCAGTCCATGATGTCTCAAAGAGTCAGACACAACTGAATTACTGAACTGAACTGACAGTAGACTATAAGCACAAAGTTGTACAGCAGATCCCTAGAACTTACTCATCTTACATTAGTGTATGTGCCATGTGTGCTCAGTTGCTTCAGTTGCATCTGACTCTTTGTAATCCCATGGAATGTAGCCCCAGGCTTCTCTGTCCATAGATTTTCCAGGCAAGAATATCGGAGTAGGTTGCCATGCCCTCCTCCAGGGGATCTTCCCAACCCAGTCATCGAACCTGTGTCTCCCACATCTCCTGTATTGCAGAAGGATTCTTTACCCACTGAGCCACCTGGGAAGCTCACTTATCTTACATAACAAAAACTATATATTCTTTAAAAGCCCCTCCACATTCCGTACTCCCCCAAACCCCTGACTACCACCATTTTACTGTCTTTTTCCACGAAGCTACTTTAGATACTCATCTAAGTAGAAACATGTGGTATTTGTCCTTCTGTGACTGGCTTATTTCACTTACCATAATGTTCTCAGGATTTATTCATGCTGTTGCATATGGCAGGTTTCATTATATTTTAAGGCTGAATAATATTCCATTGTATATGTGTGTATATGCATATGTGTGCAACATTTTCTTTATCCCTTCCTCTATCAATCAATACTTATGCCGTTTCTATACCTTGAAAGTGAGTTAGTCATTCAGTCATGTCCGACTCCTTGTGACCCCATGGACTCTAGCAGGCCAGGTTCCTCTGTCCATGGGATTTCCCAGGTGAGAATACTGGAGTGAGTTGCCAGTTCCTTCTCCAAGGTATCTTCCCAATCCAGGGATTGAACCCAGGTCTCCTGCATTGCAGGCAGTGTCTTTACCATTTGTTCTATATCTTGGCTATTATAAATAATGCTGCAGTGAACATGGGAAAATAGACACCTCTTTGAGATGTCAATTTCAATTCTTTTGGATACAAAGCCAGAAGGGGCACTGCAGAATCATATGGCCCTTCTATTGATTTTTTTTTTTTTGAGGGAACTCCATATTGTTTTCCATAATGACTGCACATTCCCATCAAAAGAGCACAAGGATTCCAATTTCTCTACGTTCTGGCCAACACTTCTTATCTGTTGTCTTTTTGATAATAGCCATCCTAACAGAGGTGAGGTAATTTTGATTTGCAGTTCCATCATGATTAGTTGGGCTTCTCAGGTAGCTCAGCAGGGGAGTTACAGCAATGCAGGAGACCCCAGTTCCATTCCTGGGTGGAGAAGATCCCCTGGAGGAGGGCATGGCAACCCACTCCAGTATTCTTGCCTGGAGAATCCCCATGGACAGAGGAGCCTGGAGTCACAAAGAGTTGGACATGACTGAGCGATCAAGCACAGCACAGCATATGATTAGTTATGTTGAATAGTTTTTCATATATTTGTATATATTCTTTAAAAACATGAAAAGGCAGAAAACAGACTTTATTCCAAAACAGACTTTTAAAAGATGCTGTTAAAGAAAAGGACACGTTATGTTACTAATGCATATGTTTTTCACGATTTCTAAGTTTTCCTTCTCCAAGGCGAGCACTCCAGCCAAGCTTTCACGGGTTGTGTTCAAAGTCCTTGGCCCATAAAAATCTGGCCTCACTCTTCTTCCCGAGGGGGCCTCTCAAGTCTTCTGAGCCAGGCAGTAAGAAGGGCTACAAGGCAGGTGACTGCTGTGGGTCCACAGGGTCCTAGGCTGGCGCCCACTGGCATTTCCAGGAAGGACCCCCCCATGCAGGGCTGTCCGCTGTGTGCCAGCAGCACGCAGAGATGACCGAGTGAATAAGATCTCTGAAGACCAGACGTGACACCAGAAGCCATCGTGTGTCCCCTGGAAGGAGCCAAGATAAGCCGATCATCCTCGACCTGCCAGGGCCACTCAGCCCTGGGTTTGGTGGATAATGGCAGCATCTGTACAGCGTGCCTCACCCTGGGCTGGGTTGGGGTGGGGGCAGGGACCAACTCTGGCACTTCTGGTCACCCAGCTCCAGGCTGCACAGAGCATGGCCCAGGGCATGGAGGACCCTGACACTCTCAGGCCCCATTCAGAGCCCCGCGGCTGCCCTTGCTGAGCAGGCCAAATGGTCCTGAGGCCAGGGCCAGGCTCCAAAGGATCAAGGAGGAGGTTCAGATGAGGGACTTGACCAGAGTCACCATGTGATCCACACCACATGCCATGCCCACGGGCTCCCCAGGAATAGTCACCCTCCATGGGAAGTACTGGTCTTCCACCCGGGCACCCTTGGATGTTCTTGCCTCACACAAACAGCTCTCCTCTGTTGGTCAGGGCAGCAAAATGGCTGAGTCCACAGCGAATGCAGGAAACCTGGACTCCTGGGTTGAACTCCGTCAGGCCAAAGAGAGTGGGTGGAATCATTTCTGAAAGACCAGTTTCCAGGAGGTTTGGTCCCTTCCCAAGAATTCCGTAGCCCCAGACAAAAACGTGTCCTTCTCTGTTTAATACAGCACAGCCTGTCCCCCGCCCGCCCCCCCCACAGCCTGCTTCACCCACGCCACTCCTGAGAAGGGCAAGCACCAGGGGGACGTTCACCTGTCTGGAGTCAGTGACAGAGGCAAGCTACAGGTACTCAGAGTTCCCCCACCTGAAGAAGCCCCCACTGGCCAACACGACCAGGCAGCAGTCCCCATAGGTATCCACCTGGATGACGTTCACTTCAGCAAGATCTCCGCCCAGCTTGGTGGGCATGCTGGTGATGTCATAGTGACCCAGACCTGTTTGCACACCTGTGACCAGGCCACAAGAATACACTTATCCTTTATCCGTCAGGAACAGACTATGGTCCTGACCACAGGCGACCTGGACTATCTGTCCATCGAAGTCCTGCATCCTATGGACTTTGTGACTTTCACTATAATTTCGTTTTCCACCACCTTTCTTCCACACTACCTGTAAGAATTATTCCCCATGCTGAAGACTCCTTCACCATCTGTCAGGACAAGCAAGTGGGCTCTACCACAGGAGACCTGCAGCACCTGCATCTCCTGAGGTCTGTCCAGCAGCAGTGGCACAGGTGAGGGCTCCAAAACACTCTTATCCCCTCATTTTATCTTCCCGGCTCCTGTGAAATCTGAGCTGAGAATCTTTGTTGAGCCTCATACCCCAAACTTTCATTAATATCCTTGGTTTTAGAGGACAGTGAATCCATAACCACAGGCAGCAGATGAAATCTTTTGGCCCAGCTCCAGGCGGTTGGGGCACGGCCTGGATCCTGCAGCATGGGGCTGGGGTCCATAGCTGGGCAGCACGAAGGTGGGCACGCCTAGCACCCCGGAGAAGCTGAAACCCCGCACGAAGATTCGGTCAGCGTGAGTCACACGCTCGCCCACGTAGTAGAACACGGGCGCATCGGCCTTGGCTTCCGCCGCCTCGCATCGGCTCCACGAGCGCCCAGCAGCTGTCCATTGTCCGCGCGCCGGCCCCAGCCCTTTCAGCCGGCAGCCCAGCCGAGCCCCCGCTGCCAGCGCTGCCAGCGCCACTCTGTTTCACGCCTTAACAGCCTGTATATATTCCTTGAAGAAATGTCTATTTAAGTCCTTTGTCTGCTTTATACTTTGATTATTTGATTTTTTTTTTTTTTTTTTTTTTTTTGCTGTTGAGTTGTAGAAGTTTCTCATATATTTGGTATATTAACCCCTTACCAGATATATGGTTTGCAAATATTTTCTCCCATTCCATAGGTTGTCTTTTGACTCTTTAATGCAGTGAAGCTTTTTAGTTTGATGCAGTCTCATTTGTCTGTTTTTGCTTTTGTTCCTTATGCTTTCGACGTCATATCCATGAAATGACTGCCAAGACCCATGTTATGAAACTTTTCCCCTATGTCTTTTTTTTTAACTGCTGTTTCTGGTCTTACACTTAAATCTTTAATCCATTTTTAGTTGATTTTGTGTATGCTGTAACACAAGGGTCCAATTTCATTCTTTTGCATGTCTAGTTTTCCCAACACCATTTGGGTTTTTATTTTGTTGTTTTCAATGTTTTAATTTTTATTTTTTACTGCTTTGTCTTATTTTTTGATGTTTATAAGATTTTTTTTAATTTTTTTCCCTTAAGTTATTACAAAATATTAGCTATATTCCCTGTGTCCTAACACTGTTTGCCAAAGAGACCATCCTTTCCTCATTGTGTACTCTTGTTGACTATAAGTATGTTGATATATTGTTGGACTCTCAATTATGTTCCCCTGGTGTATGTCTATTTTTATGCCAGTACCATACTGTTTTAATTACTGTCACTTTGTAATGTGTTTTGAAATCAAGACATATGATGCCTCCAGCTTTTTCCTTCTTTCTCAAGATTGCTTTGGCTATTCAAGATCCCTTGTGGTTCCATATGAATTTTAGGATTGTTTTACTATTTCTGTAAAAAAGTGCCATTGGGGTGTTAGTAGGGATTGCATTGAATCTATAGATCACTTTGGATAGAATGGATATTTTTCTCTAAGATGGCCCTCAAGAATCCCTTCCCAGTGGTATTCATTCACTTGTGTATCACTTCCCCTTAAATGTGAGCTCAATCTAGTTAATCACTTCTAATGATAGAATATGGCAAAAATTATGAGATGTCACTTCTAAGATTAGGTTACAAGAAAACTCTGACTTCTCTCTAATTTTCTCTCTCCTTCTTTCTCTCTCTCTCTCTCTTCCTCTCAGGGAACCTAAATGCCTATAAAGAGGCCCATATGGCAAGGAGCTGAGGGAGGCTTCTAACCAACAAGCATGGAGGAACTGAGGCCCTCAGTCAACAGCCCATGAGGAACTAAATCCTGGTAACAATAACATGAATGTACCTGGAATCAGATTCTTCCTCAGTTGAAACTTCAAATGGGAGCTTTGTGAGCCTCTGAGTCAGAAGCACTCAGCTAGGCTGTGCCCAGATTCCTGACACACAAAACTGATATGATAAATGTTTGTTGGCAGTTCCCTGACAATCCAGTAGTTAAGACTTCATGCTTCCACTGCAGGGGGCACAGGTTTGAACCCTGGTAGGGAAACAAAGATTCCCATATCCCTCACAGCCAAAACTAAATAACTTAAAAAATTAAAATTAAAAAATAAATGTTTGTTGTTCTAAATCACTGAGTTTGGGAGTAAATTGTTATGCAGAAATAGGTAACCAGCACAGTAACCAATTTCCATTGTCACTCTCCTGACACTATGTCTGCTTCCCTTGCTTGGAGCCTCTCATTCTCCATTACCAGCTGCTCCCCTACATAGATTTCCTCTTCATCCCTCTCAGGTTCTGACTCCTCACATCAGGCTGCCCCTCCCTGACAATACCTGCATCCACTTGTTTAGACTCAGATCCACCCTCTGCAGGGACACGTCCTCATTCTGTTGGATCTCCAAGACCCCAGTCTGCACCCCACAACACTCCCCACCATGGATGTCCACCTTGCTCCATCTCACCTAATGGCTTTAGGACTGGATTTTTCAGGAAGGTTAGGCAAAAGGACAGTTGTTGTTTAGTCGCTTAGTCCTATCTGACTCTTTGTGACCCCATAGACTGCAGCATGACAGGTTTGCCCTTCTTTGGGATTGGAATGAAAACTGAGCTTTTCCAGTGTGTGCGTTTTGATTTTTAACATATATATATATTGTCAAGTTATCTTCCAAAAATCTTACATCAATTTATACTCTAGTCTCTCTCCTTCACCCTGTCCTTTCCTCATCTCATAGAATGCTCATTGGTTTTTTCTTTCTCGTACTGTTTCTAGGTCTCATCCCAATGAAATGTCAAATGGTTCAATTCTTAAAACCCTTGCTGGGTTTCTCTGAACTGGTATGTCTAAATAGAGAGCTTGTTATTGTTGCTTTGTTAAGTCCCTAAGTCATTATGACTCTTTTAGGATCCCATGGACTATAGCCCACCAGGCTCCTCTGTCCATGGGATTTCCCAGGCAAGAATACTGGAGTGGGTTGCCATTTTCTTCTCCAGGGGATCTTCCTGACCCAGGGACTGAACCTGCATCTCCTGCATTGGCAGGTGGATTCCTTAACACCAGGGAAGCACCCAAATAGAGAGTATTTTCCCCTTAAAATGCAAACCCTCTTTCATGCTTACTGACAGTGATGGGCTTCAATCTTTGGTCAGTGAGCTATGATGCAGAAAACTGTAAAGGAGGAAAGAGAAAGTACGTGTTTATGAAGAACAGCAGTATGCTATCCAACAGTTGGTGACAAGAACATACATTTAAATTGTAGATCTACAGGAACTTTTTCAAAAAGGGTACCCTTTGTTAAGTCCTGAATTAGGACATACCAAGTCAAGAAGGAGCCGTGTCTTCCTCAGCCCTTCTTTTAGCGTTTAGGTTGAAATTTGTGCACATATATACATTTCCTCTACCAGGAGCTCTGGTTATTCTGGTTTTATGACTCTGTCTCTTAAACAAATTCATTTAATTAATATGTATTATTAATATAATTATTATCAATAAATAATGATACATTGTATAATATATAGTGTTATATATATTACACATATACTTTATATATAATATAATACCTAATTATATATAATATAATACCTAATTATATATAATATAATACCTAATTATATATAATATAATACATAATTATGATATAATACATATGGTATGTGATATATATGTAAAATATTATAATATATATGTGATATATAGTATATAACCTACTATGCTATACTACATATGTAACTTAAAACATGATATATATTATATAATGACATTAAATACATAATTATTAATATATCACAAAATATAATATATAACATATGTTAAAATTATATTGTATAACATATAATATACATAATTATGTTAATATAAATAACATAAAATATAAAAGTTATAATCTATAATAATCTATATTATATATTTTAATTACATTATAGTGTAAGTGGATAAGACTCTTGAGTCCCTTGGACTGCAAGAAGATCCAACCAGTCCATCCTAAAGAAAATCAGTCCTAAATATTGTTTGGAAGGACTGATGCTGTAACTGAAGCGCCATTACTTTGGTCACCTAATGTGAAGAACTGACTCCTTGGGAAAGACCCTGATGCTGGGAAAAATTGAAGGCATGAGGAGAAGGGGAAGACAGGATGAGATGGTTGGATGGCATCACTGACTCGATGGACATGAGTTTGAGCATGCTCCGGGTGTTGGTGATGGACAGAGAAGCCTGGCGTGCTACAGTTCATGGGGTGGCAAAGAGTCAGACACGACTGAGTGATGAACTGATTGAGTGTTCATGGGATTCTCAAGGCAAGTATTCTGAAGTGGTTTTCCATTCCCTTCTCCAGTGGAGCATGTTTTGTCAGAACTCTCCACTATGACCCATCCGTCTTGGGTGGCCCTACACGGCATGGCTCAATAGTTTCACTGAGTTAGACAAAGCTGTGGTCCCTGTCCAAGAGACTCTTAAAGAGTCTTCTCCAGCACCACAGTCCGAAAGCGTGAGTTCTTCCACACTTAGCCAGGTGACACTAGTGGTAAAGAACCTGCCTGCTAAGGCAGGAGATGCCTGAGACAAGGGTTGGATCCCTGAGTCAGGAGAATTCCCTGGAGGAGGGTATGGCAATCCACTCCAGTATTCTTGCCTGGAGAATCCTATGGACAGAGGAGGCTGGTAGGCTACAGTCCATAGCATTGCAGAGTCAGACACGACTGAAGTGACTTAGTACGCATTCATGCACAGTATTCTTTATGGTCCAAACTCACATCTGTACATGACTCCTGGAAAAACCATAGCTTTTACTATATGGACCTTTGTCAACAAAGTGATGTCTCTGCTTTTTAATACACTGTCTAGGTTTGTCACAGTTTTTCTTCCAAGGATCAAGCATCTTTTAATTTCATGGCTGCAGTCACCATCTGCAGTGATTTTGGAGCCCAAGAATAAAGTTTGTCACTGTTTCCATTTTTTTCCCATCTATTTGCCATGAATTGATGGGACCAGATGTCATGATCTTCGTTTTTTGAACGTTGAGTTTTAGGCCAGATTTTTCACTCTCTTCTTTCACCTTCATCAAGAGGCTCTTTAGTTCCTCTTTCCTTTCTGCCATAAGGGTGCTGTCATCTGCATATCTGAGGTTATTGATATTTCTCCCAGCAATATTTATTCCAGCCTGGCATTTTGCATAATGTACTCTGCATATAAGTTAAATAAGCAAGGTGAGACTATACAGCCTTGATGTACTCCTTTCCCAACTTTTAACCATTGTTCCATGTCTGGTTCTAACTGTTGCTTATAATATAATATAAGTAAGTATTCATATATAATTAATTATAAACAAAATATTATATATTACATTACATCTTATATATTATATTGTATATTATCATATTGATTTCATATATTATATCATATATAATTAATTATACTATATAATAATACATGATATATTCATATATAATTATAATAATTGTATATTATATATTACATTGTATACATTAAATAATATATTGTGCTTAGTTATAATATATATTATATTTAAAGTATAACACATAATTATAAATATTATTATATAGTATATATTATATAATAAATATAATAAAGCACTTATGAAATGCTGTTAATTCATCCCATCCTTACAACAGCATTATGGGCTTGAAATTTCTGCCCCTACTTAACTCATGGGGAAGAACTGAACCTCCCACCATGTGACTTACCCAAGGACATACAGCTAGTTAGTGGCAAAACTGGGAGTGGAACTCAACTCTTCTGACTCCAGACCCTGAGATCTTTCTACACCATTGTACTAGCTCTCTGAGTTCTTCTCCTTCAAAGAAGTGTTCCTGAAGACTGAGCTCTGCTTCCAAAGTGGATCCTGAATTGGTAAGAACCTCTGCCCAGCCTGGCAGACTCAATCTGGCCTGCTTTTCAGTTGTTTGGAAGTGATCTGTCCTGGGATTTACCTGCAGCTTTTTATGGCATCACTACAATACAGTTTTTTTAATGTCTTGGGTACACTAAGATTATTACTGAAAAATACAAATTAAACAGAAAGCAAAGAGAGAAAAATCCAAAATGTTCATCAGTAACACCATGTTGGGGATTGGTTTTGCTGTTCAGTGGTGAACTTTAAGAAAATAAACCAGATGTCATTGAAATAAATTAAATGTCCTTCATAGGGGACTGGTTAAATAAACTGCATAAATAAACTGCAGTACAAAGAAGTACTATACAGATGTTAAGAAAAGAATAAGACAAATAAATATAAGGAGTGATTTCCAAGCTATATTGTTAAATTAAAACAGATAAAGAGGGAAAAAACTGTGTCAATAGTACCCTATCATTTGTGATATATTTATATATGTATAGGATAATAGAATATCTCCAGAGTGATACACAAAAATTGGAAATGATGAATGTTCCTGGGAAAGACAAATGAGTGACAAGGATGGGATGGAGACTTCCTTTTCACTATCTCTTTATACCATTTGTTTATACCATCTGAATTTTTACCATATACCTGTATTACCTGTTAAAAATATTTTTAGTTATACAGTGCTTTACATTTTTAAAATATTTTAAATATATGACTTTATTTAATATACATGCAATTCAGGTAGTAAATCTTGTGCCTTTCTCATGGAGAACTTAAAACTGGTTTCTGCTCAACCTACTTTCCAGCTTCCCCTCTCTCCAGTCCCTGCACACTCTAGACACACCTTAGAGAAGACTGATCTACACTTCCCCTCTCTCCTGCCATCAGGGCCTCCAACTCCACTCTCACTCTCTTCTAATTAATGTAACTAGGTTCTGTGTTCCATAATTACAGGGTTTGTCAGTGAAATCAATAGTTGCCTCCCTTGCGACAATGACATTTTAGCTCCCTCAGTCTCCCCAGAGCCCAGCAGCTTCTCTGTGCCAACAAAACTCCCAAGACTATTAACATGTTCCTTGGCTCTCACTCATGTTCATGCATGCAAGTAAATGAGCAGATTCTCAAATCACATGATCTCATACACCCTATCCATGATTATTGTTGTTATTTAGTCACTAAGTTGTGCCCAATTCTTTTGCAACCCCATGGACTGTAGCACTCCAAGCTCCTCTGCCCGTGGGATTTCCCAGGCAAGAACAGTGGAGTGGGTTGCCATTTCCTTCTCCAGGGGATCTTCCCAACCCAGGGATCAAACCCATGTCTCCTGCTTGGCAGGCAGATTCTTTACTGCTAAGCCACCTGGGAAGACCCTATCCATGATTATTTGGAGATAAAATTACAATCAAATATGTATTTTTAAGACTTTATCAAGGTATAGTTTCAGTTCAGTTCCATTCAGTCACTAAATCATGTCCAACTCTTTGCGACCCCATTACCGCAGCATGCCAGGGTTCCCTGTCCATCATCAACTCCCAGAGCTTGCTCAAACTCATGTCCATCAAGTCGGTGATGCCATCCAACCATCTCATTCTCTATCGTCCCCTTCTCCTCCTGCCTTCAATCTTTCCCAGCCTCAGGGTTTTTTCCAATGAGTCAGTTCTTTGTATCAGGCAGCCAAAGTATTGTTTACATATTACAAGGTATTGTTTACATAATACAAAATCCAGCATTGTATGCCTATGATTAAGTGTTTTTTAGTAAATGTGATTTACTCAATCACATTTAGTTAATGTGATTTATGTGATTTTTAGTAAATACAAATATGTATTGTTTACATATTGCAAGGTATAGTTTACATTTTACAAACCCAGCATTGTATGCCTATGGTTACATGATTTTTAGTAAATGTAAAGAGTTATATTTTTTAATAATGTTTTTCATGTATTCTTTTGATGATGACTTGAAGAACCTAACATAAGATATCCTACATCATATTAGGTTTCTGATATGACTCAATTTCTTTCTTCTTTTTTTAAAAATTTTTTATTTTTTGGCCACTTCACGTGGCCTGTGGGATCCTGGTTCCCTGCTCAAGGATCGAATCCATGTCCCCTGCATTGTAAGCATGGAGTCTTAACTACTGGACTGCCAGAGAAGTCCCTCAATTTCTTTCTTCTGACTTCAACTCCCAAATTTGTTTCCTGCTCTACTCCTTAATGAAAGAGATCTAATCCTATTGTTCCTTAAAACCAGAGCATGTCAGAGTTGGTAGGACCCTTAGAAATCAACTAGAGATGGGAAAGTTTGCCTAAAGTCATATAACAGGTAAATAGCAGAATCAGAGCTAAAATCCAGGATTCTTGCCCTTAGCCCCCATAACTTCAAACTATGGGACAGAGCCTCTTCTCTTAAGTGCTGGTAGTGTCCTGGAAATCAATACACTAACTACCATCAATCAATTTGTCCAGCTAAATCTAAAGATCTGATGATGGAGGAAGGGCTTGGGTTGAGGATGGGCCTAGAAAACAGGTAGGAAATATAAGCTCTTTCCTTCACAATTCTTCTGGGTGAATTTACCACTTCATGGGAAATAGATGGGGAAACAGTGGAAACAGTGTCAGACTTTATTTTTCTTGGGCTCCAAAACCACTACAGATGGTGACTGCAGCCATGAAATTAAAAGACGCTTGCTCCTTGGAAGGAAAGTTACGACCAACCTAGATAGCATATTCAAAAGCAGAGACATTACTTTGCTAACAAAGGTCCGTCTAGTCAAGGCTATGGTTTTTCCTGTGGTCATGTATGGATGTGAGAGTTGGACTGTGAAGAAGGCTGAGCACCAAAGAATTGGTGCTTTTGAACTGTGGTGTTGGAGAAGACTCTTGAGAGTCCCTTGGACTGCAAGGAGATCCAACCAGTCCATTCTGAAAGAGATCAGCCCTGGGATTTCTTTGGAAGGAATGATTCTAAAGCTGAAACTCCAGTACTTTGGCCACCTCATGCGAAGAGTTGACTCATTGGAAAAGACCCTGATGCTGGGAGGGATTCGGGGCAGGAGAAGGGGACGACAGAGGATGAGATGGCTGGATGGCATCACTGACTCGATGGACGTGAGTCTGAGTGAACTCCAGGAGTTGGTGATGGACAGGGAGGCCTGGCATGCTGCGATTCACGGGGTCGCAAAGAGTCAGACACGACTGAGCGACTGATCTGATCACAATTCTTCTGGGTGAATTTCTTTCTTCTAATTTAGCGTGATTAACCAAGATAGTTTCTTTTCTGTCCAGAGAAGGACCTTATAATCACTAGTCAAGAGTATCTATTATTATTATTGCATTTTCTCCAGTATACGTTAACAAGATGTGAAGGTGGTATGAAACAGTAGTAAATGAAACCAACAAAGTCACTGCTTCCTGCTTTTGTCAAAATTACGCTAAAATTAGCCTCTATTCCCCATGGATTTGAGCCAGAGAAAGCAATTTCGCTTCTCATTTTGTTTTTCTAGCAATCAGTTTGTAACAATTAAGCTATTGGTAATAAAGCAAGAAGTATACTTTATATATTTTTATGACCAAAACACATTGTTTTCTAATTTCAATGATAGTGGCAATTGTTGTCACCATAGTAGGAGGGACCTTGCCAACAACAGTTCTGAGGTACTGAATATGGCATTCTGAACTTCAGAAGAAAACTCCAAAGTGTTCAGATTGACATGGAATCACTGTCAACTGTTTTTTTCTAATTTTTATTAGAAGTCATGCTTTCCCCCCATAATTCCCATCTAAGAAAAAGCAGATTTTTATGTATAAAGATGTTCATCAGAATTTTTATGAGTGAAATCTTAGAAATAATTAGAAGTCATTAAATAAGATATGATAATTTCATAAAAGAGAATTTTATGCATCCATTAAAGTCACATTTTCAAATATTTTGTTCATTTTTTTAAATGTTTTCCCAGGTGTGTCTTAGAGATGACTATAAGATTTTTTAAATATTTACTTATTTGGCTGCACCAGGTTTTAGCTGTGGCATGTAGAATCTAGTTTGCTGACCAGGGATCAAACCTGGGCCCTCTGCACTGGGACTGCAGAGTCCCAGCCACTGGACCACCAATGAAGTTCATAAAAGAGAATGTTATGCAGCCATTAAAGTTACATTTTCAAATATTTTGTTCAGTTTTAGTTTCTTTACTGAGATATAATTTATATACCATAAAATTCACCGGTTTAAAGTGTTTATATTCAAAGCTTTTTAGTGTATTTACAAAACTGTGGAATGATCACTGTAACCTAATTTTAAAATATTTTTCATCCCCCCAAAGAGAAATTTGTACCTATTAGCAGTCACTCTCCATATCTCCAACCTATAAATTTATAAGAAAATACATGACTGCCCTGGTGGCACAGTGGATAGGAATTTGCCTGCCAATGCAAGGGACATGAGTTTGATCCCTGGTCCAGGAAAAATCCACATGCTGTGGGCAACTAAAGCCCCTGTGCCACAATTACTGAGCCTGCACTCTAGAGACCCCAAGCCACAACTAATGAGCCCCTGTGCCCCAACTACCGAAGCGGGCGCACTTAGAGCCCATGCTCCACAACAAGAGAAGCTGCTGCAATGAGAAGCCCACGCACCCCAACAAAGAGCAGCCCCTGCTCACTGCATCAAGAAAAAGCCTGCACACAACAGGGAAGACCTAGGGCAAGCCAAAATAAACAAACAGCTGTTTTTTCAAAAAGAAAAATATAAATAACTCAAAAGACGACTGGACAAAGGAAAGCAACCACAGAATAGGGGATACAAATGAATAATATACACATGAAAAGATGTTCAACTTGGTAGGTAATAAAGGAAATAAAGGAAATCAACACAAGAAACACTTTCCCCCTAATCAGATGGGCGGAAATGAAAAGACTGATAACATCTGGTACTAGTAAGGGTGTGGGGAAAGAGGTATCCTCAGACACTGCTGGCCGGAGTCTGAGTTGTTAACAACTGTTTTTGGAAAATAATCTGAATCCTTTTATTCACTATTTTTAAAGCACATATCACTGGGGTCAGCAACTCCACTTTGGAAATCTATCCTATAGTGATTAAAGGAGTATAAAGAACCAGTATGTAAGGGTGTATGTACAAGACTGGTTTCTACAAGGACTGCAAATTGCAGAGCAGTGTGTATAGTACGATCCTACCTTTGTGCTGGGCACTGCTCTTGGCATAAGCAATACATGCCTACTTTCAGGCCTCCTAGCAACCCTATGATGGCAAACAATAGTCTCACTCTCCATGGGGAAGCTGGGGCTTGGAGAAGTGAAGCAACTTGCTTTGGGTCTTATACCAAATGGCAGAGCCAGGACTCATACCTAGGTCCACCTGACCCCCAACCAAGATATCTGCCAAGAATGATAACTTCCTGGTTATCATTACCCTCCTTTATTGGGGGGTGGTGGTGGTTAATCTTCGGGGACATCAGTTTTTAAGATGCAATGTGAACTCCTGTCTCAGTGAAAAGGGTGGAAGTTTGTGATGCGAGAATTGGGTGAGAGAATAGTAAGTGGGGGATTGGATTGTGGGGAACATATAAAATTCACTAATTTATCCATCCAACAAATACTTATTAGCCTTTACTATATGACAGGGACTGTTTAAAGCATGCGGAGGGGATTCATCAATGATCAAACAGAGAAAAATCTCAGCCCTTGAAAACTTACCTTTGGTGGGGATGAGGCAGACAATTAACAAATTATACCTTCTGTAACAAAATATACTCAATATATAATTATATTATAAAATATAAATATATATAAAGATAGGGATACTATGGAAATGGTGAATAGAGCTATGGAAGAAAATAAAGCAGGGAAAAGGGGTGGGGAGATGGGGGTGTTGGAAGGGATACTGTGATTATAGAAATGGTGGCCAGAAAAGGACTCATTGAGAAGGAAATATTTAAGCAAAGAGCTGAAGGATATGAGACAAGAGCCATGCAGATACATGGTGGGGAGGCAGGGGGGAGGCAGAAGAGCATTGTAGTAGGGAGAGCAAGGGACCAGGTAGTAAAAGTCTACCTAATATGTCCAATGAGGAGAGAGGAGGCCCAGGGGCTGGGACTGAGGGATGGAGGGGGAGAGAAGTGGATAACGAGGTCAGAGAGGGATCTGGCAGCCAGACTGTACGTGCAGAAGCTTCGGGGTCATGACTTTACCTTGTCCTCAGAAGGAGATGAGGAACCATCGGAGCTATAAGAAGAAGACTGACAAGATGTGATGACCTTTTTTTTTTTTTTTTTTTTTTACTTTTAAGAGGGCCACTGTGGCAGCTGTGTTAGAAAATTTTTTAAAAACGGAGGCAAGCATGGAAAAAGGAAGACCAAATGGAAGACTAATGCAACGATCAAGGAGAAAGGTGATGGTGGTTTTGATCCAGGTGGTAGAGGGGAGATACAAGAAGTGGTTAGATTCTGAATATATGTTGTGGGTAGAGTCAACAGGGTTTGCTGATTATTTAGATGTCTGATACGAGAGGAAAAGTCTTTGCATGAGAAGCTGGTAAATTGGACTTGCTATTTACTGAGATGGACTTCCCTGGTGGCCGAGCAGTAAAGAACCTGCCTGCCAATGCAGAAGATGCAGGTTTGATCCTTGGGTCAGGAAGATCCACCGAGAAGGAAATGGCAACCCATTGGAGAGGCAACCCACTCCAGTATTCTTGCCTGGAGAATCCCATGGACAGAGGAGCCTGGTGGATTACAGTCCATGGGGTTGCAAAAGAGTCAGATACAACTTAGCAAATAAACAACAACTATTTACTGAGATGGGAAGGGACTGTGGGAGGACCAGTCTGGTGCAGGGAGTAGGGGTGGGGAGGGGGCATACAGGCCAAGGATTTGATTGACTGGTATGAACTCACAAGGACAGGCCACTTAAGAAGACTCACCAGCTTCACTCCTTAAACCCTGTTGTGAATGAAACCCAGAAAGCTTAGGACTAGCTTACATTCAGGGATACCCTGACAGTGAGGACTGGGGCCATCCTTTTCATCCTGAGGTGAAACTGAAAGTGTTAGTTGCTCATTTGTGTCCAACTCTTTGTGACCCCGTGGACTGTAGCCCACGAGGCTCCTCTGTCCATGGGATTCTCCAGGGGAGAATACTAGAGTGGGTTGTCAGGCCTTCCTCCAGGGCATCTTCTCAACCCAGGGATTGAATCCAGGTCTCCTGCATTGCAGGTGGATTCTTTACCGTCTGAGCCACCAGGGAAGCATCCTGAGGTGCATCTGACTAAAAGCAAAAGAGGAAAAACAACTAAGTAAAAAACTAAAAATTTCTTATATATCTGTACAGCGAATATAAATGGAAAGCCCAGCACCAGGCATTATGGAAGATGCCACAAGGAAAGGTGTCTGTAGATGGCAGAGAGCAATGGCCTCTCCCAAGTAGAGATGGGAAATCATGGTAGGCAGAATACTACCATATCTTAACACAGTGGCTTGCTTTCCAGACAAGATATAAAGGTTGTGAGCCTTCACCAATTTTTCCAGGGGAAAGAGAGCTCATTTCCTTTCCCTGGCAGTTGGCCCTTCTCAAATTGGGAAGAATTCTCCTTCTTCACTCAATGTCATTTTACAGCCTCCTCTGGAGACTTCCTACAATTCCCGCTCTCAGATTTTCCATTTATGTTGATGCTTGCATCACATGCAAAACCCTTTTAGAAATCCCAATGTATTATAGGGCTTCCCAGGTGGCGCTAGTGGTTAAGAACCCACCTGCCAATACAAGAGACAGGAGACCCAGGTTTGATCCCTGACTCAGGAAGACCCCTGAAGAAGGGAATGGCAACCCGCTGCAGTATTCTTGCCTGGAGGATCCCACGGACAGAGGAGCCTCTCGTGCTGCAGTGGGACGTGCTAGAGTGGGACAAGACAGTGACTGAGCACACACGCACAACATATTATATGATTTCAAAGCATTAGTACCGCCTGCCTGTTAAGCAGAGAGAGCTGAAGGACAGGAGGAAAAAAGCAGTGGGGAAAACGTGCCAAGGAATCCCCTACATAACCCTCCAGAAAATTTGCTAAATATCTGACCGGTGCTCACAGTTTCATTGGTGTGATCCTTGGCACACAGAAGAGAAAGGACTCAAGGCCTGGGAGGACACGTGGAAGCGCCGGAGCCTCTCCAGTGATCGCGGAAGGGCCACCCACTCCCCTTATGAGGAGCGGAGCAGGACCAAGGGTGGTGGGCAGCCTGCGGACCGAGGCTCCGACCGCACCCCTGAGCGTAGCCACAAGGAAAACCATTCCAGTGAAGGGACCAAGGAGTCCAGCAGCAACTCCCTCAGCAACAGCCGACACGGCGGAGGAGTGGAGCCACCACCACCACCACGAGGCTCCCGACTCTTCCCAGGGGAAGAAGACCCGAGAGAGCGAGCGCAATCATCGGACCACTGAGGCCGAGCCCAAGCCTCTGGAAGAGCAAAAACACGAGACCAAAAAGCTCAAGAATCTTTCAGAGTATGCCCAGACGCTGCAGCTGGGTTGGAACGGGCTTCTGGTGTTGAAAAACAGCTGCTTCCTGACATCTATGCACATCCTAGAGGGGGACCAGGGGGTGATCAGCAGTCTCCTCAAAGACCATACTTCCGGGAGTAAGCTGACCCAGCTGAAGATTGCCCAGCGCCTTCGCCTGGACCAGCCCAAGCTCGATGAGGTCACACGACGCATCAAGCAGGGGAGCCCCAATGGCTACGCAGTGCTCCTGGTCACCCAGGCGACCCCCAGTGGGCCTGGCTCTGAGGGGATGCCTACGGTGGAGCCTGGCCTACAGAGGCGGCTTCTCAGGAACCTGGTCTCCTACTTGAAACAGAAGCAGGCTGCAGGGGTGATCAGCCTGCCAGTGGGTGGATCCAAGGGCAGAGACAGCACAGGCATGCTCTACGCCTTCCCGCCCTGTGACTTCTCACAGCAGTACCTCCAGTCAGCGCTGAGGACATTGGGCAAGCTAGAGGAGGAGCACATGGTGATAGTTATAGTGAGAGACACAGCTTAGCCCGAGCCTGGCTTTTCCAGCCTGTTTGTCATTAAAGCAGTTATTTTAAAATCTGACCACCGCTGCCCTGCCCCTCCAGCCCATACTACACCCTTGATTTGAATTCTCTGCTGGGTTACTCCATTTCATTTGGTAGGGGACCAAAGTCCTATCTCCCCACCAAAAACTAAGTTCTTAGGTTTGGGTTTTTTGGTTTTTTTTTTTTTTTTTACCGTGATGAGAAGGGACTTCTGTCATGTCGGCTTCTAGTGTATGAAATACTGTCTGCTGTGTTCTGTATTTTTTTATTTTTTGACTAACTGTATGGAAAATTGTCAGTAAAGCCTTTGTCAGAGGATGGATTTAAAAAAAAAAAAAAAGAAGAGAAAGGACAGAAGAACCCCCACCAGGCATTATGGAAGATGCCACAAGGAAAGGTGTCTGTAGATGGCAGAGAGCAATGGGCATACAGGCCAAGGATTTGATTGACTGGTATGAACTTACAAGGACAGGCCACTTAAGAAGACTCACTAGCTTCACTCCTTAAACCCTGTTGTGAAAAAAAAAAAAAAACCCTGTTGTGAATGAAACCCAGACAGCTTAGGACTAGCTTACATTCAGGGATACCCTGACAGTGAGGACTGAGTCCATCCTTTTCATCCTGAGGTGAAACTGAGGCTCAGCAGATAGCGCCTTTGGGACATGCTGAGGAGTAGCCTCTCCAGAGTCCCTCAATTGTGCCCCTGCCACCGGCCTGTTCACGGGAGGTTCGAGGAAACAAGAAACGAGAGATTGTAAAGGTCCCTCCAGCCATAGGAGCGAGGACCTCTTACCTTAACCGGAGGTCTTCTGGAATCTGAGACTAGGCCGCGTGGGCTTTCTGCTGAGTTCGTTTTTCGCTGTCCCGGTTTCCAGCACGATGGGCCTTTCCCTGTGCTGGGTTTCTTCACCTTCTGTTTCTAGCGCCGGAGCTTCGCTGAGTTGGGCTCCTGCTGTGCTTGGCCTCTTCCGCGCGGAGGTTGTTTCAGCCAGGTTAAACCCGAGTCATGGCACCATAGATGTCACGCGAGTGTATGTTCCTCGGTTCTTAGTCTCCTCACAACAAAGATTTGGAGTGACGGACGTTAAAGCCCTCAGCGCGTCACAGCTCTCAGGTCTTTGTCAGGACAAAATACAGCCTAACATCTAGCCAATCACATCAAAGTACAGGCTAGGAGTCATCCAATCAGGGCAAAGTACAGACTAGGAGTCAACGTATCAGGGCCAAATAAGAAGTCAGCCAATCATGGAAAACTATAGGCTAACTATCAGCCACTTAGAGCAAAGTACAGGCTAGGAGTCAGCCTATCAGGGCAAACAACTTGTTAGGAGTCAGCCAATCCGAGCAAGCTATAATTTAGGAGTCAGCCAATCCAGGCAAACTACTGCTTAGTATGCAGCCAATCAGGGCAAAGTATAGGGTCGTAGTTAGCCAATCAGGGTAAACTACCTTCTAGGAGTCAGCCAATCAGGACCAAGTACAGGCTAACAGTCAGCCAATCACATCAACATACAGTCTAGGAGTTAGCCAATGATGGCAAAGTATGGGCTAGTTGTCAGCCAATCAGGACAATGTACAGGCTACGAATCTGCCAATTTGGACCAAGTACAGGCTAGGAGGCAGCCAATCACATCAACGTTCAGTCTAGGAGTTAGCCAATCTGGGCAAAGTACAGGCTGCTGCTGCTGCTAAGTCGCTTCAGTCATGTCCAACTCTGTGTGACCCCAGAGACGGCAGCCCACCAGGCTCCCCCGTCCCTGGCATTCTCCAGGCAAGAACACTGGAGTGGGTTGCCATTTCCTTCTCCAATGCATGAAAGTGAAAAGTGAATGTGAAGTCGCTCAGTCGTGTCCGACTCCTAGCGACTCCATGAACTGCAGCCTACCAGGCTCCTCTGTCCATGGGATTTTCCAGGCAAGAGTACTGGAGTGGGGTGCCATTGCCTTTGTCAGCTAATCAAGGCAGTGTAGTGCCTGCTGTTGTTGTTCAGTTGCTAAGTCCTCTCAGACCCTTTGCAACACTATAGCAGCTACTTGGGCCTGAAGATTTCCTGAGAGTTTTTACATGATAAATTCAACTGTTTATTAAATATAGGGTGATTGAAATAAACCTAAGGGTTGAAGAGGAAAATGGCCCTGCCAACACCTTGATTTTTTATTTCTAGGCTCCAAAACTGAGACCGTAAGTTTCTTTTGTTTTTAAGCAATGCAGTTTTTAGTATTATGTTTTGGCCACCCTGAGAAAGTGGTACAATGTCTATTGATCATCTTTTTTCAGTCTGTTTGAAATCTTCCTGGTTCTTGGTCTGATGAGTGATTTTTTATTAAAACCTTGACATTTGGAGTATTATGAGACTCTGGGTCCTATGTAAATGCTCTGTCTTAGCTGGCTTCCTCTGACACATTTGTTAGGGGAAGAGGAGATGCTGTCATACTCCCGCCAGGTAGTGGTAAAAGCCCAGGTTACCCCTGAGCTTCCTTTCACACCTTGGAGGGCTGCTGAGTGGGGCGTGAAGCCCCATCTCCCCACTCAGGCTCTGCTGGTACCTTGCTGGCCAAGAGGTATCAATGCTTTGTCACTGGCATCCACGTGGTTTCTAGTGACACCGTGAGGGGAGGTGGCCTCATTACTGCTGGGCAGCACTGAGGTCTTCACTCTCCCCCACACCTCCTCTGATGCCACTCTGACAGGCGGCTTGAGTGCTTCACTACAACATGGTGAGATGGAAATCTCAGCTTTCCACTTGGTCTTTGCTGATGGGGATAGGGGTGAGGCCACTTTTTTTTTTTTTTTTTTCTGTAATGCGAGTAAACTGGAGTAAAGCAGTTTTTGTCTAAGGCAGTTTTTGTCTAAACATTTTCTGTCATTCTAGTCTGTCCGTTTTCTGGTCTTTGGCTAAAGAAAGCAGGCTTTTCTTGGGGCTTTTATGTCTGCATTCATTACCAGTTCTGGGTTGCCACCTTCCTCAGGTCCAAGTCTAGGCTATCTGAGGCAAAAAGGAAACCCACAGAACTCACCACCAACTCATTCCTTGGGTCCTAAAATCCCTAGATGGGCTGTCTTCTTCTCTCCATCTTTCCAAGTCTTCATATGACTGTTTCATATAGAATGTCAAGAGTTTTTTGTTGTATTGAACCAGAGAAATAGCAAAAAGAATGTGTATCCCACCTTCTAGAAAGCAGAAGTCCTGCGCTTAAAAAAAAAAAAAAATTCAAAGAATATAGAACAAAGGTAAAAACACTTTCTCAGTCTCACTCATAATCAAGAAAAAAGGCAGTCTCAGGACCCAGGGATCTCTCTCTAAGGAAATACGACTCTTGGCTTTACTACCCTGTGGTCAACTGGGAAACTCCAAATACACACTTTAAAAAGAGTATTTTGAACTGCTTGTGTTCGTTCCTATTCATCGGGGTTTTTGTTTGTTCAAATTGAGCTCCACAGAACACGTTCCTCAAAATCACCTTGTGATGCTTATTAAAAATGCATTCAGGCCGACTGAGAGAGGAAGAGGAAAATGTGGACACAAACCAGGAGGAACACCATGTGAATCCTGAGGCAGAGACTGGAGTTATTCTGCCTTAAGCCAAGGGATGGCTGGCCACCAGCAGAAGCCAGAAGAAAGTATTTGGTAACCAGACTGATGGAATTTGAAGGAATTGGGAATTCTATGAAGAAAGTGGCTTCATCAAAGATCAAGCCCTGAGCCTTTGGAGTGGGAGCATTGACTCCAAGACGCTAGACTACCAGAGAACTAACACTAGGGAATATCAAATAGTGAGAACTCACATAAAGGAAACTGCTTGAATACAAGACCCGACATCACCCAACCACCAATAGCACCCTGTGCAGGACCCCTCATCTAAACAAAAAACAAAACAAAAATACAAATCATTAGCAGACAGGATTACCACCTTGCCCAGGATTACCAGCCTTGCCCATCAGAGGAAAAACAAACAAACAAACAGCAACAACAAAAAAAAACTCAGCACAAATCTCACCCTATACAAAGCTTATACAAACCACTGGACCAACCTTAGGAGGGCAGAAACCAAAAGGAAGAAAGAATTCAACCTTTAAGCCTGGGGAAAGGAGACCCCAAACACAGTAAGTTTAAAAAAATAAATAAATAATGAAAAGACAGAGAAATACTACACAAATGAAGGAACAAGCTAGAAACACAGAAGTCCAAATAAATGAAGAGGAAATAGGCAAACTATCTGAAACAGAATTCAGAATAGTGATAGTAAAGATGATCAAAAACCTTGAAAACAGAATGGATAAAATGCAAGAATCAATTAACAAAGACCTAGAAGAATTAAAGAATAAACATACAGAGACAAACAACACAATTACTGAAATTAAAAATACTCTAGCAGGAATCAATAGCAGAATATCTGAAGCATAAGAACGAATCCATGAGCTGGAAGATTAAATGGTGGAAATAACTTCTGAAGAGAAGAATAAAGTAAAAAGAATGAAAAGAGCTGAGGATAGTCTCAGAGACCTCTGGGACAATGTCAAATGCACCAACATTCGAATTATAGGGGTCCCAGAAGAAGAAGAGAAAAAGAAAGGGTATGAGAAACTTATTGAAGAGATTATAGTTGAAAATTTTCCCAACATGGAAAAGGAAATAGTCAATCAAGTTCAAGAGGTGCAAAGAGTCCCATACAGGGTAAACCCAAGGAGAAACGCACTAAGACACATACTAATCAAACTAACAAAGACTAAACACAAAGAAAGAATATTAAAAGCAGAAAGGGAAAAGCAACAAGTAACATACAAGGGAAACCCCATACACTTAACAGCTGATCTTTCAGCAGAAACTCTGCAGGCCAAAAGGGAATGGCAGGATATATTTAAAGTACTGAAAGGGGAAAATCTACAACCAAGATTACCGTACCCAGCAAGGATCTCATTCAAAATTGATGGAGAAATAAAAAGCTTTTCAGACAAGCAAAAGTTAAGAGAATTCAGTACCATCAAACCAGCTTTACAATAAATATTAAAGGGACTTATATAGTTAAGAAATACAAAAGAAGAAAAAGATCTACAAAATCAACCTCAAACAGTTAAGAAAATGGCAATAGGAACATATATATATATATATATATATATATATATATATATATATACACATATATATAAAAATGATTACTTTAAACGAAAACAGATTAAATGCTCCAACCAAAAGACACAGACTGACTGAATGGATACAAAAACAAGACCCATATATATGCTGTCTACAAGAAACCCACTTCAGACCTAAAGACACATATAGACTGAAAGTGAGAGGACGGAAAAATATATTCCATGAAAATGGGAAGCAAAAGAAAGCTAGAGTAACAATCTTCATATCAGACAAAATAGACCTTAAAATAAGAGTACTATAAAGGACAAGGAAGGACACTGCACAATTATCAAGGGATCAATCCAAGAGGAAGACATAGCAATTGTAAATATCTATGCACCCAACATAGGAACACCTCAATACGTAAGACAACACTAACAGACATAAACGGAGAAATTGACAGTAACACAATAATAGTAGGAGACTTTAACACCCTACTCACACCAATAGACAGATGATCAAAACAAAAAATTAATAAGGAAACACAAGTAAATGATACATTAGATGAGATTGATCTCATTGATATCTTCAGGACATTCCATCCAAATGCAGAATATATCTTCTTCTCAAGTACACGTGGAACATTCTCCGGGATAGACCACACCTTGGGTCACAAATCAAATCTCAGTAAATTTAAGAAAATTGAAATTATAACAAATATCTTCTCTAACCACAGTGCAATGAGACTAGATATCAATTACAAGAAAAAAAAAAAACTGTCAAAAAACACAAACTCATGGAGATTAAACAATATGTTTCTAAACAACCAACAGGTTACTGAAGAAATCAAAAGGGAAATAAAAAAGCCTCTGGAAACAAATGAAAATGAAAACATGACAACTGAAAACCTATGGGATGTAGCAAAAGCAGTTTTAAGAGGTAAGTTCATAGCAATACAATCCTACCTCAAGAAACAAGAAAAACATCGAATAGACAACCTAACTTTACACCTAAAACAACTAGAAAAAGAAGAACAAAAATGATCAAAATTAGTAGAAGGGAAGAAATCATAAAGATATGAGCAGAAATAAATGAAAAAGAAATGAAAGAAACAATAGTAAAGATTAATAAAACTAAAAGCTGGTTCTTTGAGAAATGAACAAAATTGACAAACCTTTAGCCAGACTCATCAAGAAAAAAAGAGAGAAGAATCAAATCAACAAAATTAGAAATGAAAAAGGAGAGGTTACAACAGACAATGCAGAAATACAAAGGATTTTAAGAGACTATTATGAACAACTGTGTGACAATAAAATGGATAACCTAGAAGAAATGGAGAGATTCTTGGAAAAGTTCAATCTTCCAAGACTGAACCAGGAAGAAATAGAAATTATGAACAACCCGATTACAAGCACTGAAATTGATGCTGTGATCAAAAATCTCCCATAAAACAAAAGCCCAGGATCAGACAGCTTCACAGGAGAATTCTATCAAACATTTAGAGAAGAGCTAATGCCTATCCTAAACTCTTTCAAAAAATTGCAGAGGAAGGAATACTTCCAAATTCATTCTATGAGTCCACCATCACCCTGATACCAAAACCAGACAAAGACAACACACAAAAAAGAAAACTACAGGCCAATATCACTGATGAACATAGATGCAAAAATCCTCAACAAAATTTTAGCAAACAGGATTCAGCAATACATCAAAAAGCTTACATACTATGATCAAGTTGGGTTTATTCCAGGGATGCAAGGATTCTTCAATATATGCAAATCAATCAATGTGATACACCATATTAACAAATTGAAGATAAAAACCACATGATCATCTCAATAGATGCATAAAAAGCCTTTGACAAAATTCAGCACCCATTTATGATTAAAACTCTTTAAAAAATGGGCATAGAACGAACCTTCCTCAACATAGTAAAGGCCATATATGATAAGCCTACAGCAAACTTTATTCTCAATGGTGAAAAACTGAAAGCATTCCCCCTAAGATCAGGAACAAGACAAGAGTGTCCACTTTCACCACTATTATTCAACATAGTTTTGAAAGTTCTGGCTACAGCAATCAGAGAAGAAAAAGAAATAAAAGGAATCCAGATAGGAAAAGAAGTAAGGCTCTCACTCTCTGCAGATGACATAATACTGTACATAGAAAACCCTAAAGATAGTATCAAAAAAATTACTAGAGCTAATCAGTGAATTTAGCAAAGTTGCAGGATACAAAATCAATACACAGAAATCACTTGCATTTCTATATACTAACAATGAAAAATCAGAGAGAGAAATTAAGGAATCAATCCCATTCACCATTGCAACAAAAAGAATAAAGTATCTAGGAATAAACTTACCTAAGAACTGTACACAAAAAAATTATGACACTAATGAAAGAAATCAAAAATAAACAGATGAAGAGATATTCCATGTTACTGGGTAGGAAGAATCAATATTGTGAAAATGCCTATACTACCAAATGCAATCTACAGATTCAATGTGATCCCTATCAAATTACCAATGGCATTTTTCACAGAACTAGAACAGAAAATTTCACAATTCATATGGAAAACAAAAGACCCCAAATAGCCAAAGCAGTCTTGAGAAAGAAGATTGGAGCTGGAGGAATCAACCTTCCTGACTTCAGATTATACTACAAAGCTACAGTCATCAGAAAAGTATGGTACTGGCACAAAAACAGAAAAATAGACCCATGTAACAAGATAGAAAACCCAGAAATAAAACCATGCACCTATGGGTACCTTACTTTTGACAAAGGAGGCAAGAATATACAATGGGGCAAAGATAGCCTCTTCAATAAATAGTGCTGGGAAAACTGGACAGCTACATGTGAAAGAATGAAATTAGAACATTTCCTAACACTATACACAAAGATAAACTCAAAATGGATTAAAGACCTACATGTAAGACCAGAAACTATAAAACTCTTAGACGAAAACATAGGCAGAACACTTGATGACATATATCAAAGCAAGATCCTCTATGACCCACCTCCTAGAGGAACGGAAATAAAAACAAAAGTAAACAAGTGGGACCTGATTAAACTTAAAAGCTTTTGCACAGCAAAGGAAACTACAAGCAAGGTGAAATGACAACCCTCAGAATAGGAGAAAATAATAGCAAACGAAACAACTGAGAAAGGATTAATTTCCAAAATATACAAGCAGATCATACAACTCAATACTAGAAAAACCAACAACCCAATCAAAAAGTGGGAAAAAGACCTAAACAGACATCTCTCCCAAGAAGACATAAAGATAGACAACAAACACATGAAAAGATGCTCAACATTGCTCACTCATTGCTCAATGCAAATCAAAACTACAATGAGATATCACTTCACACCTGTCAGAAAGTCTACAAACAAATGCTGGAGAGGGTGTGGAGAAAAAGGAACACTCTTAAACTGTTGGTGGAAATGTAAATTGATATAGCCACTATGGAAGATGGTATGGAGATTCCTTAAAAAAAAACTAGGAATAAAACCACTATATGACCCATCAATCCCACTACTAGGCATATACCCAGAGGAAAACAAAACTGAAATAGACACATGTATCCCATTGTTCATTGCAGCACTATTTACAATAGCTAGAACATGGAAGCAACCTAGATGTCCACTGACAGATGAATGGATAAAGAAGTTGTGGTACATATACACAGTGGAATATTACTCAGCCATATAAAGGAACGCTTTTCAGTCAATTCTAATGAGGTGGATGAACCTGGAACCTATTATACAGAGAGAAGTAAGTTAGAAAGAGAAAGATAAATATTGTATTCTAATGCATATATATGGAATCTAGAAAAATGGTACTGAAGAATTTATTTACAGGGCAGCAATGGAGAAACAGAGGGAATGGACTTACAGACATGGGGAGAAGGAAGGAGAGGCTGAGATGTATGGAGAGAGTAACATGGAAACTTACATTACCGTATGTAAAATAGATAGCCAACAGAAATTTGCTGTATGGCTCAGGAAAGTCAAACACGGGCTCTGTATCAACCTAGAGGGGTGGGATGGGGAGGGACATGGGAGGGAGGTTCAAAAGGGAGGGGGTATATGTATACCTATGGCTGATTCATGCTGAGGTTTGACAAAAAACAACAAAATTCTGTAAAGCAATTATCCTTCAATTAAAAAATAGATAAATTAAAAAGAAAGAAAAACAACAACAACAACAAATGCATTCAGACCTTCCAAATCAGAGCCCAGGGCTGGAGACTTAGAATCAACATTTTAACAAGCAACCCCTGCCCTCAAGAGATTCTGGTGTACCTTAACATTTGACATGGAGAAGGCAATGGCACACCGCTCCAGTACTCTTGCCTGGAAAATCCCATGGACGGAGGAGCCTGGTAGGCTGCAGTCCATGGGGTCGCTAAGAGTCTGACACGACTGAGCGACTTCCCTTTCAGTTTTCACTTTCATGCATTGGAGCAGGAAATGGCAACCCACTCCATCGTTCTTTGCCTGGAGAATGCCAGGGACAGGGGAGCCTGGTGGGCTTCCGTCTACGGGGTCACACAGAGTCGGACATGACTGAAGCGACTTAGCAGCAGCAGCATTTGAGAACCAGTGATCTAAGTCATTTCAGTTCAGTTCAGTCGCTCAGTCGTGTCCGACTCTTTGCAACCCCATGAGTCACAGCACGCCAGGCCTCCCTGTCCATCACCAACTCCCAGAATTCACTCAAACTCATGTCCATCAAGTCCGTGATTCCATCCAGCCATCTCATCCTCTGTCGTCCCCTTCTCCTCCTGCCCCCAATCCCTCCCAGCATCAGAGTCTTTTCCAATGAGTCAACTCTTCACATGAGGTGGCCAAAGTACTGGAGTTTCAGCTTTAGCATCATTCCTTCCAAAGAAATACCAGGGCTGATCTCCTTTAGAATGGACTGGTTGGATTCCTTGCAGTCCATGGGACTCTCAAGAGTCTTCTCCAACACCACAGTTCAAAAGCATCAATTCTTTGGTGCTCAGCCTTCTTCACAGTCCAACTCTCCCACTCATACATGACCACTGGAAAAACCATAGCCTTGAGTAGACGGACCTTTGTTGGTAAAGTAATGTCTCTGCTTTTCAGTATGCTATCTAGGTTGGTCATAACTTTCCTTCCAAGAAGCAAGCGTCTTTTAATTTCATGGCTGCAGTCACCATCTGCAGTGATTTTGGAGCTCCAAAAAATAAAGTCTGACACTGTTTCCACTGTTTCCCCATCTATTTCCCCATGATCTAAGTTAGTGTGTGATAAAATTACAGACCAGGTGTAGGATGAAGCTTTTATCACAGGCCTGGAGGCTATCCTTCAGGGACTATTAATCATTAATCAGGGCCCTCCAGGCAGCAGTGATCAACCAGTTACTAATCCCCCTCATTGCCTTCACAGCTGGTCATTATTATGCTGCTTCGCACAAATGTCTGGAAAGTCCTCAGCCAGTGCTTTTCTATATTTCACTTGCTGCCCAGAGGTACCATTCTGCTAAAACCACCAAAGACCATGAAACTGGGTCCATTCAGTGAAAACAAATCATCCTTTTAAAATACATCATTTTAGATTACCTCCTGGAATCAACATCAAGCTTACTGATCTGTCCATTACGCTTCCTCTCTTTTTTCCTTTTTTGAAACCTATGATCACATTTGCCTGCCTTCAGGCCTCTAGCACCTCTCCTAGTAAATAAAAGTATCCACGAGAGTGGTTTCAGTTTGGTTCAGTAGCTCATTTGTGTCCAACTCCTTGCGACCCCATGGACCACAGCACACCAAGCTTCCCTGTCCATCACCAATTCCCAGAGCTTGTTCAAACTCATGTTCACCAAGTTGATGATGCCATCCAACTAGTTCATCCTCTGTCATCCTCTTCTCCTCCTGCCTTCAATCTTTCCATCTTCAAGAGTGGTTTAGGGGTCTGATTTGCAAGCACTCCAAATACTCGGAGAGATGTAATTTGCCCTGACTGGAAAGTTGACCTTGCTTAATGCAATGAGATTCTCTTTTGATAACCATTTTACCCATCCTGGACTTCTCTTCCTTTACCAATGTTTGGTCTAGATTCTTTCTATTCAAAGTGGGGTTGGGGGAAGGGATAGCTATGGAGTTTGGGATGGACATGTACACACTGCTATATTTAAAATAGGTAACCAACAAGGGCCTACTCTCTAGCACATGGAATTTTGCTTAATGTTACGTGGCAACCTGGATGGGAGGGGAATTAGGGGGAGAATGGCTACATGTCTATGTATGGCTGAGTCCCTTCACTGATCACCTGAAACTATCACAGCATTGTTCATCAACTATACCCCAACACAACAAAAAAAGGTTAATTTAAAAAATTTAAAAAGAAATTGGTAAATATTAATAATAAAAAAAAAAACAACAAAGTGGGGTTGGAAGTCCAGTTTCATCAGCATCACCTGGGAGCTTGTCAGAAGCACAGGATCTTGGGCCCCACCCAGACCCACTGAATCAGAATCTCCATTTTAACAAAATCTTGAAGTGATGCACATGCATGTTAAAGTTTGAAAAGCCCCGGGTTAGACTTTTCAGTATGAAAAATTTTCCTTGATAGAAAAGATAGGTACAAAGTGAACATAGAGGAGCTCTGCTCTGTCTTTATCATCCATCACTGTGTCACTTTCAATTGTATCCTTTTCTTTTTTTAAATTTGTTTTATTTTTTTTGAGAGCTAAGAGCTTTTATTCATGCAGATAATATACTCACAATTTTCAAAATTATGATTCTTTTTTTATAAAAGGCATTTTCTAGATCACTGACTCAGAGTTTTATATATGTGTGTGTTAGAGACTTATGACACTGATAAATTTTCAATAAAAATAGAGAAAATATATTGTGAATATCTGAAGTGCACATTCACTAAAAAATATTGATTGATTGATTTGGCTGAGACAAGTCTTAGTCGTGGCATGTGAACACTTAGCTGTGGCATGTGGGATCTCGTTCCCTGACCAGGGATTGAACCCTGGCTTCCTGTATTGGGAGTGCGGAGTCTTAGCCACTGGACCACTAGGGAAGTCCCTGTATCATTTTCTTGACTGTCTTCCTGCCCTTAACCTTACTGTGAAATGCTCTTTATGATGATCTTGCCAGTCTTTAAAAGCCCCAGGTCTACATCCAGTGTTGAGTCTTCTGAACAATTTATACAGGTCTATACCAGCCTCCTGCACTTATCAGTGACCTTGTGGGGCTCCTTCCCAAATTTAACCTTCTAAGAACTGAAGATAAGGGACTTTTCTTCATCAAGAATCTACAAAGTGCAGTGATTCTCTGCACAGAGAAATCTGTTGCAGTCCAGGGTACAGAGCACTCAGGAGTGGCTACATACCTCTCTCTCTGCACAGACCCTGAGACAAACCTAGATTTCCAAGATTGGCCCTAATATTGGCTCCTGAAGGATCTTGTTACTTATTCCAGAAAAGCAGACTATTCCATGTTTGGCTACCAGTGAGTGATACATGCTTTCTTAGGTAAGCACAGACCTGGGAGACCACACACCGCTTTCAAGTGTCCCACCCCAGCCCATTTGTTTCTGGGAGTCACACCTTGGTTTCTTTGCTTGTTCCTATACTGTTCCAGCTTCCAATTCTCATGCCCCCTGCTTGCAAGGCTATTTAGAGCAATCTGACAGCTTGGCATCCATGATGAGATACCAATATCCATGCTACCAGGGCTTACTGTAGCTCCTCCCAGAGCTTGCAAGCCTTGGGGTGCCCAAGTGGTTCTGGATTAGATGGGTATCCTCCCCAATTCTGTGCCATTCTCTGCTCCTGGGCCTCAAAGAGGAAAGAAAGCCCTGCTTTCTTTCAGTCTCTCAAAGTCTCCCTCAGGCAAGTCCAGAAACTCACGGTTCTCATTTGCTTAAGCACTGAAGTGAAAGGTCTAGAAAAGGAATCCATGCCATTTTATCCCCTCAGAACTCCTCTTGCCTTTGTCTAGCCCTCTTCACCACCAACAACTTATCTTTTCTCATGTTTACAGAGCAAAAGGTCTTCCCTTGTGGCTCAGGTGGCAAAGAATCTGCCTGCAATGTGGCAGACCTAGGTTTGATCCCTGGATTGGGAAGATCCCCTGGAGAAGGGAAAGGCTATGCACTCCAATATTCTGGCCTGGAGAATTCTATAGACTGTATAGTCCATGGGGTCACAAAGAGTTGGACACGACTGAGAAACTTTCACTTCACTTCACAGAGCAAAAGACTCCACAAATTCATATATATATTCATATATAGATGGATATAAAGACACTGTTAGGTGTTTGGGGGAGAAAGAAGGGGTATTGTATACTTTACCAGTGACTGGCCTCCAGTCAATTCAGCCAGAAGTGCCCAAATATCACTGAATTTTTTAAGATTTTTTTTAATGTGGACCTTTTATAAAGTCTTTATTGAATTTATTCAATATTGTTTCTGTTTTATGTTTTGGTTTTTTGGCCCCGCAGCATGTGGGATCTTAGCTCCCTGATCAGGGATCAAACCTACGCCCGATGCATTGGAAGGTGAAGTCTTAACCACTGGACTGTCAAGGAAGTCCTTACATTTGTTTAATTTCCAAACATTCAGGGAATTTCCCAGTTATCTTTCCAATTACTGATTTCTACTGTAATTCTTTTTCTACTGTGGTCAGTAAACATGCTCTGTACTGTATTCATCTTTATAAATTTATTGATACTTTCATTATGGTCCAGCATGGTTTCTCATGCTGAATATCCCTCATCCACTTGAAAAGACTGTGTCTTCTGCTGTTGTTGGAGAGAGAGAGCTGTGAATGTTAATTAGGACAAGTTGTTTGATGGTATCTTAATGACCATCTACTTTTTCTATTGATGACTGAGAGAGGAGTGCTAAAGGCTTCAACTATAATTGTGGATTTGTTTATTTCTCCTTTAAATTCTACCAGGTTTTGCCTCACATATTTCACAGCTCTGTTATTAGGGCTACACACATATTCAGAATGATGACTTCTTATGGATTGAGCCTTTCATCATTATGAAATATCCTTCCCTATCTCCAGTAATACTCCTTATCTTAAAGTCTGTTTTCTCTGATGTTAATATAATCACTAGATTTCTTCAGCTTCGTGTTTGTGTAGTATATATTTTTCCTTGTCCTTTTACTTTTTTTTTTTTTTGGCAGCACCATGCAGTTTTCAGGATCTTTGGGGCTCCCTGCAGTGGAAGTGCTGTGTCCTAACCACTGGACCTCAAGGGAATTCCCTGTGTTTCTACTTTTACTCTAGTATTTAAACTATTAGACTGGGTTTCCCTTTCCTATAGGGAAGACTACCTATTTCTGTATTGCCAGGCTGACAGCATCTAGCTTTCATTTGGAGTGTTTACCACAGTCCCTGTAATTATTGATATGGTTGTTTCTAAATCTCCCATCTTGGGATTTCTTCATATTTGTCCTATTCTTTCTTTTTTCCCCCTCCTTTTCTCCCTTCCTTAACATTTCCTGAGTATTTTTAGTATCCTATTTTGGCTTTTTAGCCATATGTCTTATTTTATGTTTTAGTAGTTGATCTGAACACCACAGTAGGAATCCATAACTTATCACAGTGTACTTTGAATTAATACTGTACCAGTTCACATAAAATGTAACAGCCTTTTAACAGCACACTTCCCTTTACTCCTTTCCTTCCCATTGTAATCTTGTTTTCTACTTCTAAATAGATTACAAATTCCACAAGACGCTGTAATTCTTTTTGTTTAAAATACTCAATTGTCTTTTCAGTACATTAAGAAATGAAAAATGAGTCTTTTATGTTTACCCAGACATTAACATGTCCAGTGCTTTTCATTCCTTCACATAGCTCTGAATTTCCAGCTGGTATAATTTCCCTTAAGTCTGAAGAATTTCCTTTAATAATTCTTATGGAACAAGTCTGCTGGGGATGAATTACAATTGGTTCTCATTACTGAAAGTTCTGTAGTTATGTTCTATAGAGTCACCATGCACACTGAGTTAATGAAGCCTGAACCAGTGCCTCTAGGGCAAATACAAGGTTAGGGTTCTGCTAGCGTCTGGTCAAAACATGGTCATCAATGGATCAATAAGTAACCCTGTTTTATGTGTTTCCATTTAAAGATAACTTACTTAATATACCGACACATGTACTTTCTCTGTAAGGCACGTCAAGCCTTCTTGCACTTGGGAACACTAGTCAGCACTTCAGCACAGCCTTGAGGGTCATTTTAAATAGCAAAATCACCAATAAAAACGTGGCAGTAAACAGACCACAGAAACGACACTTTTTTTTTTTTTTAACAACATGAGAGCTGAAACAAGAAGGCATTGCTTTGCTTGACCTCAGCTGGGAATGTGCACTTTGGGAATTCAAAATTTTGCCACTCTGTGCATGTCTCTGAATGACTTCAAAAGTGCCACAAGAGCATTGATTTGGGGGGTTACAGATAAATTTCAGCCAGTAGGTGAATTTGTAAATATGGAATCCATGAATAATGAGAATTGACAGTATCTGATCTTTCTAGAATTTGTTATCATCCTTTAAAGAGTGTTGAGCTTAGTTCTAGCAGTTCTCACTCATCTGATGCCTGAAAATAATTGTTCCATATATTTTGTTTACTTACATATGTTCACAGCCAGAAGGTAAATCTGATGCCCATCACTCTGTCATGTCCAAGCCATCCCTGAATTTGGAAAGGAAGATGTAAACTCTGTATTCAGTTCTCCCAACAAGTATTGTGTGGATGTGAATGAAGAGGTGTCCAGGGGTACCTTTGCAAAATTTGGTTATTGTATAAATGACTACTTTTTAGCATCCTGTTAGGTGTTGTGAAAAATGAAGAAGAGTAAAAACTCTGCTCTTCTTCCTAAGGAGTTTTCATTTCAGAAGACAAGACGTCATACATGAAATGTCAGCATTTCTCTCACTACAGTCCTGATTGCCGGCCTTAACTCTGTTCCCCTGCAAGCCCTGCCCACAAAACTGTTACAGAGATGTCTTCAGGCTGAGGGATCAAGCAAAATCTCCACTGGATACAACAGTCTCAAGTTGCCCTATTACACGTGGGTCCTATTAATACGTTTGACATTTGGGGTGACCAACTGATTCTGCTTTAACCAGAACTTTCTCAGGAAATTCTATGTCCCAGGAACCCCATCAGTCCCAGGAAACTAGACTAATCAGCCACTGTAGCCCATGTTCCCCACAGATTTCCATTGCTTGGACATGGTTTTTCCAGTAGTCATGTATGGATGCAAGAGTTGGACTGTGAAGAAGGCTGAGCACCGAAGAATTGATGCTTTTGAACTGTGGTGTTGAAGAAGACTCTTGAGAGTCCCTTGGACTGCAAGGAGATCCAGCCAGTCCATTCTGAAGGAGATCAGCCCTGGATGTTCTTTGGAAGGAATGATGCTGAAGCTGAAACTCCAGTATTTTGGTCACCTCATGTGAAGAGTTGACTCATCGGAAAAGACTCTGATGTTGGGAGGGATTGGGGGCAGGAGGAGAAGGGGACGACAGAGGATGAGATGGCTGGATGGCATCATCGACTCTATGGATGTGAGTTTGAGTGAACTCCAGGAGATGGTGATGGACAGGGAGACCTGGTGTGCTGTGATTCATGGGGTCGCAAAGAGTTGGACACGACTGAGCGACTGAACTGAACTGAATTCAAAAAATGGTGTAATATGTGGAGTACAGAGGAATGATCTCTAGTCCTCAAATACTTTTTTTTTTAACCTGCAGTGTCACATGGCTCATAATTCCATCAGAAATAATGATGCTGGGTTGGTGGCATTCTATTGGAAATTCTTGTTAAAATGCAAATATTTCTGGAAATCATGACATTAAACAATTATCAATTATTAATATGCGATGGGAATTTAACAGATCAGCCAGTAGAGACCAGGACTATGAGAGAACAAGAAAGATTAGGTTTGACAGAAGGCTGCCAGTTTTAAGTAAGTGGTAACACCTCCCTTTTCCAAGTGTTGGGCAAGACAAGTAGTGGTTCTTTACTTGTTTGTTGTTGTTCAGTCACTAAGTTCTATCCAACTCTTTGCAACCCCACGGACTGCAGCACACCAGGCTTCCCTGTCCTTCACCATCTCCCGGAGTTTGCTCAAACTTATGTCCACAGAGTTGGTGAAGCTATCTCATCCACTGTCACCCCCTTCTACTTTTGCTTACAATCTTTCCCAGAATCAGAGTCTTTTCCAATGAGTCAGCTCTTCCCATCTGGTGGCCAAAGTACTGAGGCTTCAGCTTCAGCATCAGTCCTTCCAATGCCTATTCAGGGTTGATTTCCTTTAGGACTCACAGGTTCGATCTCCTTGCAAGGAGTCCAAGGGACTCTAAATGTCTTCACCAGCACCACAGTTCAAAAGCATCAATTCTTCAGTGCTCAGCCTTCTTTATGGTGCAACTCTCACATCCATACATGATTACTGGAAAAAACATAGCTTTGACTATAGGGACCTTTGACAGTAAAGTGATGTCTCTCATTTTTAATATGCTGTCTAGGTTACTCATAGTGTTTCTTCCAAGGAGCAAATGTCTTTTAATTTCATGGCTGCAGTCACCATCCACAGTGATTTTGGATCCCAAGAAAATAAAATCTGTCACTACTTCTCCACTTTTCCCCTTATATTTGCCATGAAGTGGTGGGACCAGATGACATAATTTTAGTTTTTCTAATGTTGAGTTTCAAGCCAGCTTTTTCACTCTCCTCTTCTACCCTCATCAAGAGGCTCTTTAGTTCCTTTTCACTTTCTTCCATTAGAGTGGTAACATCTGCATACCTGAGGTTGTTGATATTTCTCCTGGCAATTTTGATTTCAGCTTGTGATTCATCCAGCCTGGCATTTCACATGATGTACTCTGCATAGAAGTTAAATAGCAGGATGACAGTATACAGCCTTGTCATAGTCCTTTCCCAATTTTGAACCAGTCAGTTGTTTCATGTGATGTTCTAACTTTTGATTCTTGACCCACATACAGATTTCTCGGGAGACAGGTAAGGTCGTCTGGTATTCCCATCACTTTAAGAATTTTCCACAGTTTACTGTGATCCACACATTCAAAGCTTTAGTGTAGTCAATAAAGCAGAAGCAGATGTTTTTCTGGAACTCCCTTGCTTTCTCCATGGTCCAATGAATGTTGGCAATTTGATCTCTAGTTCCTCTGTCTCTTTGAACCCAGCTTGTACACCTGGAAGTTCTCCGTTCATGTACTGCTAAAGCCTAGGTTGAAGGATTTTGAGCATAACCTTGCTAGCATGTGAAATGAGCACAATTGTCTGCTATCTTGGGAAGATGGCTTGGAGAAGGAAATGGCAACCCACTCCAGTATCCTTGCCTGGAAAATCTCATGGACAGAGGCGCCTGGTGGGCTGCAGTCCATGGGGTCGCAAAGAGTCGGGCATGACTGAGTGACTAACACTTACTCACTTTGAACATTCCTTGGCATTGGCCTCCTTTGTGACTGGAATGAAAACTGATCTTTTCCAGTCTGAGGCTACTGATTTTTTCCAAATTTGCTGACGTAGTGAGTGCATCACTTTCACAGCATCATCTTTTAGGAACTGAAATAGCTCTGCTGGAATTTCATCACCTCCACTCCATTCTTTGTAGTAATGCTTCCTAAGGCCCACTTGACTAGGTGAGTGACAAGGCCATTGTGGTTATCCCGGTCATTAAGACATTTTTTTATAATTCTTCTGTGTATCCTTGCCACCTCTTCTTAATCTCTTCTGCTTCTGTTTGGCCCTTACCTTTTCTGTTTTTTATTATGCCCATCCGGCATGAAACATTTCCTTGATATTTCCAATTTTCTTAAAGAGATCTCTAGTCTTTCCCAATCTACTGTTTTCCTCTACTTCTTTCCATTGTTCATTTAATGGCTTCTTATCTCTCCTTGCTAATCTCTGGAACTCTGCATTCAGTTAGGTATAGCTTTCCCTTTCTCTCTTGCTTTTTGCTTATCTTCTTTCCTCAGCTATTTGTAAAGCCTCCTCAGTCAACGATTTTGCTTTCTTGTGTTTCTTTTTCTTTAGGATGGTTTTGGTTACTGCCTCCTACACAGTGTTAGGTATCTCTGTCCATAGATTTTTCAGGCACTCAGTCTACCAGATCTAATCCCCTGAATCTATCTTAACTGCCAATATAAGGGGCTTTGATTTGGGTCCTATCTGACTGGCCTAGTCATTTTCCCTACATTCCTCAATTAATCTACAGGCTAGGAGTCAGCCAATCAAGGCAACGTAGAGGCAAGGAGTGAGCCAAACAGGGCAAACTACAGGCTAGCAGTCAGTCAATCAAGACAAACCATAGTCTAGGAGCTCGCCAATCAAGGCATACTGCAGCCTAGGAGTCAGCCAATCATGAGAAAGTACAGGTTAGCTTTCAGCCAATCAGGGCAAGCTACAGGCTGGGGCTTCCCCGGTGGCTCAGGGGTAAAGAGTCTACATGCAAAGTAGGAGCCACAAGAGAAGGGGGTTTGATTCTTGGGTCTGGAAGAACCCCTTCCAGAGGGCATTGACAACTCACTCCAGTATTCTTAGGTGGAGAAGCCCATGGACAGAGGAGCCTGGTGGGCTACAGTCGATGGAGGTCCCAAAGAATCCAACATGACTGAGAAACTGAGCACGCACGCATGCCTGGCAGTATCCACCTAGGACCAGCCACAGATCATCCCCTCTAGATAAGACCATCAAAATAAATAAGTAAATCACAGTAACAAGAACTACCCTTTATTGAGTGGACTCTAGGTCAGAGAGTGTTGGAAGGGATTTATAGACATAACCCCATGAAATCCTCGCCACCACTCTGTAACATGGGGACCATTACTATAAATGAGGAAACAAAGCCACAGAGAGGTTAAAAATGTAGTCCAGGTCACAGAATTACAGAAGAATTCAAATTCAGGTTTTCCTGACTATGCAGGAACTTTAGATTTTTTTACCTTCAACTTTTTATTATGAAAAACTTCAGGCATATACAAAAGTGGAGTGATAATCTCAAGACCCTGCTGTGCCCCTAGCTTGAGTGACTATCAATTCAAGGCTAATCTCATTGCATCTATACCCACATTTACTTCTCCTCCTCTGGATATTAAAGCAAACAATAGACATCATTATTCCAGTATAGTTCTCTAAAATGACTCTTTTTAAAAGCATAGTCACAACATTTTATCACACCTAAATATTAACAAATATTCATCAAAGATTCAATCAGTATTCAAATATCCTTGATAGGTTCATGAATTTTTACAGATATTTTTTGTTCCTATCAACATTTAGAGAAGACCACATAGTGCAAATAGTTGGTGTATCTTTTAAGTCTCTTTTAATCTATAGGTTCCTCCACCAATTATTTTTTTCTACTGGAACTTTTTCTTGCAGATGTCGGCTGGTTTCGACTGGAGAGTTTTCCACTATCTATGGATTTTGGTGATTATATCCCAGTAGTATCTTTCAAGAAAACTGGTAGTTAGATGTAGAGATTCATTGATGATTAATTTTTTGGCAAGAGAGCTTCATAGGTGGTGCTGTGTGTTTTCATCAAAAGTATGTAATATCTGGTTATCTCTCTTCTTGTGATGGTAACAGCCATTAATGAGCATTGTCTAGATCCATTATTTCATTGTTGTTCCCGTTGTTCAGTCACCAAATCATGTCCAACACTTCACGACCCCATGGACTGCAGCATGCCAGGCTTTCCTGTCCTCACCAGCTCCCAGAGTTTGTCCATGTTCATGTCCATTGTGTTGGTAATGTCATCCAGTCGTCTCATCCTCTGATGCCCTCTTCTCCTGCCCTCAATCTTTCCCAGATCAGGGTCTTTTCCAATGAGTTGGCTGTTTGCATCAAGTGGCCAAAGTATTAGAGTTTCAGTTTCAGTCCATTGAATGAATATTCAGGGTTTATTTCCTTCCTTATTTCATTTCTGCTGCTGCTGCTTCTAAGTCGCATCAGTCGTGTCTGACTCTGTGCGACCCCATAGACGGCAGCCCACCAGGCTCTCACGTCCCTGGGATTCTCCAGGCAAGAACACTGGAGTGGGTTGCCATTGCCTTCTCCAATGCATGAAAGTGAAAAGTGAAAGTGAAGCCGCTCAGTCGTGTCCAACTCTTAGCGACCCCATGGACTTCAGCCCACCAGGCTCCTCCGTCCACGGGATTTCCCAGGCAAGAGTACTGGAGTGGGGTGCCATTCCTTATTTCATTAGGGATTGTCAAATGGCGATACTCTGTAATCCCTTTTTCACTCATTGGCTCATGTACTTCTATAAACAAAAACCTCTTGTCACCAAGTTTTAGTTACACTAAATGCTATATGTATAGAAGAGACTACAGTGACAATGTTGCTGGTATAGGTCTCCATGTGCACCTCAGGCTTGGGCTCCCTGTGATTACAATTACACCTCCAGCCTTTCTTTCCTAAGTATATCTTGCATACTAGTGTGTCTGGGTCCAGCCTTGACCACAAGAAATTGGAAGAAAGATTTTTAAATCTATGAAGTATAAATCCAGGGACTTGCCTGTCAATCTAATGGACGTCACTTTCCAGTACAGGGGATGCAGGTTTGATCCCTGGTCAAAGAGCTAAGATCCCACATACCTCATGGCCAGAAAAAAAAAACAAAACATAAAACAGAAGCAATATTGTAACAATTTAATAAAGAGTTTAAAAATGGTCCACATCAAAAATATTTTTAAAATAAAATATAAAATATAAATTCAGGAGGGTCAACCTGCATTTAAATAGAATTTCAGAAAGAAAGAAAAACAGTTGAGGGGAGGAAGTAATGTTTTAAAAAAGAAGAAAAATTCTAACTGAAAACTTCAGTTTGAAAAGACCACTAAGTTGTAAGTAGAATGAAAGACAAAAGACTTGTGTATAAGCACAGCTTGTGAAATTTTAAGATATCAAGAATAAAGGGGTGAGCCTTAAAACTTCTGGTGAGAAAAGAAGTCTACAAAGAAATGACAATCCTCATTAGCAGCACTTAAATGCTAAAACAACAACAACAAACACAAAAATATTTGTAAAGTTAGAGAAAATGACTTTGAATGTAGAATTCTATATTAGTTAAATATAAGAACAAAATAGACATTTTTAGACATGAAGTATGAAAGAAATGGCAACCCACTCTAGTATTCTTGCCTAGAGAATCCTGTGGACAGAGGAGCCTGGTGGGCTGCTGTCCATAGGGTCACACAGAGTCGGACACGACTGAAGTGACTTAGCAGCAGCAGCAGCAGACATGAAGTAAGTCAGAAGTTTTAACTCCCAGTTACCTCCTCTGAAAAAATTAATTACTTGAGGATGTACTCCAGCAATCAAAAAAACAAATCTAAGAAAGAAGACCTGGGATCTAAGGAGAAGAAATTCTAAGCCAGGAACACAATGGAAAAAATTCTAAGATGGCAACTGTGAAGAGGGGAGGCCTGGAAAGAGTCAGTAGATGTCAGAGCATTTAACAAGTTGTCCATCCAAACAGTTGGAAGAAACGAGTAATATCATGATAAAAACACAAAAACCTTTTGCCAACAACAACAACAAAAAAGACAATTAGAAACTCTAAGAAAAACACACTTCCTCCAAAAGTCATGACCCACATATAAAACAATGTAAAATGTGGCGTGACAAAGCAACTGGTGGACTGTAAGCAAAGAGAAATGATTTGAACTGGAAATTTGTGCTATTCTCCCCTTCAAGTGTTTTTTTAAAATAAGATCATATTACATATACTTCCCAGCATCCTGTCTTTTCCACTTAACAATACTTTGAAGAATCTCTCTAAATCTGTTGCTATAGACCTAATTCTTCATTGTTAATGGACAATACTCAGTGATGTAGATGCACCAGATTTCTATGCTATTAACGACTGATTGGAATTGATTCTATTTCCTTTTTTTTGCCACTGCAAACTGAGCTACTGCTAACATCCTTATACATATATCTTTGTTTATATAGTAGTGTTACTATTTCTGTTGGTACATTTCTTTTTCTTTTTTTTTTTTGGCCCCGTAGCATGTGGGATCTTAGTTTTCCAACCAGGGATCGAACCTATGCCCCTCACATTGAGAGGTGGAGTCTTAACCACTGGACCACCAGGGAAGTCCTATAGTACTTTTCACTTTAAACTTTATATACTGTTTGAATTTTTGCCATCAACAACTATTAATTTTATTTAGGACAAAGCAACTATTAATTTTATTTAGGGTTTTGAAATTACATGCATCTGAATTCAGACCCACTAAGGCTCAGATACTGCTGGTGGAAGTGTGAGGTAATGCATCCCACTTTGAAAAATTATTCAGCATAATTAACCAGACTTGAGCATGCACAGCCCTATGACCCAGCAGCTCTACCCTTTAGCACATCCAATGCAAATGCATACACACGTGCCCCGAGAGATATGGGCAACGTTGTTCTTATCACTTCTATTTGTAATAGCTCAAAACAGAACACTACAAATGTCTAACAACAGTAAAGATAAGTAAGTTGTGGTATATCCCTACACTAAAACACTGTACAGTAGCTCTTCTAAAAACTGTGGTCTGTGGGCCCCTGGGGAATCCCTAAAACCCTTATGTGGATCCTGAAGGTCAAAACCCTTTTCACAATAAGACTAAAAGGATATTTTCCTTTTTCACTACATGGACATTTGCACTGATGGTGCAAAAGCAAAGGTAGATCAAAAAAAAATTGCTGGTGCCTTAGCACCTCATGCGAAGACTTGACTCATTGGAAGAAAACTCTGATGCTGGGAGGGATTGGGGGCAAGAGGAGAAGGGACGACAGAGGATGAGATGGCTGGATGGCATCACCGACTCGATGGACGTGAGTCTGAGTGAACTCCGGGAGTTGGTGATGGACAGGGAGGCCTGGCGTGCTGCGATTCATGGGGTCGCAAAGAGTCGGACACGGCTGAGCGACTGATCTGATCTGATCTGATCTAGCACATGTTAAGGCAGCAATACCAACTGTATCACTATTCACTGCGTTCTTCACCCCCACACACTCCCAGTAAACAAAGCCCTTGATGAAACAGTATAAAAGTTAATTGTATTAAATTTCAACCATTGAGTACAGTTACAAAATTTTCCATGTGATGAAATAGGGAGCACGCATAAAGCACATCTGTTACGTATCAATGTGCAATCGTTGCCTGAAGGAAAAGTACTTGTTTTTGTGAGCTGAATTAGACACTTTTTTTCATGGAACACCATTTTTGCTTGAAAAGAAGACCCACAGACAGACTATAATTATTCAGACTGAGGCTTTTGGCAGATAGCTCCTTGAAAATGAGTGAAGTGAGTCTGTCACTTAACTGACAGTGTTTGCTACCAGTGATAACAATGGAGACAATGGAACTTTCAAATAAAAATTCCAATTTTTGCTCTAACCTCCTCATCTCCAAGATGACCAAGGAAAGAAAGAACTGTGGTAATGCCCAAAAGGGCCATGGCCACATACAACCTATTCGCTGTACCAACTGTGCCCAATGTGTGCCCAGGGATAAGGCCATTAAGAAGTTTGTCATTTGGAACATCGTAGATGCCACAGCCATCAGGGACATTTCTAAAGCGAGTGTTTTTGACACCATGTGCTTCCCAAGCTGTATGTGAAACTACATTACTGCATGAGTTGTGCCATTCAGAGTAAGTCAGTTGGGAATCCAGGAAGTCCAGAAGGACCCAACACCTCCATCACGATTTAGACCTGTGGTTGCTGCCCCATAGCTTCCACCAAAGCCCATGTAATGAGCTAAGTCCTTAAAGACTGAAGAAATATTGTTCCCTGAAAAGATAATAAAATGGAAATTACATTTTAAAAAATTCAAATTTGGGGAAACCTATCCACCACTATGGGGGCTTTCCTGGTGGCTCAGACAGTAAAGAATCTGGCTGCAATGCGGGAAACCCAGACTCCATCCCTGGGTCGGGAAGATCCCCTGGAGAAGGGAATGGTAACCCACTCCAGTAGTCTTGCTTGGGAAATGCCATGGAGAAAGGAGCCTGGCGGGCTACAGTCCACGGGGTGGCAAAAGAGCCAGACATGACAGAGCAACTAACACTTTCACTTTCTTCATCCACCACCATGAGTTTGACAGCTTCCCAAATGGTTAAAGACTTTGCTGATGGGACCTATGCTAATAGTAACAAATGTGATTTTTTTGCTGCTGTATAGTAAAATGTGTTAATATTTGGAAAGTCTGCACACCTCAGTGAAACAATATTTTCCAAATGACCAATAGAGAATGTTGTAAAATCAAGCATGGGTGAAAGATTGATTCAAAGTGCAAGATAGATTAATGGGATTTTTCTAAAGCAATTGTATCCAAGAATAACTGACACACAATAAACTGCACATATTTAAAGTATAATTTGTTAAGTCTTGACATATGTCAACACCTATGAACCCAGCACTATAATCAAGATAATGAGCATTTCTAAAACCCCAAAAGTTAGCTCATGCCTCTGTGTAATCTGTCTCTTGCACCTCTCTCTCCTTCCCACACCATCCAGAGGCAACCACTGATCTGTTTTGTTGTGTGTATTAGTCGCTCAGTCGTGTCCAACTGTTTGCAACCCCACAGACTACAGCCCGCCAGGCTCCACTGTTCATGGGATTTACAGGCAAGAATACTGGAATGGGTTGCCATTCCCTTCTCCAGGATATCTTCCCGAGCCAGGGATCAAACCCAGGTCTCCTGCATTTCAGGCAGATTCTTTATTGCCTGAGCTGCTTTGTTAATAGAGATTAGTTTACATTTTCTAGAATTTCATGTGAATAGAATCATATAGTACATACTCTTTTGGTCTAGCTTCTTGTACTTAGCATATTGTTGCATGTAGTATTCCACTGTGTGGATACATCACAATTTATCCATTCACCTATTGATGGACATTTGGGCTGTTCCTAGGTTTGGTCTACTATAAATGAATCTGCTGTGGACATTCTTGTACAAGTCTTTGTATGTACATAGACTTTGATTTCTCTTGGGTAAATAACCTAAGAGTGAATATGGTAGGTGTATGTTTAACATTTCTAGAAACTGATAAACGTTTTCCAAAGGGAGCTCCTGACCTTTAATCAACCTTTAAGCAAGGACTGTTTCTCATCTATCCAGCTCAGGGTCAACTTGACAACAGAAGGTTAATTAACCAGCCACTGACAAAGTAAATGAAAATGACCTGAAATTCTCTGAAAGGTTTGGACCAGCCTGCTCCACTCATCACAGATAAATCAGTAAATAGGTACTGCATTCCTGTGTGCAATGCCTCATAGGGAGACATTGTTGTGGATAGAGAAGCAAGTACCACTGACTGCCTGGAGCTGTACTAGAAGGTAGGGACTCATCAGTACCTAAGACCCACGGCTTATCCTAGTTCATGGTCTAGAGGGGAAGACAGACACTTGGATGATGATAACAAAAGATTGTCAAATTCTAAGACAGAGATGAGCACAAAGTGTTATGGGAGCATAAGAGAGTGGATATGAGCTGGAGTGGGGAGGTAAGGGAAGTAGTTTGGTGCCTAGGAAGATGCTTAAGAGGAGGAATGTCAGGTGGGTCCTGAGGGTCACCAGTTTACCTGGTAGTAAAGAATGGAAGAAGGATGCCACTGCAGGTAAAGGAAATAGCATGAAGAATGGACAACATGGATGCATGTGTTTGCACCTATCTAGGGAAAGAAATGGCTGGAGCATCAGAGTGACAGATTGGGCCTGAAAAGCCAACTAGGGCCATGAAAACCACACCAAGGGGTTTTCCCTTCACCCTGACAAGTATGTCTTCTGCCTCCCAAGCAAACAGATATTATCTTCTGCCAACATTCCCATCTCCACTTGCCTGGACAGAACTTTCCCATCCTCTTCACTTCCTACCCAAACTGGATCAACTTTATTCCTTACATCATGCATTTACACATTTACCAAATGTACTGGGTGCTTTGCAACATACTAATGTAGTGTCTCCTAGGCCAGCTTATTTGTATCTATTGCTAATTGACATGCAGAACTCAAAAGATGACAAATCCTTCTGCCCCATCACCATTCCTGTGGCCTCTGGGGTTTGGCCAAGACCTCTGGAACCCAGGCCCTCCCAGCAGCACACAGTGTCAGTCTTCTGATATATTTGCCCAGACTCTCATTCATACTCACTGCCACATTTCTCCCTCTTTTTTGTTCTAGAAAATACAATTATTTTCATTAAAATGTGTTATATATATTAACATGTAATGAATTTGATATTTTTAATGAATTGAATATTTTTTAATTTCTCAGTTTAATTTCCTATACAGTAAATATCTTAGATACAATTCACAGAAACACAAGTTCTTTAGGTTCCTCAATAGTTTTTATAAATGGAAACAGTTTCCAAGACCAAAAAGTTTGAGAATTGCTATACAGCTATGAAAATGAGCAACTACTGCTACTCCCAACACCATTTATAAATTTCACACACACAGACACAAAAGCATAGATACTGGGTAGACCATTTATATAAAGCTCTGAAACGAGAAAAGCTAATTAATGGTGTTGGAAATCAGGATGGGGGTTTCCCTGGTGGTTCAGTGGTTAAGAATCCACCTGCCAATGCAGGAGACAGAGGTTCTATCCCTAGTCCTGGAAGATTCCACTTGCCTCGGGGCAACTAAGCCCAGGAGCTACAACTGTTGAGGCTAGCGCTCTAGAGCCTGTGCTCTGCAGCAAGAGAAGTCACTGCAATGAGAAGCCCATGCTCCACAATTAGAGAGTAGCCCCTGCTTGCCACAACTAGAGAAAGCCCATACATACACAGCAACAAAGACATAGGGCAGCTAAAAGTAAATGAATACAATTAAAAAAAAAAAGAAATCACTACGGTGGTCACCTGGGGGAAGAAGGGGGGGCCGTGTGGTTCAGAAGAGGAGTGTGAGGGGTTCTAGGATGCTGTCCCTGTGCTGTTTACTGGCCCAAGTGCTAGTTACCCAAGTGTATTCAACTGGTGACAATTCATTGGTATATCACACATTTTCCTATACATGTGTTTGGCTTGGCTTTTTTTTTAAGTTGAAGAAGTATGCCCCATCCACCTTAGGTCTGCTATCTTGTTGTGAGTTGGAAAAGTTACTTGACCTCTCTTCACTTATTCAACCAACAATTCTCAAGAACTGCTCAGACAGGCACTGTGGTACACAGTCTCAGCCTTGTCTAGTGCAGTGCAGGAGACACAACCATTAAAAATGTAATCACAGGGATGGCAAAAAGAGAGCTACGGGGACTACAGAATGTATAACAGGAGACTTAACCTTCACAGCCAGTCTGAGATGAGGAGGGAACTGTCGGGGGGTGGGGGGTGTTGTAATTTCCTCGGTTCTGTCCTGCCGCAGCAAAAATTTGAAATGACGGATGGATCAGTGTTACAGCTCAGTTTTATTTGGCAAGTAAAGGAAAATACATCCTAGACGCATGAGGGCAGGCCAACCCAAAAGAGGCGAAGAGAAGAGAAGCCAGTGGCTCAATTTTGGCTCCTCTTTTTACGTATTTTCTCCTCCCCTGAGCCTGCCCTATGTACATTGGGATAGCCAGGAGGGCTGTTGTTTCACCTGAGGTTCTCATTTGGCTCTTCGGACCTTCCTTTGTTCTGTTTTCATGGACTTTTCCTCTTCTTCGTCTTTTAGCCACTGCCATTCTGGACTCCTTTTTCCTATTCTAACTACCTAACAGAATGCTTAGCTGAACTGTGAGAGATGAGCAGGAGTAAGTCACAAAAGGAATGGTGAAAACTGCCACTTGACTTCTCTGCTTGGCTGTTTAATAGGCATCTCATTCTCTTTTTTGCATATTTTCTTTTCTTACTTTTTAATATTGAAGTATACTTGATTTACAATGTTCTATTAATTTCAAGTATACAGCAAAGTGATTCAGGCAAGAATACTGGAGCAGGTCACCATTTCCTCCTCCAGGGGGTCTTCCTGACTCAGGAATTGAACCCATGTCTCCTGCACTGCTGCTGCTGCTGCTGCTAAGTCGCTTCAGTCGTGTCCGACTCTGTGCGACCCCATAGACGTCAGCCCACCAGGCTCCCCCATCCCTGGGATTCTCCAGGCAAGAACACTGGAGTGGGTTGCCATTTCCTTCTCCAATGCATGAAAGTGAAAAGTGAAAGTGAAATCGCTCAGTCGTGTCCAACTCTTAGCGACCCCATGGACTACAGCCTACCAGGCTCCTGTGTCCATGGGATTTTCCAGGCAAGAGTACTGGAGCAGGTCACCATTTCCTCCTCCAGGGGGTCTTCCTGACTCAGGAACTCAGGAATTGAACCCATGTCTCCTGCACTAGCAGGCAGATTCTTTACCAGTCAGCCACCTGGGAAGCCCCTGTGCTACACAGTAGGACCTTGTTGATTATCTATTTTATATATAGCAGTGTGTATCTGCTAATCCCAAACTCCTAATTTATCCCTCCCCACCTTTCACTTTAGTAATCATAAATGTGTCTTCTGTGTCTGTGGTTTTATATTTGTTCTGTATATAAATTCATGTGTATCATTCTTTGGCATCTCAATCCTAATACAGCCCTGTCTCTCTGTCTCCACCCCCTCTCCACCCCCCACTATTTGACCAGCCAGCTCCTCCCATCTTTGCCACATCAGCAAGGGCAACTTCATCCTGCTGACTTCTCAGGCCCAAAACCTTAGAATCATCCTAAATGTTTCTCTTCCTGTCACATCCCATATGCAATGCCATCATACCCCTCATATCCAGTGCCATCTTTTCTTGAAGCTGATAAAGTTTTAGTTTCAGGGACCCTCACATTCCAAGGTCCTGAACAGGTCCATAGGCATGTGTTCACATTGTCATAGATTTTTATGTGATTGGGAAAGATATTTTAACTGCACTCAGTTGAGACCACTGTCTCTTTCCACTCCAACATTCCTTCCATCACATTTTCCCCTTGTGTTGCATGATAGTTGAGTGACCATGGACATTTTGGGGATCCTGTTTACTGGAAGTTAAGATGTACACACATTTAGCTGGGCCTTGGGGAGATACATTCATGTGGTTTGCATTCACTTCCTGGGGTCATGACAGGACAGTGGAGGACCAGAAGTCATATTGTGATGGGAATCTGTCCTATGGCACTTGGCATAGGAAGTATACAAATCGTAGAAGTGACAGAAGGTTTGAAATGTACACAGCCAGAATCTAGTCTATGTAGAATTCTCCCAAATTATGGAGCTGTTTGCAGAAAGTTTGGTTCTTATTGATGTCTAAATAAAAATGAAATTTCTCGTTAAAAATATACTGGACAATGTAGCATACACAAATTCAAGTGCAGGCTACTCTTTTATTTTCTTCTGGTCCATTAAGCAAAATCGGCTTCCGTGGTAGCTCAGATGGTAAAAATTCTGCCCGCAATGCAGGAGACCTGGGTTTGATCCCTGACTCAGGAATATCCCCTGGAGAAGGAAACGGCAACCCACTCCAGTATTCTTGCCTAGAAAATTCCATGGACAGAGGAGCCTGGCAGGCTACAGTCCATAGGGTCACAAAGAGTCAGACACAACTGAGAGATTAACACTTTCAAGTAAAATCAATCAGAATACCTATGTTTGTAACGCAAACACCTGTAGCAGGACTGTAAGCAGTGTGTGTGTGTGTGATGTTTTCTTGATGAATCCCTGCATACCAAATCACATAAGTCTTAGAGTATCTGACCCACCCACTTTGTCTTGACAAAGCCTGACTGATCATTGTGATTTTTTTCTCACCTTAAATACATACTCACTTTTCTACCTAATGTTGTATTCTTAAAAAAAAAGTCCCACAAATCTTAACAGCTTCAAGTCTTATATATAGACTGCAGCCCTGCTTACATGTTATACCCAAACAGCAAGTCCAGATGGCTATACTGTCAAAATATATTCATAATCCAACCCCTTCTCACCACCTTGACTGCTGCTACTCCCCTAAGCTAAGCCGCCACCTTCGCTCACTTGCCTTACTGCAGCCGCCTGCTGACAGTCTCCCTGCTTCATCCCTATCATATTCCACCCCCTACAGTCTATTCTCCACATAGCAGACAGAAGGAGCTTTTCATGCCATATGTAACTATTCTGCTCAAAACCTTCCAACAGCTTCATATTTTAATCAGAGAAAAACCAAACTCCGTAAAGCAGCCTACCTGCCCCTTCATGATCTAGCCTCCAGCAGCTAGTTTGCAGTCATCTCCAACCACACTTCCCTGCACTTGCTCCACTCCACCCATACCATGCTCCTTGCTGTTCCCCAAAGATGTCCCACCAGGTACCCCTGCCACCCCCAACACAAGTTCTTCATTCAGACATCCACGTGGCTTTTTCTGTCACTTCCTTCAAGTCTTTAAGTATGACTGTCTCAGTGAGGCTTACTTTGATCTTGCCATGAAAATTTTCACTCACTCACCCTTCTCTGCACTCTTTATCTCTCTTACTTTGCTCTCTACTTCTTTTTTCCAATAGTGCTTATCCCTTTCTAAAACACTAGGTGGCTTACTTATTGATTTTACTTATTCTTTTTAATCTCTCGCTTCCTTCTAGAATACAACCTGCTAACAGGCACAGGAATCTTAATTTACTCATTGCTATGGTGGCTCCCTGGTAAAGAATCCACCTGCCAATGCAAGAGATGCAGGTTCAATCCCTGGCTCAGGAATATCCCCTGGAGAAGGAAATGTCAACCCATTCCAGTATTCTTGCCTGGAAAATCCCATGGACACAGGCCAAGGGGCCACAAGAGAATCGGACAGGACTAAGCAACTAAACAACAACTAATATCCTCAATATTTAGAATAGTGTCTAGCACTTAGTAGGCACTCAATAAATATCTGTTGAATGAATAAATAAATGAATCAAGAGTAGCCCAGGCAGTGGGAATGCAAATGCAAAGGTGAGAGGTGAAAGATGTGTGGCTTATTCAAAGAATTCAAAGAAGTCCCTAAGAGTATGGTCAAAAAGGAAAGTGGCTCAATCTGGAGTCAGAAAAGTTAGGCAGGAGCCAAAGGGGGAAGAGATCTGTAGACCAGAGTAAGAAGTCCCAAGCAAGGAAAATTCGTTGAGGAGTTATAACCAAGGGAGTGATGTGATCATAGTTCACAGATACCATTGGCAGTTGTATATAGAAAATGGATCCCTGTGATGGTGGTGACAGGGGTGGGGGAGCAGGGTAAGGGGGTGAAGACCAGAGGCAAAGAGAGCAGTTAAGAGGCTACTGAAGCAGTTCAGGTGAGAGACAATGGTGTCTGACTACTTCGGGTGGTAACAATGGATATGGAGAGAGGTGGAAAGATTTTTTATTTAGGAAGTAGAATCAAGGACTTCCCTGGTGGTCCAGTGGTTAAGACAGTGTCTTCCACTGCAGGAGGCATAGGTTCAATCCCTGGGGAGGGAACTAAGGTCCCACATGTGGGATGCAGCCAAAATTCTTTTAAAAAGGAAGTAGAATCAGAAAGATCTGGTAATGAACTAAAAGAAGGAATTCTGATAAGAAGGGTGTGGTCATCTGTGCTGACTGCTGCTAGGATTTCAAGCTAACAAGGACTGAAAATTAAGTATATATTGGAATTTAGTGACAGGGAAGTAACAGGTGATCCTGTCGAGCCCAATTTCACAAAATGCAGATGATTCAATTCAGCCTGGCCTGAGAGCAAGGACAAGTGAGTGGGATCTAAGGAAGCACCAGTCACTGGATGTACTGACAAGACCTTGACACCCAGTGGGCTCTCAATCCATGCCACTTTTCTCCCTCCTCTCTCTTGCATTAGTGATGTTGCATAACTGGGATGATCAGTCAGTTCAGTTCAGTCGCTCAGTCGTATCCGACTCTTTGCAATGCCATGGACTGCAGCATGCCAGGCTTAACTGTCCATCACCAACTCCCGGAGCTTACTCAAACTCATGTCCACTGAGTCGGTGATGCCATCCAACCATCTCATCGTCTGTCGTCCCCTTCTCCTCCTGCCATCAATCTTGCCCAGCATCAGGGTCTTTTCAAATGAGTCAGCTGTTTGCATCAGGTGGCCAAACTATTGGAGTTTCAGCTTCACCATCAGTCCTTCCAATGAACACCCAGGACTGATCTCCTTTAGGATGGACTGGTTGGATCTCCTCACAGTCCAAGGGACTCTCAAGAGTCTTCTCCAACACCACAGTTCAAAAGCATCAATTCTTCAGCGCTCAGCTTTCTTTATAGTCCAACTCTCACATCCATACACAACCACTGGAAAAACCATAGCCTTGACTAGACGGACCTTTGTTGGCAAAGTGATGTCTCTGCTTTTTTTTTTTTTTAATTTTATTATTATTATTATTTTTACTTTACAATATTGTATTGGTTTTGCCATACATCAACATGCATCTGCCACGGGTGTACACGTGTTCTGCATCTTGAACCCCCTTCCCACCTCCCTCCCCATACCATCCCTCCGGGTCATCCCAGTGCACCAGCCCCAAGCTTCCTGTATCGTGCATCGAACCTGGACTGGCGATTCGTTTCTTATATGATATTATACATGTTTCAATGCCATTCTCCCAAATCATCCCACCTTCGCCCTCTCCCACAGAGTCCAAAAGACTGTTCTATACATCTGTGTCTCTTTTGCTGTCTCGCATATAAGGTCATCATTACCATCTTTCTAAATTCCATATATTTGCATTAGTATACTGTATTGGTGTTTTTCTTTCTGGCTTACTTCACTCTGTATAATAGGCTCCAGTTTCATCCACCTCATTAGAACTGATTCAAATGTATTCTTTTTAATGGCTGAGTAATACTCCATTGTGTATATGTACCACAGCTTTCTTATCCATTCATCTGCCGATGGACATCTAGGTTGCTTCCATGTCCTGGCTATTATAAACAGTGCTGTGATGAACATTGGGGTACACGTGTCTTTTTCAATTCTGGTTTCCTTGGTGTGTATGCCCAGCAGTGGGATTGCTGGGTCATAAGGCAGTTCTATTTCCAGTTTTTTAAGAAATCTCCACACTGTTCTCCATAGTGGCTGTACTAGTTTGCATTCCCACCAACAGTGTAAGAGGGTTCCCTTCTCTCCACATCCTCTCCAGCATTTATTGCTTGTAGACTTTTGGATCACAGTCATTCTGACTGGCGTGAAATGGTACCTCATAGTGGTTTTGATTTGCATTTCTCTGATAATAAAAGAGACCATAGCAAAAATCAACAAAGCCAAAAGCTGGTTCTTTGAAAGGATAAACAAAATTGACAAACCATCAGCCAGACTCATCAAGAAACAAAGGGAGAAAAATCAAATCAATAAAATTAGAAATGAAAATGGAGAGATCACAACAGACAACACAGAAATACAAAGGATCATAAGAGACTACTATGAGCAATTATATGCCAATAAAATGGACAACGTGGAAGAAATGGACAAATTCTTAGAAAAGTACAACTTTCCAAAACTGGACCAGGAAGAAATAGAAAATCTTAACAGACCCATCACAAGCACAGAAATTGAAACTGCTTGTAGACTTTTGGATCACAGCCATTCTGACTGGAGTGAAATGGTACCTCCTTGTGGTTTTGATTTTGAATATGCTGTCTAGGTTGGTCAAAACTTTCCTTCCAAGGAGTAAGCGTCTTTTAATTTCATGGCTGCAATCACCATCTGCAGTGATTTTGGAGCCCCCAAAAATAAAGTCTGACACTGTTTCACTGTTTCCCCATCTATTTGCCATGAAGTGATGGGACCAGATGCCATGATCTTAGTTTTCTGAATGTTGAGCTTTAAGCCAACTTTTTCACTCTGCTCTTTCACTTTCATCAACAGGCTCTTTAGTTCCTCTTCACTTTCTGCCATAAGGGTAGTGTCATTTGCATATCTGAGGTTATTGATAGTTCTCCTGGCAATCTTGATTCCAGCTTGTGCTTCCTCCAGCTCAGCATTTCTCATGATGTACTCTGCATATAAGTTAAATAAGCAGGGTGACAATATACAGCTTTGATGTAATACTTTTCCTATTTGGAACCAGTCTGTTTTTCCATGTACAGTTTTAACTGTTGCTTCTTTACCTGCATACAGATTTCTCAGGAGGCAGGTCAGGTTGTCTGGTATTCCCATCTCTTGGAGAATTTTCCACAGTTTGTTGTGATCCACACAGTCAGGGCTTTGGCATAGTCAAGAAAGCAGAAGTAGATGTTTTTCTGGAACTCTCTTGCTTTTTGTATGATCCAACAGATGTTGGCAATTTGATGTCTGATTTCTCTGCCTTTTCTAAATCCAGTTTGAACATTTGGAAGTTCATGGTTCATGTACTGTTGAAGCCTGTCTTGGAGAATTTTGAGTATTAATTTCCTGGCATGTGAGATGAGTGCAATCGTGTGATAGTCTGAACATTCTTTGGCATTGCTTTTCTTTGGGATTGGAATGAAAACTAACCTTTTCTAGTCCTGTGGCCACTGCTGAGTTTTCCAAATTTGCTGGCATATTGAGTGCAGCACTTTCACAGCATCATCTTTCAGGATTTGAAATAGCTCAACTGGAATTCCATCACCTCCACTAGCTTTGTTCATAGTGATGCTTCCTAAGTCCCACCTGACTTTGTATTCCAGGATGTCTGGCTCTAAGTGAGTAATCACACCATTGTGACTATCTGGATCGTAAACATCTTTTTTGTATAGTTCTTCTGTATATTGTTGCCATCTCTTCTTAATATCTTCTGTTTCTGTTAGGTCCATACCGTTTCTGTCCTTTATTGAGCCCATCTTTTCATGACATGTCCCCTTGGTATGTCTAATTTTCTTGAAGAGATCTCTAGTCTTTCCCATTCTATTATTTTCCTCTACTTCTTTGCACCAATCACTGAGGAAGGCTTTATTATCTCTCCTTGCTATTCTTTGGAACTCTGCATTCAAATGGGTATATCTTTACTTTTCTCCTTTACCTTTAGCATCCCTTCTTTTCTCAGCTATTCGTAAGGCCTCCTCAGACAACCATTTTGCCTTCTTGCATTTCTTTTTCTTGGGGATGGTCTTGATCACTGCCTCTTGTACAATGTCACGAACCTCCATTCATAGTTCTTCGGGCCCTCTGTCTATCAGGTCTAATCCTTTGAATCTATTTGTCACTTCCACTGTATAATTATTGTAAGGGATTTGATTTAGGTCATACCTGAATGGTCTAGTGGTTTGTTTTTAACTTTCTTCAATTTAAGAACATACACTGAACTGGGGAAACAGACTCTTGGAGGGCAAAAACAGAATGCTGTGCACACCAGGGCCCAGGAGAAAGGAGCAGTACCCCACAAGAGACTGACCCAGATTTACCTGTGAGTGTCTAGGAGTCTTCAGCACAGGCATGGGTCAATGGTGGCCTGCTGCAGGGTCAGGGACATTGAGTGTGGTAGTGTATGAACAGGACCTTTTGAAGGAGGTTGCCATTATCTTCATTACTTCCACCATAGCTTGGCCTCAGGTCAAACAACAGGGAGGAAACACAGCCTCTCCCTGGATTACTGTGATATTGAATGGTTTGCCTTGGAAATGAACAGAGATCATTCTGTCATTTTTGAGATTGCATCCAAGTACTGCATTTTGGACTTTTGTTTTTCAGCATTCAGAAAACTAAGATTATGGCATCTGGTCCCATCACTTCATGGCAAATAGATGGGAAACAGTGGAAGCAGTGACAGATTTTATTTTGGGGGGCTCCAAAATCACTGCAAATGGTGACGGCATGAAATTAAAAGACACTTGTTCCTTGGAAGAAAAGCTGTGACCAACCTAGACAGCTTATTAAAAAGCAGAGACATTACTTTGCCAACAAAGGTCCATCCAATCAAAGATATGGTTTTTTCAAGGAGTCATGTATAGATGTGGGAGTTGGACTATAAAAAAAGCTGAATGCTGAAGAATTTTGCACTTTTGAACTGTGGTGTTGGAGAAGACTCTTGAGAGTCCCTTGGACTGCCAGGAGATGCAACCAGTCCATCCTAAAGGAAATCAGTCCTGAATATTCATTGGAAGGACTGATGCTGAAGCTGAAACTCCTATACTTTGGCCACCTGATGCAAAGAACTGACTCATTTGAAAAGACCCTGATGCTGGGAAAGATTGAAGGTGGGAGGAGAAGGGGACAACAGAGGATGAGATGGTTGGATGGCATCACCAACTCAATGGACATGAGTTTGGGTAAACTCCGGGAGCTGGTGATGGACAGGGAGGCCTGGCGTGCTGCAGTCCATGTGAACATAAAGTGTTGGACACGACTGAGTGACTGAACTGAACTGAACTGAGCATGACCCTGCTCACCAGAACAAGACCCAGTTTCCACCTCAGTCAGTCTCTCCCATCAGGAAGCTTCCTTAATCCTCTCATCCTTATCCCTCAGAGGGCAGACAGAATGAAAACCACAATCACTGAAAACTAATCAAACTGATCACATGTACCACAGCCTTGTCTAACTCAATGAAATTATGACCCACAGCGTGTAGGACCACCCAAGACAGATGGGTCATGGTGGAGAGTTTTGACAAAATGTGGTCCACTGGAAAAGGGAATGGCAAACCACTTCAGTATTCTTGCCTTGAAAATACCAAGAACAGCATGAAAAGGCAAAAAGATAGGACACTGAAAGATGAACTCCCTGGGTCGGTAGATGCCCAATATGCTATGGGAGATCTGTGGAGAAATAACTCTGGAAAGAATGAAGGAATGGAGCCAAAGCAAAAACAACACCCGGTTGTGGATGTGACTGGTGATAGAAGTAAAGTCTGATGCTGTAAAGAATAATACTGCATAGGAACCTGGCATGTTAGGTCCATGAATCATGGCAAATTGGAAGTGGTCAAACAGGAGACGGAAAGAGTGAACATTGACATTTTAGGAATCAGTGAACTAAAATGGACTGGAATGGGTGAATTTAACTCAGATGACCATTATATCTACTACTGTGTGCAAGAATCCCTTAGAAGAAATGGAGTAACCATCACAGTGAACAGAAGAGTCTGAAATACAGTACTTGGATGCAATCTCAAAAACAACAGAATGATCTCTGTTTCCAAGGCAAACCATTCAATATCACAGTAATCCAAGTTGATGCCCCAACCAGTAATGCTGAAGAAGCTGAAGTTGAATGGTTCTATGAAAACCTACAAGACCTTTTAGAACTAATACCCAAAAACTATGTCCTTTACATTATAGGGGACTGGAATTCAAAAGTAGGAAGTCAGGAGATACCTGGAGTAACAGGCAAATTTGGCCTTGGAGTACAAAACAAAGCAGGTCAAAGGCTAACAGAGTTTTGCCAAGAGAATGCACTTGTCTTAGCAAACACCCTCTTCCAACAACACAAGAGAAGACTCCACAAATGGACTTCACCAGATGGTCAATACCAAAATCAGACTGATTATATTATTTGCAGCCAAAGATGGAGAAACTCTATACAATCAGCAAAAACAAGACTGGGAGCTGACTGTGGCTCAGATCATGAACTCCTTATTGCCAAATTCAGACTTAATTTTGATAATACTGATGATTAAACTCTCAGTTCAGTTCAGTCACTCAGTTGTGTCCGACTCTTTGCGACCCCATGGACTGCAGCACACCAGGCTTCCCCGTCCATCACCAACTCCCAGAGCTTGCTCAAACTCATGTCCATCAAGTTGGTGATGCCATCCAGTCATCTTATCCTCTGTTTTCCCCTTCTCCTTCAATTAAACTCTAGGTAAAAGAAGAAATGTTAGATTAAAATAATATCATAAGTAGTTAAATATTTACTGTTCCTTTGGTATTATATTTCTTATGGTAAAATATTAAATTCAAATATTAATAAGGAAAACAACTGGTCCTGAATATTCAGGATCCCAGAGGAACATAATAATGAATCATTTTTAAAGCTAGACAGCTTCACCCTTAATCTGCTCAGGGAATAGGAACACAGTCATTTTTCAATCATCTTTTTATAAAATGAATGTAAATTTCTTATTAGTCTGTTCCCAAAATGGAAATGGCCTTTTAACATCATTATGATAAATATTTGTGCAAGAAATTCAGGCACTAACCTAATATATAAAGAGGAAAGCAGGTTCAGAGTTTTAGTTTTGCAAGATGAAAAATGTTCTGTAGATGGGGGTGGTGATAGTTACATAGCAATGTGAATGTACTTGGGCTTCCCTGGTGGCTCAGTGGTAAAGAATCCACCTGCAGTGCAGGAGACGCAGGAGACATGGGTTCGATCCCTGGGTTGGGAAGATTCCTTGGAGGAGAGCATGGCAACCCACTCCAGTTCTTGCCTGGAGAATCCCATGGACAGAGGAGCCTGGTGGGCTACAGTCCATGTGATCAAGAAGAGTTGGACACGACTGAAGTGGCTAAGTGCACACGCACATACATGAATGTACTTAATGCCAATCAAGTGTACATTTAAAATGGTTGATAGCGTAAATTTTAAGTTGTGAATATTTTTACAATTTAAAAAGTAAATCATTTTTAAATAAAAGAAGAAAGGGAAGACCACCCTCTAATCCCACTGATTAAGCTGGCATATAGGATTCATCATTCATTCATTCAACAGATAATTCCTGAATGCCTGCTGTATGCCAAGCACATGCATAGGCACTGAGGACACAGTATTGAGCAAAACAAGATCTTTCCCCTTGTGGAACTTCCTTCTAATGGGAAAGAAAGAAAATAAATTTTAAAAAGCAGGAGAATATGTTCCATATCAGATGGTGATAAAAGACAGAGAGAAAAATAAGGCAGAGAAAGGTGATTATAAATCATGGGGAGGTTGTAATTATATATAAGGAAGGCCTCACTGATCAAGTGACACTTAAGCAGAGACCCGAAAGAAATGAGGGAATTGTTGTGGAAATTAAATAAATAGTCTTGTTTAGGCTTCAGAAATTAAACAGATTAAATTTTATTTAATAAATAGTCTTGTTTTAGGCATAACTAGTCTTGTTTAGGCATCTGGGAACCCACTCCAGTACTCTTGCCTGGAAAATCCCATGGACGGAGGAGCCTGGTAGGCTGCAGTCCATGGGGTCGCTAAGAGTTGGACGAGACTGAGCGACTTCACTTTCACTTTTCACTTTCATGCATTGGAGAAGGAAACGGCAACCCACCCCAGTGCTCTTGCCTGGAGAATCCCAGGGACGGGGGAGCCTGGTGGGCTGCCGTCTACATGGTCGCACAGAGTCGGACACGACTGAAGCGACTTAGCAGCAGCAGCAGCAGCAGGCATCTGGAAGTTGGTGATGGACAAGGAAGCATGGTGTGCTGCAGTCCGTGGTGTCACAGAGAGTCAGACACGACTGAGCCACTGAACTGAACTGAGGCTTCAGAGGCAAAGCAGAGCAGGCCCTGACTGGGAGTGACTGCCCGTTGTGAGTGTAAGACTTGCAGCACCATAGATAAGATGGGGAAGAAATTTTGAGATTGTTGAGACACTGGAGGGGGCCTGGCCAACCAAGCTCCAGGCTTAGCAGCATTCCAAGTTTTATAAGACAAAACAAATAGCATTAACATAAAACCAGGCTTGCAATTTGGTCACAGATTGATGATGATATCAGTTTGCTTCAATCCTGGGATTATAAGTGGGAACCCAGAACTGCAGTCTTTGAAGTCTCACCCACAGAGCAGACGTGCTGCCTGAGACCCTTTCCCAATTGGGATCCCAGATGTGCTGTGACACGGGACTTCGCAGCACTGTTTAAGTGTGGATGTTGTTCAAAATCCAATTTGTTGATGTATTCTCTGCTTTTTCTAGTTCTCTTTTCTTTTAACATTAGTATGTTAATATCTATATCATTTATTTGTATATAGCAAGTGGCTTATTTTGTTAACAAATCCTTTGAAATTGAGACAAAAGTGAAAACTTTCAGCAAAACAGGAGTGAGCCATGTAGAGGGAATAACCAAGGCCAAGATCTCAAGACAGAAGTAGGTTTGGCAAGTTCAAGGAACAACAGAAAAGCCAGGGTGACTGGAAGAGAGGAAATGAAGGGAGAGGAGCAGGAGAGGAGGTCAGAGAGGTGTGGAGGATCCCAATTGCACAGGTCTCTGAAGACCATAAAGAGGACTTTGAATTTTACTCTGAGTGAGAACAGAAATCGTTGGAGCATTTTGAGCAGAGGAAGGACTTGATATGACTTCAGCTTAAAAAACATTACTCTGGTTGCTGCTTTGGGACTGAACTGAAAGTAGGCAAGGCAAGAATGCAGGGAGGAAAATTAGGAGGCTAGTGTAGTCATCCAAGTGGGAAATGATGGTGGCTGAGACCAGAGTGATGGCGATGAAGACGGGGAGAGGTGCTCAGATTGTGTACATATATGGATGGTGGAGCCAACAGTATTTGCTGAAGGGCTGGATATAGGCAGAGGTCAATCTAGGCTTTGAGAGGCCTGAAGCTTATACACTTTGTGGGGGGATGGTTCTCTGTTCATAAGGATACAAAATTAGGTACAAAAATGTATATTTATTTATAATGAGAAAAGAAATCACAATATCTTACAAATTTATAAAAGCTGACAAATACTACAAACATCAGACAATGTAGAAAATAACCTAATATTAACTTCCTAATACACCCCTACAAAGGCTTTTACTATATATATAAATTGTTAGTATAGTTGTATACTATTAGTATACTAGTATTCTAGTATACTACTATATTAGTATATCTATTGTATACTATTTTGAACTGTGGTGTTGGAGAAGACTCTTGAGAGTCCCTTGGACTGCAAGGAGATCCAACAAGTCCATCCTAAAGGAAATCAGTCCTGAATATTCATTGGAAGGACTGATGCTGAAGCTGAAACTCCAATACTGTGGCCACCTGATGCAAAGAGCTGACTCATTGGAAAAGACCCTGATGCTGGGAAAGATTGAAGGTGGGAGGAGATGACAGAGGATGAGATGGTTGGATGGCATCACCAACTTAATGGACATGAGTTTGAGTAAATTCTGGGAGTTGGTGATGAACAGGGAGGCCTGGCGTGCTGCAGTCCATGGGGTCACAAAGTGTCAGACATGACTGAGTGACTGAACTGAACTGATACTATTAGTATACAATAGTATAGTTGTATACTATTTATTCACCTGTTCATATGATAATTTAATAATATTTAATATAAATAATAGATAATTTTCTCTTCCAGAACAGTTGATCAAAATTTCTATTTTAAAAAATCTACAAACAATAAATGCTAGAGATGTGCTCAGTCACTCAGTTATGGCTGATTCTTTGCGACCCCATGGACCCCACCAGACTCCTCTGTCCATGGAATTTTCCAGGCAAGAATACTAGGGTGGGTTGCCATTTCCTTTTCCAGGAAAAGAGTGTCTAAATTACTGGTGAAGGAATGGAGAAAAAGGAATCCTCCTACACTGTTGGTGGGAACGAAAGTTGGTTCAGCCACTATGGAGAACAGTATGGAGGTTCCTCAAAAAACTAAAATTAGAATTACGATATGACCCTGCAATCCCACTCCTAGGCATATACTCAGAGAAAGTCATAATTCAAAAAGATACATGCACCCCAGTGTTTATAGCAGTGAATTGATAATAGTGAAGACATGGAGGCTAACTAAATGTCCATTGACAGCTGCTGCTGCTAAGTTGCTTCAGTCATGTCCGACTCTGTGCGACCCCATAGACGGCAGCCCACCAGGCTTCCCCATCCCTGGGATTCTCCAGGCAAGAACACTGGAGTGGGTTGCCATTTCCTTCTCCAATGCAGGGAAGTGGAAAGTGAAAAGTGAAAGTGAAGTTGCTCAGTCGTGTCCAACTCTTAGAGACCCCATGGACTGCAGCCCACCAGTCTCCTCCACCCATGGGATTTTCCAGACAAGAGTACTGGAGTGGGGTGCCATTACCTTCTCCGTCCATTGACAGAGGAATGGATAAAGAAGATGTGGTACATATATACAATGGAATATTCAGTTCAGTTCAGTCGCTCAATGGTATCCGACTCTTTGCGACCCCATGTATCACAGCACGCCAGGCCTCCCTGTCCATCACCAACTCCCGGAATTCACTCAAATTCATGTCCATCAAGTCAGTGATGCCATCCAGCCATCTCATCCTCGGTCGTCCCCTTCTCCTCCTGCCCCCAATCCCTCTCAGCATCAGGGTCTTTTCCAATGAGTCAACTCTTCACATGAGGTAGCCAAAGTATTGGAGTTTCAGCTTCAGCATCAGTCCTTCCAATGAACACCCAGGACTGATCTCCTTTAGGATGGACTGATTGGATCTCCTTGCTGTCCAAGGGACTCTCAAGAGTCTTCTCCAACACCACAGTTCAAGAGCATCAATTCTTCGGCGCTGAGCTTTCTTCACAGTCCAACTCTCACATCCATACATGACCACTGGAAAAAACATAGCCTTGACTAGACGGACCTTTGTTGGCAAAGTAATGTCTCTGCTTTTGAATATGCTATGTAGGTTGGTCATAACTTTCCTTCCAAGGAGTAAGCATCTTTTAATTTCATGGCTGCAATCACCATCTGCAGTGATTTTGGAGCCCCCCAAAATAAAGTCTGACACTGTTTCCACTGTTTCCCCATCTATTTGCCATGAAGTGATGGGACCAGATGCCATGATCTTAGTTTTCTGAATGTTGAGCTTTAAGCCATTACTCAGCCATAAAAAATGAAATAGTGCCATTTGCAGCAACATGGATGGACCTCGAAATTAACATACCAAGTAAACTAAGACAGAGAAAGACAAAAATGGCATGATATCACTTATACATGGAATCTAAACAATGATACAAATGAACTTATTTACACAACAGAAACATTCTCACAGACTTACAAAACAAATTACAGTAAACTTACAGTTATTTATCCTTCCTACCACACAGAGGTGGCAAGAAGGATAAATTAGGAGGTTGGGATTAACATACACATGCTACGATATATAAACTAGATAAACAACAAGGACCTACTGTAGAGCATGGGGAACTATACTCAATATTCTGTAATGACTTATAAGGGAAAAGAACCTGAAAAAGAATAGATATATGTGTATGTGTAACCAAACCACTTTGCTGTACACCTGAAGCTGACACAACATAAGTCAACTATACTCCAATATAAAATTTTTTTTAATTTATATTTTATTTTCAATACTTTTATTTCCTTTTATCGTTGATAGATCTTTTAATTGCCATTGTGTTAATAAGACAACTTTTGTGAGGCTAGTCTCCATTCTTTCTTACATATTAACTTTCCATCATATTTAAATTCTTGTTCATCATAAATTTCCAAAAAATACAAAATTGACCTGAAAATAAGGCATTTATATGAGTAGTTTGAATGCACTTAAACATTGACACTGCACCACATTGAGTTATGCAATTGTTTAACCAAATCACTCAATATCCCATACATTGAATGCATGCATGCTATGTCACTTCAGTCGTGTCTGACTCGGTGTGACCCTATGGACTGTAGCCTGCCAGGCTCCTCTGTCCATGGGGATTCTTCAGGCAAGAATACCAGAGTGAGTTGCCATGCCCTTCTCCAGGGGATCTTCCTGATCCAGGGATCAAACCTGTGTCTCTTATGTCTCCTGTCTTGGCAAGTGGGTTCCAATTATTGATTAATATGTTTTGGCTTTTTGTGGCAAGAAAACTTGTTTCTTCAGGCTAGCAACCGTGTCTGTGATACTTTCATGTACCATTTTCATCAGAAATTGCCAGATTTTGTCAGAGCAAGATGAGTCAGATACACTAAAATACGATCCAATATGGTAAGATGCATAAAATATGCAAATTCATAAACAAAATCACAATTTGTAGTACTGCTACAGGCTGGTGCTCTGCAAAAATAGGATTTCTGATATATTCTATTTCACAAGATTCCCACAAAAACTTGCTATAGCCACTATCAAGACACTATGGAGTTTCCTCAAAAAATTAAAAATAGAACTACCTCATGATCCAGCAATCCCATTTCTAGATATATATCCAAAAGAACTGAACTCAAGCTCTCAAAGAGATATGTGCTGTCTTCTGTTCACTGCAGCATTATTCACCGTAGCGAAGATATAGAAACAACCTAAATGTGATAGAGAGATCCATGTACACACAATGGAGTGTTATTCAGCCTTAAAAAGAAGGAAAACCTTTCACAGGCTACAACATGAAAAAGCCCTGAGGACATTATGCTAAATGAAATAAGCCAATCACAAAAAGATAAGTATTGCATGATTCAACTGAAATGAGGTATCTAAAATAGTCAACTCAGAAGCAAAGAGTAGAATGGTGGTTGCCAGGGGCTGGGGAGAGGGAATAAGAGGGAGTTTACTTTTCAATGAGCGTAAAGTTTCAGCTATACAAGATGAATCATTTCTAGAGATCTGCTGTACAACACTGTACCTATAGTCAACAAAAATGTGTCATACAATTTAAAATGTGTTAAGAGGGCAGGGCTCATGTTAACTACTCTGGCCGCAATTAAAAGCATGGATGGTGCATTCAGAGTTGCATATGCCACATTACTGAGTATTCTGTCACAGTACTGACAGCAGGAAACTCCCATTCTGAATCCTCCATATATAGTTTCATATGTCCAGTGAGCAGAAGAATTTTCCACAGACTGGTTTCTGCTCTGTACATTCCCAACCTTATTTCTTCTCAACTACACATATTTCCAGTGCTGGTGCTGCAGGACACATTAGTACCGAGATATGATCTTTGGCTCTACACCATTAGTCAGCATAGTGTGAGCAGAGTACTCCTGGATGCCATTCCTATGACACGATGGTTAGCAGTGATACAGAAGTGACTGCAAGTCGAGTAAAAATATTTGATCAAACCCCAAAGAAGCATAAACTCAATTCAACTTCCCCTTTCTATGACCCGAAAATGTCCACGGCCACCCAATACCAACCCCACACGAGAAGAACAGCAGAGGGGAAGCTGGAGTGTAACAAGACAGCTATCTTAACTGATGGCAATTAAAATTTTTCACTTCTGCAAAGTTTACAAAAGCTGGCAGCCATGTCATCCCATTGTTGGGGCCTTATAAGAAGCTCCCATAAGTGAGGGACTTTGACACTTAAGCTTAATCAGCCTCAGAGTAACTGTAGTACTAGATGTGGAGTAAGAGAGAGGAGTCGACAATGGTGCCCAGCTTTTGGTCCTGAGAAGCTAGGTGAGTGGAGTTGTCATTTACTGAGATATGGAAGTTTAAGAGAAGGGAATTTTTCAGGTGAAAATCAGAAGTTCGGTTTTGGACAGGAGAAGTGTAAGAGGTCTATTAGCTTGAGGAAAGATGGAGTAGGCAGTTGGATATATGAGTCTGGAATCCACGGTGGAGGGTCAGCTTAAGAAATAAATCACAGTGACAACAGCACTTGGGATATATTTAAAGCCGTGAGATCGGATACAAAGTGAGGAGTGAGTGAGACAGAAGAGGTGGAGCGGGGCAGAGTCCTGGGAACTATTGCTGGGAAGTTGGGGAGAGGAAAAGGATGAATAAAGGAGACTAAGAAAGGAGTCAATGGGACCGAAAGAAACCAGGAGAGTGTGAGGTCCCAGAAGTCAAGTGAAAAAAGTGTTTCCAAGTGGAAGGAATGATCAACTATTTCCAGTAATGTGTTGGCTGAGCATTGAAAATGAGACATAAGATTAAACATCAGCTTTGTTGAGGTCAAAGTAACAGAGAGTTGGCTAGACTGAGTCAGAGAATGGAAGGAGTAGAACTAGAGACAGTGGTCATACTTGCGTGTTTTCGAAATACCTTTTCTCGGTACAAGTTCTTGGGATTGTTTCCTATTAACACATACAGATCTATTTCATTATTTTAAAAACTTATTTTGTGTAAGGATCACTATAACTTATTCCTCCAGTTCCCTTTGGATGGACATCCAGGCTGTTAATCTTGGTGATTATAAACAATCCCACCACAAATATCTTTGAATATACATTCTTGTGCACGTGCAAAATATGTCTCTAAGATTCTGAATTCTGAAACTGCTAAATAAAGACTACATTTGTCCCTTGCTATCCACAGAGGATGGTTCCAGGACTCCCTTGTGTACCAAAATCCAGGCATGCTCAAGTTCCTTAATGGTGTAGTATTTGCACATAACCTAGGCACATCTTCCTGTATATGTTCAATCATTTGTAGATTACCTATCAGTTCAGTTCAGTTCAGTCGCTCAGTCATGTCCGACTCTTTGTGACCCCATGAATTGCAGCACGTCAGGCCTCCCTATCCATCACCAACTCCCGGAGTTCACTCAGACTCATGTCCATCGAGTCAGTGATGCCATCCAGCCATCTCACCCTCTGTCGTCCCCTTCTCCTCCTGCCCCCAATCCCTCCCAGCATCAGAGTCTTTTCCAATGAGTCAACTCTTCACACGAGGTGGCCAAAGTACTGGAGTTTCAGCTTTAGCATCATTCCTTCCAAAGAACACCCAGGGCTGATCTCCTTTATAATGGACTGGTTGGATCTCCTTGCAGTCCAATCTATAGTGTCCCCAAAAATGTAAATGCTGTGTAAATATTGGCCAGAGCATTGGAAGTTCAAGTTTTGCTTTTCAGAACTTTGTGGAATTTTTTTCCAAATATTTTCTGTCTGCAGTTGGTTGAATCCTCAGATGCAGAACCCCCTCAGATATGAAGGGCTAATTGCATGCACACTTTCAGTTTTAACACAGACTGTCAAATTGCCCTCAAGTGACTCTCTCATCAGTAACATGAAAGAACTACTCTTTCCCCACACCTTTCAAAGCACTGGATACTAATAATCTTTTAATCTTTGCCACCCTGATACATTTTTTAATAGCAATGTTATTTTAATTTGCATGTCTTTGATCATCAGTAAAGCAGAACAGCCTTTCATATTTATTTTCATTTGCATTCCGTCTTTTGTATTACAACTGGGGCCTTTGCCAATTTTTCGTTTGTGCATGTCTTCTTTTATTTTAATCAATTTGTTAGAAACATATCATATATTTGCAAATATTTTCTCCCCAAAATGTGTTTGACTTGCAAAATTATTTATGGTGTTAAACGTCCATTGACAGATGAATGGATAAAGAAGATGTGGTACATATGTGCAGTGGAATATCATTCATCCTCTGAAGGGAATGAGATAATGCATTTGCAGCAACACGGATGGACCTGGAGACAGAGAAAGACAAATATCATATGATATTGCTTATACACAGAATCTAAGAAAAGTATACCAATGAACTTATTTATAAAACAGAAACATTCACAGACTTAGCAAATGACCTTATGGTTACGAGGGGAAAGGCAGGTGGTGGAGGAATAGATTGGAAGTTGGATTAACACGTACACACTGCTGTATTTAAAACAGATAACAGGGCACTCTGCTCAGTATTCTGTAATAACCTAAATGGGAAAAGAATTTGAAAAAGAATAAGATATTTCTATATGTATCAGAACACCTGAAACTAACACAACATTGTAAATCAACTATACCCCAAAATAAAATTAAACATTTTTGAAATTATTTATGGTATTTTTATAGAGCTGGGGTTTTGTTTGTTTTTCCTTTGTAATGTGTCCCAAGCTTTCATTGTTTTCATTTATTGGTTTTTCCCATCAATGTCACATCTGATTGTTTTTTAACAAGAGCTGAAGAAACAGATTTTAAGATTATTAACCCAACGCTTAGAGAGAACATGTTCTCTTTCATAGCTAATCAGACATCTGCAATGGGGACAAAATTGCCCCTTCCCACCCAACTTTAATCAAGATGTTTCTCTTTATATTGTTGGCAAAGACTCCTACTGCCTAATTGAGACTTCTGTGTACTCAGAGAATGCTTCTGTGTGTTTGGCCTCACAAAACCCAGGGGCTAATGGGACCACATGGTTTCTTTAACAAACACAAGAACAAACACGAGTAAGGCAGCCTATAAGGCTTTTTCATCCCTTTTGTAAAATACATATAATATTTTCAGCATGCAGTTTTCATAAAATAGTAGCAATGCAGTTTTCAAAGTTTGAATGGATTTTGGTTCATTTCATGTATAAAGCACACTTGAAATAAAGTACTTCTGTTCCAAAAATTTTTTTAATCATGCTTTTTCAAGCTCTTTAGGTAAGAGGTTTTTGCCTTGCATGGGCTAGAAACCACAACTATTCCATTAAATTAAGTGGCTTCCACAATATTTGAATACTGCAATTTGAACTTTCCTTAAGCCTAAAAGCTGAAACAAAAGAGTTCAGTATGAACTGAATTTTTACAGTAATTTTCTTAATAATTAACAAGTCAACTCAAAAAAATTGCTCTTAACCACCTATAGAAGAAAGACTCCTCAATCTTGTTTCTTTCCCAAAGTAGAGCAGGTGTTTCAGAGGTAAATTTTGAATTCAGTAAGTGTCCAAAGTAGGGAAAACCAAATAAAGCATCCAGACTCAATTATTGCCCCCCCCAAAAAAAGTTTACAAAATCTTTCAGATTATAAGAAACTGTGAAGCTGTTAAAATATTAGAATGCAGAAACAGAGACTTAAAGCCTTCTCATTAAGGAAGCAAAACTAGGAAAAAGAATGTTCTCTATTTAAATTTTTTCCCTCATACTTATTATCCTGGATGGCTGGTTTTGAGGTTATCATATAAAATCTACAACCAGTGAGAATTTACAATAGAAGAAATTACCCCATTCACAATAGTAGTAAAGCTGATAAAATATCTAGAAATAAATAAGAAATGAGCAGAAGAACTTACACAAAGAAAACCCTTGTGGAACATAAAATAAGACTTTAATAAATGGAGATATATTTTATTCTTAAATAGGTAAATTGAACATTATAACACCTTTAGTTCTCCCAAACATTTCAGTTCTCTCTAGAAATCCAACACACACCCAACCAAAATTCTAGAAGTGAATTCTCTGAAGGGAGAGATTAAAATCTGGAAAAGAAGGGTAATAAGTGAGGATTAATCCTGCCAGATAGTGAAGTATATCATAAAAAGTGATTAAAAGAGCGTGATACAGGAATTGACAGGAATTGGCAGTTTAACAGATAAGAATGGAGTATAGAAATGGACTTAAATATATGGGAGAGCATAGTCCTATATGATGAAGCTGGCATCCATTCATTCAACCATTATTTACTGAGTCATATCTGATGTAGACCTGCAACACTCAAAATTTCTACCTTGAATGTAGCTTAAATTCTCATGGAAAAAACAAAAAAGCAATAAATAAAATATATACTATATCAGACAGTGATCAGTGCTATTGAGAAAATTCATGCAGAAAAGATAGATGGGAGGTGGAGGGACTGCAATTTTAAATAGAGCAGTCATCTCTGAGAGGGTGACATTTCAGCAAAGACCAGGAGCATGAGCCATGTAGACACCCAGGGAAAGAGTAGATCAGATAGGGTGAGGTTTCTCAACATGGACATTGACAGTTTCGGCCAGATAATTCTTTGCTGTAGGAGAGGCTGTCATGTGTGTCATAGGGTGTTTAGCAGGATCCCTGGCCTCTACCCACTGGATGCCAATAGCTACCCCCCTACCGGTTGTGACAATCAGAAATGTCTGTAAAGACTTAGAGAACGAACTCATGGTTGCCATGGGGGATGGTTGGTAGGGAGGGATAGTTAGGGAGTTTGGGAAGGTCATGTGCACACTTAATATATTTAAAATGGATAACCAATATGGTTTCACTCTAATGCCTTTGCAAAATGTCTCCTCTTCAAAATTTATAAAAAGGACTTTAGAAGTTTCTGATTTTCATAACATAATGCTGAACTGAGTAAAAAGAAACTGAAAAATTCTAATGAGAAACCTGATGACTTCATAAAGCTGTTAACAAAAAGGATTATTTACATAGAACTGAATAAACTGGTAAATATGGTTGCAATTTTTATGGTTGCTATTTCAAAGGATTACTGGTTTAAATCTGGGTTTTCCAAGTATAAGAAAAACTTCTTCAATTAATTATGACTTCCAGGAGTTTGGTAGATTATGCCTTTTGGAACATACATCCTTTTCTCTCTACCTGGTTGATCCCGACAGTAATATATGCTATGTCAAAGATTAGGCCATGCATCAGTGTGTATGCCCAGTGCAATGAAACTGTAGTTAGCTCATTAAGTCAGTTATGGTTCCTTTGGTCACTTGATTACTGCAACTGGATTACAAGTAGTTATACTAATCACTGTTTAAATTTGTTCTTTGTTTTCAAATTGTGCTTTGTGTCTCCCTGCTGCTCTATGACATTGTCTGCATTACTTGTATCTTGTTTAATTTATAAGATTGTTGTCTCTTGCAGTAACCAATGTGTATTCAGGCCTCCAATAAAAGTTCTATGACTAAACATTTTGAGAAAAATCACATTTTTAACATAAAATAATTTTAATAGTGTGATTCTAGGTATGGGAAGAAGCAACAAGGGAAAATGTCTCCTGGATTATTGTAGACAAAATCCAGAGAATTTTTAATTATTGATGGGACCTGGTCCAAACCTTAAGACCTGGAGTGACATAGCAAGAATTTTTGGCTTAACTGGGGTGAGCCTCCCAGGACCGTGGGACAAAAGTTGATCATGAAACATTTCCCAGACAATGGTCATTCATGACCAAGAGGGTGAGACCTTATTGCAGCCCTTCAATGTGAGCCAGTGACCCCCAAGGAAGGGAAATACCTGCCATTATGAAGTGAAAATATGTCCTGTCATATTAATAAACAAGAAATGTCACAGTCATCAGCGATTTCTGGCCTCCAAATATGAATGCTAAGTCACTTCAGTCGTGTCTGACTCTGTGTGACCCCATAGACGGCAGCCCACCAGGCTCCTCTGTCCATGGGATTCTCCAGGCAAGAATACTGGAGTGGGTTGCCATTTCCTCCTCCAATGCATGAAAGTGAAAAGTCAAAGTGAAGTCACTCAGTCGTGTCTGACTCCTAGCGACCCCATGGACTGCAGCCTACCAGGCTCCTCCATCCATGGGATTTGCCAGGCAAGAGTACTGGAGTGGGGTGCCATTGCCTTCTCCACCAAATATGAATGAGGGCTCCCAAAACAGCGATCCAGAGGATGCTGCCACTCCCCATGGTGATTGCTGAGGAGCTGGGGGAATGTAAGAAGCAAGGTGAACCAGGAAATAAGATTGGCCCCAGATAGCTGAGGTGCGTATGAAAGGAGTGAATTCAGTGAGCCCAGAGGCTTGCATCTTCCCATACGTGGAATGCTAAATTCCTTAACTTGATACCTGATCTTTGATTTTCAGAGTGCCTGCTCCCTTTGTTGCAAACTTATATATACCTTGACTCCCCTACTTGCCTCCTTGGGGCAGGTTTCTCAGAGCTACTGAGATGTTGTCTCCTGGGCTTAGAGTCCTAAACATTCTCACCAAATAAAATAACTCTCTACTTTCAGGTTGTGACCATATTTTTAATCAACACCACCTAACATCACACTGCAGCCACTCCAGCCACTCCCTATGGTGAATCCTGTGGAAACTGAGAATGCAGGATTACAGGCCCCAGATAGCTGAGGTACATACCAAGGAAATAATATCAATGAATCCTGACTCTTGCATCATTCCACACATAGAAAAGCGTTAAATTTGTTCACTTGAGATGCTGTCTCGTGAATTTGAAGTTCAGCATATCTAAGTCTACAGGTGCAAAATAGACATTTTTCAAAAGAGGAACAAAAAGAAGACAAATCACAAGATTTGAAACACTGGTAAAGATGGCAGACACTCCCAGAAAGATCCACCTGACTAAGCAGAACAGTCATCACCCACTTTTTCCATAAGATTGAGGAATTGTTGCAGAGAAGAAGCTAGTTTTGACTCCATGTTGGAAACTGTTTCTTTGAATTGCTTTTTGTTGTTTTTGTTAATATAATCATACATAATGCCTTGCTTAAAAGGACCCTCTCCCTCTGGTGGTTTAGGCATTACGTCATGTCCTACTCATGCGATCCCATGGACTGTAGCCCTCCAGGCTCCTCTGTCCATGGAAATCTCCAGGAAAGAATACTGAAGTGGCTTGCCATATCCTTCTCCAAGGGATCTTCCCAACCCAGGGATCAAACCTGGGTCGCCTGACTGTAAACTAAAGTGCCTTTGTTCAGAACTCTCTGTCTACCTATAGATGGCAGGAAGAAATTAACACATCCGGTGCCTGAGGCTTGCCATTCTAGAAGATGTTTGCAAGATGAATAGCCTTTTCACTTTGCTTCCTCACCTCCCCCTCACCATCTCTAATCTATAAAAGAACCTGGCATCCACACCCCATAAGATGATTATTTTGAGGCACTAACCTGCCATCCTGGAGAAATTTGGCCTTGGAGTACAGAATGAAGTAGGGCAAAGGCTAATAGAGTTTTGCCAAGAGAACTCACTGGTCATCACAAACACCCTCTTCCAACAATACAAGAGACGACTTTACACATGGACATCACCAGATGGTCAATACCGAAATCAGATTGATTATATTCTTTGCAGTCAAAGATGGAGAAGCTCTATACAGTCAGCAAAAACAAGACTGGGAGCTGACTGTGGCTCAGATCATAAACTTCTTATTGCCAAATTCAGACTTAAATTGAAGAAAGTAGGGAAAACAAGTAGACTATTCAGGTATGACCTAAATCAAATCCCTTATTATACAGTGGAAGTGACAAATAGATTCAAGGGATTAGATCTGATAGAGTACCTGAAGAACTATGGACAGGAGTTCATGACATTGTACAGGAGGCAGGGATCAAGATTATCCACAAGAAAAAGAAATGCAAAAAGGCAAAATGGTTGTCTGAGGAGGCCTTGCAAATAGCTCTGAAAAGAAGAGAAGCAAATGGCAAAGAAGAAAAGGAAAGATATACCCATTTGAATGCAGAGTTCCAAAGAATAGCAAGGAGACATAAGAAAGCCTTCCTCAGTGATCAATGCAAAGAAATAGAGGAAAATAGAGTGGGAGAGACTAGAGATCTCTTCAAGAAAATTAGAGATACCAAGGGAATACTTCATGCAAAGATGGACACAATAAAGGACAGAAATGATATGGACCTAACAGAAGCAGAAGATATTAAGAAGAGGTGGCAACAATACACAAAAGAACTATACAAAAAAGATGTTTATGACTCAGATAATCACGATAGTGTGATCACTCACCTAGAGCCAGACATCCTGGAATGCAAAGTCAAGTGGGCCTTAGAAAGCATCACTACGAACAAAGCTAGTGGAGGTGATGAAATTCCAGTTGAGCTATTTCAAATCCTGAAAGATGATGCTGTGAAAGTGCTGCACTCAATATGCCAGCAAATTTGCAAAACTCAGCAGTGGCCACAGGACTGGAAAAGGTCAGTTTTCATTCAAATCCTAAAGAAAGGCAATGCCAAAGAATGTTTAAACTTACACACAATTGCACTTATCTCATACGCTAGCAAAGTAATGCTCAAAATTCTCCAGGCCAGGCTTCAACAGTACGTGAACCATGAACTTCCAGATGTTCAAGATGGATTTAGAAAAGGCAGAGGAACCAGAGATCAAATTGCCAACATCCGCTGGATCATCAAAAAAGCAAGAGAGTTCCAGAAAAACATCTATTTCTGCTTTATTGACTATGCCAAAGCCTTTGACTACGTGGATCACAAAAAACTGTGGAAAATTCTTAAAGAGATGGGAATACCAAACAGCCTAACCTGTCTCCTGAGAAATCTGTATGCAGGTGAAGAAGCAAGAGCTAGAACTGGACATGGAACAACAGACTGGTTCCAAATCGGGAAAGGAGTACGTTAAGGCTATATATTATCACCCTGCTTATTTAACTTATATGCAGGGTACATCATGAGAAATGCCAGGCTGGATGAAGCACAAGCTGGAATCAAGATTGCCAGGAGAAATATCAATAACCTCAGATATGCAGATGACACCATCCTTATAGCAGAAATTGAAGAACTAGAGAGCCTCTTGATGAAAGTGAAAGAGGAGAGTGAAAAAGTTGGCTTAAAGCTCAACATTCAGAAAACTAAGATCATGGCATCTGGTCCTATCAATTCATGGCAAATAGATGGGGAAACAATAGAAACAGTGACAGATTTTATTTTTGGGTGCTCCAAAATCACTGCAGATGGTGACTGCAGCCATGAAATTAAAAGGCTCTTGCTCCTTGGAAGAAAAGTTATGACCAACCTAGACAGCATATTCAAAAGCAGAGACATTACTTTGCCAACAAAGGTCCGTCTAGTCAAAGCTATGGTTTTACCAGTAGTCATGTATGGATGTGAGAGTTGGACTTAAAGAAAGCTGAGTGCCGAAGAATTGGTGCTTTTGAACTGTGGTGTTGGAGAAGACTCTTGAGTCCCTTGGACTGCAAGGAGATCCAACCAGTCCATCCTAAAGGAAATCAGTCCTGAATCATTGGAAGGACTGATGCTGAAGCTGAAGCTCCAATACTTTGGCCACCTCATGTGAAGAACTGACTCCTTGGAGAAGACCCTGATGGTGGGAAAGATTGAAGGCAGGAGGAGAAGGGGACGACAGAGGATGAGATGGTTGGATGGCATCACTGACTCAATGGACATAAGTTTGAGTAAACCCCAGGAGTTGGTGATGGACAGGGAGGCCTGGCGAGCTGCAGTCCTCGGGATTGCAAAGAGTCAGACACAACTGAGCGACTGAACTGAACTAACTGTACCTGCCATCTTCTGCTCAATGTTATGGCAGCCTGGATGGGAGGGGCGTTTGGGGTAGAATGGATAGATGCATATGTATGGCTGAGTCCCTTCACTGTTCACCTGAAACTATCACAACACTGTTAATTGGCTATACCCCAATACAAAATAAATAATAAAGTCAAAAAAAAAAAAAGAAATGTCTGTAAACATTGAGAAAAGTCACCTGGGTAGCAAAATGGCCCCCAACTGAAAACCTCTGGTTTGGAAAGAATAGTATGGGCAAATGTCCCAAGTGGCTGAGGAGAATGGTTGGCATGCTAAAGAGACAGCAAGAGAGCTATTGTGACTGGAGTGGAGTGAGCATAGATCAAGGGTCAGGTTGTATGGCAGGGCTGGGAGGAGAACCGTAGGATATGATGTAATATATTTTGAGGGAGGGGGTGGTCTGTGTCAGATCATACAGGACCTTGTAAGACACTGTGATGACTTTATCTTTTATGTGAAAAGTGTTGAAAGCGTTATTCACTCAAACGTGTCCGACTCTTTGTGACGCCATGGACTGCAGCCTGCCAGGCTCCTCTGTCCATGGAGTTCTCCAGGCCAGAATACTGGAGAGGGTTGCCATTTCCTTCTCCAGGGGATCTTCCCAGTCCAGGGATCAAAGCTGGGTCTCCTGCACTGCAGGCAGATTCTTTAGCATCTGAGCCACCAGGGGAGCCAGGTGGCACTACTGATAAAGAACACTTCTGCCAACGCAGGAGACTCGGGTTCAGTCCCTGGGTGAGGAAGATCCCCTAGAGGAAGGCATGGTAACCCACTCCAGTATTCTTGCCTGGAGAATCCTATGGACAGAGGAGCCTGGTGGGCTATAGTCCATAGGGTCACAAAGAGTTGGACACAACTGAAGCAACTTAACACACACACACATCTTTTATGTAGAATGAGATGAAAAGCCATTGGAGGATTTTAAGCAGAGAAGTGACTTGATGTCTCCTATTCTCAAAGAACCATTCAGTCTGCTGTGTTGAGAACAGATTGTAGGGGAGCAAGGGACTTCCCTCGTGATGGAGTGGCTAAGACTCTGTGTTCCCAATGCAGGGGGCCCAGGCTCAATTCTTGCTCATGGAAGTAGGTCCCGCATGCCGTATCTAAAAGTTCACGTCACAACTAGAATTCCCATGTGCCACACCTAAGACCTGACAGAGTCAAATAAATAATTTTTTTTTTTTAATTAGAAAGGGAAGATGCAGGGAGACCAGTTATTGTGATAAGCCAGAGAAGAGGTAGCTTCAAAAAGGCTTGGATTAGGATGAAAGTGAGCAATGGACATAGGGGAAAGTGGTGGATTTTGGATGTATTTTCGTGGTAGAGTCAACAGGATTTGCTGACAGATGTGAATAAAAGAGGGGCATCAAAAATGACTCCCTAAAGGGGAATTTGGGGGAGAATATATACATGTGTATGTATGGCTGAGTCCCTTTGCTGTCCACCTGAAACTATCACAGCATTCTTTACTGGCTCTGCTGCTGCTAAGTCGCTTCAGTCGTGTCCGACTCTGTGCGACCCCATAGACGGCAGCCCACCAGGCTCCCCCCGTCCCTGGGATTCTCCAGGCAAGAACACTGGAGTGGGTTGCCATTGCCCTCTCCAATGCATGAAAGTGAAGTCGCTCAGTCGTGTCCGACTCTTAGCAACCCCATGGACTGCAGCCTACCAGGCTCCTCCGTCCATGGGATTTTCCAGGCAAGAGTACTGGAGTGGGGTGCCATTGCCTATACTTCAATATAAAATAAAAGTTTGTTTTGTTTTTTTAATGACTCCCAGGATTTTAGCCTAAGCAACTGAGAGGTTGAGTTTCCCTTTAGTGTTATGGGGAAAACTTTAGGGGTTGCCAATTTTGAGGAAAATTTAGAGTTGGGTTTTGGACATGTTGACTTTGAGTGGTCTTTTTTGGGGCATCCAATGGAGGGACATAGTCGACTGGCTATACAGGTCTGGATTTCATGGGAGAGGTCAGGGATGGAAATATAAATTTGAGGTTATTAGCATGTAGGTGATATTGAAAGTCATGAGACTAGATGAGCTCACTGTGGGAGCAAATTCAGACAGAGAAAAATCTAAGAACTGGCCCAGTGTTAAGAGATCAGGTGTGGAGGGATGGCATGGGAAGGAGTACTAAAGGAAAACTGGCACAGGACACTGAAAAAACTAATCAAGAGATGTGGAAGAAGACCAGGAAATGTGTATCCTGGAAGCCAAGTGGAGAAAACGCTTCAAGGCAGAAGAATTCATCAATGATGTAAGTATCACCCACAGGTTTTGTATTTAGCAACAGGAAAGTAACTTTATAACAGCAGTTGTAGCCAAGTGGTGAGCATGAAAGAATGGCTGGAGTGGGTTCAAGAGAGAACGGGAGGGAAGGAATTAGAGAAGGCAAGAACAGACAACTTTTTAAGGAACTTTGTTTTAGAGCAGAGCAGAGAATGTGGGACTACAGGAGGAAATGAGTTCAAAAAAAATATGGGCCAAAGAACTAAACAGACATTTCTCCAAAGAAGACATACAGATGGCTAACAAACACATGAAAAGATGCTCAACATCACTCATTATCAGAGAAATGCAAATCAAAACCACAATGAGGTACCATTTCATGCCAGTCAGAATGTGCGCTATCCAAAAGTCTACAAGCAATAAATGCTGGAGAGGATGTGGAGAGAAGGGAACCCTCCTACACTGTTGGTGGGAATGCAAACTAGTACAGCCACTATGGAGAACAGTGTGGAGATTCCTTAACAAACTGGAAATAGAACTGCCATACGACCCAGCAATCTCACTTCTGGGCATAAACACCGAGGAAACCAGAATCGAAAGAGACACATGTACCCCAGTGTTCATCACAGCACTGTTTATAATAACCAGGACATGGAAGCAACCTAGATGTCCATCAGCAGATGAATGGATAAGAAAGCTGGGGTACATATACACAATGGAGTATTACTCAGCCATTGAAAAGAATACATTTGAATCAGTTCTAATGAGGTAGATGAAACTGGAGCCTATTATACAGAGTGAAGTAAGCCAGAAAGAAAAATACCAATACAGTATACTAACGTATATATATGGAATTTAGAAAGAAGGTAACTATAACCCTGTATGCGAGACAGCAAAAGAGACAGATGTAGTGAACAGTCTTTTGGACTCTGTGGGAGAAGGCAAGGGTGAGATGGTTTGGGAGAATGGCATTGAAACATGTATATTATCATATGTGAAAGGAAGTGCCAGTCCAGGTTTGATGCATGATACAGGGTGCTCGGGGCTGGTGCACTGGGATGACCCAGAGGGATGGTATGGGGAGGGAGGTGGGAAGGGGGTTCAGGATGGGGAACACATGTACACCCATGGCAGATTCAAGTCAATATGGCAAAACCAATACAATATTGTAAATTAATTAGCCTCCAATTAAAATAAATAAATTTATATTTAAAAAAAGAAAAGAAAAAAAAGATAAAGTTTGAAGATGAGGAGTAGAAATAGCATCTTTGTATGAGGATAGGAATAATGCTGTGGAGAGAAAAGCCAATGAGACAGAGGGAGGGGAAAGCTGCCAGAAGAAGGTCCTCAAGCAGAAGAAAGGAGATGGAATCTAGTGCACACGCATGGGATGGGCTGCACAGAGAGTCATGGACAGTTGGTTTCTAGCAACAGGAAGCACAACCATGAACAGAGATACAGCTGCAGGTAAGAGAGCAAGTGTGATGGTGAGGGCTTGTGGAAGTTCTCTTTTGATTGCTACTATATTCTCAGTGACATAGGAAGCAAGGAGAGATGATGAAAAAGGGGGTGCAGAGGCTTAAAAGAAGAAAAGGTGTGTGTGCTGGGTAGGTCTAGAATTAGCCTGACCTGTTGTACTAAAGCTCCTGCCTGGCACTGACCCCTCAGCAAGGCATGAAACCTACTGATGTTGCTGTGTAACAAGGGGTCTGAGGAAGTGCAACGAGGCTTGTGCACATTGTGTATTTTGTAAAATGTATTTATTTATTTGGCTGTGCCAGGTCTTAGGGCTTCCCAGGTGGCACTAGTGGTAAAAGAACCCACCTGCAAATACAGGAGACATACGAGACACAGGTTCAATCCCAGGTCTTAGTTGTGCATGCGGGATCTAGTCCTCTGACCGAGGACTGAACCTGGGTCCCCTACACTGGGAGTGTGGAGTCAGCCACTGGAAGAGCAGGGAAGTCCTCACATTATGTATTGATAGCCGTGAGACTAATGATTCGCACTTGGTCTTAATGTGCTATCTGTCCCTTCCTCCCAGGGCTCTTGTGTTGAGGCTGGAATATGCTTATATGACTGGCAAAAGAAAAATTTTAACCACAAACGAGATTGCATTTTGGACTCCCTTGTTCTGAGGTGCTCCACGCAAATGTCAGTGACTCCTGGTCCAAGAGAGAAAATGTACAGCCACCACCCTTATAGAGGAAGGCGAGAGGACCCCTTGCTGTATCCTTTTCCTGTAGTAAACTGTAAAACTGTAAGCACTGCCATTGGGTCCTTGAGTCACCTTTAGCAATTCAACCCTGCTCACCTGCCACTGTGAATGTAGTGGGAAATAGTTATCCAGGAGAATGCAAAAGAAAGGGAGAAAATGCATCGTTCAAATAAGGCACTGGGACCCAAATCCGTTCACAATGATTCCTCCTAGAGAATTCCCACCCTCTAATTTCCCCATCCCAGTCCATGGGGTTTCAGGAGTGAGTTCACGACAGCCATGTTTGTATTAAATAATCCGTGTCCCTGATCAGATCAAAGGTGAGCTCCTGACCCAAGCTGAACTAATCAGAGTCTCTTCCAGTGTGAAGTGCTGGTGTCTAGAAGGGAGGAGACCTAAAACCTTAGTTGTTGAACTTTGATATGGCTAGCTCCACCACAGGACTCAGTAGTAGGGAAAAAAAAAAAAAAAAAAGTTCACAGAGAGAGATGAACTAAGCCAACACTCAGAGAGCATCAGAGATGGAAAGAAACTAGTACTCTTTGCATTCCTGACACCTTTCCCTTCCCAGACTTTTGTCCTTTTGGATAATTAAACTCCATCCCAGAACTTGGGTTTCAGGAAAATATGCCATATTCTCATAGTTAAAGTTAGCTCCTTTGCTGCTGCTGCTGCTGCTGCTAAGTCGCCTCAGTCGTGTCCGACTCTGTACGACCCCATAGACAGCAGCCCACCAGGCTCCCCCGTCCCTGGGATTCTCCAGGCAAGAACACTGGAGTGGGTTGCCATTTCCTTCTCCAATGCATGAAAGTGAAAAGTGAAAGTGAAGTCGCTCATTTGTGTCCGACTCCTAGTGACCCCATGGACTGTAGCCCACCAGGCCCCTCCGTCCATGGGATTTTCCAGGCAAGAGTACTGGAGTGGGTTGCCATTGCCTTCTCCAGTTAGCTCCTTTACTAGCAGCTAAAAATCCTTAATTCATTAGTCGTTTAGAAACACATGAAGCGAGATCCTTATCTCACCTCCTACACAAAAATACATTCCAGATGGAGTTAAGATTTCAGTTTAAAAAGAAAATACCAGGAGTAAAATAAAATATAAGAATATTTTTACAACCTTGGAATCCAGAAATCAAAAAGGAAAAAATAGTTAAACATTTGGCTGTAAATAATTTTAAAGTATGTAAACAGCCAAAACATCATCAACACAGCCAAAAGGCACAAAATTGGGGGAAATCTGTGCAAAAAATGTAAAAAGCAAAGGACTAACATTAGTAATATACAAAGAACTGCTATAAATCAGTAAGAGAAGACAAAACAAAAGTAGACAAATTGGTAAAGAACAAAAATTGGTAAAGCATAGAAAACCAATTATAAACAGCCAACAAACAAATGCAAAGATGCTCAACCTCTACTTCAGAAATAGATGAAAATTATAGGTCAGCAAATGTTTAAAAGATTCATAACCCTAGTGTTGACAAGGTTTTGAAAAAACACACACTGTCTTTTACCATTGGTTAAAAGGTTTGGGAATGTAGTTTAGCAACTTCAATCAAAATTCTAAACGCACAAAACCTTTTGACACCAGCAATTCCACTATTAGGAATTTACCCTACAAAACTGTTTACATAATTCATGTAACACTATTTATGTTTATTATAAAATGATTTATAAAATATGGACACACCCAAATACCTATCACAGAGCATTGAATTACAAAAACATATATATATACATATATATATGTATATATAGTATATCCACAGAGTGTAATGTGCTGCAGAAATTAAAAAAGACTGAAGCAGGGACTTGCCTGGTGGCACAGTGGGTAAGAATCCGCCTGCCAGTGCAGGGGACATGAGTGCAGTCTCTGGTCTGGGAGGACTCCACATGCTGTGGAGCAACAAAGCCCACGCAGCACAACTGCTGAGCCTGTGTGCCACTACTACTGAAGCCCAAGTGCCCTAGAGTTTGTGCTCCAGAGCAAGAGAAGCCACCACAGTGAGAAGCCTGCACACCACAGCGAAGAGTAGCCCCTGCTCATCGCAACTAGAAAAAATCTGCACACAGCAACAAAGACCCAATACAGCCAAAAATAAATAAATAAAAATGTAACAAAAGAAGTCCACATGTCTAAAAACATGATTGAGGAAGCATTGTATATGCTGACACAAAAAGTTACTCCAGAAATATTTACAGTGGAAAAGGTAAATTTTCAGATCACAGGAAAAGCATGATCTTACATTTTTAAAAGGGAAAGTGAGGGGTGGGGGATAAATTAGGAGTATGGGATTAACAGATACAAACTACTATACATAAAATAGATAAGCAACAAGGATTTACTGTATAGCACAGGGAACAGCATTCAGTATTTTGTAATAACCTATAAAGGAAAAGCGGAGAAGGCAATGGCACCCCACTTCAGTACTCTTGCCTGCAAAATCTCATGGACGGAGGAGCCTGGTAGGCTGCAGTCCACAGGGTCGCTAGGAGTCGGACATGACTGAGAGACTTCCCTTTCACTTTTCACTTTCGTGCATTGGAGAAGGAAATGGCAACCCACTCCAGTGTTCTTGCCTGGAGAATCCCAGGGACAGGGGAGCCTGGTGGGCTGCCGTCTCTGGGGCCGCACAGAGTTGGACACGACTGAAGCAACTTAGCATAAAGGAAAAGAATCTGAATTATATATATAACTGAATCCATTTGCTATACACCTGAAACTATCATATTGTTAACCAGCTATACTCTAATACAAAATAAAAAGTTTTAAAAAGAGGATGGACTTATTTCAGTCTGTGTAATAGGCTTTAGGTTCACCCACCTCATTAGGACATATTCAAATGCGTTCTTTTTTATAGCTGAGTGATATTCCATTGCATATATGTACAATTTCTTTGTGCATTCATCTGTTAAGAACCAATACGATCTTGTAAAGCAATTATCCTCCAGTTAAAAAAATCAAAACGAATTGGGGGAGAGGAGGCTAAAACACCATGACCTAGTACCAGTGGTTACCTATGGCCAGTGGGAATGGGGCAGATGCTGGGGACTGAAGCTTTTAACTTTTACTTTATATAGTTCTAAATGGTTTAAACGTCTGCAACAGACATTAACTTTGCAATATTTTAATAAAATATTTTTAGAAACCTTAGACAAAACCTTAAATAGAAAGGCATACCATGTTTTCAAATAGGAAAACACAACATCAAAACATGCCCATTCTTTCTTAACTTCACTTACAGATTTAACATGATCCCAGGAAAACTGCAGGGCTTCCCTGGAGGCTCAGTGGTAAAGAACTCACCTGTCAATGTAGGAGCTGCAGGAGATGAGAGTTCAATCCCTGGGTTGGGAAGATCCCCTGGAGGAGGGTGTGGCAAGCCACTCCAGTATTCTTGCCAGGAGACTCCCACGGACAGAGGAGCCTGGTGGGCTACAGTTCACAGGGTCTCAAAGAGTTGGACATGACTGAAGTGACTTAGTACACACGCACGCAGTAAAACTGCTTACTTTGGGGGCTGGAGAAGCTTATTTAATGTTCATATGGAAAAATAAACAAGGAAGAGTAACCAGAAAACTGCTGAAAGGGAAGAATAATGGGACAGAGGGGACTTGTCTTACTAGATATTAAACCATATGCAATACATATAAATAGCAAGGATATTTATTACAGCAATGTTTGTATTAGACACAAACTGTGAACCACTGAAATACTTACCAAATAAGACTAGCTAAAATATAGTATATCAATGTTATGGAGTACTAGTTCAGTTCAGTCACTCAGTCGTGTCCGACTCTTTGCCACCCCATGGACTGTAGCACACCAGGCTTCCCTGTCCATCACCAACTGTCAGAGCTTGCTCAAACTCATGTCCATCGAGTCAGTGATGCCATCCAACCATCTCATCCTCTGTCGTCCCCTTCTCCTCCCACCTTCAATCTTTCCCAGCATCAGGGTCTTTTCCAATGAGTCAGTTCTTCGCATTAGGTGACCAAAGTATCGGAGCTTCAGCTTCAGCATCAGTCCTTCCAATGAATATTCGGGACTGATTTCCTTTAGGATAGACTGGTTGGATCTCCTTGCAGTCCAAGGAACTCTCAAGAGTCTTCTCCAACACCACTGTACAAAAGCATCAATTCTTTGATGCTCAGCTTTCTTTATGGTCCAACTCTCACATCCATACATGACCACTGGAAAAATCACAGCTTTGCCTAGATGGACTTTTGTCAGCAAAGTAATATCTCTGCTTTTTAATATGCTGTCTAGGTTTGTCATAGTTTTTCTTCCAAGGAGCAAGCGTTTTTTTTAATTTCATGGTTGTAGTCACCATCTGCAATGATTTTGGAGCCCAAAAAAACAAAGTCTCTCACTGTTTCCATTGCTTCCCCATCTATTTGCCATGAAGTGATGGGACCAGATGCCATGATCTTAGTTTTCTGAATGTTGAGTTTTAAGCCAACTTTTTCACTCTCCTCTTTCACTTTCATCAAGAGACTCCTTAGTTATTCTTCGCTTTCTGCCATAAGGGTGGTGTCATCTGCATATCTGAGGTTATTGATATTCCTCCCGGCAATTTTGATTCCAGTTTGTGTTTCATCCAGCCCAGCATTGTCATGATGTACTCTGCATATAAGTTAAATAAGCAGGGTGACAATACACAGCCTTAACATATTCCTTTCTCAATTTGGAACCAGTCTGCTGTGTCCAGTTCGAACTGTTGCCTCTTGACCTGCATACAGATTTCTCAGGAGGCAGGTCAGGTGATCTGGTATTCCTATCTCTTTAAGAATTTTCCACAGTTTTTTGTGATCCACACAGTCAAAGGCTTTGGCATAGTCAATAAAGCAGAAGTAGATGTTTTTCTGGAACTCCACTGCTTTTTCTATGGATCCATCAGATATTGGCAATTTGACCTCTGGTTCCTCTGCCTTTTCTAAATCCAGCTTGAACATCTGAAAGTTCTTGGTTCACTGCTGAAGCCTGGCTTGGAGAATTCTGAGCATTACTTTGCCAGCGTGTGAAATGAGTGCAATTGTGTGGTAGTTTGAACATTCTTTGGTATTGCCTTTCCTTAGGATTTGAATGAAAACTGACCTTTTCCAGTCCTGTGGCCACTGCTGAGTTTTCCAAATTTGCTGGCATATTGAGTGCAGCACTTTAACAGCATCCTCTTTTAGGGTGATCCTAAAAGATGGCATACTAAGCAGTCATTGAAAACAATGAAGTAGTTGTCTTGATGTGGAAACATGCTCAAAATATATTGCTAAATCCAAAAAACAAGTTGCAAAACAGTAGACATAATGGAATCCCATTTATAAAAAGGAGGAAAGTCATATGCTTATAACAACACCCATACATCATATATATGTAAATATATGGAAACTGGGTGGGAATTATGCCTACTGAACTGGTAACAGTGGTTACCTCTAGTGGGGGGACTGGGATTCAGATAGTGGCAAGCAAAGTAACAGGGAGTTTTATTCTGTGTACTTCTGGAATGTTTGAATCTATTTTTTTTAAAGATTATTTATTTGGCTGTGCTGGGTCTTCATTGCTGCACGCAGGCTTTCCTCTATCGCAGCGCGTGGTGGCTACTCTTGGTTGTGGTTTGCAGGCTTCCCGTGCAGTGGCCTCTCTTGCTGCAGAGCAAAGGCTCTAGGCAGGTGAGCTTCAGTAGTTGTGATGCATGGGCTCAGTGGTTGTTGTGCACTGGCTTAGTTGCTCCGTGGCATGTGGAATCACCAAGGACCAGAGAATGAACCCATGCCCCCTACATTGGCCGGTGGATTCTTAACCACTAGACCACCAGGGAAGCCCCTAGAATGTTTGAATCTTTTTTCATGAGAATATATTTGTGTAGTACCTGTGTCATTTTTTTTCAAAAGATGCCCCAGACTGTACTGTAAGAGCAGTTACAACCTGCTTTCCTGTGGTATTTAGACATATTGGACCACAAGCAAAGTTTATAAATGAATCTTCAGCGATTCATTCAATCACGTGTTCATTTCCTCATTCATTCAACGTATATTAAAGTTCCTGTTATGTGCCAGGCACCTGCTGTGATCCAAAGCAGCTCACTCACCTGGTGATGGCTGAAGGCAGCTGTCAGACAAAATGACTGAGCCACAATAGCAATTAACATGGCCCGGACCAGGTGTGGATGATGAACAGCACCAATAAAATAAAAAGTTAATGCCTATCCCAAGACTGTCCAACAGTGAAACTGAACATGACAAAGATGAAAAATTTGTATCTAATGATGCCAAAAGCAAGCAACTTTGAAAAATTCTAACGTGTTTCCCATAAAAATTTTGCCTAGAGACTTTCTGGCTCTTGGAACCGACTGTGGAATTGATTCTGCCCTTCCTTGTGCTTTGAGGGCTGCCGAAGTGAAAACCCTCCCTTAGAACTTGCATTTTTCTTCTGCATCATCACAGATTCAGGGAGGAGAGTGGCAGAGTCTGGCCAGGGCAGCTGTGCAGACTCAGAAACCCCAGATTTGTGGCTAAACATCTGAATCTTCCCTTCCTGGGGAGGACTGGATTTTATGGGGCCAGAACCAGAGTGTGAGGCTTCTAGCAGAGGCTGCCAGGCACCTGAAGACCGGGTCAAGTCAAAGACCATAGGAGAAAGCTGAGGTCTGATCACCAGGATGACCTCACACATGCCCAGATCCAAAGAGTCAGAGGCAAGAGTCACACTGGGCCAGGCATTTGACATCACATCTCCTCTCAGCTCTCCGGCCCAGTCCCTCTGAGCTACCAAACTCCCTCCTCACATTCCCCTTCCTGTCCTCCCACAGCCTTTGGACTTAACGCACAGTTTGGGCTCTCCTGCCAGAACCTTGGCTCTTCTCCACGTGATGCCTGGCTCTCTGCCTCAGGCTGCAGAAAAGTCCTGAGACAACCCAGATCCTGGGACCCTAATACCAGAAGTCAAGCCTGTGCCAGCACTCCCACCCACCCCATGTGCCCTGGCCTCTTTTTGGAGGGGGGACCAGGACCCACATTGTGGGCAGGAGAATCTCACCAAAGGACCCCTGGGAAGGCATTGCCTGAGCAGCTGTCCCTTTCCAACCAACTCTTTTGGCAATATTTGCAATGCTTGGCAGGCATATTTCTCAGTGTAAGTTCCCAAATTGGTATTCTGGATTAGCAATCAACCCCTTGTAGATTTACACAAGGGAATTCTGACCCAGACCTGAACACTCCTGAGGATGCCAACAAGACAAAGTTTCTGAGTCCTCGAATTTGAGAAATGGATCCTAGGCCTCTGGAGGCCCTGCTCATACCGTCAGCTGGTTTCTTTCTTTATCACCTCATCATGACAACAGGCAGAGTCCAAGAGATGTTTTTGAAATGCAGGGCCCATGCTGGGAAGGTGGGTTTAAGGAGGACCTCCAGGAGGGCTCTTGGGCAAAGTCTAGAAGGTATGCAAGCATATGGTGGTGGGGAAAGGTTGATGTTCAGAAGGGAGGTGCAAAGTAGCCAAGTAGTTAAGAATGTAGTCTCTGCCTATGTTTGCATCTCAGCCTGGCCACTTGCAAGCTGTGAGACTCTTGTTATTCAGTCACTGTCATCTCCTACTCTTTGCGATCCCATGAACTGCAACACACCAGGCTTCCCTGTCCTTCACCATCTCTTGAAGTTTGCTCAAATTTATATCCATTGAGTCTGTGATGCCATCCAACCATCTCATCCTCTGTCACCCCCTTCTCCTCCTGCCCTCAATCTTTCCCAGCATCAGGGTCTTTTCCAATGAGTCAGCTCTTCGTATCAGATGTAGGTACAGTTAATCTTCAGTTCCAAGGTTGGTTTGTTTCCATTTCTTTGAGGCCAGTTCTCAAAATTGTGGCAGCTTATGTCATGGCTACAGTCTGGTCATCATGTAGTTAACTTAATCCATCTGGTGAGGGTTTCAATATCTATAAGATATGGCTCAGAATATTATCTACAGATCTTGAGGAGGAACTAAAGATCTTGACTACGTTTAATGACTAAACTATTATTATTTGGTCTCCTTTGACTATTTTTGTTTCTACATTTTCTCACTTCTCTGATTAAACTTATTCTTTGGCTAAAGTTTTTCCACAGACAAAAGGGCAAGCAGAGAATATGGGGGTGGGGGGAAGGATTATAGAGTCCAGCTCCACTTCATTTCTTGGGTTTAGGTTGCTGAGTTGAAAGCAGAGCTATTGGTTGTTAAATATAGTGTATTTAATCAGAGTGTCTGGAAGGTGGTCTTAGTCCATATGTGTTTGCTGAAAATTATAACCTCAAGGAAACCATAAAGTTTAGAGTGCATTCATTTTTTAACATTTCCAATAAGATGTTTTAATACATGCTTTTGTTAAAGAAAGAAAGATGGAAAGAAACACACAGAGAGAAGGCAGCCATGCAGTGATAGAGGCAGAGATTGGATTCACGCATCTATAAACCAAGAACACCAACCAGCTGTCAACGGCCAGCAAAAGACAGAAGCTAGAGAGAGAGGGGAGGAAGGATTCTTCCTTACAGGTTTCAGAAGGAGTGTGGCCCTGCTGACAACTTGACTTCAGACTTCTAGCCCCCAGAACTGTGAGAGAATAAATTCCTGTTGCTTTAAGCTGCCCAGTTTGTGGTACTTTGTTGCAGCAGCCCAAGGAAACTACTCCAGAAAGTTCTCTGAAGCATATCTATCTTGTGCTATCAAACCACTGTTTCCAAGGGTCCTGCCCACTTTCCTATTTCTATTTCTAATTAAAGAAAGTTTAAGCACAGCATTCTAAATTCCTGATTTAGTAATTTCATTAAATGATAAAAATGAATGCATGATATACCAGATATTCAGAAAATGTAAATTACTAGAAGATTGTTATAGCAACATCCATACTAATTAACATGTCTCAAGAAAGGCCATGCATGTTTCTCAACTAATTAGAATCACACAATCAAAAAAATAAAGAAGACTACCTTGGGGATATAAAATAAATAAATAACCACAATATTTTCATTAAATAGCTGGCAATCTTCCTTTGAACCTATTTGCGTGTTAGAAATTGATGTATAAGTGAAATGCTTTTCTAGTTCAGATTTGGTATTTAGAAGAGGCTTAGGCCATTAGAGAAAATTGTTTTAAAACGTTATCATATGTTTGAGAAAAGCTATCATGCTTATCATGCTATGTGAAGAAAATAAATGGTAACAGATTTAAAATTTTGAAGAACAAAATGTTTTAGACATTTCTATACTCTTATGAGATCTGAAACATTATCAAAAGTTCAGAGGGTTTGATTTTAAAACACACCAATTCCTAGATCAGGGATTGCCAAGTATAACCCACAAGCCAAAATTCACCCCACCGCTGGTTTGTATATAACCCATGAGCTAGGAATGACTTTTCTATATGTAAATGGTGGGGAAAAAAACTAAAGAAAACTATTTTGTGACACATGAAAATTATATGGAATTGGAACAACCTCCCATGTTCATTCATTTGTGCATTATCTCTGGCTACTTGTATTCATTTTGTATGATTGTATAACAAAGTCTCCCAAACAGTGGCTTTAAACAACACCATTTGATAACCTCACAGTTCCTGTAGGTCAGAAGTCTGGGCAGGACTTAGTTGGTTCCCATTCAAGGTCTCCCAAGGCTGAAGTGAAGGGATTGGCTAGGGTGGCAGCTTCATCTGAGGCTCAAAGTCTTCTATCAAGTGGTTGTTAACAGAACTGTTCCTTACAGCTGTAAAATTGGGGCTGCTCTCAGTTCCTACAGGTCACCCACATTCCTTGTCACATGGCCCTCCTACCTCCAAAGCCAAGAACAGGGACTCTCCCTCACAGTTGAGTCTCTTCTCTTATCTGATTAGGTTAAGCCTACCAGGGGATAGTCTGAAAGCCAACTGATTTGGGACCTGAATTACATATCCAGAATCCTTTCACAGCAGCACCTAGATCAGTGTTTAGTTGAATAACTGGGATAAAGTGTATACAGATTAGGGCCAGGAAGCTTGAGGGCCATCTTAGAATTCTGCCCATCCCATTGCTTTCCATTCCTTTTTCCACAAAACTGAAAATATTTACGAGCTAGGCCCTAACAGAAAAAGTTGGCTGACTCCTGTCCCAAATGAAGCTGAGGTTCAAGTTCAAGAACTGTGTGATTCCCCATTCAGCAAATAACTCTGAAGCTGGATAGTATAAACAGAAAGAGGAGGCCATGAAGGTGGGAAAATAGTAGCATTAGCAAACTGGTTAAGCATTTAATTCACACGTACCCAAACACAGATGATACTGAGCTAATGGTAATTTCTTCAAATGAATCATTTCAAGGGAATAATGAAGTTATTATTCATGTCATGTCATGATATTGTCACTACCCACACAACTTTATCAAATTTTAATATATTTGCTTCTTATTAAAGTAACAAACCATAGACAGTTGAAGCCCCCTGTTGTACCCTCTCCTAATCCCACGCCACTCCCTCCCACTTCAGAGCGAACCACGACCCTTTAACCACATGTCCATCTATTCATAGACAACATACAGCACAGTTTATCATATTCTGAAACTTTACATAAATGGAATTATACAACATGTATGCTGCAATTTGCTTCTTTTGCTCTTTGTGTTTATGAGATTCACCCACAATGATGTGTGTATACAGTTGTTCTCCTGTATCCGTAGGGAATTGATTCCAGGACCTCCAATACATATCAAAATCCATGGCTGTTCAAGTGTTTTATATAAAATAGAGCAGTATTTGCATATAACGTACACATATCCTCCCCTGTACTTCAAATCATTTAAGTCCATAATACCTAATATATTATAAATGCTATATGTGTCTGTGTGTGTTCAGTCACTTCAGTCATGTCCAACTCTTTGTGACCCTATGGACTGGAGCCCATCAGGCTCCTCTGTGCAAGGGATTCTCCAAGCAAGAATACTGGAGTGGGTTGCCATTTCCTTATCCAGGGGATCTTCCAGACCCAGGGATTGAACCCGCAGCTCCTGAGACTCCTGCATTGCAGGCAGATTCTTTACCCATTGAGCCACCAGGGAAGTCTTCAAATGCTATATAAATAACTATAAATACAATGTAAGTACTTTGCAAATAGTTGCTAGTGTGCAGCAAATTCAAGTTTTGCTTTTTGGAACTTTCTTAAATTTCATTTTGAATATTTTCAATCCAAGGTTGGTTGAATCTGTGAATGCAGAATCCTCAGTCATGGAGGGCCAGCTATAATTTGTTTATTGTCACCCTGCTTATTTAACTTCTATGCAGAGTACATCATGAGAAACGCTGGGCTGGATGAAGCACAAGTTGGAATCAAGATGGCCAGGAGAAATATCAATAACCTCAGATATGCAGATGACACCACCCTTATGGCAGAAAGTGAAGAAGAACTAAAAAGCCTCTTGATGAAAGTGAAAGTGGAGAGTGAAAAAGTTGGCTTAAAGCTCAACATTCAGAAAATGAAGATCATGGCATCTGGTCCCACCACTTCATGGGAAATAGATGGGGAAACAGTGGAAACAGTGTCAGACTTTATTTTGGGGGGCTCCAAAATCACTGAAGATGGTGACTGCAGCCATGAAATTAAAAGACGCTTACTCCTTGGAAGAAAAGTTATGACCAACCTAGATAGCATATTCAAAAGCAGAGACATTACTTTGCCAACAAAGGTCCGTCTAGTCAAGGCTATGGTCTTTCCTGTGGTCATATATGGATGTGAGAGTTGGACTGTGAAGAAAGCTGAGCACCGAAGAATTGATGCTTTTGAACTGTGGAGTTGGAGAAGACTCTTGAGAGTCCCTTGGACTGCAAGGAAATCCAACCAGTCCATTCTGAAGGAGATCAGCCCTGGGATTTCTTTGGAAGGAATGATGCTAAAGCTGAAACTCCAGTACTTTGGCCACCTCATGCGAAGAGTTGACTCATTGGGAAAGACTCTGATGCTGGGAGGGATTGGGGGCAGGAGGAGAAGGGGACGACAGAGGATGAGATGGCTGGATGGCATCACTGACTCGATGGACGTGAGTCTGAGTGAACTCCGGGAGTTGGTGATGGACAGGGAGGCCTGGCGTGCTGCGATTCATGGGGTCGCAAGGCGTCAGACACGACTGAGTGACTGATCTGAACTGAACTGAACTGATAGACTATAGCTATAGCAATTTTTTTACTGCTATAGACTATCCCATTTTATGACTACACCATGGTTTGTCTAGTCTACTGGTGGTATACGTTTGATTTATATCCAGTTGTTTGCTATGAAAACAATGCTACTATAAACATTCTTTTGTAGTCACTTGACTCAAATATTAAAAAGTATCTCTAGAATGTTTACTTGGAAGTAGAATTCCTGGGTCTTAGGGTAAGTGCATGTGTATGATCATTAGATATTTCCAAATTCTTCTCCAGGATGGTGGTGCCAATTTATGTGCCAACTAACAGTGAACAGAGTTACTTTTTCCTTGACTCCTTCTTGACAATGTATTTGAAAATCATTTAATTAGAATTTAATTAAATCTCTCAGCTGATTTAGGGAGACTTGACACCATTACTCACTAAGTTTCCCTATAGGCAATATCAGACTTCTAATTTTTGCTAGTCTCTTGTGTGAAGTCATCATTTAACTTTGCATTTCCCTGATCGCAAATGATATTAAATCTCTTTCCATATTCTTATTGTCCCTTCAGGTGTCCTCTTCTGTGACCTGCCTGTTCATAGACCTAAATAATTTTCCTATTGAGCCATGTGTTCTAAGTTTTCTCATTGATCTGTAGTTCTTTACATAGTCTGAATACTAATCCCTTACCATCTGAATTCATTTGTTATCCACTCAAAAAGTCTGTATTAGTATACACCATGTGCTAGACATTGTTTGAGTGCTGAGAAATATGACAGCAAGACAAAGTCGCTGCTCTCAAGGAGTAGAGAGATGAGTGCTCATAAATAAGTGAGCAAACAGACATAGAGTATCAGGTAGCAATAAGCGCTATGAAGAGAAAACAGAGGAAGAAGGTGAAGCGACAGAGGTGTTATTTTCAATAGTGTGGACAGCAAGGCCTCTCTGAGGAGGTGACGTGGGAACAGAGGCATTACTGAATTGACGGAGAGAGTGAAACCTGTATTTGGATGACGTTTGTTCCAGGCAGAGGATGATCAGGTGCCAGGGGTCTGAGGCAGGAGCAAGCATATAGCAAATATCACTTCCTTGTCTATGGCTTGGTTTTTTGTTGTTATTGTTCATTTTGTTCATGATTTATTTCTTTATACACAAATGTTCAAATTTCAATGTAGAAAAAATTTTCAAGTTTTTACTTATGGTTTATTTCTGTATTTTAAGGAATTTTTCCTTATGATCCAGCAATCCCACTGCTGGGCATACACACTGAGGAAACCAGAATTGAAAGAGACACGTGTACCCCAATGTTCATCACAGCACTGTTTATAATAGCCAGGACATGGAAGCAACCTAGATGTCCATCAGCAGATGAATGGATAAGAAAGCTGTGGTACATATACACAATGGAGTATTACTCAGCCATTAAAAAGAATACATTTGAATCAGTTCTAATGAGGTGGATGAAACTGGAGCCTATTATACAGAGTGAAGTAAGCCAGAAAGAAAAACACCAATACAGTATACTAACACATATATACGGAATTTAGAAAGATGGTAACAATAACCCTGTATACGAGACAGCAAAAGAGACACTGATGTAAAGAACAGTCTTATGGACTCTGTGGGAGAGGGAGAGGGTGGGATGATTTAGGAGAATGGCATTGAAATATGTATAATATCATATATGAAACGAGTCGCCAGTCCAGGTTCGATGCACGATACTGGATGCTTGGGGCTGGTGCACTGGGACGACCCAGAGGGAGGGTATGGGGAGGGAGGAGGGAGGAGGGTTCAGGATGGAGAACACATGTATACCTGTGGTGGATTCATTTCGATATTTGGCAAAACCAATACAATATTGTAAAGTTTAAAAATAAAATAAAATTTAAAAAAAATTTAAAAAAAGACATTTTTCCCTACCACAAGATCATAAAGGTATTTGCCTGTATTATCACCATCCAAAAGTTTAGAAGTACTTGTCACATTTAAGTCACTAAACCTCTTTGAATCTGTTTTTGTATACTTTGTGCAATTGGGATCTAATTTAACTTTTTTTTCATATGGTTAACCAATGGTTCCAGTAACACCTGTTAAATAATTCTTCCTTTCCACACTGTTATGTATCAAGTTTCCATTTATGTGTGGGTCTGTTTCTGGGTTCTCTGTAATATTCCACTGATATATTTCTTCTCTGCACTATCCTAATTACTATAGCTTATAAGAAGTGTTGACATCTGGTAGGGTAGTTTGTGCTACTTAATATTGTCTTTGCTCTTCCTGTTCCTATTTAGAATTTTAGTTAGAATGTAATTAAACCTCTAAGCAAATTTAGGGAGACTTGACACCATTACTCACTAAGTTTTCCTGTACATGAGCACGGTTATGTCCCTCCATTAACTCAGGTTTTCTTTAATGTCATTCAATAAAGATTTCTATTTTTCTCCACAGAGGTCTCACACATCTTTTGTTAGGTTTATTCCTGAGTGTCTTTTAGGTTTTGATGCTACTGTAAGCTCTAACTGCTGCACTACTGATTTTTTTATAATTGTTCTTATATCATCAAACCTTGCTAACTATTCTTACTTGTTTCAATAGCTTGCATCAGTTCAGTTCAGTCACTCAGTCATGTCCGACTTTGTGACCCCATGGACTGCAGCACACCAGGCTTCCCTGTCCATCACCAACTCCTAGAGTTTACTCAAACTCATGTCCATCGAGTCAGTGATGCCATCCAACCGTCTCATCCTCTGTCGTCCCCTTCTCCTCCTGCCTTCAATCTTTCCCAGCATCAGGGTCTTTTCCAATGAGTCAGTTCTTCGCATCAGGTAGCCAAAGCATTGGAGTTTCAGCTTCAGCAACAGTCCTTTCAATGAATATTCAGGACTGATCTCTTTTAGGATGGACTGGTTGGATCTCCTGGCAGTCCCAGGGACTCTTAAGAGTCTTCTCCAACACCACAGTTCAAAAGCATCAATTCTTCGGCACTCAGCTTTCTTTATAGTCCAACTCTCACATCCATACATGACTACTGGAAAAACCATATAGCTTTGACTAGACAGACCTTTGTTGGCAAAGTAATGTCTCTGCTTTTTAATATGCTGTCTAGATTACTCATAGCTTTTCTTCCAAGGACCAAACGTTCTTTAATTTCATGGCTGCAGTCACCATGTGCAGTGATTTTGGAGCCCCCCAAAATAAAGTCTCTCACTGTTTCCATTGTTTCCCCATCTATTTTCCAGGAACTGATAGGACTGGATGCCATGATCTTAGTTTTCTGAATGTTGAGTTTTAAGCCAACTTTTTCACTCTCCTCTTGCATAGTCTCTTGCATTTTCTATATAGACTATGATGTCACCTGTTAATAATATTTGTTTCACCTTCAATATTTTTTTTTATTTTCTTTTTATTATGATACTGACTGGGACCCACAGTACAAGGTTGAATAGAAGTGTTAGTCTTGCCCCTTTATTCTGCAATAGTGGTGATTTAGTAGATTTTTCTGATCCTAAAACATGCATACTCCTGAGATAAATGCAACTTGGCCATAATGCATTTTTAATACTTTATTGCTTCTGATTTCTAGGAGTTTGTTTTGGATTTTTGCATGTATATTCATAAGTGAAGTTAGCCTGTAATTTTCCTTTCTCAGTAGCCTTGTCTGGTTTGGTATCGAGATTATGCTAGCCTTGTGAAATGAGTTGAAGGGTATTTACTGCCACAGTCCATATAGTACTGAGATGCTCTGCTCCTTGTACGTGTATTGGAGCTCACCCATACAGCCAGCTACTTCCTGGGACTGTGGTGCTTTGTGTATGTGCTTCTTTGTTGGTTGCTTGATAGATTTTAATGACTGTTTCAATCTCATTAATAATCATAAGTCTGCTCAGTTTTCCCATTTCTTCCTGCGTCAATTATGGCAAATTATATTGATAGTTTTATATGAAGTTGTCCATTTCATTTAATTTTTCAAATTCACTGGCATAAAGATCTCTATGGTTGTTTCAATATCCTATCTACTGTGTCAGTTACTTTACACCCCGTTCATTTTTATTACTTGTGCCTTCTCCCCTTTTTTCCAGATAATTGTCTGTTTTATTCACCTAGCTAGAGAATTGCATGTTTTATTCATCTTTTTCAAACAACCAGGTGTTCAGTTATTTCTCATTTGTAAATGCATTTACAAGATAGATTTATGAAGGCTGAGTCATTTAATTCTCTATTTAATCAGTAACATTTTTGAATAAAATTACATGAGAAGAAATACAAACTTTAACAAGAATAATTATCTGTTAATGTATCAGTTAAGCATGTGAGATCAAGCCCTGTCCTGGCACACTCAGCATGAATATCTGTCATCTTTATATTCATATAAAAAAAAACTGGAGTTTTATTTTGTTGTTCCTGTTGATTTGGCTTGGTGTTGTATTTCATTAATTGCTGCTCTTATCATTTTGAAATTCTTTCCTTCTACTTTCTCGTTTCCTTTCTAAGTTCTTGGGTTACTTTTAGCCTTTCACCTTTGCTAATATAAGAATTTGAAGCTATATGTTTTCCTCTCAGGACCACCTTAGTTGCACCCTCACAAGCTCTGATATTTTGCATTTTTATTATCATTAAGTTCTAAATATTTTCTAGTTTCCAGTACAATTTCTTCTCTGACCCATATGATATGTGATTATAAATATGCAAGTATCTGTGGCTTTAAAATTATCCTGTTTATTATTTCTATATAATTTCACTGTGATCAAAGACTGATTTCCATATAAATATTCATTGGTGTTTGTTATTTAGTTTGCAAGTTAATGATCAATTTTTAAACTATTATATTTCTTGAAAAGAATATGTGTTACCTAATTGATAAATGCAAGGTTCTATATATGTCCAGGAGAGAAAGCCTTTTAGTTGCACTTTTAAATCTTTTATACACTACTAATTTCTTGTCTGCATAATCTCTCAAATACAAACAGAAGTATGTTAAAGTTTCTCCTATTTGAGTGTATTTTTCCTTTTCTCTTTGTAATTTTGTCCATTTTTGCTTTTTTACAACGATATAATTAGATTACATTCAGGCTTAGAATTTCTCTAACTTTTTCTTTTGTAATGGGTCATAGCCAACTGAGCTTCCCAGGTGCACTAGCGGTAAAGAACCTGCCTGCCAATGCAGGAGACATAAGAGACAAAAGTTCACTCCCTAGGTCGGGAAGATCCCCTGGGAAGAGGGTATGCCAACCCACTCCAGTATTCTTGCCTGGAGAATCCCATGGGTAGAGGAGCCTGGTGGGCTACAGTCTGCAGGGTCACAAAGAGTCAGACACGACTGAAGTGACCTAGCATAGCCAGTTAGGAATGTTGTGCTAGTTTCTGGTGAACATCAGAGGGACTCAGCCATACATATACGTGTATCCATTCTCCCCAAACTCCCCTCCCATCCAGGCTGCCACATAATATTGAGCAGAGTTCCCTGTGCTAGACAGTAGGTCCTTGTTGGTTATCTGTTTTAAATATAGCAGTGTGTACATGTCCATCCCAAACTCCCTGACTATCCCTTCCCTGCATCCTTCCCTGCATCCTTCCCCCTGGCAACCGTAAGTTCATTCCCTAAATCTGTGAGTCTCTTTCTGTTTTGCAAGTTCATTTGTAGCACTTCTTTATAGATTCCACATATAACGGGTATCATATGATATTTCTCCTCCGACTTACTTCACTCAGTATGATAATCTCTAAGTCCATCCATGTTGCTGCAAGTGGCGTTATTGTATTTTTCGATGGCTACTTAAAATTTTATTATATATATGTATCACATCTTCTTTATCCATACATCTGTTGATGGACATTTAGTTTAGGTTGTTTACATGTCTTGGCTGTTATAAACAGTGCTGCAATGAATATTGCAGTGCATGTATCCTTTCAGATCATGGTTTTCTCTGGATATGTGCCCAAGAGTGGGATTGCAGGGTTATATGGCAGTCTATTTTTGGTTTTTTAAAGAACCTCCATACTATTCTCCACAGTGGCTGTACCAATTTACATTCCCACCAACAGTGTAGCAGGGTTCCCTTCTCTCCACATCCTCTTCAGCATTTGTTTCTGGATATTTTATGATGATAGGCATTCTGACCGGTGTGAGGTGATATCTCATACTTTTGATTTTCATTTCTCTAACAGCTACAGATGGTAAACATCTTTTCATGTACCTATTGTCCATCTGTATATCTTCTTTGAAGAAATGTCTATTCAGGTCTCCCACCCTTTTTTGAGTGGTTGTTTGTTTTGATGATATTAAGCATCATAAGCCGTTTGCAAATTTTGGAGACTAAGCCCTTATCATTCACATCATTTGCAAATATTTTCTCCCCACCTGTGGGTTGTCTTTTCATTTTGTTTATTGTTTCCTTTGCTGTGCAAAAAGCTTTTGGGTTTAAGTAGGTCCCATTTGTTTATTTTTGTTTTTATTTCCATTACTCTGGGAGACAGATCGAAAATGATATTGCTACGATTTATGTCAGGGAGTGTTCTGCCTATATTTTCCTCTAGGAGTTCTATAATGTCTGGTCTCACATTTAGGTCCTTAATCCATTTCAGGCTTAGAATTTTTATATCTTCCTGATGGACTGTTCCTTTCATCATTATATAGTGACCATATTTATGTCTAATATTTTCTACCTTAAAGTTTATTTTTGTCTGATATTAACATGGTACCAGTTTTCTTTTGGTTATAATTTTCTGGGTATATTTTCTTCTGTCTTTTTCTTTCAAACTTTATGTTTCTTTATATTTTAGGTATATCTCTTATAAACAGCATAGTTAGATCTTTAAAAACACAATTTTTCAGGAGTTCCTGGTGGCCCAGTGGCTAAGACTCCATGCTCCTAAGGCAGGGGGCCTGTGTTTGATCCCTGGTCAGGGAACTAGAATCTGCAACTAAAGATCCTGCGTGCCACAACTAAGACCCAGCACAGCCAAATAAAAATAAATACAAAAAAATACAATTTTTCAGTATATGTTGTTTAACTTGTACATTTCATCTGTTTACATTTGTCATTGCTAGTTTATTGGATTTCCTTTTACCACTTTAATTTGTGCTTTCTACATATTCTATTTTTATTTTTTGCTATTTATTTGTGCTTGAAGTATTAGTGTTATTTTTAATCTATAATTAGATTTGTGGGTTTCTGGGGAAGATGAGAAGAGGGGTATTTATTTGCTTGTACAGGAATCATTTAAATCTATTTTTACATTTTGCAAAGGTTAAATCAAAACAAGATCATGTTATTCATGAATTCACTTAATTTGACATCAGTCAGTTCAGTTCAATTCAGTCACTCAGTCATGTTCGACTCTTTGTGACCCCATGAATCACAGCACGCCAGGCCTCCCTGCCCATCACCAACTCCCGGAGTTCACCCAAACTCATGTGCATCGAGTACGTGATGCCATCCAGCCATCTCATCTTCTGTTGTACGCTTCTCCTCCTGCCCCCAATCCCTCCCAGCATCAGGGTCCTTTCCAATGAGTCAACTCTTCGCATGAAGTGGCCAAATATTTGGAGTTTCAGCCTCAGCATCAGTCCTTCCAATGAACACCCAGGACTGATCTCCTTTAGGATGGACTGGTTGGATCTCCTTGCAGTCCAAGGGACTCTCAAGAGTCTTCTCCAACACCACAGTTCAAAAGCATCAATTCTTCAGCACTCAGCTTTCTTCACAGTCCAACGCTCACATCCATACATGACCAGTGGAAAAACCATAGCCTTAACTAGATGGACCTTTGTTGGCAAAGTAATATCTCTGCTTTTTAATATGCCATCTAGGTTGGTCATAACTTTCTTTCCAAGGAGTAAGCATCTTTTAATTTCATGGCTGCAATCACCATCTGCAGTGATGTTAGAGCCCAAAAAAATAAAGTCTGACACTGTTTCCACTGTTTCCCCATCTATTTCCCATGAAATGATGGGACCAGATGCCATGATCTTAGTTTTCTGGATGTTGAGCTTTAAGCTAACTTTTTCACTCTCCTTTTTCACTTTCATCAAGAGGCTTTTTAGTTCCTCTTCACTTTCTGCCATAAGGGTGGTGTCATCTGCATATCTGAGGTTATTGATATTTCTCCTGGCCATCTTGATTCCAGCTTGTGCTTCATCCAGCCCAGCATTTCGCATGATATATTCTGCATATAAGTTAAATAAGCAGGGTGACAATATACAGCCTAGATGTACTCCTTTTCCTATTTGGAACCAGTCTGTTGTTCCACGTCCAGTTCTAACTGTTGCTTCCTTACCTGCAGAGGCAGGTCAAGTGGTCTGGTATTCCCATCTCTTATAGAATTTTCCACAGTTTATTGTGATCCACACAAAGGCTTTGGCATAGTCAATAAAGCAGAAATAGATGTTTTTCTGGAACTCCCTTGCTTCTTCAATGATCCAGTGGATGTTGGCAATTTGGTCTCTGGTTCCTCTGCCTTTTCTAAAACCAGCTAGAACATCTGGAAGTTCACAGTTCACGTATTGCTGAAGCCTGGCTTGGAGAATTTTGAGCATTACTTTACTAGCATGTGAGATGAGTACAATTGTGCGGTAGTTTGAGCATTCTTTGGCATTGCCTTTCTTTGGGATTGGAATGAAAACTGACCTTTTCCAGTCCTGTGGCCACTGCTGAGTTTTCCAAATTTGCTGGCATATTGAGTGCAGCACTTTCACAGCATCATCTTTCAGGGTTTGAAATAGCTCAACTGGAATTCTGTCACCTCCACTAGCTTTGTTAGTAGTGATGCTTCCTAAGACCCACTTGACTTCACATTCCAGGATGTCTAGCTCTAGGTCAGTGATCACACCATCGTGATTATCTGGGTCTCGAAAATCTTTTTTGTACAGTTCTTCTGTGTATTCTTGCCACCTCTTCTTAATATCTTCTGCTTCTGTTAGGTCCATACCATTTCTGTCCTTTATCGAGCCCATCTTTGCATGAAATATTCCCTTGGTATCTCTAATTTTCTTGAAGAGATCTCTAGTCTTTTCTATTCTGTTGTTTTCCTCCACTTCTTTGCATTGATCACTGAGAAAGGCTTTCTTATCTCTCCTTGCTGTTCTTTGGAACTAGGCATTGAAATGGGTATATCTTTCCTTTTCTCCTTTGCTTTTCACTTCTCTTCTTTTCACAGCTATTTGTAAGGCCTCCCCAGACAGCTATTTTGCTTTTTTTGCATTTCTTTTCCATGGGGATGGTCTTGATCCCTGTCTCCTGTACAATGTCATGAGCCTCCATCCATAGTTCATCAGGTACTCTGTCTATCAGATCTAGTCCCTTAAATCTGTCTCTCACTTCCACTGTATAATCATAAAGGATTTGATTTAGGTCATACCTGAATAGTCTACTTGTTTTCCCTACTTTCTTCAATTTAAGTCTGAATTTGGCAATAAGGAGTTCATGATCTGAGCCACAGTCAGCTCCCAGTCTTGTTTTTGCTGACTGTATAGAGCTTCTCCATCTTTGGCTGCAAAGAATATAACCAATCTGATTTTGGTGTTGACCATCTGGTGATGTCCATGTGTAGAGTCTTCTCTTGTGTTGTTGGAAGAGGGTGTTTGCTATGACCAGTGTGTTCTCTTGATAAAACTCTATTAGCCTTTGCCCTGCTTCATTCCATACTCCAAGGCCAAATTTGCCTGTTACTCCAGGTGTTTCTTGACTTCTTACTTTTGCATTACAGTCCCCTATAATGAAAAGGGCATCTTTTTTGGGTGTTAGTTCTAAAAGGTCTTGTAGGTCTTCATAGAACCATTCAACTTCAGCTTCTTCAGTGTTACTGGTTGGGGCATAGACTTGGATTACTGTGATATTGAATGGTTTGCCTTGGAAATGAACAGAAATCATTCTGTCGTTTTTGAGATTGCATCCAAGTACTGCATTTTGGACTCTCTTGTTGACCATGATGGCTACTCCATTTCTTCTAAGGGATTCCTGCCCGCAGTAGTAGATATAATGGTCATCTGAGTTAAATCCACCCATTCCAGTCCATTTTAGTTTGCTGATTCCTAGAATGTCAATGTTCACTCTTGTCATCTTCTCTTTGACCACTTCCTATTTGCCTTGATTCATGGACCTGACATTCCAGGTTCCTATGCAATATTGCTCTTTACAGCATCGGACCTTGCTTGGATCACCAGTCACATCCACAACTGGGTATTGTTTTTGCTTTGGCTCCATCCCTTCATTCTTTCTGGAGTTATTTCTCCACTGATCTCCTGTAGCGTATTGGGCACCTACTGACCTGGGGAGTTCCTCTTTCAGTATCCTATCATTTTGCCTTTTCATACTGTTCATGGGGTTCTCAAGGCAAGAATACTGAAGTGGTTTGCCATTCCCTTCTCCAGTGGACCACATACTGTCAGACCTCTCCACCATGACCCATCCGTCTTGGGTGGCCCCACATGGCATGGCTTAGTTTCATTGACTTAGACAAGGCTGTGGTCCGTGTGATCAGATTGGCTAGTTTTCTATGATTCTGGTTTCAGTGTGTCTGCCCTCTGATGCCCTCTCGCAACAGCTACCATCTTACTTGGGTTTCTCTTACCTTGGACATGGCTATCTCTTCACGGCTGCTTCAGCATAGCAAAGCCGCTGCTCCTTACCTTGGACGAGGTCGCCCCCTCCTGACCTTGAACGTGGAGTACCTCCTCCCCGCACTCCTGCGCACACGCAGCCACGGCTCCTTGGACGTGGGGTAGAGGTGATATTTAAAGCCATGGGAACAGAAGAGCTTATCAAGGGAGTAAGTGAAGCAGGAGAAAAGACTTGGACCAAGGACTGAGTCCCGGAGCATTCTCACATTTTGAGATTAGATTTTGTCACATCTGCCTTGTAATCTGAGACTCACCCTTCTCAAGTTTCCTGTTTAGCTTCTTTCTATTCACAAGTGTCAGGTCTGCATTATGGTCTGTGGCATTTCCTGCCCAATCCTGTTTCTTCCCCTCTCATATTTCACAGCTAGTACCCCCAATAAACCTCTTGCACTCCAAACTCTCATATCTGCTTCCCAGAGGACCTGAACTGGCAACAACTGGTACTAGGATTGATCTGAGAAAGCAGAGGTAAGGTGGGGCTTGGGACTGGATCATTTATTACGTGAAATGAAATGAGGACCTCATCCCAGCTGGTATGTGGGCCTAGGATAGTCCCTGGCACAAGATGGTGGCCCAATTGCTAAAATTTTCACTAGTAGTGAGTTGACAGAATGCTCTGGTGAGAGAAAATGCTCTGGCAGATGCAATGAAAAGATGTGGATAATGTTGTTTACAAGGACAGTGGAATTGGCTGGCTGTTATTATTAATAAATTGCTTTGAAACCCTATGGAGGAATAATAAAATTGCTGAGGGCAATTAACAACTGAAAACTAAGTGAATAGCCCAAGGATAAACAGACTGACAGGGCTTCCCAGGTGGCTCTAGCAGTAAAGAACCCACCTGCCAATGCAGATGATGTAAGAGATGCAGGTTCGATCCCTGAGTTGGGAAGATCCCCTGAAGGAGGGCATGGCAACCCACTCCAATAATCTTGCCTAGAGAATCTCATGAACAGAGAAGCCCCAACGGGGTTGGGGAGGGGTGCTACAGTCCATAGGGCCACAAAGAGTTGGACACAACTGAAGTGACTTAGCATGTACAGATGCAAACAGACAGCCAATAAGGATGTTGTTTAATAATACAATTTTTAAAAAGCAGCAATAGAAAAGAGGCCAGGAGTTAACACCTCACTAAAAAGCCATGATCCCCTACCCAGTTCCTGGACCTGAGTCAGTTTTCAGACCCAGAACCCCCTGGCTGAAGAAATGGCTAGGCCTCCAGGAGGAAGAACAATGCATCACCATGGCAATTACATACCATAATAATAGTTCCAGTCCTTCCCTGAAGGGATGTGTGGCCATTGACTTGGGTGACATTATACTAGGGAAAGGGGAGACATTTAGAAGATCACTGGACATTAATACCCAGAGACCTAAAGTGTCTCTCTAGTAAGGGGTTCCAGGTAATAAATAGGGAGGCAGAACACAAATTTGGATAAAAGATAGTTTATAAATACAGGAGTTTTCTTCTGGAATACAGGATTTAACACCCTGGCAAGGACCCTGAAAGATGATATAAACACACATAGAAGGTTGGATCCTAGAAGCATGGAAAACATGTTGGTTGATATTAACTTTGCCTGAAATTAATAAATTAAAAATGCCTCAGTTGCCACAACAGACAGTGATGAGAAGGCTCAGGGAGGTGGGCATGCTGGAATGGATGTGTTATCTGAGGTCAGAACACCCACTGTAGGATTATACTGCACAGAACAGCTCAGGGAACACACTGTTCATCAAGGACATGTGGAATGTGCTGGTGAGAGCACCAGCATCACTGAGAAGTGAAAGGGTAAGAGGCAGGAAGGCTAGGGGTCCCCAAACAGAGGAAACAGGCTGCAAGTGTCAGACTCTTTTTATCTCTCTCTGAAGCGGCAGGAGGAAACAAAGTACAAGTGTCAGATTTTTCCCCTTCTCTATACAAAATTAAAAATGTTTATTTTAAAATTCTGTATTGCCATGACGACACCTGGTTCCACCTGAACTTAACTTTCCTCAAACCTTGATCTAACCAGTGTATTTTTCTTATGGAAATGTTCTCAAGCTATGTTAATGAGACTATGTATTTTCTTGGAAACCTGTCTTTCTTCAAGATTCATGTCAATCGTTTTATGGCCTGGGATGACTCACTTTGTGCCAATGTTATCTCAAAATGCATGTTATGGGTGAGGGGCTTGGTGTCACTCTCTGAGTTTTGAAATGTTTCCTGTCTCTAATTAGCAGCCTGCTAGTAGGTATATAACTTCCTGCTAAAGACTAGCAGGAGGGCACTCTTTCTGCCCTCTTCTGATGTCTATGTCAGAAGCTTTCTCTATTTCTTTTATACTTTAATAAAACTTTATTACACAAAAGCTCTGAGCAATCAAGCCTCGTCACTGGCCCCAGATTGAATTCTTCTCCTCGGGAAGCCAAGAATCCTGGCATCTTTCACGGCTCAGCAACAACCTTTCAGAAGTTCATGTGGCTCTCCTCTGCAGGCCAGGGCCAACAGTAGGCAGGGCAAACCCAGAACGGGGCTTATAACTAGCAAAAGGGATAACAGGGCCTCTTTCATTTAGGAAGGACCAGAAATTCACTCAGAGAAATGGAAATTTACTCTGGGTGTGGTTTTGCCTTAACTGCCCATAGATCCTCAGCCAGCACCATTTTATCCAGGGACTTAAGGAGTACCTGACCATTCACACCATGGAATAGCAACTAACCAAGGACTTGCTTCAAGGAAAGTGTGGGAGTGTGTCCGTGACCACAGGACCCCCTGGCATGTTACCTTCCACACCATTCAGAAGATGCTGACCTCATAGAGCAATGGAATGGCCTGCTAAAGGTGCAGCTGAAGCACCAGCTCAGAAGCAATACTCTACAAGGATGAGGTACCATCCTCCAGTATACAATGTAAATGCTAAATCCAAGACCTTTATATGGCTCCATATCCCCCAGAGGAAAAATACGTGGGTGAAGGAACCAAGGAAGGGAAGCAGAAGTGACCACATACACGGTCATTCCCAATAACCTACTAGTAGGGAGACATTAGGCTTCCTAGGTGGCTCAGTGGGTGAAGAATCCACCTGCAATGCAAGAGATGCAGGCAGATGCGGAATCGATCCCTGGGGAAGATCCCCTGGAGAAGGGTACAGCAACCCACTCCAGTGTTTTTGCCTGGAGAATCCCATGGACAGAGGAGCCTTGAAGGGTACATACAGTCCATGGGGTTACAAAGAGTTGGACATGACTGAAGTGGCTGAGCACACACGCACACAGGGAGACATTGTGCTTTCAGTCCCCCATAGCTTTGAGCTCTGCAGTGTAAGAGGTACTGGTACCCAGAGGGCACACTTCTGACCAGGGGCATAGCAAGAGTCCCGTTGAACTATAAGCTGCCAGCAATGCCTTTGGACACCAGAGGGATGGGAGATATGAATCAAAAATACTCTGTTATCCATATAACCACCTGTATTACACATAAGGCTGCTGCTGCTAAGTCGCATCAGTCGTGTCCGACTCTGTGTGACCCCATAGACGGCAGCCCACCAGGCTCCCCCGTCCCTGGGATTCTCCAGGCAAGAACACTGGAGTGGGTTGCCATTTCCTTCTCCAATGCAGGAAAGTGAAAAGTGAAAGTGAAGTTGCTCAGTCGTGTCTGACTCCTAGAGACCCCATGGACTGCAGCCTACCAGGCTCCTCCATCCACGGGATTTTCCAGGCAAGAGTACTGGAGTGGGGTGCCATTGCCTTCTCCGACACATAAGGCAGTATGGTATTATTTGAAGATGGACTTATATTACTTTAAAATGTATATTATAACTCTAGGGCAACAATTATATTCATGATACTAATAGAGGGGTAAAAAGGTGAAGAAACACACATTAGAACTGTTATACTAAGAAAGAATTCGTATACTAAGAAAGGAAATAAAATGGAATCATATAAAAAGCTCAATTAAAATCATAGAAGAGAGAAAAAGAGGTTGAGGAGGAAACAGTACAAATGCAACAAATAGATAACAGTTAGAAAGGTGATAGATATTAATCTAACTATATCAATAATCACTTTAAACATAAATGGCCTAAATGCACCAATTAGAAGACAGAAATTGTCAGAGTGGATTATAGACCCAATTATAAAGACAGGTAGGTTAAAAAAAAAAAAAAAAAAAGGATAGACAGAAATATACCAAAAAAACACTAACCAAAAGAAAGCTAGGGTAGCTACATTTTTATCAGACAAAGGAGGCTTCAGAACAATGAATACTATCAAGAATAAAGAGGAGCATTACATAATGATAAAGTGGTCAATTCTCAGGAAGACATAACAATCCTTAATGTATATGAACCTGACAACACAGAATCAAAATAAGTGAGACAAAAACGGACAAAACCAGGGACTTCCCTGGTGATTCAGTGGTTAGGACTCCATGTTTCTACTGAAGGGGACATGGGTTCGATCCTTGGTCAGGAAACTAAGATTTCAGCCAAAAACAAACAAACAAAAAAAAGCCTGACAAACTGAAAGGAAAAATAGATATACCCAACTATCAGAATTTGAGACTTCAACATCCTTTTGTTAGTAATTGATAGATCCAGAAGACAGAAAATCAATATGAATGGAGAAGGGAGAAGATGAAAACCAGTAAAAGCCCTGAGACAATTGCAGCAAGGTTGGTCTAGACTCTTCTTCTCTGTTTCCCCTCAGATATAGAGGCTCACAGAAACATTGTGCAGGTTTGGAGAAATGAATCAATGCAATGCAAAGGGAAGGCTGGGCAGGCATGGAAGTGCATGGCTTAGATCACCTTTCAAGAAAGAATTTCCCATGTATCTGTAAGGAGTGAAGTTAGCTGACAGGCTCAAACTGCAGCGTCTTCCAAGATCAGCTGCAGTATTCTTGACAAAGCCATACTTTCCCTTGGAAGATTCTAGCCAACAACCTGGAATAGCGGTGATACTAGGGCCTGGCCATTTCTCTCCAAATTCGGACTCTTCTAACAGGCAATCTTTCCTCCAGAACTCTCCACTGGGTTGACCAAGACCTTGTCACATCTGTCTTGCAGCCTAAGGTATCTCTGCCCAATTTCCCTCCCTCCCTCGACCCTTTCACATGTGTTAGATCCACATTATGATCCATTACGGAGAAGGCAGTGGCACCCCACTCCAGTACTTTGCCTGGAAAATCCCATGGATGGAGGAGCCTGGTAGGCTGCAGTCCACGGGGTCGCTAGGAGTCGGACATGACTAACCAACTTCACTTTCACTTTTCACTTTCCTGCATTGGAGAAGGAAATGGCAACCCACTCCAGTGTTCTTGCCTGGAGAATCCCAGGGACGGGGGAGCCTGGTGGCTGCCGTCTGTGGGGTCACACAGAGTCAGACACGACTGAAGTGACAGCAGCAGCAGCAGCATGGTCCGTTAACCTAGTCTTGTTCCCTGCCCTTTTATCTTTCACAGGCTTTATCTCCAATTAACATCTTGCATTCCTAATTCCATATTAGCATCTGCTTCCCAGAGGACCCAAATTAACGCAATTAACCATTCACCACCGCCATCCACTTAGAGAAATTCTGCAGGAGACACTTAATCAAGCATTTCAAGGGTCTCTCCGTTATAATCAACATGTTTTCAGCAAGTTCCTCAGTTTATTTCACAGCTAGGTAATTCAGACAATGAAAATCATTTACTACCCCAAACTCACAATCTTCATCAAAAGCCTATGTGCTACAGCTACAGTTTTGCCCATCACTGCATTCAGTTTCTCTTGCATGGTACCATAATGATGAAGCTCATCATAAAAGCATAAATTTGGGTTGTTTAAAGTCAATCCGAGCCATGTTTATAATCATTCAAATTGAGGGTTTTTTTTTTTCCCCCCAGAAAGACACAGATTTTTCTTGAAACTCAAATAATCAAGTGATTACTTTTCCTTATGAAAGTCAGTGACTTTCTTGAGCAAAAGTCATAAAGCTGAGGAAAAAAATCCTTAACTGACAAGCATTAAGTGCTTCTCTTGAATCTCCATGTGTAGCTCCAGTGGACAGAGCCTTCCTATGGATAATGGTGTGTAGAGAGACATGTTTGTCAGGGTAGATTAGACTCTGCTGTAATAATAAACAAACCCTGAAATTTCACTGGCTTAATACAGAGATTTTTTTCTCACTCACACAAAGTCCTATGAGATGGTTCCTGTCTGAACAACTATTCTAGATAGGTTTCCTCTAAGTGATGAAAGGAGATCAGTCCCGGGTATTCATTGGAAGGACTGATGTTGAAGCTGAAACTTCAATACTTTGGCCACCTGATGCGAAGAGCTGACTCATTGGAAAAGACCTTGATGCTGGGAAAGATTGAGGGCAGGAGGAGAAGGGGACAACAGAGGATGAGATGGTTAGATGGCATCACCGACTCAATGGACAAGAGTTTGGGTGAACTCTGGGAGTTGGTGATGGACAGGGAGGCCTGGCGTGCTGCAGTTCATGGGCTCGCAAAGAGTCAGACACAATTGAGCGACTGAACTGAAGTGGTGAACTCAGGGATCCAGGTTTTTTGCATCATGCTATGCCATCTCAATTCCTTTGCTTCTAGATGCGTCAACATCAGAGTGTCAGCATGAAAAATTATGAGGGCTATTGTATGGGCCAGGCCTGAAGTGGCAGTTATCAATCCCATCATCCACTTGGTCATATCAAACCACATGACCCCACTTGGCTAAACGGAAAACCACAGGAAAATATAGAGGAGCACATGAATACTGGTGTACAGTCTCTGCCATAGTAGACTTTGCTTTTGGTATAACAGTTTGAATACTTGAAACAGGCCCTCCAGTTGGATTTACTACAGTTTTAACATTCTTCATCTGGTGGCTCAGAGGGTAAATAATCTGCCTGCAACGCAGGAGGGCCAGGTTCAATCCCTGGGTCAGGAATCCCCTGGAGAAGGGAATGGCTACCCACTCCAGTATTCTTGCCTGGAGAATTCCTTGGACAGAGGAGCCTAGTGGGCTACAGTCCATGGGGTTGCAAAGAGTTGGACACAACTGAGCGACTAACACTTTCCCTTCTCACTTTAACATCCTTCATACTATATCCTTATACATTAATTCTAGTCTAAATTATTCTCATGATATCCTTCCCTATCTCTGTTAATTGCCTCACTATCTACCCATTTCATCCTTCCTTGCAAGTGTGCTCAGTCGTGTCCAACTCTTTGCAACCCCATGGACTATAAGCAGCCCACCAGACTCCTCTGTCCATGGAATTCTCCAGGCAAAAATACTGGAGTGGGTTGCCATTTCCTACTCCAGAGGATCTTCCCAACCCAGGGATCGAACCCAGGTCTCCTGCATATCCCACTTTGGTATGCAGTGCTTTACCACTGGGCCACCAGGGAGGCCTCTCTATCCATTTATAAGTCCAAAATTTAGAAGTTACCTTTGTTTCCTCTACATGGAAACTAGAAAAAAGAGAGCCAAAGAGCCCAATGCATGGGTGATTCCAGAGCACCTTCCATGAATATTATGGTCTTATAGGAAGGCCAAAGAGTTGATGCCTTCCAACTGTGTGCTGGAGAAGACTTCTGAAAGTCCCTTGGACAACAAGGAGATCAAACCAGTCAATCTTAAGGAAGATCAACCCTGAATATTCACTGGAAGGACTGATGATGACGCTGAAGCTCCAGTAGTTTGGTAATCTGATGCAAACAGCTGACTCATTGGAAAAGTCCCTGATGCTGGCAAAGATTGAGGGCAGAAGAAGAAGAGGGTGTCAGAGGATGAGATGGCTGGGTGGCATCAGTGATGCCATGAACACAGACATGAACTTGGGCAAACTGCAGGAGATGGTGAGGGACAGGGAGGCCTTGTGTGCTGCAGTCCAAGTGGTCGCAGAGTCAGAGATGACTGGGTGACTGAACAACAACAATGACAGTGAGATATAGAAATGTTACTCCTATACAGTTCCATCTCCTCTTCCATTTTTTGTACTGTTTGCTCAGCAGCAAAACCTGCACTTCTCTACAGCATCCTTAATCTTGAACTTCCTCAGTCTCTATTCCAAATAAAGTTAGTCTCTTCAGGACAGCTATGCACCTCTGTTCGTATGGCCTGACTCTCACCCTCTGCAGAATCTCTGTGCTACTGCTCCTGAGATGGAACAGGAACTTTTATTATATCAATGCCATTCCCATATAAGCAAGACTCTAGGCTGGGGGGCAGGAGGCGATGGGGCATTGCTGGTCTTCTTGGTTTGTCTCTCCCAGTATGGAATCTCAGCTCTACAGGGAACCTGGTTTGAAGATTATTAAAGCCTAGTATTCTCAGCTTACTATGTCTGGAGTAGAGTTTCTGTCCTATGGATGTGAGCTGGGTGGAGGAAATGTCCTTTAATAGCTGAATGGATAAACAAATTATGGTACATCAATATAACAGAATATTATTCAAGAATAAAAAGAAATGAGCTATCAGATCACAAAAAGAAATGGATGAAACCTGAATGAATGTTATTAAGTAAATAAGCTAGTCTGGAAAAGGTTATACACTGCATGATGCCAATTATACAACATTCTGGAAAAGGTAAAACTTAGAGCAAATAAAAAATATCAGAGACTATTTTCTTTTGCTTCAGAATAGTTTTATTAGTTTGGATACAGTATGTCAGCGCTCAACAATTCCTCTCCTACTTTGACACATGAATCCACTCAATTGGGGTCTTCATTGCCCCATAGCTCATATACTGTAATGTTACTGTGTGCGTCTGCAGGAACCTCAACGTTGGGAGGGTTGAGGTTACCGCCGGTTGCCATGGTGAGTTTCAGATTATGCACCCTGGACATAAATTTCACAAGGTCCATCTCGAGCAGGGTTAAGGTATCGAACATATAGTCTTTGTTTGGGGGAAGCCTTTTTCTTTTTCTTTCCCGGAGAGCCAAATGAATCACCCTGATGGGAAGGAGGAGTCTGCACATTACTCTCGCCACTCTGTCCTGCCAACTTCACTGTCACATACATCAGCACAATGAAGAAAAGCCAGAGCAACGTGATCTCAAGCCAATCTTGGGCATACTCTGGTAGATTCTGCCAAATTAGAAAGTGTCCTCCACAGAGCACCTTCCCCTGGAGTTCTTCGGCTTTCTTTCTCTGAGAAGTAAACAACACAGATAACACCCATAGATAAGCACAGGAACCATTTGAGGGACCACACGATGTGCCGAGAGGAAATGGCCCCTGGTGTGCTGGTCTGCCCTGGCACCTGGAGAGTGAGGACCAAGCAAGGTTGGGCCCTTGGTAACGTCATAGAGGGCCCCACCCCAGCCAGAACCCATATGGCCATTGTGATGGCTTCAGGGCAGAGGACAAGAAGGCTTACAGGGGTCAACTGGGAGTAGGGCTTAAAGGGAAATGGTGATATTTCCAGCGGGCAATCAAAAAAGAGGTGGGAGCGACAGAATGCCATCTCCTTGTCAGTGTATTCTTTCTGAACCTGATGCTCTACTGGGAGGGTGGTTCAGTCTTCTATTTTTATTTTTCCATTTGTTAAATCCAGATACTGTGCTGAGCAGAGCAGACATGGGCATGTGGGCATGTGCCCCTGTGGAGCAGACAGCCAAGTGGGAAAGAAACATATTAAACCAGAGGCCACAAACTAGGAGCCACTGATATATTTTGTGTGGTCTACACTGTTCCTAAAAATGACTGTGCTCAGTCACTAAGTCATGTTTGACTCTTTAAGACCCCATGGACTGTAGCCCTCCAGGCTCCTCCGTCCCTGGGATTTCCCAGGCAAGAATACTTCTCCAGGCATAGGGGATGTTTTAGGGCAGTTAAACTATTCTGTATGATGTTATGGTAAATACATGACACTACATATTTGTCAAAACCCATAGAACCTTACAGCACAAAAAGTGAATCAATGTATGCGTGTTAAAAAAACATTTTGACATCAAGAATGGAATGCAGATTTGACTAAACAATCCAATTATATCACAACTGTATGAAACCACCCTCACTAAGATTCCCTGACTTAAACAACTTTAGAAATCTAGTTTGCAAGACTAAAAGCAAAAGATAAAAACACTGTCATCTAGTTGATAGTGTTCTTTCTTGTATGGGTATAGGTTAACAATCCTGATACGTTTATACATGTATGCTTGACTTGAACAGTTAAATAAATGGCACATGAGTATACATACATATACTTCTTTGTCTTGTTAGCTGAAAGGGTCTAAGAGAAATGATAGTCCCCAAATCTGAAATAAACAAATATAGAAATAAGCACAGATCTTGGTTCCCAATACTATTTTCCAATAAAGGAACCAGGCTTCTTGGAGAAATTACTGATTGTAGGGCTCAAATAGGAAATATAGAAGAGGAGCCTGGAGGATCTTATTGTGTCCAAAAGGATGTGCTAAAAAATAAAAAAGCCCCGTGGTAATGGGGTTACATCAAAGAAGACAGGAATGAGCTCCCAATGGCCAAAGCTGTAACAAAATGAGCAAAGTAATAAATTAAGTAAGTAACCTTTTGGTACTATACCCCAAAGTATAAAATAAATATCTATGGGTCAAAACTGATATAAATAAACAATTGAATACATGTGAGAGAATAGACCAATTTCCCATGCAGAAGAATTTCAGATATGTGACACAGGTAATTTTGCTCTCAGGGAGGTGGATTGTACCTCCCTATTCCTTAAGAGTGAATTACACGTAGTGACTTCCTTCCCAAAAAATACAACAATATGGAATGAGAGAAAAAGAGTAACTTGACAGTGGGATAACCTGACAAACACTACTTCAGCCATGTGGTCAGCGTCAGCATTAACAGGGATAAGGCGATGTTGACAGTATCAGATGATGAAAGGGACACTCAACCTCTGCAGGCTTCCTCCCCCCAAATCTATCCCAGGCTAATAGGAAAAACATCAGACATATCCAAGTTGAGGAACATTTTATAAAATACTTGACTGCTACTGCTAAGTCACTTCAGTCGTGTCCGACTTTGTGAGACCCCATAGACGGCAGCTCACCAGGCTTCCCCATCCCTGAGATTCTCCAGGCAAGAACACTGGAGTGGGTTGCCATTTCCTTCTCCAATGCATGAAAGTGAAAAGTGAAAGTGAAGTTGCTCAGTTGTGTCCGACCCTTAGAATGGACTGCAGCCTACCAGGCTCCTCCGTCCATGGGATTTTCCAGGCAAGAGTACTGGAGTGGGGTGCCATTGCCTTCTCCAAAATACTTGACTAGTACTCCTCAAAACTATCGAGGTCATAAAAAATAAGGGAAGTCTGAGAAATTGTCACATCCAAGAAGAGCCTCAAGAGACATGGCTACTACATGCAATGTGGGATCTGGGATGGGTTCCTGGAACAGAAAAAGAACATTGGGTACAAAGAAAATCTTAGTAGAAAAAAACCTTAGAAATACAGTAAGCACTCTAGTTAATAACAATATGTGTGATATTTGGGAACTTTCTGATATATGGAAACTACCTTTGCTTTTTTGTAAATCTGAAATTGTTCTAAGATTTTTTAAAGTTTATCTTTAAAACATAGAGCAATAAAGGCAACATTAACATTATTTGCTGATGACATAATTGTATATCTGGAGACTCCAAGAGAAAAGTACTATATACAGCCAGCCTTTCCTATCCATGGGTTTCACACCCAAGGATTCAACTAATTCTGGATTTAAAATATTTATTTAAAAAACTCCAGAAAGTTCCAAAAAGCAACATTTAAATTTACCATGTGCTGGCAACTACTTACATAGCATTTACATTGTATTTACAACTATTTATGAATCATTTACATTGTATTAGGTATTATAAGTAATCTAGAGATGATTTAAAGATATGGGAAGATGTGTGTAGTTTATATGTAAACACTAAAATGCTACACTACTTTTTATCAGGGACTTGATCATCCATGGATTTGGGTGTCTGATGGTTGGCGGTGGTGTCCTAGAACCAATCTCCCACAGATATCAAGGGCCAGCTGTACCTTAAGGGAAGTGAGCTAGATGGCTGGATAAAAATAATAATATATAAAACAGTGTTCCTATACACTAACAACCAATTACATTAATAATGGAAGACACCATTTATAATAGCTACAAACAGATAATTACCTAAGAATATATTTTAAAAGAAATATGCAATAGCTATTTTAAGAAAATTCTGAAATGCTACTGAAAAACACAATGTAATGCCTGACAAAATGGAAAGATATCTATTTGGGGGGGTATGAAAAATTTTATACAGATATCAATTTTCCTCAAATTATTCTATAATTGTGATAAGATCTCAACAAAAATACTAATATGATCGGTGTAGGAAATAAGCTAATACTAAAATGTATGTGGAAAAACAAACATGTAACAAGAGGCAGGACATTTCTGAAAAAGAAGACTAATGAGCATGGAAGGCAGTCCTTACTAGCTTTTAAAGCATATGGTTAAGACTACACAGTTACATAGAGAAGTACTGGTACATGACTAGTACTGGTACATGGTTAGACAGCGTTCACTAGGTAAGAAGAGAATACAGAAATCAACTCAACTACACACACACACATACACACAGAGCTTTTGTCTGAATGTGTTTCCCCCCAAATTCATGTTGAAAACCTAATGTCCAGTGTGATGATATTAGAAGGTGGGCCTTTGGGAGATAATTAGATCATGAGGGTGGAGCCCTCAAGAATGAGGATTAATGCTCTTACAATGAGAACTCACAGAGCTCCCTAGCTCCTTTTGCCATGTCAGAATACAGTAAGTCCCTTACATAGGAATCTTCAAATTGCAAACTTTCAAAGCTTAGAACTTGCATTCCCACGTCCAATCACGCAATTTAGTTCATGTGTCTGGTGGACATTGTCACATGCATGCCTCCTCTACAAGTGGTGCTTTTGTGTACTGTACTGTATAGAGTACATTAGTACAGTCTTTTTATTTCTAGCCCAGGATGTCCCAAAGCAAGTGTAAAAGCAGTATTATATAGCCAATTCTGTTAGTTGGGTACTAAGGCAAACTTTTTTGGACTTACGTACAAATTGGGCTTACAAGCGCACTTTCAATATGGAACTCATTCATATGCAGAAGACTTTCTATAGGAGAGAAGTCTGCACTCAGAAAAGAGCCTTCATCTGGCCATACTGGTACCTGATCTTGTACCTCTAGCCTTCAGAACTGTGAGAAGTAAATTTCTGTTGTTCACGGGCCCCTCTGTGCCTGGTATTTTGTTACAGCAGCCCAAATGGACACACATACACATTAAGAATATGATAAAGGTAGAAGGTGTCATTTGACACTGGGAGAAGAAAGTTTGTTCAACAAATTGTGATGCACTACATAACAACCTTCTGGAAAAAACATAAACTTGAAGAATTGTCTATACCCCATAATTCACATATAAGTTCCCTATCTGAAACGTGCTTTATCTATCTTAGACTTGCAATGCCCACTTGTCCTTCAAAATTCAATTCAAGACACCCCCCCCCCTTCTCCTTCTGTCTCTTGCTGAATAAGTCATCATAAAGCAATTAGGTGAGATCAATCAAGACAGGCATCCATGACAGGGGAGCATGGAGCTGACTCATTTGAAAAGACCCTGATGCTGGGAAAGATTGAAGGCAGGAGGAGAAGGGGACAACAGAGGATGAGATGGTTAGATGGCATCACCGACTCAATGGACATGAGTTTGGGTAAACTCCGGGAGTTGGTGATGGACAAGGAGGCCTGGCGTGCTGTGGTTCATGGTGTCACAAAGAGTCAGACATGACTGAGTGACTAAACTGAACTGAACTGAACCTGTAAAAAGTATCCTAATATTTCCCTAACTTCTCACTGTAGTGTGATAGCCCATTAAGACTCCGCTAAAGGGAAGAGGGTACCCTGAATATCTAATGTGAGTATTCAGATCTGCTTAGCAGTCATACTTCTCACAGCCAATTAAGAGACAGACATTCTGCTGATACTGATACATCAGTATATATCAGATAGATCAGTATCTTATGAGTTGGTTCATTCATTCATATATTCAACAAACATTTAATGAGTGCTTACTAACCTACTCTGTGCCACACTGTTTTAAGTGCCACAAATATAAAAGTATACAAAATAAACAAAACTCCTGCCCTCATGGAGTTTACATTCTAGTGGGCTAAAGGAAGACAGGTTTTTAAGGAAAATACACAGTATGTCAGATAGTGATAAACTCTATAGACAAAAAGAAAGCAGGGAAGGGGACAGTGGTGGGCCTATTAGGAGGAAATTCCAATAATGGAAGGGAGAGAGAATAAATTTTAAAGAGAAAAATGAGTGTCAGTTATAAGATTTTTGGCCTGAGTTACAAAATAAAACAACAACAACAAAAAAGTTTTCATTTACTGACATGGGGACAACAAGGGGAGGAAAGGATTTGGTGTGGAAGACCAAAGGTTTAGTTTGAAGTACATTAGGCTTGAGATGGAGAAGGCAATGGCACCCCACTCCAGTACTCTTGCCTGGAGAATCCCATGGACGGAGGAGCCTGGTAGGCTGGAGTCCATGGGGTCGCTAGGAGTTGGACACGACTGAGTGGCTTCACTTTCACTTTTCACTTTCATGCATTGGAGAAGGAAATGGCAACCCACTCCAGTGTTCTTGCCTGGAGAATCCCAGGGATGGGGGAGCCTGGTGGGCTGCCGTCTATGGGGTCGCACCAGAGTCGGACACGATTGAAGCGACTTAGCAGCAGCAGCAGGCTTGAGATGCCCATTAGATGTCCAAGCAGAGCTATTAAAGAGGCATTGGGCTATGAGAATCTAGAGTTCAAGGGGGCATTCCAAGCTGGAGATACCTATTTGAGAGTCATCAGGACAGAGATAGTATTTAAAGCCACAAGACTAGATGAATCACCATGGAAATTAGTTTAAACAGAGAAGAGACTCAAGGACTGAGCCTAGAGCACTCCAATATTTAGAGATTGTGGAGATGAGGAAGAACCAGCAAAGGAGTTGGAGGAGTGACCAGTAGTTATCAAGAGTCAGCTCCCAGGGACTTCCCTGGTGGTCCAGTGGTTAAGAAGCCACCTGCCAATGCAGAAAATGAGGGTTCAATCCCTGGTCCAGGGAAATTCCACATGCCTCGGGGCAACTAAGCCTGTGTTATAACTATTGAGCCTGAGCTTTGGAGCCCATGAGCTGCAACTGCTGAGCATGCACTCCACAACTACCGAGTCTGCCTGCCCTAGAGTCCCTGCTCTGCAACAAGAGAAGCCACCACAATGAGAAGCCTTCGCATCCCAACTAGAGAGTAACTCCTGCTCGCTGCAACTAGAGAAAAGCCTGCACACGGCAACAAAGACCCAGTGCAACCAAAAATAAATAATTTTTTAAAAAGAGTCAGCCCTCAGAATGAGCTTACCACAGGGTACACTGATAACACCGAATTTCTGGATCCACAAAGCTAAGAAATAGATAGCAGGGACCCCTACCAAGGTACTACTGTCCTGTGAAATCTGGCTGATTAGTCAGTCAGTTTTTCCCTTTGACATCTTTGAAATGCAACAAACCTCATGCAAATTACATGCAAAATAGCAGTAGCATGGCAATATTGGGGAGATGTAGCTAGACTCTGGTTGGGGACACTAAACACCAGAACTGTGCCTGCCAAACTTGCAGGAGGAGCTGAGCCCTGTGACCCTCCAACCAGGCCTTCAGGCTCAATCTTGAAGAACATCCAGAGAGATGTTCTACACTGAAAACCACTACCAGTGCCCTAAGGGCAAAGGGCTACACCCCTTATTGTAGCCAGTTGCTGCTATTTTCATTGCTGTTGCCAGCACCAGCTGATCTACACTTGATCTTAGCCAAAAGGCCAAGAAGCAATCCAGCAGTCTAGAAGTAAAGGAACACACTCCATGACAACAGCTGAATCTCACCAGCAGGGTGAGATGAGGGTTAAGTGGGTGTGAGGATTGGATTAAGGTTAGAACTTCCAGTCTGTGATGGGCCAAGTCCAAGGAGGGGCTTCCCTGGTGGCTCAGTGGCAAAGAACCTGCCTGCCAATGCAGGAGATGCAAGTTTGATCCCTGGGTGGGGAAGATCCCCTGGAGGAGGAAATGGCAACCCACTCCAGTATTCTTACCTGGAGAATCCCATGGACAGAGGAGCCTGGCAGACCACAGTCCATGGGGTCGCACAGATTCAGACATGACTCAGTGACTAAACAACAACAGGTCCCAATAGCCTTGAACCTCTCCTCAGGACGTTCCCTCCACATCCTACTGTAATTGAATTTTTCACTGTCTGATGACACCTCTAAAGCACAGGCTGTTTATTCTCTCATCTCCCCATAGCTAAATTCCTTAGAGAGTGCCAAGTGATAGAGCTGGAACTCTCCTTGCGCCCCAAGGCCACTTTCTGATTTTTGTTCCTCCCACTCTTGAGAAGTCTCTGGCTCGTCCTACTTTCACACCTTCCTGTTATTTCACCCTCTCCTCACCCTGGTGGTAGTCTTCTGTCACCTTCCTGGTGATTGCCCTCATTCATATAGGCTTTCAGTTCAGTTCAGTTCAGCCACTCAGTCATGTCTGACTCTTTGTGACCCCATGGATTGCAGCACGCCAGGCTTCCCTGTCCATCACCAACTGTCAGAGCTTGCTCAAACTCATGTCCATCGAGTCAGTGATGCCATCCAACCATCTCATCCTCTGTCATCCCCTTTTACTCCCACCTTCAATCTTTCCCAGCATCAGGGTCTTTTCCAATGAGTCAGTTCTTTGCACCAGGAGGCCAAAGTATTAAGTTTCAGCTTCAACATCAGTCTTTCCAATGAATATTCAGGACTGATTTCCTTTAGGATGGACTGGTTGGATCTCCTTGCAGTCCAAGGGACTCTCAAGAGTCTTCTCCAACACCACAGTTCAAAAGCATCAATTCTCCAGCACTCAGCTTTCTTTATAGTCCAACTCTCACATCCATACATTACTACTGGAAAAACCATAGCATTGACTAGATGGACCTTTGTTGGCATAGTAATGTCTCTGCTTCTTAATAAGCTGTCTAGGTTGGTCATAACTTTTCTTCCAAAGATCAAGGATATTTTAATTTCATGGCTGCAGTCACCATCTGCAGTGATTTTGGAGCCCCCCGCCAAATAAAGTCTCTCACTGTTTCCATTGTTTCCCCATCTATTTGCCATGAGTGATGGGACCAGTTGCCATGATCTTAGTTTTCTGAATGTTGAGTTTTAAGCCAACTTTTTCAGTCTCCTCTTTCACTTTCATCAAGAGGCTCTTTAGTTGTTCTTTGCTTTCTGCCATAAGGGTGGTGTCATCTGCATATCTGAGGTTATTGATATTTCTCCCAGCAATCTTGATTCCAGCTTGTGCTTCATCCAGCCTGGCATTTCTCATGATGTACTCTGCATCTAAGTTAAATAAGCAGGGTGACAATATACAGCCTTGGCATACTCCTTTCCCAATTTGGAACCAGTCTGTTGTTCCATGTCCAGTTCTAACTATTGCTTCTTGACCTGCATACAGATTTCTCAGGAGGCAGGTCAGGTGGTCTGGTATTCCCATCTCTTGAATAATTTTCCACAGTTTGTTGTGATCCACACAGTCAAAGGCTTTGGTGTAATCAATAAAGCATAAGTAGATGTTTTTCTGGAGCTCTCTTTCTTTTTTGATGATCCAACAGATGTTGGCAATTTGATCTCTGGTTTCTCTGCCTTTTCTAAATCCAGCTTGAACATCTGGAAGTTCATGGTTCACATATTGTTGAAGCCTGGCTTGGAAAATTTTGAGCATTACTTTGCTAAGATCACATGGACCACAGCCTTGTCTAACTCAATGTAACTATGAGCCATGCCATGTAGGGCCACCCAAGACAGATGGGTCATGGTGGAGAGTTCTGACAAAATGTGGTCCACTGGAGAAGGGAATGCAAACCACTTCAGTATTCTTGCCTTGAGAACCCCATATAGGCTTTAGTTCTTAACTATCTGTCCTCTTTGTCCCAACTTCTCCCATCATTCTCAGTCACTTCAACATTCACATGGTCAACCACCCAGCACCCTGGTTTCTTGTTTCCTTATCTGCCCATTGCCAGGGACCACTGCCACTTCACAATCCAGGGCAGCAGTATGGGGCCCTGTATCCTGAAGGTCCATGCATTCTTTTCATTTACACATCAACACATGATTTCCAGAGGCTGACAAATCTTTAATACAGGATATATGTAAAAGTATATACAATTTTTTTTTTACTAGGAATTAGGCCTGTGCTTCATTCTTTTCAGTTTTGCTTTCCATAGAACTCACCATGGATCAGTGATTACAAATGGGACTTTAAAGTTTAACAGTAGATAAAAATAAACCCCCAATAATACAAAAATACACATGCACACGGTTAGTCATTGCAATATCTTTTATAATTGCAAAATACTGGAAACCACCTGAACACTCATTCCTAGGAGTGTGGCTAAATAAACTGTGGTACCTCCATGCAACTGTAAATAAATATTTTTTATCTAAATAAAAAAATAAATAAATAATAAATATTTTGTGGCTGTAAATAAGAGCGAGAATGATATCTATAAACTGAGTTGGAGTAACACCTAAGACATAGTATACAATGAAAAAAGCAAGTACCAATGTTATATCTATAGAAAGTCACCTTTTATGTAACAAAAGGAGATATTTTCATACAAGCACCTGTATACTAATGTTTTGTAGCCACTCTACTCATAATAGCCAAAAACTGGAATCACCATAAATGTCTATGAATGGCTGACCAAATTATGTTACATCCACACAATGGAATATGACTTAGCAATAAAAAGGAAGAAACTACTGATGAACATAACAACATGGTTGAATTTCAAAGGCATCATGCTAAGTAAAAGAAGATGGTCTCAAAAGGTTATACAACCATGTGCATGCATGCTAAGTCACTTTGCCATGCCCTCCTCCAGGGGATCTTTGTGATCCAGGGTGCAAACCCATGTCTCTTATGTCTCCTGCATTGGCAACTGGGTTCTTCACCACTAGTGCCACCTGGAAGCCCCTATAGAACCATGTTTTCATGTATATGACATTCCCAAAGGGCAAAACTATAAGAACATAGCAGTGCTTGTCAGAGTTGAGAGTCAGGGAGGCTTTGACTGCAGACAGACAGCACAGGAGAATTCTGGGCGCTGATGGATCAGTTCTGTATTCTGATTGGGGCTAATTACACAGATCTATACATGTGTTAGTACGCATATAACAAATTCTATATCAAAATAAGGTAATTTTACATAATTATACATAAATGTACATAAATGACAAAAAGTGTAGAGGTGGAGTTGGTGATCAAAATGTGATGAGTTTAGGGACTTCCCCAGTGGTCCAGTGCTGAGGGTTCTATGTTTCCACTGCAGGAGGCACGGGTTTGAACCCTGGTCAGGGAACTAAGATCCCACACGCCACACAGCAGGCCAAACTCACTCAGAAAGATGGTGCAGAGAGTGGAGTGCAGTTTATTACACCGGCGGGCCCAAGGCAGAGTCTCCTCTTAGCCAAGGACCCTGACCAGCATTTGTGAAAACCTTATATACCCTAAGTGTACGTGCCCAAATCCACCTCCCCAAATGCCGTGAAACTAGTCTGAACAAAGGAAGAGAAAGATACAATCAAAGTTAACCTGTGATTCATATGCCTTAAGCCTAGGTAGTTAATGGTGGACAATTATCAATAGGCCTGTGGTCATACCCCAATAAGCATAATAGAATTAATGATTCTATTTGGTTACACAGATAATTAGGGAATTCTTTTAGGCAATGGAGAGTCTAGGTATGAGCCCTGGGGTTCTTCCATCCGGGGGGTCTGGTTTTCCAGTTGGTATGTCGTTTCCATAGATACTGGGCATATAGCTCAAAGTCCACAGTCCAGCCCAAGATGGAGTCCTGCTTTCAAGATGGAGCCTGTTCTATTTCCTCCTTTAGTCCTAGGTCTTCAGACATATATTAAAGATATATCATTTCATCACCTGGACCATCTCTTGCTGCTGCTGCTGCTGCTGCTAAGTCACTTCAGTCATGTCCAAGTCTGTGTGACCCCATAGACGGCAGCCACCAGGCTCCCCCGTCCCTGGGATTCTCCAGGCAAGAACACTCGAGTGGGTTGCCATTTCCTTCTCCAATGCATGAAAGTGAAAAGTGAAAGTGAAGTCGCTCAGTCGTGCCCGACTCTTAGTGACCCCATGGACTGCAGCCTACCAGGCTCCTCCATCCATGGGATTTTCCAGGCAAAGTACTGGAGTGGGGTGCCATTGCCTTTTCCAGGACCATCTCTTAGTGTTATAAAAATAACAAAGAAACAAAGAAACTAAACAAACCAGCAACAAAGAAACTAAAAGTATTATGTGACTACCATAAAAAAAAACCACACACACATTGAAATTTGGAATACCATGGCTTGGTAATGGGAGTAAATTAAATTGCCCTATGTGAAAAATGTATCCCCATCCTAGTTCCTGATACAGAGTAACAGTTCAGCAAACATTTGTGGAATGAACAAAGGAGTGAGAAAATGAAAGAAGGCTTACACATTTTGATATGAAACCCTGCGTCTTCAACATCATCAAAAAGTTTGAAGCAGAATGGAAGGATATTCAAACATCACTTAAAGCTAAAATACAGTGTGCCAAGGGAGAAAAATGAAAAAGCTGTGGAAGCCACACTTTATAGTGTTCTATTTAACCACAAAGGTCAGGGCTACTGAAGTCATTGTTGACACAGTTGCCAAAACTTCTGCTCAAGACATGGTGAAAATGATGACTGGGTACAAAGAGTCTCTATCAGATATCACAGTTCACTTTAGAATTACAGATGTGGCTGGAAATTTACAACGGCAAACATCCAATTTCTGACAAAATGACAGTATTTACTGGGAATTGATAAATTCTACTAAGCTTGTGAATCTAGCTCATCTTTTGAGTTTTTACCATGGGTTAGATCTAAATAAGTAATTTTGTAAAGACATTATGTTCTGCTAATCTTTTCCGACTTGGAAAACTGAAGAAAGAAATTCCTTCCTTTCTTCCTTCCTTCCATCCTTCATTGATCTAATGTTTACTGAGCACTAACTATGCACCAGCCAGTATTCCAGGCACAGGGAACACAGTTGTGAACAAGAGACAAGATCCCTTCCCTTATGGAACTTACATTCTGGTAACTTGAAACAGACGATAAACCAAGAAAGAAAAATAGCAAATAGGGAAAAACGCCACACAGAGGATTGAAATGGGGCGATGTGGCAGAGTGAATGAGCGTGTGCAGACGGGGTGGGCTGGTCAGCCTTCTAACAGGAGATAACATTTAAGCTGAGCTCAGAATGACAAGGAATCAGCTCTGCTAATATGTGAGGAAAGGACTTTCCAAGCAGAGGGAGCAGCTTGAGTCGTGGTTCTCAGAAGGAATGGCGCTGCTTCCTAGAGGCCATTTTGGAAGTTTGGGGGGAGTGAGCCCACAGGGACTGCAGGACTCCATTGGCATTTAATGGGCAGGGCAGGGATGCTGCAGAGCTGCAATGCACCAGACTGTCCTGCATCCTTCATGACTTTCGAAGATCCCACCAGGCACCCATATAAGTGGAAAAGCTGTTTCTCATTATCAGAGTTGAAAACTTAACTCTGCTTAACTCATAAAGACAAAACATTTTTAGCACAGTGTTTATGCACATGGAACTTCCTAGGAATGCAATTACCATGTAAATAGAAAGCAGATTGTATTCTATTTCATTCAGAACTTCACCAAGAGTTGTTCAACATTTCAAAGCCAACACCTCCGGGAAGGCAAGGCAAACGTCACCTAATGAGAAAAACTGAACCTAATGGGAAAGGCTTCAGGGAAAACTGATGATGGTGGAGAGATTTTATTTTAAGGGATAAGACATGCCCAAGATAAAATGAAAAGAGGGGGAAAAAGAAAGCAGTACAAAAGGGCACATAGTCAAAAGTCGATCTCCCTTCCACCTCTGTTCCCACCATTCCCAGTTTTCTTCCCTAGACATAATCTGATTGTCAGGGTTTTTTACATACTTCCAGTGGTTTTATCTCATTTTTTTGTTTAGAAGGAAGGGAGAGAGGGAGAGAGGGGAAATACTCATACAAATGAATATTTGTTTGAACATTAAAAAAAAAAGATGAGGAAAGATACACCCAGCAGAGAGGGTATAGCTCAGTGGTAGAGCATTTGACTGCAGAAAAAGTGTGTGTGTATGTGCACGCATACACACATCAAGCTCTTAATGTTGGCTTCTCTAATGTTACCTCAGAGGATATTCAGGGAGACAGTTTTTTTTAATACACTTCTGTACTGTTTTTCTTGGTATGACAGGTATATTCGACATTTGCAATTTACAAAATCCCATAAGGTTAAAGAATAAAATACAAATTAAGAGAGCAGGAATCCACCAACATTGGCAAGATCAATTATAATCACATATATAATTATGATTATATATTATTATATAAATATTATATAATATATAATTATAATATTATATAATCAATATAGTATATATAATATAAAACATTATATATTATATAATCAATATATAATAATATAGCAAGATCAATTATAATCTTAGAAACATCAGCAAGCTGAACTAAGGTAATGTACTGAGAGAAGATTTCACTCTGTGAGAGAAACAAAAAGTGAGTGCTGAAGAATCCAAAACCATGAGCATCTCCCAACGTCTGCTGAGGACAGGAGGCTGCCTGCTGGCCTGAATCAGCTAGCCACCCTTTTTCCTCAAGTTACAATGCTACGTCTAAGATTATTTCACTTGCCGCCTCATTTCTCCTTTTTTTTTTTTAAGTTATCATACATTTATTTTTAACACAGCACCCCAGTTTCATATTGTGTGCCTTTTCCAAAGTTGGAGATCCTTAACTTACTATATTCTTCACAGGCTTTTCAATAAATATGAAGAGGCACTGAGGTTAACAAGTCTATAAGTGGCAATCCAAATATATGACACCCTCAAGGACTGATTTATGTTTAAGATTAATCTACATAATATTCCCAAGGTTTAGCAAATGAATGGGACTCTAGCTGAGTAAAATAGGAGCAAACCTTGTTCTGTTTGCACATGGCCATGAAAAGACAGAAGGCAGCAAATATTCTGCGCTTACCCATTTTACTGTGCAAGGTACCTACTGTGAAAATTTACTTTTGAGGTTAAAATAGACCACCAACTCACAATCTGTCCTGGCCCACAGCTGGGAAGACTAAAAGGATTCTTCTTGCCTCTGGCTCACTAGAACATCGTATTCCTGCTGAAGACAAAAAGAACAGCAGTGCTCAAGAAAAAAGGATACCTGGTTCCCGAGGTAGGTGCAGTTGAAATGCTCATGTAAGTTGCCTTAAAACCAAACAAAACCAGTACAACCCAGTCAAGCCACACTCCACACAATGTGGTGATTCCATCAACTGTTCCATTCCCAGGGCAGAGCTCCCTAAAGGACCTTTAGAACCTAGTCCTGTTGTCCAACAGAGTGCTTTAGGACAGGACTAGTAACTGGTTTCCTTACTGTAGTCCCCAAATTCCAATTCAAACCCTGTGAAATTCATGTCCTCTGGTCTTCAGAGTCATAAACCTACTTTCTCAACCTCCCACGGCCATTAAATTAGCTTACAGCAAGACAGGAGAATTCACAAAACAAGAAAAATAAGCATCCCAAATGGTTGAGAGCAGAGCAAGGTTTCTATAACTAGAACAAGTCCTCTTTTTCCATTTCCTTTTTCTAAATTGAAGTATAGTTGATTCAGAATGTTGTGTTTATTTTTATTGTACAGCAAAGGGATTCAGTTACATACATATGCATTCTTTTTCACACTCTGTTCCATGATTGTTTATCACAGGATATTGAATATACTTCCTTGTACTCTACAGTGGGACCTTGTTGATCCATTTTCTATATGATAGTTTGCATGAGCCCATCCCAAACTCCCAAGCCATCCCTCCCCCACTCCCTATACCCCTGGGCAACCAGTCTATTCTGTCTTTGAGTCTGTCACTGTTTAATAAATAGGTAGAACAAGTTCCCCTGATCAAAACCCTGCGACACCTTTTAGAAAAGGATCTTTATATCATCATGTGTGTTAGTAAATGTAGAAAATAACAATACAAGCCTAAAAGCAACTAGGATGTCTTATATTAACAGACTGCTGGACTACCTTTCCATTATTATTACTGAAACGGCTTTATAAGAAGAGAAAACAGGGAGAAATTTTTAATTTTTTAAAAAACTTATCAAAATCCTTCTTAGACTCTGGCCAAGTCACTGACTGCTAAGCCTTCTTTGCCCCTGTGGTCCCCTTAGCTCACAAAACCACCGAAACTGTCTCTACTCTGCTGTCCCAGGGGACGTTTAGTGTAGCTGTTAGGGAATGTTGTTACAAAACAGACCTGAATCCAGATGGCGTCTAGCCGCTGTGTGCCTAGAAAAGTCAATCTCTCTGTTTCCTCTTCTGTAAAAACATCTAATCATAGCTAACACATCTGTAGTGCTTACCTGTATCATTTTTCATTTACTACTTACAACAACCCCTAGAGGAGAAAAAAAAAAAACTGTAGATGAAGCGAGTGAGGCATAGAGAGGTTGAGTGACTTCCTCAAGGTCACACAGCTGGTAAACCGCAGGGCTCAGATGCTAACACAGGTTGGAGTCGAAGCTCTAAGCACCGTACCTACGGCCTCTCGAATTGAGAGTAATAAATGGGGACACACCCACTAAGGACTGTTTTGAAGATTAAATAAGACAATGTACGAAAAGCCTGATACTTGTCAAGTGTTGGATATCGTGTGTATGTTACAGAAGGTTTTTTCCTTCTGCCCTGAGAAATCTGTAAAGCGTTTCCTAGGGGCAGAAAAAAGGTCGCAGGGATGAGAACAGAGGCAAGGGAAGGAAGGGGGCAAGGTGGAACTTGGAAAGGGAGAAAGGGTATAAATAAGGCGGGGTGGCGGGGGCTGAATATTTAGAACACAAATAGAGCGGCCTAGGCCTTGAAAGAACGCGGTGAGTGTTTCTCAACCGCAAACAGAAACGTCTTGGCCGAAAATCAGACACTAAACCGGCACGGCCACGGCCTCAACCCCGGACCAGCCTCCTCAACCCCGCCCCGGCCCCAGGCCAGCTCCGGCCCGGCCGCGGACCGGCTTCCCGTCCGGTCCGCGGGTCCGCCCTACGCCGGGCGGAGCCTGGCCCGCCCCCTGCGCCGGAGCCCGGGAGCCCCAGGTCCGAGCCACGCGATCGGCCGGCCGCCCGGGGCTCGGGCCGCGGACGCGCGATGGCGACTTGGCGGCGGGACGGCCGGCTGACGGGCAGCCAGCGGCTGCTATGCGCCGGGCTGGCGGGGGCGCTCAGCCTCAGCCTCACCGCGCCGCTGGAGCTAGCCACCGTACTGGCCCAGGTCGGCGTCGTGCGCGGCCGCGCCCGGGGGCCGTGGGCCGCGGGGCTCCGCGTGTGGCGGACCGAGGGGCCCCGCGCCCTGTGGAAGGGGAACGCGGTGGCCTGCCTGCGCCTCTTCCCCTGCAGCGCCGTCCAGCTAGCCGCCTACCGCAAGTAAGAGCCGGGCGTGGGCGGGGCCAGGGCCCGGGAGGCCGCCGCCGGGTAGCCCGCGGCCCGACGCCGCCCGGGTGCTGGGGATCGGGCCGGCGGTGCGCCCCCGCCTGCTTCCGGATCTCGTGGGAGCCCCTTGGGCCAGAAGGCGACCTCTTCGGCCCCCAAAGTGTAGTCCCCTCCTTTTCTTCTTCACCTTTTCTGGGGATTTCTGCATTTTGAGGGCGACGCAGCTCTGGCCCAGAGAGGCTGACGGGGCTGGACGGGAGAGGAGGCGGAAGAGGGTGAAAGGAGATTTGGGGGGAAGGAGTGAAGAAATCTCCGGATAGATGGCTCCCAACCCCCCTCCCACTGTCCACCAACTTGGAAATTTTGCTTTGGCTGGCTTGGGAGAGAGACCTCTGAAGATACATGTATGGAAGAGGGTCTGTGTGACCAGAACCCTCAGAAGACAGTGCTTGCTAGGGACAGAGGGCCCAATCTACTGCCACCAAAAGGCCGCGGAGTTCGGCTCCCTGCCCTCTCCCCCAAGAAGCTGGCCTTTGGGGTCCTACAGAGGCTGCCCCACCCTCACTGCTCACTGGCCTCCTTTTAACACCTCCCACAAAAACAGCTGCTTTTTAGAAAAACTTCTGAATATGTAAATTAGCCTGATGAGTCTTAAAACTTCCTCAAGAACTCAGAGATATTTGCATTTTAACTGGAAACACAGCCTAAAAGAATGAAGTGATAGGGATGGGGTTTTAGGTAGAGATGTTTCTGTAGTTGGGGGGATGGTCCCGGGGTCCCCATTCGCTGGGAACAGCAGCCACCTCTGAAGCCTGGCCTCAGCTCAGAATTAGAGAAACACAATCCACAGTCTTGGCCACTGTAGGTCTGCCTTGCAGACTGACAGTCGAAGGATTTTGCCTTTGGCTCAGGGAGGCTGGAGCTGGAATTCTCATCCGACAACTGACAAGCCCAGTGGAATCTTCCTTATCACTGATTCCTCGAGGCCAGCGCTCATTTCACTTATGCCTGGAAATTGCGTTGCCTCTCTTACTCTGGGAAAGGAGGGTAGTGAGATGGTGGGGCATCTCTGTCAACGCTCTCTTTCCTCCCCAGGCCCCTTGCTCTCAGCAACATCTGGCCTTCAGTCTGTAAACATTTCTCCTCTGAGTTATAATGACTCAATTTCTCCCCACTTTACTGTATTGTCCACGAAGTATGGAACTCCTCCTTTGGAATGTGTACCAAGGAGAGGGAAGCAGAACTTCAAAGGCTGGTTTAAGTACTGTGGCTCTGCTGCTTACCCTCTCCAATATATACAGACATCCCTCCATATCCGGGAGGGGATTGGTTTCAGGACAACCTCCACCCCACCACTCCCCCACCCCCACTCCACATGCTCAAGTCTCTTCTATGAAATGGAGTAGTATTTGCATGTAACCTGCACAATCCTCCTGGATACTTTAAATCATCTCTAGGTTGGTTATACTACTTGATACAATGTAAATACTATGGGAAAAGTTGTAAATATAATGTAAATGCTATGTAAATTGTTGCTACTGTGCAGCAACTTCAAGGTTTGCTTTTTTGGAACTTTCTGGAATTTTTTTCTGAATATTTTCAATCTGCAGTTAGTTCTGGAACCCATGGACACAGAGGGATGACTGCATGTCATTGGATTTTTAAGCTTTTGAGATACCATTGACATGAAAAATTATCTATGTTTAAGGTGTACAAGTTGATGCTTTGATATATGTATACCTTGTGAAACGATTGCCACAATCAAGCTAATTAACATCCATTACCTCTATCTAGTTACCATTTCGTATGTGTGTGTGTGTATGTGTGTGTAAATTGTTGGATATTTACAACACCTGTCTCCTTCCCTGTACCGTCCACAGGACAGGAAGCTTATGCCCAGTTTACAGATGCACTGTTGGGCTCAGATTGGCCACACCACTCATCAGTGACAGAGCTGAACTCCACCAGGCCTTCTGACTCTAATACCCGTGCCCTATTACTTCATACTGCTTTCTGTCTGCATTCATTAAGTGCCCACTGTATGCATGATGCTGGGGACGATGCAAGGATGAAAGGGGCATGGTCCCTGTGTCCCGGAACTTCCAGAGCAATAAAATAAAACTATAGTATGTCCATAGCATGTGACTGCCAAGTTTAAAGTGCTATAGAAATTCACACCTCTGATGAGGGAGGAGATATAAAGATGTCGCAGCAGAGAAAAACCATCCAAGTTTGGTCTTGGGAAAATGAGTAGGAGTTTTCTGGCAAAGATGGGGAGAAAGATACTGCAGGTAATGCCATAAGCAAAGGCACAGCAGTGGGAAGGCATGCGGCATGACTGGAGCATAAGGTGTGTCTCTGGCTGTAATGGAAAATACAGCCAGAAAAGCAGGTTGGAATGAGATCTTGGAGGGGCAGATTAGGGAGTTTGGACTTTACTTGGAATGCAAGGGTAACTGGGGTGGATTTTTGATGGGGGAGTGCTGTGATTAAAGCAATTCAACAGGAATTGTCACCTGGTAGCTGCAGAGGACATCTAAAGAGGAAGAAGGCTGGGGGCGGCGGGACCAGTTAGGAACCAGTTGCACTAGTCCCTGTGGTGGCTGAGAGCATCTGAAATGGGCTGATGACCGTGGGAATGGAGAAAAGGAGATGTGTGGGAGAGGAAGAACACATAGCTACTCAGGCTAGGTTTGCTAATAATGTTTTCCTGAAACGTTAGTTTCTTTCTGAAAATTAAAAGGAAATATTTCAGTGATAGGCAGCCAAGTTGTGGATCAATCATGATGCCAGACTTCCTACATTAAGACGATACCTTGGATCCATCATTATACTGAATTTGCAGATCCATGAATTTGCAGAACAGTTAGTTGTGGGTAATGGTACAGCCTGTGATTGTGGGTTTGAATAAAAAAGCATAAACATACAGAATGTTCAGAAAATGCAGTGGTTCAGGGCTTCCCTGGTGGCTCAGTTGTAAAGAATCCACCTGCCAATACAGGTTTGATCCCTAGTCCAGGAAGGTCCCACATACCACAACTATTGAACCTGTGCTCTAGAGCCTGGGAGTTCTAGAGCCTGTGCTCTGCAATGAGAAGCTACCGAAATGAGAAGCCCATGCACCACAGCTAGAGAGTAGCCCCCACTCGCTGCAACTCGGGAAAAGCCCACACAGCAACAAAGACCCAGCACAGTCAAAAATAAATAAATAAAATTTTTTTTTAAAAAAGCAGTAGTTCAGTGACTTGCTCACAAACACAATTAATGGCACAGCTGGAGCTTGAAACCAGGTCTTCTGCTTAGTCCAGTGCTCAGCTTAACGTTGTGATGATGACATATCTCCCTACTTGGATTTACAATGAAAAGAATGCGCTCAGTAGAGTCTGGGAGGAGCTAGGTCCTTGTACTAAACAAATAAAATCTAACACAATGGGTGGCTATCGGATGTAGACCTTTACCCAACTTTATGCTACAACTGTTTGTCTAGCTGTATAAGCATTGTTTTGGGTTCCTGAAACTCTGAAATTGTTCATCACCAACACCATTTCCTTATTGTGTAACCAATTCACTAGCTTGTGTTTGGCTGCCAACTTGTGTTAGGTTGAAGTGTTGGCAGTTCTAACTACATACATCAAGGGTGTGTGTAATCTCCGTGTGCCTGAAATGAAGGGGTTACTGCCGTTCATCAGCTTATCTAGTCTTGCTGGAAAAGCTTCTGTGCAGTGTGTGGGAATGCAAGGAAGAGCAGAAAGGGGAACACTGCTGCCCCAGCCAATCAGACAAGCACTTAAGATGTGGGGATTCAGATGATGTCATTGATGGCCTATCAGGGTTGCCCTGCTTTGACTCTGATTGTAAGAGGAACGATCTGTGTCTTCGCCTCTGTATAGTAAGAGTCTGAGAAAAAGGGCTTTCCTTGGTTCTTCTTTTCGATTTTGTATATTTGTCAAATATGGCAAAACCCTCTTTATAAAGCAAACTGATAGAAGACAGGGTTCTTCCTAGTTCATCAAGTCATTCAGAGACCCTAATTTCTCTTGGGCCGCCCCTATCAGACATCTCTCTGGTAGGTCCGTTGAACTCTCATGATCTTATGCTGAAAGCTCACACAGTGTATATATTCAGTGACTGGGGAATGCACGAGTGCCCTGGGATGGCGAGTAAGCAGGAGGCAGTCCATTCTGAAGGAGATCACCCCTGGGATTTCTTTGGAAGTAATGATGCTAAAGCTGAAACTCCAGTATTTTGGCCACCTCATGCGAAGAGTTGACTCATTGGAAAAGACTGATGCTGGGAGGGATTGGGGGCAGGAGGAGAAGGGGACGACAGAGGATGAGATGGCTGGATGGCATCATTGACTCGATGGACGTGAGTCTGAGTGAACTCCAGGAGTTGGTGATGGACAGGGAGGCCTGGCGTGCTGCAATTCATGGGGTCGCAAAGAGTCAGACACGGCTGAGCGACTGAACTGAACTGAACTGAATGAGAATGAATGGTGTTTCTTCAAACTCCTCCTTCTTCTAGATTATTCCAGCATGCTGCAGACCACCCCTCTAGCCAAGCATTTCCACTTCCTCTGTCTCCCCTCCCTCTGCTAAGGTTCCCCTCCCACTCGACTGGACTGGCTCGGGGAGAGAGGAGGGAGGAAGGACTCAGGAAGGGTGCAGGCAGTGAAACCAAGGCAGACGGCCCACTAGGGAGAACCAGCTTGGTTTACCCATATCTTTAAAAGGTCGCGCTGGTTCACTCAAATGACTATTAAGTGAGGCTGACAAAATGAAGCCCAGACTTTCCTACAGCTTGAAGGAGATGTTTTTAATAGATAAGTGTTTACTTGGGAGCAAAGGAGCCAATCTAGAACTCTCTCAGTGGTTTCACCTGAACACTTATTTGTCAGTCAGGGGGCCCTGGCCTGCTGCCAAACTGAAAAAGCAGGAAATACACATCTTCGCTAGAGCTTTGGAAGCCAAAGTATTCAGGATGCTCTCATTTTAAAAAAGATAAAATACTATTAGCTAGCTCTGTTCACCTTCCTTTTATTCAGATCCTTGTTATACCTCTCCCGCTCCTCCTACCCACTCTCTGACAGAAAATCTTATTTTTCCTGGTTTCCAAGCCCTCTTTTATTTTCTCCACATTTCCCAAGCATGAATAAAATTCCTTTGCTTCCTGGCCCGGGAACGTGCACCATGTAAAAGTCCTCTTAGAACAATTTCTGCCAACGTAGGCTCTCATGACTGGGGATGTACTGCTTCCAGAAAGAGGGATTGTAACAGAGTGGCTTTCTAGTTTGCCAATAGAAAAGTCCACCCAAAACATTTGGGACTAAATTGTGAAACTGCAGTGAAACACAAAGAATGGTCTAGCAAACACTCATATACCCACAGTGCAGGATTGACAGCATACAAGAGAATTAGCTTAAAAGATACAAGAAATAAAAAAGATAGTTGAAGTATCTTTTAAGCTAATTGTGACCCCATGGACTGTAGCCCACCAGGCTCTTCTGTCCATGGGATTCTCCAGGCAAGAATACTGGAGTGGGTTGCCATTTCCTTCTCCAGGGTATCTTCCCGACCCAAGGATTGAACCTGGGTCTCCTGCATTATGGGCAGACTCTTTACCAATTGAGCCACCAGGGAAGACTTAGTACAAGAAATAAAATATTACAGATAATGGTAAAGTCCCCTTCATTCTCTTTTCCAGTCCCATCTGCTCTCCACCTTCTTGGGGGTCTATTTTATACTTTTTTTACATGTCTATATCCATAATTACTTTAAGATACGGTTTTGTAGATGTATTTCTTGATTTAAATGTATTCAGCCCTCTGTATCTTTAGATTCTGTATCCACTGATTCAACCAACCACAGGTTGGAAATACTGTATTCAGTATTGTGTAATACAATTCCAGAAAGTTCCAAAAAGCAAAACTTGAATTTGCCATGCCCCAGGAACTTTTTATATAGCATTTACACTGTATTCAGTATTATAAGTACTCTAGAGATGATTTAAAGTATGCATATGTACCTGATAAGTTGCTTCAGTTGTGTCCAACTCTTTGTGACCCCATGGACTGTAGCCCGCCAGGCTCCTCTGTCCATGGGATTCCCCAGTCAAGGATACTGGAGTGGGTTGCCATTCCCTTCTCCAGGGTATCTTCCTGACCCAGGGATCAAACCCGGGTCTCCTGTATTGCAGGCAGTCTTTATTGTTTGAGCCAGTAGGGAAGCCCCTGACTTAAAGTATACTAGAGGGCAAATAATACACCATTTTCTATGAGGGACTTGAGCATCCACAGATGTTGGTATCTGTTGGGGTTTCTGAAACCTGTGGATACAGAGAAATGACCATAGTTACCATACACTATAGGTCATTCTGCAACTTGCTTTTTTCACTTAACTTTATGCTTTTATGATTTATCCATGTAAATACACAGTTCTAAGTGCATTCATTTATGGTATCATTATATGACTTCCACAATTTATCCACTCCTCTACCAATGGATTTTTAGACTATTCAATTTCACTTACAAACAATGTATTAATAATAAGTGTCCCCAGCCAGGGGTTGAACCTGCACCCCTCTGCACTGGAAGCTCAGAATCTTAACCACTGGACCACCAGGGAAATCCCTTGAGTTTTTAAAATATATTGGTTTAATAATTGTAAGAGAAGATGCATGACCCCACCAACTGTCAGAGAAATAACAAATAAAAACAGTAACAAGATGCCATTTCTCACCCAGCTGACAGGAAGACAGTTCCACACACTCCCCATCTGACTGCAGGAAGGAGTCTCCAAGTACATCTTGTGTCTTTATACAAGAGTTTCTCTAGGATATGCACTGAGAAATGGAATTGCTGGGATGAAAGTAGGCTTTCTTCCAATTTTACTAGATACTACAAAGTGACCTGCCAATGTACACCTCTCCCAGCAGTGGATGAGCATTCCTGTTTCCATACTTTCTCACCATCACTTGGTGTTATCAGACTTTTTCATCTTTGCCAGTCTGCTGGGTGAGAAATGGTATCTTGTTACTATTTTTATTTGTTATTTCTCTGACAGTTGGTGGGGTCGTGCATCTTCTCTTACAATTATTAAACCAATATATTTTAAAAACTCAAGGGACTTCCCTGGTGGTCCAGTGGTTAAGATTCTGAGCTTCCAATGCAGGGGGCTCAGGTCAACCCTTGGTTGAAGAACTAATTTCCCACATGCTGCCTGAGGCAGCCAAAAACAAAAAACCTCAATTACTGGGAATGCTTAAAGTCATTGTTTCAAGCAATTTCATTGAAGTTGCAACCGAATCAAAGGAGCACATTCCAATTCAGTATTTATCGAGTACTTCTGTTCATTTACACCCCACAGGCAAGCCAGGGTTGACAGTTATGCAAATAAAAGGGGAAAATGCTTAAGAGGAAGTGGATGGACTTAGGGTAGATGTAAATAAGGTTAGATATCTCTTCCTTAGAGCTAAGTAGAATTACATAAATATAGTAGAATTGAATGTGTTTACTCATTTATCTTAATACATTAGTATAGTAATTTTTGCTTCATAAAGCATTTCCAAACGTGGGGAAATGTTGCAATCAGTAGCACTGAACACTCCAAAACAATCCATAGCTGATTCCCTTGGGCCTTTCTCCCTGTTTTCTCCCAGGTTTGTCGTGCTGTTCATGGATGACCTGGGCCATATTTCCCAGTGGAGCTCCATCATGGCTGGGAGTCTCGCAGGGATGGTTTCCACCATTGTGACATATCCTACAGACCTCATCAAAACTCGGTTAATTGTGCAGAACATGCTGGAACCATCCTACAGGGGGATCCTCCATGCATTTTCTACTATTTATCAACAGGAAGGGTTCCTGGCCCTTTATCGAGGGGTTTCCCTTACTGTTTTAGGTAAGATGGAACTTGTCACCTTGTCCAAGAAAAGGCTGTGTTCTTGGATCTATACAAATGATTTTTATATCTTTGTTGGTAACCAGTGAAATCCACTTTACTGAGTTCAAGGGATATATATGAATGTATTGTATATCTTTGTAACCCATTAAATTCATTTAACTGAGTTCAAGGTCCGTTCAGTTCAGTTTACTCACTCAGTTGTGTCTGACTCTTTGCAACCCCATGGACTGCAGGACGCCAGGCCTCCCTGTCCATCACCAACTCCCTGAGTCTATTCAAACTCATGTCCATTGAGCCGGTGATGCCATCCAACCATCTCATCCTCTGTCGTCCCCTTCTCCTCCCACCTTCAATCTTTCCCAGCATCAGGGTCTTTTCCAATGAGTCAGTTCTTCGCATCAGATGGTCAAAGTATTGGAGTTTCAGCTTCAACATCAGTCCTTCCAATGAATATTCAGGAGTGATTTCCTTTAGGATGGACTGGTTGGATCTCCTTGCAGTCCAAGGGACTCTCAAGAGTGTTCTCCAACACCACAGTTCAAAAGCATCAATTCTTCAGTGCTCAGCTTTCTTTATGGTCCAACTCTCACATCCATCCATGATTACTGGAAAAAAAACATAGCTTTGACTAGATGGACCTTTGTCACCAAAGTAATGTCTCTGCTGTTTAATATGCTGTCTAAGTTGGTCATAATTTTCTTCCAAGGAGCAAGCGTCTTTTAATTTCATGGCTGCAGTCACCATCTGCAGTGATTTTGGAGTCCAAAAAAATAAAGTCTGTCACTGTTTCCACTGTTTCCCCATCTATTTGCCACGAAGTGATGGGACCAGATGCCATGATCTTAGTTTTCTGGATGTTGAGCTTTAAGCCAACTTTTTTACTCTCCTCTTTAACTTTCATCAAGAGGCTCTTTAGTTCTTCTTCGCTTTCTGTCTTAAGGATGGTATCATCTGCATATCTGAGGTTATTGATATTTCTCCTGGAAATCTTGATTCCAGCTTGTGCTTCATCCAGCCTAGCATTTCTCATGATGTACTCTGCATATAAGTTAAATAAGCAGGGTGACAATATACAGCCTTGACGTACTCCTTTTCCTATTTGGAACCAGTCTGTTGTTCCATGTCCAGTTCTAACAGTTGCTTCCTGACCTGCATACAGATTTCTCAAGAGGCAGGTCAGGTAGTCTGGTATTCCCTTCTCTTTCAGATTTTTCCACAATTTGTTGTGATCCACACAGTCAAAGGCTTTGGCATAGTCAATAAAGCAGAAATAGATGTTTTTCTGGGACTCACTTGCTTTTTCCGTAATCCAACGGATGTTGGCAATTTGATCTCTGGTTCCTCTACCTTTTCTAAAACGAGCTTGAACATCGGGAAGTTCAGGGTTCACGTACTGTTGAAGCCCGACTTGGAGAATTTTGAGCATTACTTTACTAGTGTGTGAGATGAGTGCAATTGTGTGGTAGTTTGAGCATTCTTTGGCATTGCCTTTCTTAGGGATTGGAATAAAAACTGACCTTTTCCAGTCCTGTGGCCACTGCTGCATTTCCCAAATTTGCTGGCATATTGAGTATAGCACTTTCAGAGCATTATCTTTCAGGATTTGAAATAGCTCAACTGGAATTCCATCACCTCCACTAGCTTTGTTTGTAGTGATGATTCCTAAGGCCCACTTGACCTCACATTCCAGGATGTCTGGCTCTAGGTGAGTGATCACACCATTGTGATTATCTGGGTCATAAAGATCTTTTTTGTATAGTTCTTCTGTGTATTCTTGCCACCTCTTCTTAATATCTTCTGCTTCAAAAATGACAGAATGATCTCTGAGTTCAAGGTCATATGGATTCAATATAGAGTTGATTAGCTTTGTTCTATTCCATAGCCATACACCCCACTCCTAACTTTGGCCTGGGAGGGAGAAGGACAGCCTGCAGGTGGCTCAGCACAAGTGGACAGGCAAACAGTCCCACACACTCCCCATATGACCGCAGGAAGGAGTCTCCGAGAATGTCCATACATGTATGAGCACAACCAGGGTAGCAACTGTAGCTTCTGTGATCTTCAGAACCTTTGCCAGGACTACACCTGCACAAGTCACCAGGACCCCCAATTGCCAATTGAGTAGACTTGCCTTTTATCTGACCTTTTTTGCAGTATTTGATGAGATCCATCACCCTTTATTCTAGAAACCTGTCTTCCAGGATGCCACTGTATCTACATTTCTTTTCCCACCTCTCTTCAGCTCTTTCTTGTGTGGCTCATCTGATGCTGCCAGCCCTCTACCTGTCGCTATTCCCCAGGTTCCTTTCTGAGTTTTCTTCTCACTCTTCATTCCCTCCCTGGGTGGCCTCATCTAAGTTAGTGGCTTAAACAAACATTGTAATACTCTAATGACTCCCAATTTCATCTCTATAATAACAATGACTAACATCTATTGCTCTTTATTATGTGCCAGGCACTGTCCTAAACGTTTTGCATACGGCTCCTCATTTAAGCCACATTTTACAGGTGAAATAGATGCTTAGGGAAGCTAAGCAACTTGCCCAAGACCACATAGATAGAAAACAGAAGATCTAGCAATACAACCGCAGAGCCTTCTCTCTTAGCCACTGACTACCACCAACTCTCAGTGGTAGTATGAATGCCTGCAATTGGACAACCCCACCTGATATTCCCTTGATACATCAAGGGATGTATCAGTATTTAGTCAGGACTAAACCTGATGTCCTCATTAGTTGCATGCCTGCTCCCTTCCTGTGTCCCTGTGAACAAGACTGCCTTTCTTTCACACAGTGGCCTAAGCCAGAAGAAACCTATTATCTCCTCAACTTTGACTCCTCCTCTCACTGCATGCCTACTTCAGCCGCAAGTGCTGTCAATTTCACCTTTTAAAGCTCTCAAGTCTGCCCCTTCTCCATCCGCATCTTCTCTGCCCCAGGTCACACTCTCATCATCTTTCTGCAGACACGAGAGGCTCCTACCTGGTCCCGGTCCTGGGTCTCTCCTGCCCCAGTCCACCCTGTACCTTGCTCCCAGGGTGTGGTGAGCGGCTCCTACCTGGTCCCGGTCCTGGGTCTCTCCTGCCCTGGTCCACCCTGTACCTTGCTCCCAGGGTGTGGTGAGCTTTCTAAGTGCAAGTTAATCATTTCATCAGCCTCTTCCCACTGCCCTCCTTAAAAGCCTTCACTGACTCCTGTGAGCTACAGGGAAAAACCCAAATTCCTTCTGGCATACTAGCACCTTCAGACCTGGCCCTGCCGGCCAATCCCTACCTCATCTCCTACCATGCTCTACCTGCACTCCTGTGTTGGCCATCCAGAAATACTGGCATTTCTTGGAAATACCACTCTCTGTATATGTTGTTCCCTCTGCTTGCTCCGTCAGTGTCTGATGAACTCCTGCTCATTCCTGAAGACCCAGTTAAAAAGTTCTCTCTTCTGTGAAGTCCTTCTTGATTCCCTCAGGCAAAGTGGATCCCTCTGATCCTTGTGTACCTAAAGCACTTTGCATAGCCTTCCTAGCCCCACTACTATGACTCGTTATCTGTCTGTCTCTCCCACTAGATGGTGAGTATCTCCAGGAATTAGCCTGCTCACTCCTCTTTGTATTCCTGGCACCTGGCAAAGGGCCCATCACATAGCATTAGCTCCACAAATGTTTTCTGAATGAAAATACAGCGTTGGTATGTCATTTTTGTTTTTATTAAATAAATACTACATTTTTCTAAAGATGAGCAACACAACTAGTGTTAGCCCTTCTTTTAAATCTCATCTTAAGGGAGATATTTAGTCCCTGTGTAAACTTCAGATTGGTCCAAAAACTTTGGAAGCTTCAAAGTGCCAACCACCGCAGTACTTGCTTACCACCTTTTCCTAGAAAGGTGAGGCTGCTGGGTGGGAGGGGAGTTTGGTGGAGAATGGACACATGTATATGTATGGTTGAGTCCCTTCATGGATCACCTGAAATTACCACATCGTTAATTAGCTATACCCCAATACAAAATAAAAAGTTAAAAAGAAAAGATAACTAATAAGGACCTACTGGATAGCACAGGGAACGCTACTCAGTACTCTGTAATGTCCTATATGGAAAAAGAGAGAGTGAATATATGTATATGTATAACTGATTTACTTTGCTGTACGGCAGAAGCTAACACAACATTGTAAATCAACTCTACTCCAATATAAAATTTTTTTAAAAAAAGAAAGGTGAGGCTGCCACACAGTGCAGGGTGCCCACTGGGCCCTGATATGGCCGCGTCATTCCCAGAAGCAAGGTCAAGTAACCTCCCTCCCTCACCACTATGATCTCACTCTTCAGTTTTCACAGAATGTTACCTTCTCAGCTGAAGATCAGTATCCACTAAACTCCAAAGCTTGATTAAGTACCTCCCACTAACTTTTTATTTAAGAGTGATTTTTTTCCCCAACACTCTTTTTTTATTTCAAACACCCCAAAATGTTAAGAGAATTGGAAATACCCTGGATAAACAAGGTCCTACTGTATAGCACAGGAAACTATATTCAATACCCTGTAATAAGCAATAATTGAAATAAATATGAAAAAGACTGCAACTGAATCACTTTGCTGTACATCATTTTACTGTGCTGAAGCTAACACAACATTATAAATCATCTATACATAAGTAAAATAAATTTTTTTAAAAAAGAATTGGAAATACCCATATACCTAGCATATACCAGATCCTTCAATGAATGTTTTGGTTTATCATTTATCTATCCATCCCTCTAGCCATTCATCAGTCATGTATTTTTTGATGATTTTCATGTAAATTGCAAACATCAATACACTTCACCCCTCAACCTTTCAGCGTGCATATTACTAACTAGAGTTCGATATTTGTTTATGATTCTTTTAAAAGTGAAATGGACATAGAATACACAAACCTGCAGGGAATCATTGGATGCATTGTGATCAATGACACAAACCCAATCAAAATATACCACGTTACCATTACCCAAGAAAGTGCATGCTGCTTCTGTTGGAGTGACTTTTCACAAGCCCAGAGCTGGTCCTGTTGCTTTCCCCAGGGTTTCCTACTGGCATTTATGTTCTCAAACCAGTGTCTCCTGAGCCATCACAGCCTCCCTGGCCTTGTTTTTCAGGTGCTCTCCCTTTCTCTGCTGGCTCCCTTCTAGTTTACATGAACCTGGAGAAAATCTGGAATGGACCCCGGGATCGGTTCTCTCTCTTCCAGAACTTTGCCAATGTCTGCCTGGCTGCTGCAGTGACCCAGACCCTCTCCTTCCCCTTTGACACGGTGAAGAGGAAGATGCAGGTGAGGAGATGTGTTTGGGGGGACCTTGCCTTGTATGTGGGTGGGTAACAACAGCAAAGAACACAGAGTCTGAGCGAGACCAGGATCCAAAATGCTCATGACTGCTCATACAAACCCTCTGCAAAGCCCCACTCCGTGGCATTTCTGCTGTAACTTCAGGGCAATGGGCATGAGTCTATGCTGCCTCCCCATTCCCACCCTCTGCTCTCTTAGGTCTACAGAGAAGTAGACCTACAGGTGAGGCCCACTTTTCTTCCCTCACTTCATAGCTGCACTGCCTGTTACATCAAGGTGGCTTCCACAGTGAGGACAGGTCACTCTGGCCTTAACAGCCTGTCCTTCAGTGAAACAGCCTGGAAAGAAGCAAACTAAGCCAGGAACTGTCACTAACAAGGGGCCAGTAGTCCCTGATTCCCCTGTTGAGGAAGTAACTGCATTTGAAATGAGTCAGTGTCTTACTGGGCTTGGCCCTGTATTTTCCTAATTGTGACCTAGGAAAACTCAGTTTCTCTACAGACCACAAAGGCAAAAGCCTGATACCCAAGGTCTATGAGGAACTGAGCCTAGAATCAGCCAATTCTGATCGAAGAAAAATCAGAATGGTCCAAGGATGAGGATTACAGGCAGGTTCACACAGTTGGGGGGTGAACTCAAAACCAAATGGGGCTTCGCATCTGCCCTGAACCATGCTCCTTCTCTGCTAGCCTCCCCTCAGATTCCACATCAGAAGGCTTACCTGCCTTCCTGGACTTTTCTGGGCAAATCTGGCTTTATACAGTTGATGTATCCTGAAGAGCTGCTCGGATATTCATTTGGGGCCAGTTGAATCCAATTTTAAATGATCAGCCCTGGCTGAGTTTGTTTTTCCTCATGTCTGTAACTTCTTCCTCTATTGTCTCAGTGGCCCCCGGCTTCCCCATGTGCCTTTTTTGGCTGAGCCAGGCCTCACTTTCCTCAGCACCAAAAAGCCTGCAAGTATTTATCTCAACCTATAAAGAAAAGCTGCCTTCAGGACAACACACATCACAGTTACACCCAATTCTGCGGCTCCAGTCCATCAAACTTTTCATCTCTCTGGATTGTGTTCCTTTCCTGTCCTTTGTCCAAACAAATTTTTGAAATTGTCACATTGCAATTGTCATGTCGATGCAAGCTGAGAGCCTGCCTAGTGTATGCTTATTGATAAAAACTGTTATCCCTCATTTTAAGAATAATACATACACTTCAAAATGGTTAAAATGGTCACGTTTTCTGTTATGTGTGTTTTACCACGATAAAAAAAAAAGGAATGCACATAGATTATAGAAAACTTGGGAAATACAGAAAAGCATGACAAAGAAAAGAATTACCTATAAGCCCAATAGCTATGTGTTATAGTGCTTAAGTTTTACTTCTGTGTGTTCATATGTGTATGCAGATGTGTATGCATAAATATATATGTATATGGAAAGTTATTTTTTCATAAAATTGCATTCCTACTGTATGTAAAAATTATATAATAAATGAAAAATTATCTGCTTTTATCAGTTATTATTTAATGGATATTGCCTCAGGCCATCAAGTATTAAGAACATCTTTTCTAATTATCACATAATATTCTACCATTTGGATATGCCATAATTATTTTCCATTTTAATATTTTTTTAACTAGAGGATAATTGCTTTACAATGTTGTATTGGTTTCTGCTGTACAATATCATGAATGAATCATAAATATATATATATATTTATATATATGTATATCCCCTCCGTCAAGCCTCCCCCACGTCCTGCACCTTTTAAGTCATCACAGAGCGCCAGGCTGGGCTCCCTGTGTTATATACACAGCAGCTTCCCACTAGCCAGCTATCTTCCACATGATGGTGTATATGTGTCAGTGCCACTTTCTCAGTTCGTCCCGCCCTCTCCTTCCCCTGCTGCGTCCACAAGTCTGCTCTCTACATCTGTGTCTTCATTCCTTCCCTGCAGTTGGGTTCATCAGTACCATTTTTCTAGAGTCCATATATATGCTTTAATATACAATATTTGTTTTTCCCTTTTTGACTTACTTCACTCTGTAGGACAAGCTCTAGGTTCATCCATCTCACTACCACTGACTCAAATTCATTCCTTTTTATGACTAAGTAATATTCCATTGTGTGTGTGTGTGTAGTACAACTTCTTTTGGGTGTGCCATAATTTTTTAAAAAACAGATTTATTCTCTCAAAGTTTTGGAGCCTAGAAGTTTACTACCAAGATGTTGGCAGGGCCATGCCCCTTTCGAAGGCTCTAGGAGAGGAATCTTCCTTTCTCTCAGCTTCTGGTAGCCCTAAGTGTTCCTTGGTTTGTGGCAGTATAATTTCAATCTCTGCTTCCATCGTACCATAAATAACAATTTCTCCATGTTTCAATGTTTAGGCTGTTTCTAATTCTTCAGTACAATAATACTGCAGTGAAAGTCCTTGTATTTTTTTCACATCTATAATGACACTGTTTAGCTGTATTCCTAGAAATACAGGCCACAGAATAAAAATAAGTCTAAGGTCTTAATGAAAGGCTGTTAGTTGACACGTGCAACAGCAGTGAGTAAGGTGGTTTCACTTTCTGAATCCTTTTGAACCTAATAGCTGAAAAATGTTGTCATGTTGCTTTAATTTGAATTTCACTGATTACAAGCAAATTGCATGTTTTTCATATGTCAATTTGTCATTAGTACTTCTTTGTAAATTTTCCGTCTGTACCCATTGCCTATTTTTCTAGACTATTTAGCTTTTTTTTTTTCACTAATCGGTAAGAAGTCTTTATATGTTAAAGGTATTAACCCTTTGCCATTTACTGCATCCATTTGACATTTGGCTTCTAATGCCATTTATGCTGTTATTGTGCAATTATATATACATGTTACTATTCTGGGGTTTTTAACTTTGCTCTTCTGTGTAAAAGACCTACCCCATCCCACAATCCTATGACTATTCACTGATATATTTCTTTAAATATTTTATTGTAATTGTTACACTTATCACTTTAATGTATTTAGAATTTACCTGTGGTGTGATATGAGGTAATCACCTAACTTTAAAAACAAAAATAATTTACCAATTGTTTAAGCACCATTTTTGAAATAATCTCTTTTCCCCACTACTTTGTTCTATCACTTTTAGCCCATCCTAGATGTATATATGTTATAGGGTCTGTCTCAGGGCTGTGTATCCTGAACTGTAGATTTGTCAGCCTGTCCTCGTGCCAGTGCCACACTATTTCAATTCCTAAAGCTTTATAAGAGCCTTTAATGTCTGGCAAGGCATCTACCCCCTCAACACTCTTCAATCTTCCCTTGATTATTCTCAGTCATTTGTTGTTTCTGATGAACTTTAGAACTACCTTGTGATTATGACTGGACTGATGTTAAACTTATATACTTGGAATAATTTACGTAAAATATTCTGTCTTTATTGAGGAATACAGTATATCTCCCCTTTAGTTTCAGTCTTCTTTTTTTACACTGAACCGTATGACACTGCCAACAGCCTTTTTTTGACATTCCCAAAGGGCAACTTCATATGGTCAATTCTTAGAAAAGTTGATTTCTTCATATGATAATTATTCAGTTCAGTTCAGTCTCTCAGTTGTGTCTGACTCTTTGCAACCCCATGAACAGCAGCACACCAGGCTTCCCTGTCCATCACCAACTCCTGGAGCTCGCTCAAACTCATGTCCTTGAGTCAGTGATGCCATCCAACATCTCATCCTCTGTTCCCTTCTCCTCCTGCCTTCAATCTTTCCCAGCATCGGGGTCTTTTCCAATGAGTCTGTTCTTCACATCAGGTGGCCAAAGTATGGTCTTTCTAAAATAGATAGCTTCTTTAAAAAATCCAGAGTGAAGTTGAGTGGGAAAGAAGTGTGATATACTACAAACTTTTTATTCATTTTTTAATATCCTGGCCCTCAGAATTTCTTTTCCTGTCAGGAGTGAAAATGGGCTCTCGCTGGTTGGTCATCAAAAGATGGATGAGACTAAGGCTACTTATATCACCGGCTTCCATGCTTTGAGGACCACTTTTTCAAATAGTAAAGCCAGAGGCATCTACCCAGCACTTTCTGGAACCTCTTACAATTTAGTGTTCCTTATGCAGAGTTCAAGGTTTCATGACCTCACTTCCTCCCTAGAGTAAGCCTTCCCAAAACCAGGACCTAGAGGTTAGAATGTGTGTGCTCAGTCACTCAGTCGTGTCTGATTCTCTGTCCATGGAATTATCCAGACAAGAATACTAGAGTGGGGTGCCATTCCCTTCTCCAGGAGATCTTCCTGACCCAAGGATTGAACCTACATCTCTCATGTCTCCTGCATTGGCATGCAGGTTCTCTACCACTAGTACCACCTGGGAAGCCCAGGGTTTGGGATAGTCAGTGAAAAGGGGTTAGATTCTAGGACCAACTCCAGTGCGTGGGGTTTTTTCCCGCATACCAAGCAAGCCTCCAATGGCATATGGGAGTCCTACAGTTCCACTCAATTCAGACACTCTCAGAGACAGCATCAGATTCCTTGGGTTAAGGGCTCAGTCCCACAAGACTGCCCCCCACTTCAGATGCCGATCTCCAGTCTAGGTTGTCACCCGAGCTTCTGAAGTATAAATTAGAGGTTCACACAGCCTTGAATCCGATTAACTTGCTGGAGTGGCTCACAGAACTCAGGAAACTAGTTTATTCACTGGATTACTGGCAACCAGACTCCATCCATTTCGACACTTTCCAAAATCACTGTATTAACATAAACTCAGATGTGACTGAAAAGGGTTTGTTATGAATACCAAGGTACCTTTATTGCTCTCATCACTTAGGAAATGTCAAGTTAATATTATAGGCGCTCTGTGCCAGAAATGGGGACAGAGATCAAGTATATATTTATTATAAGTCACAGTATCGCAAAGGGTTTCAGATGAAATTCAGTGGCATCTAAATATGGGAATAGAGGTTTCAATCTTCTCTGTAAACTTTTAGCATTCCTTTCTTCACGCAAGAGCTAGAATAGTGACCTCTTATGGGGAAATCCAGCTACCACCACCATTCTACTCTAGAATATATATTTACCACAACAATTTACTGTATAGTGGAAGCGGGTTGTTGTCATTTAGTCCCTAAGTCATGTCTGACTCTTTGCGACCCCATGTACTGTAGCCCGCCAGGCTCCTCTGTCCATGGGATTTTCCAGGCAAGAAGTGGTTTGCCATTTCCTTCTCCAGGGGATCTTCCCAACCCAGGGATTGAACCATCATGTCCTGTATTGTCAGGTGGATCCTTTACCATGAGCCACTAGGGAAGCTGAGAAGTGGGTGTTTGGAGGAAAATTTAATCATCTTTTTCCTTCGATAGAAACCTTCTTCATAATGCATACATACACAGAGCTCCAACAAGAAGCTTTAAAATAGTGCAAAGTCATGATAGTTGTAAGAAAAAAATTCAAAGAGGCAATTGCTTGGTTTTCATAAAAAATGATTAACATCCAGTTATGAATGAATGTCATCCAAAGATTCAGGAAGTGAATTCTTAGGGTTGCAGTCAAAATGTTATTTTACAGGAGTTAATAAGCAATAATGGGGCTTCCCTGACTGCCTGCAGTGCAGGAGACACGGATTCAATTCCTGGATCTGGAAGATCCCCTGTAGAAGGAAATAATCCACTCTAGTATTCTTGCCTGGAAAATCCCATGGACAGGGGAGCCTGGTGGGCTACAGTCCATGGGATTGTAAAAGAGTCTGACACGACTTAGCGACTAACTAACAACAACAATAAACAATAGTACCCTGTCCAACCTACATTATTTTTTAAATTAATCTATTTATTTTAACTGGAAGCTAATTACTTTACAATATTGTAGTGGTTTCTGCATACATTGACATGAATCAGCCATGGGTGTACATGTGTCCCCCATCCTGAACCCCTCTCCCACCTTCCCCCCAATCCCATCCCTCAGGGTCCTCCCAGTGCACCGGCCCTGAGCGCCCTGTCTGATGCATTGAACCTGGACTGGCAATCTATTTCATATATGGTAATATATATGTTTCAATGCTATTCTCTCAAATCATCCCACCCTCACATTCTCCCACACAATCCATTCTGTTCTTTATATCTGTGTCTCTTTTGCTGTCTCGTGTATAGAGTTATCATTACCATCTTTCTAAATTCCATATATGACAACCTACTTAAAAAAAGAAAATTAACCTCCCAAGGCAGAACCACAGGCTGCTTTTAAATGCAAATATGCATTGCTTTCTCTGGCCATTAGATGTCGCTGCAGTAACAGAGCGTATCTGAGCACTACGTGAGGGTATGGAAGCCTTGCAGTTGGTGATCACTGTCCAGTTTACAACCTCCTGATCCCAGCTCAAAATACATCTTAAGTTTGGAGGATAAGGAACCTAGAAACAACAGGCTAGCCCTAAATTCTATTGCGGTTGTTTGTTCCTGCAAAGTACTCAATCCAACTTCTTCAAGAAAAGAGAGCGTTCTAAGTCTCCCTCCACATCCTCCTGGGGAGCAGGCAAGGTTTGCCAGCTGAATGTATAAGGAGAGAGCTTTGCAGGGCAGCCAGGCTCCTCTGACCTGAGCACACTTAATGGTAACATTTCATTTCCATTGGCTTTCCTCCTTACACTGCCCATCAGGAAGCAAATCAACATCAGGTGTCCATTAGGTAACCAGCTGGACAGGAAATTTCCTCACCCCAACACTGACTGGCCACTTTGTCTGAAGGTCTCGTTCTTCTAATATATATGCTTTATCCAGACACACACATACACACACAATCTGTCCATTTAATGCCACTTCGGGTTGGAACTCTTTTGAGCACTAATGACAGTAATCAGAAGTCTTGTTTAACCAGCTGAGCCCTTCCTTCACTGTGCTTACACTCATTTTATTCCTTTTTCTTTCTCTTACCCTGGCTCCTGGCTGGCATGCTAGAGACTGGAGAGGTAAATAAAATTATGCATGTGCATGTTCTGATGGGATGGCTGCTGGTGGGAAGGGGGTGAGTCAGCCCTGTGCACCTCGTGTGCCCTCGTGGCCCCCAAGACCACCATGCCTGAAATGCCCTTGGCCACACTTCAGCACATTTCAACTCAAGCTCTTCCAGGTACACCCACCCTTGCCCCCTTTGTCTCTCCCACACCTAACCCAGAGCTTGGGACTGAAGAGGCTGGCAGCACTTGGTGTATTGAGAGAACAAGTAGAAAGGAAACAAGTAGATGGAGATTGATTTGCCTCCATGAGGACCAGGGAGTCCTGAGCAAATGGTTCTCTGAACAGTTCATGTGGAAAAAAAGAGAGAGAGAAGCTGCCGGGAAAATCTAGGGAGCAGCTGAGAAGGTGGAGCTTTGGAACACAGTGGGCCTTCTGAGAGGATCAGGAGGAAGGCTCCAGCCAAAAGCTGGGTCCCCGACAATTCTGCCTGACCTCCCCCTGTCCCTGCAGTCCGTATTAGGTGTCTCCGTTTCATCAAACATAAAACCAAGTGTTAGCCTGTCGCTTTCTACACAGGGGACTTTGACCTCATCAGGGCTCACAAGGCAAGCAGGATTAGGCCCGGTCAGCATTTGAACTAAAAGCACATAAGATGAAGAAGGACAAAGGTGGTATCCAAGTGGCACAGCTGACTGAGCAGAATATGCACAGTCTCTGGGTCAAGAGAATCCCCAGCTGTTCAAACTGAGATGCTGAACTGGGCACAGAGCTTCATCCATTCCCTCCAGGGTGCCTCTCCCCTCTCTGGGTTCCTCATGTTCATAACCCACATCCTCAGCCCTGAGCCATATTTCCTCAACCCTGAGCCATATTTCTCCAGCCCCGCTCCCGCACTTCTCATCGGTTGCTGGACACTGCTGTTTGGCCTCCGCCTCTCCAGGGTCACCTCGAAGTATGTATCAAGCTGACTTCTCCCTCCGCTGAAACTGTCTTCCCAGGGTTCTCCATTTCGTTGTGGTCATTCCCCACTTACCCAGGCTGCAGACCCAGAAGTTGTCTCTCTTCCCCCTCCCCCAGTCAGCCTTGAACCCAGTTGGGTCGTCATTCCTCACACTCCCATGTTGGTCTTGTCACTGTCTCTCCCCTCCTCTAGGACCTTATCAGCTCATACGTCGACTACTGCAGTCATCTTCCAACTGATCTCAGGATTCATTCTAAAAATTAGCATAAGCATTGGGCACTGATGTACCAACCAGGCACTGTGCTACATGCTGTATGCTTATTATCTCATTTTAATCCTGGCAACAGACCTACCAGATTGGTACTGTTCTTATCCAGCCCATTTTACAGAGGAGAAAAGTGAGACACTAAGAGGTTCCATAGCCCACCCAAGTCCACACACTCAGTAACTGAGTAACTTGCATCACCAGGGTCAATATTCATTTCTGCCTCCTCCAGCCCAGCCTATGGGCTTCTGCCAGATGAATTTTCTTAAGATCTGCCTGTGTCGTGTCCTTTATTGCCCTGAGAGAATGAGGGCTGGGCCCCTTGGCCCCGCAGGCTGCCCTTACCAACTTTGCCACCCTTGTTGCACTGAGGCCCCCTCTATCAGGAGTTGCACAATCAGATGCTGGCAGGAACTTGGAAGTAGTGGAAAGAAGAGAAAGTAGGGAAACCCGGATAATATAACTAACACTCACCTCCTAAAGAATAAGCTTGCAAATGCACTCTGAGCCATCCTGGCTTTCAGAAGCATTCTGGAGAGCTAACTGCACTGTGCTTACAAAATGTGATCAGCATCTAAATACGAATTGCAGCGTGGAACAAAGTGGCCAGGGGAGGCTGCAGTGAGTTCCCCTTCTCCGAACAGTAGATGCCATTTAGAAATGTGGGCCCATTTTTCAAGGGAGCCTAAAATCCAGATTTTCCTGTGAGATCCCCCAATCTTTCAACGTTGGCAAATACAAGTTGTCAGATTCTGCCTGAGCTAAACAAAACAGGATTTTTAAACCTCTGCCTGTTCCAGCCTCCAGTTCAATCAAAATTATCTCCTTAGCCCCTCTCCTCCATCCCCCTGAAGAATAAGTGTATTTCACATTCCTGTCACCTCTGCCTGAAGCATCCACCTCCATCTCACCTGAGATGTGCCTCGTGGTGGCTGGCTCTTAGCAAGTTGTTGTTTAGCTAATTCATGTCCAACTCTTTTGTGACCCTATGGGCTGTAGCCCACCAGGTTCTTCTGTCCTTGGGATTTTCCAGGCAAGAATACTAGAGTGGGTTGCCATTTCCTACTCCAGGTGATATTCCCAACCCAGGGATCAAATCTGCATCTCCTGCATTGGCAGGCAGATTCTTTACTGCTGAGTCACCTGGGAAGCACTCTTTTGACTTACAACAGCACATATCTGTTGATTTCATTTGATAAATGAGTTCACTTTTCCTACCCCTTAAACAGTGGTCCTATTGTGATGGATCAAGACATCCATCTTGTGTTTTGCCTCTGTAAAACCACAAATGAGGGCGTTCCAAACCACTTGAGAGGGCATTTGGGGGTAGGAGAATCCAAGTTACTTAAAGTGTGCTCTGTCAATAACTATAGATGCTGTCTTCACTGTCACTACCCCCACCCCCAAGGGCATATTTTGTTCCAAAAGCTTTGTGGTTGAACAGCTCCTTTTAGGTGCTTCCCTGGTGGCTCAGATAGTAAAACAAAAAAAATCTGCCTGTGATAGGGGATACCCAGGTTCAATCCCTGGGCTGGCAAGATCTCCTGGAGAAGGAAATGGCTCCCCACTCCAGCATTCTTAGGGCTTCCCTGGTGGCTCAGATGGTAAAGAATCTGCCTGCCAATGCAGGAGTGAAGTCGCTCAGTCGTGTCCAACTCTTTGCAACCCCATGGACTGTAGTCTATCAGGCTCCTCCGTCCATGGGATTTTCCAGGCAAGAGTGCTGGAGTGGATTGCCATTTCCTTCTCCAGGGGATCTTCCCAACCCAGGAATCATACCCAGGTCTCCAGCATTGCAGGTAGATGCTTTACCGTCTGAGCCACTAGGGAATGCAGGAGACCTGGGTTCAATTGCTGGGTGGGGAAGATCCCCTGGAGAAGAAAATGGCAACCCACCCCAGTGTTCTTGCCTGGAGAATCCCATGGACAGAGGAGCCTGATGAGCTACCATCCACGAGGTCGCAAAGAATCAGACACAACCGAGCAACTAACACTTTCATTTTCACTTTTCAACCCCTTTTAAATGATACACTTAGCCTGTGTGTACACTCTGGTCCAGCTAGTTTAGTTTCCATAGCGTTTCTCCACGTGCCCTACCTCCTACCATCTCTCCACCATTGCTGCACGCCTCCACCCTTCCCTCCGGAAACCTTCTCTCATCTTCTCAAGAGGAAAGAGGTTCCCGGCTCTGAACGCCCATAGCTCCCTCTCTATAGCTTGCAGGCCCATGTCACATGCTTCCTTGTGTCATAATCTTCTGTGTTCATGATTCCTTCCAGACTGAGCTCCTTGCCTTTGGGACGTGTGTCTTACATGTTTGTCCCCACAGCACATAACCTCATATAGCAGGCACTTGATACTTGTTTTAAAATGAATAAAGTTCAGGGCTGGCTTCTGAGTTCCCACTGCCTTGTGAGTACAGAATTGAACCTTAGCTGCCACTGGATGAGCCCCAAGCCTGTGTGCTCATCCCTGCCCTGTGCTGAAGGTAAAAACAGCCTGCCTTTTCCTGCCTGCTGACCTAGGGAAACCTCGGCTTTGTCCCCTGCCTCATACTGCCTGCAATCCTTGCTCTGATAACGCACTATCTCCAACCCCCCGCCTTAGCTCTCCTGTTCTGTGTATCTCAGCTCCAACACCTGTTACCATTTCAAGATAAGTAAATACGCTAAAAGGACAGAGAAAAACAGTCTTGATGGACACCCCCTCTTCACAACAGCCTCCCAACACTTTGTGCTTGATGAATCAGCATCACAGTGTTTGCACTTGCATGTTGATTTCAGTAAACGTGATATGAAGGAACAGATCTAGATCTGGCATAAGGATGGGGATATGTCTGGAGGAGGTAACCACAGGGAAGTCTTCCCCCGGAAATAAGAAATGACAATAATGTGATAATAACTACCATTTATTCATCATGTAATGTGAACCAGGCTGTGTATCATCCCATTCCATCCTCTTCATCCACCCTATTAAGTAAGTATAGTTAGTATCCCTAGTTTCTAGGTGAAGAAATGAGGCATGAGGCACAGAGAGGGTAAGTTACCTGCCCAGCATTCACTTAGCTACCAAGTGGCTCGAGGGCTAGGAAATCAGGTCTTTCCTTCAGGCCCATGCTTTATCCACCAGGGCTCCCGGGGCTTGTTCCTGCTGCTGCTGCTAAGTCGCTTCAGTCGTATCCGACTCTGTGCAACCCCATAGATGGCAGCCCACTAGGCTCCACCATCCCTGGGATTCTCCAGGCAAGAACACTGGAGTGGGTTGCCATTGCCTTCTCCCGAGCTTGTTCCTAGATGCTAGGTAATCAGTTAGGGTTTTTTTGTTTTTGTTTTTTTTTTCAGTTCAGGATGACAGAGAATGAAACCTAATCTTGAGATTTGGGAACGCTGGGCCTCAGTTGAAAAAAAAAAAAAAAAAACCAGTAGCACGCTAGCTCAGAAACGGGCACGAGAGTGGCTTTGGCCAAGGAATGGTTAACTCAGTTGGAAGGGGAAAAAAAAAATCTTTAGAAAACCAGGCTGTTGGGCGCCCTGGCTTTCTTTGGTTACTGGCAGCCTGACAACGGAAAGCTTGAAGCCTGCAGATTGAAATGAGGAGCAGAGAACATTCAGCAGCCGTGGACCTTTGGCCGCCTCAGACTGGCCATGCCGCTCGGACAGACTGGGAAGAAAGCCCCAGCAGCTCGCCGAGCCCATGGCAGAGCAGGTGCAAAGCCCCAGCATGAGAAAGTGTAGATTATTCTCAGCACACCTGCCAGGAAGCACTACATGCGTTTCAGGTGTGCTGCCTAGTTCAGCATTTCTTGGTTGACATGGCATCTAGTCTCAGGAGGACTAGAGTTCTGTTTCCCCAGCACAGCCAACTCGCCCGCTGGTCCACAAATACAAACACCGCTGGGTTCTCGGCTCTCAGGGTCATGGGAGAGGGTGGGAACGTTGCCTTGAGTTCACTGCATCTCTAAGTCCTTGCCATCATTTTGCTTTGGTGGCCGGGCCCTTTGGGAACTGGCAGCTTCTGCCTCAGTCAGTAGCATTGCCTTGGCATTCTGAGGGGGGAAAAAAAGGACATTTTTCGGATCCAGGTAGAGGTCTGGACATCCCTCAGGCCAGGTGGCTTTGTTTGAGTATCATCATTAAGGTTTAAGGAAAGAAGTCTCCCCTTTGTTCCAAAGGTGTAGAGTGTCCTAAATACTTTAGGGATGGCAGTTGTTGATCATGGAAACAAGACCATTCCCTAGAGGGCAGGCACGGGGCGGGGCAGAGGGCTGGGGGGTGGGCCCAGGGCCACAGGGAGGAGCCTTCCTAATTCCATTCATTGTAAAATCACTCTGCCCTTTCCTCCTGACTTGCACTGTCTCATTCTTTCCAAGAGATAAAGTCTGGGAATCAAAATGGCCAACCTCTGTTAAGCAGACTTCTTTGAGGTCCAGCTGGACAATAACAGCAGCTAAAATGGGAGCTCCCCTTCCCCCTGCCTCCAGGGTTGGGGTGAAGAGCGGGGAAGGGAGGGAAGTCCCAGGAAAGGGCCACAGCTGTGAGCACTCATCTGTAGGCCCTGCTGTCAGGAGGAGATGCACACTGGGGTTTGTGAATCCCTCTGCTGGCATCAAGCCAGCTTTAGAAATGCAGCACCAGTTTTTACCTCCTTTCCCTCACATAGATGTTATTCATTTGTTTTGGAGATTTGTTTGTCTCTTTTTTGTTTGTTTGTTTGTTTTTGGCCACGCCATGTGGCATATGGGATCTTAGTTCCCCGACCAGGGATTGAAACTGTGCCTCCTGTATTGGGAGCTTGGAGTTTTAACCATTGGAACACCAGGGAAGTCCCTGTTCATTTGTTAAGGGAGGTGGTTGTTTGTTTTTTAATAATTTATTTACTTGTTTTTGGCTGTGCTGGGTCTTCATTGTTGCATGGGCTTTTTTTCTTTAGTTGCAAGTCACAGGCTCCAGAGCACAGACTCAATAGTTGGAGGCACACAGGCTTAGTTGCCCCGCGGCATGTGGGATCCTCTTGGATCAAACCTGTGTCTCCTGCATTGGCTGCTGCTGCTGCTGCCAAGTCGCTTCAGTCGTGTCCGACTCTTAGCAACCCCATGGACTGCAGCCTACCAGGCTCCTCCGTCCATGCATTTTCCAGGCAAGAGTACTGGAGTGGGGTGCCATTGCCTTCTCCGCCTGCATTGGCAGATGGATTCTTTACCACTGAGCCACCAGGGAAGATCCCCTGCTCATTTGCTTTTGATAGCTGTGTTTATCTTAAAGCTTTAATTGGCAGACTAGCTCTGTGGTCCAGAGTGTGGGCTTTAGATGCCAGCCCTGCCCCTTACTCTGTGTGTGAACTTGGGTAAACCACGTTGCCTCTCTGAACCTCACCTTTCCTCCTCTGTAAAACAAGGGGAGAAGTGCCTGGTTCATATTCCTGTGGAGAAGACTGAATGGGGTTAATGCAGACACAGAGCCAGACACATGATAAATACTCAATAAAGCTAAGGTACTATTTTTATTCATGAAGCATCTCTTCAGAATCTACTCAGGCATGATTAGAGGCCTGATTAGAGCTACAAAAGCCAGGCCAGGTGTGTTTATGTGTTTTCTATGATCACTATAAACACACAAATGAGCTAGCATCGAAAGACCTCAAAAGATCTTCCATCTCTATAGATAATGGTGAGAAGGGATGGTAGTGGAGTGGGTCATTCATTGGTTGGGTTAATTTAACAGGTGTTGACCCAGAGGCCACTGGGTGCAGCTACTGCATATGTCTGTGTATTCCCAGCCTGCTGAAAATTGGCATGTGCCAAATCTTTTCCCGCAAGCTTCCTACGCAGTCTCATTCCTTGTCAAGATGACACTAGGGACACCCCTGATGGTCCAGTGGTTAGGACTTGGTGCTTTCACTGCCAAGGGCCCAGGTTCAATCCCTGGTCAGGAAATTAAGATTCCGCAAGCTGTGGGGTGTGGCCAAAAGATCAAAACAAAATTTTAGAAGGTAACACTAAAAGTTGGCTGTGCCCTGCACACACTGCCACGGCCTCCCTCGGCTGCTCCCGTGCCTGCATCTCAATTGCTTTCTTGAGTCTGGTCCAGCTGCACTTTTGATTTCCCCACCTCCACCCCCAGCTGGTACGTGGAAACTATTTCTCTTCTCTTCCCAAGCAAAATACTAGCCTGCTGTCCGTTTCCTCGCTGCCCCCACGTCACTGCAGGCTTTCCGAGTGGGTCATTATGGGGGATGGCTTGTAGGCCTGCCAAGCCGGGAGCAGCTGCCTATACCCGCTTGCATGGACATCCCCCGCCCCCAAGGAGCCAGGGTGTTTCTCAGCTGTATGAGGACAATTTGGGGGGACCTAGCTCTGCCAAGAGAAACTTGAGCCGTGTGGCTCACAAGACATAAAGCCCCTTTTACTTTAATACCATTGGATTTTTTTTTTTTTTTGACTTGTCTGACTCCTCGGGATTTGCCAACTGCCTTCCACGAATATACATTCTCAGACGGCTTGGAAACTGGATGGTGTGGTCTTCAGTTTGTGTCCTATGTTACTGCAGAAGTTAGAAGTTGTTTCCAAATAACAAGTAAGAGGTTATGAGCTCCTGTTGGCTCCAACTAGCAGACTCTTTTCTTCTTTTTTGTGTATTCTTTCTTTTGTCTCTCCTTTTACTCTTTTTTTCAATGAAGACTTTGGGTTTTTTAGAGCAGTTTTAGGTTTACAGCAAAATGGAGAGGAAGATACAGAGATTTTCTATAGACCCTCGGCTTCCACACATGCACAGCCTCCCCCAGTATCAACATCCCCCACCAGAGTGGTACACTTGTTACCACTGATGAACCTACCGTGACACAACATAATCACCCCAAGTCCAAAGTTTACCTTAGGGTTCACTCTTGGTGTTGTCCATTCCATGGATTTATGCTAATGTATAATGACGTCTTAAGTATCCTCTCTCTTCATGGCTTGATAACTCATACCTTTCTCAGTTTAGTATTTCATTGTCTGATACTGGTTCATTTATCCATTCACACACTGAAGGACATCTTGTTGCTTCTAAGCTTTGGAAGTGAAGAATAAAGCTGCCTTAAACAACTATGTGCAGGTTTCTGTGAGGGCATAAATTTTTAACCTCCTTTAGGTAAATACCAATATCTAATCAGCACAATCGCTGGCTCCTATGGTATGAGTATATTTAGTTTTGTAAGAAACCACCAAACTGTCTTCCAGAGTGACTGTACCGTTGTCCATGCCCACGAGTAATGAAGGAGAGTCCCTGTTGTCCCACATCCTCACCAGTATCTGTTGCCCTTGGTGTTCCGGATTGTGCCCATTCTAGTTGATGTGGAGTGGTAATTTGGTTGTTTCTTATTGTTGAGTTTTAAGAGTTCTCTCTATGGTTGCTTATCAGATATGACTTTTGCCGATATTTTCTCCTAGCCTGTGGTTTGTCTTCTTATTGTCTTCATTCATGCTTTTTTACAATTAACATTCTACCTTTTGCCTAGGGAACATATGCATTTGAAACAAAATCCAAGAGGTACAAATAATGTCCATTAAAAAGCTAGTTTTCCCCAACCTTTGTCCCTCGGCCCCTCCAGTTCTCTGTAGAGAAAACCCTATTGTTTCCAGTTTTTTACCTAGTCATTCCACACATGGTCTATCCAAAGATATACATAAACATGCATATTTATATTCTTTTTGTTTTTAGAAAATCAGCAGCATGCATATATCTCTTCTACGCTGTTTTCTTTTCCACCTAAAATGTATCTTGGAGATGGCACCTTATCAGTCCAGATTTAACTGCCACATACTTTTAAATGGTGACATCGTGTTCCATAGTATGACATACTATCTCTTTGATAGACATTCAGATTATTTCCAGTTTGCTGCTCTTATCAACAATGCTGCAACAAAAATCCTTGTAACATACATCATTTCCCACATGGGCAAATGTATCTGTAGGATAGATTCCTAGAATTAGGATTGCTCTAATCAAGGGAATATGAGTTTACATCTTCACAAGTATTATTTAATTATTTCAGTACTCATGGAAAGAATAAAAAAAACCTAAAACATTGCCTCTGGTAGAAGACCTCTGGGGAGTTTATCACAGAAACAATCAAGCACATTGCTTTGAAGTGCTTACCTATCATTTCCACTGACTGCAAATCTGATCCTTCTTTCCTTCAATATGTATTAAGCACGTTCTGGGTGCTGAGCATATTGGTAGCCTTTGGGAACAAAACCATAAACAAGATAGACATAGTCACTGCCCTCATGGTATTTAGTCTGTGAGGTATGGGGGGTAGAGAGACATGAAATAATTATACACTGAAAGTGAAAATGTTAGTTGCTCAGTCATGTCTAACTCTTTGCAACCCCATGAACTGTAGCTCTCCAGGCTCCTCTGTCTGTTGGATTCTCCAGGCAAGAATACTGGAATGGGTTGCCATTTCATTCTCCAAGGGATCTTCCCAACTCAGGGATCGGACCCAGGTCTCCCACATTACAGGCAGATTCTTTACCGTCTGAGCCACCAGGGAAGCACTATCCACTAGATCATTACAAACTGTATCACACGCCATGAAAGAGAAGTACGGGGTGACCAAAAGTGTGTACTGGGCTCCTGACTTAGGCTGGAGATCTGGGAAGACTTCCCTGCAGAAGTAATGTTTAGTCTCATCGGTAAGAAAGACTTAGCTAGGCAAAGGGAAGCACAGATTTGAAGTCCTAGGGGCAGGAAGGAGTTGTGGAGTAGGACCAGCAGCGTGGATTAGAGGAGCAAGAAAGAGCCTTCAAGGTCATTTAGTTTCAGCCTCCTTAATCTGATGTGTGAGGAAAGGAAGGTTCAAGGAATTCAAGGACTTGGTCAAGGTGAGGCAAATGGTGGCAGAACCAGATCTAGGACTCAGCTTTCTCAGGTGACGTCTGCTGTAGAACACTGCGTCCATTCTGGCAGATCTGAACTTGACACCACAGGATAGTCACCTGGGTTTGTATGGAGGGAGGATTTAAGTTCAGGGCCTTGTGGTTAGTAACCTGATACGCTTTGTGTCTCTTTACTAGTAAGATACAGTTTGGGCAAATGGCAGTCTAGCATTCTAGGCTCCTGGGTTGGTTTAGTCTTCAGTATACTTGTCTCTTCTCCAAGCTTTGGGAGGTTTTGGGGGTTTTTTTGTTGTTGTTGCTGTTGTTGTTTGGGTATTTTGGGGAGTTTTTAGGTTTGGGGGGTTTTCTGTTTTGACCATGCTGCACAACTTATCTTAGTTCCCCAGCCAGGGACCGAACCTGAGCTCTTGGCAGTGAAAGCACAGAGTCCTAACCACTGGACTGCCAGGGAATTCCCTCTTCTCCAAGCTGAAACACTCTATAGTAATGATAATGGTGGTTACTATTTGTCAAATGCTGTTCTAAGCACTTTACATGTATTTCATTTAATCTTGACAACAATCCTATAAAACATGCATTATTATTATTATTATCCCATTTTACAGATGAGGAAATTGAGGCTCGGGTAGGTCAAGGCATTTGCTCAAAGTCCCAAGGTTAGTGAGTGGCAAACTGAGGTCTCAATCTAAGCAGTCTGGCCTCAGTGCCCATGTGCTCTCACTGCCCAGGTGCTCTCACTGTCAGCAGCTGGGGGGTGGGCTCAGGTCTTAGCCTTAGCTGCTGTGTGCTATGAAAGGCCCACGCCAGCGAAACTCAACCTGTCTGCCTATCAGACTCATGTGGGGAGCTTGCCAAAACTGCTGACGTCCAGACCTCACCCCAAGTCAGTTAAATCACAGTCTCCAGGGCTGATTCCAATCATTGATGGTTTTGAAAAGCTTCCATGTTTACTCTAATATGTAGCTAAAGGTTGAGAAGCATGGCTATATAGCCATACCAGTCTTTCTTTCTTTGAGGATATCTTAATCCGAGCTGCTATAACAGAAATACTATAGATTAGGTGACTTGACAAGCACTTACGCCTCACGGTTCTAGAGACTGGGAAGTCCAAGATCAAGGTGCCAGCAGGTTTGGTATCTGGTGAGAAGCCACTCCCTGGTTTGCAAATAGCCATTTTCTTGCTGTCTTCTCCCATGGTGGAGTGAGAGACATTATTTCTCTTGTGTGTCTCCTTATAAGAGCACTAATCCCATTGATGAGGGCTCCACCCTCATAACCTAATCACCTGCCACCTCCAAATACCATCACAGTAGGGATTAGGGATCCAACATATGAACTTTGGGGACACACAGACAGTCAGTCCAGGGGGCAACCAGCAATATGATTTTGCCTTTGCAATCTGGGTGTCTATTTGTTTTTTTTTTTTTTTATTAAATAAAGTTTGTATTTTGTATTGGAGTACAGCTGATTAATGATATTGTGATAGTTTCAGGTGCACAGCAAAGGGACTCAGCCATACATGTACATGTATGCATTCTCCCCCAGACTCCTCTCCCATCAAGGCTGCCACATAATATTGAGCAGAGTTCCATATACTATACAATAGGACCTTGTTGGCTATCCATTTTCTGGATATCTGTTTAGTGTGACCCTTGTAGAGGCATTTATTCATACCATACCATGAGCAAACTCATGACTTTGAGCAAACTCCAGGAGATAGAGAAGGACAGGGAAGCCTGGCACACTGCAGTCCACGGGGTCACAAAGAGCCGGACACGACGGAGCGACTCAACACCACCACCATGAGCTCCAGTCCTAGCATAAAGAATCCATTCAGTGTGTGCTGTGGCACCCACATTCGAGGTTGCTATGTGGTAACAGGTTTACAGAGGGCTGAGGTAGTAATCTCACTGGAAATAGTGTAGCTTAGTGGGATAGAGCTTCAATCTGACCCAGATTCAAGTTGATGCTTTTTTCAAGCAGTCTGTGATTTTGAAAATTTCTCTTTTGTCGGGCTCTATTTTGCCATCCATAAAACTGGGCTAGTAAGATAATACTGCCTATTTCATGAGGCTCCTGTGAGGATTAAATGAGCTAGTCCATGTCAAGTGCTCAGTGTAATGCCTGACACCTATAACTCTGTAAATATTGGCCATTTTATTTCCTGGCCATACATGAGGCTTATTTGAGCCCGGTCACAGGTAAACAGTTGTACTGGGGAAAGCTACTAGCGACACTGATATTGAGGGGAATTTTGTTTGACATTTGACGAGTGCCTGGTATGTACAATGAAGGGTATTAGACCCTGAAGAGCTGGGACAGTGAGGACTGCCTAGTGTCTGCTGCCATGAGCTTGCAGGCTGCCAGCCCAGAGATTGCATCCAGATAACTTATACCAGGTACCCTGGCCCATGGCAGAGGTCTAACCAGTACCTCAGGGAGCACAACACAGGAAAAGAAAAGACTGGAGATGTTTCGGTTCAAGTCCAAAGGTGGGCTGCAGGCAGAATTCCGTTTCTCATGGCACCTCAGTCGGTCTTTTTCCCTCTAAAGGCCTTCAACTAATTAGATGAGACCAACCCACATTATGAAGGGTAATTTGCTTTACTCAAAAGCCTAGTGACTTTTTAAAAATTGAACTATAGTTGATTTAAATGTTGTGTTAGTTTCAGGTGAACAGCAAAGTGATTCAGTTATATATATATATTTATATTCTTTTTCAGATTCTTTTTTATTATGGGTTATTACAAAATATTGAGTATAGTTCTCTGTGCTATGCAGTAGGTCTTTGTTGTTTATTTTATATACAGTAGTGTGTATATATTAATCCCAAACTCCTAATTTATCAAATTAACAAAGTCTAGTGACTTAAATGTTAATCACAGCTACAAAATACCTTTACAGTAACATCCCAACTGGTATTTAACCAAATATCTGGGTACTGACCATGGCCTAGCCAAGTTGACACATGAAACTAGCCCATCATGGGGTGATATTGGGAAATGATGCTGGGAAGATAGGTGGGGGCCAAATTGTAGAGAGTTTTGAATTCTATTAAGTTTTCTTTGGAAAACACTCCTTCTGGAAGTTTTCCTTTGGAAAACTGGGGATTGGTGAAGGTTTCAAAGCAAAGCAATGACAGTATCTGATGAGTTTTGAGTGGTATACACAAGGGGTGAAGAGGACTTAAGGGAACTCCTATTTGGGGCCTGAGCAAAGAGGTCAAAATACATATACAGTTTGTGGTGTTTATTAGACTTTTAAGTGGAGAGATGTCAAGTCGATAGTTGGTTACATGATCCTCTGGCTCAAAGGAGAGAGGGGGCCAGAGGAGAACAGGAAGAAGGCCAGTGCAATTGAAGTGTAGTGGCGCAAGATGAAACTGAAAATATGTCCTGGCGCAGGTCACGCAGGGCCTGAGCCTTCGCGTCATGTGTTCAGCCAGTTCCTACCAGCTCAAGAGAGCTGATTATTAAATTGCAGCAAATTTGGGTGCTGGTTAACCTCACAGTTGGTAGCCTGCAATCTGCCATGGTAGGAGTATTTACAACATTGAAATAAAGAAATTCTACAACTCAGGGCTTCCTCCACCCACAGAACCAGTTGTTAAATATTTACTACAATATTACCACTACAGCTTACAGACAGCAGTGAAAATTTTATATTTACTCTCAGTGGCTTTAATAAAGTCATTAAAATATTTTAAGCAGGTGAGTAAAAAGATTTGATTTTTTTTTAATCACTCTGGCTGCTCTATAGAGACAGAAGGCAAGAAGTCTCAAACTTTTTCCATCCCAAACAGACTACTAAGGATGCTGCTACAATGGTCCATGTGAACACTGAAGGCGGAGTGAAGGAAAGACATCTGAAAGATTGTTAGGGTCCCAAGATTGACCATAGATCCTGATTCATCACAAATTGACTATAACTGAACCTGTTATATAATTCATGTAACTTGGTTAGTGTTTTTTGTTTTAGTGGTGGTAGGGGATCCCAGGTTGCAAAATTATTACCTTAACTCATGACTGGGGGCTTTTTGCTATTTTACTGGAAACCAGCAGAAGATAGATCAATAATATTATCTCATAACAGAATAAGACAGTTAATTTCCTGCATGAGCACAATCTCCTCTTTTTAATATTTCAATCTTCCAGTAGCAAGATGCACTTCAAACCTTGCAATTAGGCTGATTCTTTCTAAGGGAAAGGAAGCTTAATATCTCTTTGACAGCAGTTCTTTCTCAATGGGATAGGAAGGAAAAGAGGCCATGTCAGAACAGTGCTAAGATGAACACTTTAAAGACATTCGCCAAAGACCCCTGACCATTTTTGGCTCCTGTAACTCTAGGCTGGAGACTCAGCTTGTTCGTTTCACATTCCTTTTCTCATACTCTGTCTGTGCTTGGTTGTTATTATACCTCAAGGGGAAGGCCTAACCCCAAAGTTCACCCTTTGCCTTGATGGAGAACAGAAATCCCTTTCCTACAGAGCTGAAATTCTAGTTGGGGGGTAGGAGCAACCAATAAAGAAAATAAGTAATTATACCAACTATGAAAGAGCAAGGAAAGGAGATAGGCCTGGCCACAATCAGTTCAGCAGGGTAATGGAGACAGATGTTAAACTGAGTGGGTAGAGTGGGGAGGTGGGAAGAGAGGAAGTGGAGTCAGCCAGAGTAGACAGCTATTTCAAGAAGTACAGATGGAAAGGGAGAGACATGTCCATCCACAGCTAGATGGATAAGCAAATTATGATACGTCTGCACAATGGAATACGACTCAGCAGTAAAAAAACCTATTGATGAACACAGCATGGATGACTCTCAGAGGCATCATGCTGAGTGAAAGAAGCCCATCTCAAAACAGTTACAAGCTCTATGTTTCCATTTATATGACATTCTCAGGGAGCAAAACTACAGGGTGGGGGTGACTGTGATTATAAAGGAGCAGGAAAATTCTGGGGGCTAATGGAGCAGTTCTATATCCTGATTACAGGGGTGGTCACACAGATCTATACATGTGTGTGCATGTATGCTCAGTCCTCAGTCGTGTCTGACTCTTGCAACCCCATGGACTGTAGCCTGCCAGGCTCCTCTCTCCATGGAATTTACCAGGCAAGAATATTGGAGTGGGTTGCCATTTCCTCCTCCAGGGGATCTGACTCAGGGATTGAACCTGCGTCTGCTGCACTGACACGTGGATTCTTTATCACTGAGCCACCAGGGAAGCCCATCTATACATGTGTCTATACTCATGTAACTACGCCCAAGCAAGGTAATTTTACTGTATGTTACTTCGGGAACACGAGATTGGGCAGAGTCTAAAAGACAAAGATTGGAGGAAGGAGTTGTTTTTTCATATGGGAGGGACTTGAGTTTATTCATTTACTAAGGGAGGAAATCAGGTCTCTTGGGAAAGGTGGCCAAGAGGAATTCAAAGGTGTGAGATCCAGGGCACCAGTGGGAAGGAAAGATGATCTGTCTTCCCCACAAACTGTGCAACACAACACAAACTCCATCTGGGACAGAGGACACTGTGATGTGCAGGGCGTTGTGTATGGTGAGGTTGGGAAGAGCCACTGGGAGGAATGGGAAACGATGCTTCCAGACCTCACCCTGCAGTATGATGGTCCAGCGGAGGCTAGAGACCTCAAAGCTTCAGTGGTGCCGACCTGTCCCTTTGTGGATTCATGTTCAACAGCTTGGTGCAGAGAAGAGGTTGGTGGGGAGGGGGGATGGAGATCAGCTGAAGGACAAAGGGCAAGGATTTTAAGACCAGGAACAAAAAGAAGGGCTGGGAGGTCAAGAAAAGGAGGACCATGAAGCCAACAGGGAACTAATAGCATGGGAGACAAGGGAGAGGGCATGTGACTAGATCAGATAGTGATCCGAATGATTATGGTTAATAGGCATCAGGGAGCAGGGGAGCTGGATGGATGAGGACACTGGTCCAAGCAGTTCTGAAGTGGAGACAGAGGACTCATATGTCAGGTTAGGGGTTTGACTGATATTTAGAATACTTTGTACAGAATAGTCATAGCAGGACTTCCCCAGTGGTTCATATGGTAAATAATCTGCCTGCAGTGCATGAGACACGTGTTCAATCACTGGGTTAGGAAAATCCCCTGGAAAAGGAAATGGCAACCCACTCCAGTACTTTTACCTGGAGAATTCCATGGACAGAGGAGCCCAGCGGGCTACAGTCCATACGGTTGTAGAGAGTCCGACACGACTGAGCAACTAACACTTTCACTTTCAGCTCATATTTATTGATCCTTTCCATGTGCCTGACACCAGTACTTTGCATGCACATCTCATTCATTCTCACAGCAGATACTATTCCTGTTTTCTAAATAAGGAAACTGAGGCTCGAAAAGATTAGATGAGTTACCCAGGGCCACATGACCAGTAAGTGGAGCAGCCATGGACTAGAACCCAACCTGTTTGACTCCAGGGTTTATGCTTCTCTGACTAATATACTCTATTGCTTCTCCCACATGGAAAAGCTTGATTCCATCATAATAAAATGCTATATTGACCTCAACTAGACATCTCAGAAACGAACCTAAGTAGATGTATAGCTTGATGTAAATGTGTCTGCATTTCTGAAAGCCACCTATAAGGGGCTGTCCCCCTCACACTGGATGAGTGTTGTCAATTCTGCCTGTAGATGGTATATTGAAAAGTTCTTTCATTTGATCATAAAATTATTTTGTCAAAGGACAAAAAATTACTTTCAGAGATGGGGCATTTTGGTGGTCAGCCAGAATGGTACTGGGAGTGGTGATGAAATGCATGGGGTAACCAAAGGAGTGGGTGGTCAAAGGGGTGTCAAGGTGAGGATCATGGATGCCTATGTCTAGAAACAAGGTATGAGATGGAATGACTATAGATGCTAAAGTTCCCTATGACGGTGGTGACTGTGGAAGAGGGGGAGCTACTAGGTGTCACAGGCCTCAGTGAGTGTAGAAGAGTGGCCAGGAGGCCAGTAACTGAAAACAGCAACGGGTGTGGTTTAGTGCCACCAGCCCCAGCTGAGAGCTTTTGACATGAGAGTGGCCAGGGTCTGGGAACAGAAAGCGGGAGCTGGAAGAATGCCATTCCCTCTGCTGCCCATTCCAGGACATCTGTGAGGTGGGGAAATGAGCAGCCCCTATTTGAGGGCTTCATAGAGGAGGGATCATTTAAGACAAGGAAACAGAAGGCACTTAAAAAAGATTAAAGTCTCTGTTACAACCTGTTTAATGTAAAACAGTATCCTTGGCAGCTTGCAGCTGTTTGTGAGTATAGTATATGTGTTAAATCCTTATAGCTAATAAAGAAGACAAATGAAAATGAAAAAAAAAGATTAAAGGCCTGAGAGGTGTCTACCATGTCCAGAGGGTATAGATTGAGAGGCAGTGGTAAGTGTGAAGTGGAGTCTGTCCAGAATAGCTGCTTCCTTCTAAGAACAATAGCCCCAAACATGTGAATCGGGTGTCATGGCTTTCCTGCCCACTAATACTCATTCTAAGCCTACAGAAAAGATAGAGTCCTGTGGCGGCCATTTCATCATCATCTTGGCCAGGACATTGAATCTTGAGACCTTGGCTGCTTGACAAAACCATTATTTCCCAGTGACTAAATCACCTCATCCCCTCTTCTCTTTCCTACCAGGCTCAGAGCCCCTACCTTCCCCATGGTGGAGGGGTGGATGTCCATTTCTCAGGAGCAATGGACTGCTTCCGGCAGATAGTGAAAGCCCAAGGGGTCCTGGGGCTCTGGAATGGATTGGCAGCCAACCTGCTGAAGGTGAGAGAAGTGGTCAGTCTCCCACTTGTCCGCCTCGCCACTGCCACCCTGTTCTATACCTTTGCCACTCCCTCTGCAGTTTGCCTGCAAACACCTCCTCTAGCACAGAGCCTGTGAATGCAGGCTGGATGTTGGCCCTAAAGAGTGGGGACCCTGTGCAGTGTTGGGACATCTGATACCCCATCCCAGAGGAGCTAAGCATTTAGTGTCAAGGTTCCCAAAATGGAGGTTCATAGACTCCTAAAAGGACTATAACCCCCTATCCTAAAATTGTATGAAAAAATGTGTCCATATGGGCGTATGTGCATCTCTCTGGGGAAAGGATCCATAACTTTTATCATTTTCCAAAAGAACTCCATGACTTTAAAAAAAAAAAGGTCAAGAACTGTGGACTAACCTTGCACTAGTTGGCACAGAAATGATTCCAATCAAGACAAGATTATATTAGGAATTGCCCAGCTGTCCAGTGGTTAGGACTGAGCATTTTCACTACTGAGTTCAATCCTTGGTCAGGGAACTAAGATCCCACAAACCATGCATGGCATGGCCAAAAAAAGGCAAGTGTATATTGACAAGCAGTGTTAGATTGTCTACATGCATATCAACCCACACCCAAGCTTCCCCAGGGCAGGCCCTTCAATGGCTCTGCCACTCCTCTCCCCAACCCTCACTGGGCCGGCTTGCATTTTTCCATCTTCCCTGATTCCAAAATAATGACCATGTTGTATTGTCCATAGCCTTTATCTCAGTTTACCCTGATCCAAGTTGATTGCAGATGCATTGATGTTTTAAGATTTTCACATGATTTTCATTTTCTTTCTCTACAGATAGTTCCATATTTTGGAGTTATGTTTGGCACCTTTGAGTTCTGCAAGAGAATCTGTCTTTACCAAAATGGTTACATCATGTCTCCTCTGAGCTATAAATTGACCCCAGGGGTGGATCAGAGTTTGAAGCCCCAGGAGTTACGGGAATTAAATAAGTTCTTCAAAACTGGACAACTAAAGTCTAAAAAACCAACTCTTTAAAACTGAATGGAACTAGAGGTGCATTGATTGAAGGCGTGTTGCAATCAGAGAGGAATGTAGCCTCAGAATTGTGCACGCATGGAGTAATGAGAGGGTGCTCCTGTCTGCTGCTCTTGGAAATGAGAAGATTCGGCCATACCTGAGCTCCAGAGTGATGGCCCTGTGAACACCTGCACCACCGTGATTTTATAACAAAACCTAGCAGTAATGAAATGTACAGTTTACACTCTGGATATAAATAGGCAATGTCACTCAGTCAGTTCAGTCACTCAGTCATGTCCAACTCTTTGCGACCCCATGGACTGCAGCACACCAGGCTTCCCTGTCCATCACCAACTCCCAGAGCTTGCTCAAACTCATGGCCATCAAGTTGGTGATGCCATCCAACCATCTCATCCTCTGTCCTCCCCTTCTCCTCTTGCCTTCAATCTTTTCCAGCATCAGGGTCTTTCCCAATGAGTCAGTTCTTTGAATCAGGTGGCCAAAGTATTGGAGCTTCAGCTTCAACATCAGTCCTTCCAGTTAATATTCAGGATTCATTCTCTTTAGGATTGACTGGTTTGATCTCCTTGCAATCCAAGGGACTCTCAAGAGTCTTCTCCAACACCACAGTTCAAAAGCATCAAATAGTTGAAAAGCATCAAATAGGCAGTGTACAAAACACCAAAGAAAGGGCCTGGCCATGACCCCTCAGAGCAACGTGCTTTTGAAGTGACTGGGCAGACAGCATGCTGGAGCTCTGCCATAGGCTCACAGGCTCACAGGCTCACTAACCCACAGCAGCCTAGTTTCACCCAGATTCACTAGAGACTTCCCGATCCAGTCATTCTAGAACTCACAATCCTGGCTGACTTTGGAGTGCACGCACCATGATGTAAATTATGCCTTACCAGAAACTAAATGAAAAGCATTTAACATTTAAAAGTTACCACCGTCGTAGTAGATCCAGCCTTCTTTATTTAAGTTTGAAGCCTTCTTGTGTTTCTAGAAGGTAGTTTGTAGCATAACTGCTTCATTATGCCCCAGAAAACCTTCTTTCAGTTAGTCATTGTATAGTTCAAATGGCCTGAATTCTCTGCCTTTTTAGTTTGCTTTGCAAGCCTACCCAGAAAATAAATTATTTAGCCAACTTATTCTCACAGCATGTCCCAGTTGCCTAGAGAGGATCAAATAGAACATTTGACACACACACAGACCCACAATGTAACTAAAAAAGCACTTTGGGCTAATCATGTCTACTAGATTTTTTTTAAATCAAATTTTGGGTTTATTCTACCTTGGGGATTCTATGTCAAGTTTATGTAATTGTACCTTTTGAATAGCCTATCTATGCATTAAAAAGCAATATCTAATATTAAGTTGTTAATTTATACACACACAGAAAGAGACTTTCAGTATGTTGGAAGTATTTTTCCCTATTAAATTTATTTTCCAAAGAAAAATTATGTGTTGGTCATTTATTATTAATTTGAGTTAGAAAATTATTGCTATATACATACTGGCCAAAATCTTTAAACTCTCAGAAACTTGTCCTATTGAAATATATCAAAATAACTCATTTTTTCAGCCACTGGGGCAGACTGTGTTTTATGGAAAAGAGAAGTTGATACACACAAGAAAATCTCATCTGTAGCCCAATCAGTTACAGTTTCATTTCAGTTCAGTTCAGTCAGTCATGTCTGACTCAGTTGACTGCAACTCCATGGATTGCAGCACTCCAGGCTTCCCTGTCCATCACCAACTTCCAGAGCTTGCTCAAACTCATGTCCATTGAGTCAGTGATGCCATCCAACCATCTCATCCTCCGTCATCCCCTTCTCCTGCCTTCAATCTCCCAGCATCAGGGTCTTTTCCAAGAAATCAGTTCTTTGCATCAGGTGAGTTTAGAGGTGACAGGTGAGTTTAACAGATTCTTAACCCAGAGTGAATAGTTCATGTTAGTTACTCTTGATTTTCCTTGAGGTGAACAACTTTTTAAAAAATTCTGAAAGCTGTAAAAAAATATTTTTAAAACTCTAGTACTGTTCCTAAAACAAATTTCCAACTTCTTGTATTTTCCCAGAGGTATGAAGGAAGTGTTCTGCTTTTTTGCTTTATGGTTTGCAATGGGCTCCACCAAACTGGGCTAAGTACTTTGGGAGGATTATAAAGATATGTGATGCAATATTGAGCCAGGAGTAACTTCTAGTCTTCAGGAACAAAACATACCTACACATATGAAATAACTATAATTACAAAGCAAATACAAGCAAGGGCATGATAATATAGCAGCAACCGTTAACAAGATTACCAAGGAGCTCCATAATTGATTCACTCAGTGAATCAGAGATTTAAAGTATAATCGAAAAAAACAAGTCTTTTTTTATATGGTGGTGGTGGTTTAGTCACTAAGTTGTGTCTGATTCTTTGTGACCCAATGAACTGTAGCCTGCCAGGCTCCTCTGTCCCTGTGATTTCCCAGGCAAGAGTACTGGAGTGGGTTGCCATTTCCTTCTCCAGGGGATCTTCCTGACCCAGGGATCTAACCCAAGTCTCCTGCAATAGTTATTATTTATTTGGCTGCTCCAGGTCTTAGCTGTGGTACGTGGGATCTTTGATCTTTGTTGCGGCATGTGGCATCTTTAGTTGCTGCAGGCAAACGCTTAGTTGCATCATATGGGATCTAGTTCCCTGACCAAGGATCAAACCTGAGCCCCCTGCATTGGGAGCTCAGAGTCTTAGCCACTAGACCACCAGGGAAGTCCTGGGAAGGAATGAGTCTTATATTACATTTTGAAGGAAGTGAAAGGATAATAGTTGGTGAAGAATAGGTTGAGGGGAGAATATGTTGCAGGCTGAAGGTAGTGTATGTGGTATCACAGAGGTGGAAGGAAGCAAAAGAGTGCGAAGACTGGCTTCATGCATTCGTTCAATGATAGCTTGCACTCTGGGCATCATGATACACCAGGCAGCTCAGGTCCTTGCCCACGTTCTAGTGAGGGGGGCAGTCAAAAACCTAATCAACAAGTGAGGTATAGATTGTAATGTTATGAGGGGAATAAACAGGGTGCTCTATTAGAGAATTACATGGGAGGTAAGGGAAGTATTTTTAATCAAGGAGCCAGAGAAGGCCACTATGAGAGGTGATATTTGAAATGAGACCTGAAAAATAAAAATGAATCAACCACATAAGGAACTAGGGAGAACAGAAGGTGCAACAGTGGTACTGGTAGTGGGAAAGGCTGGATGAACGACAAAGAGGTGAGCACAGCCAGTGTGGTGAGTGAGAAAGGATGAGATGTGGCTGGACAGAGGTCCAGGTCATATGCGGCCACTGGGGCCATACTAAAATGTTCAATTCTAAAATAAATGAGTAAAATTAGTTTAATTCTAAGTGCAGCAGGGAGTCATTGAAGGCTTTTATGCAGAGATGCTATATAATCTGATTTTCATTTTTGAAATATCCCTCTGGTTGCTATGTGGATAACAGATGGGAAGGAAGCAAGGCTGTGAGTAGGAAAACCAGTTAAGAGGCTACTACAAAGTCCAAGTAAGAAATGATGACTTATGGGGAATTCCCTGGAAGTCCAGTAGTTAAGACTTGGTGCTTTCACTGCCATGGGCCCAGGTTCAATCCCTGGTCCAGGAACTAAGATCCTGCAAGTGACATAGCCAAAATATTAAAAAATTAAAAAAAAATTTAAGTGATGGCTTGGACTAGAAAGGTGGCAATAAGGATGAGAGGAGTGAATAGGTTCAAAATAGATTTTTCAGTTTGGGATCAGCAGGATGTGCTGAGCAATTGAATGTAGGGAATAAAATAAAGAAATCAAGGATGGCACCTAGGTTTTTCACTTTTGACTTATTAAAAAGGTAGATAATGTTGCCATTTGCTAAGGTGGAGAAGACTGGTGGGCGCCCAAGTTTTGGTGGAAAAGGAATTAAAAGTTCTGTTTTGGACATGTTAAATTTGAAATGCCCATGAGACATCCAAGTAGGCAGTTGGCTGGACCATAGGCTGTTCATTTAATTGTCCAAACCAGTTGTGGTAGACAGAACAATGAACCCCCCATCAAGGGTGTCCACACCCTAATACGTAAGAACCTGTAAATATTTACCTTACACAGCAAAAGGGACTTACATGATTAAGGATAAGGATACTCAGATGGAAAAACTATTATAGTTTATCGGGGCTTCCCAGGTGGTGCTAGTGGTAAAAAAAACAAAACAAACAAAAAAAAAACTGCATGATCCCCTAGAGAAGGAAACGGCAACCCACTCCAGTATTCTTGCCTGGAAAATCCCGTGGACAGAGGAGTCTGGTGGGCTACCATGGGGTCACAAAAAGTCAAACATGACTGAAGCAACTTAGCACTTAGCATCTTGGTAGGCCCAGATAAAGTGGAAGAGGAAGGTGGAAGACAGACTCGAGGTTGCAAAATAAGGCAGAAGAAATGGGGAACAAGAAGGACTTGGCTGACTTTGAATACAAAGATGCCCAAGAGCCAGGAAATGGAGATTTCAGTCCTACAACCACAAGGAATTGAATTCAGCCAACAACCTGAATGAGCCAGGAAATGGACTTTCCCCCAGGGCCTTCAGAAAACATTGCAACCTTGCCAGACACCTTGATTTAAGCCAGGTAAGACCTGTGTGAGACTTCTGACCTCTATAACAGTTAAGATGATAAATTTGTGTTGCTTAAGCCACTGACTTTGCAGTAATTTGTTACAGCAGCAATCAGTTCAGTTCAGTTCAGTCACTCAGTCGTGTCCGACTCTTTGCGACCCCAAGAATCACAGCACGCCAGGCCTCCCTGTGCATCACCAACTCCCGGAGTTCACCCAGACTCACGTCCATCGAGTCAGTGATGCCATCCAGCCATCTCATCCTCTGTCGTCCCCTTCTCCTCCTGCCCCCAATCCCTCCCAGCATCAGAGTCTTTTCCAATGAGTCAACTCTTCCCATGAGGTGGCCAAAGTACTGGAGTTTCAGCTTTGGCATCATTCCTCCCAAAGAAATCCCAGGGCTGATCTCCTTCAGAATGGACTGGTTGGATTTCCTTGCAGTCCAAGGGACTCTCAAGAGTCTTCTCCAACACCACAGTTCAAAAGCATCAATTCTTCGGCGCTCAGCCTTCTTCACAGTCTAACTCTCACATCCATACATGACCACAGGAAAAACCATAGCCTTGACTAGACGAACCTTTCTTGAAACAGAAAACTAATATACCAGAACATTATTGATAATTATGTCAGGATACAAAGCAAACCTGGGCTGTCCTGGCCAAACAGGACAAGTCTGGAGCTCAGGAGGGAGTGGTGGCTGGAAGTAGAAATTTGGGTGTGGTCAGCAGATAGATGGCATGTAAAGCCAAGAGACTGAATGAGACAACCAAAGGAGGAGATGGGAAGAAACTCCTGGGGGAGGAGGTGTGTGTGCTAAGTCACTCCAGTCGTGTCCCACTTTTTGCGACCCCATGGACTATAGCCCACCAGGCTCCTCTATCCATAGGATTCTCCAGGCAAGAATACTGGAGTAGGTTGCCATGCCCTCCTCCAGGGGATCTTCCTGACCCAGGGACCGAACCCACAACTCTTAAGTCTCCTGCACTGGCAGGCAAGTTATTTACCACTAGCACCACCTGGGAAGCCCTGGGGGAGAGGGAAGCAACAAGAAATGACATTGAGATGTTAGCTAAGAAAAGGCCTCGAGATGTAGAGGAGCTGGAACTCTTGTATTCTGCTATTGGTACAATCATTTTGAAAATAATCTGGAAATTCCTCAACTGGTTTAACATGGAGTTAACCATATGACCTAGAAATTCCACTCCTAGGTATCTACCCCAGAGAAACGAAAACATATGTCCAAACAAAAACTTGTACAGGAATGTTTATAGCAGTATCATTCAAAAAAGACAAAAAGTGGAAATGACCCAAATGTCTATCAACTGATGAATGGCTAAACAAAATGTTATATAGACATACAATGGAGCTACTTAGCAATATAAAGGAATTGACTATTGACACACACACAAAACACATGGGTGAATCTCAGGGTGTATATATACATATATATATATATATGTATATAGACACACACACACACACATATATATACATATATATATAAAGTGAGAGAAGCCAGATGCCCCCATCCCCAAAAGAATGGTATCATACTATATGATTCCATTCATATGAAATTCTAGGAAATGCAAACTGATCTATAGTGATAGAAAGATTAGTGGTTGCTTGGGGAGGGATTACAATGAGGTTCTAGAAAAACTGTGGTGATGGATAGGTTCACCATCTTACCTGCAGTGATAATTTCATAGGTGTTTATGTATGTTAAAAGTTTTAAATATGTAAGTTTCATTGTATATAATTATACCTCAATAAGACTGATATTTTGTTTTATCTGAAGCAGTTATCCAAGGCTGGAATATATCAAACACTTTCTAAGTCTGCTCAAAGGGGCCCAAAACAAAGCCCTTGGGTGAGGTGGAGGGGCTTCAAATGCTAAGCTGCGGAGTTCAGGATTGATCCACTAAGCAGAAGAGAGTCACTGGTTTCTTGAGCAACATAGGTGATGTGATGAAAACTGGATGTGAATAAGATTGTTCGAGAAGCTGAAATAGAAATGAGAGATTAAAGACAGGAAGACTGGCCAGCAAATGAGGAGAACTATTTTCTCCTTCACTATCACACTGGTTGGGCGGTTTGGTTTTTTGTTGTTTGTTTGTTTGTTTGTTTCAGCTTCAGGCTTACAGGATATTAGTTCCCCGACCAGGGACTGAAACTGGGGCCTTGGCAGTCAGACTTCTGCCAGGGAATTCCCAAGTGGCTCATGTTTTAGAAAGTCGTTTTTTTGTTCAGTTGGAGTCTACCTTCATGATACTTCTACCAGCTGCCATTGATTCCACACAGGATGTCTAATTCTCTTCCATCTGACAGTCCTTCAATTAGGAAGAAAGTCATGATGGCCTTCCTTCACCCAAAGCCCTTTCCCCGTTAAATATCTCTTATTCATTCAGCCATTTCTCATATGACATGATTTGAAGGCACTTCACTTTCCTAACTGTCTTTTTTAAACATGTCCCAATTTGTTAATGTCCTCTTAAAATGGCATCCAGAAGTGAGCACAAAGCTCTATGGGCCAACAGAAGAGCCCCAAATGGGACTGAAAGTCCCCTGATTTGTTCATGACCATCATCTTGACCCATCTCAAGACTCATTAGCATTTTTTGGCATTGCCAACTTACAGTCAACTAAAACCCTCAGTTCTTTTTCACACATGCTCTAGCTCCTTATCCTTAAATGTCCTGCACTAAACAGAACATTAGAAACCTTTATTGTGGTCCCTCCCATTTTATAAGCCTCTGTTTATTCTGGACTTTAGCCCTTCTGACTCAGTTCCTAGAGATTTGTGATACTCTTTAGTCTTTGTCCTTGGAAGTCTAGCCTTCATTCTGTCATCTATATATGTACTTTAAAAATTTGAGCCCATCAGAGAAGAATCTGGAAGGACAGCTTAATTTACTAGATATCTCTCCTTTTTTCATTTCTCATTGGAATTTTTGCAAATTGTATGGATCTGAATTTTATCTTTGGAATCTTTCACCCTCCTGAGCTATCTTTCTATTTGGAGTTTGAACAAGAGATCATATTTATCTTTTCTTTGATCCTTTTGACTTTTAAAACTCTCTCTCTCTCTCTCTCTCTCTCTCTCTCTCTCTCTCTCTCTCTCTGTCTCTCTCGCTCACACACACACACACACAGGTTAGTTACCCTATCTGACTATGCCCAGCATTCCTTTGTTTAACAGATCCAGATCAGTCAGTCTTGGTCTGTTTCCTTATGATTCTTGTCGCTTTCACTTTACAATGAGATCTTCCTTACTTATTATCAGGAGTAAGCCTAGTTTAGCAATTTACCTCATTGCTTCTTCAGTTTTCTGAGAACTATAATTATCAGCAAGAGAGTCAAGTATTTATCAGTGTGTTGCTATCAGAATAATGAAACCTGTAGCAGATACTCAGATGGTTTTTGTCTCTGATCAACATTTCTCCCCAAGATGATGACTTCATGAAGTACTATTCATAGCTTTTATCTATATGGGCAGTCTCTTGTATGCTTTCACAATGACAATCACTTTCATTTCTCCCTTTCATTTTCATGGAATGCTTTTCACCCTCCTACCAATGAATTACTGGCTATACTTTCTTGATATATTACTACTCTGCTTCCTACATGGTATCTCTCTGAACCAGGTTTACCCTTCTTTTTACTGATGCCAGTCAGAAGTCCCATTCTACCAAGTTTGAACAATACCTAAAAAATTGTCTTTTCTTGCTTGTATTAACATTTTGCATTCACTTTATTACTCATATGGCGGGTGTGTGAGTACACAGATAACTGAGGCATTAAGTATCATTTCTGACCTTCTTCCTTGTTTTTTTCTGAGAGAGTAGGCACTGCCTTAGCTCTGTTTTCTCTTCCTTAATTCTATGTGTATACTACACAACTTCCAGAAACATAGTAGTTACTAAGAGCTTCCGCTATGTTTCAATGAAGGCATTTCTTTTTAATGAATTGACTAGTCTATATCATTATCAACCTCATCATCATTATCATTGACATTAGTCCCTGTTTCCCTGGACTCTTGCTCCTGGTTTCTTTTCTTTTTCCTCTTTTTTTTTTTTTCTTTTGACTTTTTAATTTTTTTAACTTTCAGAAATAAAAATGTTGCCCACACACACACACAAAAAACAGTATAAAGATTTCCATGTATCCTGCACTCAGCTTCTTCAAATGGTAACATTTTACATAACCATTGTAACTAAAAATAGTTGGTAGAATATTATTAACTAATCTACAGATTATGTATCCAAATCTCACCAATAGTACCACCATGTCCTTTTTCTGATCAGGATCCAATCCAGGATCACACATTGTATTAATCTGTCTTTCTTCTTAGTCTCCTTTAATCTGTGACAGTTCCTTAGTCTTTCTTTTTCTTTCATGACCTTGACACTTTTGAGAACATCCAACTCCTTTAAGTACACCTGGTCATAGGCAACCAGGAGAGCTCCAGCTCACAGTGGATTCAGCAAAATACCAAGTCATGGCATGGAGTCACTCTTAAAAGTATTTCACCTTTAGTAAAACTACACTTAAGCACCCAAAGACGACTGCTGCTGCTGCTGCTGCTGCTGCTGCTAAGTCACTTCAGTCATGTCTGACTCTGTGCGACCCCAGAGATGGCAGCCCACCAGGCTCCCCCTTCCCTGGGATTCTCCAGGCAAGAACACTGGAGTGGGTTGCCATTTCCTTCTTCAATGCATGAAAGTGAAAAGTGAAAGTGAAGTCACTCAGTCGTGTCCAACTCTTAGCGACCCCATGGACTGCAGCCCACCAGGCTCCTCTGCCCATGGGATTTTCCAAGCAAGAGTACTGGAGTGGGGTGCCATTGCTTTCTCCGACCCAAAGACTGAGAAGGGGCAAATTTTACGTAATTATTTGATCATCTTTTTGTGGAGAGTGAAATAGAACAGAACAGTAAATGTGGAGATCCTTGAAACAGTAAAAGAGCTTTGGAGTAGAATATGGCAGACACATCATGCTCAATGGAAGTAGCAGATGTGGCCAAGGAAAGGTTAAAAAAGAAAAGGGTACATAAGTGATAGAGAGCTGGGTCAGAGTAATTAATATTTGAATGAAAATGCATTCATCAGAATGTCAAGAGTTCAGACTAGAAAGGTTTTGAATTGTATAGTGAAATGCATTCTAAAACCACCTACCTCTAAACAAAATGCTGTTGATGTTTTGTTTTCACTGTTCATTCTCTCACCAGTAGAGGTAGACTGGCTATCACTTTCAGAGAACACACTCTATCATTGAAACTGCACAGCAAGGTCATTTCTGTATCCAGCTGCATTTCTATTATAATCAACTAATGAGAACCAAGTGGCCTCTCCAGAACACTGGTCAAAGATAGCCCCCAGGATCAACAAAGCTGGAGTGAAAATTGCTCTTCTCTGAACATGTGCTGTGTGTGCTCATCACTTTGGATTGCTCGGGTTCATGGAAAGACTAACGAATTGCAAAGTATACTTAGAGGAAGAACCTGACATGCCCAGAGGAATCTTAGAGTTGGGTCCTTTAACAGGCAGATCTGGAGAAGGTGGGAGAGGGCAAGAAATTGAGTGGCATGCCATCTATGTTTTCAGTGTGCTGGGTACCTAGGGCTCAGCTACAGTGGGTGTTTTCAACAGTTATTTTTGTAAACATGGCTGTGATGATTTAAACATAGGATTTGTGAGGGCACCTTCAGCTTCTGTTCTGAATCTGAGGAAGGGCATTCAAGCTAACAAGTAGGTTTGTAAGGACATGTGTGGCAAATGTTTTCCCAGTGCAGAGATTAAGGGAGTCAACAAGCCCTTGTCTCTTGACAACAATGGGTGTCAATCTAGTTCTGTCGATTCCTCTAAACTTTTCTGGAGATTAGCAATCCATTCAATGCAAGAGTACTTTACCTGGGCCCAGAGACCCAAATACCAATCTAGTTCACACAACCTCTTAACCTTAACGATATACCCTCTATGCTTTGGCTTCTGGCTCAAATAAAACCCTCCAGCCCAGTCCTTTTGAACGTTCCTCTGCCAATTCCCAGCAAGATCTTTGCTAAACTGCTTTTGCAAACAGGGGTCTGGGGCACGCGGACAGTGTCCCAGCTCTGCTGCTCCTCCAATTTCCTCTGGCTTCACCAGCGGTCCCATCACTTCATGGCAAATAGATGGGGAAACAGTGGAAACAGTGGCTGATTTTATTTTTCTGGGCTCCAAAATCACTGCAGATGGTGATTGCAGCCATGAAATTAAAAGACGCTTACTACTTGGAAGGAAAGTTATGACCAACTTAGAAAGCATATTAAAAAGCAGAGACATCACTTTGCCAACAAAGGTCCGTCTAGTCAAGGCTATGGTTTTTCCAGTGGTCATGTATGGATGTGAGAGTTGGACTATAAAGAAAGCTGAGCACTGAAGAATTGATGCTCTTGAACTGTGGTGCTGGAGAAGACTCTTGAGAGTTCCTTGGACTGCAAGGAGATCCAATCAGTTCATCCTAAAGGAGATCAGTCCTGGGTGTCATTGGAAGGACTGATGTTGAAGCTGAAACTCCAATACTTTGGCCACCTCATGCGAAGAGTTGCCTCATTGGAAAAGACCCTGATGCTTGGAAAGATTGAGGGCAGGAGAAGGGGACGACAGAGGATGAGATGGTTGGATGGCATCACCGACTCGATGGACATGAGTTTGGGTGGACTCCTGAAGTTGGTGATGGACAGGGAGGCCTGGCATGCTGCGGTTCATGGGGTTGCAAAGAGTCGGACATGACTGAGTGACTGAACTGAACAGAACACTGGCAAAGTTCCAGGCCAGGGCCAGACGTAGGGTGAGGAGAGTGAGGCACTTGCCCGGGCGCCAAATGTTAGCGGACACCAAACAACTCAGGAATCAAAATGAATGATTCTTTTTAATGCACCATTTAAAAAATCTAAAGGAATGCAAAAATCCTTGATGAACAACATTTCAAATTTCTGAATAAAGACAGGCTCCCTTCTTGCACTGGTAGGGCCCTGCCTCACTTGCCTCACCCTCACCCTAGCCCTGGGGCTCCAAATAAACTTGATTTACAAAAACAGGCGACCAACCAGCGCGCCACAGTTTATCTATATGAGTTTTTAAAATATTGCATTCAATATTATTTCTCTTGACAACCAAATTTGGGTGGGGGGGGTGTTGTTTGTTGGTTCTTTGGGGTCCCCTTAAATACCGCGCCTCACCCAGGTCCAGGCACACCGTGACCTCTCCCTCTCCGCGCCCCGGGGCCTCCCCTGGGGTCCCGCGTCCTGGTCAGGTACTCTGGGGCCGCCGCCTACTCGGGCCGGGTCAGGTGCTACGGGCGAGCCCTGGCAGCGCGGAGGGCGGCCCCTGCCGCACTCCTCGGCTCCTCCCTCTGCGCGCTCAGCCACTCAGCGGCCCCGCCGCCCCGCGCGCAGAGGCTCAGCGCCCGCCCCCGACGCCGGCCGCCCGGGCGCCGGCTCCCCCTATATAAATCAGCCATTTGCTTCGCTCCGCCCCAGAGCCCCGGAGTCCAAGCCGGTTCCTCGCCGATCTTTTAGTCGTCCGCTTACTCTTTCCTTCCAAGATGACAGATGCCGCCGTGTCCTTCGCCAAGGACTTCCTGGCAGGTGGAGTGGCAGCGGCCATCTCCAAGACAGCAGTCGCGCCCATCGAGCGGGTGAAGCTGCTGCTGCAGGTACGTCTCGGGATCCGAGAGCCTGACGAGGAAGTGGGGGGAGGGGCCGCGCGGGAAGCGGTGGTCCAAGGCCTGGGGGGGAACCAGCCCTCGTGATCTGCCCAGGGAAGTGGCAGCGTGGGAGGAGGGGGGGCCGCGGGGTAGGACCAAAAGCCAGACTTGAGAGAGGTGTTTTAGTGATCTGAAGTTCAGGATCTCGGAAAGGGTCGGGGGCGGAGGGTGGGCGGAGGAAGACCAGGGCCTGGGCATCCCAGAGCCAGCGAACTCGGATGGGGCAGCCCGGGAGTGACTGACTCCCGGGCCTTGGGGTCAAGGGCGAAGGCGCTGAAAAGGGGGACACCTGCCCGTACCGAGCACGTCAGGGTCGTGGCAAGGAGATAACAGCCTGGGGGAGGCCACGCGGCCGGTGGAGCGGCCTCGCAGCCGGCAGCCGCGCTCAGACCGGCCGGGCCGGAAACCGGCGCCGGGAAGCGCGTGTCCCTTGTGCTTCTGCCCCCGCGCAGCCGCTGGCGCGTTCCCGCGGCCTGGTGGCGCGCTCTGCTACTCCGGCTCTAGAGGGCGCGCCCGCACAGGCTGACGGGTGGTGGCCCTCGGGTCACCTCCAGGAGCGGGGCACCCGAGCGGGAGGGAAGCTGCTCCCAGGGACCTTAGGCGAGGACCACAGTCACCAGGGTGACCGCGCCTGACGTGGGACTCGCCCTCATGTCTCTGAACCAGGGTCTGAGATAATGACCTTTCTCCCAGGTCTAAAGGTCACGGCTCCGCTTGAGGGTGGTACCTCCTCACCCAAAGGGGTGGAGGTTTAATGCTTCTAGCTGTGATGGTGGCAGAAGGTTAGGAGGGTCCCACCTGTGGGACCCAGAAGACCAGACTTGAGGCAGGCGGGAGCCAACTAACCTTTAAGGGTGTCCGTTGAGATGCTGTCTTCTCTTCACTTCTCGTGATTATCATCTTTCTGTCAGGTGCAGCATGCCAGCAAGCAAATCACTGCAGATAAGCAGTACAAGGGCATCATAGACTGCGTGGTTCGTATCCCCAAGGAGCAGGGAGTCCTGTCCTTCTGGCGTGGTAACCTGGCCAATGTGATCAGATACTTCCCCACCCAGGCTCTCAACTTTGCCTTCAAAGATAAATACAAGCAGATCTTCCTGGGTGGTGTGGACAAGAGGACCCAGTTTTGGCGCTACTTTGCAGGGAATCTGGCATCAGGTGGTGCCGCCGGGGCCACTTCCCTGTGTTTCGTGTACCCTCTCGACTTTGCGCGTACCCGTCTAGCAGCCGACGTGGGCAAAGCTGGAGCTGAAAGGGAATTCAGAGGCCTCGGCGACTGTCTGGTTAAGATCTACAAATCTGACGGGATTAGAGGCCTGTACCAAGGCTTTAACGTGTCTGTGCAGGGTATTATCATCTACCGAGCTGCCTACTTCGGTATCTATGACACTGCCAAGGGTAAGTTTGCCCGTGGGCTTCAGAACTGTCCATGTGAGAATGTTTAAAGGGTTGTCTGAAGGCAGCCAGGGTCACCCCGTACAGCCCTTTGTGTGCAGAGATGTTGGGGGTGGGGATGTGCAAAACAAGTGAGGAAGAGTCTGCTTACTGGTGAAAGTGTCTCTCTCCTATTCTCAGGAATGCTTCCAGATCCCAAGAACACTCATATCTTCATCAGCTGGATGATCGCACAATCAGTCACGGCAGTTGCTGGGTTGACTTCCTATCCATTTGACACTGTGCGTCGCCGCATGATGATGCAGTCAGGGCGCAAAGGAAGTAAGTTCCACTGGAGCAGAAGATACAGATGTGGGCATGGCACATGGGCACCCATGCCTGCCTTTAAAAATGGCAGTCTGTTGAGATCCCAGGTGGGGTTGATGGGTCTGTGGCCACTGCACAGACTCCTTTCAGCGGGCCCTTTGGTGCCTGTGCCTAAGGGGGCTTGCCTGGTGTTAGAGGTTAAGGCCAGTAGGTTGTCTGCACCTCCCTGTTGTCCTTGAGTCACCATGTTAAGATTGCAGTATTGGCCACACTAATGTGTAAATGTTGGATTTTGAAAAACTGACGATAGCTCTTAGAGGTGGGGCTCTGGATTAGTCTAGTTAAACTTAAGGACTTTTCACCTCAGCCTCGGGTCACCAACCCTTTGTCTTTGTCCTTTGCAGCTGATATCATGTACACAGGCACGCTTGACTGCTGGAGGAAGATTGCTCGTGACGAAGGAGCCAAAGCCTTTTTCAAAGGCGCGTGGTCCAATGTTCTCAGAGGCATGGGCGGGGCGTTTGTGCTTGTCCTGTATGATGAAATCAAGAAGTTCACCTAAGTTATTTCCTAGTTTTTCTCCTGTGACTAGGCATGTTGTATTATATAACATATCTTGAGCATTCCTGACAGACTGTTAACTGTCTATTTATCAATGGCAACTATTTACTGGTTGAAAATGGGAAGCAATAATATTCACATGACCAGTTTTCTCTTAAAGCCATTTCCATGATGACGATGGGACCCAATTTTTTTATTTCAGTCACTCCTGGCAAATAACAAATTTGAAGAAATAAAAAATACCTGGAATAGTTTTGTTTGTGGTTTATTTTCATTTAAAAGTACATTAGATAATTTAGTAAGGGCTACATTTGAGTAAATGCTACCTGTTTAATAAATGCTGCAGTATATCCTGAGGTGATGAGCTTTTTTCTAAAACCAATCTTCAGCCATCCACTTAGCAAAGAATAGCTTGTCTGTGTGACCCATCGACGTTGCAGACCCAGAGCAACCGAAAACTGTTGGTCCATTGCCTGTGGACAGTCACAGCTGATGAGCTTTCTCTAAAAAGCACTCTGGACCCACCTTTCCTATCTTGTGCTTATTAATGAAGAAATACTAGCTGAATTTTACACTTGAATTTCATCTCATTTCATGATGAAATTCATTCTTCCATGAGTTTTATCTCATTTAAACAAAAGTGTTATAAAGTGGTGCTAGTGTTAGTCCCTGGAGAAGGCGATGGCACCCCACTCCAGTACTCTTGCCTGGAAAATCCCAGGGGCGGAGGACCCTGGTGGGCTGCAGTCCATGGGGTCGCTAAGAGTCAGACACGACTGAGCGATCTCACTTTAACTTTTCACTTTTCTGCATTGGAGAAGGAAACGGCAACCCACTCCAGTGTTCTTGCCTGGAGAATCCCAGGGACGGGGGAGCCTGGTGGGCTGCCGTCTCTGGGGTCACACAGAGTCGGACACCATTGAAGTGACTTAGCAGCAGCAGCAGCAGTGTTAGTCCCTCAGTCATGTCCAACTCTATGACCACATGGACTGTAGCCCACCAGGCTCCTCTGTCCATGGAATTCTCCAGGCAAGAATACTGGAGTGGGTAGCCATTCCCTTCAGGGGATCTTCCTGACCCAGGGATCAAACCCAGACCTGTATTGCAGGTGGATTCTTTACTGTCAGCCACCAGGGAAGCCCATAAGGTGGTAACAGCAATTTTTGTCCAATTGCCTTCCCTCCTCCATCTTCACCTGTCTCAAGTCAATCTAATCCTGTTCAAAGCAGAGGATTAGAACTGGCATAGTTAGGCAGTGCTGAGATGGCAGTACTGTTAAAGATTATGGAGAGAGCTGCCAAGAACTCAAATCTCACTTTTCAAAAAGGAAACCACATCTACATTTTGGTTGGCATTTTAATCAGGCCAGTTAATGGAGGATGCATGTTTCTTTTGGAAAAGTCCTTCCTTGGGATCCACATGAGAATGTGTTTGCAATTTCTGCAGCTCTTGTAGCCTCAGAAATCCAGGGATTTTACCTGGAACATGAGGTTTGTAGGAAGCACCATGGCCGGCAAACCACAACATTCAAAGTAGAAAATGATAGGTAATCCACCTGCACAGGTGAAAGTTCCTGAGGAAGGCGACATACACTAGCATGTTTACCTGCCACTCGTAGATAGGGTCTGCACGGCAGGCGTTACTGCCCACAGGTTCCTAGTGCTTGTTGTTACGTGCCACCTGGCCAAGCACCTGAGTCAACACAGGTACACATGTCAAGTTATATACCTTAAATATACACAATGTTTTTATATAATGGATTTATCCCTGACCTTCAGTGATACTGACAATAAAAAGTATCTTACTAAAGTTGCTTAAAAAAAAAAAAATCCACAAAACTACTGGTATCAAGCCTGGATTCTGCCACAACTGTGCTGTTGGGGAAGTTAATTTCAAGCCTCAGTTTTCCTCATCTATAAAATGAGGATATTGATAATGCCTGCCTTTGAGAGTTGTTTCAAGGATTAAAGAAGGAGATTCCATTTCGTTCCCTGGGTCAGGAAGATTCCCTGGAGAAGGAAATGGCAACCCACTCCAGTATTCTTGCCTGGAGAATTCCATGGACTGAGGAGCCTGGCGGGCTACAGTCCATGGGGTCACAAAGAGTTGTATACGACTGATTAACACTACCATCACATCTACCATAGAACATACATAACGTTGTAAGTGGTAACTATGATAATTATTAAGAGACAGTTAAGATTTCAGGGGCTCCAAAATCAGAAGTACCTGGATTTGAATCCCAGCTCTGCTGCTTACTTAACTGTATGGCCTTGGGCAAGTCACTTATCCTGGGTCTCAGTTTCCTCATCTGTAAAATGGGGATATAACAGTGCTAGCCATATTTCCTTGGGGTCTAGGGAGTGAGAGTTAAGTAACATAAAGCATGTAAAGCAATCAGTGTAGTGCCCGGCATCTAGCAAGCTCTCTGATGTGAGTTTTTCCTAATTAGACATCCATTTTGTGGAATGAAGATCTGCCTAAGCAGAGAACTACTTAAGAATGAACTCAAACTCACTTCTCTTTTCTCTGTAACAGCCTAGATATACTATTTTGTGTAGGATTTATGTAAAATAAACTTCAGATTGGGTCTTTTTTCAGAGAATTTGATCCTGAAAGGGGATAAGAGGCTCTTCACTTAGGGCTGCAAACCATAATACAAGAGAACCCAAGCCCCCTTTATGGTTATTACAATAGATGTGGACTCACTGAGCTGGCAGCTATTAAAATAAACCTAGGACCAAGCGTTAATGATCAGAAAGAAAGAAGTGGTGCTTCCTACAATTGGGTGGCTGACATAGATGAGGTGTGTTTTTTTTTTTTTTCCCTCTTTCTATTCTTGTTGTTCAATGATTTCTGAAATTTAATTTAAAGACAAAGTGGTTTTAATCTCTCCAAGCTGTGCAGGATAGTGCTATAGAATTCATTATGTCCATTATGCTCATGCGAACATTGATAGTACACAATCTTAGCAACCCCCTAATTTATGCCATTGTTTTGTTACTATTCAAAGCCTAACAGAATCTGTGAAGCCCAATTCCAGGTGAGAGAGCCAGTATACAGGTCAGCTTGCACACAGCCTCGCTCTCCATTCCAGGGGCCACTCGGCTCAGTCACTGGAGGCAGTGCTCCGGGTGCTCCGACCACCACCGCTGGATAAAGAAACCAGGGGTGTCTTCCCACAGGGGCAGTTGTGGATGGTAAGTCATTTAAGCCATTATTTTGTATTAAAAGAGATGTGGATATGTTAGTGAGTCTATTGCACAATTTGAATGCATTTTAAAGCTGTAGAAAGAGTTCTGGCACTGCCCTCAGACCCCAGGGGGAACCCTTTCAGCCTCCTCTGCCATTACAGATACTAAGGTACAAAAAAATTTTAAAGTACTACCGTGCCGGCTGCTAGATTTTCACGGGTCCATGTTCCTGTGGTACATTTCCTTTTTCCTAGGAGGTTTGTAAGCATAGTATTTCTAATTTGTATTGGGGGTTTTTAACACAGTTAGTATCTGTACATGGTCCTCAAAGTTGAACATTAAAGATATAAAATGAAAAGTAAGCATTTCCTCTGTCCCATCCCTAACCCCCGTCTTCAAAAGTAACCATTATGAACAGTTTCTTGTCTATTCAAACAAAAAAAAATTTGTAATGCTTATTGTTGTGAGAGTAGCTGATTTGTTTTTTATCTGAATCCTATTCTGACGGCTTGGATTCAAAATGGCATGATTCTTTTAGACCAGTGTCAGACTCTGGGGACCAGGACTTACAGATGCTGTCAGAGGCAGGAGGGTGGGGAACGGGTAGTTTCTGGATTCTGAGCAAGGATTTCTAAATGTGATTCTTTATTAAAACCTTAAAAGGAAGCCAGTATTTTCCTTTGCGGTTTTAGCTTTGGTTGCTGAGTGACCTGGGGGCAAGTCACTTTTCACATCAGAACCTTAATTTCTCCTTTAAAGTTCCTTCCAGTTGAGATGTTCTCTGGCTCCATCATTTTTACATAAAGCAGAATCAGTGAAAGGACTGGGATTAGGTGATTTAATCCTCCCCGAGAACATTTTAAACTATTTAACACAGTTGAAAGTGAATAGTCTCTGACTCAGAACAGTCATTTGCAGACTGTGTGGGTGGGTTGGTGTTGGCAAGTAAAATTACAAATGTAAAGATTTACATTAATTTTGAGACCAAGAAGCTGAGCAACAAAATTACAGCTTGGAGTTTGGGTCAAAGGAGGTTTGATTTACCTCAAAATAGTTAATATCCATCTTTTCAAAGCCTCATCTTATTATCTGTAATATGCACTTTGGTATGCGAATGGCCATATATTTGAACAACAAATACGGGATGCTACAATTTCTGGACACAAAAAAGTACCTTGTGTTCTACTCAAAATTTTTGGAGGAGCTTTCCCATCATTTCAGCCATTTATTTGGTTTAAATGCAGGTGCACAAGTTCAGATGCATGGTATTCTTCTTAGCCAAAGGCTTAAAAGAGCCTTTGGTATCCCGGCAACAAATATAAACAACGTTCAACTGACAGATTGGGCAGTATTTTCACTATACCCTCTTCAGAGACACAACTGAGTTACAGGCTAAATAATCCATGACTGTCAGTTGAAGAGAGGTCCCCATCCTGGGATTTCATCTCCTTGGGTGACTTTTGTAATGAGGGGAGGAAATTTAACACTGTTGAGATTTAAGGGAACTTCTGGGATCTAATCACAAGACACGTTTCACCCTCTCTAATGTTTTCACTCCCACAATGGAGATGGTTGTGGCCATTAACACATAACCAGGGCAAAGTCTTTGCTAGACCGCTATTGACAGATCAGCTTCCTAGGGCTTCGTGTTTAGGAGTGCAAAGGGAAACGCTTCTGTCTAAATGAGTTTCCAATGCCCTGCTGGGTGAGGAGCAAATGTACTCTCTCCTGATGGAGAGAGACGTGCCAAGAACCTAACGATGCTTCAGCCTTGAAGCCACCCATTGCATGGGCCCCTTCCCAGCCCTGAGAGGTGCCACAGCAATATATTCATTTGGTCATTGGGTTTTGTAAAATGTTCAAAAGATATATTTGTGTTTTTTAAAAGGGAGTACCCAAATAATATAATTATATAAACTGATATCCCCACAAAACCTGCATCTAAGCCTGCTGGTGGAGCTGGAATAGATGAAGGAATTTGGAGGCAGCCCTGTACATGAAGGCAGAGGCATTACCCAGGCCTGGGACTTCCTTGTCACCTGGTCTCCTCACTGCTCCCCATCTTCTTGCCCAGGACTTGCTCATAAGACTCTTCTGGACTGGAGGTCTCGTTTTCTTTTTTTCTTTTCTTTTCTTTTTTTTTTTTTAATTCAAGTATAGTTGCTTTGAGGGCTTCCTCGGTGGCTCAGATGATAAAAAATCTGCCTGCAATGCGGGAGACCCAAGTTCGATTCCTGGGTGGGGAAGATCCCCTGGAGAAGGAAATGGCAACCCACCCCAGTATTCTTGCCTGGAGAATTCCATGGACAGAGGAGCCTGGAGAGCTACACTCCGTGGGGTCGCAAAGAGTCAGACACAGCTAAGCAACTAACACACACACAACACACACTGTTGCTTTAACATGTTGTGTTAGTTTCTGCTGAGGCCTCATTTTCAAAGACCAAACTTTCTCACTTGACAGCTCTCCAATTTTCACCTAACTGCTTTCTGCCTCAGTTTCCCCACCTATCATACACAGATAACAACACTACCCCATGAAAATTAACAGGGTTAATATGTGTAAAGTGCTTAGAACAATGTGGACACCTGCTTTACACAATTTTGCTGACTGTTACTGGGCTTCCCTGGTAGCTCAGTGGTAAAGAATCTGCCTGCCAATGCAGAAGACATGGGTTTGATCTCTGGGTAGATCCCCTGGAGAAGGAAATGGCAACTCACTCCAGTATTCTTCCCTGAGAAATCCCATGGACAGAGAAGCCTGGTGGGCTACAGTCCATGGGGTCACAAACAGTCGGACACACCTTAGCAACTAAACAACAACGACTGTTACTGTTTTATTGGATGCCTTAAATGAGTTTTGTTTCATCCATGGGAGACTGATGTAATGGACTTATCCCTGACCTACAGATTTCTAAAACAGTCACGAAAATGCCACATGTCCCATAGAAAGTGAATCTCTCTCTCTCTCTCTCTCACACACACACACACACACACACACACCCACACACAAAGAAAGAAAAGGTTGTAACGAAAGAAAAAAAAAAAAAACACTTGGAATGCACTGAATAGGAGTGTGTGGCTATGGTGGTAATCCTGAACTCTCAAGTTAGAGCACTTATTTTACAATTCTGGTTATTTAAGGGAGCAGAGGCCAAAAAAATCCATCCTGCCTCACACCCAGACCCCCACTGCCCTGCTGGCCCAGGAGCACTATGTGATCACCAGGGTTCCCTTTGTTCTTACAGTATTTCGAGGAATCCACAAGGTCCCTGCCTGATTACCCAAGTCTATGATGTGACTCCCTAGGGAAAGAAGCTGCTGGGGAGAGGCCACACTGAGACCTTTGGAAGCAAAAGATCTCCTTTCACTTTTGCAATTCAGTTCAGGACTTGAGTCCCTTTATTAAATAAAAACTGAGCCTTGTAGTGGGCTGACCCTAGAAGTGAAGGTCGGAGGCTGGGGGCTTGGACTTCTGGGTAAAAGCGTGCTGCTTGCCAGTTAGGATAGAAAGCTGGGAGTTTGGTTACTGAAATTGTAATCCCACTTCAGCTCCCTGCTTCCCTGTCTCTGTTAGGTCACATCAGAGCTCATCATGGATTAGTCCCTCAGTCTGTCTACCAGGAAAATTGGAGATCAACTTTTCTTGTTTGGGTTACAATATCACTTTCATTTATTTACTTGTTTTTGGCTGGATCTCTGTTGCTGTGCATGGACTTTCTCTAGTTGCGGCATGCAGGGGCTACTCTCTGGTTGCAGTGCACAGGCTTCTCATTGTGATGGCTTTTCTCGTTGTGGAGCATGGGTTCTAGGGTGCACTGGTTTCAGTAGTTGGGGCACACAGGCTTTGTTGCCCCACAGCATGTAGGATCTTCCCCGACCACGGATCAAACCTGTGTTCCCTGCATTGGCAGATGGATTCTTAACCACTGGATAACCAGGAAAGTCCCCATTAAAATTTTTTTTTTGTTGAAATATAGCTGATTTACCATGTTGTGTTAGTTTCACATGTACAGTAAAGTGATTCAGTTATACACACACGTATGTGTTTGTGTGTGTGTGTGTGTGTTTTAACAGTATCAGCTGCAATATCATTTCTTAAATCTTCTACCAAGTGCTGTGACTCTTTTCAGAATTTCTAGAGCTAGACAAATTGGATTGTTAAGCCTGCTTCTGCTGATTAAACAATCAAAGAACCAAATACTATGATTTCTCTAAAACCACAGAATCACGATCATGACTAATTATTTTGACCTCCTATATGCTAATGTTGTGCTATTCACTTTGCCTGGATTAACTCTCCTGATTCTCTCAATAGTCCTGAGAGGTACGTATTATTATAAGCTCCATTTTACAGCTGATGAAACTGAGGCTTTAAGAGGTGAGGTAACGCACTCTGAGCTGTCCTTGACTTTCAAAGAGAACTTTAAGGTGAGCCTGTCCAACTATTTATTTTGAGTCATGATATATTAAAATATGAAAACTGACTAGTTTCAACCACAGACAACCACTTGACAAATATTAAATAGAAATTGTAATAACCAAAGCACTGTTGACAGAGTTCAATTTTAGAATATGAATTATTTACTGTTCCAGCCAATTTAAGAATTATTGTTCAAGAATAATTACTTTAACCTAAAGCTACATTTGATTTATTCAAATTTCCTTAACTTTTTCAGGACAGACCCTCCTTTTAAAAGAAGGCTCTTAGCAGGGAATGCTGAGCCGCCTACTAAGGCTACTTGCCTGCGGCGGGGCTCTGGTGTTATTGGACCATTGGGTAAGGCTCAACCAAACTAACACAACCACATGACCAGGTGGTGTTTGGCGCCCCCTCACCTCTTGTCAAGGGTGGGGTGCAGGTCTCAGAAAAATGTTGACACCAGGGCGCTGGTCTATTTTAGCTGATCGAACCGTCTATGGAGAGACAGTAACTTGTGCCTTTTGTTCTGCTACATCCATGCATGCTCCAAAGTCCCAAACCAAACCGCTGCCATTCCCTTACCAGGTGTTCATGCTCATATTTCTAAGCTTTGATGTACTATGACTGCAGAAAAACCACAAGCTAAAAGGTGTGAGGTATGTTTTATTCAGGGACCTTTTTGAGGACCATACTCGAGGAGATGGCCTCTCATATAGCTCCTAGGAAATGTTCTAGAAAGGCAAAGGAGGAGCCAGGATACAATGGAGTTTTTGCTGGAAAAAAATAAATAGTCAAACATCAGAAGATTACTGCTAATTACAAAAATACAAACATCTCAAGTTAATGACTGTAGCACTTTTGTATGTATAGAAGATGCAAGAATCTGGGCTCATTGAAATTATTCCTCAGATATGCATCTAGGGTTGGTATCTTCTTTTTAGCCATTCTGAATTCCCCCTCAGGGCACACCATGTTAAGGCAGTTGCTGATGGCTTGATGGCAGGCAACATTCTTTGTTTACTGAAATGGAGAGCAGTTTTGTCCAGTTACTCCCCCCCCTCCAGCCCCACCCACAAGCTGCTGTTTCCTACCTCTCTGCCAAGGCACAGTCCTTCAAGACCCAGTTGAGATCAGCCCTTTTTCCACGAGTCTTCCCAGACTCCACTAGTCAGTGCTTGCTGCCCTTTCCTCTGAACTGCTAAAGTAGTCTATTTATGCTCAGTTCATGGTTGTATCCCCAGTGCCTGGAACAGTGCCTGGCACATAGTAGGTATTCAAGAAATAATTAAGTGAATGAACTCTAATGTTTGTGTCATTGTATAATGACTAAGTGTCTGGCCCCATTAGGGGCTGTGTCTTGTTCCTCTTTACATTCCTAACATGGAGCAGAAAACTTTGTGTGGTAAATGTCCATTGGAGGAAGAAATGAATGAACGTGTGAACTTTGCTCCTTGGTTATTGATCTGCAGGAGTAAATTTTGACTGGATCCAGCCTCTTGCACCCTGTGAACAACTCTGCAGTAATATGTTGCACTGGGCCTTCTTGACTGGCATCTATTGTTTGCCCAGCTCCTGGGCTTAGAGGGAGGCTCTGGATACAGCAGGAGGTTGGGGAATCACCATGTTCCTGTATTGCTGCTATGTGGTCCATGCTAGAGCCACGGTCTTGGAAACCCCCCTTCCCCCATTTTATGTGCAAAATAGATATGACTCCACAGCAAGGGCCCCTAGCTTCCTGGGAATATATGCTGCCTATTCAATCATGAACCCCAAACACAGATCCCTCCATCAAGTAAATACTTGATGGATATCTGGTTGTGATGGTGACAGTGCTGAACACTGACTGTCACACAACATGACTCAGGCCACTCCAAGGGGAGAGGAATAGGCATGTTACTGGGGCACCTGAGGACGCTGCCACCAGAGCTGTACCGACTGCACACCCACGTGATATATTAGGGCTGATTAGACCAGACATACTCCTGTGCCTGGGCCTGATGTTCCCCGCTTCCAAGACAGCCCCGGCCACAGAAAGCCGAAGAGAACCCTAGAGTGAAGGTGACCCTCTGATCTACTCTGAAGGCAAGTGGGTTTGCTCCCTGTTTTGAAAGTGGGTGGGAACCCCCCAGGGATTCGGTCTCTTATTGCTCACCCATTGTCATTTCTTGAGCTTTTTATTGTGGGCCAGACACTCTTCCAGTGGTGTATGGGTTCTCTTATTTAATCCTTTCAGCTGCTTTTTGATGCAGGTGCTGTGATTACCATTTTCCAGATGAGGATAACTGAGGCAAGTCATATATGTTTATAAACAGCACCTGCAGCTAAAAACTCTGAAAGCAGAGCTCCGCCCCCCCCTCACCCCCCACGTAAGTGAGGGCCAGGAGATGCTGTGGTTCCTGGAAAATGACCAGGGAGACCCGAGGAAGGAGAGTGGTGTGTAGGGAACCATCCGCCTGGGTGGGGAAGGACCCGATGTCTGCAGCGTCAGGAGACGCTTTGGTGTAGTGGTTAGAGGAGGGCTCTGCCTCTTTCCAGGAGTGAGGCCAGGAGGTGGACAAGGTACTAAGTTCTCAGTGCCTTAGCTTGCTCAGCAGTAAACTAGGGTCAAGAACAGCACTACTGTGCGGATTAAATGAGTTAGTACTTGCGAGCCTCCTGGAACTGAGCTGGGCACAGAATTTGTGCTTAGATGTGAAATGACCAGGGGGTTCTCTGGAGACCGCCAGCATCGTCCGTTTAGGTGCCGGATTTTTCAAGGGAAACATTGTAGTGGGCGCTCTCGGGGTGTTGGCGCCAATAGTCTTTGCGGCGGATGGGAAGTGGAGGGAGTAGCAGAGGGAGATGTCCCCTCCTGCCACGGAGGCGACTGCAGGCAACTAAGAGACAGGAGGGCCGGGCACGCCCTGTGGGGAAAACGAGGCTGCCGTGGGCCTGGCGACTGAAAGCTGCTGGAAATGCTAGGCTGGCTGGCAGATACAGGCTGGGAGACCTGCCGCGCAGCCGCCTCCGCGACCAATGGCTAACTCGCCTCTCCGGGCTAAGTAGCCTCCTCGCAGCTGCCTGCAGAGGGCCCGCTACGTCTCTGCTCTACCCGGCACTGCTGCCTGGGTGGGGGCTCCGGCGGGTTGCGGCGCCCTCCACGCCAGCTGCTCTCCACCCAGCTTGGGCCACCTCACTTCCTCCAAGTATCCTGCTCTGACCACTGTGGCCATACTCTTCCTCCTCTGATCCCCTAAAGCATCATCCACACTTGCATAATTTAGAACTCGGATATGTGCCAGCTGGCTCGCTAAGTGTGTCTGGTGTACTGGGAAGTCTTGACTCCACAACAATATCAGAAGGGTTGAAATATCAGCCCTCCTCACCACTACACGGGGCCCCTGGCACGCTGGTAGCCGCAGAGCAAGTGCCCAGAGAACACTTGACTCACCTCCATGAAGTCCCACTGTAATGACTCCCCAGGGGAGTGTCGGGGTCCTCGATGTCAGAGCACAGAGATGGCAGAAGGGGCGCCTAGCAGGATGCCTGTGTGTCCTCAGTTGACACCTGAGCCTTCACTAACCGGGTGGGACCGGTATAGCCCTCCTCCAGAGGCAGTGAGTACCTTGTGCAGGGGAAACCGGTGTGTGGAAAAGCCCACTGATAATGGAAATATCTGCTGAGTCCCAGCTTCAGTGCAGAGCCCTGTGCACAGCACCCAGGACACAGATATGTAAACAGGGTCCTTTTCCTCACGGGATGCAGCGTGGAAAAACGGAAACAAGAGATTTAGAGTCAGAAAATTGCCACCCACTCGCTCTGTGACTTTGGTCACTTCTCTGAGCCTGTGTCTTCATCTGTATCTCTAAGAGAATCTGGAATGGGAAGGCATAGGGGTGGTCAACGAGTATGGTAGCCAGACGTATAGTATTTCCACTTTCATGAGGAGAATATATTTATTAAGTAATCTAAATTACCATTTCTAAGTCAAAAAATAAAGTGGAAGTGGTAGTGTTTTGTGACAATCAAATGATAAATTATTTATGAAAACTTTTTGTTAATTCAAAGAGGCTCCACAAAGGTTTGTCACTTTCTGCACTGCCAAAAATACATAGTAGGTGCTCGGATAAATGCTTCTTGAGGAGTGAAAATGTTTCCCATTTTGAGATGAACAGTCAAGTTGTTATAGAGTCCAAGCTCACTCAACTCGCCACACAACAGGCCAATGAATCCAAGAGATGAGGTGTTGAGGCAAGGAAGATACTTTAATGGGGGAGCCGGCAGACTGAGAGGATGGCAGGCTAGGGCCTCAAAATAACCATCTTATTGGGGTCTGGATGCCAGGTTCTTTGATAGATCAGAGGTGAGGGTAGGGGAGGAAGCAAAGTAAAAAGGCCATTAATTTTGCAAACATCTCCTAGAATGGCAAGCCTCAGGCAGGGGATGTGTTAATTTCTTCCTTCCTGCCAGGTACACAGGGTTCCGAACACAGGCACTTTAGTTTAACAGTTATGCAGAGGGGCGGGATTCTCTGAGGCTAACCATTCTGTGTGATTAGCAATGAAAAGCAAGTCAAAGAAACAGTTCCAACATGGAGTCAGAATTGGCTTGCTGCCTGCAACAAAGTCAGGGTTACAAGATCCATGCTTAAATGTGGAAGTTAAGGATACAAGAAGGTCTTGCATGTGTCAAGTGACTTGTTCAGATGGTAAGTGTTGAATGACACCAGCAATCACTATGGGTGGATGGTGAGGCAAGGCTCCCCGGCAGACACGAGACTCAGACTCGAGATCAGCTTTGAGGACTGGATTGGATTTTGGTAAAGAAAGACAATGAAGACCATCTAGACAGAGGAATGGCCTGAGTAGAGGGGTGAGGCAGGAAAGAATGAATGGCTGCAAACTGCAAGTGCCAGAGGGTAGTTTTTTGCTCACTATTGTATCCCCAGTGACTAGCACAGTCCTTGGCAGGACTTAGTGTAGTAAGATCTTGATAAGTGTGGAGGAAGGGAGGGAGGAAAGAAGAAGGGGTGGAAGGGAGGGGAGAAAAGGGAGGGAGATGAATGAATTGGCCAAGTTGAGACCAAACCTTCCCACACCTCACAAATCAGAACAAAGAGATGGAGATTAGAGGAACACAGACTTGTCTAACAACTGTGAGACTCATTGTCCATTCTGGTGATAATACCTTGAAGAATTGTCCTGAATATTCAAGGCCAGAATGTGTATAAATTGCCTGTTGGTAGCCATTGTGGTCCCAGCCCTTAGGCTGGAACAGATTTCTGAGGAGTGCTTTGTATACAATAGGCCATCAGTCAGTAAGACGAAGAGGAAGGTTGGGGATTTTGAACTTGAACCCTGTGGGCAGCGTGAATCTCCTATGCAAAGTGGGGTGAGGCGAGGGTTGCAGGGCGGGAGGGAAGGAGGTGCAGGCTTGGAGGCTGCTCTAACTGGCTGGGGATTAGGACAAGCTAGGGCGGGGGCAGTGGAGATGAAAGGAAATGGATGATGGGAAAAGAAGCAGGAAGGGGACTTCTTATTTTTGAAAGGAGACTGCTGAGAGCTGGCTGCAGACTAAAAGGGTAGACAGGTATGAGCTCAGAAAGATGCAGAGACCTGCTAAGTGGGTTTAACTGCAAAGTGCAAGGAGCCAGGTGCTGTCGGGAACCCCAATCAGAGTAGAAGAACCCAGAAGGCTCACAAGGGCTTCTGTTGTCCCTGGTCAATGAAAATCACCAGTTCTCAGACCCTGCAAGATTTTCAGACAATGGTATTTTTCCAGGAATTTTAGAGACTGCGTCTATTTTCCTCTCTTCTTCTCCGCAAGTGTCAGAGAAGCACAGTCCACAAGGGGGCAGATGATGTCTGCCAGAGTCTGGTTGCTGTTGAAATGTAGTGATATTAAAAGGTGATCTTCCCGCATAGATACCCCAGCTGTCCAAACAAGCACAAGCACGAACAGGATGTCGGTGTCATTTATTTTCCCTGCCTCATTAGCTGCACTGCCAGAGGTGTGCAAGTGTGATATGGCCACGCGGTGAACAGCAGGAAGCCACAGAGCCATTGCCTGACTTCAGGGGGGTCATTGGTCATTGCTCACACTTGACGCTGCCTCCTGCTTCGAGCTCCTGGCTGCCTTGCTGTTTGCATCTCCCTCTCTTAGCTGAATAGAAGCAGAGTCTGATGCCCAGTGGGGTGTGATGGTGAGAGCAGAGCTCCTGCAAACTGAGATCAATCGGGCAACTGCCTACTCCAAGCAGAGCCCAGGACTGGGTGTTTGGAGGAAAAATCCAGAAGAAACAAAAGACTCCCTTAACGAACTGAATCTACTGGAAGAAAATAGGTAAACTCACATTAGTTCAAAGAATGCCTCTGGGATCAGAGAGACCTAGGTTCAGATCCAGCTCTACCACTTATTAGCTCTATGTCCTAGGACAAGACATTTAATTTCCCTGAGTCTTAGTTTCCTCATCTGGAAAATGGGGAGAGTAATTGTTATTGCACCTGTCTTATAGTGTGGCTGTGGGATTTCAATGAGATAATGTGTAAGTGAGAGAAAGTCTAACAACAGCGCTCAATGAATGTTAGCTGAAGTCCTTGGGATTTTTGTGTTGTTTTCTTTTGTTTTTGTCTGGTTGGTTCTTTTTGACTGCATCACATAGCATGTGAAATCTTAGTTCTTGGACCAGGGATCAAACCCATGTCCCCTGCAGTAGAAGTATGGATTCTTAACCACTGGACCACTAGGGAATTCCCCTGAAGACCTTGTTATTGTTAATAGTAATCATAAAGCAATGGGCTACATATTGAATACAGAAAAAACTTGGAAGATACAATGGCAGGTGCGTACGAGGTAGGTTTTACCCTGAGTCATTGAAGGTGAAGAGGCAGGAGTGGGGAGAGCAGAGTGGGGAGGGCATTCCAGGAAGAGGGAGAGAGTGAACGTCCTCAGACTTCATGGGTGAGTTCACAGATCAGCCCACTGTGTCTGTGCTGGCAAGGGCAGGGCTGCTGCCCTGGGGTTGGTGCAGCAAGACCCTTGGGCCGGCCAGGGAGGCAGTTGAGTCCTTACCTCAGCCAGGGAAGAGAGATGAGGGAAAGAGTGTCTCCAGTGACTATTGCTAGAAAAGTCTCTTGGTGTCCAGCCTCAGCATGTTAGAAGATGAATGCAAATCCATGAGAGTAATTCTATTAGTCTGCGTTCTCCAGAGAAACAGAATGTGTGTATATATTATAATAGACATTGGCTCATGTGATCCCTGGTGACTCACATGGTAAAGAATCTGCCTGCAATGCAGGAGACCCAGGTTCAATCCCTGAATAGGGAAGATTCCCCTGGAGGAAGGAATGGCTACCCACTCCAGTATTCTTGCCTGGAGAATTCCATACAGAGAGAAGCCTGGCGTGCTACAGTCCATGAGGTCACCAAGAGTTGGACACGACTGAGCGACTAACACTTTTTTACCTTCATGTGATTATGGAGGCAAACAAGTCCCAAGACTTTCCATCTGCAAACTGGTGATATAACTCAGTTCGAGTCTTAAGACCTGAGAGCCAGGTGGCCAATGGCATAAGTCTAGGTCCGAGTGTAAAAGCCCAAGAACCAGGAGTACCCATGTCTGAGCCCAGTAGAAGATGGACAAATCAAAGGGAGCAAATTTGACTTTTTTTTCTGCCTTTTGTCCTTTTTGGGGGGAGGGTGGGATACCTTCAACAGATTGCATAATACCCGCCTACACTGGGGAGGGTTGCCTTCTTTACTTCTACAATTGATTCAAATGCTAATCTCTTTCAGAGACACCCAAACAGACACTTCCAGAAACAATGTTTCACTAGCTATCCCTCAGCCTAGTCTACACAGAATTAACCACCAGGACAACAAGCTAAGAAGGAGAAGAGTCCCAGGGACTGTCTGACTGTAGGACTAAACCAAGAATACAGAATAAGGGAGTCAGAAAGTTTATTTGTTCTGAATCCTAAATGCACATCTATAATTCCAAGGTGATGACCCAATGGGACCTAGAAGTTGGCTTCTCCCCCACGAAAGCTTCAGCTATCAGCTACAAAATGCTCATCCCCAGGCAGAACCCTCCCCACCCCACCCCAGGGGCAATAAACTGGAAAGATGCTCTTGGCATTTTTTAGTCCCTGGGGCCTGGTCTAAAGGCTTTCGTGTCCATGCTGATCTTATAAAGAGATCTTTTTTCAGGCCCTGATTCAGGGCCAGCTGAGCTAGGCTCATTTCCTGTCTACCCAAATGGTGTGCGCCCGTATAACCCTTGGGTACCTAGGCCCTTGGAGGAAAGCCTTGGCCTAAATAGCCCCAAACAAGAAATCACAGAAAAACTTTTATATTTAACTTTAGGATATCAGAAGTGATTTTTTGGCAGCACACTTCCCTTCCTAAATAGGGTTGGATTAGGCTAATATTAAAATTAGCTTTATGAGAGGCAGTACCGCAGAGTACTTAAAAGCCTTAATTAGCGCACTGGTTATGGGCTTGTAACCCCTGTCTGGTCACCACCACTTACTAGCTGTTTGTCTCCCTGAGTCTGAGTCTCTTTATCTATAAAGCCAAGAGGGCCACAGTCCCTTCCTCACTGGCTGTTTGTGAGGACTGCGTGAAATACAATACATGTAAAGCACTTAGCCTGAGCCTGGCCCACAGAAGCATTCCGTAAGGGTAGTGAGCATAGTGAGAAAGGAAGCTGGCAGGTAGTGAGGGGCATGTGAGGGAAAGTCAGACCAGAATTGAAGACTATGAGCATACAATCCAGAAAAGACGTACTCCACACTAGAAAATTGACGGTGTCCATTTGTTATCCTGAAAACCACCAGAACCTGCTTTCTTGACCCTTGTTCTCAGGCTTGGGCCAGCTCCTCAGCCCGGTGAGGCTCCGTGAGCAGGCAGCATTGGCCAACGACCAGCCAGACACCCAGCCTGTTGAGAAACACTTCTCTGTGCCTGGGGCAGGCCTGGCTGGGGAGCCGTGTGTGTTTGCTGGGTGAATGGTTCTTACCATGCAGTCACCTTTGTCCATGAAGCAGGGAGGAGGAGGCTGAAGCTGTGGAAGGACAAAATCCCCTCTGCCTTGGGCAGGCCTCACCTGCCTCTGCTTTCTTGTCAGGTTAGTAGTTTCTTCATGGGACTGTGTGGGGGGGGAAAAAGACTAGAAAACACACTTTTTTTTTTTCTCTAGTGAGGACATCATAAGAAAACCTCTTGAAAATAACTGGCATGGCTAAAGCCTGGCCTATGTCCTAAGCGAGGAAGACAAATTGGTAAATTCAGTCTTTCTGTCCTGGTTCTTCCATTACCCACAACCCACAGCTCTTTGAACATGTCCTTGTGAACCCTTATCCTGCTGTTGACTTTCCTATTTTCTCATCTTCATGTTTCTCTCTCCCTCTTATGTTATTTATTTTTTGCAGAGGTCATATACAGGTAACATGTGCCTCTGAGACAAAACTCACAAGGCAGAAAGGGTTTGCAGTGGCAACATGGTCGCCCTCCCACCACGGGTCCCTAATTACCCCCAAGTGATCTCTGTCCCCAGATCCCACCGGTACCCCCCCCCCCCCCACCAGGGATCATCTTTGTAGACATGAGCATGCAAGAGGTCAGCACAAATGGTAGCATTCTTACTCATGTTTGTATTCCCGGTGCCCAGAAGAGGGTTGCCACAAAAGTATGTTGGCTGTAGGATTGTTTGCTCTGAAGTTTGTTGCCCTCACCCATGCCCTGGGAGTCCATTCTGTCTAGTTGAGGTTCCCACAGGCATACCAACATGTTACCCATTTGGGCTCTGACTGTGCTTTCTCAGGACTGAGCTTTATGAAGAGGTCACTGGGGTCTTGCTGACTGTAAACAGCAGGTCACCTTTCACATCCGAGCTCAGAAACACCATCCTGGTGCACTCACTTTCTTCCCTGCTGTTTAGTGTCAAGCCAAAGCTTAGCTCTGGCTGCTCTTTGGTTGTGGTTGTTGCCTGAAGCTAGGGTTAAAGAGATGCCATGCTCATCTCTGGGGAGTCTCTAAGCACATTCAGCTCAGAATTTTGGCTCAGGAAATAAAATACAGGAGTTTCGGAACCATGGTGGTATGTCTCAGCCCCTGCTAGAGCTGGCTTTTCCAGAAGCATCCAAGCATTCAGAGAGTGCCTTCATTCGCATTCTCCCTCTCTCTTACACACTCTTGCTCTCTCGCTCACTCCTCCTCAGGTGACTAGCGGACAGGCTGGACTCCACTTGATCTATAATGAAAGTGCCCAAGGAAGAAAGGAGAGTGCTGAGGGAGAAGGCCCACTCCTTGTCCTGTTCTGTTCTCACAAGGTTTGCAAACCCAGGGGGGCAGCAGGACAGAAGGGTAAAGAGAACAGGGTCTGGGGTCATACTACCTGGGCTGGAGTCCTGACTGTGCCATTGATCAGCTCTGTGACCTTAGGCAAGTTATGTAACCTCTCTGTGCCCCGGTTTTCTTCAACTATAAAAATGGGGATGATAACTGTACTTACTTTTAAAGATTGTCTTGAGAATGTAATGAGTTATTAGATTGTGAAGCATTTAAAACAGTCCCTGGCATACTGTAAATGCTATATAAGTGCTTTTGAAATAAAACTTTTAATGTTACCGGTTCCGTGTTATATCTATTTTCCTGAATTTAGCCATTCCCTAGCTGTAAGTTTCAAGAGTTTCACTTAACTGATCTTGGGCTCCTGGGTGCATTTTTTTTCCTACTGGGAAAAAACTGAGTGCTGTCTTACATAGAGAGGAAAACCTAAAGAACAGCCGGTATCTAGGCTAAAATTTCAGCATAAAGGTGGAGTTGTCTCACTACGCTGACTCCTGCCTGGCGCTGCTCTTGAGGCTCCTTTCTGCCTCTAGGGGGCTGAGCTGAGCATTCTCCAGAGCTTCCCCAGCCAGTGCCTTCTGGGAAGAGTTGCTCTAGTTGCCAAGCTGGGGGCATGGCTCAGCGTCCCCAAAGATGTAGGTGCTGCTATGGCAACGGGCCTCCACTCTGAGGGGCTGCCAAGCAAGATGAAAGCCTGGAATCCAGGTCCAGATCTGGGCAGTCATCAGAGGTCATTCTGCCCGAGTGGCAGGCTAAGCTCCAGACAAAATGGTAGGGTGGTCAGCCCAGCTTCTCCTAGGCTGTCTCGCCATGTCTCTCCTGCTTCTGCATCAACCCAACCACAGAGCAGCGTGCCTTCCAAATGATCTAGCACCAGAAAGGCATCCAAGATCAGCTTGCCAACTGTGTATAGTTCAGCCAGGAGCTCCTGGGAAGGGTACCTGGGAGGAGCCAGGGACTGTCATCTAGGAAGGCTTCAGGCCTCAGGATGGGTCCCTGACAGCCCTTGGTCACTCTCAGAGTCGCACTCAGTAACAAGAACCCTGGTGATCCCCACCACAGGCCCCTGCATTCCCTGTGCCTTGTAACCAGGCAGGGCTGGGCCCAGCTGGGCTAGAAGAGCGGGGGTACAAAGGGCACAGCATGTGGTTCACAGGCGTTGACCACAGAGTTCAGTGCAGTTCTGTGGAAAGGGAATAAACACGTTTCCTTAACGACCAGTATACACATGAGGACTCATTCAGCAAAGGTTCTTTCCGCGCCTGTTACAAACGAGGCCTTGTGCCAAGTACTAAGGGGAGGGGCAGAAGATACAGAGATGAATTAAGTGTGGTCCTTGCCCTTAAAGACTTTGTCCTCTACCGGAGAAGCCAGCCATATAAGTAACTAGCTGTAATACGAGACCCAACTCTTTAACTGCTTTGACATTTGCTGGATATATGTTCTGGGCAGGGCACAGCAGAGAAGGAGAAAGAGAAAGTTCTACCCTTGACAAGTTCGTATCCCAATGAGGGAAGCAGAGAAGAAGACAATGATAATATAACGTGACAAGCATGCTGATGGGGTCAGCAGACAGAGCATTGGAAGCAAAGAGCAGGATTGCCTAACTGACACTTGGGGAATCTGGGAAAGCTTCCAACAGGAAGTTCCAAGAAACCAAGACCCACGGCTGCCACTGGGCATGGCTACAATGTAAAGGGTGCCCCCTGGAGTTGCACACCACCATTTATGGTAGCCCAGACTGAAGGGTGAATAGGAATTAGCCAAGAGCCCTTAGCAGATGTGAAAGTGAAAGTCACTCAGTTGTGTCCGACCCTTTGTGCCCTCATAGACTATAGAGTCCATGGAATTCTCCAGGCCAGAATACTGCAGTGGGTAGCCTATCCCTTCTCCAGGGGATCTTTCCAACCCAGGAATCGAACCTGGGTCTCCTGCATTGCAGGTGGATGTGTTACCAACTGAGCTATCAGGGAAGCCCTTAGCAGGTATGGTGAACCAAAAGTGGTTCAAAATGGTTAGGGTGGTAAATTTTATTTTATTTTTAAATTAATTTATTTTGTATTTTTTTGCCAAACTGTGGCATGGTGGGGATCTTAGTTCCCTGATCAGGGATTGAACTGGTGCCCCCTGAGTGGAAGCACAGCGTCTTAACCACTGGACCGCCAGTCAAGTCCCCTAGAGTGGTAAATTTGAAAATTAAAATTTTGTCCTATTTCCTTTATCATTTAGGTTCTCTCTCCACACACACGTTTTAAAATACAGTTGACCCTGGTAAATGTGGATGGAGGGAGTATGGAAGCTAGAAATGCATCATTTTACGGCAATCGTTATAAAGATTAGATTGGACAAAAACCATCCATAGGTGCTAAATTTAGTGGAGATTTTAATGAGAAACAGGATATTTGCATAATCTTAAAGTGTCTCCCCACAGGCTGCTTATTATGGGCAAGGGAGAGATTGAAGAGTAGCTATAAAGTCAAGTGTCACTGACTCAATGGACATGAGTTTGAGCAAACTCCGGGAGTTGGTAATGGACTGGGAAGCCCAGTGTGCTGCAGTCCATGAGGTCGCAAAGAGTCGGACGTGACTGAGCGACTAAACAATAGAGTAGAGAAATCGGGCACCACCTTGAACTGGTGATCAAAATTACCATCACCAATGAGAGACAGATGTACACTGAGTACCTCCACATTAGAAAGCGTATTAGCTCCACAGCAGCGTGCCAGCAGAGAGGCACGACCCCGGTTGACTCATGAGGAAACAACACAAGGAGCATTCATTCTGTTAAAAGTGCTCGCAGGAGAAGGAACTGTAGTCTTCAGAAATCACCAGGTCATAAAAGTCCCCCAAAATGCTGTGGAATGTGCCAGTTTAATGAAAGCTAAAGAAGGAGCAACTCCTTTCGATACCTGACCCTAGAGTAACTCTGGTACTAGACAGGGAGGAATGTCCTGAAGGACATCAGTGTGTCACCTGACAAAGGAAGAATATGGACAGTAGAGGCAAGTATTATGACCGTGTTCATTTCCTGAACTGAGAGCTGGGCCATGGCTATGGCAGAGGATGCCTCTGGGCTTGGGAGATACAAACTGAAGTGGAGGCGTAAAGGTCGTGATGTGTACTCCTTACTCTCAAATGGCTCAGAAAAAGTGTGTATGAGTGTGTAAAAGATGGATATACAAATACGTATACATGTGTATGGTGTGTGACCATATACTATATGTACATAATTAAGTGTGCATATATGGATAGAGAAAAATAGAGACAGAAACAGAGACAGCCCTTGAAGATGTACAGTTGGCCTATGAACAACATATGTTTGAACTGCATGGTTTCATTTATATGGGGATTTTTTTCAACAGTAAATTCTACTGTACTACACAATTCTTGGGTGTAGAACTGCAGACACAGAGGAAACACATATATGTATAAGTTATACAGATACTCTAAGTTATACATGGATTTTCAGATTTTTTGACTGCTCAGATGGTCAGCGCCCCTAACCCTATGTTTTTCAAGGGTCAACTGTACATACAGAGTGTGTGTGTGGAGAGAAAAGCCAAATGATAATGGAAACAGGATAAAATTTTAACAATAGGTGAATCTAGGTAAAGGGTATACAAGTGTTCCTAGTGCTATTTTTATTTGCACAACATTTTAAAATTTGAAATTATTTCCAAATAATAAAGCAATTATGATCAGGTGTCACAGACAGAGGGCCATGGTATAGGACATGATGGTTTGGTACACTTTCGTATTGCAAAGTGATTACCATCACTAGTGAGAGCTAACGCTTCCATCATGTCACATAATTACCATTTCGTTTTTGTGCTGAGAACATTTAAGATCTATTTTCCTAACAATTTTCAAGTTTATAATGCACTATGATTAGCCATAGTCAGCAGGCAGTATATTAGATCCCCAGAACTGACTCATACCTGGAAATTCATGCCCTTTGACCAACATCTCCCAATTTGGCAGCAGCCAAATCTTGAACTGACTTAAGTGCCACAGTGGGAATCTGGGCTTTATCTGGAGGACAATGAGATACACACAACAGAAATACTTTTTAAAAAAGACCTTGCACCACAATGTTGATTCATGTTTGGATTTCTAATTTGTAGGTTTTGGTAGTTTACAGATTTGGAATCATTGTCACATACACTGTATAACAGGGCTGAGAGGGAAGGTAAAAAGGTATATTCTTGAGACTTTCCCGGTACTCTACTGGTTAAGTCTCCATGCTTCCACTGCAGGGGGACACAGGTTCGATCCCTAGTCAGGGAACTAGGATCCCATGTGCCATGCAGTGCAGCCAAAAATTTTTTTTCTTTTTTTTTAAAAAAAATATATAATCTCAACAGAGGTCAGGGAAGGGGCTTGGCTTCAGAGGATGCTCGAGGATGGAGAGAAAAAAGCAGCATGCTGTAGGCTGAGCAGAGGGAGGCATAGGGCTAATTTTCTTAGCGCCTGTTGTGTTTAGGGGACACTTCACCCTAGAGGTACAAAGATGAGCATGCTGGTCCCTTCCCGAGAAGTCCAGTGGTGTCATCTTGCTGGAGGACTGGCAGGGTGGTGTCCTGGATCTGTCTGAGCAGCCAAGGAGGGCTTGGGCTTCAACCTGGTCTTGCAGGACTATAGTAGGGGGCTGGCGGGGCTGTTGCTGTAGGGGGCTGTCTCTCCCGCAGACCTAGAGGATGGGTGTTGGGAAGAGAGCCTTGTGTTTTGTGAAGACTTGCCAGGAAAGAAAGGCGAGACGCCTCCTTCAGACTCTGAGAATCAGGCCCCACCCACCCAGAGCAGAAACGTGGGGCTCACCTCCTCAGGTCAGAAGTCTCATGGGGAGAATGGGAACTGCTTTTCCAGCCTCACCCTCAATTTCCTCTCCCCGATTCTTCCCTCTCTTCTGAAAGGAAACCCCAGACCACATTCTGGAAGATCTGAGCACCTTCCCTCTGGGAAATCTTCAGTGACTCCACCCCAGAAAGACCTGTAGCTCCCCAGTCACTGCGGGAGCTGCCCACCTGAGACCTCTCCGTTGCCAGGGTAGTCTTCCTTCCCGGTGGTCCCTGCAGGACCCAGGCCACCCCTTTTCTGGAAGCCACTTCCCCGAATCCCAGAAATGCCCTCTGGTTCTGCGGACAGGTGCATCACCCTATTCTGGGTATGCTCCCGACTTCCTCACTGGTGTCAGAACTTCCTTTCCACTCATGTTCTGTCCTTACTGTCCAGGAAAATCTGATGTCAGTAGGATAAATCATATAAACTGAGTTGTGGTCAAGCGTGAGCTAGCTGTGAAGTCAGCGTCTGTCTCCAGAATTGACTGGAACTTCGGGTACCTGAGACTCCGAGATAAAAACCAATTCAGTCAGGCAGGGCCTTCTTCCTGTTGCCTTGGGCGCATCATTCAGTACTGGTTATGGACAGGGTGGAGAATAGAGGTGGGTGGGTAGGGATGATGGGGGACCTGGAGGCAGGAAAACACATCAAGAGGCCGAGACTGCACGTCCAGGTGATGGTGGCCTGACCTCAAGTCTCGCCAGGGTGTGCAGGGCTAGGTTGATGAAGTGAAAACATGCAGAATGGAAGAGGCCTGACTTGGTGCCCAGACATGTGGACAAGTGGGATGAGAGGAGTGCCCAGGTTTCCTGCTCAGCCACATAAGTGAGCATCAGTGACTTTATCAAGAGAGGGCTCATTGGGAGGGACAGACTGTGGGTCTGAGGGGAAGAGAAAGGATTTTAGTGTGGTTGGGGCTGTCAAATTTGAGTTGCCTCTGGGACAGCCAAGCGGGGCTGGCCAGGAGGTGCTTGAATTGAGGCCACAGTGTGTGGTCTGGAGCACAGGAGCAAAGTTTGGCCTGGAAACAAAAAGTTTTAATATTTTAACCCAGACACACACACCAGAACTTCCAACTTGGTACACTCCCCAGGTCATTCAGCCCAAGGCCTGCTGATAGAAGAAGGCATGGTTTTACAATGTCTCCTTAATAGTTGTGTGGAGCCATCAGGACAATGGTACTAGTGACCCAGAGACGTGGGAGTCCAGAGAGTCATGCCTCTGTGCAAACTACACAGCAGGCCTCTCCTCTTTTCCAAACCCCCATGAATGGTGTGGTCAGAAGGCACCGGCTGGAAGATGTGTTGGGGTGGGGGTAGTTTGGGTGGGACATGGGGGCCCGGCCGGGAGTGGGACTTTTGTAAATCTGTTTGAACCCTCCCCTTTCAGAGTCTATTGAGCCCTTGTGTCTGCATCGTCACCCTTGCCGGTTCCCATCCCCTATACCACAGGAGGGCAGCACCACGTTCTCAGCTGCCCAGGATGTTCTCAGGCTGATGTCCCGAGCAGATGGCTCCAAGTTAGCACTTCTTCTGGCTTCGGAGGGCATGGGATGGAGTGGGGGCTGGGGAGGGGTGCAGGGGATGGTGGCAGAGGTGACTTTTCTCCTAGGTTGGAAGAACAACAATTGGTATCTGAACTTCCCGGTTACAGAACACCTGCATGCATGCTAAGTCGCTTCCGTCATGTCTGACATAGCCCACCAGGCTCCTCTGTCCATGGGATTCTCCTGGCAAGAATACTGGAGTGGGTTGCTATGCCCTCCTCCAGGGTCCATTGCTCTGCTTCCTGCCTGCTGGCTCTCCTGATTGGCCTAGGCTACTTTGGCACCTACACCCGACAAGTAGACAGAATGAAAAGAGGGGTGGGGTGGAAAGAATAGAGGCAATGAGGGAAGTCCAGAAAAATACAACCTAAATGGGAAACCATTTGGCTTGGGAAGAAAAGTACAGGTCAGTTTTCCGACTGGACATCTATGGAAATTTCCGGTTTTACCTACCACCTGGAAAATCCCATGGATGGAGGAGCCTGGTAGGCTGCAGTCCATAGGGTCGTGACTTCACTTTCACTTTTCACTTTCCTGCATTGGAGAAGGAAATGGCAACCCACTCCAGTGTTCTTGCCTGGAGAATCCCAGGGACGGGGGAGCCTGGTGGGCTGCCATATACGGGGTCACACAGAGTCAGACACGACTGAAGTGACTTAGATTAGCTTAGCTTAGCTTATTAGCTGTGATACCTTAAACAAGTCACTTCACGTCTCTGATTGTCAGTCTCAGTTCAGCTGCAGAGTCATGTCCGACTCTTTGTGACCCCATAGACTGCAGCACGCCAGGCTTTCCTCTTTATCATCAACTCCCAGAGCTTGCTCAAACTCCTGTCCATAGAGTCGGTGATACCATCCAACCATCTCATCCTCTGTCGTCCCCTTCTCCTCCTGCCTTCAGTCTTTCCCAGCATCAGGGTATTTTCCAATGAATCAGTTCTTCACATCAGGTGGCCAAAGTATTGGAGCTTCAGCTTCAGCATCAGTCCTTCCACTGAATATTCAGGACTGAGTTCCTTTACAATTGACTGGTTGGATCTCCTTGCAGTCCAAGGGACTCTCAAGAGTCTTCTCCAACACCACAGCTCAAAAGCACCAATTCATCAGTGCTCAGCTTTCTTTATGGTCCAACTCTCACATCTATACATGACTACTGGAGAAACCATAGCTTTGACTAAATGGACCTTTGTTGGCAAAGTAATGTCTCTGCTTTTTATAATATGCTGTTTAGGTTGGTCATAGCTTTTCTTCCAAGGAGCAAGCGTCTTTTAATTTCATGGCTGCAGTCACCATCTGCAGTGATTTTGGAGTCCAAGAAAATAAAGTCTGTCACTGTTTCCATTGTTTCCCCATCTATTTGCCATGAAGTGATGGTACTGGATGCCATGATCTTAGTTTTTTGAATGTTGAGTTTTAAACCAGCTTTTAGAAAATTATCTAAAGGGGCTCTTCTAGAAGATCTCCTTGGCTTCCTCCAGCCGTGCTGTGTACTGCTGACACACACACCTGCAATCTGGTGGGCAAAGGGGAAGGCTGATGCCCTAGAAAAAGGGCACCATGTGAAGTTTGGGAGAGGTGTGGGTTTTTTGTTTGTTTGGCTTTGGTTTTTTGGAAGGGAGGATGGCCGTGCCACACAGCACGTGGGACCCTAATTCCCCAACTGGGGATGGAACCCCTCTGCATTGGGAGCATCGAGTCTTAACCACAGGACAACAAGAGAAGTCCTTAGAGGTGTGTTTTTAAGAAAAGAATTTCTTTAGAAGGAAACAAACATGCGGAAAACATCCCAGTTGGTGAGAGAGGCTGAAAAAGACAAGTTTCTGAAAGACTTGGGTAAACTCATGGCTGACAGTTTACTGAAGGACTCAAGGACCATGGTGGGGTCTTTGCATCCCATGATGCCCTCATCTGGGTTAGAGGAATGGGGTCTCACCCACAGGGTGGCATTTTTATACCCTTGTGTTCTCATGTCCTTCAAACACCCTGGCTCACGTCCTTGCTGCAGTACAGACATACCCACACCTTTCCCCACATCCTGAAACCACTGCCCCAAAGACAGGCAAGGTGATCTGAAAATGAAGCCCAGCAGCTTCCAGGGTGCAGAGAGGAGGATTCCTCCCAGCCCCTCCTCCCTCTTGCTACTTCCGGTCCCCAACTGCAGTCTGGGCTCAAGTCCTGATGAGCCAGCCCTTAGCCTCTTGTTCTGCCTGTGCTTTATGATGTTCATAATAACCCTGTGGAAATGATAAGGCTGACCTTTTTCAATCCTGCCTCTGCACTGCAACCTTCCCTAATAGTGTTTTTCTCCTGCTACTCTTCTGTTCAGGATGCCTCCAACTGCCTGCTCCCTTGAGTCCCAATTCATGGCCTGACATTCAAAGAGAAGTTAACATTAATTCGGCACTTACAGTGTGCCGGGTATTAAATCTAAGCATCATGTGCCCTGATTCTGATAGCAAGTCTAGGATAGGACTTGCTAGGACCTCCACTATTTGTCAAATGGGGATGAGTAAGTGGTCAGGACAACCCTGAAAAGCAGGTATTATTATTCCCCATGATACTAATTATGAGAGTGAGGCTTAGGGGGGTGAAGGAACTTGCCCAAAGTCATGATTAATAAGAGAACATGTCAGGATTCAAACCCAGGTCCTGATTCTAAATCCTGGGGATGTTTATATAGATGGCTCTTCAAGTCTCCCCCACCCTCAGCATCCCTCACCCAGGAAGGTTCTGGCCCAGCGGACACAACCTTGTGACATTTTTGGTTTCAGTTATTCCTGTGGAGATGACTGCAGCCTTCCAGACACAGGGCACGGAGGATAGGTGCCGCACCTACAGGCAGTTGTTTAGTGGCTCAGTCGTGTCTGGCTCTGAAACCCTATGGACTGTAGCCCACCAGGCTTCTCTGTCCATGGGATTTCCCAGGCAAGAATACTGGAGTGGGTTGCCATGTCCTTCTCCATAGGATCTTCCTGACCCAGGGATAGAACCCACGTCTCCTGCATTGGCAGGTGGGTTCTTTACCTCTGAGCCATCTGGGAAGCCCACACCTACAGGCACTATCTGCCACAACTGGCTCATCATGTCCTGAGGATTGGCCATACAAGAAGGCGGCTGCCCCTGGAAAGTTCCACAGCCTTCCCAGGAGAGGCACACCCCTGGCCTGGCACAACCTCTGATCTGTCTGGGGAGGGGGCACATCCCGGAAATGCTGTGTAGCAGGATTTCCTTTTAGGGAGCTCCCATGTGGCCAAGGCTGTTATTATGGAGAAGAGCTCCACCTGCCACTGCCATGGAGCCGCCTTCAGGTACCCCCTCTGCTCCTACAGACCCTACTGGCCTCTGGGGGGCAGAGTGTAAAGGTACTGCTCTGGCTGGGCAGCCTTAGAGGGCTTGGCTCTCAGCCAGGCTGTGCTCTCACATCTTCTGGTGTGGGGAAGCCAGCTACCCCTACCAGGTTGATTCATCTATGCCAGTACTGCAGTGGGTAGGTCTCAACCTCGCTATGCCTCAGTTTCTTCATCTGTGAAACAGGGATAAACAAAGTCCCCTCCACGGTACCTGAAAACCTGAGACAAAACTTTAACTGGGGGGAAGATGGATGGGTTAATTCAAGATGCCAAGGCCCCAGGGGGGCACTCGTGAAATTCTTGGTACTTGACCAGAAGGATTAGATATGATTTATTAATAACAATGCGAAGCAACCTTTTTCATGTCGCAGCACACAGAGAACTTTTGTCTAGCACCCTTGGATGAAAAGAGCTGTCTCAGGCTCCGCCCAGCACCAACTGAGAGCAGCCCAGCACCAACCAGGCTGAGAGCACCAACATCTCAGCATTGCTGGAATCCTTTTGCAGCACCTGGGTGGCAAGCGCCGTCTGCTGTATACAAAAGTTGTCGCAAAAGCAGTGGTGAGCCTTGTCAGGATTCGAATTCCCTTCTTTCCACATGAAGAGAGTCAGCCAAGGGTTTGGTGAGTGGCCCTTCAGTGACCATAGGTGCAGATGGGAATGGCCGCTGAGCAGCAGGAAAGGGTCTTCTATGCCTGCCTTGGCCCCCAGGCAGAGCTCTGTAGACTTGGCTTTACTTGGGCTCCTTTTCTGAGGCACAGAGGCAACAAGATCACAGCCACCCCACAGACCTCTGGGCCAATGCAGATTGCATCTGGGGATAATGTGCGTGGAGCAGAGACCAAAGACATGGTATCTGCTCAGAGCAGAATCGTGGGACCAGGGCATCTGCTGTCTGCCACCCCACAAGCTCTTCTCTTCCCTCTTCCTGCTACACTCAGGCCTTGCTGACTCGTTCATCCCTGAAGTCCTTAATGAGGGGCAGCCAACTGCCAAATACCATGTCAAGTACTGGGACCACAGGCTGGGACTGTTGGCTTCCAGCAACTCAGCCAGGTAGAAAGAAAGACATGGAAAGAGGGGCACTGAATAGGGAATGTCTATAAAGAGGAGGGAAGGTGCAGGAGGGCCTAAGAGAGCCTCAGGGAGTCAGGAAAGTTTGCAATGACACTCAAAGAATAAATGGGGATGGGGGAAGGAAGAGTAACTGGGGAGTAATGAGGCAGTTTTCCAGAGAGAAGGACATGTACAAAGGAAGCTTTGAGATGGGGAGAGTGAGGCATGTTCAAAGCACGTCAAGGAGTCCAGTTGTGCTAGAATATAAAGTGCTAGGTGGGAGTGGGGGTAGGGTGATGAAGCCAGGCTGGCAGCAGCCAGATCAGAGAGATGCCAGTGAAAGGAGTTTTTTAAAACTTATTTTTATTATTCTTATTTTATTTTTTAATATTTTGGCCACACCATGCAGCACATGGTATCTCAGTTTCCCGACCAGGGATTGAACCCATGCCCCCTACGTTGGGATTGTGTAGTCTTAACCACTGGGCCACCATGGAAGCCCCTGATAGGAGTTTTTACTTCATTCTGAAGGCAATGGGGGTGGATCACTGGAGCATTCTGAATAGGGGAGCACTGTGATCCAAGGCACTATTAAGCAACATGGTTCTGGAAGCAGAGAGACGGGCAGGCTGTGAAGGGCATGCTGAGGAGGCCGCTGCAGTTGTCTAGATTCTGTGGGTTCAAAGCCTGAATGACGACGTTGTCAGGGAGGGTATAAAGGAGGGATTCAAGAGCCCTGAAATAAGCAGAATCAACAGAATGTGGTGGGTATACAAAAGTAGGTGATAAGGGAGAGATCATGACAAAAGAGGGCTTCCCACGTGGTGCCAATGCCTGCATAAGACATAAGAGACGTGGGTTCGTTCCCTGGGTTGGGAACATCCCCTGGAGGAGGACATGGCAACCCACTTCAATATTCTTGCCTGGAGAATCCCATGGACAGAGGAGCCTGGCGGGCTACAGTCCATGGGGTCGCACAGAGTCAGACATGACCAAAGCAACTTAGCATGCATGCACAAGTATGTAAGGGGAGCTGAAGCCATAGTCATGAATGAGATGAGGGATAGAATTATAAATAAGAAGAGAAGAGGGCTAAGGATGGAACTCTAGAGCTAGTGCACATGCACTTAAAACACACAAAGGAAATGAGAGAGAGCCAAGTGTCCTAGCAATGAAGGGAGGAGAGAATAGCTGTCAGAGCCAGATGTACCAGAAAAGAGAGCAGGGACACAAGGAGACATTTCAGCAGAGTGATGGAGGCAGAAGCCACACTGCAGAGGGCTGAATCCAGCAGCTGAGACTGAAGGGCAAGAAACGACCGAAGCTGCAAGGGAGCTCTGTGTCAAAGGAGGTTTTTGTTGAAGGTATTTATTCAAATCTCCATGTTGAGGGGGAGAGATGGAGAGAGAGGGAGAGCTTAAAGCTACAGGGAAGAGAGATGACATAAGTGAAGGAGCAGGGCCCAGGGAGAGGCTGTGGGCAGGACGAGGGGCTCAGCGTAGGGCTATGAGGGAGTTCTCCTGGGATCGCCACCCGAGGATGGGAAGGAATGGAAGCAGGATTGGGCTGCAGAAGCAGGTTGGACAAAGGCCTCAGCCAACCCCATTGGGAAGCTCTGAAGCTAGGAGCTGAAACCAGGGGCTGGGCCTTTACACCCCCTCATCAGTCATTCACTGGATACAGGCTGCCCCAGGAAGTTGGCTGGCCTTTGGGCAAAGCAGCTCTCTTCCGTGGAGGCAGTCCCCAGAGGGGTCTGACAGCTGAGGGCTGTGGGCTTAGGCACTGAGTCCTTCCATCATGAAGACGGTCCGGGGAAGTACATACAATGCCCGCCACAGAGAGGAAGGGGGCGCCATCGCACTTGAGTTGAATCTGTGGGCCAGTCAGGTTGAGGCTGAAGTTTCCACTGTTGGCCTGAATTTTGCTCCATGAAAATGGAAACAGGTCGTTCTGCTGAAAGGGGATGCTGGCGGGGGTTATGGGATGGAGGCAAGTGGAATGAATGGTGGTGGGATGGCTGCTTCGGGACCCGGAAGAGGAGCTGCCCAGGGACATAGGGCTGGATCACCAGGTGGCGTTGGGGTCTGTGAAACTAGAGAAGGGATCATTTTGGCAGGCTCAAATAGCATTCAGGTTTCAAGGTCCCTCATCCTCAGCTATATGGCTCTGTCCTCCCTTGGATTTAATTAGTTTGTACCAGGAAACGTCTATGTATCGTTTAGAGAAGAATATTATGTTGCACCATGTTCCTAAATTCAGAAACTTTTTACCTCAACTATTTTCTAAACAAGGGCTTCCCTAGTAGCTCAGCTGGTAAAGAATCCATCTGCAATGCAGAAGACCCCAGTTCCATTCCTGGGTTGAGGAGATCCGCTGGAGAAGGGATAGGCTACCAACTCCAGTATTCTTGGGCTTCCCTGGTGGCTCAGCTGGTAAAGAATCCACCTAAACAAGACCTAAATTCAAGAATGCTGGTATCTAACTCATTTTTGTTATGATAATAGTTAATTATGCTAATGGCAACAATCTGGCTAACCGGAAATAAAACAGTGTGGATATTAAACATTGCAAACCAATCAGAAAACTCTTTCAGAGTTGACAATAAAGAAAATAAACACGTCTATGAGCAGATGAATGAAAATTATAGGAGTCAAGATTAAATCTAATTAGTAGGCAAATCCAAAATGTAGGAAAATTCAAAGGAAAATTAATTAGGAAGTCACAAGAGCAAAGCCATTGCTGTGATGATGAAATCAGAACAGGTAGCTTGTCGGGTACTAGAGTGAGAAAAAACAAGTACACGGCTCAATTAAATGGGCTTTTAAAATCCATACAGGAAGTGTGTGGAGAGTTATTAAAAAATGATGCTTTGCTTTTCAGAGAAGAGAGGGTCCCCACACAATAGGGAGTGGTTAGAATGAGAACTCACTCAGCTGAGAGTGTGGGCTACACTGCCTACTGTGCCTCTCACAGGAAACCAGCTTGTCATCCATGAGTAACTGCGAGTGAGTAGCAACAACTTGTGTAACTGGCAGTAGCAATATGACTCCTAGGAAATAACGACACAGCCAAATACAGAACAAAGTCAACATTTGTGATGGGGCCTCACCCTGCTTCCCCGCACAGACTTGCTACTGAGCACAAGTTTTTTGCCCAAGCTATCAGCAACTCTAATTGTAGAAATTTTAGGACACAGAGAATGGCAGACCAATAGAGTAACATTGCCTTGCTGCGCCCTAAAACCATTCTAGATACAAGGGGAGTTGATCTCGCTTCCAACTGTACCTTAGAAATACGATGGGGCTGCCCACAGCCTCCAGTGCTGGATAGCTCCTACAGCTCCTTCCAGCAGCCTGTCAGATCTAGGCAAGAGTTCCAAGAGCTCCAACCACCGTCCGCCATCCTTCTGCCTCTAGTCTCAGAAACACACACGCACAGAGTATAATGATAACGCCTACTTGATCATGCTCCACACAGTCTATTAAGGGCTTTGCTTTTGTAAAAAACTATGACTTGTTTATTTTGGGCTGTGCTGGGTTTTCATTGCTGTGTAAGCTTTTCTCTGGTTGCAGTGAGGGGCTACTCTCTAGTTGGTGCGCAGGCTTCTCATTGCAGTGGTTTCTCTGGTTGTGGAGCACAGGCTCTAGGGCTTGCAGGCTTCAGTAGCTGGGACACGTGGTCTCAGTGGTTGTGACTCCCAGGCTCTAGAGCACAGGCTCAGTAATTGTGGTGCATGGGCTGAGTTGCCCCTCAGTATGTGGGATCTTCCCAGATTAGGGAGCAAACCTGTGTCTCCTGCATTGGCAGGCAACTTCTTTACCACTGAGCCACCAGCGAAGCCCCAGGGGTGTGCCTTTATGATGCCATGTTTTTTTTCTCTGAAGAACTCTATACAGCAGGTACAGGCAGACTTTGCTTTTTTTTTAATTTTTCAGTTAAAAATTGGGGTATAGTTGATTTACAATGTTGTGTTAGTTTCAGATGTATACCAAGTGAATCAGTTACATATATATATACACCCACTCATTTTTAGATTCTTTTCCCATATAGGCCATTACAAAGTCAAGTTCCCTGTGTATACAGTTGGTCCGTATTAGTTGTCTATTTTATATATACTAGTGTGTATGTGTCAGTCCCAATCTTCTAATTTATCCCTCCTCTCCCCTACCACCTAGTAACTGTGTTTATTTTCTACATTTGTAACTCTGTGTATGTTTTGTAGATAACTTCATTGGTAGCCTTTTTAAGATCCCACATATAAGTGATGTCATATGGTATTTGTCTTTCTTTGCCTTACGTGCTTCACTCAGTATGACCATCTCTAGGTCCATCCACGTTGCTGCAAACGGCACTATTTCATTGGCTGAACGATACCCCGTTGTGTGCATGTACCACATCTTCTGTACCCATTCCTCTGCCAGTGGACATCTATGTTGCTTCCTTGTATTGCAATGAACACTGGGGCATATATCTGGAAAAAACCAGACCTTGTTTTATTGTGCTTCTCTTTACTGCACTTTGCAAATACTAGGTGGAGAGGTTATTGTTTGTTTTTTTCTTTTTTTTTTGGTGGCTCTGCATGTAGGATCTTAGTCCCCCAACCAGGGATTGAAACCATAGGCCCTGCAATGAAAGTGTGGAGTCTTAACGACTGAACCACCAGGGAAATCCTGCAGACACCGTGTTTTTTTTGCAGGTTGAAGGTTTGTGACCACCCTTCATTGAGCAAGGGCTTCCCCAGTGGCTCAGTCATAAAGAATCCACCTGCCAATGCAGGAGACGGAAGAGACTCAAGTTCAGTCTCTGGGTCAGGAAGATCCCCTGGAGTAAGAAATGGCAACCCACTCCAGGATTCTTGCCTGGAAAATTCCATGGACAGAGGACACTGGTGGGTTATAGTCCATGGGATCTCAGATAGTGGGACACGACTGAGCCACTGAGCATGCATTGAGCAAGTCTATTGGGGCCATTTTTCTAAGAGCAAATTGCTCACTTCATGTTTCTGTGTCACATTTTGATAATTCTTGAAATATTTCATATTTTTCATTATTATATGTGTCACTGTGATCCATCATCAGTGATCTTGATGTTACTACTGCAAAAAGATTATGACTTGATGGAAGCTCAGATGCTGGTTAGTATTTTTAGAAATAAAGTCTTTTTAATTTTTTAAAAGTCTTTTACATTTTTTTTATTTTAGACATAATGCTATTGCACACTTAAGGGACTATAGTATAAGTGTAAAAATAACTTTTATATGCACTTGTAAACTAAAAAATTCATATGGCTCACTTCATTGCAATATTTGCTTTATCACAGTGGTATGGAACCAAACCCACAGTATCTCCAAGGTGTGACTGTACTATTATCTTCACTTTCTAGATGAGGACATTGACACATTAAGAGGTAAAGGGACTTACTCAAGGTCACAGGCAGTACATGATAGCACCCAAACAATCTGATGGCAAGGTTTTACATTTCCCAGGAGGGCTATGATACCTCTCACATTCTGAGGACTACACCAGTGATTTTTTTTTTAATTAACTAATCTACTTATTTGACTGCACTGGGTCTTAGTTCAATCCCTGGGTCAGGAAGATCCCCTGGAGTAAAAAATGGCAACCCACCACAATCACAGAAAACTAACCAAACTGATCACATGGATCACAGCCTTGTCTAACTCAGTGAAACTATGAGCCATGCCATGCAGGGCCACCCGAGATGGAGGGGTCATGGTGGAGAGTTCTGACAAAGCATGGTCCACTGGAGAAGGGAATGGCAAACCACTTCAGTAATCTTGCCTTGAGAACCCATGAACAGTATGAAAAGGCAAAAAGATATGATACTGAAAGAGGAACTTCCCAGGTCAGTAGATGCCCAATATGCTACTGGAGAAGAATGGAGAAATAGCTCCAGAAAGAATGAAGAGATGGAGCCAAAGCAAAAACAACACCCAGTTGTGGATGTGACTGGTGATGGAAGTAAAGTCCAAGGCTGTAAAGAACAATATTGCATAGGAACCTGGAATGTTAGGTCCATGAATCGAGGTAAATTGGAAGTGGTCAAGCAGGAGATGCCAAGAGTGAACCCTGACATTTTAGGAATCAGTGAACTAAAATAGACTGGAATGGGCAAATTTAATTCAGATGACCATTATATCTACTACTATGGGCAAGAATCCCTTAGAAGAAGTGGAGTAGCCCTCATAGTCAACAAAAGAGTATAAAATGCAGTACTTGGGCACAATCTCAAAAATGACAAAATAATTTCTGTTCATTTCCAAGGCAAACCATTCAATATCACAGTAACCCAAGTCTATGCCCCAACCACTAATGCCGAAGAAGCTGAACAGTTCTATGATGACCTACAAGACTTTCTAGGACTAACACCAAAAAAATGTCCTTTTCATCATAGGGGATTGGAATGCAAAAGTAGGAAGTCAAGAGATACTGGGCCTTGTTTGGCCTTGGAGTACAAAATGAAGCAAAGCAAAGGTTAACAGAGTTTTGCCAAGAGAACGCACTGGTCATAGCAGACACCATCTTCCAATAACACAAGAGAGGACTCTACACATGGGTATCACCAGATGGTCAATACCGAAATCAGATTGATTACATTCTTTGCAGCCAAAGGTAGAGAACCTCTATACAGTCACCAAAAACAAGACTGGGAGCTGACTGTGGCTCAGATCATGAACTCTTTATTTCAAAATTCAGACTTGAAGAAAGTAGGGAAAACCACTAGACCATTCAGGTATGACCTAAATCAAATCCCTTACAATTATACAGTGGAAGTGACAAATAGATTTAAGGGATTAGATTTGATAGACAGAGGGCCTGTAGAACTATGGACAGAAGTTTGTGACATTTTACAGGAGATGGTGATCAAAACCATCCCCAAGAAAAAGAAATGCAAAAAGGCATAATGTTTGTCTGAGGAGGCTTTACAAATAGGTGAGAAAAGAAGAGATCAGAGATCAGATCAGTCGCTCAGTCGTGTCCGACTCTTTGCAACCCCATGAATCGCAGCACGCCAGGCCTCCCTGTCCATCACCAACTCCCGGAGTTCACTGAGACTCACGTCCATCGAGTCAGTGATGCCATCCAGCCATCTCATCCTCTGTCGTCCCCTTCTCCAATTGCCCCCAATCCCTCCCAGCATCAGAGAAGTGAAAGGCAAAGGAGAAAAGGAAAGATATAAGCATCTGAATGCAGAGTTTCAAAGAATAGCAAGGAGAGATAAGAAAGCCTTCCTAAGTGATCAATGCAAAGAAAGAGAGGAAAACAATAGAATGGGAAAGACTAGAGATCTCAAGAAAATTAGAGCTACCAAGGGAACATTTCATGCAAAGATGGGCTTGATAAAGGACAGAAATGGTATGGCCTAACTGAAGCAGAAGATATTAAGAAGAGATGGCAAGAATACACAGAAGAACTATACAAAAAAGATCTTAATGACCCAGATAATGACAGTCGTGTGATCATGCACCTAGAGCCAGACATCCTGGAATGTGAAGTCAAGTGGGCCTTAGGAAGCATCACCACGAACAAAGCTAGTGGAGGTGATGAAGTTCCAGCTGAGCTTTTTCAAATCCTGAAAGATGATGCTGTGAAAGTGCTGCATTCAATATGCCAGCAAATTTGGAAAACTCAGCAGTGGTCACAGGACTGGAAAAGGTCAGTTTTCATTCCAATTCCAAAAAAAGGCAATGCCAAAGAATGTTCAGACTACCACACAATTGTACTCCTCTCACACGTTAGCAAAGTAATGTTCAAAATTCTCCAAGCTAGGCTTCAATAGTATGTGAGCTAAGAACTTCCAGATGTTCAAGCTGGATATAGAAAAGGCAGAGGAACCAGAACTCAAATTGCTAATGTCCACTGGATCATAGAAAAAGCAAGAGAATTCCAGAAAAACTTCTGCTTCATTGACTACATTAAAGCTTTTGACTGTGTGGATCACAACAAACTGTGGAAAATTCTTCAAGAGATGGGAATACCAGACCACCTGACTTGCTTCCTAAGAAATCTGTATACAGTTCAAGAAGCAACAGTTAGAACCGGACATGGAACAACGGACTGGTTCCAAATTGGGAAAGGAGTATGTCAAGGCTGTATATTGTCATCCTGTTTATTTAACTTATATGCAGAGTACATCATGCAAAATGCTGGGCTGGATGAAGCACAAGCTGAAATCAAGATTGCCGGGAGAAATATCAATAACCTCTGATATGCAGATGACACCACCTTTATGGCACAAAGTGAAGAGAAACTAAAGAGCCTCTTGATGAAAGTGAAAGAGGAGAGTGAAAAAGCTGGCTTAAAACTCAACATTCAAAAAACTAAGATCATGGCATGTGGTCCTATCAGTTCATGGCAAATAGAAGGGAAAACAAAGAAAAAAGTGACAGATTTTATTTTCTTGGACTCCAAAATCACTGCAGATGGTGATTGCAGCCATGAAATTAAAAGACGCTTGCTCCTTGGAAGAAAAGCTATGACCAACATAGACAGAATATTAAAAAGCAGAGACATTACTTTGCCAACAAAGGTTCATTTAGTCAAAGCTATGGTTTTTCCAGTAGTCATGTATGGATGTGAGAGTTGGGCCATAAAGAAAGCTGAGCACCAAAGAATTGATGCTTTTGAACTGTGGTGTTGAAGAAGACTCTTGAGAGTCCCTTGGACTGCAAGGAGATCTAACCAGTCCATCCTAAAGGAAGTCAGTCCTGAATATTCATTGGAAGGACTGTTGCTGAAGCTGAAACTCCAATACTTTGGCCACCTGATGCAAAGAGCTGACGCATTGGAAAAGACCCTGATGCTGGGAAAGACTGAAGGCAGGAGGAGAAGGGGACGACAGAGGATGAGATGGTTGGATGGCATCACCGTTTCGATGGACATGAGTTTGAGCAAGTTCTGGGAGTTGGTGATGGACAGGGAAGCCTGGCATGCTGAAGTCCGTGGGGTTGCAAAGAGCTGGATACAACTGAGTGAACAAACTGAACTGGGTCTTAGTTGCAGCACGTGGGTCTTTGATCTTTCTTATAGTGTTACAGAAAGATATGTACATGGGTTCTGGCTGCTCACTGTTCAAAAGGCAATAAACAGGCCAAATTGGTGAAAAGGAGTTTGCTTTATTTCAGATGGCAGCCACTGGGGAGAGAGGGTGGCAGACATCTATCCAAAAGCCAACACCGCCCCCACTCCCGACAAGCAGGGGGTGAGAGCTTTTATAGACAGAGTGGGGGGCTACATGCGGAAACTGCGTAATCATCTCTAACAGTCATCTTCAAATTGGTCATCAGTGGTCTGATTAGCATCATCTTGGTTGTTTTAGGTACAGTTAATCTTCAGTTTCAGGATACATTTGTTCCTATTTCTTTGAGGTCAGTTTTCAGAATTGTGGCAGCTCATGTCCTGGGTACAGTCTGGTCATCATGTACTTAACTTCCCCACCTGGTGTTTCAATATCTATAAGACAGCTTGCAGGATATGGCTCAGAATATTATCTATAACCCTTGCTGCTGCTGCTGCTGCTAAGTCACTTCAGTCGTGTCCAACTCTGTGCAGCCCCATAGATGGCAGCCCACAAGGCTCCCCTGTCCCTGGGATTCTCCAGGCAAGAACACTGGAGTGGGTTGCCATTTCCTGCTCCAGTGCATGAAAGTGAAAAGCGAAAGTGAAGCCGCTCAGTTGTGTCCGACTCTTGGTGACCCCATGGACTGCAGCCTACCAGGCTCCTCCATCCATGGGATTTTCCAGGCAAGAGTACTGGAGTGGGGTGCCATTGCCTTCTCCCTAGAGCCTTTGAGAAAGAGCTAAAGGTCGTTGAATATGCTCAATGACTACATTACTATTATTTAGTCTCCTTTGACTGTTTTCCTTTGTTTCAGCATTTCTCACTTCTCTGATTAAACTTATTTTTTGACGAAAGTTTTCCAAAGACAAAAGGCAGGCAGAGGACATGGTGGGGGTGGGGCAAGGACCATAGGGTCCTGCTCCGGTTCAGTAGCATGAGAAACCTAGTTCACTGACCAGAGATGGAACCTGGGCCCCCTGCATTGTGAGCGTGGAGTCTTAGCCACTGGACCACCAGGGAAGCCCCCTAGACCAGTGATTTTTAACTGTTGTGTCTTCTTGGGCCTCTTTGAAAACCTAGTGAAACTAATGAATTCTCTCCACAGAAAAATGCCCACCTGCTTACATATACACACAACATATTTCTTTCAAAGGGTTCAAGGACTCTCTGAAGTTCAGCCTGAACTCTGTGGAGCCCAGGTTAAGAACCTCTGCGGTAGGCTAGTCCACTCCAAGGAAGCAACTTGGCCCAGACCCTCACCTGGCTCAGCAGGCGCCCAGATTCCTCTGGGAGAGAGTGCACGTGTCCCAAACTTCAAGGGTTCTCTCATGGCTGAAGTTCAGGATGCTCTGGCTCTGTAACCTGACCTTGCAACCTCACATATCCCCGCTACCATGCCCAGGGCTATCTCCTGCACCAGGATGAGGTTTCTGGTGGGATAACCCAGCCCTGGCCTGCAGACAATAAGAAAGTGCTAAGCTTTTTCAGAAAGGGATCAGGGCACCATGCCCCCAATGCAAAACCAGAGATGGAGGGAAATGAAGCTCCCTGGCAGAGCAGATGAAAACTAGGGACCCCAAGGGTGCCACAAGCACTGTTACAGGGCGGAAATGGAGATCAAGCCAGGAAAGGATACAAGAGGACACAGACAGAAACCTGCTCTGAGGGTGGCCAGCCTGGGTGCTGTGGTTTTGCCGAAAGTTTTCACTTGCGTCTCAGGTTCAAAGGATTTGTTAACAAAATAAGTGACTCGTTATATACAAATAAATAATACAGATATTTATTAGAGAATTATCTAGCTTACATTCAACATACTAACATTAAAAGAAAAGAGAAATAGAAAGAGCAGAGAATACATCACCAAATTGGGTTTTGACCAACACCCATACTTAAAGTCCCATGTCACAGCACATCTGGAGTCCAGATTGGGGAAAGGGTCCCAGGCAGCGTGTGTGCTCAATGAGTAAGACTTCAAAAATCGCAGTTCAGAGTTCCTGCTTATAATCCCTGGACAGACGCAAACTGATATCATCATCAATCTGTGACCAAATTGCAAGCCTGGTTTCCTGTTAATGCTGTTTGTTTTGTTTTGTAAAACTTGGAATGCAGCTAAGCCTGGGGCTTGGTTGGCCAGGCCCCCTCCAGGGGCTCAACAATCTCAAGATGTCTCCCCCATCTTATCTATAGTGCTGTGAGTCTTGTACTCAAAGCAGGCAGTCACTCCCAATCAGGGCAGTGTCCAAGCAGGTTAGAAGCAAGGTCAGAAGCCTGCTCTGCTTTGTCTCTGAAGCCTAAACAAGACTATTTTTTTTTAAAAATTTCCCTAACACCATTACCAGAAATTCAGTTGATTTGAGCTGTCCCAGAGCTAGAGACACGTGGGATTCACATTTAAGCTCAGCACAGGTGGGGGTGACCATCACTGCAGTTCAGTCATTCAAGCAATAGCTAGTATTTAGCATGTGTCTATTTATCAGGCACTTACCATGTGCCAGGTGCTGTTCTAAGCACTTTGCAATATTAACCCACTTCATTCTCATAACCCCACGAGAGGGGTATTGCTATTGTCTCCATTTTCCAGATGGAAAATCTGAAGCACAAGCAATATTTAGTGACTTGCCCCAGATTATACAGGTAGTAAGTGGCAGAGCTGGGATTCAAACTCGGGCACTCTGGCCCACAGTGCCCATGCTCCTTGGCGTGTGTAGTCCAGGGCCTGGGCTAGTAGACGGCGAGAGAGGTTAGAGCCGTACAGACTCGGCCCCTGCCCCTGCCCTGTGCTTACCTTCTAGCGTGGCCCCAGGGCGGTCGATGGGTGATTACAGCACATGGTGACGAGTCCCTCAGTCAGGGTGGGGATGCTGTGACAGTGCTTCAGAGGGCCCAGTGGCGGGGCTCCAGTGCAGCAGCCAACAGGTTACAGGGACTCCTTTCTCAGGCCCAGCTTCAAAGAAGCCAAACAAAAGTCAGGGACCCATTTCTGGTGGTGCAGTCTCCTGTTCGGCCCCCACTCTGAAGCCTGGAAACCAAACCACTGTGAGTGGGGCTCCCATCAGGAACTGCAGGAGTACAGGAACCAAGCAAGGGTTCTTCCTCGTGTTGGAGTCTCATAGTGGGGGCTCCCAACAGACCTGCTTCCTTGTTGCTCTCTCCTTGAAGAGACAGCAAACTCCCTGAGGAGCCAAGGCCTGCATCTTTCTCAATCATACCCTCAGCACCCAGCACAGGCGGGGACCTAGTCAGCACTCAATAAGCGCTGATTCATTTATTCAACCAGTATTTATTGAACATCTCCTACATTACCAGGAACTACTAGGCTCTGAGATACAACAGTGACCCCCCAAAAAAACATCCCTGTCCTCACTGTGGGAGTGCCAGACAGTAAACAAAATGAGCAACAAAAGTACACAGGAGGGCTTCCCCAGTGGCTCAGTGGTGAAGAACCTGCCTGCCAATGCAGGAGAAATGGATTCAATCCCTGGTCCAGGAAGATCCCACTTGCCAAGGAGCAACCAAGCCCATGTGCCACAACTACTGAGCCCACAGGCCCTAGAGCCTGTGCTCGGCAACAAGAGAAGCCATTGCAATGAGAAGCCCGTACACTGTAACTGGAGAGTAGCCCACATAGTAACAAAGACCCAGCACAGCCAAAAATAAAAAATTAAGTAAATAAAATACACAGAGTCTTAAGGGAAAAGGAAATCAAGGAAGGAAGATAGGAAGTATTGGGGGGCGGGTAATGAAATTTTAGATAGAATGGGCAGCAAAGACCTCTCTGAGAAAATGACATCTAAGTCAAGACCTGAAACAGGGCAGGGGATGGGCCATACAGATACCTGAAGGAAAAGTGTTCAAGGCCAGGGAACGGCAAATGCAAAGGTCTCAGGGAGGAATGTGTCTGACATGTCTGAGCGTCAGGGAGAAGACCACCAGGGCTGAAGGGGGTGAGCTGAGGGGGGCCATAGCAGGAGCTGAGGTCAGAACGAATGAACAAGGAGTGAAGATTGTGTCCTGTGCCTAGGAGTGGGAGAGCCAAACCAGCTGCGGGAGTGGCAGCCTTCCTAACCCTGCTGGGATTCACAGGGGAGGCAGGGGAGGTCCCACAGGAATGCCTATTAATAACTCCCTCTCTCTCCAGCTCCATTCCAAAGGCCTCACTGGATTCTCAGGCCTGGATTCCCCACACCACCCCCAACCTCGAGGCCTGGGAGGATAGACGGGGGCTTCCTTGAAACTCCTCCGCCTCCTCAGTCTGGAATTAGGGCCGAGCCAGCAGGAGCAAGCTGAAATTAAGAACTGACCTTTGGGTTGGGGAGGGAGGAGGGAGGGGGGGTTCATGACCAGGGGACACACGTACACCCGTGGCTGATTCATGTCAGTGTATGGCAAAAACCACCACAATATTGTAAAGGAATTAGCCTCCAATTAAAATAAATAAATAAATAAAATAAAATCACCCCCCCCAAAAAAGAATTGACCTTTAGGGACTTCCCTGATGGCCCAGTGGCTAAGACTCCATACTCCCAGTGCAGGGGGCCTGGATTCGATCCCTGGTCAGGGACCTAGATAACATCTGCCACAACTAATAGATCGCATGAACAAGAATCTGAACAAGAACTAGCCGATTCTTGTTAATGTTTGACAGAAAAGAACAAAATTCTGTAAAGCAATTATCCTTCAATTAAAAAATAAAGTGGAAAAGAAAGTCTACAAATTCTGGAGAGGGTCTGGAGAAAAGGAAACCCTCCTACACTGTTGGTGGGAATATAAGTTGGTGCAGCCACTATTGAAAACAGTATGGAGGTTCCTCAAGAAAAAAGAGAGAGAGAGAGACTGCATGCTGCAACTAAGACCCAGTACAACCAAAGGAAAAAAAACCACATAAACAAAAATAAATATTAAAAAAAGAATTGACCTTTAGAGTTGATGCAGTCCACCCTTCTACCTTCAGAAAGTACTCCACTCACTTGTCCCTTGAGATGCTATGATGAAGGGCATGATGGGATGTGGACACCTATTCCCTCTAGTCCTTCTGAGAAAAGAAATCTTTTCAATTAGGGTCTTTAGACAGCACATTCTCTTTCAAAATCCCACTTTCCCACCTCTCTCCCTGACTCTGGCTCTGCTTTCAGAGGCAAAAAGAATAAGTGGCCTTGGGACTTCCTTGGTACTCCAGTGACTAGGACCCTGAGCTTACACTGCAGGGGGCACAGGTTCCACCTCAGGTCTGGAACTAAGAACCTGCAAGCCTCAAGGCCAAAAAAAAAAAAAAAAAAAAAGAATAAGTGGCTTTGCCTTCCTCTGGGGATCTGGGGACTGCACTGGTGCCCAAAGAGTCAAAAGTAAAACCCTCTATTATCTAAAAGATGATTTGTAGTTCTTTAGATATTTTGGCTTAGAGAAGGCAATGGCACCCCACTCCAGTACTCTTGCCTGAAAAATCCCATGGACAGAGGAGCCTGGTAGGCTGCAGTCCATGGAGCCACTGGGAGTCGGACACGACTGAGCAACTTCACTTTCACTTTTCACTTTCATGCACTGGAGAAGGAAATGGCAACCCACTCCAGTGTTCTTGCCTGGAGAATCCCAGGGACGGGGGAGCCTGGTGGGCTGCCGTCTATGGGGTCACACAGAGTCGGACACGACTGAAGCGACTTAGCAGCAGCAGCAACAGATATTTTGGCTATGAGTTTCTATATATACTTTTCTGTATCACTTCTTGTATTACTTCTGTATATACTTTTCTGTATTACTTCCCACTGGCTCAGACGGTAAAGAATCCGCCCACAATGCAGGAGACCTGGTTCGATCCCTAGGTCAGGAAGATCCCCTGGAGAAGGAAATGGCAATCCACTCCACTATTCTTGCCTGAAAAATCCCATGGACAGAGGAGCCTGGTGGGCTACAGTCTGTGGGATCGCAAACAGTCAGACACAACTGAGAGACTAACACTATTCTGTGGCTTGCTTTTTCACTGTTAATAACACAAACTCTTTTAATTTTAATGTCATCAAATGTAACCATCTTTTCTTTTATGATTAGTATTTTTGTGTTTTAGAAGGTCCTTCATTTCCCAAAGACAATGAAAATATTTTGCTGTATTATTTTCTAGAAGTTTTATATTTTACTTCATACTTGGATCTATGATTTACCTAGAATTGATTTCTGTGGATGATATAAGGGGGTGGTCAACTCTTATTTTTGCCATATGGATAGACAGTTGTTCCAGCCAAGTTGTTTTTAATCCTTTCCCAGTGGCACCTTTGTTATATACCTGTTAGATCTGTGCAGGATATGTCCAGGTGTTTCTGGACATTCTATTCCGTTTCATTGATCTATTTGCCTATCACTGCCTATTTGCTCTTTTAATTATTTTCACTATATAATAAGATAATATCTACTAGAATAAGTGTTCCCACTAGTTCTTCAAGAGTGCTCTGGCTATTCTTGGACCTTTTTATTTCCATATAATTTAAATTAGCTTGTCAGTTCTCCCGCACTTATACACTCATATACAAATGCTGGGATTTCTGAATGGGGTTTCATTGAATCTATAAATCAGTTTGCAGAGAATTGACACCTTAAACATATTGCATCTTCCAGTTTGTGAACGCAGTATCTCACTCCATTGATTTAGGTTTTCCTTTTTCTCAATAATCTGTTGTAGTTTTCTATGTCAAGGCCTTGCATGTGTTTTTCTAGATTTATCCCCGGGTACTTTTTGTGCTATTGCAATGACTTAACATTATATTTTGGAAGTTTCCAACTGTTTGTTGATCATATACAGAAATACAATTGATTTTCATCGTTGTCCACATGTTCAGTAACCTTTCTAAATTCATTTATCAATTCAAATGCTTATCCTTCAATCTTTTGAATATTCTATGTACACAATCCTGTTTCTGTTAACAATTACAGTGTTGTTTCTTTCCAAGTCTTTAAAGTTTTTTTTTTTTTTTTTTTTTACTTCTCTTATTGCACTGCCTAGGATTTCCAACACAATGGTAATATGGGGAATCCCTCATTTCCTTTTAGGAGGCAAGATTTTAAGTATGATACTTGGTGTAAGATTTTTTTTTACAGATACCTTTTATCATAACTAAGAAATATCTTCTATTCATGATTCCTTATTCTCATGTATATCCTTACAATAAATTCTTGTCATTTATGAAAATTTGAATATCAATTGTAACACCCTAAAAAGCCTAATTAAAACAATAATAATTTTGACACTTTCTTCTAAATATTTATATCTCTCAATTTTCTGGGGGGGTTTTTGTTTGTATTTTTAAGATTTATTTATTTTGGCTGTGGTGGGTCTTCATTGATGTACAAGGGCTTTCTCTAGTTGCAGCAAGCAGAGGCTTCTCTTCCTTTCAGTATGAGGGCTTCTCATTGCAGTGACTTCTCTCTTGTTTTGGAGCACAGGCTCTAGGTGCCTGGGCTCAGTAGTTGTGGCACACGAGTTTAGTTGCTCTGTGGCATGTGGAATCTTTCCAGGCCAGAAATGGAAGCCATGTCCCCTGGCTGGCAGGCAGATTCCTATCCACTGTGCCACCAGGGAAGCCCCTCTCTCAATTTTCTGATTTTATTCAGTGAGGTAGAACTTCCAGAATAATATTGAGTAATAGCAGTGATGGCAAGCATGCTAGTCTTGTTCCTGACATTAATGAAATTGCCTCTAGATTTTCACCTGGATCGTATCTGTTAATATTTTATTTAGAACTTTTAGAACCATACTCAGGATTTTTATATCTGTTTGCAGGTGAGATTGGTCCATATATTTCTTTCTCCTATATCACTGTCAGGTTTGGTATCAGTTTTCCTATTTCATATCAAAAATTGGGAAAAGTTATCTTTTTATATTCCCTAAAACAGTGTAAGATCTATTTACTTATGTTCTACTGGAACTCAGTGACATATACTCATTACCCAAGATCACCACTTATATCTTAGTGCATACATACACTTTCAGATCTGTTTATGTGCATATGTATGTGAGTACACATGAATAAATATATAATACACCAAATAAGTTCACTCTCCACACTGTTCTGCAAACTTCTTTTCAGCCAACAATCTCCACCATTTTAATAAATTTTCATCTCATCTAATACCACATATTTACATTCTCCCAATTGACCCCCCAAATGACCCTTATAGCTGGTTTGTCCAAACCAAAACCCAATTCAGAACAAGGCATTAATTGAATCTGATTGTTTTGAAAGGGGAATATTTTTCTAACAACTATATTTGTCTTAAAATGGTAATGGCTGCTTCGGGAAATTGTAAGTTTACCCTCACTGGAGACTTCCAAGCAAAGCCTGGACCAATATGTGTCTGAATCCCTGCATGTGGGACATTAGAGCACGTGATGTTTAAGGCCTGTTCTAAATTTATGAATGACTTTCTCCAAATCCTATTTTTATGCCACTTCTGCACTGGATCTTATCCCCTCCTGCCTACTCAAATATATCACTCCAGTAATTCTTCTCTTTCCTACATTATCAACTTTTATTTCTGTCTTGGCTTTTTCCTCATCACCATTCAAATATGCTGTTATTTCTCCCATCTCAAAAATACCGACTGTCAACCTTATTTCCCACTTCATATATTCCCAATTCTTTCTTTTCCTTTTATAGCAACACTAAAAACAGTTGCCTGTATTCATGGCTTCCAATTCCTCTTTTATTCTCTCTGGAACTCACTCCTCCAGGCTTTTGCTCATACCACTCCACTGAACTGCTCTTCAAGGTCTCCAACGATCTCCATATCGCTAAAGGCCATAGCCATTTCCAAATCGTCATCTTACTTACATGTGGTGGTCATTTGCCTGTTTGCTCTCAGAGCCATTCCCTCTTCTCCTGCTCTGCTGCGTAGAAAAGACAACATTTCCCAGCCACCCTGTCCCTCCGACTTCCTGATACATTTGGCCAGTGAGAATCAATGGCTTAAGATGAAAGAGCAGAAGTGGACAGGTGAGGGTATTCCCCTTCCTTTCCCTCTGTTTGGAGTGTCATCTCTAGCGGTGACTGTACATCCTCTGTGGTTCCCCTGGATAGGCCCTCCCCCCATGGGGCAAAACTCCTTCAGGGCTAGCCTTCCTGCTTCTGCTGTGTGGTCCCTGATCTTGGGCTTGAGCGACATCACTTTTACCTCCAGTAGAGGTGAAGTCGGATGGCATCACTGACTCAATGGACATGAGTCTGAGCAGTCCCTGGGGTTGCAAAGAGTCGGACATGACTGAGCGACTGAATGGAACTGAACTGAGAGGAGAAGCAGCTTTCTGCTGTTGCTAAATTTCTGGGTTAATTAACCATTACCTCCTTGGCTTCTCAGCTCTTCCCAGGAAGAATAGGTCTCACTTAAGTAAGCAATTCCTCATGTTAAATTTTCCTGTTTACAATTCTGAGTGTGGCTTCTGTTTTCTAACTGGCCCCTGTCTGATATAACACACCTACTTCTCTTAGCTGTCAGGATATTTCTGTTTTTCTTCGACTTGACTAGCCATTTCTATTCAATCTTCCATGCTGATTTCTCCTCATCTCTTGACCATTTAAAGATGGAGTGCACCAGGATTCAATCTCTGGACCTATTTTCTTTGCTATTTACACTTACATCTTTGGGAGTCTCAGCCTATCTCATGGATAACATGTATTTAAATAACACCAATGTGCTGAAAACTCCCAAATTTCTATCTCTAGCTGGACCTCCCCGCCTGACTACATACTCAACTGCCTAGCTGACATCTCCACTTCAATAGCCAATAGGCATTTCAAACAACACATGTCCAAAACAGAGCACATGGCTATCTTCTGAATGGGGTTCCTCCTCATCTCAATAAATTGCACTTCAATTCATCCAAGTTATTTGACCACAAGTCAAGAAGTTGTCCTTGATTTCCCTCTTCGCCTCACTTCTCACAGTCTGTCAGCTAGTACTGAGAACAAAACCTCCAGAACACCACTCCATTCACTTTTTATTTTTCTCTACTACCCTGGTCCAACCACTCTCATCTCTCACCTCGGCTACTACACTAGTCTCCTCCTTGGTCTCCCTGCTTCTCCTCTTGCCTCCCAACAACAAACCATTCTCCATGTAGCAGCCAGAATGATTTTAAAACATAAATCATGTTACTCCCCTGCTTGAGAGTCTAGTCATTTCCCCCTGTACTTTTGAGACCCCAAATCCTTATTTGGGCCTGTAAGGCCACACATGGCCTGGCTTCTGCGCACTCCTCTGACCTCACCTCTTGTTTGTTCATTCTCTGTCACTCATTACAATCTAGTCACATTGGCCTTCTTTCTGTTCCTTCAACATGCTAAGCTTCTCTCTCCACGCTGCTGCTGCTGCTAAGTCGCTTCAGTCGTGTCTGACTCTGTGCGACCCCACAGATGGCAGCCCACCAGGCCCCACCGTCCCTGGGATTCTCCAGCCAAGAACACTGGAGTGGGCTGCCATTTCCTTCTCTAATGCATGAAAGTGAAAAGTGAAAGTGAAGTCGCTCAGTTGTGTCCGACTCTTAGCGACCCCATGGACTGCAGCCCACCAGGCTCCTCCGCCCATGGGATTTTCCAGACAAGAATAATGGAGTGGGGTGCCATCGCCTTCTCCGTCTCTCTCCATAGGGCCTTTATATTTTCCATTGCCATCATCTGGAATGCTTTCTCCCTGGTCCTTACCTGGCTGACTTTGTATTCTCATCTTTCAGGTCTTATATGGCTCAAACGGCCTCTCCTTAGAGTCCATCCTGACCACTGTCACTCTCTATCACATCATGCTATTTTAACTGATAATTTTCTCTTTTTTAAATATATATGTATTGCTTATTTCATTCCAAGCAGAGTCGCTGGAGAAGGAAACAGCAACCCACTCCAGTATTCTTGCCTGGAGAATTCCATGGACCATGGAGCCTGGTGGGCTACAGTCCACGGGGTGACAAAGAGTCAGACCTGACTGAGTGACTAATAACAATAAAGCAGAGTCTCAGGGCAATTTTAAAAGATATGTTTCTCCTGAGTTGACCAGCTCGTGAACTCCTTCTCTATTTTTACTTAGTTTTGGCTGTGCTGGCTCTTCACTGCTGCAGCAGGCTTTCTCTAGTTGCAGCGAGTGGGGACTACCCTCTAGTTGCAGCGTGTGGGCTTCTCATCGCAGTGACTTCCCTTGTTGGGGAGCACGGGCTCTAGGGGACTTGGGCTTCAGCAGTTCTGGTATGTGGGCTCAGTACTTGTGGCTCCCAGGCTCTAAAGCACAGGCTCAATAGTTGTGGCACACGGCTTAGTTGCTCCATGGCACGTGGAATCTTCCAGACTAGGGACTGAACCCGTGTCTTCCTGCATTGGCAGGCAGATTTTTTTACCACTGAGCCACCAGGGAAGCCCCTGAGAATTTTCTTGTTCACTTGTTGGTCACCCCTGCCCCCAGAATGTGAACTGCTTTGTTCTCCACTATATCCCCAGCTTCTAGTGCAGTATCTATCAAATAATAAATACTTAATATATATATTAGTTGATTGAATAAAAGGTGGATGAGCCTTGAGCAGGAAGAGGGCCACCTCTTCCTCTGAGACTAAAGAGAGAAAAGGATGGGAGCAGATGCAACCAAGTGTGCCCCTATGTTCTTGGTGCTTTGGGGAGGAAAATCATCTGCAGAGAGAGAAGCTGCATAGGCAGAGAAGTTTGGGAAAAGTGGTGGAGGCTCTAAATTGTCCCTGAGGGGAACAGGAGAGTGGCTGACCCAAAACATATAGTAGGATTAACCAGCTATGGTGAGAACCCATCTGATATGGGAAACATAAATTTACAATGTCAAACTCCACTAATTTATAAGATGTGAACATTCATCTATTTGGGTAAAAGATCAGAGAAAGCAGGTTGTAAGATTGACTCTAAATTGGGAGCTTGCAGGGTAGATGTTACAATATTCAAAGAAGGTAAGATGTATCTATTTTTTCAGCTAAGCATGGCTGCCATAATAGAAATCAAGTTCAAAGCTTTAGCCAAAATGTTTGATAATTAGGACTCATTGGCAGTGGCTTAAAATATTTGGGCAGAAGATTGTTACCCTACAGATTTTTGTAATTTTTTTTTGAAAAAATAAAGAACTATAGGTCTCGCCTGTGTACACCTATAATGAAATGTTACTGCCCACTTCCCAGGCCTGTTGCCATTCCAGACTGGTTGACCCAGAGACCTCTGAACCAAGAGTTGAAGCATCCCCCTTGACCTTGCCACAAGTATGTAATATGAAGTTTTTGTATGGCTTTCCCCAAAAGCAATGATCAGAGTTACTGTCAACTAGAAAAGGGCAATACTCAGGCACTGGTTCTGGGGACTCAGAACACCACCATAAGACAAGTCACACTGAGGACTCAGGGCCTGGGGTCAGGAGATAAATGGAAATTATGGCCTGAGTTTATGTAAGAATAAGCCTAGTGAGCTTGGAAATATATACTGAGATGATTTCCCTTGTTTGAAAGAAGGTAAGGTTTACAATTGAAGGCAAAAGGAGAAGAGGGCAGCAGAGGATGAGATGGTTGGATGGTATCACCAACTCAATGGACATGAACTTGAGCAAACTCTGGGAGATAGTGAGGGACAGGGAGGCCTGGCGTGCTGCAGTCCATGGGGTCGCAAAGAGTCAGACACGACTTAGTGACTGAACAACAACAACAAGGTTTACAATAGCATCAGAAGAAATGAAGGTATACATTTGAACCAAATATTGGCAGTATCTATACATGAAAAACTATAAAACACTGACAAAAGAAATCAAAGATCTAAATAAATGGAGAGATAGACCATGTTCATGGGTTGGAAGATGCAATATTATTAAGAAGTCAATTCTCCCCAAGTTGGATCTTTTTTTTTTTTTTTTGATCATATTTATTTATTTAGCTGCATAAGGTCTTAGTTAGAGACTTCCCTGGTGGCTCAGACGGTAAACCGTCTGCTTACGATGTGGGAGACCTGGGTTCGATCCCTGGGTTGGGAAGATCCTCTGGAGAAGGCAATGGCAGCCCACTCCAGTACTCTTGCCTGGAAAATCCCATGGATGGAAGAGCCTGGTAGGCTACAGTCCATGGGGTCGCAAAGAGTCTGACACGACTGAGTGACTTCACCTTACCTTACCTTACCTTACCTTAAGGTCTTAGTTGTAGCTCGTGGGATCTTCATTGCATCATGCACAATCTTTCATTGCGGCACCTGGGCTCTCTAGTTGTGGAGCACAGGCCCAGCAGTTGCAGCTCGCAGGCTTACTTTCTCCATGGCATGTGCGATCTTAGTTCCCTAACCAGGGGCCAAATCTGCGTTCCCTGCACTGCAAGACACAGTCTTAACCACTGGACCACCAGGGAAGTCCTCCAACCTGATCTTCAGATTTTACACAGTTCCAATCAAAACCCCAGCAAGAATCCTGGACATATCATACCTAGAGTAAGTAAAACAATTCTAAAAAAGAACAAAGAAGCATCATACTACCCAATTTCAAGATATATATAAAGCTGTAATACTCAAATCAAAATAGTGTGGTATTGATGCAAGAATAGACAGACAATAGACAGAAGACAAAGTCCAAAAATATAGTCAACTGATATTTTTTTTTTCTGGCTGTGCTGTGCCATACGGCTTGCATGATCTTAGTTCCCCAACCGGGAATCAAACCCAGGCCCATGGCAGTGAAAGCTCTGAGTTCTAACCATTGGACCACCAAGGAATTCCCAGATTTTTGACAAAGGCACAAAGGGTACTGAAAGGTGAAAGGAACGTCTTTTCAACAAATGGTGCTGGAATAACTGGACATGTTTATGAAAGAAAAAAAACCTTAACACATGCCTCATACATTATACAACAATTAATTCAAAATGGATCATAGATCTAAATGTAAATATAAACCTTTTAGAATATAGAAAAAAAATCTGCATGATCCTGGGTCATGCAGAAAGGCACTACACTATTAAGAGAAAGAAAAGGACTGGGAAATATTGCAAATCACATACCTGATCAAAGATTTCTATCCAGACTATATAAAGAGCTCTTAAAACTCAACAATGCAAAAACAAACCCAGCTTAAGAATAAGTAAAAGATCTGAGCATATGCTTCACCAAAGAAGATACATAGATGGAAAATTAGCAAGTAAAAATATGCTCACAATGAAAAAAAATCAAATAATCCAATTTAATAACTGGGCAAAGGACTCAAATAGACATTTCTCCAAATATACAAATGGCCAAAAAACACATGAAAAATTGCTCAACATCATTAATCACTGAAGAAATGCAAGTCAAAACCATGATATATCATTGCTGTTAGGATGGCTGCTATCAAAAAAAAAGGCAATTTCCTGACTGTCCAGTGGTTAGAACTCCATGCTTTCACCTCCAAGGGCCCAGGTTCAATCCCTGGCAGGGAACTAAGATCCTACAAGCTGAGAGAAACAGACAAAAAAAAAAAAAAATAGAAAATAAGTGTTGGTGAGGATGTGGAGAAATTGGAGCCCTGTATATTATTGATGGGAATGAAAAATGGTATAGTCACTGCAGGAAATAGTATGGAGGATTCTCAAAAAAGTAAACAGGATTACCATATGATCCAAGGACCAAGTGTCTTTTAATTTCATGGCTGCAGTCACCATCCACAGTGATTCTGGAGCCCAAGAAAATAAAGTCTGTCACTGTTTCCATTGTGACTACAGTCATGAAATTAAGACTCTTATTCCTTGGAAGAAAAGCTATGACCAACATAAGACAGCATATTAAAAAGCAGAGACATTACTTTGCTGACAAAGGTCTGTACAGTCAAAGCTATGGTTTTTCCAATAGTCATGTACAGATGTGACAGTTGGATGATAAAAAGGCTGAGTGCCAAAGAACTGATGCTTTCAAACTACGGTATTAGAGAAGACTCTTGAGAGTCCCTTGGACTGCAAGGAGATCAAACCAGTCCATCCTAAAGGAAATCAACCCTGAATATTCATTGGAAGGACTGATGTTGAAGCTGAAGCTCCAATACTTTGGCCACCTGATGCGAAGAGCTGACTCATTGGAAAAGACCCTGACACTGGGAAAGATTGAAGGCAGGGGGAGAAAGGGACAACAGAGGACGAGATGGTTGCATGGCATCACCAACTCAGTGGACATGAGTTTGAGCAAGCTCTGGGAGTTGATGATAAACAGGAAAGCCTGGCGTGCTGCAGTCCATGGGGTCACAAAGAGTCGGACATGACTGAGCAACTGAACAACAACGACCATATGTCCCAGCAATCCCACTTCTGGGTATATAATCAAGCGAACTGAAAGCAGGGTCTTGAAGAGATATTTGTAGCCAGTGTTTTTACAGCAGCACTAGTCATAACAGCCAAGAGGGGGAAGCGATGTGAATGGCCATTGATGAATGAATGTGTAAACAAAATACGGTCTATGCATAATTCTATCATATTGTACAATATGGATGAAACTTGAGGACATTATTCAATGCAAAATATAAGCCAGTCACAAAAAGACAACTACTGGGATGATTCCACTCATATGAGGTTTCTAAAGTAGTAAAATCCATAGAGATAGAAAGTAGAATGGAGGTTCGAGGAACTAGGGAGAGGGGAAAGGGAGAGTTATTGTTTAACGGGTATACACATAGATTTATAAGATGAAAAAGTTCCAGAGATCTGTTGCACAACACTGTGCATTTCAAAATGGTTAAGACAGTAAATTTTATGTTACATGTTTTTTACCACAATAAAAAAAAGAAAAATATGTTCACCATCATCTGTCATTAGGGAAATGCAAATTACAAGTAGGAGATACCACTGAAAAACTGTCATAGATCAGAGGAGACTGAAGAGACGTGAAAGCTAAATGCAGTGTGAGATCCTGCTCACACAGCCCAATCCCAGGCTTTCCCAGGACTCCCACCCCTCTTTCCTCCCAGTTCTCGCTAGCTCACATCTACCCTCACTCTAAACTACTTCTCCTTCCAAATTCGGAAATCAGGAGGGAAATCGCAAAGAAAAATGCCTACTATTTGCCATCGGCTTCTCACTGCATGCCTCATGCTAAGTACAAGCCATGTGAGTAATAGAAGGAGGCCATGAGTTTGGGTAAACTCTTGGTTGGTGATGGACAGGGAGGCCTGGTGTGCTGTAGTTCATGGGGTCACAAAGAGTCAGACACGACCGAGTGACTGAACTGAACTGAAAATACTCTTCTTGCCTCAACACCTTGCAATACAGATGAACAGAGAAAAACATGATGCAAACACTACATCCTGGTGTCACTGAAGCAGCGTGACATTAAATATTTATGTATACAATGCTCCTTCACAAACAGCAAATGTGAAATAAAAGAGTCAACAGATAACTTTTATTTAGCTCAGTTATCATTTCTTACTCTATCACGTCTCCCTCCCACATGTCCACACAAGGAAGCAACATTCTCAGCTACTTGACAGGATGGTAGCTCCCTTGGGTTGCATACCCAGATCCCATTTTCATTCAGATCAGAGGTATCTTGCCCCCTTACTGAAATCTGACTTTTCCCTCTGTTAGTACAATGTCTGATGAGGGTTGGTTTGCCTGTAGTTTTAATATTTGAGGTAAAGGGAACTTAATGCAGATTCTGGCTTGTTATGGATTTTCTCAGACAGTGGAGAGATTCAAACCCTAGCCAATACCTGCCAGTCTAAGAACAGAGACAGAGCCACGTAAAAGGATCTGGCCTGCTGTAACTTTAAATACACCTCATGCAGCTTTTTTCTATGACACATCACAATTTTTTTTTCAAAAATCTTTAAACATTTTATTAACTTTGAAGAAGGAATAAGAACAGCTCCTTTAGAAACTAGAGACACACAAGCATTGATCTATTCATAGAGCTTCTTCTACACAGATGAAGAAGTTTACATCAAATGAACAAAAAATAGAACAGAAGACATAAATACAGAAAGACAGAAAAATCTGTCTCTAGAAATCAGGTCAGATGGACTCAAAGACCTCACTGAATGTAGGATAATCACTGGGAAGCCACGTACAGCTTTCTGCTGGAGCATAAAGGTAGCATAAGTCCATGGAGTCAAGAAAACACTCTTCTTCATCCTGATCTTAAATGCTTGCCTCCAGCCTGGGTCCACAGAAACGTCCTGATTATTTGAACTGGTTGTCAATCAAGGTTCCCTTCATTTTTGCTTTCTTGGCTTCCAGTTCAGCCTGGAAAGGAAAAAAGTTTATGTCCGGATACATGACGTGAAATTCTGACTTTCCTGCCTTAGTCTAACTTCCCCAACACTATCCCCTCATGCTCATTTAGTATACAAACTAGAACCATGTATCTAAAATCATGATGGACTTCTCTGGAGGTCCAGTGGCTAAAACTCCACATTCCCAATGCAGAGGGCCTGGGTTCCATCCCTGATTGGGGAAAAAACTAGATCCCACATGCCACAGCTAAGACCCAGTGCAGCCAAATAAATGAGTATTTTTTTTAAATAAAAAAAAATGTGATGAATAGCAACTGTTTTCCAATCTTTCTGATGTTATGATACACATAGACGATGATAACATCTGTATGGTAAAATGGGGTAAACACACAGGGCTGTGGTCAAAGGCAATCAGTGTAAGCATTACACAGCTCCAGGATCCCTGAAGAGCTGGGGGAATCAGTATTATGACATACCAGTATCCTGTTCTTAGCAGAACAGGAGGAATAACCCTGTTCCATAACAGTGCTACTTAAAAGTTACAAAGTCCATAAACTGTTTATTATCAGTCCACAAAGATACAAACAATAATTGGCAGTAAGCATTTAGAAACTTTTGTAGCAATTTGACTTCCCAAGTGGGGCTAGTGGTAAAGAATCTGCCTGCCAATGCAGGAGACACGGGTTTGATCCCTGGGTCATGAAGATCCCCTGCAGGAGGGCATGACAACCTACTCCAGGATTGTTGCCTGGAGAATCCCATAGATAGAGGAGCCTGGCAGGCTAAGGTCCATAGGGTCGCAGAGAGTCAGACATGACTGAAGCGACTTAGCATGTACACCCGCATAGCAATTGGACAGAGTAATAAAATAATTTCATAAAAAGAACTAAGGCAAATTCCTTTTAATGACATTTTATAAATTAAAAACCTGCTCTTGACAAATTTTTTAAAAGGAAGATGCACTGGCCCTTCAGTTCAGAAAATCTATACGCATGGCTCTCTCTAGATCACTATGGCAAGGCCAAGCGGCTCTCAAGACCCACTACCTGTGTCACCAAAAATATCCTCTACAGAGACATCAACGCCAGGATGTCTTATTTTAAAAAAAACATCAGACGTATATTATCATCAGGAAAACAGAAATGTAGGCTCCATCACACAAAGACGGGCGTGCTCAACAAAGAGCCCAGACAGTGGTGGTGGGAGCAGTGCTTTAAGCAGCAGTGAAAAGTCCCAATCCTGGCCCCCAAGCGTAGCCTCACTGTACACCTCCCATCCTGGGGGAGTGCCCGTGCACCCTGATCTTGGACTCCTGACCTTGGGCCACAAGTAGCAGATTAAATGATCACTCTGGTTGGGGCTGGCTGACCAGAACTATTATTGGGGGTTGGGATCCTGCTCACTATCACAGAGCAGGGTATGTACGGATAGCCACATGCAGGGTTAGACACCTGGCAGCCAGCTACACCATATCCCTGAAAGACTTCCTAAAGGGTTCCCCCGCCCACCCGAGGGTCTTTCAGATGGAGGAACTGAACAGTTCAGGTCAGTGCCTGCCCCCTGCCACTCACCAGCTCCTGCAGGCGCCTCTTGCTCATGCCTTTGCGCTCCAGCTGCTTTTCAATCACCTTGGCATTCTGTGCGTATGAGTCAGCAACTTCTCTCTGAGGGAAGAATGGAGCATCCTCAGGCCAGCAGTCTCACCCAAGAGGAGTAACAGAGACCTCAGGAGAAGTTTATACTCCTCGGGTTACAAAATCACTACCGAAGTGGCCGAATTCGGCTCCCATTCCACTCTTCAGCTTTTCAGTAATCTCGGGGAGTCAGGTTTCAACTGAAACCATGTTTAAATAACAGATAACATTTCTGTGTAAACATCATTATACTGAAGTACCATAAAGGGAATTGCTTCTCCTGCTAAGGACAGATGCCCATACTGTCCGATCTGGACTGAAAGGGACTGGAAATCCCTGAGCCCAGTAGTTTTTCAACTGAAGAGGGATGCGCCCCCTAAGGCCTCTCAAAAAACAGTATGAAGAAAATGACTGATTTAGTCCAACTCCCTGTGCCTCATCCTACAGATGTCCCTGAAGCAGATTTCCCTGAAATCCAGGGAAGCAGTAACTAGCTGCTGTCACAGTGTTCCTTAGTAGCTAGAGCGAGATCTACAAGGGAAGTTTCTAACTGTTCTGCTATTCAATGATCTAGTTTGAGAGTCCCCCTTCATCCCCTCCCATCCAACTCCCTTGAGGGCAAAAGCACTTACAGCCTCAATCTCTTCTTCTTCTTCATCAATAGTAGACACAGTCACAGAGCTGAACTTGCCCATGTCTTTAGTCCGCTTGGTCATCATCACCTGGAGGTGCAGGAAGAGGAACCAGTCTAGTTCACCTCTCTGAGCCATGTGTGCTCGAGTGTGTATGAGTGTGAGTGTGCAAGTGCCCAAGCCTGGGTGTTGGGGGAAGGAGAGGGATTGTTGGGGAAATATCCACCTCTTTGGGACAGGCTGGCCTATCTAAAAGTGCCCATCTTTTAATCTGCCCTATCATTTTTTAATATTTGACATCAAGGGTTTTCAAAATATACTTAAAGATTAACTTTCTGCATTCCATCTCTAATTGCTCACATTGGAAAAAGAAGAAATTTCAAAGGAAGTACATGTGAATAAAAGCCATACAATTTCCAACTTTACTCATAAAGCAGACTGTAGGAAAGAAAAAAGAACACACGGTAGGTGTTAAAATTTTCTAACATCTGCTTATACAAAAATGGCATCCTCTTAATAAAGAGAGCATACTCATGCACCATAATCTACAGTTTTAGGACTGCATCTGTAGCTCCATTAACCCATCTGTCTCCTTCAGTGATAATTACCTTCTTAGGAGGCTCTTGTTTCTGAGTGTATATGTTCGTTTTCCCAAAACCCTGGCCAAACTTGACCACTGCTCCATCCACAATGAAGGTCACAGGAGCATTCTTGGGCTGGGACTGGTAGAAGAGCGGCAGCCCACACCTACAAATAGCAGAGTGAATCTCAGGCAGGCCTCAGGATCCAAACCCCCAAAACACTGCTTCGTAAAGTGGGCTCAGACTCTGCAACTACATGTGTTTGTGGCATCAACTAATGATCAGCTCTTGCCGATGTTCCCCCAAAAACTACTTGATAAGAATCACAGAGGGCACTTGTTACAACTGCCAATCAGATTCCGAGGTCCCGCCCCCAGGGGATCCTGACTGAGCCACTCTGGGGGCTGAGGCCCGCAAATGTCTTTTAGCATCCCATGCAGTTCTGATCATTAGAAACACTAGTGGCAAACACTGGCTCTTGCTGCTGATTGCTTTCCAGTCAAAACTGCTGCCATTCTTCCCAGAAGTCTGGGGAACTAGTGTGGGTTCTGTCTTGTTCTGTTTTAGCAGGGTCAAAAAGCAGCACAAAGGCTCCACTGTGGCTGGTCCACCAACTAAATTCTGAGCAATCAGAACTAAGTTCACAGCATATTTTCTGTGCTTGCTCACTTCTACTATACTTTTTCAGCTAAATGAAGTAGACCCACACCCATACGATATGATTAAATTCATCCAACAAATCTAATGTGGCTGTAAACTAAAACGTCCTCTTAGCCAGTTCCCTGCTTTAATTCTCCTAGTCTGAGTCTTCTGAGAGCCAAGTTCAGTTCAGTTCAGTCACTCAGTCGTGTCCGACTCTTTGCAACCCCATGAACCACAGCACACCAGGCCTCCCTGTCCATCACCAACTCCCGGAGTTCACCCAAACCCATGTCCATTGAGTCGGTGATCCAAGAGTGAACTGTAATTACATCAACGAGATTAAACTTGTTAAAGTTTAATATTCTCACTGCTGACAACCTAAAGCTGGAAATCATATGTATCTTTAAATAATACTCTCTAAAGTTCTTGGGTCTGTGGTCCTGTAATAGACTTTATAGACAGGTTTGGATTACACTACACAATGTTAGACTGAGCAACTCCACTCCAAGAGAAAATACATGTTCCCACAAGATTTATACTGGAATGTTCATAGCAGCTTTATTTGTAATAGCCAAAGCCATTAACAACTCAAATGACCTTCAATGGGTCAATGGTTAAATGAACTGTGGTGTGATGGAATACTACTCAGTGATAAAGAGGAACAAATTACCGTTACACATAACTTGGATGAACCTCCAAAGGATCATGCTACATGAAAGAAACCAGATGAAAGAGATACACATTGTATGTAGCAGAACACACACTGCAGAGTTTATGTCACATTTTAGAATAGGTAAAACCACAGTAGCAGAAGGTAGGCCAGTGCTAGCCAGGGGAAGGGGGACTGACTGCAAAGGAGCCCTGGAAATGTACTATGTCACAGGAGGGGTGATGTTATGTGGCTGTATGCTTTTGTCAATACTCATCAAACTGTCCACTTAAGAAGTCAAATTTTATTATATATAAGTTACACCTCAATTAAAAAATACTATGTTTCAAAACCCATTTTTTGTAGCCAGTTGGTCAGAGATGTAATTTGGCCAACTGCAGCTCTTCAAGAAGCCTACCTGCATAACTGAAGTCTGAAGGCAGGTTACAATTATAAGGATAAAGATGTAACAGAGAATTGTCTCCAAATGATGCTTTTCCTAACACATCATTACCTCCACTTTCTTATGCTCGCGGAAACCCACACTGTTAATACTTACTTTGCACATTTTTTCCTGTACTGTCGTTCAATGCCTTCAGGTCTGCACAGAAAATGGAAGTTAAAAAAGATACGAACAAATCTCATAATCTACCAACCTCACTTGCCATTTCCTCAAATGTTAAAATGGCTTTTCAAAAGCTTTCCTTTCCTAGATCAGCTGTTGATTTACACATGTATTTATTTTAAAGCACTTCTTCCATCCACAGGCACCCTCCCGACAGACGAGGCAGTGTGGTAGTAGTTACAGTCACAGAAGCAGTTGGGTTCACAGTAACAATAACACCAACAATAACAACAGTGGTAATCACTTGTATAGCTTTTATTATGTACCAGGAGCTGCTCTAAAGTGTACGTGTATTAAACTCTTTAATCCTTACAACCACCCTATGAGGTAGGTCACGTTATCATTCCCATTCTACAGATGAGGGTGAAGAAGCACAAAGCAGTTACACAGTTTGCCCAAGGTCACAGAGCTAGGAAGTAGAATAGGTTGAACTCAAGCCCTAGGTTGAACTAAGGTGGTCAAGATCAACAGCCCACACAACATTGCCTTAGATAATCAACTGGGAGGTAAAGACTCTTCCATTCATCCAGTTGCTTCATAGAAACCTGGGACTCATCTTTGTCTTCTCTTTCCCTCATCTCCCACAATCTACTTCATCCACAAATCCTGTGGATTTTAGCTCCAAAAAAGGTCTTGAACTTACTTTTCTCCACCCTCCTGCCACCATCTCAGCCCAGTCCACTAGTATCTCTTCCCCAGATTATTGTCCCAGCTACCCCCCTGTCTCCTCCCTTCCCCATCCTGTTTCAACTTTTTAAATTAGCAGTATGTGCAGATGGTATAGAAAAGAGTATAAAGTGAAAGGTAAATATCCTCTCCACTCATCTTCCACGCGCCTGGTTCCCTCCCCCAGCCCCAGAGGCAAATACTGTTACTGGCAAATACTGTTCCTCCCTTCCTCCCAGAGTTGATAACACAGCAAAGTTTTCTCTTCCTTTTTAGACAAATGTAGCCCACCTGTTCACTTACAGTGAAACAGCCTCTCTGTTCACTTAAAAATGTATCTTGGTTAAAAAAATATGTGATCCTTCCCAATCAGTTGAAAAAGAATTGCCTCATTGTTTATAAGGACTCCATTCTATCTATTTGTATGAATGAACCAAAATGTCTTACCTGATGGGTAAATCCTCCGAGTGTATCCACTTCAGATTCTGATAGATAACAGCCAAATTACTCTGCACAGAAGCTGAACCACGTATACCCCACCACCAATGTGAGACTTCCCGTTTCCCTACAGTCTTACCAACACAGTATGTTATTAAAATATATGACGACCAATCTGGCATGTGAAATATGAGATCTCAAAATTTGCATTTCTTTTTTTTTTAAAGAGTGAAGTTAGGCATCTTTTCATATATTTAATAGACATTTGTATTTTCTTTTTTTTTTGATGAACAGTCAGTCTATTTTTGACCTACTGAGCTGTCATTTTATTCTATTTTATTCTTATTGTTTTGTGTTGTGTTTTGACGGAGCTGTGCAGCACGTGGGATTTTATTTCCCCACCAGGGATCAAACCTGCGCCCCCTACAGTGGAACCGTGGAGTCTTAACCACTGGACCACCAGGGAAGTCCATCTCTTTATTTTATATTAAGGAAACTTGCAAATGTTAAGGGTTCTTGCAAATATTTCTTCTCCAGCTGGACATCTGTCTTTGACTTTTCCCCCCACGTGGAAATTTTAGACTTTTGTGTGATCAAATCAATCGTGTATATGATACTTCGTTAGGACTTCACCACTCTAAGTTCATAAAAATAAAAATTCTGAGCACTTATTCTAGAACCTGCTTCCATTACTATCTCATTCTTAATCATTCTCCAAAGAGAGTCAAGAGTGGCTTCCCAGGACAGCTAGAACAAAACACAAACTCCTCACCGTGGCCTTCTAGGCACTGGCTGGGCAGAGAATCCGGCCCGGCCGCATCTCCTACTTTCCTCCCCGCTCACTGTGACCTCTCCACACCAGCCTTCCTCTGTTCTTGGAATAAACAAGTGCTTTCCCATGTCTGATCTTTCACACTCACTCTTCTCTCTGCCTGGAATGCACTTCTCACCTGTTGCATTCTCATCTTTTTTGGTGTCAGTTCAAATACCACCTAGTTATAACAGCCTTCCCTGAACACCTTTTTGAAGAGGTTCTCATGTGATCCTGGATGAGCCCTTTGTTTCATTCGTATGACTTTCCATAATCATAATTACTTTAGTTTTTTGTCGTCCCACTAGACTGTAAGATCCATGAGATCAGAGATCAGCAGAGACCATGCCTGTCTGTCTCACACTCTATTCCCAGAGCTGAGCACAGTACTGCAATAAATACTGACTAATTGAATTCTTAAAAGAATTTAAGTTTAGTGAGGAAAATTATAACCACAGAGGTAAGTTCTTAGATGGAGGAAAGTGAACAGGCTGACAGGAACACAGAGGTGGCAGCACCAAATCTGTTTGAGGCAGTTATGGAAGGCTTCGTGAGGTGATGTCAGCAGTCCTGATAGAAAAATGGGATTTCAAGCAGAGGGGCAACTCTGTGCAAAAGGTAAAACAGCAGAGCATATTCAGAGAATTACAAATAGTCTAATGTTCTTGGGACCTAAAAAAATCAAGGGAGTACTACTGATCCGGTAAGACATAAAAAAAAGATTTTAAGATCATACTATGAATAACTCTACACCAACAAACCAGATAATCTAGATGAAAAGGACAAATTCCAGGAATGATAGAATGACACAAACTACCAAAATTCACTGGAAAAAGAAAATCTGACTAGACTATGACAAGTATAAGGAGATTGATTTAGTGATCAAAAAACTTTGCACAAAGAAAAGCCCAGGACCAGTGGCTTCACTGGGGAATTCCTCCAAAAGTTCAAAGAAGAATTAATACCAATGCTTCACAAACGTTTCAGAAGAGGAAGAAACACTTCCCAATTCATCCTGTGAGGCCAGTATTACCTGAACGTCAGACAAAACTATCACAAGAACAACAAAAACAACAAACTAGAGATCAACCTTGCTTAAAATTATACAGACAAAAATCCTCAAAAAAAAAAAAAAACAAAAAAAGAAAAAACCGAATCAAGCAGCATAGAAAGGATTGTACCACATGGCCAAGCAGAATTTATCCCAGGAATGCAAGATTGGTGCAACATACAAAAAAATCAATCAATGTGATACACTATAATAACAGAATAAAAGAGAAAAAACACATGATCATCTTAGATGCAAAAAAAGCATTTGACAAAATTCAAAGCCCCTTCAATATGTTAGAAAGAGAAGGCAACCTCCTCCTCCTTATAAAAGGCATCTATGAAAAATTCCTATCTACTAAGCCACATAAATGAACATCATATTCACTGGTAAACAACAAACCTTTCCTCTAAGATCAGTTGACAATTCCAGTTACAACAGCATCAAAAAGAATACAATACTTAGGAGTAAAGTGAACAAAAAAAGTGCACAACCTGTGCACTGAAGACTACAAAACATCACTGAAAGAAATTAAAGAGCTAAGTAAATGGAATGAAGTTCCATGTTCACGGACTGAACACTTAATGTTGGTAAAATGGGAATGCTTTCCAATGAATCTACAACTTCAACATAATCCCTAGCAAAATCCCAGTTGGCTCTTTTTTGGCAGAAATTGACAAGCTGATCCTAAAATTCACATGGAATCGTAAAGAATCCAGAATAGCCCAAAAACAGTCTTGAAGAAGAACAAAGTTGGTAGACTCACACTTAATTTCAAAACTTAATACCAAGACACCATAATCAAGACAGGGTGGCAGTGGATGTGGAGAGTGACAGGTCGCAGGGCACGTGTTAGGCAGACCACCATATTTTCAGGAACCGGGGCCCCCACATTCAGCTGGCTAAAGAGCAAGGGTACGATCACACTGAAATGTTGCCCTGGCTAGGAAGGGAGCATGCTCAAGTGGGCCCTTGGAAAGACTGTTCATGATTAGAGCGAGAACTATGTCAACCAAGGGGGAAGTCTACCATGCCTTGTTGGTAAACTCTGAGAACTCTAGCCCAAGAGAGGCACTTGGCCAGAGACCACTGGCCTGGGCAATACCGGGCACTAAGGCTGGACCCAAAGCTGGCTCACTCCCAGGATCAGGCTGACTGGATTCCAGAGTTGCCACTGCAGTCTGGGGCCACCCAGTTTTCTGGCCTAGAGGTGAGGGCATCTGCCTTATAGTGCCACAGGAGCCTGTGGCTTAGTTGTGTTGTTAGATTACTGTCTGTATTAACTAATATAATACATGTAATAAATATTTCAATAATCCTAAAGACAGTCAGTTAATCATTTTCAAAATCAGAAACCCAAATAAAGGTTAACCGAGAGAGAAAAAGCACAAGAGAATGAATTTGCTTTAGACAGAGCATGTTATTTATAATCTTCCCCAGTGTTACCTGGGGGGCCTTCTTTTGTGAATTTCATATGTTTTATAATCTGCACCCTCCATTTGTATTTTGTATATAACCGGTTTTCTCTTCAACTGCATAAATCTAGCCTGATTTGGCACTGAATGTTGCCTAGCAATAGTTTCTAACTCTTTTCATCAGTGTGGGCTGGTAACAGTTCGGTTTCTTAAATACACATAGCTAGATGTCAGCTGGTAGCTTTTTCTGGTTCAACACTAGAATATAAGCTCTGTAAGGGCAGGGTTCTTTGCTTGTTTACTGGATGTAGTGTATTGCCTATAGATAAAATCCAAACTTGTCTACTTTAGCATTTTATTCTATCCCTACTCCAGGCTCCATGAACCCCTTCTGGTAAAGTAACCTGGGCTCTAGCCACAAGGGACTATTTAAATTTCCCAAGCACACCATATTTGATGCTTTTAATGCTTCCATAGTCCTTCCACCGGGAATGTTCCTCATCTACTTGGTGAAATCCTAGTTCAAGGCCAAACACAAACGCCACCACCTTTTGGTGTCTTTCCTGACCACCAGGCAGGCAAGATGACCTGCTTCTGTCTGTTTTCCCAGAGCCTTCTGTTCACACCAGTATTTTATCATATAACAATAGGTAGTCCATTCCCTTGTTGAGCTATGAGCTCTTTAATGGTAAGGACGGTGCCTTACTCATCTTTGTAGATCCAGTCCTTAACACAGTGTGCCCTGGTCTGCTCCAAGAGATTACAAGTTGAATAAACTCATTTTACTTGAAAAAACCCCAAATTACAGCTATCAAATGACAACAGAATCACATTTCACCATTTCACCATAGCACAATAAAAACATGTATTCTGTATTAATAGAAGTTGAGAACCACCACAAATGTCAAAGTATTGGGCCCCAAATACATGACCTGTTCGATACTAGATGGGGTATTTATACTTCTCAGAACTAGACCCCAACACAAGCAGAAAATCCTAGACAGAACATCAACGTCTTACCTCCGAAGATATATAGTCTCCTCGTCTTCGGTGTTACAAAACTTGTGGGCGTGTTTGGCACCATCAATCACACGGGACCGGTCCCGGGGCCTCATGGGCAACTTCTCTAACTGACAGTCTAAAGCAATGAAGAAAGATTTGGTCACAAGAGTCACTGAAAAATTCCCTGAGGCAATCAGAACTTTTCAGGGGAGGCCCTTTGCACTGTAATTTTTACTACAATTATCACATTTATTGAAGGCTATTATTAAATTTTCCAACAAAAAATGACTTGGTGTCAGAAGACCTGGATTTTAGCTCCTGCTGTGATACTGGTGATCTTCGGCAAACCCCTTCCTCTTTGGGAGTCTTTCCCCTTATTTGATCATATTACCTCAAAAGTCCTTCCCAGCACTGCCTTTCAAGTTTTCTATGGGTCTTTCTGTTCCTGGAATATATGCTTAGGAAAGGAGGGGCTTGGACTAGAGTGGTAGAAATGGAGGTGGTAAGTAGTAGTCAGATTCTGGATAGCTTTTCAAGGAAGCACCTGAAGAATGTACTAATGGGCTGAACGCAGAAGTCAAGAAAGATTCTGAGATACTGGGTGAATAGTGGTACCACTGATGTGATAGGGAAGTCTGAGAGGAACAGTGGGGATCAGAAAGTAGGGGATCAGGAAGTTAATTTTGAACACGGTCTCTTTTTAAAAATTTTATTTAAGTATAGTTGATTTACAGTGTTGTGAGAACATGGTCTCTTTTGAGAGGCCTATTAAACATCCAAGTGGAGATGCTGAATAGGCTGAAGTTTAAGAGGTGCAGGTTAAAGAGGAACATTTGAGAGTCATCAGCATACAGATGGTATTTAAAGCTTGGGAATGGTTGAGATCACCTAAGGAGTGAGTACAGATTGACAACAGGTAAGAGGAATGAGCCACAGGGCCGTGCAATGCCTCAAAGTCTGAGACAGAAAAGAGGAGCCAGACACTGAGAAGTGTGAAAATCGAGGTAGGAGGAAAATCAGTAGAGTGCAGAGTCTTGGATGCAAATGAAAATGTTTCAAGAAAGACGGATTGATCATCTCTGTAAAATGCTACTGAGAGGGGGATTTAAATGGGCATTGATAACTGAGCACTGAAACAGGTAACACGTTCGTTAGTACTTTGACAAATAACGTTATATATGGTTAAGTGAAAAAGCGAGGGCAAGAAGGAATGGGAAATGATGCAGAGACAGCCCACAGACGCAATTCTTTTTAGAAATTTTGCTACAAAAAACGCAAAGAAACGAGGTTATAGCTCGAGGAAAACGTAGGCTCAATGGGGAGGAGTTCTTTTCACTTGATAAAAGCTATTACAAAATCCTTGTACCGGGCAGAAAGGTCACAAAGTTTCTAGAGGCAGAGAGGGAGAATAGGGAGTATATTTTTTCTAAAGGAGGAATTTCCTTTTGAAGGCGGTCTGCATACAGAATTACAAGATGAAGCACAATACAGAAAAGCTCCCTGGAGTGAGGCGGCGATGGGTACGGAGGATTTTAATGGAGGGGAAAATCTTCAAAGAGACGCGGCTCTCAGATCACAGCCAGGGGAAATCCGCCCTCGAGAACCCGAAGTTGCACTCCTTGCAGACTACTCACCCAGCACCAGGACCATCTGGCCGCACAAACAGTAGTAGACGTGAAGGGGCTTCTCGCCGTCGTCATATTCCTCCCGGTCCCGGGTGTCAGAGCAGACGACGGACCGGGACACTACTTTAGGCATACTTCAAAGCGGCAGCCAGGAAACGCTAAGCCAAAATTAAGGGTCGCGCAAAAGTGACGTCACACACGCGTCACAGCTCTCTCCAACGGAAAAGTTGGTCACGTGTCAATGGTAGTCACGTGAACTTCCGGGCCTTACCATTAGTCTAAGATGCACGGGGGGGTTCCAGGTGTCTGCCAGAACCTCCTTTGCCTTGACCTAAGTTCTGGGGGGGAGCTTCCCTGGTGGCTCACTTGGGACACTCTTAATCATTTAAATTATTAATTTATATTACTATACACATTATATATGTCTATACATATATGTAACTAGAAATAAAAAAGGGCTATTTACACATTATATGCATAATACATATTTTAAATGTGCCTCTAAATGTGATTTGATTGGCCATCTAAAGGAGCTCAGTTCTGGGTGTTCATTGGAGGGATTGATGTTGAAGCTGAGACTCCAATACTTTGGCCACCTGATGCAGAGAGCTGACTCATTTGAAAAGACCCTGATGCTGGGAAAGACTGAGGGCAGGAGGAGAAGGGGACGACAGAGGATGAGATGGTTGGATGGCATCACCGACTCAATGGACATGGGTTTGGGTGGACTCCGGCAGTTGGTGCTGGACAGGGAGGCCTGGCGTGCTGCGGTTCATGGGGTTGCAAAGATTTGGACACGAATGAGCAACTGAACTGAACTGACTGATTCAGGATGAGTACCTAATGAAGTCGAGGAATCTTAGAACTTGAGATCTAGTTCACATAACATATAATTCACCCTTTCAAAGTGTATAAATCAGTGGGTTTTAGTATATTCACGAAGTTTTGCAACTATCACCACTACCTAATATTTTCATCATTCCCCAAAAGAAGTCCCTTAGCCGGCACTCTTTCCACCTCTTTCCCAGCCCCTGGCAACCACTAATCTAGCTTTCTGTCTCTCTGGATTTGCCTCTTCTGGAAATTTCTCATGAATGAAATCATACAATATGTGGCTGTTGGTATCAGGTTTCTTTCAGTTTTGTTTCCAAAGTTCATCCATGTTGTACCATGAATCAATCAGTGAAAATAATGAATCACTAAAAAGGAACCTCATTCCTTTTTATGACTGGATAATATTCTGTTGTATGGATATAGCACATTGTGTATATTCATTCATCAGTTGGTGGACAATTGGGTTATTTCCACTTTTGTAATATAATGAGTACAGCAGTGCTACTATGAACAGTGGTGAACAGGTTTTTGTAAGAACATATGTTATACTATTATGTTTTGTGAGGGCATATGTTCTCTCAGATGTTTACTGAAGAGTGGAATTGCTGGGTCATATGATAACCTTATGTTTAACTTTTTGAGGAACTCCTAAGAATGTTACCCAAAGCAGGTTTATTATTTTACATTTACCACCAGCAGTGTATGTGGGGTTCTGATTTCGTCATGTCCTCACCAATAATAATCTTTTTTTTATTATTATAGCCATCCTAGTGAGTGTGTGGTGGTATCTCATTGCCATTTTGATTTGCCTTTCTCTGATGGCTAATGATACTGAGCACCTTTGCATATACTTTTTTTTTAACATTTAAATATCTTATTGGGAGAAATGCCTACTCCAATCCTTGCCCATTTTTAATTAGGCTATTTGTTACTGTATTGTTGAATCATGAGACTTCATTATATATTTTTGGATACTCTATGCTAATCAGGTGATTTGCAAATAGAGACACCTGAATGATCCCGTTTGCCACAGGTTTAGGGAACATCTTCCCACCCTTCTTTCCTCAACCCAGAAACTCCCCCAGAATGCTCTTTGTGGAGGACCAGAACCTGGGGCCACCCAGAATAAGGACATTTAGACAGCTTACATAGGATCATTTCAAATGATGACACCAAAATAGTGGATTTTTAACAGAGAACTTACTGAAGAAAGCAGGAGCTGGTGACCAGAAAATTAACAGAGTAGATGGAAGAAGAGTAGTGTTCTAGATACACAAGATGTAAACCAATGGAAATTTAAAGCCATCTGCTAGCCTTCAAATGAACCTGAGTTAAAGCATAAAAGAAGTATCAAGTCTTTAAGACTCACAGCATTTTCTCCTTAGGTCTTAGTGCAATGTCATCCCTATAAATCTATGTTATTTAGTATTTCTTTATCTTCTACTGTGTGCAGGCAATGCGCTTATTAATACATACTGTTTGCATAGTGATCAGTTATAAATAGTCTCCCTCCCTCATGTGGCTTAGTCTAGTTCAGGGATGGGCAAAGGGCTAGAGAATAAATATTTTAGGCTTTGAAAGCCAACAGGCAAAATCAAGAACATTATGTAGTATTTATATCACTAGAGAAGACAAATTTTCACAAATGTTTTATCAATGGAATTCAAAATATAATAATTGAGTATAATTTTTCATAATACAGATCTGCTAGTGAGAGGAATGACATTCTTTTATGAAGAGGATAATATTTCACTTAATTAGCATTCAAAGTGAGTGTTTCCTATTATCAAAATCAGTTACACTTTTTTTTGTTTTTTGCCACACCTCGCAGCATGTGGGATCTCAGCTTCCAACCAGGGATGGAACTCATGCCCCCTGCAATGCAAGTGCAGAGTCCTAACTACTGGACCACTGGGGAATTCCCTTTTATTTTTTTAATACATTTTTAAAGGTTTATAAATTGTTTCAATTTGTCAAGATTGCTAAGAATCTCATTTTTAATCTGTAATAAAAACTTACAACTTGATTTTTTCAAAAGAATCGACAAATTGCAAGCAACTGTTAATAAAGCTCTTAATAAAAAATCAGCTACAGATATTTATCTGTTAATGCTTATCTGTAGTAATGAGATTTTATGTATTTCATCTTTGAGAAAAATCTTAACACAGATAAGTACTGCCACATACTAATATCAGTCCACAAGCATCTGAGTTTTAATCGAGCATATTCATCTCTTGGGGCTTCCCTGGTGGCTCAGAGGTAAAGAATCCACCTGAAATGCAAAAGATGCAGGTTCAATCTCTGGATTGAGAAGATCCCCTGGAGAAGGAAATGTCAGCCCATTCCAGTATTCTTGCCTGGGAAATCCCATGGACAGAGGAGCTTGCTGGGCTACAGTCCATGGGGTTGCAAAAGAGTCTGATGCAACTTAGCTACTAAATAACAATTCGTCTCTTAGATAGCACTTACAGAATTCTATCAGATACTTCTCTTGACATTTGCATTTTAGCATGTTGTTACACTGTAGAATGATCACTTCCAATTGATATTTAAGTGGGAGTTCCTCAATCCCACAGTTAAACTGCTTTTGAAATATAGAAATTTCCTTTGCACTCACATCAGGGTCCATAAAACACCATGGATTTTATGCTCAGAAAATATATCCACAGCAAATTCGTGTGGGAATGCAAATCTAGTCTGTTTTAACTTTTAACAGCACAGGAAGTGATTAAGTAACTAGACATTACTTGTGGTTCAAAAAGTGTCAGTTGTCATTGAAATGATTTCACTGCAGCATAAATGTCACATGTAAGAAGCATTTTTGCTTTGTAATTTTAGGTTAAATTTATTAAGTAACATTATTAAGTCTCCAGCAAAAGCTAATTCCATTCAGTATTCAATAATAGTGGTTGAGGGTGGTTCTTCTGGCTCAGAAAAATTTCCCAATTCCAGCCATGAGCTATAAAAATACAAAAACAAACAGATGAAACAACAACGACAAAAAACCCCTTACAATCACTAAGCTGTTGAACTGCTGTTGGTGGGTCAAGTTAGAATATTCAGCCTCTATATCTGACAAAAATTCATGAAACTGACAATGTTTAGTCCATGAGAGTGAATGAAGTTCACTGTTGACACGAATGGTTGAGTAACACAAGATAGACTAAAATATTTTCCTGTGAAGTACCTATTGTTCAGTAAGATAACAAATGACTATAGGATTTAAACAACTTCCATTTTTGCAAGTTTTGTACATTTGCCCAACTTAGCCTTTTTCTCCTTCATACATAGTCGAAATGCATCTTAGCAGATTCTACTTCAGGTTGTATTGAACTAGTGCTTTCTTGACTTTTTTGAAAATATTCTCATCTGCAGTCATCTACAGGCTATCTGTATTCTTGGGCTTCCCTGTGGCTCAGCTGGTAAACAATCTGCCTGCAATACTGGAGTCCTGGGTTCAGTCCCCAGATTGGGAAGATTCCCTGGAGAAGGGAAAGGCTACCCACTCCAGTATTCTGGCCTAGAGAATTCCATGGACTATATAGTCCATGGGGTCGCAAAGAGTCAGACACAACGAGCGACTTTTACAGGCTATCCATACAGGCCAATTCTTCCATCATTTTAAACTCAGCATTGACCCTCTGAGTAAACAACAACAATTGAGGAGTATTGTTAAGATCTGTCAACTTATCAAGAGCCAAGGGAAAACACTTGAAACCATTTGCCCTGTTTTTTAAAACTTACTATTGGTGTTACTTCTAATGTCCTCAACTTCTGAGCCACTGTTCTTGGTGAAAGCTGAAAAAGTTTATTTTCCCTCGACACATTTCTCTGGCTTTTGCAATCAAACACAATTTAATTAACTCACCACCAGTAAGTAGATGGTTTTCTTTGCTTGGCTAACAATCGAACCACTCAGAAACTTACTTTGGCAGCAACCTCATTTTCATTTTTCACTTTTGTGAAGAATTCTTCTATGATAAGATATTCTATTTTAAACTTTCTAATTTGCCTAACCATTGCTTTCCTGTGAACTGGGAACATTGTGATGAGTACTTAGTTTGGTAATGTCGAGGTATATTGTATTCTTTTAGCCATGCTATAGCATCACTGTGTAATCAACACAGTGTTTTGACATCTAAATTGATGGCCAAGTCATCTACACTCCACCATGCCTTGAAAGCACAACATTTAAAATCCACTTTCTTATTTTCTTGTTTTTACATGCTAGGCATGCAGTTGTAATTTTTTTAAAATGCCAAAACATGGTGAAAGAAGTGGTTCCCAAAACACTGTTGCATTACAACCATGTCACTGTGATTTGTAGTGGACTGACCAACAGTGGGAAGTGGTGAGGGCACCACACACGCTTTCTGTCACAGCTCCTCAACTCTTTCATTGCAGCACAAAAGCAACCATAGTGAAACTTTATTTACGGACATTGAAATTTGAACTTCATATCATCTTTATGTGTCATGAAATATGATTAAATACTATCCTCTGTCCATGGGATTTTTCAGGCATTGCTAACGCATGCATGCTCAGTTGCTCAGTCATGTCTGACTTTTTGTGACCCTATGGACTTTAGCCCACCAGGCTCCTCTGTCTATGGGATTTTTCAGGCAAGAATACTGGAGTGGGCTGCCATTTCCTCCCATAGGGGATCTTCCCAACTCAGGGATTGAACCTGTGTCTCCTGTATTGCAGGCAGATTCTTTACCCCTGAGCCATCAGGGAAGCCCACATCACTGACAAACTTGTCTTTAAATTGAAAAAGACTTCTAGTTTCTTGACCCCTGTTATTGGGAGGGAAGAGGGGATACTTGCCTGTGAAGAAGGTATTTCTTCAAGATATCAAGGTGGGAAGGAGGATGGAAGGAAGGCTTGGCCGTCTCTGCTATAGTTAGTACATTCCAGTCCTATAACCGTCTGTGCTAGAGAACGATCTTCTGTGTGCTGCTTGCTATGACAACCCTGCTTCTGATGTGGAATGTGGGGGCACAGTGTTCCTGCAGTGCAATTCCACTATGTAGTCAGGCAATGCTCTCCCCACACCCTGGTGCCCTGGGGCTCCCAAAGAGCTACTCCTTAGCTATACAGCAAAGGAGTTTCAGAAAACAGACAAGCCCACAACACACTCACACGCATCTCTAGCCTTCAATGAGTTTCAGACATTTATCAGATCAGATCAGATCAGTCGCTCAGTCGTGTCCAACTCTTTGCGACCCCATGAATCGCAGCACACGGGGCAAGAGGAGAAGGGGACGACAGAGGATGAGATGGCTGGATGGCAGACATTTATACCCAGTCCCTTATATCCAGAAACCTCCCAGACCTCACCTCCTCTCCAGTATACTATATACCATTTCTCAGTGGGATGTTTTCAGTACATCTCTCTCAGGCTCGAACACCTATAAAAGCTGCCTAGCAAGCCTGAATTCCTCATCCTCATATTTGAGGGCATTTAATCAACTTCTGTCATCCTCACTTTTCCAAGTCAAGGTCTTGTCAGTCTGCATTAGCCTCTCTAATCTGCCCACTATCCCCAGATCCTGGTTAAGCTCCATGTCCACGTTTGTGCTGTTTAGGAACTACTTGTGTTCTTCCCTCCCTAGCCCTGCTTTCATCTTTTCTGAAGCAACATTGAAATAAACCCATTTCAGGAAGCTTGCTCTAACCCCACCAGATTGATGATTCCCCTGCTGTACAGATTCTTCAGCGTCTGTTGAATCACTTGTTTCTGCTCTGCAATTTGCTGCTGCTCTGGAGGCAGAATTCTAAGATGCCACCCTCTTCCTCAAGATTTCTGGTCACTTCTTCGAGCTATTCAGTCAAATAGTAATCTGAGTTCTGCTATCAGGCAATTTTGCAGATGTAATTAAGGTGCCAAATGAGATGATTTGAAGATCAGGAGACTATCTGGGGTGGGCTTGACCTAATCAGATAAGGCCTTAAAGTGAGCTGGGCTCTTCCTAAAGAGAGATTCAAATTGTGAGAGGAAAAGAAATACATTTTTTAAAAGTGTGACAGGGATTTGATGGGAGAGAAATTCTCTGCTGCTGGATCTGAAGATGGAGTAGGCCACATGGCAAGGAGTGTAGGTAACGTCTAGGAGCTGAGACTGGTCCCTGGCTGGCAGCCAGTAAGGAAATGGGGCCTTCAGTCCTGCAACCACAGGAACTGAAGTTGGCTAACAGCTTGTGGCAATTTGTTAAACATCAATAGAAAACTAATGCACTTGCTTTCATAAATCTTGCCTTTGTTGATTCTGTATGTGTATATTAGTAGACAGCAAGCTCCTAGGTGAGAGGAAAAGGAAGTTTTTAAATTTATTTTTGTATCCCCTTCCCACCACAGCCATAATGTGATGGTATATTAGGGAGATTTGCTTTAACTGATATATTAGAATTAATGAGAGATATAAATCCTTGGCCATGAGAGTACCTGTTGTAAAGCAGCAGGTAGAATCATTACCATTGTCAAGTGCCTCCTGTCTCCCATTTTAGAAACAAATTCCTGCACATCTATATCTTTTGGACATCCTCAGGTAGATGTCTCACTAGTCCCATGAACTCAGTAAGTCCCCAAATTTTCTCTCCCCAAACTGCCATTCCCCTCTCTTTTCCCTAATTCAGGTAATGGTACTTCAAACTCCCAGTTATCTTGGGGGTTAGAACTTGAGCCATTGTTTAGCCACACGACACTTGGAGGCTTGTGGGGATCTTAATTCTGGGACCAGGGGTTGACCAGTGTCCCCTGCATTGGAAGCACAGAGCCCTAACCCATGAACCACCAGGGAAGTCCCCAGAACTTGAGCCTCCGTAGACTCCCTCCTCTCTCTTGTCCCCACGTTCTGTTGGCAAGTCCTGTCCGTTTTTATTGTCGTTACCTGTCACTACCTCTCACCTAGAATACTTCAAGAGTCTTCTAGTTGCTGTCCTGGGACCCGTCTCCAGTGAGTACAGCTCTGATCATGTTGCCTTTCTGCTCAACCAACTTCCAAGGAAGCCATTAGCTTGGCATTCAAAACTCTCCCTGCATGAACCTAAACCCACTTTTCTCATATTTCCAAAAAATTCTTAAATGAGTATTTTGCCTACCTTCTATGTTATTTGGAGTTGACCTTTTTCAAAAACATTCTTTAAAACTGTTATTGCTTTTGCAGGTCCACATACTAACTGTGACTCTTCCCTGCAACCTACAGCTTTTTCACGTGCATCTTACCGTTCCTTTTACTTCAGACTCACTGCTCTTCCAATTCTCTGCAATCGGATATTCTCATACCTTTGGACTCTTCTGAACATATAGTAGCCACTTGGCTTGTTGAACTGTCAAGGGGAAATGTGGTTCCAGAGCCAAATTGTGAGTGTCCAAAGCTAAAGCCTCATTCTGCTTGCCTCCAGCTCTCATTCCCTCCTCCAGGACACACACCACCATTTCATTCTGCTTTGGGGGTGATCATCGGCCTAAATGTTGGGGCCCGCACATTCATCCCATAGAGAAGGGACCCTCGACCTCACCGTCGAGGTCGATTTACTCTTTGGATGTTCATTGATTTTGACCAGTCACACAGCTTCCTCCCCAGTTTCCCGTGTCCGTAGGAGGTGTACCCCCTAGAGTTTTGGCTTTAGGAGAACTGGTTTCGCCTTCTTCCACTCTGTCCTCATTGAGATTGAGACTTCATCCTTCTCCCCCTCAGCCACTGTGCGCACTTTAATAAGTGATCTGATCTAAAAAAAAAAAGAAGAAAAAGGAAAAACAGAAAAAAAGCTTCCCATGGTTCGTCTTAGAAATGGAAAGTGAAGGTGGACCGATTCCACCACCGGATCCTATTGAGTTCCCAGCAATTACATGAGGCCCGCAGCTTGCTTCTCACCCTCGCTCCCAGCGTCCCTCGGGGGTTTAATGACCTAAGCAACTTTCGTCCCCCCCCGACCCCTGTCCCGTCTTGGTACGGCCCGTCCGGCGTTTGGCATTCCACCCCCGTCTTTTCCTCTCAGGTTGGTTCAGCCCCGGTCTACTCTGGGGTGGTGCTAAGCCGGCGCCAGATCGACCCTCGACTGAGGAGAGGCAGTGCGGTTCCTCTAGGCGCTTCTCCGTTGGTTCCTCCGGCTTCCTCAGCCTCCTCACCACCCGCGGGGACCCGAGAGCTCGGTGTATGCCCCACCCCTGACCCCGCTAGAGACATGTCCACCCCGGCTCGGCGGCGTCTCATGAGGGACTTCAAGAGGTAACCCGCCCGGGACTCTAGGGGCCGGGGGCGGCAGCCGGGGTTCAGGGCGGGGCCGTCAGGGGACCGGCGGGCGGCGGGTACAGGCTAGCGGGAGGTTCCTCTGCTGTTTCCCCGTAGGTTGCAGGAGGATCCTCCAGCCGGAGTCAGCGGGGCTCCGTCTGAGAACAACATCATGGTTTGGAACGCGGTCATTTTTGGGTGAGTCTGCGTTCCGGATGGTGGTGAGGGCTGGGGGACCCGTGTGCCCGTTGGGACCGACCCGGTGCGGAGGCGGGGACTGAGCGAGAAGGTTTGGGGCTCGTTGGGCCTAGGCGCCTCCCCGGAGCCTGTGCCTCGATTAGCTCGGTTCCCGCTGCCAGGGGAACCGTTTGGGGTTCGGAGGGGGCGGGGCGGGGAGCGGTGGCGCTTCGGCCTGCCTGGGGTTTCTGAGCCCCAAAGCTCTATTGGTAGTGGCTTTTCAACCCGGGAAGCGGTGGTTTACCAGAGGTGGGGCGAGCAGATGAACCGGGGAGAGAGGAGCCCCCATGAGGGAACTGACTTGTTTCTCTCTCTGTTGTAGGCCTGAAGGGACCCCGTTTGAGGATGGTAAGAGAGTTTCTTTACCCACCTTCTGGGACCGTGATCTTCTGGGGAAAGGGTTTCCCAGTCAGCCTAGAAGTGCCTCCTACTTAATAACCCGCTTCTCCCTAGCCTCTGCCTGCTAAAGGCTTGAGAGGAGTCCAGTCTGTGGCAGGTTGTTCTTGCTATTGTCCGCTTGACTAGAACTGCACCTTTTTTCCTGCTGCTTAAAAAAAATCTGAGTAAGGCAGTCACTTTTTAAAAGGAGCATGATACCACTGATGTTAAGTGTTTGTGAGGTTTGGGTTGTGATCCTGCTAAATTCAGCACCACCACCCCCTCCATCAGGACACTGAGTTAAGATCAACCCAACCACTTGCTGATCCACTCGGAGACCCCAGGGACTGTCTGGTTCAGAATTCTGTCCCAAGGGTGGGAACTGTGTTCAGCAGGTGCTTCATGTGTGTTGTTGGATGTTGAATGGATGCAGGCATCCCTTGCACACAACTGTCTGGTTTCTACAATCTGACATTGAGTGCTTTTCAGCCTCGCTGCTTTAAGATGGTCTTTAATGGCACCTTCAATAGCCAGTTTATTGTTTCTTATTTTTAAATGAGTTTTCAGCATGTGCTTTTATCAAGACTTTATGATCGGTCATCTCAAGGCAGTTTCACAATCGAGGGGAGCGTTAATGTACTCTCTTACCAGTGTCCAACCTACTTCAAGATACTACACATACTTATAGGTACATGATTTTTAGGTTTAGGTTTGACTTTTAAAAACACAGTAAGTTGCTTTTTAAGGACTTTTTAAAGCTTCTTGTTTTGATATAGATTTGTGTGGAGTTGTAATTAATAATACAGAGAGACCTTGTGTACCCTTCACCTGTTCCCCCCTCTCCCTTGGTAACATCTTGAATGACTATGCACAACCAGGAAATTGACATTGATATAGTTTTATGTGCACTCAATTGTGTGTGTATGTGTGTGTGTAGTTAATTGCTTTTGAAAGCTTAATGCATTTAAAAAGATGATTAAAAGTATTTGAACTACTGATTGACATCTTTAATATTTGAGGTATTTTTAAACAGAAAAGGGCCTTTCTGTTATTTATTTTCTTCTCAATGCCTTATATTCCTTTGGTCATATAGCATTTGAGGGACATCTGTACACATATGCACACACACATGCATACACCTCCATTTGAAGGTGGCAACAGAAGCATTTCTATAAACTACTCAGTACAAGCAAAGTTGTCAAGTCAGATTGCCTTTGGATGTTACCAACCACAGCATGTTGTGAGGTAAATGAATACAAAGCAATTCTAGGATTTGTCTCAAACACTCAGATTTCCCTAGCAGATTGGAAACAGTAACCTAGATACTTTGTTTCTTCTCTGCCTTCACCTCCTGGGTAAATATCACTGTTCTTCAGTGCTTTGATAAAAAGAAGTGACAGCAAGGGAGTGTGATCCTGAAGGCATACTACTTTGGTGCTCGAGGTAAATCATTTGAACTGATCCTGATCCACAAAAGCTAGCTAGGCTTAGTTTTCCTCCATTAGATTGGTTGCTGGTTCTTCATACTTAAGCTTTATGTGCAGATTAGCTGTGTATTTGCTTTAGCTCCAGCAGCTTTATTTTCATTGGCTTCCTTTCTCCTCCTGATTTTATTCAGACTGCTTTATGCTGGGCACAACTTTATTAATAGTACATCGCTTTGCTAGGGGTTGGCAACGTAAATATTTCAAGGGTGCTTCTCTCGCTTTAAGTGGTATGAATTGGAAAAGTACTTATGGAATCCATTATCTACCTGGACCTTCCCCCTTGACATTACTGGTTCTATTTTTGATGATGTGTCTCTCCAACCTGACATTACTGAAAGGAATTACTCAGGCTGAATGACAGTACCCTTTACTGATTCATTCTTTTGAGCAGTCTGCTATCCATGAATGCTTCCTCAGGTGTCTCGAACACTAACCAAGGTTACAAGAATTTTTTTGACCATTTAAAAATACCTCTTATTTACACCTAGGAAATTTACTGGAAAGGCCCAATTAGGAACAAGTGGCATAGTTGATTTTGCTGTTGCCAATGTATGATATAAATCAACAGCTTCAGAACTACTTTTGCTGATTCCTCGTAACCATCTGGAGCAGACGTTTCCAGAACAGTAGCTGCTGCTGCTGCTGCTGTCACTTCAGTCGTGTCCGACTCTGTGCAACCCCATAGACGGCAGCCCACCAGGCTCCCCCATCCCTGGGATTCTCCAGGCAAGAGTACCAGAGTGGGGTGCCATTGCCTTCTCCGTCCATAACAGCTAGGTCCTAGTTAAAGAGCTGAACTTTTAAAAATAGGAACTCTTCAAGGTATTTCGATTTAACTTCACACAATTGAAGTAAGAGAGCTATGTTCCCAAGAGCTTACACTACCAAACAAAACACTGGGGGTAAATGCATCCTCATAAAATATCTTAGCATGTATGCTGAATATGAAGGTTAAGAAACAATGTATTCTCCAGCACATCATCTGAAAATTGTTAATAGAAACAGTAAGATACTAGTATTTGATTTTTACAGTGGATGTATTCTTAAGAATTTGGTGTCCTTTTTTAAATGAATCACTTAAAAGTCCACAAGGGGTGTTCTTAAGGTACATAAATCCTGTAATGAAGGTTGGTTATTATCTTAAAAGTCAGACTTTTTCAATCATCAAAAAAATTTAAGTATATGTACTTTGCTTCCTCCTCAGGGGTCACAAACTGGTGGCTAAATGGCAGAAAACACCTACAGAGGTGCTTTCTTTGGCCAGTACAATATTTTCAAAAGTTGAATTTGTGACTGTTTTTAGGCAGAACATACACTAACCAAATCACTCCCTATTGCTATACACCAGCCATTTAACACATTTATATAATTGTCCAGGTCCCTAGGTATAGATGGATTAATTCCTACTTTCCTTACAATGTTGTGGCCTCCTCAGGAAGATAAAAAATCAGTACAGATTGTGTACAACAATGGTGAGGCTCAAGTTTTCAATTATTTTAAAGCCTAGCCTTCTAAATATTCAGAGGATAAGCTTAGGCTCAATTGCATAACATTAATTCTAGGATTTTAAATATCCTTAATGTTCGTTTTGGATCTCATTGCATTGAAAGTTGTACTGAAGAGGTTCTCATTGTTTAATGCAGCTAAAAGTATGAAGAAAGAAAGAAAGAAAAAGTAGCTCAGTTGTGTCCGACTCTTTGCAACCCCGTGGACTGTAGCCCACCAGGCTCCTCCATCCATGGGATTCTCCAGGCAGGAATCCTGGAGTGGGTTGCCATTTCCTTCTCCAGGGGATCTTCCCGACCCAGGGATCGAACCCTGGTCTCCCGCGTTGCAGGCAGATGCTTTAACCTCTGAGCCACCAGGGAAGCCCTAAGAGTATGAAACATCCCTTTAAATGTGTACTTTGAGTAAGATGTGGGTAAGTCCTACTAATTTATATTAATATTGACATAAACAGGTGGTTTCATTTCTCAAGACATTAAGTAAGCTGTTCTAAAAGACTTGATTAACTTCTTTGGTAGCTAGCTAACCACCTTGTTGAACTTTTCAGCAAGCAGTAGGCAGAAAGCTCAAGTCAAGGGTTTTGTGAACCACCAGCATATGTTCTCTACTTGCATTTCACTGTGCATGTTTGATGTAGGTCAGAAAGAAAGTACTATCTAGTATTTGAATTCATTAATTGTATTTTTCTTACTGATAATGGTTTGGATTTTGGGGTTTTGCCTCCTGGGTCTAGAGATGTGAAACTGTAGAATTATTGTAACTAAAGTATTTATGAGGCACTTGTTTTATATCACTATGCATCTTTTTCTCTTTTAAACCTCATAACAATGTTACGTAGTGGGTATTATTATTAACCCATTTTACAGATGAGGAACTTGAGGTATAGTCAAGTTAAGCACGGAGAAGGCAGTGGGCACCCCACTCCAGTACTCTTGCCTGGAAAATCCCATGGATGGAGGAGCCTGGTGGGCTGCAGTCCATGGGGTCGCAAAGAGTTGGACACGACTGAGCAACTTCACTTTCACTTTTCACTTTCATACATTGGAGAAGGAAATGGCAACCCACTCCAGTGTTCTTGCCTGGAGAATCCCAGGGGCGTCGGAGCCTGGTGGGCTGATGTCTTTGGGGTCGCACAGAGTTGAACACGACTGAAGCAACTTAGTAGCAGAAGCAGCAAGTTAAGCAGCTTCCCCCAAGGTTTCATAACGAGCAAGTAGCAAAGCAAGGATTTGAACCCAGATCTGACTGCAAAGCTTCTGCTTTGCCCCACTTTTTGACAGCAGAGCCTGGTGGGCTGCTGTCTTTGGGGTCGCACAGAGTTGAACACGGCTGAAGCAACTTAGTAGCAGAAGTAGCAAGTTAAGCAGCTTCCCCCAAGGTTTCATAATGAGCAAGTAGCAAAGCAAGGATTTGAACCCAGATCTGACTGCAAAGCTTCTGCTTTGCCCCACTGTTTATACTTATGCTTGCCTTCTGTGTGGCTTTACCACCTTTAAGAACCATATTTAATGATCGTTTTAATTTAAAGTACCTGGGAGCTCTGCATACTATTAAATCTGCCCAATTTTAGAGCAATTTCTTGATGATAAATCTCTAAGCTATAATTTAAGTGTATATCAACACTGAGCCAAATGTGTTTATACTTGAGATACATAAGGAAGCTCAAAGTTTTGAACTAACTCTCATTCCCACTTTTTCTTGCATATTATAATATTCAGTTCAGTTCAGTTGCTCAGTCGTGTCCGATTCTTTGTGACCCCATGAATCGCAGTACACCAGGCCTCCCTGTCTATCACCAACTCCCGGAGTTAACTCAGACTCACGTGCATCAAGTCGGTGATGCCATCCAGCCATCTCACCCTCTGTCGTCCCCTTCTCCTCCTGCCCCCAATCCCTCCTAGCATCAGAGTCTTTTCCAATGAGTCAACTCTTCACATGAGGTGGCCAGAGTACTGGAGTTTCAGCTTTAGCATCATTCCTTCCAAAGAACACCCAGGGCTGATCTCCTTCAGAATGACTGGTTGGATTTCCTTGCAGTCCAAGGGACTCTCAAGAGTCTTCTCCAACACCACAGTTCAAAAGCATCAATTCTTCGGAGCTCAGCTCTCTTCACAGTCCAACTCTCACATCCATACATGACCAATGGAAAAACCATAGCCTTGACTAGACAGACCTTTGTTGGCAAAGTAATGTCTCTGCTTTTCAATATGCTATCTAGATTGGTCATAACTTTTCTTCCAAGGAGTAAGCGTCTTTTAATTTCATGGCTGCAGTCACCATCTGCAAATGATTTTGGAGCCCCCCAAAATAAAGTCTGATACCATTTCCACTGTTTCCCCATCTATTTCCCATGAATTGATGGGACCAGATGCCATGATCTTAGTTTTCTGAATATTGAGCTTTAAGCCAGCTTTTTCATGCTCCACTTTCACTTTCATCATGAGGCTTTTTAGTTCCTCTTCACTTTCTGCCATAAGGGTGGTGTCATCTGCATATCTGAGGTGATTGATATTTCTCCCGGCAATCTTGATTCCAGCTTGTGCTTCTTCCAGCCCAGCATTTCTCATGATGTACTCTGCATATAAGTTAAATAAGCAGGGTGACACTATACAGCCTTGATGTACTCCTTTTCCTATTTGGAACCAGTCTGTTTTTCCATGTCCAGTTCTAACTGTTGCTTCCTGACCTGCATATAGATTTCTCAAGAGGCAGGTCAGGTGGTCTGGTATTCCCATCTCTTGAAGAATTTTCCACAGTTTATTGTGATCCACACAGTCAAAGGCTTTGGCATAGTCAATAAAGCAGAAGTAGATGTTTTTATGGAACTCTCTTGCTTTTTCCATGATCTAGCAGATGTTGGCAATTTGATCTCCGGTTCCTCTACCTTTTCTAAAACCAGCTTGAACATCTGGAAGTTCACGGTTCACGTATTGCTTAAGCCTGGCTTGTTGAGCATTACTTTACTAGCATGTGAGATAAGTGCAATTGTGTGGTAGTTTGAGCATTCTTTGGCATTGTCTTTCTTTGGGATTGGAATGAAAACTGACCTTTTCCAGTACTGTGGCCACTGCTGAGTTTTCCAAATTTGCTGGCATATTGAGTGCAGCACTTTCACAGCATCATCTTTCAGGATTTGAAATAGCTCAACTGGAATTCCATCACTTCCACTAGCTTTGTTCGTAGTGATGCTTTCTAAGGCCCACTTGACTTCACATTCCAGGATGTCTGGCTCTAGGTGAGTGATCACACCATCATGATTATATTAGTAGGACTGAAAAAGAAGAACTATGCTTTCTCCCTCAAAAATAGGAAGAGTTATGGCCAGGTGGTGATAAAGGTGAGGTGTGTTCTGATGGACTGTAGCATGTTTATCCATTTCAAAATACTATACCGTTTGTCCTTAGTTATAATTCATAGTATCTTTAGATCTGACTTTAAATTTTAGGGAGTAAAAATAGTTTGAAGAATACGTCTCCATATGTTGCATTTTACATTATTCTGAAACTTTGGGACGCATGTTCATACCAAGGGCACCTTTGTTAGCAAATTGTACTGTCAGTTTGCTGGTAGAAAACACATTTTGGTATTGTTATATGTAACATCTAGGAGTAAAATGATTGTGATCTTTTTTCTTAAGTGGAAAGGCAGAATGGAAGCAAGGAAGAAATAAATTGCTAACTCTGAAGGAACCAGTAACAGATTATAATCTTATCTGAAGTGTGGTCTATTGTATTAGAATAAGTAATGTATTAAATGGACCAGAGTAATATAGTGGAACATGTATCACCTTATACCAGATAGTAACTGATTCCTTAAGATTACTTGAAGAAATTTCAGTCAGGAAAAAACAGTTGCCCAGTTGTTTTCTTGAATTTATTAAAACCAACTAAAAATAACATCTTGAAGGAAATAATCTCCCCAAAATCACAACTTCCAACAATTCTTTTTTTTTTTTTTTTGGCTGTGCCTCATGGCATGTGAAACGGCAACCCACTCCAGTGTTCTTTGCCTGGAGAATCCCAGGGACAGGGGAGCCTGGTGGGCTGCCATCTATGGGGTCGCACAGAGTCGGACACAACTGAAGCGACTTAGCAGCAGCATGTGGGATCTTAGTTCCCCAGCCAGGGAATGAACCCACATCCCCTGCTCCCCTGCAGTGGAAGCATGGAGTCTTACCCACTGGACCGCCAGGGAAGTCCCACAACAATTCTTGAATTAGATCCAGCTTGTCCATTTCTTATAAGTTTCTAACCTAGTATGTTTTAGGGCCTCCCGCGACCTTAGTTGACACATATTCAAGAAAAATAATTTGTTTCAGTGGTAGCGTAAACAAACATCATTAGAAAGAAATTTACTGGAGACATGAATGCAATCTAATGTGATTTTTAAATTATTTCTGCCATTAATTCCCTCCATTAGTGTGAATTATTGAGTTGGTTTTATAGTTAAGTACCTTGTGAGTCATACTTAAGGGTTTTTAAGAGAGACTGTGAAGTTTTTTCTGGCTTACATTCAATTATGTTTTCATCATAGAGTTGCTATTACATGAAAAGGAGCCAGGGAACACTTTTATACTTTTTCCCTGCTGTTTTAAAAATAATTAGATTGTTGATTTGTATTTCTAGCATTGGTTTTTGAACCTTTGTGCTCATTCTTTCTAGTCCATTTAAAAATCACTGGAGAGTTTAAGATGACAGCTGATGAAAATTGGACTTTATTAAGGTCTTTCAGTCTTCTAAAGGAGGAAGGCCAAACTTTGGCTGTAGTTGCTTGTCATTTTAAGGATGTCTTCAAAATGTACAGGGGCTAAAGTTATCCCGCAGGCAGTAGTTTTGAGTTTAAGATAGCTGTATTTAAGTTTGGGGGAGAATAATGGAAAAACAAAAAATGAATCACTTTTGAGTGGTGGTTCTCACACTGTTCATTTTTAGGGCAGTTCCTAGAGCTGTACCTCTTACCTGGTCTCTTTCCTACTCTGTATCTTTGTATTATTTCATATAATACTTGAAAAACAAGTCATGTAGCATTAAAAGCAAAGTACTACTGAACAAAATGATAAATGTCTTCTTAACCCTTGCTCTTCTAATTACAGGAACCTTTAAGCTTACAATAGAATTCACTGAGGAATATCCAAATAAGCCACCAACGGTTAGATTTGTCTCTAAGATGTTCCATCCAAATGGCAAGTATCACTTTTTAATAGAGTATTCTAAACTGCTGTACTGTTTATTCCACATTTCCTATTTATTTGTCTGTAGTACATGAGTATTTGTGTAGGAATCTTGCTGTTTTCTGAAAGCTGGTCTTGCTCATGGTGGCCTATTGCTGTCTTGGTTTAGGTCCTAGAATGAAGCCAGGAAGGGACACTGCATTTGTTTGGAATCTGAGAGCCTTCTGGTTTTGATGATTTTATAATTTACTTAATAAACAAAAATAAAGGTGTCCTTGAGGTTTCCTTTTAATGTAAGGCCAGATTTGGGTAGTTTTGTGTTGTAATTATATTCACTAGCATTTAAAACAACCGTTCTCAGCTTTGGTTGCATATCAGAATTAGCATGGAACATTTAAAAGCTATGGATGCCCTGGCCTCACTCCAGACCTGCTGAATATCAGATTCTGGTTGAGGTTCAGGTATACAGTGTATTAGAAAGTACCACAGGTGAGTCTAACCTAGTACTTCACTTTTCTCCCTTCCTAGTAGCAAGCCTAGAACAACTTGCCTTTTATTCAGGTTAATATTTCCAGGGCATCAGATATTTTTATCTTCATGCCAAAACGAAACTTTGTGAACTCTGAGCTATCTTTTGTTATTTCAGAGAAGAGGTAGTGTTTAGAAATTTGGTGGAATGAATTTCCCATACATCTGTGGATGACTAGGAACCCTGTTTAAAAAATATGTGTGGTTTCCTGGGTAACAGGACAGTCTTTTCAGAATAACAAGCACTAAGTATCTTCCAGTTTTACACAAATTATATTTGACATTCTCTGATCATCCCAGTTGTTTCACTAGTAGTGATTATGACACTTCTTTTAGGAATATAATTGAGAAGCAGCTTAGGAATCTTTTTAAACCTCCAAAGCAAAGTATTCTTGACTCTATTTGTCTTGACTATGATGTTAAAACCTTAATGGTTTTATTATGTTTAACATAACCTACTTCTATGCTTTTAGTCTATGCAGATGGTAGCATATGTCTGGACATACTTCAGAACCGTTGGAGTCCAACCTATGATGTGTCTTCCATTTTAACATCCATACAGGTGAATTTTCCTTAATGTGACTATCCTTTGATACATTTATATTAGCAATTGTTTTTTGAAAGTCATAAGTAAAAAGTAGGTCATTAAGACCTAAGCCACCAGAAAACATATTTGCCTAGCTATAGCAGACTAATGTAACTGAAGATTATTATGCTGAGAGCAAATTTAGCTGCTACCTAGGATAATTCAAGTGATTATATCTAGGCTTGTTACAAATTGTCTCTATAGTCTCTACTGGATGAACCCAGTAGAGGAACTGAGGAACTGACTTGTTACAAATTGTCTCTATAGTCTCTACTGGATGAACCCAATCCCAATAGTCCAGCAAATAGCCAGGCTGCTCAGCTGTACCAGGAGAACAAGCGGGAGTATGAAAAACGTGTTTCTGCGATAGTAGAACAGAGCTGGCGTGACTGTTGACCTGGGTGGAAGAAAAGCAGCAGCAGTCATAAGGAAAATATGTATTGATGTGTCTGTTCTTCAGTGTCATTACATTTACTTTATTAAAAGCAAAATAGCTGTTGTGCTGTTTCCATTGTCCTTTGCCAAGCTTTTCCTATCCCTTCTACCTTCTCCTTAAACATCAGAGAACACCCTCTATGAGATCAAATGTACTGTACCTGGGTTACGTGCAAAAATTACTAATGCTTACTTTCCCTTCTCTTGTATCTTATTTCCAGTTTTAGGGCAGTTTTGTGTTATTCTACTTTACACTAAGCTTTTAAAATTGTTTTACAAGTGGTGCTTATGCATAGCTTGATGACCGGAATGTTTTTAACAAAATGATTGCTGAAGCCTTCACCCTGGCTGGTCCTTCACTTGTGTTAGATTTAGAAATGAATTTTTGGAATATGGCATGTAGAAAACAGGGAAACAAATCCTTGTAAACATCCACTTTGAAAGAGCAGTGGAAGCTTAAAAGGCTATGATACTAAGATTTAATCAATATGAACTATTTTTTACTGTAGGAAGGAGAATTTAAAAGACTTGGCCAAAGGAGTGCCACAATTATGATAACTCACACATTCTCTCCTTGCAAGATACTCACTGGACACACCCAAAGTAAGTTTCAGAATACTGCAGTCTTCTGGATTTTCACTTTTTAAAGAGGTGTGGGAGCAGAGGAATGGAAACAATCATTAGTTTTTAATTAAGCTAGGAAGGTTGGAGAAACTTTAATCTTTTTAAAGGAGCTGTTCTGCCCTATGTAAACAAATTTATAATCCCACATTGTTTTTCTTTTAATTAACCCAAGGAAGGGAACATATCTGTGGCAAACTATTTTCCACTCAAATCCTCAGTTAATGCTGCATGCTTTAGTTTCTTCTTCCCTTTCAGTATTATAAGAACATTAAAATCAATGTTTGCAGTCTTTTCTTTGAATATTTATACTTTTAGACAGACAGTACCCTTACGTAGCAGTGTGGGACAAGGCTTGTAAATGTTTGGTCTGATGCTCCATTGACACCTTTTGTGCATTTATCACTCTTTTAAATCTAACTTTGCATAAGTAACCCATGTAAAAAATGTACATTTTTCAAAACTTGTAAATAAAAATAACCTTAAAATTTTGTAGTCAACGTATAATTACGTTTTAGCTGAGTATGAATACAGATCCTGGGAGAGGGAAAAGAGAAGATATTGCTGGAGAGGACCTTTATTCTTTTCAGTCTTAAGTATTTCATGCTTTTTAAAACATTCTAACAGAATGTAAAACTATTCAGAGTTGTTTCAGCATATATTATAGGCAGTTAAGGGAGTGAAACTGCTACGTGGGGAGAATTAACCTGGAGATTTACCATCATCCTAAGAGACCAAGGTCTAACATTGATCCTGACATTCCACCTCTTAAAAAAAGCCTTAGCTTAAAAAAAAAACTACTATAAAATGGTATTTTAAGTCTCAAGTAAAGTTTGGGAATACAGGTATCATCAGTGTTAACCTTGTTTAAACAAAAACTTTCTTCTGAGGAGCAACCTAGTTCATTTTATAGAGACGAGGACAATGACTGGAAATTCACTTCTTCACTTGGTGGGAGGTGGTGATAAATGAAATCTAAGTCCTTCTGGTGTATTTAAAGGAGCTTCAACATGAGGGAGCTCATCCTGCACTGAACACACCAACTGGTTCGATTCACCTGGGAACAACATCCTTAGTAAGTTCATTTCTGCTTCTTAGTAGAATGACATTAAATCAGTCTTTATTTGGCAGAGTAGTTTTACATAAATTTCTTCATCCTACTGTGGCTGGGTTGTTTTTTTTTTTGGGCTGTGCCACATGGCTTATGGGAGCTTAGATCCGTAACCAGGGACTGATCATGGGCCATGGCAGTGAAAGTGCCCAAGTCTTAATCGCTGGACCACCAGGGAATTCCTGTGGTTGGGTATCTTGAACATTGACACTGTTACTCATACTTGAAAAAATTAAGGTGAGATTAGGAATATGCATGTTTATTTTTTTTTCTTTCGTATACCTCCTGAGAAACACTATTCCAGTATCTTTCATGGGATAATCCTTTTAAAATCTTACAACAGCATCAACAAACTGACTTCCCCAAAGCATCATATCCATGGTCAAAAGCACCACAAATCATTCAAAATTTAATACAGATTTGCCTTTTTTCTTTACAGTTTTTTTTAAACAAATGCCACAGGCTAACAACACCATACACTAATTTATAACAATCATAAATTTAAAACATATATGTGAGGTCCCCTTTCAAATGGCAGATTGAACTTGAATCTTCAATTCTGCACCTGCATGTATGGCAAAGGGGGTATGATGAAGAGCTAGAGTTGTAATTAAGAGTCCCTTATTTAGAACCCATCTCCAGCTTCAAGAGTTACTCATAGCACAGTGAATAATGTACTGTATACTACTTTTAAAAGAATCCCAACAATGCATGAAATTTCCATTCATTTTGTAATCAAAGGGGAGGGAAAAAAATCTAAAAAGTAGATCTGTGAGCCTTAATGCTATAAATATATATGTAACTGAAAACAGAGTTAGTTCCTCAGTATAATTTATTCAAACAAAACTTAGAGCTGCTCATGTACCTGTGCAGGTTTTATAGCAAGGTTACAGTACTGGGTTAAAAATGCCTGCTGTCTCATGTCTCAAAGAAAGGGAAAATATAAGAACCAACAAAAAGGGGACACAATAGAACAGCAAGGTTGTCAGCAGCTCATTCTTGCCAACCCCATTTCTCAACATATTCTCAAGCAGAGTTAGATGATTTAAATTTCATTTATCACCACCCCTCCCACCAAGTTAAGAAGTGAATTTCCAGTTAGATGAATTTCCACATTAATACCAAGGCTGATCCTAAGAAGTTAGGAAATCTGGACCCTCAAACTGAGAACCAAATATATACTTGGCCCCATTGTTTCAGAGCTTAACTAACTACACTGATATTCTATTCGTTTTAACTTATACAAATAAACCAGATTTATATAACATTACCCTACTCCTCTGGGCCCTGAATCATTTTGGGAAGAGGAAAGAAACGTAAAGCGAGGAGTTTTTACACTCAATCTCCAAAGCCACCCTTACCCAAGAGAGGTGAAGGTGGGCTTTTCTAATACACTAATTGAACCATAGCTTCTCAAAGTTGGCATGAGACTAGGAGGTAAAAAACATAATCCTAAAAAATCTATGAACATTTTAGGTTAGTTCCCTTTGCCACTGTTAAAAGATTAAGGGCCAAAATAAAACGCACACCTCATTCCTCATCCTACTAACATGAAAGGCCAGACACTGTAGGACAAAAGTTGGTGGAAAGCAAACATCATACACTGTGTTATCATTGTAGGTGACTGAAAGCCATAGAGATCCAGGCATAAAAGAAAATCCCCTTCTATTTTTAACATATTGATTTAAGTACAGTGGACAGCTTCTTAATGCAAAATATACCTAAGAAGGGAAAGGAAGTTGTTCATTGTGGGCCAATGTCAAGTTTGGTGCTAAATGTTTTAAGTCACTGTAAGCACCCTAACTGTTCTAAATATGAAGTCACTGGAGGTGTTTATCAATATTCACCTCTGAATATTAATAGTTGATTTACCTGAGATACAAAAAACAAAATCATGTAAAAGGAAACAGCCTAAGGTTTGGCTGCAGCCAGCATGTTGGTCCCCGGGGAAAACACGATGGGTCGCTGACTGGCTGTTCCTATCTGCTAAGGCATCATGTTCATCCACATGTGTTCTAGTGTTGAAATGTTTTGTGCAAACACCACTTCTCTTCTCCAAAGACTCAAAGTGTTGCTACCAGGCTGCTTCCCAGAAATGAGCACACCACCACATTGATCAACTTTGGCTCCTTTTTATTCAGGAAGCATACGCTAATTCTTTTTATACATTTTTTTTACATTCCAGAAATAAGCGAAAATAGCAGTTTTAAATATGTTACAAAGTTGGCTTTGGGGGCTAAATAAGCTTTTCGAGAGAGAACCAGCCAACTGACCTTTTCATCAAAGCACCAATGTATCTTCAGTCTTTCACCAAGCTCTGCTACAGCTGTGGCCACCCTGGATGTGTTATACATCCAAGCCACATGAAAGCTGTAACGGAGAGTTGCTTTGAGTCTCTCTGCAAGGCACCAAGAACAGACAGTTCCAGCTTCCTTTCTTCAGACTGAATCAAAATTTTGGAAACTTTTCAATTGCTCTCTCAAGTAGTGCTCTCTCAGCGTGAAGACTAGAATTTGTTAAAACCCCTATCACAAGATACAGTAAATCACTTCCAATATTCTGGAAAACACATGGAAGAGTTATAAATAAATGGACACTAAAATTACTTTAAGAAAGTTTTACATCATTTAGTTGGTAAGGACATTTACACATACAGCACAATTTACTGTTAAACATTCTATAACTGGCTTCACATAAAGATGAAAATAGATAATACAAAATGATCTGACATTTTCAGTTAAGTTGGAATTAAGACTCTAGGCAACCCACTCCAGTACTCTTGCCTGGGAAATCCCATGGACGGAGGAGCCTGGTGGGCTGCCGTCTATGGGGTCTCACAGAGTCGGACACGACTGACGCGACTTAGCAGTTTTATTGTAGTCAACATCAATTTTACATATTGTTGCAGATTGCTGTGCTATGCCCTTTAAAATGGGAATTTCTTTCTTGGAGTGAAATTCCATTTGGATATGTGTTCTTGCTTTGTACAAACCACTAAAATCTGAGGGACACAGCAATATCAAAGACATAAACAGTAACTGCACAATATTATCTGCTGGATTAAGCTAATACAAGTGGACAGTATTCTTCAAATTGCAATATCTAATAAAGCACTATATGAAATGAACAAGGTGAAACATCGTAAGAATGAATATACTCTGCAACCAGTACATGTAGCATCACTTCTTTAATTCACAAATCTGCCTCAGGCATCTGCACAATAAATTAGCAAGATCTCAATTTGCTTGAGGCATCACCAGCTCATAATGCCCTACTTGGCCTTCCTGTTTGAGCTGGTCAAGTAAGTCCTCCTTCCGTCTTTTTCTTCCTACCACCAGGTACCTGTCGTGGCCCACCCCATGAGACTTACTCTTAAGACCATACTTCTGGGCGATCTGATGTATTTGCTTCCTCTCATCATTAGTCAGCTCTGTAGAGAAAGTTAAATCCGTGTGGCTCTCGGAGCGGGCATAGTTTCTGATGATCTGTTCAATATCTCTCTTGGCAATTTTATTTACCCTCTCTACATCAAGGCCAAGCCCTTCCCGCTTATGCTGCTCTTTGACGGAGATTGGCTCCCGAATGCCCTCGCCAGATTTACCTAAACCACCACCTGTCCAACCCATCTTTCTCAGCAGCTGATTCCCAATGTTATCTTCTTTGATTTGTTGTTTATAAGCCTCCTCTGCTGAGCGGCCCTGAATTTCATTTCTGGAAATCACATCTTCAATAGCTCCTTTCTTCAAGTTGTTAATAACAGTCGGTTGGGTCTTTTTGAGGGTTTTCACAGCTTCCCCCGCAGCTTCATATTTGACAGTTTTCTTCACTCCAACTGCTTCTGCAATTACTTCACTCTCGAGAATCACCTTGCATTTCCATCGGAGGCCTGTCATTCTTTCATAGACGTATTCAACTGTCATTCGGTTAAACTGAGCTGTGTCATTCAGTGTGCACACAGGATTGGAAGAATTCTCATAAACTACAAGATCCTTTATGTCTTTCTTCTTTCCAGATCCCCTGGGTGAAGAGCCTGCTTGGCATTGTGAACTTTTGACAGATGGATAAGTGGGCTGTGTTTTTTGAAGGATTTTCAAAGCCTCATCAGCAGCTGCATGTTTACTTGTTTTTTTGGTTCCATAACCTTCAGCTAAGCAGTGATCTTGCAAAAACACTCGACAACGCCATGTACGATTTGGCATCATCTCATATTTGTATTCAACAGACATTTTGTTGTATGAGGCAGAATTGTTAAGGATACCAATTGCATCGTTTGCATTTTCTGTAAGGATAAAATTGGTCCAGTGTTTGGCGGAAGCATTAAAAATCGGCTGCCCAGAAGCATCTTTAGCCAGCACCACCAGCTCTTCTGGTGGTTTCAGAGCTGGAGGAAAGTCATATGAAGGCATGCCAATCTGACACACCACAAGGTCCTCTCCAAATGTGTGCTTGAATTTCCGTCGGATAACCCTAACTTCAATACGTTTCTGCAAGAGTTTTACAGCTAGCTCAGTAGCTCGATCCCTGGACCCATTCTTGCTGCCAGCATAGCCTGTAGTTAAGTAGATGTTCTGGCATCTAACTTCACAGGCATAACCATCTGTTAGAAGTTTTTTATTTTTGGGGATGTCAGCAGGAGGGATTTCTTTTAAAGGAGCGTATATATATTCAGGATTTGTCTTACATGCCTGAATACAACGAGTTAACATATAGGTGTAATTAATTTTATCAGATCCAGAAGTCATCTCTGGATTAGAAAGGTTCTTCCAGATAGTTGCTGTTAATTTTTCAATAAAATACTGCTTCTCAGCTACCACTGACTCAGGAAATGTCTGTGATGGTGAAGGCTCAGGAGGTGACTGAGAGTCTGCCTGCTGTGATGTGCTGCTGGGGGCAGGGTTCCCACTGTCAAAATACATGTTGGCTGTGACAGGCTTGTCTTTTGTGAAAATAAATCCTGATGAATCACAATACTGAGAGTTCCCATCTTGTATACTGAAAGAGTCTTGAGTATAATCTTGGTAGATGTCTCTTGGCATGTTAGCAAAATGTGTTTGTTCATTTCTCTCTTTTGCTTGAGGGCCATAAGGATCTTCCTGTCTTTCGTCTTTTGAACTACTAGCTACAAAATGTACAGGCTCAAAACGAGGTCTCACATGGAATTTGGAACCGGCTTGCTTTTTAGGAGGATTTTGACCTATAGAATGAGTGAAATTTACAATTCATTAAAAAGGGATATTTCAAAAGAACCAAGCAGGAAAACAGTACCAACCACTTTTTTTTGCAAGCTGAACTGCTGGTAAAAGTTATGTCCCATCACAAAAACTTCAGCTCATTTAGGTGAAGGGACTCAAATATCAATGTAAGATTCCAGCATAAGGAGAGATGCTCCCTGTCCTTCCACGTGTAAGGGAGGAGACTTGACAGAAAATATGCCATTGACTCAACTATGCAGGTCACCACCATGCACGACGGGTAGATGCTTCTGCATCTAATGAGTTAAAGCACAGGTGAAGTGTACTGAGTAAGAGGATGTTCCACTATGATCTCATACCACCTGTGCTGAAAAGCTCCTTCTTAAGGACTGCAAATGGAACAGATGGCTCTAATGCAACAGAGATGATGACCAGAGGCGTTTACAAAGCCTCTCTTTTGTACCAGAAGTGACCGACTCTGTGATGGTGCTTTACATAGTTGCGACTAAAAAAAAAATCAAATAAAAAATATTTGTCAAAAGATCCCAAAGATTTTCAACTTCAAAATTTTAGTTCTGACTTATTCTGCACAAAAAGATGTTTGCTATATTTTATTTCTAGAACAAACTTTAGCTGGAAACTAATGATTTATAGAGGATATCAAATTTAAAGCTATGGAAGAACTCTGCTGAGGCTATACCAGACACTAGAGCTTTCTCCCTATAACACTGTTTAGTAGAAAATTGGTCTACCACAGACCCATCCAGGAGGATTTAGTTACTTAGGTGCTTAAGGGAGGTTCCATGGCATGGAAGCATTACCCTTCAAGGACAGCATTATAGCATGAATTCAGTATTCTTAGCTTTCAGTTCTATTTAGCATCCTCAAAAAAAAAAAAAAAATGTACAAACTGAAAGTTAAAACTTTTACAGTGTGTAAGATCTGATGTTACCAATGTTATTTAAAATCATATACCACACTCATATCATTAAAAAAGAAGCTACACTGTTTCTTCAAATCCCACCTTCCGGAAACAGTATACTCACCATCACATGTTGACAGGTGACGTTTTTGACCTTTGGAGGCCTTGGATAGCATCAGATCATATGAAGGCATCTCCCCAATATCAATACCTTCAGCCATTTGGAGAATTTTTTCCATCAAGCGTGGGCTGTACCTATTTAAACGAATATAATCTACAGTTAAAACAGCAAGAATGCAGTTTTTTAAAAAGCTTCTAGATGACCCATCTTATAATTGCTCCCACAGGACTTTACTAACAGAGTGTCTTGGCTATAAAACTGAAGAATCTGCCCTAAAATAGTTATGTATCAAATGAGCAATTATGTTACTGTCATTAGAAGACACACAAACACAAACATTAAGAAATTTAGGTGAAGACCATATCTTTAATTTGAATTAAAAGTATCCATATAAACTCATAATTTATTTTTCTCTACATATATACATATATGATGTATATCGTGTATACATATATGATAACAATAATGTAAAAGTACTAAGAATGTTAATAAGAGATGGATTGTTAACATCCAGATTGTGGTTTCTATCATTTCCCACCAAATGGAATCAGAGTCCTGAAAGAAGTGGCTGGATCCAAGTCTGGGCCAAGAAATGTAGAATCTGGGAGATATTTTCATGCCTGGAAACAAGGATGCTGTCAAAGACCTCAGGGGTTGTTGTCAAATAGACTCAGAAGTGAGCCAACTTGAATATCAAGAATAACCACAGTGGATTGAAACACATCAAACACGTTAAAAATCCATTAGTTCACAGTAATACTTACAAATTCATTATTGGTCACCTTTGGAGAATGGTGGGGAATCAAGTCATTATTCCCAAAACAAGCAACATTAAAAGAAGAAAGCAAGCATTTATCCAGCATTTCCCTGTACAAATTGTACCTCAGAGAAAACTAAAGAGTCGATGAAGAAAATCTCCTTTACAGAAGCATTCCAGCTAATAAACGAAGGAATGATAGATTCCTACCATTTTGCAACCCATAATGCAACAATAAATGATCATCAATGGCTGCTAAGTTTAACAAGGAGAGATAAGAACACCTTCCTAAATGAACAATGCAAAGAAATAGAGGAAAACAATAAGATGGGAGAGACAGAGATCTCTTCAAGAAAATTAAAGATACTAAGGGAACATTTCGGAGAAGGCAATGGCACCCCACTCCAGTGTTCTTGCCTGGAGAATCCCAGGGACAGGGGAGCCTGGTGGGCTGCCGTCTATGGGGTCGCACAGAGTCGGACACGACTGAAGCGACTTAGCAGCAGCAGCAGCAGCAGCAAGGGAACATTTCACGCAAAGATGGGCTCAATAAAGGACAGAAATGTTATGGACCTAACAGAAGCAGAAGATATTAAGAAGAGGTGGCAAGAATACACAGAAGAACTATACAGAAAAGATCTTAATGACCCAGATAACCACAATGGTGTGATCACTCACTTAGAGCCAGACATCCTGGAGTGAAAAGTCAAGTGGGCCTCAGGAAGCATCACTATGAACAAAGCTAGTGGAGGTGATGGAATTCCAGTTGAGCTACTTCAAATCCTGAAAGATGATGCTGTGAAAGTGCCGCACTCAATATGCCAGCAAATTTGGAAAACTCAGCAGTGGCCACAGGACTGGAAAAGGTCAGTTTTCATTCCAATCCCAAAGAAAGGCAATGCCAAAGAATGCTCAAACTACTGCACAATTGCACTCATCTCACACGCTAGTAAAGTAATGCTCAAAATTCTCCAAGCTAGTCTTCAACAGTATGAGAACTTCCAGATGTTCAAGCTGGATTTAGAAAAGGCAGAGGAACCAGAGATCAAATTGCCAACATCCATTGGATCACAGAAAAAGAATTCCAGAAAAACATCTACTTCTGCTTCATTGACTATGCTAAAACCTTTGACTGTGTGGATCACAACACACTGTGGAAAATTCTTAAAGTGATGGGGATACCAGACCACCTTACCTGCCTCCTGCAAAACCTGTACACAGGTCAAAAAGCAACAATGGATTGGTTCAAAATTGGTAAAGGACTAGGTCAAAGCTGTATACTGTCACCCTGCTTATTTATCTTATATGCCAAGTACATCATGTGAAATGCCAGGCTGGATGAAGCATGAGGTGGAATCAAGATTACTGGGAGAAATATCAATAACCTCAGATACGCAGATGACACCACCCTTATGGCAGAAAGTGAAGAAGAACTAAAGAGCCTCTTGATGAAGGTAAAAGAGGAGAGTGAAAAAGCTGGCTTAAAACTCAACATTCAAAAAATGAAGATCATGGCATCCAATCCCATCACTTCATGGCAAAGATGGGGAAACAGTGACAGATTTTATTTTCTTGGGCTCCAAAATCACTGCAGATGGTAACTGCAGCCATGAAATTAAAAGATGCTTGCTCCTTGGAAGAAAAGCTATGACCAACATAGACAGCATATTAAAAAGCAGAGACATTACTTTGCCAACAAAGTCTGTCTAGTCAAAGCTATGGTTTTGCCAGTAGTCATGTATGGATGTGAGAGCTGGACCATAAAGAAGGCTGAGCACCAAAGAATTGATGCTTTTGAACTGTGGTGTTGGAAAAGACTCTTGAGAGGCCCTTGGACTAAAAGGAGATCCAACCAGTCAATCCTAAAGGAAATCAGTCCTGAATATTCATTGGAAGGACTGATGCTGAAGCTGAAACTCCAATACTTTGGCCACCTGATGTGAAGAACTGACTCACTGGAAAAGACTCTGATGCTGGGAAAGACTGAAGGCAGGAGGAAAAGGGGACAACAGAGGATGAGATGGTTGGATGGCATCACTGACTCAATGGACATGAGTTTGAACAAGCTCCAGGAGATGCTGAAGGACAGAGAAGCCTGGCATGCTGCAGTTAATGGGGTCACGAAGAGTCAGACACAACTGAGCAAGTGAACAACAGTAAAAGCTTATCAGGTGAAAGTTGATGGGGAAGAACCTAGAAATAGACCCACACAGACATGCTCAATTGTTGATAAAACTAAAAGCAATCCAATGGTGGCAGGACAGTCTTTTTGTCAAATGGTGCTGGACAAAGTAGGCATCCAACCTAAACACACCACCTCAACCTAAACCTCACATCATATACAAGAGTTAACTCAAAATGCATCATAAACTTAAATGTGAAACTACAAAGTTTTTACAAAAAATACAGAAGAAAATTTTCAAGATCTCCAGCTAGGCAAAGAATTCTTATACTTAACACCAAAAGTATGATCCATAAAAGAAAAAGTTAATAAAATGGACTTCATGAAAATTAAAAAATTTTGCTCTCAAAAGATCCTGTGAAGAGGATGAAAAGACAAGCTACAGAGAGCAAGAAAATATTTACAAACCATATACTTGACAAAAGACTGCTCTGCTGCTGCTGCTAAGTCGCTTCAGTCATGTCTGACTCTGTGCGACCCCATAGACGGTAGCCCACCAGGCTTCCAGTCCCTGGGATTCTCCAGGCAAGAACACTGGAGTGGGTTGCCATTTCCTTCTCCAATGCATGAAAGTGAAAAGTGAAAGTGAAGTCGCTCAGTCATGTCCGACTCTTAGCGACCCCATGGACTGCAGCCTACCAGGCTCCTCCGTCCATGGGATTTTCTAGGCAAAAGTACTGGAGTGGGGTGCCATTGCCTTCTCCGGACAAAAGACTAGTATCTAGTATAAAGACCTCAAGACCTCTCAAGTCCAACAGTAAAATATATACACATATATTATGTGTATATATGTGTATATAGTATACACAGATATAAATGAACAAAAGATATGAATAGAACATTTCACCAGAGAGGATATACAGATTGCAAATAAGCAGATAAAAAGAAATGTTCAACATCATCAGCCACCAAGGAAATGCAACTTAAACCACAATGAGATATTATTCCATATCTATCAGAGTGGCTAAAGTGAAAAATGATGACAACACTAAATGCTGACAAGGATGCAGAAAACCTGGATCACTTGTATACTACTTGTGGGAATATAAAATGATATGGCCACTCTGGAACACAACTTGGAAGTTTTTTATAAAATTAAACATGCAATCACCTCATGACCTTGCAACTGCACTTTTGGGCATTTATCTCAGAGAAATAAAAGTGTACATTCACACAAAAAAACCGTACACAAATGTTCATAACAGCTTTATTTGTAACAGCCCCAAACTACAACCAGCCCAGATGTCTTTACCACACACCATGGAACACTGCTCAGCAAAAAAATGAATAAACTATTGATACACGCAGTATTGGGTATGAGTGGGAGGGAAATGGATGTGGTTATAAAAGGGCAATGTAAGGGATCCTTGTGGTACTGGAACTGTTCAATATCTTGATTATGGTTGTGGACATGCAAACCTACATCTGTGATAAACTGTATAGAATCACACACACAAGTATTAGTAAAACTGGAGGAATCTGTGTAGACTGCAGACTGTAACAATGTCATTATCCTGATTATGATATATTAACTTTGCAAAATGTTGTCATTGCGGGAATTGGGTAAAGAGCACAGGGCATTATATTATTTCCTACAATTACAGGTGAATCAATAATTATGTCAATAAAAATTTCAATTGAAAAAAGTTGGTGGAGAACTTTATAATCTTAATCTAACTAAAAATGGGACAACCAGACATGTGTCCCCGATGTGATATGACAGGGCAAAGATCTACAAAGTGTTCTTGACCACCAAATAATTGCACGCAAACCTAATCAAGCCCCTAACTCCTAGAAACATGTTAAGCACCACCACAATAATACAGTCAGTCAAATCCATGATGAAGGAAACACTATGTGACAGTCCATTTCTACATCCAATAAACAGCATAAAAATAAAAGGAGAGGGAATGGTTATAGGTTAAAGGTGACAGATCAATCAGATATGTGTGGACCTTGTTTGGACCGTGGGTCAAACAAACCATTCTGAGACAAATGGAGAAAATATTATTGGATCATTTTGAGAAATTATTAATTTTTCTGAGTATGAATAATGGTATTATGATTCTGTTTTTTTAAATTATCTGGTACAGATACACACTAAAATATTTGCAAGAGAAATGATGTCAAGGTTTTCTTTAATATATTCTGCCTTGCACAAAATACTGGGGGCAAGACGAAATGAGAAGGGTAGCATGACAGACTGTTGATAATTGCTGAAGTTGAATGATGCATGCATGAGTGTCCACTGAACTCTTCTACTTTTTGTGTTTGATTTTCCTTAATAAAAAGCTTTAAAACATACAATACAATATTGTAACGTAATTAGACTCCAATTAAAATAAATAAATTTATATTAAAAAAATAAAAAGGACTCCTTATGAAGTACATTTGCCCTTGACAGAATATCAATTTCCTGCAGAGAAACAAAACTATGGGCTCAGTGAAGTTTTGGTTATCATGGGATCTACTCACTCTTCTCACCTTCGGAGCCTTTCTAAGCCTAAGACCAAAAAAGACTTCTGGTGGTGTGTGAGAAGAAAGTTCTTCTTTGGGCAGGGGCAGGGGGCATGCTGTGCAGCTTAGTTCCCCAACCAGGGACCACTGGACCACTAGGAAATTCCCCAAGAAAGCTGTGAAAATGAGAAACGAGCACACCTCTACATGAGTAGGCTCTGAACTTGAAAGAGGATAACATTTTCCATTTTCAACACAACAGGTCCTGCACCCATCAGACGGCTTTCCTTGCAAAGCAGAGAAGTGACATGGTGGCCATCTCTGACAGATGACCTGGAAGCTAGCCCAGATGTAACCCACATTTCCCACTGATAACTGCTGCTGCTAACACCAGCATTTAAATGCCGTGATTTATTTTTATTTACTCTTATCTAAACATCAAAATGAGAAGGCAATGGCACCCCACTCCAGTACTCTTGCCTGGAAAATCCTACAGACGGAGGAGCCTGGTAGGCTGCAGTCCATGGGGTCGCTAAGAGTCGGACACGACTGAGCCACTTCACTTTCACTTTTCACTTTCATGCACTGGAGGAGGAAATGGCAACCCACTCCAGTGTTCTTGCCTGGAGAATCCCAGGGACGGGGGAGCCTGGTGGGCTGACGTCTATGGGGTCGCATAGAGTCAGACACGACTGAAGCGACTTAGCAGCAGCAGCAAACATCAAAAAGCATAGCCTAAAATGTCATACATTACATATATCACTTTCATTAAGATTTGGGAGTGGGGACTTCTCTGGTGGTATAGAAGATAAGATCCTCCTGCCAATGCAGGGAACACAGGTTCGAATCCCTAGCCGGGGAGTTCCTACATGCCATGGAACAACTAAGCCAGTGCACCACAACTACTGAGCCCACATGCTGCAACTCCAGAAGCCTGCGTGCCCTAGAGCCCGTGCTCTGCAACAAGAGAAGCCACCACAATGAGAAGCCCACACACCACAACTACAGAGTAGCCCCTGCTGGGCGCAGCTAGAGTAAGCCAGCACACAGCAGCAAAGACCCAGTGCGGCCAAAAGAAAATAATTTAAAAAAGATTTGTGAGCACAATTTCTAAGGTATGAGATGAAAACAAAAGATGATGAAAATGAGATGAAGTCTACAAATCTTAAACTGGTACTGCCAATTTTGCTACCAAAACTGGTACTACAACCAAACCACTCACCTTGAATTCCAGTTAAAATTCTCCAAACCTTATAGACTGATTCCAAACATGGTATCCAAGTGTAATGGCATGTATGCCATTCAGTGTGCAGGAATGATGCATTTGGGGCCCACTCCATTCACATTCACTTTTTCTCTCCGGTTTCTTCCAGCATTAGTAATGATTATACCTACTTACTGTTCCCTATTCATTACATCTGCCACAAAATTTAACATCACCCATAGGCTATAAAAGTAAGCCAGAAGGAAAAACACCAATACAGTATACTAACGCATATATATGGAATTTAGAAAGATGCTAACAATAACCCTGTGTACGAGACAGCAAAAGAGACACTGATGTACAGAACAGTCTTATGGACTCTGTGGGAGAGGGAGAGGGTGGGAAGATTTGGGAGAATGGCATTGAAACATGTAAAATATCATGTAAGAAACGAGTCGCCAGTCCAGGTTTGATGCACGATACTGGATGCTTGGGGCTAGTGCACTGGGACGACCCAGAGGGATGGTATGGGGAGGGAGGAGGGAGGAGGGTTCAGGATGGGGAACACATGTATACCTGTGGGGGATTCATTTTGATATTTGGCAAAACTAATACAATTATGTAAAGTTTAAAAATAAAATAAAATTTTAAAAAAAAATAATAAAATAAACCTTTGTGTTGGTTGCCAATACAGTCATCTTCTCAGCCCTTTATTAGGAAGTCATAATACTGAAGAATCCGAACTAGCTGGAACAATAATGGAACAGACTGTGTAGTACCTGCTGCTGCTGCTGCTGCTGCTAAGTCACGTCAGTTGTGTCCGACTCTGTGCGACCCCATAGACGGCAGCCCACCAGGCTCCCCCGTCCCTGGGATTCTCCAGGCAAGAACACTGGAGTGGGTTGCCATTTCCTTCTCCAATGCATGAAAGTGAAAAGTTAAAGTGAAGTCGCTTAGTCGTGTCCGACCCTCAGCAACCCCATGGACTGCAGCCTTCCAGGCTCCTCCGTCCATGGGATTTTCCAGGCAAGAGGACTGGAGTGGGGTGCCGTTGCCTTCTCCAGTGTAGTGCCTAACACTTGACTATTCAAAGAACAAATACTAATCTTTACATTAATCTTTAATTAATCTTTACTATGAAGACCACTAGGATTTCAGTCTTATTTCTAAAAATTCTCCAAAGAGTACCTACCCAGGGATAAAGTGGTTCCACAAATCTGAAATAAGCCAAGGCAGTAAATAAAGCTTTCATGACTCAGTTTTCCATAGTGCATTTTTTTAGTGGATTTAAAAGTAACACTTTTACTCCAGAAATTTTAGAGAATCCATCAAGAAAACACCTACAAACCCAACCACTGATAATTTCATTAACATTTTGGGGTTTATTTTTTATTCCTTTTTCTATGCTTCCCATACCACCTTCTCCCCAGCCCTGCAAAAAAAAAAATTCACTATCAGATCATCTATGTTGATTTGTAATCTGCTGGGATTCTTTTTTGATGTTTTTCTTAATTTATTATGTCATAAGCTTTTTCTCCATGTCATTAGCACATGACTTTTAATGGCTATACAGTATTTTATCTCATGGAAGGATCATGATGTAAAGTACCATTAAGGCAAGTCCAACAAAGTAATTTTAAGATGTATGCATACTATGCATTTACAACCCATTTGGTTGTAAATGCTTAAAAAAGAAAACCAAAAAGCCCCAGCTGGTCTTTAAGGTTTTCCAAGGTAGTTTATCATGTATCAAGCTTTTTGGAAATCACAACTGTGCCACCATACCTACCATACAAAAAGATGATTTCTAATGGACAAAGACATCTGACTTCATGAATCTTACATTCTTGAAAAAAGACACGTGCTTATAGGTGTATACTTATGATATACAATGGCACCTGAAATTTATTAAATATTCAGGAATAGATGCTTTCTTTCAAATTAAAAAAATTATCAAACTGCTCTACTAGGTCCAAATTTAAAAGGTGAGGTTTGAAAACTAAGCAAAGGTTAGGATTTCCAAATATAAAATTATTTATGCAAACCTATTCAAAAGACTCCTACATAGTGAATAACATACAACTAAGATTACTGATACAGCTTTTAAAAGCTCCCACTCATATTTCATCAGCTGGTGATTGATGCACTCTACCTACTATGTGCAAAGTTAGTTTCACAACATGAGCCCAGTCAGCATCTTCCTTCCAAACGTCAGTCTCACATCAACAGGAAGAGACAAATAATCAAGGTGGCAAACTGGATTCATTTTAGGATATATTTTCTCTATTGATTAATATCTCACCAAAAGTCAATAGATCAGGATTCTGTTTCTTTTTTTTGGATTCTGTTTCCAATACTACTGATGAAGAATGATTGGAAAGCTGAATGCCCCACTTAACCAAACATTCTGCTTTATTAAAGATACACGCACTATCAAAAATTTTAAGTAAAAATTGCACAGGTCCCTTGGAATTCATATGAACAATTATGTCTGTGCTGTACATGAAGTTGATAAGACTGCACTAAATTTTCATTAGCCACAAGATATATGTTAGAAATGGCCTACAGAAAAAAAAAAAAAAAAACCTTGACACGTTGTTTATTTTTATGAAACAGAGAAGAAAAGTTGAAGAGAAATAATTTCAGCTGTTTGGGCTTCCTGATTGCCTGCTGCTGCTGCTGCTAAGTCGCTTCAGTCGTGTCCGACTCTGTGCGACCCCATAGATGGCAGCCCACCAGGCTCCCCCATCCCTGGGATTCTCCAGGCAAGAATACTGGAGTGGGTTGCCATTTCCTTCTCCAATGCATGAAAGTAAAAAGTCAAAGTGAAGTCGCTCTGTCGTGTCTGACCCTTAGAGACCCCATGGACTGCAGCCTACCAGGCTCCTCTGTCCATGGGATTTTGTAGACTGAGGGAAAAAAATGATCAAAAAGCAGATTAGAAAACATTGTTTTATTTATCCTGTAAGACAACGGTTCTCATAGTGTAGTCCCTGGATGAGCATCATCCATTACCTGGGAAGTTGTTAGAAACACAAATTCTAGGGTCCCACCTCATACCCACTGAATCAGAAACCCTGGCAGTAGAGCCCAGCAATCTGTGTTTTAAGAAGCCTAAGATTCTGATGCTGCTTAAGTCTGAGAAACATGTTACAGATGGTCAAGAAGATATTAAAACTTGTTCTCTGAGAATCGCCACTATCACCAAAAGGGATTGAAACATGATTTGCTCCCCTGCTCATGTGAGCTCCTCCTGGCTTGGTCTTATGATCAAGGATTTTTCAAAGCTATCCCTGACCTAGGAGTTCTTTCAGTCCCAGCTAAATTAGAACACACAAAGTCCTGCGAGTGGGAAACAAAATGCAAAGAGTTCTCTTCTGGCTACTGTTTATAATCTGTTCTAAAAGTCAGGGGATGGGCCTTCAAAGACAAATTAATGATTTCAGTTTAGAGTGGGCTGTGTCACCATGCATTCTGCAGTCCCCCTGGGAGAAAAGATGAGTCTTCTGTCACAGAAAAATAGACCAGAAAAGAGAGCTCTGCCAACACCGACGTTAACAAGTACTGGAATACAGATTTTACTCACCTGAAGATGACAGCTGACATAAAGCCTGCCTCAAGTGGAAGATTACACTTGGTTCCTAGTTTCCATGATTCTTTATTGCCCCTTCCCTTTCTCCTATATCTAAGTTAACAGATAGAATGTAAACATTACTCTTCAGTTAAACTATTGGTTAACATTATAGCAATTCTTTAAGTTTTTTTCTTAAAGGATTCAGATTTCCCATGGCTTCTGTGATATTAAGGACATCTATGATTATGGGATAAAGGTACCATTCCAATTGCCAGAACAATATTGTTAAGTGCAGGTCAGTTAGATTTATCTGACTTGATTAATTACTGAGGCTTCCCCAGTCACAACCAGTTCCTCCAGTGAAATAGTCATTATCTCTGGAGGCAGAAAAGTACACTAATCTAGAGAAGACAGAAAAAATATTTTTGTGTTATGGAAGCAAAACAAGTATCACACTGGATGCTATCTATGTTCAATAATTAAGCATTAACCACAGACAATCTTATTTATCTGTATGTTACAATCATTCCTGGAACTGAACTGGTTGAATTTGATCTGATCATTTTTCATAATTTCTCATCCTTCCTAAAAAATTTGCCCTGAAGCAAGTGTCAAAAAAAAAACAAAACCCTATCAGTCTATCAAAGGAATGATTAGTCTAGTATAGGGCCGATTTGAAGGTTCTGAAGGACAGTGGCCAAGTAGTCTGTTTAAAAAAAAAAAATGCGTTGGAACCATACTGCAGTCTCCATTGAATGCAAAGAGCTTTCAAAGAGGCCTGTTCAGAACAGGCACTAGGTTCTAAGAAAGGGGAGCGGGGCGGGGGCGGGGTGGGGAGGTGGCGACAAACACACACCTAAAACCTTACTCAGAGGCCAAATGTTAATCCCACTGATCACATTTAAGGTGAAATGAGGGCAATCCGCTTTTACAGTAGATATAACCATTTCTTTGTTTGCGTCCAGACACATTATGCGCAAATCTACAAGCAAGGCGGACCCTGCGGCTGAGACCTCATACAAACCGCCTCCCCAGGAGAAGACAGCAAAACCCAGCTAGGGGGCTGCTATTTAATCTAACGGGAATGGAAAGAGAGAACGCTCAGGAGACTAGGATTAGAACCGCAGAGCCCCTCTCTTCTCCCCCCATAGACCCCGGAACCCCGACTGTCGAATATTCTCTGCGGATACCGCATCCCTGGAAGGTCCTACGCAGGTCCGAGGTTCTGCTATTCGTCATTTCCCACGCCCTCCAATACACCATCACAATGACCACCTCTCGGCAATCCTCTCCCAGGCGCTATTTCATCTCCATCCCTGGTCCTGGACAGCCTCTCCCGCGATCCCCGCACCTTTCTAGCTGTTATGTCATCTGCAGCCACCTCGCTCAGCCAACCGCCCCCGTCCCCGCCCGCCCGCCCTGGGCCAACAGTGGAGTCCTCGAGCACCTCCAAATCTCCAGTCTCTAAGCACTCATCCATACTCGCCCCCTCCTTCCCTATCCCGACCCTCTTCACCGATCCCCACCCCACCCGGGTCCCCAGCCCGACCCTCACACCTTACTCACCTGCAGCCCAAGAAAACGTGGTTGGTCCAGGCAGCGGAGAGCGCGAGGAGCTGGTCTAGGGCAGCCCCGGGATAACTGTGCAGGTGCCGACAGATGAAGCTGCGCCGCAGAGCCCACTGCCAGTCACTTTCGTGGCTATAGCGCCACTGCTCCAGCACTGGCTCGGGCGGGGGCGGCGGGAGGGGCGGCGGCGGCGGCGGCGGGAGGGGGGGTAGCGGCGGCGGCGACAGGAAGTCGCCCCCCAACAGCAGACGTCCGCCAGCCATCTTCTCCGCCCCCAAGCAGGGACCCCAGGGATGAAGCCGACTCCTGATCAGGAGCAAGCGGGAACTGGAGGTTGGTGGGAGGGACCGGGTGAGCAGGGGCGCGCCGGGGGCACGAAGACCAACTCTCAGGGGACTGGAGTGTGTACGTGAGGGGCGACCGTTAAAAAGGGGAAGGCGACCACAAGCTCCTGTCCCGGCAACCCGGGTACACGCCCGCTGCACTCCTGCAACTCGTGGAGGAGCACGAGGGCACCCGGCACAGTCACTCGCGCGCCGGGGAGACCAAGCCAGGCCCAGCGCTCCGCACCTCCGGCGACCCTCAGATTCACGCACTGCGCTGGGAAAGAAAAAAAAAGACACCTGCACGCTCTGCTCCCCCTTCTCTGAGTTCTAGTCTACCTACCCGCGTGCCGCCCTGAGGTTGTGAGGCCAGTACGCGTGCGCTGCGGCTGTTCCCTAACTTCAAAATCCCGTCGCTGAGTCTCGCGCGACCTACGTTTTTTTCCCTTCTTATGACGACTAGGGGTCTTTGACGTACTGTGGTCGCAAGCGTGGGGCGGGGCTCCGGGAAGGGGATTTTTTGAAAGATTTTTCTGAGGTTTGGGAACATGGTTCCGTTAACTCCTTAGAAGGCTCTCTCAGGTGACTGTTGGCAGCAATAGGTCGCCTTACGCTTTCCCCTGGGTTTCTGACAGTGGGAGGGACTTGGGTTTGAAATGGATAACACACTTTTTTTCTTCTTAATGTAAGCTCTCCGAGGCGCTCTTTCTTCAGAGGATAGCTTGAAAAGCTATCTGTGCGTCGTACACCATTAGCTTTGTTTGATTGTGAAGTAATAGTAAAAACAAAATACTTAAGAAAAAATCATCCAAACCCACTTATCCATACTCCATCCCAGTTGCTGACAAATACAAGCATCGTGTTCACACAGTTCTGATCACGGTTTCAAATAATCCTATATTAAGTGTATCAATTTAAAACGTGCAGAATATTACAAAATACAAAAGGGGCCCCCAAACTAAAAGCTGCACAGCACCAAATGGCTCACTCTGTAGGCAAACGTTTTCACTAGACCCGCGGTCTGCTCCAGCCCCTCAATCACTGTCTGCCCGTCTGTGCTATGGAAGTAGTTAATGAGTGTCAGCGGGAATTTATATATCTATTTTATATAAGGTTGGGATTGGTATCTTTCATGTAAACAATTTTATGTATTTATTAATTTGGCTGCACTGGGTCTTCCTTGGGGCATCCAGGCTATGTCTAGTTGTGGTATCTTAGTTCGAGGGCTAGGAATCAAACCGGGCTTCGCTGCATTGGAATGCAGATTCTTAACCACTGGACCACCAGGAAAGCCCCCGGTCGGTAGGAATTTACACAGCACTTACTGTGTGCTCAGTATAGTCAATACAAAGGAAAAAGAAACTGGATTTTCTCTGTTGTCCTGGAACTAATTATTGGGTTGGTGGGGAGAAATAGTCCTGCCTAGAACTCACTGTTCCATAGCAGGAGGACTGTTGGATGAAGTGACTTTTATCCGTTGTCCCCTTTTAACTGTTTTCAGATCAGATCACATCAGATCAGTCGCTCAGTCGTGTCCGACTCTTTGCGACCCCATGAATCACAGCACGCCAGGCCTCCCTGTCTATCACCAACTCCCGGAGTTCACTGAGACTCACATCCATCCAGTCGGTGATGCCATCCAACCATCTCATCCTCTGTCCTCCCCTTCTCCTCTTGCCCGCAATCCCTCCCAGCATCAGAGTCTTTTCCAATGAGTCAACTCTTCCCATGAGGTGGCCAAAGTACTGGAGTTTCAGCTTTAGCATCATTTCTTCCAAAGAAATCCCAGGGCTGATCTTCAGAATGGACTGGTTGGATCTCCTTGCAGTCCAAGGGACTCTCAAGAGTCTTCTCCAACACCACAGTTCAAAAGCATCAATTCTTTGGCCCTCAGTCTTCTTCACAGTCCAACTCTCACATCCATACATGACCAATGGAAAAACCATAGCCTTGACTAGACAAACCTTTGTTGGCAAAGTAATGTCTCTGCTTTTGAATATGCTATCTAGGTTGGTCATAACTTTCCTTCCAAGGAGTAAGCGTCTTTTCATTTCATGGCCGCAGTCACCATCTGCAGTGATTTTGGAGCCCCCCAAAATAAAGTCTGACACTGTTTCCACTGTTTCCCCATCTATTTCCCATGAAGTGATGGGACCAGATGCCATGATCTTCGTTTTCTGAATGTTGAGCTTTAAGCCAACTTTTTCACTCTCCACTTTCACTTTCATCAAGAGGCTTTTTAGTTCCTCTTCACTTTCTGCCATAAGGGTGGTGTCATCTGCATATCTGAGGTGATTGATATTTCTCCCGGCAATCTTGATTCCAGCTTGTGTTTCTTCCAGTCCAGCGTTTCTCATGATGTACTCTGCATATAAGTTAAATAAGCAGGGTGACAATATACAGCCTTGATGTACTCCTTTTCGTATTTGGAACCAGTCTGTTGTTCCATGTCCAGTTCTAACTGCTGCTTCCTGACCTCTTGAGAAATTTAACTGTTTTAGGATGTATTTATCATTATGTGACATATTTATATGTAGGGCTGTTTTGGACTGACAAGAGCAGAAGATCACAGCATTTTTCACTTTAATAATGATTTATTTTCATGCCTGTCTCTCCCATTCCACAGGGAGTGCTGTCTTTGACTCTGTGGTAGGTACTCATGTTTATTGAAGTAATGACAGTCTTTGAACCAGAAATCAAAGAAAGTGATACTAGAAAGGAAGCTTTGAGATCATAAATTCAAATAATTATTGTATGAGTGAGAAAAATAAGGCCAGAGAGGTAGAGTGATAACTGAAGTCTGTAGAGGCGGGTTCTGGCAAAGCTGAGATCAGAATCTAGGTCACCTGACTTCTCATCCAGTGCTCCCCACTCATTTGCCATTATATTGCCCTGTGTTTTTTTTTTTAAATTCTTCACAGTATGTACCATCTTTTGAACTTCAAAAAATTTTTGACTCCTCCTCACCCCCTGTGACAGTGCCATGAGAGCAAGGAACTCATCTGTCTTGCTTTTAGCAACTACATTTGGCTCTTGTAGGAACTCCATAGATATTTGTTGAATTAAATGAATGACTGAATGAATGAAGGCTCTTCCTGTTGTCTCAAACTTGTGAAACTCATTTTCTTAGGGCCTACATTTTAAGCTGGTTTTAAGTTAGATTAATTTCCGCCTAAGCTGCCAACTTTCATTAGAATCAGCATTGCAATCAATACACATCTTTCCTAGAAAAGGAGTTGAGAAAAGAAAAATGCCTTCCTCTCAGATTGGATGAAAATTCTTCCATCATACAGGAACAAATAATTCCAACCTGGCTTTTGCATTTGGATTACAGAGTGAAAGGTGATAAAATTGATATTAGAGGCCATTTGCTCTGGAACAGCCATAGCTGGAGTGCATTTATAAATCTTGCTATGGAATAAGCAGTTTCATCTCTAGCAAGCAAAACAAAAATTCCCATGATTCTCCAGGACCTTCTTTCTTTGGTAATCCTTCTGATCAAAAAATCCTTCAGCCAGCCTAGCTCAGTCCATTCCCTTCTCACACATCCCAGATGTTTTCTCACTGAGCAGGAATTGAAACCCCTAAGCAGAAGTAAATTATCTGAATAATGGTTGAAGAGAAATGCAGGAGGGAAGTCTGATAATGGCAACCACTGCCATCCTAAAACATCCAGAAACCTCATGTAATCACCTGTCCTCCTCCCCTCCATCATCTTTCTCTGCTCTAACACAGGCTCCCGCCATGTTTTTACATGAAATATAAACACACACACACTCATACACACATAGTCTGTCAGCTCTGAGCTTCCTTCCCTTCCCTTTCCTGTGGGGGAGCCAGTGAGTGAAGAAAAGAGGGAAACCTGGAACCTGGCTCAGCACCAGCCTCATAAATTATCCCAGAAATCAGATCACCAAAATTTCTTGACCAGAGTATTCCGCACTGCAATATCCTCTTGAGGAATGGCCACTAATGGACTAAAAGCAATAGCTAGGAGCTGGCCAAAGCCTGGTAATTTGAGCACCCAAATTATTAAGGACAGTAATGAGCCATTGAAAAAATAGGAAGCCATAAGTCTACAGTGAGACCAAGTAGATAAATAAGGAGGGAAAGGGGAGGGCCTTTGCTTACGATAGCATACCATGTGCTGACTGGTAAATATGAAGGGAATGCTGGAGTCAGAAAATCATCATTGGTTCAGGTAAGAATTACCAGTAGATGCTAAATCTAGGGGGAATTTTTTGATGAGGAAGATTTTGCATGGGCTTACAGTTTTCTCCTCACAGATTGTTTATTAGTAGCAAAGAAGAGGAAAAACAATAATTATATAGTGGAGAAATTGGGCAACACCTTGACCCAAAATGACAACAACCTTTTTTAAAAAATGGCACTTCAAAAATATCAGTATCATGAAAGACAAAAAAAGGCTGTTTCAGATGAAAGGACACTAAAGTAACAGGACACAGTGCATGATTCTCGAGCCAATCTTATATGGCAGGAAAAATTGGTATAAAGTATACTATTCAATGGGCTTCCCAGGTGGCTCAGTGGGTAAAGAATCCATCTGCAATGTAGGAGTCACAGGATCCTCGGTTCCATCCCTGGGTAGGGAAGATCCCCTGAAGGAGGGCATGGCAACCCACTTCAGCATTCTTGCCTGGAGAATCTCATGGACAAAGAAGCCTGGCAAGTTACAGTCCACAAGGTCACAGAGTTGGACACAACTGAAGTGACTGAGCACACACACATACTATTCAATAGGTTAAAGTAGTATAACAAGGTTAAATTTACTGAAGTTGGTAACTGTGGCTATGTAAGAGAGTATCCTTATTGCTAGGAAATACCCATTGAAATATTTAGGAGTAAAGGCCAGAATACCTGTAAATTATCTTCAAATGGTTCAGAAAAAATGTTATGTATCTTTCTCTATCTATTTGGTTCCAGGGGAGGGGGAAGGGGGCACCTCAATGTAAATGACAAAGCAAATGGGGCAAAATATTATCAGTTGGTACATCTGGGTCAAGAGCATGAGTGTACTTTGCACTATTATTATTTAATCTCAAAAGTAAATTGTTTCAAAAGTGCAATAGCTCCCTAAATTGGTGAAGAATCGTCATCTAGTTACCTCTTAATCGCTCTTTATTGTGTGTCCGGCACTTTCCTGGGCCCGCTGGGGAGCTGTAAATGATGTTTCTACTCTAAGGAAGCTTAACATCTCTTGAAGAATGAAGTCTCTCAAATGAGAAGCAGAGAAGATTAAACAATTTCAGCCAGGAGGTTTTTGAAAAGGAAGAAGAGATCAAAACAGGTGGATGGGGTCAAGAAAGTCTTCAAGGAGAAGATAGGCCTGAAGCTCAGTGGCAGGATTTTTTAACTTTTAATTTTGTATCGAAGTATAGCCGATTAACAGTGTTGTGATAGTTTCAGATGAACATCAAGGGGACTCAGCTGAGTGGGGGCTTTTCAAACACAAAAGGACACTGCTTAACTTCAGTTGCTTACAAATGGAGCCCAGGTTGCTTAGCCATTTTGAAGGTATTAGAAGCCTGGTTCTGTCCCTAGAAGCATTTGGCCTTCTCACTGCTCAGTAAGTCCCTAGGAACTGGCTCTCAGCACCCCAGCAGACCCTTGCCCCCATCTATGCTCTAGCAAAATGATATACAAATTTTAGTTAACCAAGCCCATTTCCCCACCAACTTGCATTAAAATATCAGCCATTTGTCTTCATTTCTGATTTCTTTTGACCAGCCAGTCACTTCTAAGACCTTTAGGCTTTGTGATGCATTCATCTATGCATGCTCAGTTGTGTCTGACTCTGTGACTCCATGGACTGTAGCCCACCAGTCTTCTCCATCCATGGAATTTTCAAGGCAAGAATACTAGAATGGCTTGCCATCTCCTACTCCAAGGGATCTTCCCAATCCAGAGATCGAACCTGTGTCTCCTGCTTTGGCAGGCAGATTCTTTACCACTAGCGCCACCTGTGATGTGTTAAACAAGCACCAAAATGCATTAGAAGTGGGGTCGACAAACGGTGGCCCACAGGCCAAATCCAGTCACATTCCCTGTGTTTATATGACCCTCCCATGGACGGAGGAGCCTGGTAGGCTGCAGTCCACGGGGTCTCGAAGAGTCGGACATGACTGAGCAACTTCACTTTCACTTTTCACTTCATGTATTGCAGAAGGAAATGGCAACCCACTCCAGTGTTCTTGCCTGGAGAATCCCAGGGACCGGGGAGCCTGGTGGGCTGCCGTCTATGGGGTCGCACAGAGTCGGACATGACTGAAGCGACGCAGCAGCAGCAGCAGCAGCATGCTAAGAATGGTCTTTAAATTTTAAATGGTTGGAAGAAATATAAATAATAATAAGTCAGGACATGTGAAAATGAAACCCACACATGAATTTCAAATTTCAGTGTCCATAAATGCAGTTTTATTAGTGCACAGTCACGTTCATCCTTCTATGTATTATCAATGGCTGGTTTTGGTCTGTACTGAGCAGTAAAATAGTTTCTGACACCATGTGGCCTGTGAAGCCTAAAATATTTGCCTGCTGGCCCTTTACAGGAAAAGTTTGCTGACCCGTGGCCCAGAGCAATGGTTCTTAATTTGGGGCAATTTTGCCCTCCAGGGGACGTTTGGCATTATCTGGAGACAGTTTTGTCAGAACTGGGGATGGGGTAGTATAGTGTGCTACTGACATCTAGTGGGTAGGGATGCTACAATGCACACGTCGGCCTCCACAACAAAGAATTATCTGGTCTCAAAAGACAATAGTGCTGAGGGTGAGAAACCATGGATTGGAAGAACCTAAGATACTTCTAGTAAAGGGGAAACTCCATCCTTAATAGGAATTTCCTTTAGTGAACACCCACCTCCTTAGTTTACAGTAGCTCACAAAACCGTTGCAATCATTGCTGCAAGGGAGTTGTTGATATTCTTTACAGGGAGGTTTTGACCACAACTTGCCCCCAAACACACACAGCTAGCAAGTCTGTCTGGCTCCAGAACCGGTATTTTTCCACACCTCCAGGATGCCGGGGGCTGTGACATCATGGGCGAGTGTTGTCCCGCTCAGCTGCTCTCTAGTGTGCGAGTTGCACAGTGCAGGCCAGCGTCATTTTCCCTGGTACCCCTTCCCTTCAGAGGTCTCCAAGGGCTTGGTGTGGAGAGGGTACCAACCACCTTCCGGTCTCCAACATCTGGCTATTTGGGAAATGAAGGCGAGGAAAGGAAATTCCACGTCGATTGCGGCCAGAATTATGAAAACTGACCACTGTCCCTCTTGCCCACTTGAATACTGGGAGGGACAAGGAAGCTTCCCTCTCTAGTAGACCCTATTTATAGAAGGCTTTTGGAGTCATGCCCATGAATTTTCAGGATGTTCACATCACAGTAATAATAAGAGAAGCCATGCAGCACAGTCCTTTTCCTTCTGGAATTAAAACTCAACCGACTCTTATTCTTATTCTATAGGATCTGGCACTCCACTTTCTCCATCTATTATCCTAGATGAGCTCAACGAATCAGTGAAATCCATGCTAATGAAGAAAAAGTAAAGGACTCCCCCCACCCCCCCCCGCAAGCCCAGATGGGGGGTGTGGTCACAGTAGCCCACCCAGGAAGGTTGCAAACGGACTGATGGTGCCTCCCTGAGCCCCTCAAATCACCCCCTTGAAAGGAAGCCACCCACTCCTCCTAAGGCAAACTCCTCCTAAGGCATCACCTAATAATCACACAGCCACTGAGCATTTCTTTGAATTTTATTGAAAATTGACATGGACATTATAAAGGTATCAAGCTAAACAGTGCTGGTTTTGGGATGTTTTTCCTGGTGAATGAAAGCCCCAGAGGGGCAGTGACTGGTCACATCTCTGAGCAAAAAGAACAAAGGAGAAGAAAGGAAGAATGAACACAGATTTTGGAAAACATGCAAAGAGGCTCTCTCAAGAGACACGGGACAGTGGAATGGCAATGGTCATAGGGCTATATGGGGATGAGCACACTCACATGGTATTTCGATCCAAGTTAAACCAATGAATTCTGGGCAGATTTATCAACATCAAAGCTCTCCCTCCAGGTCCCACATTGAGCAGAAACCTCTCTCAAAACCCCAACTGGCCTTGGAATGCTGAATGGAGTAATTTTGTTCTCACTAAGCTTAAACTCCCCCATCTCTCCTTTCCTTTCTCCACCTGAATGTTAGTAGATCGACTTGCCCCACTTGCTGAGGGGATCTGCAGAAGGTCTGTGAATGCTGAAGAAGATATGAATGTTGCTTGACTTCCTCATCCATATTCAGAAATGTTTAATAGTGGCTGTAGACAATCAACCCATTGAACCAGAGAAATGGTGTTTAAAAGGAAAAACAGAAAACTCAAATGAAAAACTTGTGAACAGTACTTCCACACCCACAGCTGAGGTCTCCTGCCTCAGTCACTTACACTTGGGTGAGTTGTCCTGCAGTTGTCTCTCTGAGGTTACATTGGGTCCATTCTGCAGCTCGGACGGATCTTTTCCTGCCTTGTTAGGTTAGGACAAGACACTTGCAGTTAAAATACCATGTAAGTTGGAAGAGAGCTTCTTGCCTGGACACATGAACACTTGTTGAGAGAGAGTGTGTGTGTGTGTACGCGTGTGAGCACACAATTTGGAGGGAGAGGGAATTGGTTGGTTTCTGGTTTGAGACAATATGGAAACCCTAACTCTTCTATAATGGTAGTCTTCTCCTTTAGACTTAGTGCAGCTGCTGAAGACAAGATTAAAAAAAGCTGGAGAGGGAAAGAGAAAGAAAACATGAAATTAGCCAAAGAAAAAAGACATTCAAAGTAAGACAGGGTCAGGGAGGTGGGCAGTGTGAAGTAGCACAGATTATACATGGAGAAGACAGGTGAGAAATGGGGTCATGATGGGCCATCACCACTGGAAAATCTGCTGAGAAGGTTTTAAGAACACCACACACCAGTTTCAAGCTTCTTGTTTTAATAATAAAAAAAAAAAGCGCATATTGACAGCCACATGTGAATGCCAAATGATTAAAACAAACAAACAAAAAAAAAACATAAACTAAACCAAAAGTGATCTATCCTGCATCTAGGAAAAGCAAACTTCTTGGCTTAAGAGAAATGAGGCGTGTGTGTGTGTGTACATGTGGGGATTTTTCAGGAAAACCATTTCAGTCTAGGGTAAGGGTGGGGCGGGACAGAGACCATTTCTAATGACTGGTTTTGTTTCGCCAGAAGTAAACAGAGTATTAGGGTAATTTTTTTAATAGTAACAATTATACCCAGTAAAAAATCTTTTCACTGAAGAAGGAAAAAAATCTTTCTGTTTACAGTGAGACAAGATACCCGATAAAATAAGCATTTTAATTATTTTACATAGCCTTGGTTGACTTTATAAAGGTCTCATGTTCACGCACAAGTTAGATTTTTGTTTACCAAACTTCCTTGATGACAAGGGTCATCTCTGTCACCTGTTACACTTCCGCACTCACAAGCCTCATTCCAGACTCCCAGGAAAGCTGAGCAGCTAACAGGTGTCCATGACTCTTATTGTCAGCAGAAGCACTCAGTTCAGCAGTGGGACTAGAGTCCTCTGCTTTGCCCATCCCTGCCCACCCCATCCTCGAATATTTTTCTATGGGATAAAAACCTCAAAGGCGCTCTAATGCTAACTATTCATTTTCTCCTGAACATCAAAAGACTTGTCTCTAGGAATGAACATGAACAGATTGAATCCATTTGTGAAAAGTATCGGGTCTCAGAAGACACTGAATTTAGCCTGACTTTTGCCATGAAACAGCCCTGGGACCTCTGGCAAAGTCCCTTCATTTCTCTGCACCTCAGTTTCCTCTTACAAAAAGTGCATCCTACCTGTCTTCTGGTCCCAAATATCTCCTTTCATACAAAATTCCTGCCCAGTCTCTGAAGGTCTCTCAAAGGCTGGGTGGCTCTAATACCTTTTGAAGTTTTCAGAACCACTCAAACCTCAAGTAGTTAATCTGTAAATAAATGTAAATGAGGGGACCTCTTATTTGTGATGCAAATAATTACTGGGGGGGGGCGAGGAATGGAGACCGTTAGTTGTTTAAGTTTGGGATTCTTGGGAAGCAGCTGTGAAACTGGTCAAATAAGGCTGCAAATAAGAAGCCTTTCCCATGGAGACTTGACAGCCTTAACTTAGCATCTCCCTGAGCCAAGCTGAGGATCCAAGCTTTTTTTTTTTTTTTTTGGCTTTTAAATCTCCAAGCATAGGGTCTCCTAAAATGCTCCACTGTGTGACTTGGATTTTCTCAAGAAACTAGCTTCTGTTTTGGCAGCATCACCTTCATTCATACTTGCTTCTGGCCACTCACCAATCAGTGACTCACCAAACAATACATCTCAAAACTGCCCTCTTGCTTTGCCAACAAGAAAAGATAAAGTGTGTGCATTCGTTTGCTTTCCGTTGTTTCTACTTTTTGCTTCCTGTTATTATCTATTATTGAAAAGAGAACACCCCCTCCCCATTCTCAATACTTCAAAAAGGTCTGAAAATTTGGCATAGCCTTGTTCGATTGTGTGTTTTCAAAGCAAGTGACCAAAAAATAAAAAAGAAGGTCATGGTCAATGCCAGTGGGACTGTGAGGCAGAAATAGAAAGAAGAGGTGGGGCTTGAAGTGGAAGAACATGGCAGGGGCCGGGGACCCGGCTGCCTGGCACCCCAAAGGAAAACTGTCAGTTACAATAGGAACCTTGGCTTAAAAGGCTAAGTGGAGTCCAGTCCAGCTGTAGCGGGGAATACTATTCAGTACACAGCCATGGATTACTGCAAAGGAAGGGTAGAGAAACGGCGTGTTAGCCACGGATCATTGCCAGTCACCGCCAGCTCTCCCTTTCTCACTGGTCTAACACCAAAGTCCAGTGTGCCTCGTGGCCCTGACAAGAGAGGGCTCTCAACTTCAAAGGGGTTCCCAAAGCCACTATCAGAGAGGCCCCATTATACAAATCCGGGCTAGAAGTTTTCAAATATCAAATCCTTAGAGGCAAAGTTAGGGACCTTCCAAGGTACAACATCTCTTTTCTCTTCTCCAACTGACAGTCTCACCTCCTCTTCTTATTAGGAGACACATGCAAAATACAGATTGAAACTCATCATCATCAAATTCACCAAATAAATAGACTGGAAGATTCCTCAAAGCCAAAGTAAAAACACTGATTCTTGAACCACTCAGTCTGGCAGTTTACGACACAGGATGCTTACACCTGCTACTGACCCTGCCTTGTTGGGATGGTGTGGCATCCTCAGGGAAATTACAGAGGAGATGCAAGACACCTCATAACAATTCCGTAAGACACTACGCTGGTACTAATATTCAGGTTTATTCTCCCTCCTGCATCTGTAGGGTACTCAGAATTACAGAGAGGGACATTTACGCTATTTTCTTCAGCAGTTGTGTTGTCTGGGAAGGGCTGGGTGCAAATAAACTCATTCCAGGTTCTTAACAGAGTTTGAGTGCAGTCACTTTTGAGTGAATCAAAACTGGAAAGGGCTGGGCTGACCGAAGGATCTCCTTCTGGAACCCTCTGAGGAGAGGCTGTGGTTCCTGTCAGGGGCTTAGTGGTGGTTGGGGAAGCCAAGTGACTGCGGACTAAGGCGGAAAGCCCTGCTGACTGGTGCTCACCCAGCCAGGCTGGATGCAAATACCTCGGGGGAACAAACAGCATTCGGAATTGGAACAGGGAAGCCGGTGGTGCCGTGGAGCAGGCAGAGCCCCTGCACGTGTTACAGTCAAAGATGGGGCAGGGAGTGGCCGGCGGGGGGCGCTGGGAGGGGCACTGGGATGCAGGATGCAGCTTTAAACCACGTGACTGCTGGCTTCTTGCCCAGAGGCCAGACTCAGTCCTCAGACTCTCGGGCTTCTATAAACCTTGGCAGGAAGAAAGGGGAGGGCACGGGTTGTGTGCCCCACAGACGTGTTAAGGGGGAATTAGAGAAAGGGAGGCCCAGCTCTGTTGCGCAGGAAAAGGGCGTCTACAGGAAACCCAAACTGAAAATGAAAAGAGAAGTTGGGTTAATGAATGGATGGATTAATGTAAAAAACAAAACAAAGGTTAGAATTGTCATGATGACTGATGGATAAATTAGAATATAGCTATGTTAGATGGTCTTAAGGTCTTACTGCATTGGCTTCTGGGAACATGCTTTCTCTCTCATTCACCCCCACACACCTCTGAGTGGCGACTGTCATGGTATCGGCTAGTAAAATAATCAAGAGCCACAAGAATCCTTTTTCTCTCTTCTTAATGACTAGGTCCTGACTAGTGCGCCCGACCCTGACACCTTGTACAGGAACACCTTCAGCAAATCTCCAAGTGGCTCAGGCCACAGCACAGAGTGCCAGGCTCTCAACCAGTGATGGCCTCACCCCACAGCGAATGCCGAGGGGGTAGAGGTTTCACCTTTGAAGAGCCCCGGTCCACTAACTGGTCCCCCGGGGCAAGATCTGTCTGAGAAGTATCTGGGGGTGGTGACTGGCCTCTGCACCAGGGTCTAACCACAGTCACCTGGAAACCTGAACAATGGAAATCCATTACTGGTTTGTGTTCACTCTGCACTTTGAACTTTCTCCCGTTCAAACTTCACCCTTGTGACATAAATGGGGACAATTTCCTCATTTGACTTATGAGGATGCTGAGAACCACTGCGAGGCCAACTGACTTGCCCAAGGTCACAAAGAATCACAACCTACAGGAGCAGAGCCCAGATCCCTGGGTTGCTTGATTGTGACTCTCCTTCACACCACAGTGTCCCTGAGAACTCCTTGCCTGTGGACCCAAGCCCCTTGTTTTATTTTTTTTTACCTGAACACATTTCTCTCATTAAAGATATTGGGGAGGGATAGTTAAAAGCATAAGCTGAGTCTATCTGTACAGTCGCTTCCTCAGAGTGAATACAAACACACACACACACATGCATGAGGATGGCAGTTTATACCAAAACTAGTTTTACGTTCTCATTCCAGTTCTGCCAATAACTCCCTGTGTCAGCCTTGGTAAGTCCCTTAACCCCATGCCTCCATTTGTTCATCTTGTGAACTGAAGATCAGCACCTTCCTCCTCTGCCTCACAGGACTGTCATAATGTGAAAATAAGATAGCGTGAGGAAAAACACTTTGAATAGTATTAAAAGGTCCTATGAAAGCTCAGCTCTCTTGTTCTTCCTTGTCTACTTCCCAGGGGAAAAGAAACCTATAGAACACTGCAAGGGCTTATGTCCTGGGCAGCCTGGGAAGGCTGAAATATTTTGCTAGGCGAACTGCCCATACATCATACTCTGTCCCCCTGCCAGAGTACCTACAACTGTGTGTGGGTCACAGAGGAAGTGTTTTGTTACAACTCCAGATGGCTACAGACGGCAATCTCTATTTGGTTTGGAACTGCTCTTGTGGTCTGCTGGGGAGAAGCATGCCAGAAAAAGCCAACCTGCTTAGGGTCGGGGTTGGCTGTTCCCACTGTTTGCCAACTGACTCTTGCTCGTTAAGTGTGGCTTTAATTATAGTTTTGAAAAAATTCCTTTTAGTAATGGCCACTACCAATGATTTACTCGGGGAAAGCCGAACCAAACTGTGTCAAACCACGTTAATCTGGGTTTCATGAACTGAGAGCTAACTGAGCAGGATGCATCTTTCCTATTTTCCTCCTTGAAAATAGGGGAACCGAGGACATACACGTGAACCGAGCATCAGCCACTCTGCTGGGCACTAGGACTGCGGCCATGGACATACACTCCAGAACTGTGTCTTCCTAGGTTTCATTCAAGTCAATGCACAGGGCTCCAAGTCTTGCCTTTAAGCCAGACAAGAAATCATTTCATTGTTCTTTTAGGGTTGTTTCCTTTGGCCCAATTTCATAGGCCTTATGTTTCAGAAGCCTCTATGGACTTCCTCTTCGGGATTTGCTTCAAAGTAGGATGTTTTGCCAGCTGCCCAAAGTCCCCGGTGCAGTAGCTGCAGCAATTATTTTGGTGACTAACAGCAGGTTCTCCATTTAAATCATAAACTCCATGGTGAGTGTGAACTCTTCTCAATATTGTATATTCCCCGATCCAAACAAACCAAATGTAAAAGGCATTTATGAGACAACCAGGGTATTCTGAACCCTGGCTAGAAATTTTATGTGAATGAATTGTTAAATTTGGAGGTGTGATAATGGTGGCATTGTGGTTATTTTTTTCAAGAGTCATTAGCTCTTGGAGATCCATGCTGAAGTAGTGACAGATGAAATGAGATGCGTTTTGCTTTACAATAATCCAGCCAATTTGGGGGCAATAAATGAGACAGGACTGGCTTATGTTGACAGTTGTTTGGGGGCTGGGGGTTGGGTACATGGGGCTCCATTGTATTATCCTCTCTTCTTCTGTTCCTGTTTGAAAGTTTCTATGGCAAAGTTTTAAATGGCAATACGCCTAATTATGTTAGATTGAAAATATTTGTGTTCCTCTCCACTCACTACCTAAGTTTAGTAAAATAGATGGAAGCTTAATCACTGCTGTCATCAACCTATAAACTATGCAATGCCAGGGGCTGCTTTATTTACTCCTGTTGACATAACACCTCGCCCTCAGGAATGCATCTTACCTGCTTAGCTCCTTATCAGAGGTGTTCATGAAGTTGGTACTTGTAGATAAGAGTATAAGGAATTCTCTCTAATATCTAACTCTTCCCTTTCTTCCCCTTTTATTATGGTTTTGGGAGATTACATAGCCAAATGAAATTAGAAAATTTGAACCCCTCAGATAAGAAACAGCCACCAGAGGGAAACAGAGAAACAAGTTTCCATTGACTTGAAACCTTCCCAAACCTGGGGCTCAAAGCTGACTGTGACATTGCAGGACAGGGCTTGTGAATCCAACAGTTCCCCTCATCACTACAGTTTAGTTCATTTTGAAAGTAATAATGAAGTCTCCTTAAGAAAAAAAAGTGGCTAAAATGGAAACCTCAAATACCTATCACAGGTTCCACCTAGGCTAGGTAGAAAAGTCGGAAAACACCCCACTTTTAATCAGGAAGGCAAATATTGCACATGTACACTTGGAATCAAACTAGACTATTTCTTAATATTATAAGTCACAAGAGAAACCTGGCTAGAACAATGAGGCAGCTTCTTTGATATTAGGTATGTGTGTTCTAGAAGCCACTGCCAGTTCTATTTAGAGTTAATAAAGCTTACCAGGGCCCTGGGTATCATGCAGCATGCAGCAAACAGCAGAGTTAACTGTAAAACAGTAAGAGCTGATGAAGATGGAGTGAGCTTGGGGAGAAATCAAATATTATGAATTGATGCAAATAATGAAGAGTTAGAGGTCAAAGGAGATTAGGAGGAGTGGGGAGGGGAAGGTGGGAGGGTGGGCTGGTAGGGATCCCCTGAAACAACAGTACTCTTTCTTAACTTCTTTAAGGGCAGCCAAAGAAAATTCTCAGTAGGTGACTCTATTAGATCCAACCACCGTCTCTCCAGAAGAAATGCTTCTACCCCCACTTTCGCCCTTCACCCACCCCCGCCCCCATCATCACCATGGGACCAGAGTGACACTGGGCTAAAGACAGGTCTTCCGGAGGTTAGGCAACTGTTCAGGGAATTACGTAAGAAGCCCAGACCAGCAGACACATATATCTGAAAGTATAGAAGACAGTAGGCTGTTTTGTCAGGCTCTCTTGTTAATAGGATGTGCCTGGTGTGAGTGAGGTTTTCACTCATCTCAAAACTGGAAACGGGTGCCATCACCAGCTCCAAATATTCCTAGAAGACTGGAGAGACATGTCTCCTTATGTGGAGTCTTCGGCTAGGGGTTGGGGTGGTGGTCAGTCAATTGGAGGCAACTAGGAGAAAGCCTGGTCTGGGAAGAACTTCCACCGAACAGCTCAATGGGGACTATTTATATAGTTGAGTGTCAGTGGGGTCCCAACAAATGAATCTCCTAATTCCAGCCAGCAGGCTGTGAAACTGCCCCAGGGATCCTGTTAACAAACACCTTGGGACTGTGAAGGCAGCAGGTTAGAGCTGGAAGACTAATTTAGACTTTTCTGATCTTAAAAATAGGAATCCATTCCTGCTGCTACAACTAACACACCATTACAGGTCAGTTAATATAGAGTGTGTCCAAAGAGGCTTTGTTCAGGGTAGTTGAATTTTATCATGTAATACCAAAAAAAAAAAAAAAAGAGATCATCAGTGACTGTGACATACAGTGTTGTGACTCCGTGACAAAAATCTCTGAACAAATTGGTGAAAATGCCCAAATGACACTTTTGAAAAAAGAATGATCAGATGGCAAAACTTAGTGCCTTCAAAGTTAAGATATTTTACTGTTGCATTTTATTCTTGGTGAAATGTGGTACTGTTTTATTCCTAAGTGATGAGCCAGGGGACAGAAGAAAGGAAGATGTTTCCTCCTTCTGGCCAGTAACTAGCAATGGAGTCCAGCAAAAAGTGGCTAAGAACAGAAGGCACTGATGATGGCCATGTTGTAGAGCCTCAGACCACTTTAGTTTGGCTCCTCCGGTCACACTGCCCAAACAGCTAGAGTGCAAGGGACCACTACATGTTTTCCTGCTGTTGTACAAGTCCCGTCGGAAATGTTTTTCTCTTCTCTGGTTCTGGGATGAGGAATAGGTAACCCCAGCAAGCGAGGCCAGGGCTTGGGTCAGCATTCTTGACCCAATGGTAACCAGGAGCCCATACGTCCTGTGTCGCCAAACCCCAGGGGAGACAGACGGACGGTGCAGTCGTTCCCCAGTGGAGGGTGGGCCTGCAGAGGATATTAGCATCTGAGGATTCAAGTTCCCAGCCAAGTTCCCAGCACCCCAGGCTGGGGACAACTAAGCACCCAAGAGGGAGGGACAGGAAAGGGTGAGAAATCAGGACCGGGCTGCAGCCTTCAGTGGCAGTGCTTAAACTCTGTTAGGCACAGCCCTTAGAACTGAGGGGGGTGAGGGGGGCTCCAGGGCTGAACCACCTCAGGCATAGGATGAGCAAGCTGGCCTGGGAGTCCTTCCAGCTCCCACCTCCCAGAGGGAGAGGAGGCCCAGAGGCTTCTGCTATCCTCTCTCTGCCCTTCTTTTTGTTCATCTCTTTCTTATAACTTTGCAGGTTCTCATCGCTTCCGCCTTTCTTCTTTCTACTTTCTCACTTGCCTTTTGCTTTTCCTCCCTTTTCCCTCCCTCTCCTCCTGCCTTGAGTTGGCAGGACTTTACCAAGTGGGCGGAGCAGAGGGGCTGGTCCTCTGAGGCCACATACAGCCCTCGCCTCCTCTCAGCTCCCCAGATGTAGGGAATCTGTGGGGCCTGTGGGGACACCGAGACCAGGTCCAGGGGCCCAAAGGAGCCTATCAGCCCACAGCTGGCCTCTATCACCGGCCTGAGGGGATGAACAGGAGCAGAAAGAGGCCCTCACCCCAGAGCAGCCTGCCACTTACTTTTTCTTTTCTTTGTCTCTTTTCAGAGTCTGTGAGCCTCCAGCCTGGGAGCCCTGGGACTGAAGCAGCTCAGCCGCCGTCTTCCTCTGTTTGAAAGCGTTCACTTCGTCATCCAGGGATTTCTTCTTATCCTCCAGCTTCTTCTTCTCGTCCTGGTGTAGTTTCTTCAGACGGTCAAACTTCTCATGCAGCTGGCAGGGAAGCACAGGGGGTTTGGGGAGAGCAGAGCTCAGCTGAGCAGAGTGCGGGTCGGGCGGGGGGAGGTGGGGGGATGGAGTGGGGGTGGGGTGGGGATGGGTGGGCTCGTGACCATGAAGGACCCTGGGATCCAAGGAGACATTTCTGCCAGGGACAGCTATAATGTCACCAAAGGGCATCATGTTCTGAATGGTTCTCTTCTGCCATTTTATCTCCACATTTCTGCTCCTGAATATGGTCAGGGAACCATGCATTCTGTCTAATCAAGCATTTTATTTAAAGGAGTGCCCATAGTTACTACATATGAAAAATAATAACATCAGTTATAATGTAGAACATGTATTGAGTGCTTATTGTAGGCCAGATACTGGCTTTTCTAAGCATTGTATATGTATTAACTCATTTAATCATCACAACAACCCTATGAGGCAGGTTCTGTTATTATCTGCATTTTATGAGGAAACAGAAGGTATGAGAAGTTAAGGAATTTGCCCAAGGTCAACGCATTCTTTAGATGATCATATAATGAGATCTCTCAATAGGAAAGGGGCCTGTGCCTTTTCTTAGCCTCTCCAACCAGGGAGGCTCATTGGAGATTGCAGAGAAAACTTCGACAGTGCTGAAGCTGGTCAAAGAAAACACTTGTCCGTGGATGTGGAAGGAAAGGAAAGAACTTTAGAAAATGAAATGAATGTGGAAACCTCAGCTTTGATCAAGGGGAGGCTCAACTAGACCTGATTAGAGTCAGAAACCCAAAGGAGAAGAGCAACAATGTTCTAGCATGTTACCGTGATAAGTGGACCAGGGGAATTAAGAGTGTGTGTGCATGCGTGCTCAGTCGTGTCTGACTCTTTACACCCCCATGCACTGTGGCCCGTCTTCTGTCCTTGGGATTTTTTTAGGCAAGAATAATGGAGTGGAGTGCAGGTTGGATCCCTGGGTCAGGAAGATCCCCTGGAGTAGGAAATGATAATCACTCCAATATGCTTGCCTGGAGAATCCCATGGACAGAGGAGCCTGGTGGGCTACAGTCCATGGGGTCACAAAAGAGTTGGACACAACTGAGTGGCTGAGCACACACACACTGGGGGTGAAGGTGACTAACAAACTGGAATGTGATAACTATACTGAGTAGTAAGAGCAGCTCAAGCATCATTTCAGTATCTTTTGAGGATTCAGGAAGGAATGGAGGGTTCTACAGCCCTCACAGCACACCGTGGAGGAGGCTGGGTGTCCTATAGGTATCTGGGCCTGTCACCAAGTAAGGGGTGGTGGATGACAGACTTGTTGGGTCAGCCAGCTTCTGCTAGTCACTCAGGGTAGGCTGCTGGTAGAAGCTCTGCTGATCAGTGGTGTCCACCTGGCTTTTGCTTACTGGCCTTTCATTCATTCAAAGGATCACCTTCCCTCTCTTCCTAAAAGTACGGGGTGATATTTTTCTTTTGAAAAGTGAAACTGAAATGAAGTCAATACTCTTGCCATGGGCTTTGGCAATAACACTGGAGAGTCTTGGCAGATTAAAAGAGGAAGAGACTTGGGAAGTAATTAAGTGCTCCTTTCTTTATGGGTTTCAAGGCCTAGAGAGCTGAAGCAGTTGCTGACATGACCAAAACTGTGGCTGAGGCCAATTAATCTGGCAGCAGTAGGGGAATCAGTAGTGGGACCTTGGAGGCAAGGCAATGGTGCGAGGGCTAACTGCAGTCTATTAGTCATGGCTTAAGTAAAGTCCAGATAGACCATCAAGCCTTAGTTAAAAACTCACTAGAGCTGCACAGATGTTCTTTAGCAGTAGCATAAAGTGGAACGGAATACTCAAGTGGGTGGGGAAACACACCAGCTGTCACTGGCTTAAGATTCAACACGGTACCCAGGACTCCCTGGGACCATCTTTCCCCATGGCCATCAGAGCAGGCAGGATGGGGCAGGACCGCCAAGAAAGTGATCGACTGTCCCGTCTGAGCTATGAACTCCCAGAAAGGGGGGCACAAAAATCAGCCTCCCCTGACCTTGAGGGGCAATGTCAGGTCCCGAGTGTTGAGTGGCACTGCCCAATAGAACTTTCTGCGGTGATGGAAATGTTCAATATCTCATAGCCCCGAGTTGCATGAAGACTGAACATTTAAAATATGGTGAATGCAAATGATAAATAGAGTTTTAAACTTTATTTAATTTCAGTTCATTTAAATAGCTACTATATGGGACAGTGGGGGTCTAGAGAATTAAATAACAAAGAGTGAGAAAATATCCTGGCCTTGGGGACTGAGGGATGGAAAAGACACAGATCTCACAGCCTCTCTGTGCCGACCAAGGCAGGGCGACAGATGCTGTGTCCCATTCCTGCCTGAGGCCCCAAGGTTCCCCCAGCTGCTCTCTTGGGGCAGAAATCCTTGTCTTGCCTAAGTTCAGCCTCCTTTTCCTTCCCACCTAGCATGCCAACCCACATTTTACCTCTTTCTCTGCCTCTTTAAGTTCAGCTTCTTTCTCTTTGACTCTCTGCACAAACATCTGTCTCATCTCCTCTTCTTTTTTCTGGAGCTCCCCTAGGAACTCGTTCCTTTTGGCCTCGTATGTCTCCTGTAAACTGCGAACACGGTCAGGTTAATTCCCCTGCCTTGTTCAATGAAAAACAGCCCCAATGATCCTCCCTGCGTTCCCCCACCCTCCTTTCCTCAGTTCTTGGAGACGTGCAAAAGCAGAAGCACAGAGCTGTGGGCACCTGGCTTTGAACTTGGAGTGACTTGGAACACCTGCTTCTATACCCTGATTCTACAGATAAGGCCCAGAGAAGTGAGGTGAGTCGCTCAAGATCACACAGCAAGTTAGAGGCAGAGCTGGGACCGGACGCTGGGTTTCCTCTCATAATCTAGGTCCTTCCATCTGCACTATGCTGCCAGGTCCTGGCTCTGAAACTGACTACATTAATGAATGAGTTCAACAAACACTTGATGAAATTCTACCACATGCTGGACACAGCATTAAGTGATACTATGCTAGTCACTCAATACCTGGAGCCAATAGCCACTGTGCCTGCCATCAAGGAACTCACAGTCAGTGGGAGATGCCTAGGTTATGTCTCCCTGCCCACACCCACTCCCCGGCTGGATTTAGTTTTATAGAAATAGGAGTTAGCCTGGTAAAGAAGAAGAGGGTGGGTGCTCTGAAGAGGGTACCCTGTGGAAAGGAACATGTGGAGAAGGAATGGCATATACCTGGGGTGTCAGGCATGGCCCCATGTGGCTGGAGTAGTGGAAGATAAGGTTCCTGAGAGTGGCAGGAGAGAGCAGGCGTTGGCTGCCATGTTAAGACTTGGGCGTTTTAAGCAGGGCTGACTTGATCCAATTTGAAAATGGGAAAGGCCACTCTGGGCATTGCATGAAGGACAGACTTTCCAACAATCAAAGTAAGAAATGATGGGATCTTGGGACCTCCCTGGTGGTCCAGTGGTTAAGAATCTGCCTTCCAATGCAGGGACATGGGTTCAATCCCTGGTTGGGGAACTAAGATCCCACATGCCTTGGGACAACTAAGTTCATAGGCAGCAACTACTAAGGCTGCGTTTTCTAGAGCCTGTGCATCACAACCAGAGAGGAGGCCTTGAGACACAGTGAAGATCCTGCATGCTACAATGAAGACCCGATGCAGTGAAAGAAGGAAAGAAGGGCTCTTAATGTGAAGGCTGGAAGGGAAAGGGAGACCAGTGAGGGAAGCAGAACTCCAAGGACTCGGGAGGAGTCAAAGATGATTCAGGTGAATGGAGAATGAGTATGTTTAAGAGGGAAGAGATGAATTAAATTTGAGACAGCTTGAGTTTCAGGTACATCCTCTACGGACGGCCAAGTGAAAATATCCAGTAAGCAGTGGGATCACTGGGTTTGAGCTCAAAAGTAACATTTTAACTTGGGAGTGATCTATTTCTTTAGGACTGTGAGAGCAGAAAGAACCAGCCACAAAGAGAAAAGAGAGTGAGAGTAGCAGAAGCCTTCAGAAAGAACACAAAAAGGAAGAAGTTGAATGAAACAAATCTGCCAAAGAGGCTGAGAAAAAGTAAAACAGTGTGAGAGAGGACTCTAACCAGACAGACCAATGCTAGAAAAGCCAACCACAGAGAGAATTTCAGGAAGGAGGCAGTGGGAAGGAATATCAAGCGCTGTGTTGAGATTTTTAACAAAAAGATGGGGGACTTCCCTGGTGGTCCAGTGGTTAAGACTTTGCTTTCCAATGCAGGGGGTGTGGGTCTGATCCCTGATCAGGGAGGTAAAATCCCACATGCCTCACAGCCAAAAACCAAAACATAAAATAGAAATAATATTGTAACAAATTCAATAAAGACTTTAAAAATGGTCCACATTCAAAAAATTCTTAAAAAAAAAAAAAGAAGATGGGGCTCAGAGATCACACTGGAATATGTGACTGCTGACCTAGAGGCCTCTGTACTCAGTGGCGTGGTGGAACAGAAGCCAGTAAATACAGAACCATTCTCTCTCCTTCCCATTGCAGCCAAACTCCTTGACAGGGCAGAGGCTGGTGACAAGGAGCAGAGTGAGGGAGAGGTTTTTAGGATAAGAATGTCTGCCCACAAGATGGAAAGGAGCCAGCAGAGAAAGCAGGCAGAAGGCAAAGATGTGAGAAACAGAGGTAGTCAGGATGGAGCTGAGGAGGAGAGGAGGGGGCTAGAGGACACCTCTTCCTCCACAGATGCATATTAAAGCAGTCTGAAGGGTAGAAGGGAGAAAGCTAATGGAACACCCATCAGAGAGACCAACACGTTTTCCTTCAACTCCAGGGGCTCCAGCGATCCCTGTCCATGAAGGGCAGTGAACTTACCCCTCCGGAACCAGACATCCCCAAAGGAATGGCTATTCTATGCCTCCAGGCTGGCTTTCCGCTGTGAACAGGTTTTGTGGGATCTGAGAGGCCATTTGCAGGCCTTCTTATCCCACAAGCAAGCCCTTTACTTGTTTATCAAGGCTTGACATTTCCTGAAATGTTCCAGTACAGGGCACTACATGTGACATGGTAATTTACAACGTGAGGCTTACATCACATATTATGCATACAGATCAGACACTTATTCACATAGCTCCCAACAGCATAGTTATTTGAAAGCATTTGAAGCAATGCTTTCAAAAACTTTCCTCTTTTCTGAAAGCATCTTAGATTCTGATTTGAGGTGTCAACGATTATTCACATCTGGTGGTCAAAACAAACCTTGCACTTGAACACAAACGCTAAAGGGCAGTAACGAAGAGCTGGAAGTTCATCAACACGTGTGTGGTGACTGCTGCCTGGTCCCACCTGGTTTTGATCATGAGGAGGGGGTTAAAGAACAGACTGGAAACCTGACAGAGCAGCAGGAGCCCAGTGAAGAATGTGGGTCAGCAGGCAAGCACAAACTGCCATGTTGAGGCACAAGGCCCAGGCTCAGGGCTCACAGCTACTATGCAAATGCCTGTGGCAGCGAGATCATTGGCCTTGCCCATCCCCTGGCCTCCTCCCCACCCCCATTCTTATAAGCACGGCAGCAGGGCTTACCAAGCCCACCATGCCACAGCATCCCCTGGCAGGTGTGCCAGGGCAGAGAAGGGACAGGCAAATGGAGCTGGTGAGTGACTTAGCCTTCCAGCGCTAGGTCTGGGATCCTGTGTCTCGCCTCCCCTGTGAATTCTCCGGGGCAAGGCCTCCCCACTGCCCCCGGGTGGGCTGAGTTGAGCTGGGCAGGGCTGGTGGGAGAGGTACCTGAAGGGTTTGCTGTCAGGGTCGGTGTCCTTGAAGCCCATCTCCTCCAGCTTACAGCGGCGGTACAGCTCATAGTGCCGGCTGTGGGTCTGCTCTCGGAGATCCTCCATGTTGACTCGGATCAGCATCTCCCGCAGCTTCACAAAGTCACAGTGGGCTTCATTTTCAACTGCATGGCAGGGGTTGAGGTATTGAAAGCCCATTGAAAGGAAGGTCAGAAGAAGCAGAAATGGACAAAACGAGAGGTGAAATGTCTAACGGTGACATCACCTTTTAACCTGTGTATATAGAGCTCGAGATGTTGCCTTCTAGTTGGCTTTTGTACTAAAAAGGCAGATGAAAAATTATAAGAATGACAGTAATGGAAAACAGCAATACCATAAAAGTATCTAAGAAGACATCTGGTAGACATTTAGATTCAACTCAAATTTACCCATCAGACACTCACAGGAATGTTTGCTTCACACGACTTTTAGGACAATGGCAAATGGACATTCAGCCATCTGTCTGATAAATACTTGCAGAATCTTTGTTCCCAGGATAGTATGAGGCACTGGGAATTCAAACACATGGGGTCTTGCCCATAGGAGCTTCCAGTTTAATGGAAGAACAGATGCAAACACACAAATGTAACACAATGCAAATCACAGGATCCCAGAAAAGGGAGTCCTGAGAACTTCAGGGAGCATGAAGACTTTACTAAAGAGGGGACAGACCCCTAGGATGACTCGTGAAGGAAGACTAGGAATTCAGCAGGCAGATAAGGGACTCATCCTTGCAGGGTCTCACTGAGGTTAGGCAATGTTACAGCTAGAAGTCGCAGGGTTAGGATTCCAATCCAGGTCATCTAAAGGAGAGGCAAAACCTATGACCAGGTATCAAAATCCACAGAATAAGAGTGTAGAACTAGGACATGGCTAGATGGTTGTGACAAGGAGGGATGTGAGCCATGAGTGTGGCCCATTTGGATGGTAGATGCTTCAAAACAGGTGTTTTCAAAAGGTGAATAATGGCCTGATGGCAGCAATGGTGACCAGGACAGAGTGTCTCTGGGCGCGGTTCCACCTTGCTGGAATGGGGGTGTCTGGCCTGACCACATTGGGACAGTGGCATCTGAGATGAACAGGCACAGTTACCCCAGATTCTGTTTCACAGGTCTGGGAGAAGGTCGTGGGGGCCGGTGTCTGGACACGGGATGAGTTTATGGTAAACCAACCACCCTCTCACGTATAGCAACCCTGACTAGTACCAAGGGTACCTTACTGCAGACTGCAAAAGGAATTGTCTCAAGCCTATAGGCAATAGTTTGTTTTTAAATTGCAAAGTAATCATACAAACAAAAGAGTGCTTGAAATGTACAGTTTAAAGGATCAAAAATAAAAAGGACACCACTGGATCTATGGCCCAGGTGAAACATTACCAACTCCCTAGACATCCTTTCCTTTTTTTTTGGTAAACTTTGGCCACACTGCAGGATCTTGGTTTGATCTTAGATTGGACCTGCATCCCCTGCTTTGGAAGGCGGGGTCTTAACCCCTGGACCACCAGGGAAATTCCCCTTTGTGTCCCTTCCTGATCACATTCATGCCTCTCCTTCCCTGCCACAAGACTTAACCACCATCCTGACTTGGGGGTTTATCCTTCCTTCGTTTCTCTTTATAGTTATACCATTTACGCATGAATTCCTAAAGTTCAGTTTTGTCTTACTTTTGGATTCCATATAAATGGAATCATACAGCTTATATCTGTCTATGATTTACTTAGCTCAATGTGCTGTTTGTGAGATGCATTGCTGTAGATGTACAGTCCATCCATCTTCACTGTTGTATAATATTGCATTATTTGAACATTCTGCAACTCACCCAATCTATTTTTAATGGCTCTGGGTTGTTTCTACCTATTTGCTATCATGAACAACACTGTTGTGGACATTCTTGTACGTCTTGTACACTCAAGTGGTACACCTGCTTTCTCACACTCTCTGTCCTACCTTACTGCAAGTATATTTATTTTTGTTTTAGGAATGCTTTCTCCATTGGAGACAGAGAGCTTGCTCAGTGCAGAGAATCCAGGTATGAAGCCAAAGTTTGCCTGCTGGTGACCCCTAGAGATGCCTGAGGCCCAAGATGAATGAGTAGAAACTGGGGACAAGCAAAGGGACAGATAGAAGGGGACTGCTGAGTGTAGCCCCTCTCCGGGAGATTCACTCACCTTGCACAGTGCCCCAGGGGTACTGCCGAGCTTTCATCATCTTGTTACCTATCTTTAGTTCTTCTGTGCTGCCAATGACAGCAAATGGCAGGTGGGCCTGCAACAGGAGGCAGACAAAAGCTGAGAATTCTGGGTAAAGGCACTGAGTGACCCCAGTCCCGCTGCTGCTCATCGCGAGGGCCTCGGCACCCCCGCCGCAGTGTCCCTCACTGCCGCCACCATCAGGAGGCATTTCATAAGCTCCCAGGCTGTGTAGGGAGAAGAGGCCTACTCCAAGCTTTGCATGTTCAGAAATTCACAATAGAAGGTAACCAGGATATGGCCGAGTGCGTAGGGAACAAAGACAGAAAATAAGCAGAATAATAAGCAGATACACAGATTAGCCAGCTATTCAGTCTTCATGGTTGCTGAGGCGAAGCGCCTTCGGAAGGCAGGTGAGTGGGACACAGAGGGCTATGTGTGGAGAGAGAGTAAAGGAGAATGGAGGGGGCTGGAACCACTGCTCCCTTTCCCCAGAGTATGAGAGCCCAAAGAATAGACACGCACGGAAACCACACTGCTGACTGAGGTGGACGCACCTGGTCTCATACTATCCTGGAGCAAGAGCTTGTCCTGAACTCTCGAGCCTAGAAGTCAAGTCCCCACGTGCCCATCACTGAGCTGAGTTCTGTTTTAGGGGCTTTAAAGGGAAACAAAGGGAGTAGAAAATTCACTCCCTTACCCTCTGGGAGCTTACGATCTGGTTAGCGAAGACTGAATTCCATACCTGAAATCACAGAAGACAGAATATGCCCAAGGGCTCAAGTGTACAGTCTGGCACCCTGCACACAGTAGGTGCTTAATAAATACTCCTTGAATAGCCATGGGAATAGCAGGGGAAAGAAAAGTACAAATGGGGTGTATAGCTTGGTGCTTGAGATAGAGAGGGATAATAAGGCACAAGGCCCAGCTGATGAGGCTGCTTTCATGCATCAGAGAAGAGGCAGGCGCCCCCAGTCATACTGTGAGGCCTGGGACACGCTCACAATGCTCCATTCCACGTGAAGTGCTGAGTCACCACTGGCCAAATGGAACCACTGATTAAATACTGTTTACAAGCCAGGTAGAGCTTTACTCAGAAGGGCTTTACAGAGAAGCAAAAAGTCCACTGAAACAAGCTTTCTTAGCCTGCTTGGACAAACAGGCCTTGATCTCAGATATTTTGACCCACTTGATAGTCAACAAAAGAGTCTGAAATGCAGTACTTAGATGCAATCTCAAAAACAACAGAATGATCTCTGTTCGTTTCCAAGGCAAACCATTCAATATCACAGTAATCCAAGTCTATGCCCCAACCAGTAACGCTGAAGAAGCTGAAGTGGAATGGTTCTATTCTATGAAGACCTACAAGACCTTCTAGAACTAACACCCCCAAAAGATGTCCTTTTCATTATAGGGGACTGGAATGCAAAAAGTAGGAAGTCAAGAAACACCTGGAGTAACAGGCAAATTTGGCCTTGGAGTATGGAATGAAGCAGGGCAAAGGCTCATAGAGTTCTGCCAAGAGAACACACTGGTCATAGTGAACACCCTCTTCCAAAAACATAAGAGAAGACCCTACACATGGACATCACCAGATAGTCAATGCAAAAATCAGATTGATTATATTCTTTGCAGCCAAAGGTGGAGAAGCTCTACACAGTCAGCAAAAACAAGACTGGGAGCTGACTGTGGCTCAGATCATGACCTCCTTATTGCCAAATTCAGACTTAAATTGAAGAAAGAAGGGAAAACCACTAGACCATTCAAGTATGACCTAAATCAAATCCCTTATGACTATACAGTAGAAGTGAGAAATAGATTTAAGGGACTAGATCTGATAGACAGGGTGCCTGATGAACTATGGACGGAGGTTGGTGACACTGTACAGGAGACAGGGAGCAAGACCATCCCCAAGAAAAAGAAATGCAAAAATTGCTGTGAAAAGCAGAGAAGCAAAAAGCGAAGGAGAAAAGGAAAGATATATCCATTTGAATGCAGAGTTCCAAAGAATAGCAAGGAGAGATAAGAAAGCCTTCCTCAGTGATCAATGCAAAGAAATAGAGGAAAACAATAGAATGGGAAAGACTAGAGATCTCTTCAAGAAATTAGATACACCAAGGGAACATTTCATGCAAAGATGGGCTCAATAAAGGACACAAATGGTATCGACCTAATAGAAGCAGAAGATATTAAGAAGAGGTGGCAAGAATACACAGAAGAACTGTACAAAAAAGAGCTTCACGACCCAGATAATCACAATGGTGTGATCACTCACACTCACCTAGAGCCAGACATCCTGGAATGTGAAGTCAAGTGGGCCTTAGGAAGCATCACCACAAACAAAGCTAGTGGAGGTGATGGAATTCCAGTCGAGCTACTTCAAATCCTGAAAGATGATGCTGTGAAAGTGCTGCACTCAATATGCCAGCAAATTTGGAAAACTCAGCAGTGGCCACAGGACTGGAAAGGGTCAGTTTTCATTCTGATCTCAAAGAAAGGCAATGCCAAAGAATGCCCAAACTACCGCACAATTGCACTCATCTCATACACTAGTAAAGTAATGCTCAAAATTCTCCAAGCCAGGTTTCAACAATACGTGAACCGTGAACTTCCAGACGTTCAAGCTCGTTTTAGAAAAGGCAGAGGAACCAAAGATCAAATTGCCAATATCTGCTGGATTGTCAAAAAAGCAAGAGAGTTCCAGAAAAACATCTATTTCTGCTTTACTGCCTATGCCAAAGCCTTTGACTGTGTGGATCACAATAAACTGGAAAATTCTGAAAGAGATGGGAATACCAGAACACCCAACTTGCCTCTTGAGAAACCTGTATGCAGGCCAGGAAGCAACAATTAGAACTGGACATGAAACAACAGACTGGTTCCAAATAGGAAAAGGAGTACGTCAAAGCTGTATATTGTCACCCTGCTTATTTAACTTATATGCAGAGTACATCATGAGAAACGCTGGGCTGGAGGAAGCACAAGCTGGAATCAAGATTGCCAGGAGAAATATCAATAACCTCAGATATGCAGATGACACCACCCTTATGGCAGAAAGTGAAGAACTAAAGAGCCTCTTGATGAAAGTGAATGAGGAGAGTGAAAAAGTTGGCTTAAAGCTCAACATTCAGAAAACTAAGATCATGGCATCTGGTCCCATCACTTCATGGCAAATAGACTGGGAAATAGTGGCTGACTTTATTTTTTTGGTCTCCAAAATCACTGCAGATGGTGAAATTAAAAGATGCTTACTCCATGGTAGGAAAATTATGACCAACCCAGACAGCACATTAAAAAGCAGAGACATTACTTTGTCCACAAAGGTCCATCTAGTCAAGGCTATGGTTTTTCCAATGGTCATGTATGGATGTGAGAGTTGGACTATAAAGAAAGCTGAGTGCTGAAGAATTGATGCTTTTGAACTGTGGTGTTGGAGAAGACTCTTGAGAGTCCCTTGGACTGCAAGGGGTTCCAACCAGTCCTAAAGGAGATCAGTCCTGGGTGTTCATTGGAAGGACTGATGTTGAAGCTGAAACTCCAATACTTTGGGCCACCTGATGTGAAGAGCTGACTCATTTGAAAAGACCCTGATGCTGGGAAAGACTGAGGGCAGAGGAGAAGGGGATGACAAAGGATGAGATGATTGGATGGCATCACCGACTCAATGGACATGAGTTTGGGTAAACTCCGGGAGTTGGTGATGGACAGGGAGGCCTGGCGTGCTGCGGTTCATGGGGTCACAAAGAGTCGGACATGACTGAGCAACTGAACTCAACTGAACTGAACTGACGTCCTGCTGTGTGCCAAGCATTAAGAAGAATACAACATTGAAAAAGCTCAGAGCCTAGCCCGGCAGAGCTAGGAGTGGAATACATGTCTCTTTGATTTCAAAGCCCACCCCTGCTGGTCTGCCACTCCCTTTGGGGGTTCGAGCAGCAGATCAGGGGAGCACTCTAAATCCAGGGGTTTAGAGTGAACAGGTGAACTGGCCAGGCAAGGCCAAATTGTAAGAGGCAGTTTAAATCTGACCTCACAGTCAATACTTCCTTTCTGTTCTCCTCTAGCCCTGAACGCCAAGAATGTTCTTCAGAGTGGAAGAACACAGGTGTCAACTGGGAGCTCAGCTCCAGCACATCTGCTAAACCACTCCCCCAACCCCGCTGAGGTGCTGGGCCTTCACCCACTCTCAGTTGCTCTCCGATGATTATCTCGGGTCTTGCCACATCCCACTGCTATGACTGTCTGCAAATAAGGGACAGAGGAAAGAGGGAAAGACAAGGCTATGGATACGCAGAGTGGGCAAGGGGTGGAGGTGGGAAATGTTTTGTCAGTTCTAATAGGGCCATGGAGGGAGGCGTGAAATCCTGGAAACCCTGCCTAAAGGCCGAAGCATCTCTGATCTCAGCCAGCCAGCTTTCAAGGTCAGAAGGGGCGGGGGTTCAATTGGGCACAATTCATCCCCCCTCAGAGACCCAAGACATGCTGGCAGCCTCCAATTAACCCGCAAACACTTTCCAGGAAAAGGCTGCCCCACCTGCAGAAACCTCAAAGCTTCAGTCACTCGAAGGGGCAGCCATGACAGAGGGCTAGACCAGGGGACTGGTGGTGGAGCATTCCCACACATCCTGGGCTCTCAGCTGAAAGTGATGCAGGAGGAGGGTATGTGAAGTGGGAAGTACTTCTCTGGGCTTAAGAGCGAAAGAAGAAAAAAAAAAAATCCAGAAGAGAATAAAGGCATTAAAAAAAAAATGTCAGTATTCCCTTGGGTGTGTTATTTTTATCTCCAAAAGACATTTTCAGTTAGCATGACAGGGTCACTTGCTTCCCCCTCCTCTTTAAACTGCCGTCACTTTATCCCTCCCTGCTCTGAAACACACAGTCCCCGCCATGGCAGCTTCAGAGGGCTCCGAGACCTCCCCTGGCACACTCATTTCCAACTGGCATCAAAGTCTGTTCTGATAAGTTTCTGCAAGGATCTCGTTTCCGAGTGCTCCCAGGCAGATTTCATTTGATTCTACAACAGCCTTCCAGGGCAGTTATTATAAGCCCCACTCGTGATTTGGAAAACTGGCGTACAGACAATTGAAAGGACTTGCCCAGGTTCCTACTTCCCATGCCCAAATCTTCCCAAGGAGCAGTGAGGACACCACGCTATAGCTGCCAGCCTTTGCCACCACCCAGGGCGGCAGGTCAGTTCAGCTTTAACCATGAAGGGCAGGAAATCGTGGGGTTGGCTCTGGCCGCCTTGCTGCTGCTCTTGAGAGCCTGGTGGCTCTGACAACTAGAATAGAGTCAAGCAGAGCAGGGAGAAGGTAAACCCTCCAGTCCCCACCCCCTACCCCCCTGGGGCTGGCACTTTGTAGGTGTGGGCCCTGGGAGGAGACTTGAAAGACAGCACTGCTGCTGAAACATGGATGGGTTCCTATGGGGATTCCATGTAATTCTCACTCACCCGAGACCTCAGATGCCCCTGTCTCAGAAACTCCAACAAGGAATAGTCCCAAGCCTCCTCTTGGGAGTCTGTTCCCACACTCACTATCTTTTTTTTTAGAGTGAAAGAAGGCTTATCCAGGGAGGAAATACATTCCGTAGACAGAGTGGGGGCTATCTTGGAAGGCAAGAGAGGCCCAGGGTTATGGGGTTGTAGACAAAGTGATAGGTAAGAAGTGGATTTATTCAGAGAGAGACACACTCCACAAAGTGTGGGCCATCGCAGAGGATGAGTGCCCAGGCTCACTATCTTTATGGCCTCATATGTCCCTTAAATTCCTCTTGGTCCATTTAAAAGTGTTTGATGAGTCAACCAGCCTGAACTATTCTATTCTGTTTCTAAGACACCCATTCTATTAGGGAGGTTAGATGACCATCCCCCTTAGCCCAGTGAAACACATTGTCAGGACCACTGATTCCTCATCTGATAAGATCTAGAGTGGGCATAGCTTCCTCCCAGGAGGACAGTATTTCCTAGTTGTGGGGCTAGTTACACTGGCCTTCATTCTAGCCTCCTACTGACCACCGAGCAAGAGAACTGTCGTTTACCATCTGAGCCATCAGGAAGCCCGAGAGCATTGACTGATCCTCCCAAGTTCACCCTTGGTGGTGACTCACACACAAATATTACCAACTGTGGAAATGGCACTGCTGCCTCGGGGTGGGGGGAGACAGGCTTGTACCTATGGGTCTCCCTGTGACCCTTCTGGCCACCCATATGCTCTCACTGGGCCCAAATGCCTTTGTGGGGGCCAAATCCAAGAGCTCACAGGCAGCCAGCTGACTGAGCCAAGTCGAGTAACTGGGCCTATGCCCTGCTCCCTGGCCGTGGTTTGAACCATTCAAAGAACATTAAATTTGAACAACATAGCAAATTTTGGGCTTCCCGGGTGGTGCTAGTGGTAAAGAACTTGCCTGCCAATGCAGGAGACATAAGAGATGTGGGTTCAATTCCTGGGTTGGAAAGATCCCCTGGTGGAGGGTATGGCAACCCATTCCAGTATTCTTGCCAGGAAAATCCTATGGACAGAGGAGCCTGGCAGGCTACAGTCCAAAGGGTTGCAAAGAGTCGGACACAACTGAAGCGACTTACCACAGCACACCAGAGCAAATTTTAGCACTGAAGTCTGCCACCTTGAGAGCTATCAGAGTATAGGTGGAAAGTGGCATACAGCAAGACCTCTCCCCCTCTCTTTTGAGCACTCTGAGTTGAAATAAGTGTTTTCAGAGCCACCCAGGAGCCAAGAGGGAGGCTAGACCTCTTGACTCTCATTTCCTGCCGTGAAAATCCCGAGTGGGGAACTAAGGGATGACTGAGCAGTCTTCTCCACTTGAGCAAGAGGCTTCTTCCATCCTTCCAATCCAGTTCCCATGACAATTGGCTAGGGTGGCTGAGACTGTGGGGCTGGGGTCAAATCCAGAATTGAGAGGCCAGCATCCATTTCTCCTACCACCCAAACCTGGCTCTCTGATGATGCTGCTTCACAGGCTACAACTTGTCTGGAAGGCCCAGTGTGACACAGTTGCTCCAGGGATAGTCAGGCTAAGCAATTCTCTGTACGTATTTCATAGCACCTACTCCCCCCGCCTTCCCCCATCACAACAAATGTAATACACAGTTTTCACATGCATGCCCCCTCCCTTGCACATGCCCAGTTCAGGCATGCTAGCTGTAAGCCACCCCTGTCTTGAGCTATCTGTCACATACAAAAAAGCCTGGGGGAACGCAAGAGAATGAGTGCTGAGGGATGTTGCAGGGATAACCCCGGATCCACTCAAATAAGGTTTTTCAAAGTGAAGCATTGGCACACTGGGACTATTTATTGTAAAAAAAAAAAAAAAAAGACCCCAAATCCCTTCACAGGTGAAGCAGCGTAGTTGAAGACTACTGCTTCATAGCACGGGAAGTTTCCCACCTTGAGGCCAAGGCTGCCCGGGCTTCAAGCAAGGGCCCAGAGGTAAGCTGAAAGCAGAGCCCAAAATGATGGTCACTCCTGACCCACCACATAGTCAGAGGTTGTTCTGTGTGACACCCTGAGATTGCTGAGGACTCTTCAACCGTATCCATATCCATCCTCAGCCAAGCAAACCACCAGCCTGAAAGCTGCCTAGTGACTCAGGGAATACATGTTCAGAAGGGATCCATGGGGCCCGATGTTCTGAGGTGAGTAAGAGTTTCCAGACCTCAGTGTGGTGACACCAGATGACGCTTCTCTCTAGGCTCCAGTTTTCTGGAGATAAGGTGCCCCTTCGGGTTTTCTTATCCTAGCAGAACCTAATTTTCATCAAAATGTCCTGGCAGCTGGAGACGATATGCAGTAACCTTATTTTTTTTTTATTTAGTTTTTCAGTATTCAGGCCCAGTCAGAGAGGCCACAACTCCAACTCCCACGATCCACACAGTTCTATCCTCCGGCCAGGTTTGTCAAAGATAACCAAGGGCCTCTCATCACAAACGTATCTCTGGTGCGCTGATGGGCAAAAAGGCAGGCAAGACAGTGATTTGCTGCCCCACTAGGTTAATTTGTTGGCTGATTCATAGGAGGTGGTAGCTTATGCGTAATGATGACTTAGGGGGTGGTGGCAGCAGGAAAGTTTTCTAAAAATGGCTTTTATTATAAGGCTTTCCTGCATTTGGCTATATTCAGGCATTATGTCATTAGGAAAAAACTGATGACTCTCAATAGAGAAAAAGAAATCTGTTCCAAAGCAGAGGCTTTCTGCAAGCTATTAGCTGTCTCCTTGAAATCACAACATTGAAGATTTCACAGCAACAGCATCAACACATTGTAAAGAAGCATGAGGAGCCATTTGACTCCCTGCCTCCTTCATTACTCATTCCTCTAGGAGGGGAAATGGGGGAGTGAGAGGAAACATGGCAAGTGGTTGGTTGTTTTTTTCATTTTTTCCCTTCGACTCATTCACACTTAATAAAGCAAAACATAATCATGAAGTTTAAAAATAACATTTCTCTAGTCACCAGAAAAATTGGAGACTACATATCATTTTTCCTCCCGGGGGCAGAGGGCTTGATTATCTGAGTACAGATTATCCTCGAGTCTCCAAAGCCAGCCAACTTTCTCACACTTGCCTTCTTTTGCTGCATCAACTGTCAAGACATTTTTCTGGTCTGAGACAAAGACTGTTTGCCTTTCTGGCAGTCCCACAGGGGCTGCCTGGCCTAGATGAGACAGGCGTCAAAGAGGAGGGTAGGAGAGGTCAGAATCCCCTGGTCGAACCGATTCCTGGGGTCAACCATTCCCTCCTTCAGTCTCTGGCTATTTATCTCTACATGTCTGAGGAGGGAGGAGCTGTTTGCCTCTAAATTCTTTCTCACAAATACCTGAGACTCAGATAATCGAGTTGATTACACTAAGATGGATGGTGAGGTCTGACTGCTATTTGGCAAAATAATAATCCTAAAGAGCAAATGGCCAGAAAATTGAAGCCCTGTGTGAAGCCCACTCACGTTCATGGTTCCGTTGATCTCTGCCACGGACTCATCATCTGTAGGGAATTGGTAGATCTGGACTCCGTTGTTGACAAGCTCGCTGGTGATTTTGATTTTGAACTTGGTTAGCTCACTCTTAGAAATGGCATCTGATTTGGCAATGATGGGGATGATGTTCACCTAGAGAAGGGAAGAGCAAAGGGGCATCATTACTGGAAATCTGCAGCTCAGAGTAGGTGACCTAGGACTTCTACCAGCTGCCAGAGGGAGCAGTTCAACCCAATAGCCCAGGCCTGGCCACCTCCATAGCCAAACAGCAGTATAATAAATGACAATGAGTGCTTTCTGTTTGCCGGGCACTGAACAATAAGTGCTTTACATAGATTAACACAATTAACCCTGGCAGAAAACCCTCCCAGAAGGTATTAGTACCACTATTTTACCAAGGACAAACTGAGGCAGAGAGAGGTGAAGTAGCTTGTCCAAGGCCACAGAGCACACACATACTGGAACTGGGATTCAGATCCAAGTTGAACCTCATTTTTCAGTCTGTAGTCTTAACCTACCAGCTCAGATCCAAATCGATGAGCTGCATGATATCTTAATACCAAGGTCATTGCTTTGGTGATTTTGAAGCAGAAGGATGACAATTGGGAATCTGAGGTGGACAGGGGGGGAAGAGGCCACTCCTTTCCAATAGTCAACTGTCCCAACCCATCTTGTGGGGGCTAGCCCTAAGCCAGGTGAAAGAGACCCATGTGGGAAGTGAGGCAGGGCAGGGCTCCATGAAGATGCATATACGGCCCTCTTTCTGGAGCCAACACTAAGGAACCAGCCCACTGACGTGAAGACCACCCTCTGTTACTGATTTGATCTGTGCTGTGCTTAGTTGATCAGTTGTGTACAACTCTTTGTGACCCTATGGACTGTAGCCTGCCAGGCTCCTCTGCCCATGTGGCTTCTCCAGGGAAGAATACTAGAGTGGGTTGCCATGCCCTCCTCCAGGGGATCTTCCCAACCCAGGGATTAAACCCAGGTCTCCAGCATTGCAGGAGGATTCTTTACTGTCTGAGCCACCAGGGAAGTCCAAGAATACTGGAATGGATAACCTATTCCTTTTCCAGAGGATCTTTCTGACCTAGGAATCGAACTGGGGTCTCTTGCATTGCAGGAGGATTCTTTACCAGCTGAGCTATCAGGGGAGCCCAATTTGATCTGAGACTTAGCCAAAAAGAGCCTCACTGTCAGAGTCGCCTGATTAATTTCTGTGTAAAGAAAGCAGAAGCAGATGCCTAATTTTGTACAGATGTAGGAGGAAGGCCTGATGCTGCCCTGAAGTTCAATCTACCTGAACCTTAATCCTTGAAATTCCTCCGAGAAGGGACAAGGCTTTTACTGCTGGAAGGTCAAGCAACTGGAAAGGGATGTGCCTGAGTGAGACAGAGCAGAGCCAAGCTCAAGTTCACACAACAAACACAGCTGGTCCTGCCAGCACACTCCAATGGGCTGGTGTGGATGGTGCTTGGGCCCTGAAAACAGCTCAAGACTTGAAATTTTCCCCTTCTTTGCTCTTTGCCTTTGGAGAGCCTCTCCAGGCTGACGCCGCAGCTTTAGGAGTTGGTCAAAGAAAGACTGGACCTTGGCGGCACCTCCCTTCAGGTCTTTGGGGCATGGAGGTTGAAGCCCTTGGCGAGGTAATGCAGCAGGCAGTCAATTCTTGTCTCTTTTCACCACTTCCCCCATCAGCATGCTGTAAACATAGGCTGAACTTTGCCTACCTAACAGCCCACCTAGCAGGCTGCCTACCACATGGCTCCGTGCTGCCTCATTCAAGACATGCAGGGCATGGTGACGTTTCCTGAGCAGCACGTTACTCGTGGGCGGAGAACTCATTGCTGTGAAAAATGACAAATTGCTCCTCTTTTGATGACAGCTGAAACTGAGTGATTATAGTGAAGGTGATACTAAACAACCACATTTAAAGATTTCTTTTTTTTTTTTTTTTTTTGTAAAATAAATTCCCTGGAGTTAGAGAGAGCTTGGTCTGCATCCCAGATCCATTACAAGTTGTCTTGAGCAAGCTATTTGACTGTGCCTCGGTTTCCTCATGTGTAAAATGTGAATAATAATAATACTTACCACACAGGATTATTGGATGAATGAAATGAAAACAATGCATATAAAGGACTCATCACAGTGCCAGGTACATATGAGATGTTAAGGGAGGAAATGGACTAGTAATGAGACTTTTTAAAGAATCCCATGGTCAATTATCTTGCACAACTAATAATCCTTTAACATGAAGAATCATTGTCTAATTTATATCTGATGTGGGACTTGCATTTTTCCGTTTATCTTAAAGCGGGATGTGCCTGAATCCCACAGCCATCTTCCTTGGGTGTGGAGGCAATGTAACCTGGCACCACAGAGCCGAGTTCAAATCTAGGCTTTGCCAGGAGCTGGCTCTATGACAATGGGTGTCTCCAAACCTCTTAGAGCCTCAGTTTTCTCTTCTATAAAATAAGAGTAATGATGGTGTTTGCTTTACTGGGTTGTTGTGAGGATTCAATGAGACACTCCACAAGGCACTTTGACAGTGGTGACATATAATAAAGGTTTAACAAATGTTAGCTGCTATGATAAAATTATTATTGATAATAAGAATAATAACTTTTGAAGTCAGCCATCTGTCCTGCATCCACCTTTATTCCCAAGAGGGATCAGGGCAGAAAACAGCTCAGTGCACACTCATGCCCAGTGCTGGGAAAACATCACAAAGCATACGACTCAGGCGCTGGAGCAATTAACACCATCTTTATGGAGGGACAGGGAGTGAAGCGGAGGATGCCAATGCCACAGAACCTCTGCTGGACTCTGGCATCAGTGTGGCACAGGAGACCACCAGGAGGGGTCCAGCAGGCCCCACCTCCCACCCACCCTCGCCCCTGCCTCCTTACCTTACTGTCCAGCTTCTTCATTGTCACTAGGTCCAGAGACTTCAAGGAATGACCCGTGGGGGCGATGAAGTACAAGCAGGCGTGGATGCGAGAGTCATGGTAGGTGTGCAGTACCCTGCGGATCTTCAGCTCCTCCTGCAGGTAGGCCTCAAACTGGGCATCGATGAATTCCACGATGGGCTTGTAGCTACAGGGGAGAGTGGGGAAATGGCCAGACCCCTTCAGACACCTGGATTTTGTTAGGTTTCAAAGCTCTTTTTGAAGTGCAAAATACCCTCGGTAATCTGACTCCTCCCACCTGACTGGATTTCAGTGGGCCTCTACTTCCGTCAGACTAGCCACCTATTTCATCCCCACATGAGCCAACTGTGTGTTCATCAGTGTGCTTTCTCTCTGGAATGAGCACTTCTCTCTTCTCATCCCAATCTTGCCCTCCCAGGCCTCAGGACTCGGATGAATGCCCATCTCCTCCAAAATTCCCCAGTGATGCCAGAAAGCCCTTCTGGGCCTTGCGAGTGTGACAAAGAATTATGCTATTGGATGGTTTACTGATGCTTCACAAGGATTAGTGTCCCCTCAAACAGACTGTGTCCTTGTGAAGGGCAGGGACAGTGAAGGGCCCTTCTCTGCCTCATGGGGCCCAGATGCAGTGTGGAGCCCCCTGGCAGCATCTGTGGATGAGCGGATGGTACCCCAGGCTGGGCTCATGTCTTTGCTTCCTCTGTCTCCCCTGCATCAGCTAATACTCGAGCTGGGTACCCAGGGGTGGTCGGGATGTCTCCTTGACCCACTGCTGGGGAATCTTCCAGAATGCACTGGGTTCTTCTCAATCTTTCTGGGTTTGAGGCTCCCCTAAAATATTTTTCTGTTCTCATTTCCTCTAAGGTCATGATTTTTTTTTCTGTGGCCACAGGTCATGCGGGGTCTTAGTTCCCTCACCAGGGACTGAAGCCTCGCCCTCTGCATTAAAGTGCAGAGTCTTAACCACTGGACCGCCAGGGAAGTCCATAAGGTTGTAACTTTGAAAATTTGAAACTTTGAAAATTTGGTAGAGTCTTACACACACAACCTCAACACGTGTGCACACCTCCCCACCCCCAAGCTCACTGAGTTCCCAGGCACAGAGCTCCTGTGTGGCTCCAAGTCTTGCTAAAGAGTCTTAGCCAAGAGTCAGTCCTCTGTTCCTCTCTGTCCTGGGAAGCTTCTTTCTTCTCTATGGCCCCTACAGCCTCTTTCTGCTCTAACTAGGTCAGCTTAGCCTCCGCCCTGCCTCTGTTCTCATCTCCCTGTCTGTCCGCTGCCTCTCCATCCGGGGCTTCCTCCCTTCAAGCAAGAAGAAGTTTGCTATCTGGCCCAGGGCAGTGGTCCCTAACCATTTTGGCATCAGGGACCGGTTTCATGGAAGACAGTTTTTCCAAGAATGGGGCTGGAGAAGCAGGGGGGCAGGGATGGTTTCAGGATGATTCAAGCGCATTACATTGATTGTACATTTTATTTCTATTAATATTATTATTACATCAGCTCCACCCCAGATCATCTGGCATTAGAATCTGGGAGGTTGGGGACCCCTGCCAGATGGGGAGTCTGCAGACACCACTGTGGGAAGGGAATGTGATGGAAGGAGGAGCTGGGCTCAGCCAGTGCCTCTCAGCTGCAGCAGCCCCCTACCTGAGCCTTTTTGAAAGATTCCCCTAGTAGAGAAGAGAAAAGAGCGTTTTAAAAAAGAAATCACAGAATTCTAGATTCTGAGAGCTACATACAGAGAGAGCCAGGTGCACGGTACCTCTGGAGCTCCAGAGAAAAATCTAAAAATATAGTCCTTTCTTTCTTCCTTTGATCCCTGTGAGCCAAACACTATTCTGAAGGGTAATATCATCAAAGGATCACTTGGTTGCAGGGATCCTTAGAAGGTTCCTGAAGAATTAGTGGGGTTGGGGGGGAATACATCTCTTAGGTTTGTTTAATTAATTTTTGGGTGACTGGCTCATTTGAATGATCTAAAGACAGCACGCCTATATTTTTTCCTCCATTATATAACTTTTTTACTTTATTTTTTGCTCTACAGAAGGGACCCAAGGAGGACACAAAGCAATGCATTTTTAGCTTTTTACCCCCTGCATCTCTAGTGACACACTGGGTCTTTCTGCTAACGCCTCTGGCCCTTAGGGTCTCTGAAGAGAGGCATCGTCAGAGCAGCCAATCCACCCACAGGATCTGGTTCAGTCTAATCCTAAATGGATGACTCATCTTTGTCTTATTCTTTTTTACGCTTTTTCTGACATTTTGATTTTTTAATTTAGTTTTATTGAGACCTAAGTGACATATAGCACTGTATAAGTTTAAGGTATACAGCATAATGATTTGATTTACATACATCATGAAGTGGTTATCACAATAACTCTAGTAAACATCTATCGTCTCACATATGTACAAAATTACAGAAATACAAACAAAATTTCCATTTTGATGAGAATTCAGGATTTACTATCTTAACTTTCATATATAACATACAGGCATGTTAATTACATTGATCATGCTATAAATTACATCCTTTGTATTTATTTACCTTAGAACTAGAGTCTTATTCATCTTTTTATCCTCAGTGTCCCACATGGTAGCTGGAATATAGTAAGGGTCCCACTCCCGCTCCCAATGGCTCATCTGCCCTCAATGGCCATCTCTCCCATCCCACTCGGTCATGCTCACTGGACTCCAGTCCCTGGTAAACAAAATCTCTTACTCCCATAAGCAACCGTGTCACAAAAATGCTTCCTTCTAAAAAAAAAAAAAAAAAAAACTGCTTCCTTCTGAGGGACACCTGGCTCCCCTTCAAAGATTTTGGTTCCTTCATATCCTTATCAACTGGAAATCTCTACATCCCTCATACCCCAAGGCAGCTTTTTTCCAGCCCATTTTCCCTGGCTTACTATGATCTGCTAGAAAACCCAGCTCCAATATATTCTATCTCTCTCACAACTGTTTATGTTTTACTTTTCAGGGTAGAAATTCCTTTTTATCTTTTGGCCATGCCACATGGCATGTGGGATCTTATTCCCTGACTAGGGATCAAACCCATGCTCCCTGCAATGGAAGCTGGGAGTCTTAACCACTGGACCACCAGGGAAGTCCCTTCAGGGTACCTTAGCCTGGGGTCCACAAACCTTGAAAGGTCTATGGATAGAATCCATAGGATCCGTGAACCTCGACAGGAAAAAACACATCTTTTTCTCTAAGCTGTAACTGAAGTTTAGAGTTTCTTCAGGTACAAAAGTAGGTAATGGAAAGGAAACCATAAACAAGACGAAAAGACAAACCCTCAGAACAGGAGAAAATAATTGCAAACAACCCAATCAAAAAACGGGCAGATGACCTAAACAGACATTTCTCCAAAGAAGACATACAAATGGCCAATAAACACATGAAAAAATGCTTAATACCGCTCATTGTTAGAGACATGCAAATCAAAACTATAATGAGTTATCACCTCAAACCAGTCAGAATCATCAAGAAATCTACAAACAATAAATGCTGGAGAGGATGTGGAGAGAAGGGAACCTTCTTGCACAGTTGGTGGCCATGTAAATTGATATAGCCATTATGGAGAACAGTATGGAGATTTCTTAACAAAGAAATGGAACTGTCATATGGCCCAGCACTCCCACTACTGGGCATATACCCTGAGAAAACCATAATTCAAAAGACACGTGTACCCCAGTGTTCATTGCAGGACTATTTATGGTAGCTAGGATATGGAAGCAACCTAGATGTCCAGAGACAGATGAGTGGATAAAGAAGCTGTGATACAAATATACACAATAGAATATTACTCAGCCATGAAAAGGAACAAACTTGAGTCAGTTCTACTGAGGTGGATGAACCTAGAGCCTGTTATACAGAGTGAAGTAATTCAGAAAAAGAAAAACAAATGTCATATATTAATGCATATGTATGGGATCTAGAAAAAATGGCACTGACGAACCTATTTGCAGGGCTGGAATACAGACACAGACACAGAGAATGGGCTTGTGGACACAGCAGGGGAAGGGGAGGGTGGGACAAATTCAAAGAGTAGCATTGAAACATATATATTACCATGTGTAACACAGATAACTAGTGGGAAGTGGCTGTATGATGCAGGGAGTTCATTCCAGAGCTCTGTGACAACCTAGAGGGGTAGGAGCGGGTGAGGGTGGGAGGGAGGCTCAAGAGGGAGGGGACATATGTATACTTATGGCTGATTCATGCTGCTATATGGTAGAAACCAATACAACATTGTAAATCAATTATCTTCCAATTAAAAATTTTTTAAAAAACCACACTGAGATATCACTTCATACCTATTAGTATGGCTACTATCAAGAAGACAAGAGAAAAAAGAAAAGAAGACAATTTTTGTCCATTGATCCGTTGTTCAATATTTGGATTGTTTCCATGTCTTGGCTGTTGTGAATGGTGCTACAATGGACACAGGAGTGCAGATATCTCTGAATATCCTGTTTTCATTTCTTTTGCAATATGTGCTCAGAGGCAGGACTGATGGATCATATGGTAGTTCTATTTTTTATTTTTAAAATTGTTTCCCATGATGGCTGAGCCACCAGCGGTGCACAGATATTCCTTTTTCTTTACCTTTGCTAACACTTGATTTCTCTTTTTGGAAACAATATAAGGTGTCTATCCACAGATGAATGGATAAAAAAGATGTGTCCAGTAAAGTAATTATACTCCAATAAAAAAATAAAAGTCATTCCAGCAAAAAACAAAGTAGGTAACAGTCTACAGTAACTTCAGCAGTGCCTGTGATTTCATAACCAATAGAAATTACCAATATTTTTCATTTCCTATTACAATTGTTGCAAATATCTCAAAATAGCATTTATAATCATGACCTCTAAATTATAATAGTTATTAGACCTGCATATAGCTATTGTTATTTCAGAGATTAGTAGAGAAGGACACAGATTACTATATCACAATTTTAAAGTATTTTGGTAACTGTATTTTTTTGGTGGGCTTCCCTAGTAGCTCAGCTGGTAAAGAATCCACCTGCAATGCAGGAGACCCTGGTTTGATTCCTGGGTCAGGAAGATGCCCTGGAGAAGGGATAGGCAACCCATTCCAGTATTCTTCAGCTTCCCTGGTGGCTCAGCTGGTAAAGAATCCGCCTGCAATGCGGGAGACCTGGGTTTGATCCCTGGGTTGGGAAGATCCCTTGGATAAGGGATAGGCTACCCACTCCAGTATTCTGGACTGGAGAATTCCATGGACTGTAGAGTTGATATATTTTAGGCAAGTTATTCTGAGCCCAGAAGCCTCACTGGTTTAAGGGGCCAATAGCACAAAGAAGCCCAGTCTAGACACTATTTCTTCTTCATTTCAGATGGTGATATGTATTATGAAGACGATAAAATAGGACAATGGGATGAAAAGTGACTGAGAGCTCAGCTACTTTACATACAGTGATCAGGGAAGGCTTCTCTGAGGATGTGGCGCTTGAGCTTCAAGGATGCAAATGACAGTCATAAGAGAAAATGGGAGAAGAGCATTCCAAGCAGAAGGAAAAACAAATGCAATGGTCTTGAGGCAGAAACAAGCTTGACAAATCTGAGCAAGAGAATTAGGGAATGAGGAAGAGCAATATACTGTTCACAATTGCCAAAGGTGGAAACAACTCAAAAGTCCATCAACTGATAAAATGTGGAATATCATACAATGGAATATTACTCAGCCATGAGTAATATTACTTTTCAGCCACGAAAAGGAAGAAAATTCAGATACATGCTGCCACATGGATGAACCTTGAAAACATTATGCTAAGTGAAAGAAGCTAATCACAAAAGGACAAATAGTATATGATTTCACTTCTCTGAAGTACTGCTGCTGCTGTTACTCGCTCAGTAGAGTCCAACTCCCTGCGACCCCATGGACCGCAGCCTGCCAGGCTCCTTTGACTATTCTACGAGGTACTAGAATAGTCAAATTCACAGAGACAGGAAAGAGAATAATAACTGGGAGCTGAGAGGAAAGGGTAATGGGAAGTTATTGTTTAATGGGTTTCCTTTGAGGATGATGAAAATGTTAGGGAACTAAACAGAGGTAGTGATTGCACAACACTGTGAATTTATTAGATGCCACTAAATTTGTTCACTTTAAAATACTTAATTTTATGTTATGTGACTTTCACTTCAAGAAATACAAAAATAATAAGAGATGAAGCAAGTGAGGTAATGGAGACAGATCACATAAGGTCTTGTGGGTAAGGTTATAGTAAGGGTTTTTTGTTTTGTTTTGTTTTGTTTTGTTTTTACTGTGAATAGGGTCTTCTGTTCCATACTGCTTTCTAATTGGTTGTTGTCAGATAAGAAGTCTATGACTTTCTGCATATTTATTTTGAAATTAGCTACCTTGTCTTTAAGTTGATTATATTGGATTTTGTAAATAAAGATATTACAGAAAAGTAAGAGTTTTATCTTTCAATTGTTTTCTTTCTTGCTAATGTTAGCCGTCCCTTATTGAAATACTGTCCTTTGGCTTCACTGCTACCATTAGCTCCTACCTCTATAAGAACTCTTCTTTCTCACTCGCCTTAGCTTCAATTCTTGGCCTGTCTCTGAGGTTCCATCCTGGACCATCTTTTGTGGTCATTCTGCACATCACAGGCACATTAGCCCTGGGTGCTCCTGTTCACTGTCATGGCCTCAGTTACCACTGGCTCCTATCACACTTCATAGACACCCAGAAGTCACCCCAGTCTCCCTCTCCCACATGCCAGCCCTCTGTGTAAACACAGCTATCAGAAGCTCCCCTGCTGGAAACCCAGAAGACCTGGTCACAGACATCATACTCAAACAGTACCATGTCAGGCATCAGAGCCAAGATATCACATGGTCAGGTCTCCTGGAACAGCGCTCAGAGTGACAACACCTCACTTACTCCATCCTTCCAATCACCTCTTTCCTCTATGCTCATCACTATTCTGCTCTCTCCTCGTGGACTCACTATCCCTCCAAACTATGTCCACTGTGCCCTCTGAAACTCCTGAACCATGGTGAACAAAACTGCCACTCAGAGTGTGGTCCCCAAACTGGCAGCACTAGCATCACTGGCAGGCTTGTTAGAAATGGAGACTCTCCAGTCTCCAACCCAGACCCACAGGATCAGAATCTGTATCTTATTAAGAGCCACAGTGGCTCATATGCTACTTTAAAGTCTGAGAAGTAGCATATGCCACCTTCCTCTTCATAGCACCTGCCTATCTCTTCATGCTACTGGAAACCTAATTCTCTCCTGAGGATCCCACTGCCTAGCAGCCCCCTCCTGTGTAGGCTCCTCATTCTCCCACAACCTGTGTACGCTGGGCTCAGTGCAGTGGGCATCCAGGCAGACCCTGAGCACTTCTAGACCATTACTCCTCTGCCTCTGTGTAAAACAACACTCTCCATTTGAGACCTGTTTCATCCTCTTCCGGAGGTGCCTGACCCAGTCTTTCTTCCTGTTCCGGGTGACTGCAATGTGCTTGTGGACAAGCCATCAGCCTTCAGCCTCTTTCTTCCTTGATGGCCTCAACTTCCCCCACCTCCAGACCCTTCTACTTCAGCCACCTTCACACCAGACCATTTGCCAGGCCAGCCTCACCCAAGATAGCCTCTAACACTCCGCTCTCTAACCATTGCCACACATCTTTCCAACTCTCCTATGTCTCTATGCGCCTAAACTTGATCTTTCACCTCATAGAATCTTCTGGTACCTTGGTCTCTTCATTATCTTACAGGCTATCAGCCGCTCATGGCCTCATCTTCTTGTTGGCCTGGTCTGACCCCCTAATCAATGGCCCCAAACACTCTTTTATCAACTCCTCTCCCATTGCACCCTCCTTGCCTGGCTGAACTGCTGGACTGGATATATTTCAGTATCTTCCCTCTGCTCGTAGACCACTGCCGCTGAATTTGACTAGACGCAATCACAAAACGTGGGGTCTTGGCGCCCAAATTCCTGGCCTCCAACCTCACATACGCCTTTAAAACAATATGACATCCCTTTGCTTGGGCTCAATTGGCTCCTTCCCACTGCTTTCACTGACCAGGCCAAACTGTCCCCACTTTCCTCAAGCTCCGAAACTCATCTGTGACCCTTCCCTCTCACAGGACCGTGTCACCTGCCACTTTATCAGCACAATCCGGGTCACCAGGCTCATACTACCCCAACCTGCCTCACTCCCTCGCCTTCTCTGTGTCCTCTAGCCTCTGAGGACAAAGCATCCCTCATCCTGTTCAAGGTCCATCAGCCCCTGTGCACTTGATCTCATTCCTTTCAGGCTCTTTTGAGAACCTGCTATCTATCAGCTCCTCACCTCCTACTGATCACTCCCCCTCCCTGAAACCTATGAACAGGCTTATGTCTTCCCTCGTCTCAAAAAAAAAAAAAAAAAAGATCTTCCCTCAGCCAGTCCTCCTCAACCACACATTTCTCTCCAACTACGGCCCTGTGTCTTCTCTTTCCTTACCAGTCAAGTCTCTCTTTTGCACCTACTACAGGGCCTGACATATAACAGGCGCCCCATAAATATTTAGTGCATGGATAGAGATGTTTTTTGAAAGGACAATCTACTCATTTATTTATTTTTACTTCCTCTTCATTCCTCAACACATTGTAGACTGGTTTCCACCCTCACCAGCATCCGAGTTAACACACTCAGTGGATACTTTGGGGATTTTTGTTGTTGTTTGAAGTATAGTTGATTTATGTTGTGTTCGTTTCAGGTGTACAGCAAAATGAATCAGTTATGTGTATATATGTGTGCATGCGTGCTAAGTCACTTCAGTTGTGTCTGACTCTTTGCAACCCTATGGACTGTAGCCCGTCAGGCTCCTCTGTCCATGGGATTCTCCAGGTAAGAATACTGGAGTGGGTTGCCATTTCCTTCCCCAGAGGATCTTCCCTACCCAGGGATTGAACCCGCGTCTCCTGCGCTTCCTGCATTGACAGGCAGGTTCTTTACCATTTAGCGCCACCTGGGAAGCCATATATAGATATATCTATAGATACAGATACCCTGATGCTGGGAGCGATTGCGGGCAGGAGGAGAAGGGGACGACAGAGGATGAGATGGCTGGATGGCATCACCGACTCGATGGACATGAGTTTGGGTAAACTCCAGGAGTTGGTGATGGACAGGGAGGCCTGGCATGCTGCGATTCATGGGGTTGCAAAGAGTTGGACACGACTGAGCGACTGAACTGACTGACTGACTGAGAGATACAGATATATCTTCTTTTTAAGATCGTTTCCATTACAGGTTATAACAAGATATTGAATATGGTTTCCTGTGCTATACAGTAGGTCCTTGTTTATTTTATATAGTGTATATCTGTTAATCCCAAACTCCTAATTTATCCTTCTTTGATGACCATAAATTTGTTTTATATGTCTGTGAGTTGCATATTTTTAGCCTTTTAAATTTTATTTTATTTATTTATTTTGGCTGTGCAGGGTATTCATTGCTGTGTGGGCTCTTTTCTAGTTGTGCAGAACCGAGGGCTACTCTCTGGTTGCGGTGCTTGGGCTTTCTCATTGTGGTGGCTTCCCTTGTTGCAGAGCACAGGCTCAGCAGTTGTGGTGCACGGGCTTACTTGCCCCAAGGCATGCGAGATCTTCCCTGATCAGGGATCGAATGGTGTCTCCTCCATTGGCAGGCAGATTCTTTACCACTGAGTTACCAGGGAAGCCCCTACTTTACGTTTTAAATCATGAAAAGTTAAGAGGTGTTTATTTTCCCCATCAATGTATATATTGATTCATCATTCATTCAACAAATGTGTACTGAATACCCACTATAAGACAGCTGGCTACCTTGTACTCAACTTGCAAAACTTGAAAACTTAGCCCAGTCATTCCTGATCACCTCCTCTCCCCTTTCTGCATCCTTCAAACTATATACTCCCACCACCAGGCTTGACTGCCTGTTCCCACAGTTCTTCTCCACACATCTGTTACTGTACTTACCATATTATGTAGAATTTGTGCACGTATATTTGCCTCTTCTACTAAACTGTGAGTTCCTTAATTACAGATTATGCCTTATTTCTTAGTATTCCTGGCCCTTCACACTGTACCTGGCACACAGTGGTGGTTTAGTCGCTAAGTCATGTCCAACTATTGCAATCCCACGGACTGTAGCCCACCAGGCTCTTCTGTCCATGGGATTCTCCAAGCAAAAATACGGGAATGAGTTGCCATCTCCTTCTCCAGGCATACAGTAGTCATTCAGAATTTTATAACCTGAACTAGGTCCCCCATGTCAACTGGTTACTATGTCTTATGGATTCTTTCTCTTACATCAGCCTCTTCCTATCTATCCTTGAAGTTTCTGCTCCTGTTCAAGCCCTTTTCATCTCTTCCATCCTCATAAAACTTACCCATGACCTCCCTGCCTCCCTCTGGATTCTGCTTTATCTTTTTCCCAGCTCAGAAAAGCTTTTTAAAGGAGCAGTCTACACCCACTATATCTGCTTCCTTTGAAATTTTTTCAATTTTTAAAAAAATTTATTCATAATCATGCAAGCAATACGTGTACTTAATCTACTATTCTCAGAGGTAACTACTATTTTTAGTTTGATTATTCATACAGACTTTTTTCTATGTCTCTATAAACAGAGAGCGGAGAAGGCAATGGCACCCCACTCCAGTACTCTTGCCTGGAAAATCCCATGGATGGAGGAGCCTGGTAGGCTGCAGTCCATGGGGTCGCTGGGAGTCGGACACGACTGAGCGACTTCACTTTCACTTTTCACTCTCATGCTTTGGAGAAGGAAATGGCAACCCACTCCAGTGTTCTTGCCTGGAGAATCCCAGGGACGGGGGAGCCTGGTGGGCTGCAGTCTATGGGGTTGCACAGAGTTGGACACGACTGAAGCAACTTAGCAGCAGCAGCAGCAGCATAAACAGAAAGAGGGGCAGGGAGGAAAGGAGAGGGGGAGAAAGGGAGAAATGTTTGTTTTATTGGGAAGGGGTAGATTTATACAAATGGCATCATGATCTGTGTATCATTCTTCAACTTCTTGTTTTCACTTAGCGACCTGTTTATGTGAGTATGTATAGATTTAACTCGTTCTTTTACATGGCCAAGTACAGGTCCATGGTATGGCGGTTGGTATGGCGGTACTATAGCTCATTTCGTTGCCCTCTTGGTGGAAATTTAAACTGCTTAAATTTTTTTCTCATTCCATAACCAATGATACAGTGAACATCCTTTCTGTGGGCCTTTTACAAACATGTGCAATCATTTCTCTAGGCCATATATGTAAAGATGGACCTGCTGTATCATAAGATACTCACATTTCTTTTTTTTTTTTTTCATTTTTTATTTTGTTTGGAAACGAGAGTTCTTTTAGAGTGAAATGTTTTGATGGTTAAAGAGTAATTCATTTTGAGACTCAAAAACTTGATATCTACTGAATTTAAATTTTGTTTTTCCTGTTCTGGGTCTTCGTTGCTGCATGGGCTTTTCTGTAGTTGTGGAGAGAGGGGGTTACCCTCTAGTTGGGCTTCTCATTGCCGTGGCTTCTCTTGTTGCGGAGCGCAGGCTCTAGGGCATGTGGGCTTCAGTTGCAGCTCTCAGGCTCTAGAGCACAGGCTCAATAGTTGTGGCACACAGGCTTTGGTGCTCTGCGGCATGTGGGATCTTCCCGACCCAGGGATCAAACCTGTGTCTCCTGCATTGGCAGGCAGATTCTTTACCACTGAGCCACCAGGGAAGCCCTGATATCTATTGATATTGATGGTTGTATTAGTCAGGGCTCTCCAGAGAAACAAAATCGATAGGATGTATATTTATAAATAGAGAGAAATTTATTTTAAGGACTTAGCTTATCACATTTAAAATTTTAATAGATACTGTCAAATTTACCCTTTACAAAATCTGTATCAATTTACACTCCCAGCAAGATGAATGAAATTAGCTGGTATTAATGGATGTTGTATTTTTATGTTTCATTTTTGCAAATCTGATAGATGAAAAAAATACTTCATTGTTTCATTTCACATTTCCCTGATCACTGAAGAAGCTGAATGACCATCATTTTATATATTGATGGTCCACTTACATTTCCCCTTCTGTCAACTACTTGTTTCTCACTGAATTGCAGAAGCTCTTTTTACATTTTAGAAAAACACTTTGTCTGCTTTATGAAAAAGTGAAAGAGAAAGTCACTCAGTCATGTTCGACTCTTTGCAATGCCATGGACTATAGCCTGCCAGGCTCCTCTGACCATGGAATTCTCCAGGGCAGAATAGCGGAGTAAGTAGCTGTTCCCTTCTCCAGGGGCTCTTCCCAACCCAGGGATCGATGTCTGCTATATAGGTTCCAAGTATTTTCTCCCCATGTGTAGTTTGGTTTTGCTTTTGCTTATAATATCTTTCAATAGACTATTGACTGAAAAAATGCACAACCTAAAAGCTGAGAATTATGTTTTATTTGGTGAATAAAACTGAGGACTTAAGCCTAGAAGACACCTTCTCAGCTCTAAGGGACTGCTCCGAAGAGGTAACAGAAGAGACAGATATCCAGCGGGTTTTGCAACAAAATCCAGATAGTCAGACCATCAAAAGACTACTGCTAGTTAAAGAAAACCAGACATCTCAAGTTAATGAGTGCAGTGCTTTTCTATGTATGGGAAGAGGCAAGAGTCTGGCGGGGCTCACTGAAATCATGCCTTTGATAGGCATCTTAACTGTCCAGGGCCAGTATTCTGCTTTTCTCCATCCATCCTGAGTCCGCCCGGAATGCACTGTTGTGGGTGGCCTCAGTGGACGCTGCCCTGATGCAACATCCTTTGTTTATTGATAAGGCAGGTGACAATTTTCATCCACAAGACAAAGGTTTTGTTTTGCTTAATTTTTAACGAATTTAAATCTGTCAGTCTTCTCTGACTTCTGGACTTTGCATCACAACTAGAAAGGCCTTCTCTACCCTCCAAAGTTACAAAAATATTCTATGTTTTTGCCTCGTATTTTTAGAAATTGTTTTTAATCCAAATGGAATCTATTTTGGGGACTGGTACTTGTGTGGGAGGGTCTCGTCTTATTTTTTCCTGATGGATGACCTATTTCCCCAGCACATTTTCTTGAATAGTCCATTCTTTTCCTTGCTAATGACAAATGCTAAATTCTCACAGAAACAGGAATTTGATCTTGGACTCATTTTTCTGTTCAATTGCTCTTTCTGCTAGTCTGATGCCTGTACTTCCTTATCTCCCATTCACTCATGGCAAACTAGTTTCACCCACAATACCCCTGGAATTGTTATTCTTAAGTGTATTTATTAATGACCTCCATTCATGTTGCCAAACCTAATGAATATTTTTCCTTTTTTTTTTTTTTTTGGCCACACCAAACGGTTATGTGGGATCTTTAGTTCCCCAACCAAGGATGGAACTTGTTGCCTCTGCAGTGGAAGCTCAGCATCTTAACCAGTGGACCACCAGGGAAGTCCCAATATTTTTCAGCTTTTATCTTCCTCGACACTATTTATCATATCCTCCCATATGCTACATGATACAACTCTCCCTTGATTCTTCTACCAATAAAAGTCATGATCATAATAATATCTTCTGTTCATTAGTTACCCTGTGCTGTTTAAGCATTTCTTACACTGTTTAAGCATTTCTTACATGTGGAGTATGCCTCACCCATCACCCTCTAGGTAGATATTAGTATTATCATCATCTCCTCTTTACAGAAAACTGAGGCATAAAGAATTTAAGTGCCAGACTTCCCTGGTGGTCCACTGGTTAAGAACCCATCTGCCAATGCAGGAGACATGGGTTTGATCCCTGGTCCAGGAAGATTCCATATGCCTGTAAGCTGCCAACTACTGAGCCTGTGCTCTGAAGCCCGTGCTCTGCAACAAGAGAAGCCACCGCAACTAGAGAGTAGACCCCACTCACTGCAACTAGAGAAAGCCTGAGCTCAGCAGAGCCAGCACTGCCAAAAATACTTACAAAAAAGAATGTGTGCCGAGTTGTCGTGTGAGCCCTGACAGTTGTAACTTGCATTTTTTTGTAACTCAAGTGCCTGATTTAAGCTTTGATTTCAGAGGCATCCACTTCAATAAGACATTACTTCAAGGACGGCTATCTCGAATAAACACATTGCCAGCCACAGAAAGATAAGGAACGAGCCTTCCCCACCCCCTCACCCCTCCACCCCAGGCTTCTTTGTTTTAAAGATCTTGGTGAATTTCTATAATTGACCATTTGAGCCACTTGTTTTCTCTCTCACGTTTTAAATTCACCAATAAAGAGCAAGCCTGCAAAACTACAGGCCACCCAACCTCACCCACCCTTGATCCCAGGGAAATCAGAACCCCTGGGCCAGGTCCTCTCTCTCTTTCTCTATCATTGACCCTCGACCTTGCTGTGTGGCCCCAGGTATGCCTTCTCCTTTCCAGGACCTGTGAGTAATAAACTCCTTTTCCCCTTCAAGTTCCCTGATGGTTATTACTGAGGGTATCTTGCAATCATAAGAACCACAACACTGGTTATGGATAGATAGGCTGAGACCTGAACAAAACACATCCCGTGCAACATCCCTGAATTAATAGGTAGCAGGATGGGGCCAAACCCAGCTCTGTCAGAGCCTAAAGCCTAGGTTCCTAAGCACACCCCTTTTTCCAGCCTGTGCTCTGTCTCCCCCTCCAGTTCCTTTTGCTCCAGCGTCTTTCAAGTGGTAGCCTTCCCATTTCCATTTCCCGTGGATATATATTTAGGAGTGCTATTGCTGGCTTTTATGACAAGCTTGTGTTTAACTTCTGAAGAGACTCCCACACTCTTTTCCGAAGTGTCTGTACCATTTACCTTCCTGCCAGCAGTGTCATGAGGGTTCTGATTTCTCCACATCCTCACCAATACTTGTTGTTTTCTATTTTTTGGTTATAGCCATTCTAGTGGGTGTGAAGTGATAACTCGTTGTGGCTTTGATTTGCATTTCTTGAATGGCTAATGATGTTGAGCATCTTTTGATGTTTTTATGAATCATGCATGTATATCCTTTGGTGAAATGTGTATTCAGAACTTTTGCTCACTTGTTTAATTGGGTTGTTGTCTTATTTTGGAAAAGCAAGCTTTCTTAAAATACTCTGGTTACAAGTCCTTTATAAGACATATGATTTGCAAATGTTTTCTCCCTGTCTGTGACATGTCTTCTCAATTCCTTAATACTGTGAATCTTTTTAATATTAATGAAGTCCAGTTTATGGTTCTTTTTCTTAAAAAATAGTGGCTTTCCCCAGGCTCTAGCCTTAGTCCCTGCTCTTCTCAGTTTACCTCCGCATCCTGGTAAAGCAGGGCTTTCTGATGCTCTATTTTAGTGCAGCTGCACTGACCTATCTATCCCTTCGTGGCCTTGTCAGAATGGAGAGGAACTCACTCTACTCCTGTTCCCCAGCCCATTTCCCAGAGGCGTCTCATTTCTACATTCGAGTTTGTGTTATTCGATATAAGCATGTATCATATTTATAATTAAGAAAAACAGTAAGCATACTAAAAATATAAAAGAAGCAGATTAGCCTCTAAGGGGTTCTATCAGTTCAGCCCTCCCAAACCATCATTATCCAGACATTTTCCAATGTTTGGCGTGTCAAACGTATGTTACTGAGAACCATAAGATATTTAATTGAGAAGATGCCGAGCAATCTGCAGCTGAGATTAATCACTCATATTGTGACCCAAATATCCCCTTTCCCCCAGGGTTTAATTTATTCTCCCCCAAACAAGATTAGCACAATAAGCAAGCCTATAAAAAGCAGAGGTGTCCTTCATCTAGAATTGCAAATGGAAAACAGAATTCAGTTCAAATCTTAAGGAGCTAAATATATCTATTCATTATAAGGAAATGAGTCCGGCTGTTGTTATTTTAAGGGAAAGACAGAAAAATTTGGGATACAAATTTGCTAAGAAGCAAGGGGATTCTCAAAGGATGAGCAGACACTTTGCTCAAAATGATGAATGACCTTTTCTGTGAAGAGCATGTGGGATTACATGTGATTTTTAGTTAAATGCAGATGGTGTCTGACCCCTTCCCACCTCAACCCAGCCCTCATCCTGTCCTCATCTGAGCCTCGTTCCAGACCTCCCTGGCACACCATTTTCAACCACCCACAGTCTCTCCTCCCACCTCTTTGCTTATTCCAGCTCAGTCTCTTTCAAGGATGTCTTTTCCTCCATCTGCTGACTTAACATCCCCAGGCTTTTGTTTTTAGCCCAGTGTTCACCTCGCTCAACTCCAATCCCTGGATGATCTTACATATTTATCCGGCTGGAACACAGTCCCTCTACCTTGATAACCCAAGTCTTTTGCCAGCACAGACCCTTTCCTCACCTCGAAACCCTGCACATTCAGCTGCCAACCAATGAAGGGCACCTCCTCTCCCAACAGGCCATGGGCATCTCAAGCTCAGTGTCCAAAACAGAGCTGGTTCTTTTTAAACCTGGTTCAATTTGAGTTCCTCTTTCTGAATGCCAACACCATCTGTCCACTCTCCAAAGCCAGAAATCTCAGCCTTATTCTAGGTTCTTCTTTTGCCTTCCCGACCTCACACCAAGCCTCTCTACCAAGTCCTCTTGAGTTTACCTACCCAACAGTTACCCCAACTGTCTCTTCTTCCCTGTTTCACCGCCGGCCTCCATCAAATTGGTCCAACAGTCTCCTAGTTGGTCTTCCTGCTCTCCAGCCCATGTCCATACTATCCCAAAGCCCCTTCTTCAAAGGCCAATCCAACCACATCATTCTACTTTATAGAGCTTTTCAGTGGCCCCATATCCACATATTCTATTAACCCCTCCATGATCCGGCCCCTTCTTACCTCTTCAGGCTCATCTCCCCTTACTTTTCCCCCAGTTCATGCCAAGCACCAGCCCAGGGACAGAGTGGCTATCATGGGGACCTAAGCTTATATGATTTGAAGGGCCCTCCAAGAAAGAGCAAACAACACAATGACTAGAAATTAGTTCCAGGGCTTTGGAGGGTCGTGGGCAAGTGGCGGTCCTGAAACAACCTTCACTAGCTTCACCCCTGGTCTAGCCAAACAGAACAAGTGCAGTCCCCTAGAGTATGCCATGGTCTTCCACAGCCCTTGCCTTCATACAAGCTGTTGTCCCTCCCTGGAATGTCCTTTCCAAACTTCCCTTGTCTGTCCAGCAAAATCATTCACCCTTCAAAGGCCAGGTCAGGCACACCTCCTCTGTGCAGGCCTCCCTGAACACCCCTCTCCCCACCCCCTTCCCCACCCCACACCCTGCCCTGAGTGGAGCTGACTGTTCTCTCCTTCCCGTTCTCATTTAACATTGTACCCTGTCCTTTACAGAGGAGGTCATGCTCAAAGGAACTTGTTGATTTAAGACCAAGCTTCCCTGTGACTGCCTCGAGGTCAGAGACAAGGTCATTCTTCTTTAGATTGTTAGAGCATGGCAGTACCTGGCACAAGGTAGGAACTCAATAAATGTTTGCTGAATGAAGGAGAAAGACATTCTCCTTTCAGCAGAGCATGTGGAGTAGAGCACTGAAATAGACAGGAACCCCGGCGGAAGGCGGCGCTAGTGAGCTCTCTGCTGACAGCCTGCGTCATTTGACAGGAGGTTTGGCAAGAACCTAGTGGTGAACTCCTCCCCGTGGGCTTCCCACCCGCCTCTCCACTCCACTGCCTCCCTTACCTGTCCTCCTTGTTGATCTGGTCCCCGAAGCCCACCGTGCTAACAATTGTCAGCTTTAGCCCCACGTTGCTCTCTTGAAGGTCATAGGTATTGGACCGGAGCTGGACACCTGGCTGTGTGTGGGTGGCTGGCTCCCCCTCGAACTTGGTGTTGAACAGGGTGTCCATGAGGGTGGACTTGCCCAAACCTGTCTCTCCTGAAAAATGAAAGAATGAATGGTGATGCATTCACGCATATTTTGGTTGTATATTCACTGACATGGGAGACTATACACAGTAAGACACTAAGTGAAGAGCACCTAGAACTAGATGGACTAGGTGATCTCAGTTAAGTGAATAGGAGTCTAAGGAACTGCAGCAACGTATTAGCGGTAGTCATCTCAGGATAGTGAAATGGGGGTAATTTTCCTTTTAGTCTTCATGTTTTTGTACTATTTGAAAATTGAGCATGCATTGTTTTTACACTCAGAAAAAGAAACCGTGTTAAAAGGCGGTGAAGGAGAGGCAGAATCATGCCTAGGAAAAGACTGGAAGGGCATACAGTGTACTCTTACCAAATAGTCATGCCTGGGTGGTGGGGTTGTGTGTGGTTTTCACTTCCTTCTTTATGCTTTTCTCTATTGTCCCAGTTTTCTACAAGGAACTTGTATAGCTTTGATAAGAAAAATTTAAGGGCTATCTTCAAGTTTAAAAGAAGGGACAGAAGTCCCTCCTCAAATAAATATTTTCTCCTCTCAGCACCACCCCGCCATTCCCTGCCAGACCCAGACAGCAGGGGATGGACATCCCAGTGGGGAGACCATTTTTAGCTAATGGGGAGGGAATTCAGCAGGCCACAAATTATCCTTCCCTTCAGATTTCAAACAAGCCAGTCATTTGTTTGTTTAACTAACAGGCTTCAGGATACTAATAAATTCAACCACTGGAATTTCAAAGTCTTGGCTTTCACACTAGGGAGTGGGGGCAGGGCTGTGGGGACTGGTGAAGGTTCTTGGAGGTTATTCCTGAGAGCCAAGAGCCGCAACGGATGTTAAGCCACTGCCAGGAGCCAAGGACTGCGCTTTGGAGACCTGGGCTGCCCCGCTACCATCACCCCTCTGCTCCCCTTCCCTGCTCCCATCCCTTGAGATGTAAGAATTGACAGGTCTTCCTGATGGGGAGCAGTGGCGGGGGTGGGGTGGGAATGGGTTTGCCCTGGGCAAATCCTGGCCTGACACATCCCTCTTTGTGACCCACAGCACTGTCTCCAGGGCAGTCCAGGGCTGGAGTTATAGCTGCTCAACCGATAACCCATAAATGGTCCATCTCTCCTCCACCCTCTGGGTGTGTCTAGCTTTGCATCTTGCAAACCTCTTTCATCCCGAATAATGAGCTATGAATACAGGAGGTGCTTTTAAAAATATTTGTCTCTCACAGACAGGGAATAGACTTATGGACATGGTGGGGGGTGGGGGTGGGTAGTGGCAGAAAGGAGAGGGTAGGCTGAATGCAGAGTAGCATGGAAACATATATACCAATATATGTAAAATAGGTGGCCAGTGGGAATTCGCTGTATAACTCAGGGAACTCAAACCAGGGCTCTGTGATAACCTAGAGGGGTGGGATGGGGTGGGAGGTGGGAGAGAGGCTCAAGAGGGAGGGGACATATGTATACCTATGGCCAATCCATACTGATGTAGGGCAGAAACTAACACAACATTGTAATTATCCTTCAATTAAAAACTAATAAATTAAGAAAAAAATCTGTCTCTGCTGAGCGCTCTCTTTGTGGAGAGATTGGTGAGACAGAGAGGGAAAACAAGGAGAACATTCAACTCAGCCTGGCTACCCGGCCCCCCAGCCCGATTTCATAGCCAGGTCTGACTAATGCGGTTGAGTGCCGGGGTGCAGGGAAATGTTCCTCACACAGATCACATTTCCAGCCAGGATCTGCTATACCTATTAGCAGCAAACACTCTCTCAAAAGAGGCCCTTTCTTTCCGTCCCTAAGAGCACCAGAAGTATTTGCGTCCCCAGAAAAATTTGGCGAGGTGAGGGGCCTCTGCCATGGGAGGTGGAAGACTTAGCGGAGCAATGGCACACAACATCCGCCTCCCCGCCCTAAGTGGGGCGCAGCTCCACTGTAAAGAGGCCAGCACCTCTGAGCTGGGAAACCAGGGTGGCTCCTCCCCCTAACTCACCTTCCCTCGGGCACTGAGGCTCAAGCTACATTTTAGCCCCTCTTTGTTCATGCGTAATAAATCGTCCCTCTACATCCCCACTTTCAGACCCTTTCTCCTGTTCCGTGAGCTCTCTGCTGAATGGCCTGAGACGTGGTAGGCCCTGTCTCCCCAGCACCCAGAGCTGGCCCCTGACTCCCTGATCCTAAGACTTCTCTGAGAGCAGGGCATGGGCAGCTTCTAGGACTCCCTGGAGTGCCCAGCAGAGGCTCACACAGAGCCCTCAGGAGCAGTAAGCAGAGGGAGGGGCCCACCCTGTTTGTGCAGCTGGAGAAAGGGAGGCTGGGCGGGCTGGGCAGGGCAGGGCAACAGGGAAAATGACCATCCGGATCCCTGCCAGGGCAAAAGGGCTGTGGAAAGTAGACACTCAATGATGAGTGTCTGGAAGAAAAGACCCAGCGGGTGTCTAGGGAATTGTGATGAATTGCAACACGAGAAGAGGGCAGAAAATCAAGAACTGGTCCCATTGCTCTCAGTGCTCCCACCCAGGTTGCCATCAATGTGGAAACTGGTGGGGGCGAGGAACTCTCTCCCTCTCCATGGCTGGCACAGACCCAGCCTAAGCCTGGGATGCTGTCCTGGGCTGAGCATTGAGGATGGGAGGGGAGCCTAACTCACATCAGGTCAGCAGATTCCACGCCCCTGCAGAAAGGTGGGGACTTGGCCGTTACATTCCAGCAGGAAACCTGAGGAGTCCCCAGGGATCAATTTCTCTCTCCTCCTCCCTCCTCAAGAGTGGACAGCAGGCTTTCTTAACCCTTTTTAAGTCATCTCCACCAGTAGAGAGGATTTCCTCTCAATTGGCTTAATGTAGATAGGAACCTGGAAACACTAGATTTTTTTTTCAAGATTTCATTTTAAAACATGGAATATGAAATCTGCTTTTTCAAACTATATTCCTTGGGATAGTCTGGTGTTGACCTCTCTACCCTGAGTTCAACACCACTGTGACAACGAAAAGCTTAACCCTTTTCCTCATCTGCAATTAATGTTTGCATCCTCTGGTACCTTGTGCAATTCAGTTGTTGCAAGTGATTAAATGCAGAGTCCCAGGCGGGTTATCACTAAATGACTGTGTCACCTAAACTGAGCCCTTCCCCCTTTTCTGGATTCCAGTCTCTTTTTCCATAAAACAAGCAGGTTCAAGTAGTAATAATAAAAGTTATTGCTTCGGGAGCACCTACTTATGTGGACACCACTGAAAATAAATACCTTACATATATTTTCCTCTGTATTCCCCCAAATAAGCCTGTGCATTCAGTTTCAGTCCAGTAGCTCAGTCGTGGCCGACTCTTTGTGACCCCATGGACTGCAGCACACCAGGCTTCTCTGTCCATCACCCACTTCCGGAGCTTGCTCAAACTCATGTCCATTGAGTCAGTGATGCCATCCAACCACCTCATCCTCTGTCATCCCCTTCTCCTGCCTTCAATCTTTCCCAGCATCAGGGTCTTTTCCAATGAGTCGGTTCTTTGCATCAGGTGGCCAAAGTATTGGAGCTTCAGCTTCAGCATCAGTCCTTCCAATGAATATTCAGGACTGATTGCCTTTAGGATTGACTGGTTGGATCTCCTTGCCGTCCATGGGACTCTCAAGAGTTTTCTCCAACACCACAGTTCAAAAGCATCCATTCTTCGGTGCTCAGCTTTCTTTATGGCCCAACTCTCACATCCATACATGACTACTGGAAGAACCATAGCTTTGGCTAGATAGACCTTTATTGGCAAAGTAATGTCTCTCTGCTTTTTAATAACTTTGTCTAGGTTGGTCATAGCTTTTCTTCCAAGGAGCAAGCGTCTTTTAATTTCATGGCTGCAATCACCATCTGTAGTGGTTTTGGAGCCCCCAAAATAAAGTCTGTCACTGTTTACATCGTTTCCCCATCTATTTGCCATGAAGTGATGGGACCGGATGTTATGATCTTAGTTTTCTGAGTGTTGAGTTTAGAGCCAGCTTTTTCACTCTCTCTTTGTTCACTTTCATCAAGAGGCTCTTTAGTTCTTCTTTGCTTTCTGCCATAAGGGTGGTGTCATCTGCATATCTGAGGCTGTTGATATTTCTCCTGGCAATCTTGATTCCAGCTTGTGCTTCATCCAGCCTGGCATTTCACATGATGTACTCTGCATATGTTAAATAAGCAGGGTGACAATATACAGCCTTGATGAACTCCTTTCCCAATTTTGAACCAACCGTTGATCCGTGTCTGGTTTTAACTGTTGCTTCTTGACTTTCATACAGATTTCTCAGGAAGCAGGTCAGGTGGTCTGGTATTCCCATCTCTTTAAGAATTTTCACAGTTTGTTGTGATCCACACAGTCAATGGCTTTGGCATAGTCAATGAAGCAGAAGTAGGTGCTTTTCTGGAACTCTTGCTGCTTTTCCTATGATCCAGCAGATGTTGGCAATTTGATCTTTGGTTCCTCTGCCTTTTCTAAATCCAGCTTGAGCATCTGTCAGTTCTCAGTTCATGTACTGTTGAAGCCTGGCTTGGAGAATTTTGAGCATTACTTTGCTAGCGTGTGAGTTGAGTGCAATTGTGCGGTAGTTTGAGCATTCTTTGGCAGTGCCTTTCTTAGGGATTGAAATGAAAAGTGATCTTTTCCAGTCCGGTGGCCACTGCTGAGTTTTCCAAATTTGCTGGCATATTGAGTGCAGCACTTTCACAGCATCATTTTCTAGGATGTGAAATAGCTCAACTGGAATTCCATCACCTTCACTAGCTTTATTCATAGTGATGCTTCTTAAGGCCCATACTATTTGTCCTTAATTTACCCATGAGTTAACCAAATCACTTCCTATCTGCGTGCATCTGCCCCTGCTCTTCAGTCTCTCTGCACCTCACTTTCCTCATCTATAAAATGTGGAGGAAGAAACTGACCCAGGGTCACAAAAGTAGGATGTGACAATGCCCGCATTTGACTGCAGGCAGTCTGACACTGGAACCCATATATGCTCCAGTGTCCAATAGGTGCGATATGCTGGTTCACTCAGTCAGTCAACAAATCTTTAGAGCCTCTAATAGGAGCCAGGCACAGATTTAGTAGCTGGGGATAGAGCAATGAACAGGACAGCCACAATCTCTGTTGGCATGGAACTCAGTCGCATGGAGCTTGTCTCTTCTGGCTCCGAATGTTGGAAAAAGCCAAGAGAGATGTTTTTGAGTTCAACCAGGAGGTGTCCAAAAGGAAACTCTCCAGGAACTCCTGTTGGCCCAGGGAGCCTATGGACGGGGACAGGGTCCTGCCTGGCTCTGTGACCTTATCTCTAGGCCTTCCTCATCTTGCAGAGACCTGGCAAACAGTGATGTGCTGGAGCCAGCTTGCCCGGTTTCCTGCAGCTCTTCCCAAGCCTGCATGCAGTGACGTCAAGTTGGCAGTTTAAAACCAGCTATGGTGCGACTTAGCAGCAGCAGCAGCATGGTGAGAATAATGACAGCTGGGAAACCAGCAGATGCTATAAAAGATGGCAATGTTTCTCCTGAGAGTGGACTGCTCGATGCTGACCAGCACACTATCACTGGCAGCCTTTCTTAGACAAGTGGACAGCTGCCTCTCCCAGAGACGGTGGGCTGAAACCATCAGCCCCTGACCTTGAGAGAATGCTAGTTGCCCTTCCCCTCCTTCTGCAGAACCTCAATCCTGCTTCTCTTGTATGTTTTCTTCCCCCCAAGTTCAACATAGCCCAGTTGAGCCTGGAATCCTGAGCAGCTTCAAAGTAAATATTATCATTATGATCCTTTGTGCTCTTCACAGGCATTCTCTGTTGCTGGCACATTCAGAGGGTTGAATCTCTTTGGGGTTCCTTCCCAGTCGAATGTTTGCACTGCTGACTCAAGTGGTTCCTCCAAGGCTTCCTGTACTATATCTAGAATCCTGGGATCCTAGTGATTTCTAAAGCTAAGGGACTAGTAGATTTTTTAGAGGGGGAGGGGAATCTCACCCCATTCAGTAATTATTGTATTTATTGTCAACTGTTGGAAAGGAGACATAATATGCTCACACCATGTGCCTGGCCCTCTAAAAATAATCGTAGATATTATTATCAGGGCCCTTGCATAAAGACTATGCTCTTGATTCATAAAAATTCTCCCTCTCAATTCCATACTGGAGTGGGTAGCCATTCCCTTCTCCAGGGGAGCTTCCTGACCCAGGGATTGAACCCAGGTCTCCTGCAGGCAGATTCTTTACTGTCTGAGCCACCCACCAGGGAAGCATGTTTCCATCACACACATGTGCACATATGCGTGTAGGGTACTCACTCTGCTGCTGGCAGAGTAACTAGTAACTCCCCTTTTAGCCCTGCGGGTGCACCCCTTGCATGCACCTGCCCAGATTGGGTTAATTTCAGATCAGAGCCTAGCACCAGATAAACACTGCTGTGATTAAAAAAAAAAAAAAAGCTGGAGAAGGAAATGGCAACCTACTCCAGTATTCTTGCCTGGAGAATCCCAGGGACGGAGGAGCCTGGTTGGCTGCCATCTATGGGGTAGCACAGAGTTGGACACGGCTGAAGCAACTTAGCAGCAGTGATAAAAATATCCTAGGTCTCTGTTAATAACCGAGGCTGGGGTTAGCATAATTTTACATTTACTTAATATTTATTTAAAATGCCTGATCAGAAAAGAAAAGAAAATCCTTTGGGGAAACATACCCTATGCAAACAAAATGGTTTTCTAGCCATCATTAAGGGAGTAAAACTGACCGTTATGCACAGGCAGTAGGCATGAAAGTATGGTCACTGAAGGTTCTGTGAGAGAAACAATCACCTTCAGCGGCCAAGCCATGGACCCTTCGCCAAGTCAGCAACAGCACCCCGCCCCATGGCCAGGCTGAGATGGCAGCCGAAGAGCCACTGTAAGCCACTCGTGACTTAGGGCCAAAATGTGGGTTCTCAGAGCAAGGACAGGCTTGGGAGCCCAGCCAGAGATGGGGATGTATGAGTTGCAGGCTTTTGTGGAGCAGGGATGGGGAATGAAATTAACCCAATCTGGGCAGGTGCATGCAAGGGGTGCACCTGCAGGGCTAAAAGGGGAGTTACAAGGGCAGCCATTTCCTGAAACTTCATCAGTAGGGAGAGGAAGAGAAGGGGTGACTCCTTGGGTGTAAGGGTCTCCTTTCTCCCCTTCTCCTCTTGGAGGGTCTGTCCCCGGCAGTTGAGCAATTCTATCCCCGCAGGTGCACAGTGAAGCAGTTACAGTTGTAACTGCCTGGGTGAGTGGGGGTTTACTATTTCTCCCACCCACTTTGCCTGGAGCTTGGCTGCTTCTTTCTCTGGGCCCTAGGAGAGCCTGTGTTCTGAATGGCCAATTACCCCACACTTAGGCTCTCCCAAAGCTGTACCAGCCACCCAACTGCAATTGGTTTGAGAGGTTGACATGGGTGGGCCTTCACTTTTCATCCCCTAGACTTCAGCACAGGTCATCCGGAGCTCTGGGAGGAATGCCAAGGGACTCCATCATGTTTGTGCAGAAGTTTTTCAGTAATCAAATATTATGTGAAATAAGTTGGCCATCAGCCAAAGATGGGAAAGATGTGGCAGTGCTAATATTGGATGTGATGGCATTTGATCTTGATGTTGATCACCACAGCTGCTGTTTGTTTTGTATCCCTCTCCTAATAGAACTTCATCATAACCATGGATTGACTTTTGGCATTTGAAGAATTAACAGCTTAGATGTGGATTTTCAGGCCCCTGATAAGTCATCTGTGAAGCATGTATTTTCATCTCATAGACTTCAGAGCTGGACAGTGGGAGTGAGTCTTGTCGCTACTGAGTGAGCCTAGCTGACCACCTGTCCCCCAGATGTAGAAGTGGCCTTGTTTTTTCTGCTTGTCTTTGAGGGTGCAGTTATTCTCCTCTACAAAATGATCTGAGGAGTGCCAGGGATGGAGACAAAAAAATAAAAGAGTCCCATAAAAAGGAATGTCCTTAGTTAGAAAACATCATTTTAGACTACATTAGAGTAAAATATGCAATTCAGTTGTGGTTCAGACCCTCAACATGAATGAACTCCCTATAAGTTCTATACGAAAATAAGAAAAGGCAACTAGCAAGTGTTTGAGTGTTCTAATTGGCATGAAAACTGCCATTATTATGGTATTTATACAGTCATTAAGGTTTGAGGTACGTCACTGAAAATATGCAGGTATGCCTTACTGTACTGTATAGTGAAAATTATATGGTGTGATCATGTTTGTAAATCTGGGATTATTTAAGGTCTCAGCCAAGAGTTGGACAGGACTGAGCACAGCACGGCAGCAAGGTCTAAAGAGAGATTCTTAAAGAATTTCAGGGAACTGCTATTCCTCAGATGTGTTTGGTTGGAGCGTGACAGTTTCCAAAACGCTTCTGGGTTCTCAAGAGGTGTTGCAGGAAGCGGTTACAGAAGCAGTGGGAGGAACAAAGGGTCAGGCAGACCTGGGTCCTTGTCATGGCTCCACCACTTATCCTGTGTGGACTCAGGTAAGTCCCTTATCCTCTGGAGTTTCTTGGTCTTCATCTGTTCCTTGAGGCTATGAATACCATTTGCTCTGTTCACTTCCCAGAGTCCTAGTAAGGACCCAAATTGCTAACATGGGAAAGTGTTTGAGAAGTATAGTGAGTGGTTCCTGCAGGGATAATTCGTTCATTCATTTCATGTACATCATTGAACTCTCTTTGTGCTGTGATTAGCACAGCAGAGGTGACTAAGACATGGTTCCCACACTTGAGACTAAAGATCCAGGCACACATACACTTAAAGGGAATAAAAGAACTTGTCACACAGCTGTGTGGTCCCTGTGCTTAGGCTCAAACTGTACCAAGCACAGCACGGCTGCAGAGGAAACAGACAGACCCAACCCACTGCCCACAGCTGGGAAGCAGGCATCTTTCCACAGCCGTTACCTCCCTCCCAGTTCTGCCCTGGCTCTTATTCTCTACAGTCAGAACAAACCTGACAAGAGCTGGTCAGCTCCCTCACAGAATTTCCAGTGGGTGTCACACAGCTCAGCTCCCCCCACCCCCAAGGGATGGCCCCACATTCTGGTCTGGGCAGAGAAAAAAGTGTAATTACAGCCAGCTGCTCACAAAACAAGCAGAGGGATAACAGAAGAGGGGGAAAAATACTCTTGCAAATAGATCAGAACGACACACTACGGAACCTAATTACCTGCCAAGCCACATCCAGCCATTAAGGATCCATATTCTGTAATAGAATTTCCTGCTATGGAAATACTCACCCACGCACAGGATGTTGAAGCAGAAGCCCTGGCTGACTGACTTATTCACCAGCTGGTCAGGCAAGCTGTCAAACCCCACATGTCCAGCCAGGGGGACCGTTCGGCAACCTTCACCCTAATTTGGAAACGGAAGAAAATGAGGACGTGCTTACAAGCAACCTGGGTCACACTTTTCCCATCCCAGTGCCCTCTGTGCTAGGAAGGAACACACACTCGGGGAGTCAGGCTCATCTCCCCTTAGTAGTTCCTGATCCAAAGCAAAATGACCCATTAGCTTACAAATCATGGATTCTTGGGTTCCAGCATCCTTGAGGCTCCATAATGAAAGTCAATACAGTTCACACGCAGCCAACTACAGAGAGAGCTTGTACGGCGTGGGGGGGTGGGGTCAGAGGATGAGAACACTGGGGCCGGAGGGTCCCATTCTTGGGTTAACTCTGTTGGAGACGATATTATGTTACAGGTGATTGGGAGACTCAATATGCTAACACACATGTAACGAGCTTAGAACAAAGCCTGAAACACATATAAGTGTTCAGCAAACATGACAAAGAAACATCACAAAAGCAATTTCTGGGACTTCCCTGGTGGTCCACCATTAAAGAACCCACCTTCCAATGTAGTCATTGCTCCGTGGACAGGGAACTAAGATTCCACATGCCAAGGGGCAACTAAGCACAAGGACCACAACTGGGCAACGAAGACCCAGGGCAGCCAAAAAAAGTTAATCAAAATTTAAAAAGCAATTACTCCTCTCTCTAGGGCACTTTTGGGGATCTAACCAAGGTGGCACAACATACAGCTTAAAAATCAGGCAGGTCTGAGTGGGAGTCCCACATTCTCCACCTCCTGCCCTCAGACAAATTTACTGAACTTCTCGAAATCTCCGCATGTGTAAAACCAGACAGTAGTAGTTACTACCTCGTAGGACTGGTGTGAGGACTGGATAGGATAATGCTCTTCAAGCCCTGAGCATGGGGCACAGAGTGTGATAAACACTCCAGCAACTGTAGCTGCAGCTCTTACTGCACTGTGACGTTCTCCTTCCCCTCAGACCCTCAAACAATAGGCAATGCCATGGAACACTTTGTGATAGTCCAGACACACAGCTGCCCTCAGCCTGCCCCAGGTTCCCTGGTCTCCATCGGGGTCAGGTAAGCCATTCCCAGCCCTGGAAAGCAGGGGGCCTTCGCTCTGCCTGCAGGTCCCAAGGGTTCTCATTGTTAGCAGTTCTACAAAACAGGGAGAACCTCACACTGAGGAAGGCTTCCAAGGAGCCAGGGGGCAGGACCGAAGGGGTCTGCTTGGACTCAAGAAGCCGGCTAAGTGCCGGCGGCCCCAAGGGAGGGGTGCAGAGAGGAAAGGGGAAGCGGGGGACAGCTGAGCTAGACAGGAGGGGTGGGCTACAAAGGGAGTCAGACTTTCTGTTTGGTGGAGTCCACCGAGATTTCTGTACCCAGAAAGGTGCCAAGAGCAATCCAAAATGGACACAGGAGGTGCCAGGAGTCCTGTCCCAGCATCACCAGCTGTGCTAGCAGGCACCTCTCAGGCTGGACGGGCCCTGCTTTTCGACTCAGACCATTAGGGTAAACTTTTGCACTGAGACAGACAGACTGCTTTGGCAGGGGAGCCCTTCAGCAGCTGGCATTGTCACCACTGGCTCCCAGACAGCCCTCCTCCCAGCATGGGATCTAACTCTCCTCGGTGTCACCAGGTCATTGAAGAGCTAGGACGAGTGCCCGTGCCTGCCATCTGGCAAGATGGTTACCCTCATACATCCCACCCCACACACTCCCAGCAGAGTATTCCCAACAGACAACCATATGCCATCACTTGGTCCTGGCTGGTAGATTCTGGACCCCAGAGGGGTACCTGAAGACAGCTGAGTTTCATGAGTGGCCCGCATCACTCAGGGCTTGTTCTACGTCTGCCCCTCTTTGCCTTCCCTCACCCCTTTCTCCTTCTTTTTATCAAAACAATCAAAGAGAGATATAAGTTTCCCACCATTCACTCTTGGTCCTCAAGGCTGCAGGAGAGACAGAAACCTAAGAGCCCATCTGCTTTCTTGATGGAGCCTCCTACTTAGCAGATCAGAAATTGGGACGGACTGAGTCAAGGTTTCCTGAGCCTATTTTATCGCCCCTGGCTGCCTCTTCCTGTCTCCAAATTCGGCACCATGAAACTTCCAACTGCTCCAAGACCTCTGGTCCAAGTGCCAAAAGGTGAGGAAAGGAAATTTTCAAACTGAAGATAGTGAAGGGCAGTGGGGAGGACTCTATATCTTATTCTTGAAGATTTAGTTCACTGCCAAAACCTCACCAAACACCCCTCAAATGGCCATAGTTATCTCCCACCTAGCCCAGTGCTATGAGTGCCCGAAAGAGTTGAAGAAAACATGGCCTTTATTCCCCAGGCAATGGGGTTTCAAAGGGGCATTTTGAGTGTTTTGAGCAGGAAGGACCATGACACAAGTGGTGTTTTCAAAACATCATTCGAGCTGCAGGGCACTTGATCAGTGGGAGGAGAGAGAGGGCAGGGGCAGGAAGACATATTAGGGGTGACTCCAATAACGCTGAACTGGCAGAGTGACAAGCAGGCGCTGTGACAATAAATGCTGGCGGAAATGAACTGATCTGACTTGGGACTCAAGAGAGAGGAACAAATTTGAGAGCCATCCTAAAGGAAGAATGAGACTCAATGAGTGTTGGGGCAGAGAGTAAAGGAACAATCAAAGCTGTCAGGCTGCAAGGTCCTAGGCTTGGGAGCTTGGATTGATGGCACCAAGGGCAGAAAGAGGGAAGCCAGGAAAGGGTGTGTTAGTGGAAAAGTCGAAGATTCTCATTTTAAACAGCTATTATTTTTAAATTACATTTATCAGATTTTTATAAGAGTAATCAATGTTCACTGTAGAAATTTTAAAACATATGGAAAATTATAAAGAAGAAAATAAAAATCACTCATAATATCACTCTTCAGAGATAATCACCACTAATATTTATGTGTGTTTCCCTATAGTCTATATACTTCTTTCTCTATCTCCTTTTTATTTTTTATTTTTTTACAAAATGGGATAAATCTGTATATACATTCCTTTTCATCACCTGGCTTGAAAACCTGACACTTAATATAGTATGGATGTTCTCTTGAGTAATTAAGTATATTCTAAAACAATACTTTTTTGGCCATGTAACATTCCATTGTAGGAATTTACCACATTTTCTCAACCCATCTCCCACTGCTAGACCTTTAGCCTGTTTCCAAGTCTGCAACCATTTTAAGTAACAATTCATGTTCTTACACGTTTGCATAGTCTCTGATTATTTCCTTAAGCTAAATTCCTAGAATTAAACCCTGCTGGGTCCTAGGGCACACACATTGGAAAGACTTCGGTACACATTGAGAAATCATTCGACAGAGAATATTACAAATGTCTATTTTCAACACCAGTGTGTGAGCATGTCTGTTTACACATACTTAGACTAGCACTGAGCTTCTGAAACTTTTTAACCATCATGAATTTTGTCACTGGAAAATGGCATCATGTCACTTAATTTGCATTTTATTAGTGAGAGTGAATATTTTTTTATTGTTCAACTGTGTACGCAATTGTGTCTATGTATATGTGAGTTGCCTATCCGTGTCTTTGCCCATTTTGTTAAAATGGGTGCTTGTCTTTCTCTTCTGGATTTGTAAAAGCATTTTCTATATTAAAGAAAATGAGATAGTTTTGATTTTATGGTGACATATCCATCTCGAAGAAGTCCAGTATGTACTTAACAATATGGAATTGCATGCTCAGGGAGAATTCAGGACTGAGACAAATTTAGGAGTAAGAAGTATGAAACTGGATGTGTTCTTCAAGAGACAGTACAGGGAGAAAAGAACTAAACATTGAATATAAGAAATGCCCACAAGTAAGGAATGGGAAGATGAAGAGAATTCTCCCAAGAGGGAGGGAAATGATCAGGAAAGTAAGAGATGACCCAATTAGTTTTCTATCACCATAGGCCAAGGTTTAAGTCAGGAATTATTACAAAGAAATAACCATTGGTCTGGATTTGGTGAAGGCCACTGGTAACTTTTAGAATCCTTTTTTTTCCCTGTCTTTTTATCTGGTGTCCAGTACTAGGAACTAGGGAACGTGGGATCTAAATAATGTGTCTTTCTTGCTAACCAAGATTTAAGCAGTAAATTGCATGTCTCAGTCCTTGTAGCTGATAAAGCTTCAAAAATGAATTTGTAAATGCAGTTCCTGCTTTAGGAAATCCTGTCTGGCGAGCACCATTCACTCCTGCTTTGATGAATCTTAGAAGATGTCAAGGTCACCGTTATGAATATCAGTCCCCATTGTTCAGAGGTAAATACATAGAGGTGAAAAGGACAGGATTTGGGCTGAGTGGACACTGACCCTATGACAGCCCCCGGAAGTTTCTCCACCCCCCCTTCCTCTCTAAACCTCTGGTAGTTTATCTTTCCTATTTCTCCTTAAGGTGGCCTGATTAACTGAGGGCCTGATTACTTTGACTGCAGTTCATTGAATGTCCCTGGATTACAAAGTGCACAACAAGAGATGGAACTGGCAACCTGGCCCAGCACATCTGTCACTAAACTCTTACCATCTTGAGTATCAGGCGGTGCCACGTCTGAGGCTTTAAACTGAGATGCTAGAAAGGACACAGACACCAAAATGTTCAATGGCTCATTTCCCATGACCCCGCAACCTTCCCTGAGAATCTACTCTACAGAAACTCACATACCTATACAAAGATCCATGTACATACAAGACAAGGAACTTCATTACAGTATTATTTATAATGCTGAAAACCTAGGGGAAAAAAAACCTAAATAGCCGACAATGGGAAAATAGTTAACTAAATTATGATAAGTGCACATTCTGGAATATTCTGCAGCCATTAAGAAGCATGCAGTAGGTCTAGAAATAGAATTACAGATCTAGAAAATAAACTTTTGGTTACCAGGGAATAAGGAGGGGCAGAGATAAATGGGGAGATTGGGATTGACATACACACTACTACATATATTAATAAAATAGGTAACTAACGAGGACCTACTGTATAGCACAGGGAACGCCACTCGATACTCTGCCATGACCTATATGAGAAATAAATCTAGAAGAGTAGATATATGTCTAACGGAGTCACTTTGCTGTACACCTGAAATTAATACAACGTTGTAAATTAATTATGGTGGTGGTGGTTTAGTCACTAAGTCTTGTCCAACTCTTGATACCCCCTGGACCGGAGCCTGCCAGAATCCCCTGTCTGTGGAATTCTCTAGGCAAGAATACCAGAGCGGGTTGCCATTTCCTTCTCCAGGGAATCCTCCCTATCCAGGGATTGAACCCACATCTCCTGCATTGGCAGGCATCGCAGGTGGATTCTTTACTGCCGAGCCACGAGGGGGGCCCAAAGGTCAAGAAATCAACCGTACTCCAGTACATAAAAAAGAATGCAGTTGGTCTATAGGTACCGATGGGAATATCTGAGACATATTATAGTAGAAAAATAGAAGCTGTGGAACAATAAGCACAGTATTCATGTGTCGATACATGCAAAAATCCTTACATGTGTGTATTGACACATACATGTATGTGAGTGCAGAGAAAGGCAACCAAAAAGACACCTCTTAAAAACCCAGAACTCAAGCTACCTCAGGAAAGGGGACCGGAACTAGGGGCTTACTCAGGGGCGGTAGTCAGTGTGCTTCTGCGTTGCTTGATTCTTTTACAGCATGAATGTATTCACACATTACCTGTGTAATTTAAAAACATCTTTAATACATGAAAAGAGAGTTCTCACTCAGCTTTGCAGCAGGGGTAATTAGGATGCAGAATCTGAGAGGAGCTGAAAGGAAGGCAAAAATGAAAGTGTGCTCCTGAGAATTGCGGGAGCCCCACTCCCCTCCCCAATTGCATTTCCTGTTTTCGCCTCATCTGCAGGCACCTGCGGTTTTGAAATACGTTATACCACATTTCATATCACAGGCAGAAACACCGCTCTCTTTCTCTTCCGCCTCCTCCCCTGAGAACACGCCAATTTCGTGTTTTAATTGAATATTCGAAGGATCACGTTATGAAGGACGAGTGAAGGCGGTTCCAGCTGTGCATCAGTTTCCCCTTGCTGTGATTCTGAAAATAAAGAGTCCCAAAGCACCCAAATGGACCACTCCTGTCCCCTCCTTCAACCTTTGTGGCACAGGAAAAGGAGGGTCCATCTGTCTCCATTTCAAACTGGGGTGGAAAAAAAACCTGGGGTGGCCAAGTTAGTACCTGTCATTCTGAAGGATAAGACCAAAACAAAAAGTTTGGAACTCATGGCTGATAACCGGGCTTGCCCTTGACTTTCTTCCTCTGGCCTTGGCATGGAGATGCTAGGAAAGGACAGAAACACGGAAATCGGATTCTCTCTGGCAGCCTCATGTATCACTTCGTGGTGGGCCTGATTTCTCACACCTTCCCTTTCTCTACATCCATCCCCAGCTCTGAATATTGACCTCTGAGAGACCCTGAAAATCTTCAGGATGTTCAAACTCAATTAATAGTTCAGTGATGCATGATGGACTATTAAGCGGATGGTAAAAAAACATATTCATAGTCAAGGCTATGGTTTTTCTAGTGGTCATGTATGGATATGAGAGTTGGACTGTGAAGAAAGCTGAGCACCGAAGAACTGATGCTTTTGAACTGTGGTGTTGGAGAAGACTCTTGAGAGTCCCTTGGACTGCAAGGAGATCCAACCAGTCCATTCTGAAGGAGATCAGTCCTGGGTGTTCTTTGGAAGGAATGATGCTAAAGCTGAAACTCCAGTACTTTGGCCACCTCATGTGAAGAGTTGACTCATTGGAAAAGACTCTGATGCTGGGTGGGATTGGGGGCAGGACGATAAGGGGACGACAGAGGATGAGATGGCTGAATGGTATCACCGACTCGATGGACGTGAGTTTGAGTGAACTCTGGGAGTTGGTGATGGACAGGGAGGCCTGGCGTGCTGCAATTCATGGGGTCGCAAAGAGTCGGACATGACTGAGCAACTGAACTGAACTGAAAAAACATATTCTAAGAATATTTAATAGCATAGGAACATGATCACCAAATACTGTTAGGTGAAAAAAACAAAACCTTGTATATACAGGATCATCCCAATCATGGGGAAAATAAGTATATATGCATTTTTAAAAGCTTGGAAGAATATATACCAAAATTGTGACAATGGTCGATTTGGGGTTGGAGGGGCTGTAAGAGTTGGTGCTTTCCTCTGTTTTCCAAACTTTCTACAGTTGGCATATTTTAATTTTATACTCAGAATTAAAATGTTATTTTTTAAAAGCACCTATGATGATATTTTCCTAGGCAGGAAAGTAGCCTCAGATAGTTTAACAAAATCTTTAGTTACAATGAAAAAGTTGCTTTCTGTACAAGTAATCAGACAATTCAGTTGGTGCTTTCCTGTTTTCCAAACTTTGTACAGTAGGCATATTTTAATTTTATAATCAGAATTAAAATTTTATTTTTTAAAAGCACCTATTATGATATTTTCCTAGGCAGGAAAGTAGCCTCAGTTTAGCAAAATCTTTTTTTTGTTGTTGTTTATCAAAATATTTAGTTACAATGAAAAAGTTGCTTTATGTACAGATAATCAGACAGTTCAGTTAAGTATTCAGCTTTCAGGCTGTTTTATTGTATATAAAATATTTATTTTACCAATAATACAATAAAACCTCATTATTTTCCTTATTATAACATAGGTGCATGCATACTAAGGTGTTTCAGTTGTGTCCAACTCTGCGACTCTATGGACTGTAGCTACACAGGTTCCTCTCTCCATGGGGATTCTCCAGGCAAGAACACAGGAGTGGGTTGCCATGGCCTCCTCCAGGGGATTTTCCCGACAGGTTCTTTACAACTAGCACCATGTGGGAAGCCCCATTATATATATGTATATATATATAAAACATTATTGTATAGTATATTGTTGTTATTATATAGTATATTGTTGTTGTTTAGTCGCTAAGTCGTGTGTGACTCTTTGCGACCCTATGGACTGTAGCCAGCCAAGCTCCTCTGTCCATGGGGTCTTCCAGGCAAGAGTACTGGTGTTGGTTGCCTTTTCCTTCTCCAGGAAATCTTCCCAACCCAAGGATCAAACCCATGTTTCCTGCATTGGCAGGCGGATTCTTCAGTGCTGAGCTATCAGGAAAGCCCCGTTATGCCTTATTATTATAAAGTATAATGGGGACTTCCCTGTGGTCCAGTGGTTCAGTATCTGCCTCCCAATGCAGGGGACATGAGTTCAATCCCTGCTCTGGGAAGATCCCACATGCTGCGGAGCAACTAAGCCAGTGTGCCACAACTACTGAGCCCAAGCAGCCTCTTGTGCTCTGCAACAAGAGAAGCCACCGCAACGAGAAGTCACCACAGCTAGAGTAACTGCTCGCCGCAACTAGAGAAAACCCACAAAGCACAAAGTTGGTGAGGCCAACAACAACAACAACAAGATTCATGTGAAGCGGGACGCAAAGTCAAATCGCATAACCTGCTGAAGCAGTCAGGTGGATGCTAGCCCTATTTGCTGCCTCCAGTGTTGTCAAGTGCGTGCATGCCAAGTCGCTTCAGTCGTGTCCGACTCTGCATGACCCTATGGACTGTGGCCTGCCAGGCTCCTCTGTCCATGGCAGGTGGGTTCTTTACCTCTAGCAAGTGACATAAGAGATGCAGGTTCGATCCCTGGGTCAGGAAGATTCCCTGGAGGAGGGCATGGCAACCCACTCCAGTATTCTTACTTGGAGAATCCCATAGACAGAGAAGCCTGGCAGGCTACAGTCCATAGGGTCGCAAAGAGTTGGATACAACTGATAGAGATAATCATGACCTGCATTATCAGCCATAAGAGCGCAAAAGCACTGATAAGTTCCCAGAGATTAAAAACAAAAACAAAAGCAGAAAACTCCAGTATGCCTAACACATGAAAATCAGGATTTCCCTGGCTCTGATTAAGCTGGGCTGAGGAAACTGACAATAATAATAATGCCCTAACTGGAAGAGAGAAATTTGGGGGCCTTTTGGACGAGACATAAAGCCTGCAAAAGCCAGCATCACACCCTGGGGGCCCCAATGCCTTTCGGTGGGGGAGTAACTTAGGGGATCCTGGGGAAGCACACAGGAAACTATGCCCCCCATGGAGACAGAAGGCCCACCTGCAGCAAATCCAACTCTGGGTTTAATACACTGGATCAGCTCCAGAGTGGCTTTTCCTCCTGTAAAAGGATTCACAGCAGGACTCTATTAAATAGCTAGCTCTCCTAGTGCATTTAAAAGGGGATTCAATAGACAAAAATTCAGCTGTCATGTACCTTTATAGGAAGACAATAGCCATATAGACCTACACGGATAGACAGACAATATCTGAAGGGTTGTTGCTTTCCATTCCAGTTCCAGGGACCCTGCTGAGCTAAAAACCACTGGCTTGCTTTCTCTACAACAGTCTTTCCACCCAGCTCAAGGAGTCAAAGCAGGGAAAAGGTGGACTTAAATTCTGCCATCTCACTTGGAAGCAAAAGCAGTCAAGGACCTGAAAGAAATTAGGCCAGAGGACTAGGAAACACAGGAACCCTATGCTGTTAGAGCTGGAAACGGCCTTAAAGAGCACTTCATCCAACCGGCTCATTTCACAAAAGGGGAAAGAGACTCGGAGGGAGGAAGTGACGTGTCCCCAGTCACACAGTGATTTCGAGGCAGAGAACGGTGAGGGGACCCTGACAAGCAGACAGGCACTCTCAAATGGAAAGGCTGACTCAAGTGGCACAGAGATTTCTTTCTGCTGTAGAATTCCAAGACACGGGGCTTGGGGCTGATGCTAGTCAGGAGGAGAAGGGTGGTGGAACAGGCTCACGAAGGCTGGTGCCCCTCTTCTGCCTCTTCTCTCCCACCTCCAGCTCCCAGTTCCCTCTCTTCTGACTACGGCCTGAGCCTCAGTTTGGCCTCTAAGAGCTCCAGGGCTACTGAAGCCAACCGGCCAGATTCTAGGTAAAAGATCTCCTCCACCTCAGGCCAGGGGTGACCCCTGCCCAGGGTGGGTCAACTTTCCCACAAAAGCCAGACAGCTTCGCTTCCAATCAGGCCATTTAAACAGAGTCTCCTAGGTGTTCTGGCCATTGTTATCTCCAATCTGTTAAAAAGAGAAGAAAAAAAAAAAAAAGGTTTACTCACAGGCCTCTGGATGAATGCCCAACTGTCCTCTGGGGAGCCTGAATTTGCCTCTGCCTCCATCTGGTCTCATTTAAAGGGGATCTGAAAAAACCCAGTTCCTGCCTCAGCGCCAGTGCTCAGAGCTGGGGCCTCTGCTGCAAAAGGAAACCGAACACGACCTCACACCTCATCAAGGCCGTGAAAGCAAGGCTCGGCCCCTGCTACTCCAGCGCTTTCCTTGGGGATCAGAGAAGGCCCTGGCCAGAGAAACCTGAGCCCTGGGCCCTGTCCCTGAGAAGGCCCGCAAATCTTTCCCACAGTCCCCTTTATGTGAGTGGAAGGAATGACCCGACTCTGAGGCCAGTGGCGAGCATGCTGCGTAATTCAGCAGATGGCTGCCTCTAATGAGAAGACACTGCAGAAGCGCGAACGTTATTTCTCCCCCTCCCAAGCATGTGGCCTCCTTCCTCTGTGCAGGCAGCAGAGAAAACCCACGGTTTCAAATCCCAGCAGCAGAAGCCTCCTCCTGCCAAACCAAGGAGGAAGGGTCTGTGTTTCTAATTCATCCTGCGCCCCCCCCTCCAGTTGTTACTTAAAATAATCCATCATTACATGGCTGGTGGCTCCAAGATTTTTATTTAAAGCAATATGGGAAAGAAGAAAGAAAGCAAGCCCACACATAGCCATGACTGTGCTATCTGGGGTTTAAGCCGAGAATCTCTTTTTAACATCAGAGCATCTCCCAAGCACCCAAGTATAGTCTTTCTTGACCTCTATGGTTAAGTGTGCTGGGGGGAGGGGGAGATTCAGTGAACAAAGGGCGAAGAGGGGACATGTCAGGATTTTTATTTCTTGGAATCACGATGACAAGGCCAGGGTTTTTTAAAAACTGAATTTGTATCATCTGGTAGATGTTTCATTGCTTCATCCACTGACCAGCAATAACACTTTGGACTAAGTCGTTTGGTCTCCCTGAACCCATAAAATGAAAAGAACAATAATACTCGTCCAAGAAGCTGTTGGGGAAAATGAAATCATACAGATGGAAGCATTTTGAGATCATTGAAAGACACATGTTACACTGATCCACGGTATTCTTTTTCTTTCTTTTCTCGCTGGTTCTTTCTCAAATGTGGTTTTAATGTACACGCGACTGAAAAGCGGTCCTCAGTTGTTCATACTAATATGAAACCACGGCTCTGATAATCCAGAAACCGAGGAAAGTCCAGAAATCAGTCCCATTTAGTTCTGGAATACCTTTTCCCAGGGGACTTAGATTCCTAATTAGTTTTGCTCAGGCTAATGCTATGGGTTCTCTCCCTTACAGCACACAAAGGGAGGGGCCGTGCTGGGTAACAAAGCCAGCAATTAATAGAAAATTTACAGCAGAGACTCTACAAAGTAAATGCTGTGCACAAGACTGCAGATCAAAATCTCATTATACTATACAGACAAATTGCTCAGTTGTAATGCAGTTTTGTAATAAGAACGCCACTGACACTCACATTTCCGGGTTTTAGGATATGAAGAGGGCTTATTCTGGCCTCTCATCTGGAAGCTCTGAGAGGGCTGTCGTGTGGGCCTTGCCCACCACTATATTCCCAGCACCTGGCACAGAGCCTGGCAGTCAGTGCCCAATAAACACATGCAGAAGGAATGAATGAAAAAAAAGTGTGTGAATTAACAAAGGAAATGTTCCCAGCCTGGGAGCAGAAGTGAGTTCTCCCCCATCTTCACACCTATCCTTCTGGTGGTTAAAGTCCTCAGCAAGCCTTTCCTGTCACCCACCACCACCGACCCCCCAACCCCGGCCAGGGCTGGATCAGGTCCCCTTGTAATGAATTATCCTAGCAGGCAGTAGCTCACCACAGGGATAATCATAGTTAATCGTGTCTGCCTCCACTACTAGATTGTAAACTCCCCGAGGGTAGGGGCCATGTGGCATTTGCGAGGAGGAGGACGGACATTCACATTGCCCTACAACTTTTAACTTTGCAAAGTCTCAAGCACACAGAAAAGTTGGAAAATAGTACCATGATCATCCACAGACCCTCGACTTAGATTCATGAAATTTTACTATTTGGGGCCACGCAAGTTTTCTTCAGTGCTGTACTTGCATATGCTGTATTTGCAGAGATATGGGTGAATGTTACAGTTTTCCTCTCCCTGCTTGGGGTAGAATATGACTTTTAGTTGGAGGTGGTAGAGATGGCTGAGGCAGGGCACTGCAATGGGCATCAAGGTTAAGTGTCATTTGATAGCAAGACCAGAGTGCAGCCACCTGTAGGAGGTACCCTGGCAGCATTAGGCCCGGCAAGCTCTTTCTTAGGGAGAAAGACCATTATCTGGCCGCCACTGAAGGAAAGTATCGTTGTCCACATCCTGGGATTGGTTCTTATCAGAATCAGTAAGCCCTACTTCCTATGGGCCAGCACTTATAGGCTGGACCCTAAAAAGCAACATTGAAAAAAACAACTCAGTGCAAGAGCCAGCAGCTGTGGCCTCTGGTGCCTTCCTAGTTACCCTGGACAAGACATGGAACCTCGCAGTGTGTGTGTGTGTTTGTGTGTATATACATATCAGTTCAATTCAGTCACTCAGTTGTGTCCGTCTCTTGTGACGCAGTGTGTGTGTGTGTGTGTGTGTGTGTGTAAACATACCAGTTTGGTTTAGTCGCTTAGTCATGTCTGACTCTGCGACCCCATGGACTGCAGCACGACAGGCTTCCCTGTCCATCACCAACTCCTGGAGCTTGCTCAGACTCATATCCATCAAGTTGGTGATGCCATCCAACCATCTCATCCTCTGTCATCCCTTTCTCCTGCCTTCAGTCTTTCCCAGCATCACGGTCTCTTCCAATGTGTCAGTTCTTCACATCAGGTGGCTAAAATATTGGAGTTTCAGCTTCAGCATCAATCCTTTCAATGAATATTCAGGACTGATCTCCTGTAGGATGGACTGGTTGGATCTCCTTGCTGTCTAAGGGACTCTCAAGAGTCTTCTCCAACACCACAGTTCAAAAGCATCAATTCTTCAGGGCTCGGCTTTCTTTATGGTCCAACTCGCACATTCATACATGACTACTGGAAAACCCACAGCTTTGACTAGATGGACTAAAGTCAATAAAGACTTTAAGAAAATGGTCTACATAAAAATAAAAATAAACCCTTAAAATATATTTGTGTGTATATAGTCTAGTGGTTTTCCCAACTTTATTCAGACTTAAATTGAAGAAAGTACGGAAAACCACTAGACCATATATAAACATATTTTTAAGGGTTTTTTATGTAAACTGTTTTCTTAAAGTCTTTACTGACTTTGTTACAATATTGCTTCTGGGTTTTTCTTTTTTATGTTTTGGTTTTTTGGCCGAGAGGCAGGCGGGATCTTAGCTCCCCAATCAGGGGTCAAACCCACATCCCCTGCATCGGAAGACAAAGTGTTACCCACTGGACCACCAGGGAAGTCCCATTAGAGTATACATTAATAGTAGCCCAAGCCACATCACAGGCAGGGGCTGGAGATGGGAACATCCCAGGAATCTTCTGTAGTTCTCGAATTATTTCCCCATGTACACAATTAGTCTCTCCAACTAGACTAGAATAAGTGTAAAAGCCAGGAAGTACGTCTATTACTTTTTTTAGTATCCTTGACCAGGGCTAGCCATAGTGCTGGACACTTATTAGTCAATCAAATAAACCCTGTGGACACCATAAACAAACAGTTTTGTCACAAAGAATCTTTACGGTGTTCATTCAAATAGGGTGGGGTTGTGTTATGGACACAAAAGCTGAGCTTTCAAGTTGCATGTGTGCACAAATAAGGGTCCTACCCAGGAACTCTAAGGTCTGTTTTTGTCACTAATGATGTTATCCTACAAGCCAGAGTGACCCTCAACTGACTCCGGAGAGGCCAGCCCATCCCTCACACACACCAGAGCGCTACTTGCATGGCACTGTATCTCAGAGCTCATTAAAAAGAACTCCTAGGCTAGGCACACTTAGGTTTATACTCTAGTCTTCTTTTCCCAAACCCCAAATATGCCTTTGCTGAAAGAAACAATCAGCAACCAGACGTCCAAGGTCTCCCAAGTTAATTGCATCTTCCCCTGGTGAATTACAACTTCTTACAGACACAAAGGCAAGCAGAGAGACAAATGACACAGAAACAAGAGCTTCACTGACTGGGAGAGGAGGGGGGCCTGGAGAGTGACGTCAGTTTTCCCAGCAACCCATTTATCACGATAACAAGGTCTCAAGGGCTCTGGCTGCTCTTTCAGCTTCAGGATCTGGCATACAATTTTGTTCTTCGTTGTAGAGTAAGGCAAGGCCACCCAGAGCAAACTGGAACCAAGCAGAGCAATCCAAGTGGCCCTAAACCAACCCCCTCCATTTTTAGAACAAAGGGGATCTTTGGGTAGCCCCAGGTGAAACACAACCTTCTGGAAGGTTCCCCTTTGCTACATCTGCCCTGCAACCCTGATTCAGGCTAGAGGGACTGGTGAGAGAGTATGGGCAGGTCAGTGCAAATTCATTAGCGGACAAGAAAAATCATTAGCGTCCTTCTTGGTCACTAAGGATGGAGCAAGTGTAATCTAGGGGACTAAATCTTCTCCTTAAGGCATGCCATCGCTAAAATAGAGGAGCAGAAAGGCACTGAGGGAGCCCTCAAAACACTAATGCAATACATGTTAGAGTGCCAATCTTGGGGAGAAAAGAATTCTCTCAAACGCCATTATCACAGAGCATGGTCTCCCAAGGACTCCTAGTCCTTCCACACCCTGAATGCCTAAAGAACTCCAGGCTGGGGTCTTGCAGGGCAGTAGGGGAGGATCCAAAGAAATCACCTTGCCCTTCCCAACAGGAACAAGACGGTGGAATAAACTTAGCCGTATCCTGTAGAAAAAAATACTACCAGATTCTGGATGCAGATTTTGAAAACAAATCAATTTCAATTACACCAAATACCTAGAGGCTATATATATTTTTTTGCACTAGAATTGCATTGCATGGACTATTTCCCTAAATAAGTATGACCCTGTGTGTGTGTGTGTTTCAGAAATTTTCATCAAGTAGTACGGATGTTTACTGTCATGGAATCTGACCTAGCTCTACTTCAGTATCCTTCCTCACTTCAGGGTACTGGTAACTGTGGGCTTCTTAGAAATCCCAGACACTCAGGGAGGAATAGAAAGGCCAGGTTGTTCCCTCAAGTGGAAACATTCCCCTCCCTTTGCAACGAAACTTCTGGTCTAAAAAAACAAACATGGAGCCTCAGGTCACTTCAGTATAATTTCTCTGCACATCCCAGGCTAGAAAACTTCAGTTCGTTAAACGAAGATTTTTTTTTTTCCAGAGTCGGCTGCCAACAAAAAGAGAGACAGCATCGCTTTTGCAAGCGTCACACTTATTTTCCTGAGTCCCATGACAAGAAGGCAGCGCCACAGGTTTTGGCACACACGCCCAGTCACACCGAACTCGCACCGGAGACAGATCCCACCACCCCCAGGGTCCCGCAAAACCCGGGTCAGGTGTCAGAAACGCGCCAAAATACGCAGCCAGCCAGCACCTACAGGCCAGCGGACTGCAGCCCACACAGACGCACAAATGAGACCCAGAGGCACACAGCACAAGCAGACTGGGAGAGAAGCGTCCGGACCCAGAGACACGCACCAGGGAGCTGAGTACACTCCCAGAAACAGGCGGACGCATCAAGGGTCACAGACAAGCCGGACACCGGCGTGGTCCGCCCGGGGAGGCACGAGTGCGCGCGCACGCACTCACACGCACAGTGATACACACACACACACACACACACACACACACACACACACACACGCAGTCACATATGTAATGCATATGGAAAAACCCTACCCCAGCCAGTCACCTCCCCGCCCCCCTCACCACTCGCCGCCTCCTGCCCCAGGCTCACCCCAGCCCCACGCCCCTCTGGCTGAGGAAGCCCGGGTCCCGGCGCGTGGCGGGGTGCTGGGGCGCGGCCCGGCCCCCCGAGGGAGCGAGGCCAGGGTGCCGGGGACCCGAAGGGCCCGGCGGCTCCTGCGGCCATTCATTCGGCAACGCCCCAGCGGCGGGGCCGCAGCTGCAGCGAGGGCGGCGGCGGCGCCGGCTGCAGCTCTTGGGCAATGCAAGTTCAGCCGCCGGCCTGCAGCCTGGACCAGTCCCCCCGCCTCCCCTACCCGCCCGCCACCACGGTTCTCGGGGACGGAAGGCTGGGGGACTGAGTCGCTGACCCTAGGAGCAGAAGTCCTGCCGCGCCCGGTCTCCTGGATGGTGCCCACTGCCCCTCCTTGCGGCGGTGGTGACGGCGGCCAGGTCTCCTCGGCTCTTCCGAGGCCCCCGGCCCCGAGGCTGGCACCCAAGCCCCGCACTCACCACCTGGCGAGCTATATCGGTCGCTGCCATCGTTCCTGCGTCCGCCAGGGCTGCCACGGGCGCCGCCGCAACGGGAGCTAGAGCACAGGAAACAGCGGAGCTCCTCCGACAAAGAGAAAGTGTTACACTTTGGGCGCAACCAAGTCCGGCGGGGGGAGGTGCAAGGGAGGGGCCCCTTCGCTGCTGCTCCAACCCCGACCTCTCCTCTATCGCCCACCCCCTCGGAAGTGGGGTGCGGCGTGGGGGTGGATTTAACGCGCCGCTTCCCTCTCCTGCGAGCAGGGTTCCAGCTCTCCCTGCAACCTCAGTTGTAGGCCTGTGCGAAGGGAGGCGGGGGCTCCCCTCGGTGACCCAGTCCTTTGCCCGCCCCCCCGCCACTGGGCTCTGTGGTACGTCCCGACCTCCGCTGAATTGTCACACCCCCCTGCTCTCGCCTTACATCCCTGAGTCCCCAGACCCCTGAGGCTGGAAGGGAGCCCCCGCCCCTACCCCCCGGCGCGCACCGCTCGGCGGCTGACCCCTGCGGTCCTTCTCTTCCTCCTCCCTGCATCCCGGACCCCCTTTTTCTCCCCACCGAAATCTCAGGGTGCTTGGAGGGGAGCGGCCGCCGCTGGAGTCTCGCTGCTCCACCACACCTCCCCCACCCCGGCCCTGGAGGGCTGCTGAGGCCGGTGGGGGACCCGGAGGGAGAGAGCTGTGGCAGGTGCCGCTTCCCAGCAGAGCTTAGAAAGGGGGCGGTTGGGGGAAGCCGCACTGCGGGCCCCGCAACTGAGATGTGACATGCGGTGTCCGAGGCCAGGGGTCCTGACACGAAACGCCCCTTCTGCCCTGGGGTTTCCACGCCTCGGGTGCTGTGGGCTGTCATTTCCGAGCTCACCACCGTTGGGTCCCGCGCCTCCTCTCCCCACCGAGCCCTAGGCGATCGGCTTGTGAGCCGAGGCTCGGACGACTTACTCCCCTGTAGAGCCTGGACCACTGGCAACTCTCAGAGGAGGGGCCGGGGGCTGAAATCCCAGCTCCGTGGAGCGGAATTTCGCCGAGGGACGCGGAGCAGCCTCCGGGGGCTCTGTCCCGCCCCCTGATTTCCCCTTAACCTTGGGTCAACCCGAGGCTAGGCGGCCGCAGTGAGCAGAGGGAGACCCTCCGAAGGCAGAGGCTCTGCCCGCCTGCTTTCCTTTTCCTCTCGGCCCTCCGTCGCCGCGGGTCCCCTCCCTTCCCCTCAGCACTTCTCCCTCTCTTCGGCCTGACGCCCCGCAATCCTTCTCCTGGCCGTGGACCCTGCTAGATCCCTGGCGTGTCCGAGGCCGGAGCGGGCGGGATCATCCACTCCACTCCTTAAAAGGGCAGGCGCCCTGGTCTCTGAGAGGGACTCGGATCCTCGGGTGGAACCCGGGACCGCGGGGGGAGACAGATCCCTGGGGGGAAGCCCGGCCGGAGAGGGGGCCGGGATGCGGCGTGGGAGCTGGCCCAAGGCGGGAGCGCCTGAGGTGGAGAGGAAGGAGGGAGGAAAAAAGAAAAACGGGAAGCACTGAGAGGGAGAAGGGACCCGACCCGGAGGCCCGCGCGTGGGGAAAAGGGCAGGCAGAGAAACTGGGGTGGCTATAGGAGGCGCTCCCATGGCCCTTGATTCCACCTGCCGGGACAGTGCGTGTCACACGGTCTCCGGAAGCTCTTCACCTGCGTGTGAACGTTGAGAACAACGACTCCGCAAAATGCATCCCCAGAGCCTACTTCGGGGCCTGGCATCCACCAAGCGCCCAATTAAGCATTTCCTGAACCGGCGGACAGAGGGTTTGGACTGGGGCGGGTACAGGAGAAGGAAGAGACACAATCCGGAGGTGGCTCTGTAGGGACAGAAAAGCAAGGCTCTGGAGGTGCCCATTGTGCGGGAGACCCAGGAGGGGCCGAAAGAGAAGAGCCTGGCACAATCAGGGAACAGAACTAGGAAGCTCTGTGGACGGACAGCGCTGGCCGGAAGGGCAGATGGTGGTGGCAGAGAACCGGGGCGACTATCGTCACCGAGGCCCGTCAGGGCGCTGGGGCAGGGCCTGGGCGAGGCGCCAGGCCCTGTATTCGGGTGGCCGACACGTGCAGGACCAGGCTGGTATTTGCGGAACCGTCGTAAGGCTGGGCCGGGACCGGATGGGGGCGGAGAGCAGTGGGGGCGGGCGGCTCTCAGACCCGGTGTCTGGCGGGCAGACAGGTCTGCACTGCAAAGGCTGGGGCGTGGAGAGGCTGGAGGTCATTAACTCTGACCTGGATCTGCGGTTTGGTGGGTGGCGGGAGCCGAGCTGTACATTTGGAAAGCGGAGCTGAGAGCTGATACCCGCAGCGTCGGCGAGCAAGCGGAGTGCCCGGCGGAGCTGGACTGGCCGACTGCGGGGCTCCCTGGGAACCCTGCTGCCCACTTCCAACATCACCCCGCTCCCGCCTAAGCGCTCCTCGCCCACCAGAGCTCGAGGCATTTCCACCCGGCGCAGGCGCTACAGAAGCGCCGAAACCTTGGTGCCCCGCCCATATGCCCCCCCCCCCGACTGCCCTCCTGTCCCTAGGAACCCTCCCAACCTCGCGGAGGCCTCCGCCTCCAAAACAATGGCCCTCGCAGACTGGAACCAAGTGTGTAACTCAAGTCTCCCTCAACCCTCTGGTCTCTGAAAAACCTGCCACCTGCGGCTGCAAGCGCCTCAGGCTTCCGGGTTTCCGCGGGGTGCGGTGGGTGTTGATGTGTGAGTAGGTGTGCATTTGTCTGTCAGTGTGCATCCGCTGTGTCTGTGTGTCAAGGTGTGTCAATGTGTGTGTGTGTACAGGCATGTATTTACTGTTTTTTATCTGCTACCGTGTGTGTGTTTCAGTGAGTGCGTCTTTATCGATGTGTGTGTCAGTGTGTACTTCTGCTGTGTATTGGTATGTTTGAAAAGGTGTGCATGCCAGTGCTGCGTGTGTGTCAGTCTGTGCATGTCAATGTGAGGGTCAGTATGGGTGTGCGTATGTGTAGAGACGCTCTAGCTTACTACATTCTGGGCTTTACATTCCTTGCCTGACTCCATGCAGGGGGCCCATAACTGAATGCTATGGATTACCATCCTTATTTCAACGAAGAAGTGGGGGGAAGGGAAGGAGAACAAAGAAATTCGGAAATTCCCTGAGTTCTATCTCCCAGTCTTTGGTCCTGGGTCACTAGCCCAGACACAGGGCGGACACAAAGGGCTGAGGCAGGAGGGCTCACTAGTGGTCAGTCACTTCCTTGCATGTCTGTCCCTGTTGAGGTCTCGTGGACCCTCGGGACCCATGAACCTGTCTTCATGTCCAATGTATCCTCGCAGGGTCCCTTGGGCCCTGCACAGTTATCTGGCAGGTGTTCAATCAATGTTTGTTGAGTGAATGGATAAACGGAAGCATGTAAATGTGGTGTTTTCAGTGTTTCCACTGTCTTTAAGGAAGCTGGAGCAAGCAGCAACTTCCGCAGGCCAGCAGGTGACTGTCATTAACTTGCTAATGTTGTTTGTGGCACCAGACTCCCCATGGAGGGGAAATGGCCATCCCTGCTAGATAGGAGGGGGCCCTAATTAAAGCCAAGCTTTAGAAAGGTCACCCTGATGGCTGGGGAAGGGGGTGCTCAGACTGGATGGGGGAAGGGGTCAGGGATGTGGGGAGAGAGGGAGAAGAGGGCAGTGGAATGGAACTAAGAGCTCAGGAAAGGGCTTTGTCCTGAAACTGGCTTTGCGGAAGAAGAAAGGAGAGTCACGTTGCTCTAAAGTGGAGACGCCGATAATCATCTGAAAAATAAAATCAGAAAGTTGGAGAAAGAGGACAAGGTGAAGCAGAGGGAAAATGACCTGAGATTAACCAAATCAGACAATGCTGATAGAATCAGAAACTCAGTGAAGGGGCTAAGTCGGGAGGAAATAAGTATTCCTTTGTGCATCATTACCTCCTGCCTCTGGTTTGACATCAGTTTATTCCAGTAGTTCTCAAAAGGTGATTTTTGTCTAACAGTCTCTGTGTCACCTGGGAAGTTAGAAATGCAAACTCTCAGGCCCCAGCCTAGACAGACCTACCAAATCAACCTCGAGCACTGAGACCCGGTAACCTGTGTTTGAACAAGTCCTCCAAGGAATTCTCATTTATGCTAAAGTTTGAGAACCACTGGTTTATCTGAAATCTAGCCATGGATGGGACACAGGAGTGAGTAAAGTTTGGCAGGATATTGAGGGAAAATTCTGAAGCCTGGGCTGTCATACTAATGGCAGATCCTGGTGGATTACTCCAGTGGGCAGCATGAGAAGACAGTGCCTAGGCTGGAAAAGGAGTGCCATAAAACATGGAGAGGGAACCCCTGTAGGCAGCTGGAAGTTTCTAAAGATAAGCTTTGCTTCCTTTGAAATTTTACTCTTCATTTCACGAATACAACCTAAGCCCCCACTGCACGTCAGCCACTGTGCTCAGTGCCGGAGGACTCAAGAAAAATGGATGACAAGAACCTCTGTTGTGACCTGAGGTAGCCCCCTGGCCAGTTGCCAGCTCCACAAACAACCAGTAATGGGATAAGCGATCCAGTCAGGCAGGGGCAAGATCTTGGGAAGGTAGACCCCCAGAGAGGTGAGGGAAGGCAACTCAGAGACCCATTTGGGAACTTTCCTGGTGGTCCAGTGGTTAGCGCTTCACACTTCCACTGCAAGAGACGTGGGTTCACTCCCTGGTCTGCTGGGAGAACTAAGATCACACAAGCCACGCAGCATGGCCAAAAAGAAAAAAAAAAAAAGACCCATTTGGATTGAATCCTGAAGAAAGAGTAGTAGCTTATCTAGCCATCAAGGGGTAGGGTGAACAGTAGCAGAACACCATGTATAAATCACAGGAAAAGAAGGCAAGAACATTTAGGGAATTCCAACTCTTGGCCAGAGGGAATGGTAGAGGAGAGGACAGCAGTTGTAAATGAGGCTGAGAGAAGCTGGCGTCAGAGCTTGAAGGGGCATGTTGGTCATGCCAAAGAGCTCAGCCTTTATGCCCCAGTGTCTGGAGTCTCAAGCTGTGCTCTCTAGGGCCAACACCTGCTCCATTCTGAAGCCAAGTGAGACGGATGCTCACAGTGAAAAAAATCAATTAATGGGTAGAAACTTTTCTATTTTAACTTTTTTTAACCATAAAGTTTTCTTCAGTCTTTGACAGATGCTCCCTCTTATCTGTGAGCAGGCAACAGAATGAATGAACATGTAGCAAAAGAATATTAAACAGACAGTCCCAGGACTGATCATGCTTAATTCAACAGTTTATTTCTTTTTTCATGGACATCTGTGCTTGTGGCTATGATTTTGTATCGCACTCACATTATGTAGATGTATTTTCTGCTAGCAGAAGTGTTCTTTTGAAAAGTGTTTGATTTCATATGGTGCCATGGAATATATCAATTATTTCCTGGCATTCTAGAAAGAATACCACAACTTCCAGCTGCCATGCCACCTGAACCAGCTGGAGAAACTGTCCCTTAGATGGTGAGGAGCCACCGAAGGGTTTAGAGGAGGGGAGCAGAATGAATGCATTTGCAATTTTGAAATTTCACTCTTGTTCCAGCTTGGGGAGGAGACTGGAGCAGAGAGTGATGAAAGCAGTTAAGACGCAGGAATTAACACACGGTTGTAGCAGTTCAGGCAAGAAACGATGGTGATAGTGACATGGGATTGGAGTGGAAGGGAGGGAACAGGGCACGCTTTAAAAAGGGCATCCATTATAAGGGCCTTGTGCACCACGTTAAAGATGCTAAGGTTTCATCCTCTAGAGAATAAGAGTCTTTGAAGAGTTTCTTGATGAATGGCTGCAGCAGAATCACCTGTCCTTCTTCTTATAGAAACAGAGGCCAAGAGGCCACCTCAGACCTGCCAAATCAGAACCTTTGTTTGGGAGGAGTATGGGTGTGTAAGAAGCTTTCCAGGCGGTTGTGAGGTGAATTACCACTGGAGAACCACTGCATGATGGTTAGTGAGTGGCGGTATAGCAGTCAGATCTAGGTTTACACAGTGCACTCAAGACACCACGAGAAGAACTGATTGAATGAAGGCAAGAACAGAGACAGATAGCATTTGTGTTTGTTTTTGTTTAATTTGTGGACAAAGACTTACAGACAAGTGTGAAAGTAAATCCTCTTTTGCAACACGCAACTCATTGTTCAGTATGAGTTTTGATACAGATAAGAAGGAACATGATCCGTAAAATGGGTGTGTATTGGTGAGCATAAAGATTGCTTCCAGGGCTGTAGAGTTAAATAAGCTTTTAAATTACCAGATGTATTGATCCTAGTACTCAGTTTTAATGTTGACATAAAACAAAGATGGGCTTCTTTTTTTAGGCTTTTATCTTCGGAATACAGTGTCTGGATTTTCCAAAGGTATTGGCATATCCCAATGATCTCTGTCAAGTTTTAGGGTGTGATAACTTAGGAATTAATATGATTTGAACTTGATAAGTTTTTAGAGAACTAGACAGATCCCCGGAGAAGGCAATGGCACCCCACTCCAGTACACTTGCCTGGAAAATCCCATGGATGGAGGAGCCTGGTGGGCTGCAGTCCATGGGGTCGCTAGGAGTCGGACACGACTGAGCGACTTCACTTTCTCTTTTCGCTTTCATGCATTGGAGAAGGAAATGGCAACGCACTCCAGTGTTCTTGCCTGGAGAATGCCAGGGACGGGGGAGCCTGGTGGGCTGCCGTCTATGGGGTCGCACAGAGTTGGACACAACTGAAGTGACTTAGCATAGCATATCATAGACATATCCCATCTCCTGACCCTAAACAGGATCCTATAGTAAACTGCTTGAGGAAATTGGATCTTGAAGCTTACAGGTGGCAAACTTTGAAGTGCACTCTGTTGAAGATCAAAAAGGCCCAACTAAAACAACTATGGCAAGCATCACAGCTGTGGATTGAGCAGAACTTTTTGAAAGGGCTACGTTGAAGATGACAGCTTGGGAGGAGCTATGGTGATTGCCAGTGGAAAGAATCAGGATGTGTGAGAATCCTTAAAAATTTATTGACTTAAATAACTTTGCCTATGTTATGAATAGAAAGAAACCTTTGTGCAGAAAAAAAAAAAAAAAAAAGAACAGAGACAGGGAGAGCAGTCAGGAGGCTACTGCCATGGTCCTAGGCTGACTTTCCGCATTGGGCAAGAGCCAGAACTCAAGAGAAGGTTCGGCTCACCACCCCCATCAGGGATACTAGTTATCCTTAGAAACTTACCTGTACACACCGTTTTAGACAAATGGTACAATTTTGTATTTTCCCGAACAATTCTTGTTCGCCACAGTTAGTCCTCAGTGGTCTTCCCAGAGTCACAGAGTTTGCCTAAGATGTATAATCATGTAAAACGCATGATGTACCTACCAGGGCACTGCACTAGGCACTGGGAGAGGTAGAAAGAAACATGAGCTATGGCTTCTGTTCTGAGGGAAGTTCCTGTCTAACTGAGGAAACCAGATATATACGCACTAACAGTAAATGTGCTGCTGTACTTGTGTTTAGTCGCTCAGTTGTGCCTGACTCTCTGCAACCCCATGGACCGTAGCCTGCCAGGCTCCTCTGTCTATGGGATTCTCCAGGCAAGAATACTGGAGTGGGTTGCCATGCCCTCCTCCAGGGCATCTTCCCCACCTGGGGATTGAACCTAGGTCTCCCGCATTGCAGGCAGATTCTTCACTATCTGGGCTACCAGGGAATAGTGAATACCAAATATGTCATAAGGCAGTAACCAAGATGCAGCATAGACAATGAATACCAATGCTCTGTTTCTTTTCTTTTTTGTTTTTGTTTTTTTCATGCCTCACAGCTTGTGGGATCTCAGTTCCCCTACCAGGGATTGAACCCAGCCCTGGAAGTGAAGGCAGCGAGTCATAACCACTGGACAGCCAAGGAATTCCCCCAGTGCTCGATTTCTTAACCTAGCAATGGTCACATGGGTGTTTGCTTTATAAGTATTGATTTTTGCTTTGTCTTTCTGCTTTAGGAATGCTTCAAGATATGTGTTACATTTCATAAGATTAAAAAAAGATTTACTGCGCACCCTAGAGCCCAGGCTCCTCAACAAGAGAAGCCACTGCAATGAGAAGCTGGCGCACTGCAGCTACAGAGTAGGCCCCACTCACTGCAACTAAAGAAAGTCAGAGCACAGCAATGAAGACCCAGCACAGTCAAAAGTAAATAAGTAAATTCATCAGTTAATTAATTTTTAAATAAGTTTAAAAAGACAATAAGTTCTGTGAGTTGAATGATATTCACCAACAGCCCCTAGACATGGTACAGAATCTAGAGAAACAAGGTGTCTACCCAGTGACCTTTCAGTCTTCCGCAGATGAGCCACCAGCACTGCGAAAGGATTGAAATAAGCCACAGAAACAGAATCAAGATGGTAATGACACCTCAGTGAGATACGAGCTTCACCATCACCACCATTAGTCATTGGTTTCGGGAAGATCCCCTGGAGAAGGAAATGGCAGCCCACTCCAGTATTCTTGCCTGGAGAATCCCATGGATGGAGGAGCTTCGTGGGCTATAGTCCACAGGTCACAAAGGGTCGGACACGACTGAGCGACTTCACTTTCACTAAGGTGAAGTTTAATTTTTTTTAAATCATTCTGTCAATGCTTTGAAAACACTTTGGTTTAGTTTTGTATCCATACACAAGTGCATACACACACAGAGTATCTTATTCCAAGGAATATTTTATGGGTCAATAAACTGGGAATAGAACATCATTATCAAAAGAGAGGATTCAGATATGCTAAATCTAGTGGGTTGATATAATTGCTGTAATTAAGTTTTAAATAGGACTCTCAGCTTCCTGAAAGCCATAACAATGGGAGAAATACTGGTTGGCTTCATTTTGTGTGGGGTTTTTGTTTTTGTTTTTCTGGCCGTGCCAAGCAGCTTGTGGGATCTTAGTTCCCTGATCAGAGATTGAGCCTGCACCCTCCGTAGTGACAGAATGGAGTCTTAACCACTGGACCACGAGGAAATTGCTGTTTTATGTATTTTCTATACATAAGAATTATTAGCCTCACAAATATTCATAGAGTACCTGAAAAATGAAAGTGAAAGTGTTAGTTGCTCAGTTGTGTCTGACTCTTTGCGACCCCATGGACTGTAGCCCACCAGGCTCCTCTGTCCATGGAATTTTCCAGGCAAGAATACTGGATGGAGTGAGTAGCCACTCACTTCTCTAGGGGATCTTCCCAGCCCAGGTATCGAACCTGGGCCTCCTGCAGGGCAGGCAGATTCTTTACCATCTGAGCCACCAGAGTACCTACTATATGCCAAGTCTTAGACTAGGTGCCGGAGATCAATGATGAGTAAAAACAAACTTGGTCCTTGCCTTCATGGAGCTTATGGTCTAGTAGTGAGCACAGATAATAATCAAATAGTCATATGCATAAATGAAGAACTAAAACTGCAATAAGAGCAATTAAGGAGATATTTATTGTGCCCTGAGAACCTATAATGGCAGAGGTGGGGGGATGTAGATTTGACTCAGTCTAGCCTGTGAGTGTAGGGGGCTTCGTGGAGGAAGTGGTGTTTGAGTTGAGATCTATAGATTAAGTAGGAGTCAGCTAGGTGAAGGGAGAACTGAAGCTGAAAGAGGATTCCAGGCAAAGGGAAGAGCATGTGCCGAGGCTCCATTCAAGGGACAGAAAGGAAACTGGTGTGCCTGGAGTACAGACGGACTGGAGTGGAATGCAATGAGGCTGGAGACATGGGCATAGAGCCAAATCATTCAGGGCCCTTGGTCATTGTACAGAGCTGTTTGGAATTTTTTATGCTAAGCAATGGGAAGCCACTGAGGGATTTGAGACAGGAGTATGACATGATCAGACTTGTGTTTTGAAAAGTTCCCTGGCTTCAATGTGGAAAGCATGTTGAAGAGAAGAAAATGGAGGCAGAAAACCAGTTAAGGGAATTTCCTGGTGGTCCACAGCAGAGGCCACGGGTTCAATCCCCGGTCAAGGAACTAAGATCCTATGCCTCACAGCACAGCCCAAAATAAAGGAAGGAAGGAAGACAACCAGTTAGGGAGCTTTCCTGGTGACTCAGTGGTAAAGAACCCACCTGCCAATGCAGGAGACATGGGTTCAAGCTCTGGTCCAGGAAGATCCCACAAACCACACAGAAATTAAGCCCGTGCACCACTACAATTGAACCTGTGCTCTAGAGCCTGGGAGCCAGAACTACTAAGCCCATGCACCCTAGAGCCCATGCTCCACAGTGGTAGAGGCCACCACAATGAGAAACCCGAGCACCGTGGCTAGAGAGTAGCCTCTGCACACTGCAACTGGAGAGGGGACCACACAGTGGCGAGGACCCAGCACAGCCAAATAAATTAATTTAATTAAAAAAGGAAACCAGTTAGAAGGCTCTTTTACTCATCCAGCTGAAAGATCATGGAGGCTTGTACTAGGGTGGTAGAAGTAAAGATGGAGAGAAGAAAGCTTATTGGCTAGCTATTTAGAAAATAAAGACAACCTAGACTTGGTAATGTGGGAGATGAAGAAGACAGGGATGCCAAAGTTGACTCTTATGTTTCTGGCTTGTATGGTGGTGCTTTTTATGGAGATGGGGAACACTGGAGAACCTCTGGTTTGAGGAAGAGAGAGACCATCTTTAGCTCCAGTTTGGAACTAGCTTGAGTTTGAGATGCTTTTGAAACACTGAAGGGGAAAATGTAAAGAAGGCAACTGGAGCTCCCATAAAAGGTCAGGCCTGGAGACAAAAATCAAGAAGTCACTGGTGTATAGGTAATGTGTAAAGCCATGGGAATAAATGAAATGACCTAGGGAGGGAGTAAAGAAGAGGACCCAAGACTAATCCCTGGAAAACACCAGCATTTCTAGATGGGAAATGAGAAGAACTTGAGAAGGGAACTGAAAAGGAGAAGCTAGAGAGGAAAACCAGTGTCCTGTGCCATCAAAGCCCAAAGACAAGAGAAGTTCAAGAAGGTAAATATCAACAGAATTCAATACTGCCATGAGGTCAAAGAAAGTAAGAGAAAACTGTTCATAGAATTTAGGGTTCATGGAGGTCATTGAGTTCAACAAGAGCTGTTTCAGGGGAGTGGTGGTGGCAAAAACTGGCTTGAGTATGTTGAAGGATGATTGGAAAATGACTAAATGAAGTCAGGAAATATAGTCAATTCTTTGGAGAAGTTTGACTGTGAAGAAAAACAGAGACAGAGTGGTAGCTGGAGGAAAATGTGGGGGCCGACATTTCCTTAAAGATGGCAGAAAAGGCTTGAGAATGTTTGAATGTTGTTGGAAAGGATCCAGATGAGAGAGAGTCACTGAATATACACAGTGATCAGCTGGTAAATGTTTAACAACTGGTTCTTTGAAGGGGGGAAAAAAAAACCCGGATATGTAGCATTTGCTAATTTCCATCGGAGAAGGCAATGGCACCCCACTTCGGTACTCTTGCCCAGAAAATCCCATGGATGGAGGAGCCTGGTAGGCTGAGGTCCATGGGGTTGCTAAGACTCGGACACGACTGAGCGACTTCACTTTCACTTTTCACTTTCATGCATTGGAGAAGGAAATGGCAACCCACTCCAGAATTCTCGCCAGGAGAATCCAAGGGACGGGGGAGCCTGGTGGGCTGCTGTCTATGGGGTCCCACAGAGTCAGACACGACTGAAGTGACTTAGCAACAGCAGCAGCAGCTGATTTCCATGGTATAAATATTCTTACAACAACTGATGTCAAACTGTCAATATGAAGTCTCAAGCCCTACCTGATGTGAAGAATTGACTCATTGGAAAAGACCTTGATGCTGGGAAAGATTGAAGGCAGGAGGAGAAGGGGACAACAGAGGATGGGATGGTTGGATGGCATCACTGACTCAATGGACATGAGTTTGAGCAAGCTCCAGGAGTTGGTGATGGACAGGGAAGCCTGGCATGATGCAGTCCATGGGGTCACAAAGCCTGCCAGTAGGCTTCAGCACACCACTAACAGCAGAAAGATTTATGTTCAGTTATCAGTTATATTTTTCCTTTTATGAAGTTCTCATACGTGTTCCTTGCCTACTTTTATATTGAAACACTTTTTTCTCCGTCTTTAGTCCTATAAGCTCTTTGTCATTAAGTTTATTTATAGTGGATTTTTGGGTAAAGAAGTTAAATTATTTGTATAGTCAGAATCTATCAGTATTTCCCTTTATGATTTTTCCCTTGTAGTTCTGTATTTTTTGTCTATTAGTAAATTGGCACTCTGCTTTATTTTTTGTGAAATTGGCTATCATGAATTAGCTTTCCTGAAGCTGAGGTGTTTTGTTATATTTCAAGTATTTTTTATGTAGACCATTTTCAAAGTCTCCATTGAATTTGTTACAATATTGCTTCTGCGTTACATTTTGGTTTTTGGCCACAAGATACTTAGGATTTTAGTTCCCCAACCAGGGATAAAATGTGCAGCCACTGCATTGGAAGGCAAAGTCTTAAGCACTGAACCACTGGGGAAGTCCCCAGCTGAGGTGTTTTAAACTGCAAAGGTGGTGAACAGACTGTGGCTCTCAGTGACTTCACCAAGGTACTGCCATCTTGTGAGTTCTACTTGTGGTCAGGTAACACTCTAACCTCTTTTCAATTTATTGTTTTAAATACCATAATAATACCTATAAGGACATAGGCTTTCCAAGAGCCCGCCCGCTCTTTTAAAATTTCTGCTCCAATAATTTGAATCTGCCTTTCAATCACCTGCACAGATAGTCCTCCCTACCATGGCAAATGAGACATTCAGGGACCTTACAAAAGTAAGCTAGTGACAAGATTCTATCATCACCTGCCAAGAAGAACCTCAAAAGATAATCAGACCTCGTATTTTGCTCCTATTCAAAGTAATTAAGGTAAAATTGTAACCTTTGACTGTAGCATGTATTTTCCATACTCAATTGGTCAAGTATTAAATAACTTTATAAAGTAGGTTCATTCACCTGGGGGCATATTGACTTGCAGCTAATTCAGTCAGGCCCACTCATGGGGAACTCATGTTATTTAAAATCAGACATCCCATAGTGTCAATCTGCAGCTGAGGGGTCAAGTCAAGGATACAGCCAGAGTTTCAAGGGGTGGGTAACCCAGTGGAATGGATTCATTTATTCATTTATTCAGTAAAGGTTTACAGAGCACTGCTGAGCAGTGTACATAATGCTGGGGACATAGCAGTGTACAAGTGCTATTACAGAACTTACGAGAAAAAGACATACAGGCCATTATAACACAACGAAAGAAAACCACAGATGCTCTAAGAGCCTCAGGGGATGGGTACCCAATTCAGGTAATGAAGTAAGGCTTTCCAGAGATGGTGAGAACTAAGTTGAGGCCTGAATGGAAGTAGGAGATGGTTGGGTGAAAAAGAGAAAGGCAATGGTCATCTCATTAGGCTGAGGTCTAAGAAGAAAACACTTAATGGGTGGAGAAATGCCAGATGGTAAACAAAGGTTCAGATGTGGGTTCCAGTGGTGTGAGTCTATCGTCTTGAGCTAGAGTCAAAAACTGAGGGTGAGCATGGATGTGTATATAGCAGGTGGGGGAGTTGGTTCCAGAATTGAAAACCTTTTGTTTTCCCTGCAGAGATGTGGGTTATGGGGACTTTGAAGAGCAAGTACTTTTTTTTTCTTTTAACTTTTTATTTTGTATTAGGGTATAGCCGATTAACAATATTGTGATAGTTTCAGGTGCACAGCAAAGGGACTCAGCCATTCATATATGTGGATCCATTCTCCTTCAAAGAGCAAGTAGTTTTTAAAGTAAGCACACAATGAGGTCCTTCGTATAGCATAGGGAACTGTATTCAATATCTTGTGACAAACCATTGTAAAAAAATATATATATATATATATGTATATACACACATATGCATATATATATGTATAACTGAGTCATTTGCTATACAGAAGAAATTCACACAACACTGTAAATAAACTATACTTCAATAAAAAAATTTTTAAATAAGCAAGGGGGACTTCCCTGGTGGTCCAGTGGTTAAGACTCTGTGCTTCCACTGCAGGCGGTGTGGGTTTGATCCCTAGTCAGGGAATGCCTCACTGTGTGGCCAAAAAATTATAAAAGGATAAACATTAAAAAAAAAAGTAAACAAGGTAAAAACAAGCATGCCTTGAGCACTGGTGGGATCTCAGCAGAAAGGACAAAAACCCTTTCTGGAAGCTTGCTTTTATATGGCGTGCCCGATACCCACTCCTTGGAGGGAGCCTATGCAACCTTTGCAGAGCAGGACTAGTACTGAGGTTCTACCAGGATTATGGCAGGTTATTGGTTAATGTCATGAATCCACTTTAGTGCTCTTGGTCTTCCCTGGTGGCTCAGCTGGTAAAGAATTGCCTGCAATCTGGGAGACCTGGGTTCAATCCCTGGGTTGGGAAGATCCCCTGGAGAAAGGAAAGGCTACCCACTCCAGTATTTTAGCCTGGATAATTCCATGGACTGTATAGTCCATGGGGTCGCAATGAGTCGGACACAACTGAGCAACTTTCACTTTCCATATTGTGAAACTTAGGGACTTGAACGGAGTGTTTTTTGACTTGTTAGCAAATAGTCCAAGCTGCTTCCTGCTTCCTGGAAGATTTGACTGCACCATAAATAGCTTCATGGCTCACCTCCAGAAGGCCTATGACCTTCCATTTTGGTGATCAGAGATCAACCTTCCTAATATAATATATACCAACCACCTCCCCTATTGCTTTCCAAAATAAATGCATCGCTCCTCCATAAACAACAGAGAGAAAAAAGCTCTCTAAGCCTTTATCAGAAATGACAAGTTTAAATGATCTGCCATGTCATTCTGATCACAAATCTAGACAAGAAAACTGAAATTCGAGGATAGCTTGCTTGGGGTATGGCATCCACATTTTTTCCATTGTAAGTCACATAATAAAAGATACAGATATGTACAGGTTGCATACACTAATGGTAATAGTGAAATATGGCTTGTTGGCCGGTCAACAACACAGACTGTAGAAACAGTAATACAAAAGCATCCCCTCCAAGTTTCATCAACTGCATTCACTCAAAAGTGCACATTTGTAGGTCTGTTGTTTATCAGTGATAAATTTTGATTGATTCAATAATAAGAATAGAACACTGGCACTTAACAAAATGACCTGAAACAGTGGGTGCTAGTTTAGTCTAGGGCTGTCTCATGCTGACTCCAGAGACGCTCCCAATGGGGGTTTCCATTTCAGCAGTCTTAACAAAGAGAACATACTCTTCACTGCATTAGAAAGACCTCAACCTTGTTTAGAGCTTGGCCATTCAAACTGAGAGGTTGGGATAATGTTCACCTCAAAATTCTTGATGAATCCAGTTCACGATGTTGAACGTTGACACACATTAATAGTAGGTTTTCTGATTTAGTTGTAAGCAATGTGTAAATGAATAAATGACAACGTAATGTTGTTTGTGCTCCCAAGGCAGTCATAAAAATGTCTTTTAAAGTATATTTTGCTTGTGAAAATAAAGGACTGTCTGTGCTCACCAAAACCTGTGAAACAGATGGATTGTGTGGTGTGTGAATTAAAACTATTATGGGCTTCCCAGGTGGCACTCGTGGTAAAGAACCCTCTTGCCAATGCAGGAAACATAAGAGATAGGGGTTTGATATCTGGGTCGGGAAGATCTCCTGGAGGAGGGCACAGCAACCCACTCCAGTATTCTTGCCTGAAGAATCCCATGGACAGAGGAGCCTGGCAGGCTACAGTCCATGGGGGTCTCAAAGAGTCCGACACGACTGAAGCAATTTAGCATGCATGCACACAAAACTATTATGCTGGCAGCTTCCCTGGTGTTCCAATGGTTAAGAATCCACCTTGCAATGCAGGGGACATGGGTTTGATTCCTGGTCAGGGAACTAAGATCCCACATGCTGCGAGGCAGCTAAGTCCACAGGCTGCAACAAAAGATCTCACATGATGCAATGAAGATCCCATGTGCCGCAACTAAGATTTGATGCAGCCAAATAAAGACACAAATAAATATTTTTTAAAGCTATTATATGGGCTTCTCTGATAGCTCAGTGGTAAAGAATCCGCCTGCAATGCAAGAGACATAAGAGACAGGGATTCAATCCCTGGGTTGGGAAGATACTTTGGAGAAGGGAATGACAACCCACTCCAGTACTCTTGCCTGGAGAATCTCATGGACAGAGGAGCCTGGTGGGCTACAGGCTATAGAGTGACAAAGAGTCAGGCATGACTGAAGCTACTTAGCAAGGACAAAGCTATTATACTAGAAAAAAAAAAAACCTGTCAACCTCTTCTGGCCATCCCATTACTGCTACTGCTGCTAAATCACTTCAGTCGTGTCCGACTCTGTGTCATCCCATAGATGGCAGCCCACCAGGCTCCCCCATCCCTGGGATTCTCCAGGCAAGAATTCTGGAGTGGGTTGCCATTTCCTTCTCCAATGCATGAAAGTGAAAAGTGAAAATGAAGTCACTCAGTCGTGTCCGACTCTTATCGACCTCATGGACTGCAGCCTACCAGGCTCCTCTGTCCATGGGATTTTCCAGGCAAGAGTACTGGAGTGGGGTGCCATTGCCTTCTCCGGGCCATCCCATTACTGTGCTTTAAACTCTCCTGGGCACTCTGCACCCTACCAGGGAGGCATGAAATACGGGACAATCAACCATTCCTGGCACCTGCCAAGCATGGCCCAGTCTTGGAGGCTGGCTCTGCCCCTGCTGTATTGCTCTGATCGTTCTGGCTTACAGATTCCTTACTCTCTGAGGTAAGAGACTGCCTCCTCTAGTCCCAGGCTTTTGGGATCCTGTGGTGTAAACTCTCCTCTGCATCCCTCCTCCTACATCCAGGGAATGGAACCATCACACAATTGTGACTTCTTTTCCACCAAATCTATTACAGACTTCTTTACAATCTAGGAACGCATTGAACCCAAGACAGTTCAGCAGTGCGAAAAGAGAGGTTTCCAGTCCCCATCTGCCCATCCAGGTGTCCAGGTAGAGTCTGCATTTCCTTGAACAAATCAACAGAGCTTTTGTTTGTCCCCTGAAGTTTCAAGTTCAATGTGCTCCGATGTCTTGTCATATCCATAAGGAAATATAATCTTGTGAATCACTGGAGGTCTAACAAATTGGATTTGGGGCCTCTGATTCCAAAAAGTCCTTGATTGGAGATGGCAGCTCAGTAAATCTCCATACCTGGGATCAATCTCTTCTAAATAGCTCCTAAAGCACTCATGATTAAAGATGTGAGCACAGAGGAAATTCATAGTCTTTATTGCTTACTCCATCATATCATGTGGTGAACCAGACTTGCAAAATTCATGGCATGAGGCATGCGGCAATGACAGCTGGGCCCACCAAATTTCTTTTGGATTGAATACATTGTTGAAATCTTATTTGCTTTTCAAAGCAGATGCTGTATGTATAACAAGTGAACTTTTCCATGTTTAGAACTTTTTAAAGTCCTTTTAAAAAAACTGGTTCGTCAAGGACCTACTGTGTAGCACAGGGAGCTGCTCAATGTTATGTGGCAGCCTGGATAGGAAGGGAGTTTGGGAGAGGATGGCTACATGCATGTGTATGGCTGAGTCCCTTCCCTGTTCTCCTGAAACTATCACAAAACTGTTAATTGGCCACATGCTTTGTGCTAGTTGTTCAGCTGTGTCCGACTGTTTGCGACCCCATGGACAGTAGCCCTCCAGACTTCTCTGTTCATGGAAGTTTCCAGGCAAGAATGCTGGAATGGGTTGCCATTTCCTTCTCCAGTAATAAAGTATACTCTGATATAAAAATCTTAAAAAAAATTTAATAAAAAGCTGGCTGAGACCTAATTCATGTGGGTTGGCACTAAAAAAAAAAAGTGGACTCTGGAGTCAGACCCTTTAGGTTTAAGTATCAGTGTGCCTCTTGCCAGCTATGTGCGTTAGGCAAAATTTTTAACTTCTTTGTGCCTTAGTTTCCTTCCCTGTAAAATTCAGATAATAATAAGATGACCTGTGTTAGGGGGTTGTTATGAGGATAAAATATGTTGAAATTTGTAAAATGCTTAGAATAGTACTGGCACATAATGAGTGCTGTATTAGTTCTTAAGTAAATCAGATTAGTTAATTTTGCTAAAACTCTCAGGCAGACACAAACACTTGCCCTTTCCCAGGCCATGTCACATACCTTGGATGAGGACATACAGTTCATTCATTCTCCTGTGTACTCTGAGTTCTCTTTTTCAGTCAAACTAGACCACTTGAAACCCATGTGTTCAGTCACCTTTGCAGGATCACCTTCCCTGAGCTTTACTTCTAATGCTATGCCTTCCACTTCTGATCACTGTAATAAAGAGACATGTAAAACTCTTTTCTGCTGGCTAGTAAAAACTATTGTTGAGACTTCCTTGGTGGTCCAGCGGTTAAGGCTCCATGCTTCCAATGCAGGGGGCATGGGTTTGATCCCTGGTTGGGGAAGCAAGATTCCACAGGCTGCGTGGCACCATCAAAAATAAAAAACATTGTTGAGGACAATATCCAATATGGTACATATTTGCACCTCCAGCCCCAACTATCTCGCTCCAGCCTCGTGTATCCATCTGACATCAGCATTAGATATTTCAAAAGAAATAAACTCAACAAATTCAAGAACAAATACATCATCCCCTTCCTGCTCTTGATCCTCAACCAGATTTTCATCAGTGATCCACCTCTCAGAGAACAGAACCACCTTTTCTGATCAGATCAGAATCATAGGAGTCATCTTTCTTCCTCAACCCTCGTCTCAATCTTACAAAAACCAATCTATTTCACCTCCTAAATATCTCTCAATATTCAAAGCCCACATGTCTGTTTTTATACAGCTATGACGTATACAAACTCTTCTCTTGCCTCTTCATTTAATAGTGTCATAAACGCACTGGCTTGAGCATCAGTGGAGACTGGGCCCTCATTTGTTTATTCAATAAAATTTAACACTCCCCTCTTTGCTCAGGCTAATCTATGAGGGCTTCTGGAGAAAATAGAGATGACCTAGACCTGTTGGTGCCCTCAGGGAGCTTCCAGTCTGGTGAGGGAGACAGACATATTTGCAATTTTTTTCTAGAGGAGATGTGCCATGCAGTAAGCAGAGGTCAATACGCACAGGGTATTGAGAGACCATGGAAGAGTAACAAGTTAATCAGACGTGGGTTTGGAAAACTTTCCTAGGCCTTGAACCCTGAATAACGGTTCCCTGGGAAAGGAACAGTTGAGATTAGAGATAGTCTAGGCAACAACTGCAGTCATGAAATTAAAAGACACTTGCTCCTTGGAAGAAAAGCTATGACAAACCTAGACAGCATATTAAAAGCAGAGACATTACTTTGCCAACAAAGGTCCACCTAGTCAAAGCTATGGTTTTTCCAGTAGTTGTGTATGGATGCAAGGGTTGGACCATAAAGAAAGCTGAGTGTCGAAGAATTGATGCTTTTGAACTGTGGTGTTGGAGAAGACTCTTGAGAGTCCCTTGGACTGCAAGGAGATCCGACAAGTCAATTGTAAAGGAACTCAGTCCTGAATATTCATTGGAAGGGCTGATGCTGAAACTGAAACTTCAGTACTTTGACCACCTGATGCAAAGAACTGACTCATTGGGAAAGACCCTGATGCTGGGAAAGACTGAAGGTAGGAGGAGAAGGGGACAACAGAGGGTGAAATGGTTGGATGGCATCACTGACTCGATGGATATGAGTTTGAGCAAGCCCCGGGAGTTGGTGATGGACCAGGACTGGCATGCTGCAGTCCATGGGGTTGCAAAGAATTGGACATGACTGAGCAACTGAACTGAGGCAATAATAATAGTGCATGCAAAGACCAGAAATAAGAAATCCCATTGCCGGTTCAAGGAACTCTAAGGTATTCCTTGTGTCTGGAAGTCAGAATTTGAGAGGACTGAATTACCAGTAGCCAGATCATGCTTTGGGTGCCCTATTGAGGAGCTTCCTCTATCACGTGGTAACTGAGAGGCCAAGGTATTCATACAGAGGAGGGACAAAATCAGATCTGGATATATTTGAAAGATCTCTGTGCAAACCTAATCACAAACCTTCCAAATGGATAAAACAAATAGGGAAAAAATTTTCAAAAGAAATATAAGGCTTGAACAACACAGTAAACTAACTGGACCTAATGGATATGTATAGAACACTCCACCCAACAAGAGCAGAATGCACCTTCTTCCCAAGTGACCATGGAACATTTCACAGGATAAAGCCATATATTAGGCCATAACACAGGCCTCAGTACATTTTAAAGGCTCATAATCTTACAAAATATGTTCTTCGACCACAATGGAGTAACATTAGAAATAAATAACAGAAAAAAATTTGGGAAATTCACAAATATGTAGAAATTAAACAACACACTCATATATAACCACGGGTCAAAGAAGAAATAACAAGTGAAATTAGAAACTGCTTTGGGATGAATAAAAATGATGGCATAATATACCAAAATTTGTGGGATGAAGCTAAACTGGTACTTAGAGGAAAATATTAATAAAGTAATATTTGCTACCAAAACCAGATGAAGATATCATAAGAAGGAAATAATATCTCTTATGAATATAGATGTAAAAATCATCAACAAAATACTAGTAAGCCAAATGCGTCAACATTTTAAAAGGAAGAGTCACTATAAACAAAGCTAATGGAGGTGATAGAATTCCAGTTGAGCTATTTCAAATCCTAAAAGATGATGCTGTGAAAGTGCTGCACTCAATATGCCAGAACATTTGGAAAACTCAGCAGTGGCCACAGGACTGGAAAGGTCAGTTTTCATTCCAATCCCAAAGAAAGGCAATACCAAAGAATGTTCAAACTACCACACAATTGCACTCATCTCACACGATAGCAAAGTAATGCTCAAAATTCTCCAAGCCAGGCTTCAACAGTACACGAACCATGAGATTCCAGATGTTCAAGCTGGATTTAGAAAAGGCAGAGGAACCAGAGATCAAATTGCCAACATCCGTTGGATCATTGAAAAAGCAAGAGCGTTCCAGAAAAATATCTGCTTTATTGACTATGCCAAAGCCTTTGACTGTGTGGATCACAACAAGCTGTGCAAAATTCTTCAAGAGATGGGAATACCAGACCACCTGACCTGCCTCCTGAGAAATCTGTATGCAGGTCAACAACAACAGTTAGAACTGGACATGGAGCAACAGACTGGTTTCAAATTGGAAAAGGAGTACATCAAGGCTGCATATTGTCATCCTGTTTATTTAATTTATATGCAGAGTACATCATGAGAAATGCCAGGCTGGATAAAGCACAAGATGGAATCAAGATTGCTGGCAGAAATATCAATAACCTCAGATATGCAGATGACACCACCCTTATACCAGAAAGCAAAGAAGAACTAAAGAGCCTCTTGATCAAAGTGAAAGAGGAGAGTGAAAAAGTTGGCTTAACATTCAGAAAATGAAGATCATGGCATCCAGTCCCATCATTTCATGGCAAATAGACAGGGAAACAATGGAAACAGTGAAATATTTTATTTTGGGGGGCTCCAAAATCACTGCAGATGGTGACTGCAGCCATGAAATTAAAAGATGCTTGCTCCTTGGAAGAAAAGCTGTGACCAACTTAAATAGCATATTAAAAAGCAGAGACGTTACTTTGCTAACAAAGGTCCGTCTAGTCAAAGCTATGGTTTTTCCAGTAGTCTATGTATGGATCTGAGAGTTGGACTATAAAGAAAGTGGAGCACCGAAGAATTGATGCGTTTGAACTTCGATGTTGGAGAAGACTCTTGAGAGTCCCTTGGACTGCAAGGAGAGGAGATCCTGAAGGAAATCAGTCCTGAATATTCATCGGAAGGATTGATGCTGAAGCTGAAACTCCAACACTTTGGCCACCTGATGCGAAGAACTGACTCATTGGAAAAGACCCTGATGCTGGGAAAGATTGAAAGCAGGAGAAGGGGACGACAGAAGATGAGATGGTTGGATGGCATCACCAACGCAATGGACATGAGTTTGAGTAGGCTTTGGCAGTTGGTGACAGATAGGGAAGCCTGGTGTGCTGCAGTCCATGGGATTGCAAAGAGTCAGACACTACTGAGCAACTGAACTGAACTGACTAGTGCATGGTGATGGACTTATTATGGTGATCATTTCACAATATAAACAAACATCAAATTATTATGTTGTATACCTGAACTAATACAATGTTATATGTCAGTTATACCTCAAAACAAAACAAAACAAAACAAAACAAAAAAACACTGAACCTCAGAAAAAAAAATTAAAAGAATAAGCAAAGGAGAGACTTCCCTGGTGATCCAGTGGCTAAGACTCAGCAATCCCAGTGCAGGAAGCTGGGATTCGATCCCTGGTCAGGGAACTAGATCCCACGTGTCACAACTGAGTTTGCATGCTGCAACTAAAGATCCTGTGTGCTGCAACATAGATCTGGTGTAGCCAAATAAGTAAGTAAATAAAAGTTAAAAAAAAAAACAAGAAGAAGAAGCAAAGGATCTGAGTAGACATTTCTCCAAAGAAGATAGACAAGTTGTGGATAATTTTGTGAAAAGATGCTCAACATCACTAGCCTTCAGTGGACTGCACTTTGAATCCTGAGATAGACCTACTTCACACCTGCTAGGATGGTGTGCTACAATCAAAATGATGTATAATAACAAGTGTTGGGAAATAAGTGGAGACATTGAAATCCTCATTGACAGCTGGCAGTGATGTATAAGGGTGCAGCCACTTTGGAAAGCAGTCTGGCAGTTCCTCAAATGTTAAGCACAGAGTTACCATATGACCCAGCAATTCCATTCCTAGAAATAGACCCAAGAGAAATGAATACATACATAGACTCAAAAACCAGTACATGAATGTTCATAGCAGCATGAATCATAATAGCCCAAAAGTCAGAACGACCCAAATGTCCATCAGTCAATGAATATTGATGACTTAAATGTGGTATATCTAGACAATGGGACATTATCCTGCAATCAAAAGGAGTAAAGTACTGATACATGCTACAATTTGGATTAACTTTGAAAACATGATGCTAAGTGAGAGAAAGCAGTCACCAAAGATCATATATTGTATGATTCTAATTTTATCAAGTGTTCAGAAGAGGGAAATCTACAGAGACAGAGAGTATATTAGTATTGCCAAGAGCTGGGAAGGTTGGAAGGGAATGGGAATTGAGTGCTAATGGCTATGGGATTTCTGAGGTGGTGAAAATGTTCTAAAATTAGATAAGTGATGATGGTTACCCATATCTGTGAAACACTAAAAAGCCATCGAACTGTACCTTCTAAACAGGTAAATTGTATGGCATGTGAATTAGATCTCAATAAAGCTATTATTAAGAAAAATCTCTATGATGACAGGTGGAGGAAAGAAACTGGAGGTGAGACTGAGACCACGCAAGTGGTTGGTGCATGGTCTGGGCAGGAGAGGATGACTGAGTTGGAACAGGGTTTGTGGAATAGATGCAAGAGAGTCCATGTGGAGACAGGCAGGACTGGGTGATGATTCATTTTCAGCTTGATTCTTAGTTCTATACATAATATTTGTCCTGATACTACCAGTTTGTATCCGTGAGTTGCTCTCCATCCATAAAACTACCTGATGCTCCAAACCTCTCTCATCATCACTCGTCTCAACTACTGCCCTCTTGGATGGTCTTTGTGCATCCACTCGGGTTCCCTGCCAGTCTATTCTCTACACTGGAGCCACAGTGATCTTTCCATACTGCAAATCTATCATGTCATCCTTCTGCTTTAAACTCTCCAATGATTTCCCTTTGCACTTAGGATAAAGACCAAAATACTTAACTCCCTCAACCGCCCCAAATGTCCTAGTCCCTGCTTATCTCTCAGATCAGTCCTTTTGTGCTCCAAGTCCACTGGACTGCTTTCAAGTGCCTCACCGTGCTCCCTCCTACCACAGGGTCTTTGCACCTCTATGGCTGCTTCATTCCCTGCTTCACCCAGTGACTCAAACTCTCCCTTCAGCTACCAGTTATCACTTCCTCAGAGAAGTCTTCCCTGATGGCCAAGTTCAGTTCAGTTAGTCACTCAGTCATGTCTGACTCTTTGCGACCCCATAGACTGCAGCACACCAGGCTTCCCTGTCCATCACCAACTCCCAGAGCTTGCTCAAACTCATGTCCATCGAGTCGGTGATGCCATCCAACCATCTCATCTTCTGTCATCCCCTTCTCCTCCTGCCTTCAATCTTTCCCAACATCAGAATCTTTTCAAATGAGTTGGTTCTTCGCATCAGGTGGCCCAAATATTGGAGCTTCAGCTTCAGTCCTTCCAATGAATATTCAGGACTGATTTCCTTTAGGATGGACTAGTTTGATCTCCTTCCAGTCCAAGGGACTCTCAAGAGTCTTCTCCAACATCACAGTTCAAAAGCCTGATGGCCCAAGTGCCCTATTTTATGCTCTCAGAGCTCTTTGTACTTCTCCTCCATAACCCTTATCACAGTTGCAGTTTTTTTCTATTTATGGGATCATTTGATTAATGTCTATCTCTTTCATTAGCTTGTAAATGCCATAAGATCAACGTCTGTGGCTATTTTTGTTCACCATTGTATCTCTGGTGCCAAATACAGTGTTTGGCACATAGTAGGCCCTGAATTATATTTGTTAAATGAATAAGCCTCAGGAACAATTTAAAATGCTAATCAAGGCAACAATGAACTGCCCTACTGTGCCCATAGATTGGCAGTGGTTAAAAATACCCAGTGTGGAAATGAATAATCAACAAGGACCTCCTGTTTAGCACATGGAACTCTGCTCAATGTTATGTGGCTGCTTGGATAGGAGGAGAGTTTGAGGGAGAATGGCTACATGTATATGTATGGCTGAGTTCCTTTGCTGTTCACCTGAAACTAGCACAACACTGTTTGTTAATCAGCTATACCCCAATACAAAATTAAAAGGTTTTTAAAAATAAAGCTTAATTCTCCCTGGAAAAAGAATACCCAGTGTGGGTAAGGATTGAGGAAAATGAGCACTGTCATATTCTGGTTCTGGGTGTGTAGAATGCTATGTCCTTGATGGATGGCAATTGGATCTGCAAATGTTCACACTGTTGGACTCCACAATTCTATTCACGAAAGTTTTTTCCAGTAAAATGACCACTAGTGTGCATAATGGTATAAACAGGAGGATAGCTATTGAAGCGTTGTTTATAATAGTAGAAGGATGAAAAACAACCTAAATGTTCAACCACAGAATATTATTAGTTAAATAAATCACAGTGCATTCATACTGTGGAATACTATGCGGCTATTAAAAATGATCATGCAAATTGTGTTTATCAACATGATGAGAAATTCATGGTAGAATCTTTGGTAAAAATAAAGTTACTAAAAAGCATGATGGAAGTGAGAGTGTTAATAGCCTCAGTAGGGAGGCCAGAGGTCCCCAAGCAGGCAGAAGGAAATAAGCTGCAAGTGGCAGGCTTTTTTTGTTCTTGTCTCTTCTAATCCTGTGTTGTCATGGTGACACCTGGTTCCACCTGAACTTAACTTTATCTCAAATCTTAAGCTAACCACTGTGTTTTTCTTATGGAAATGTTTTTCTTAAACTATGTTCATGAACTATGTATTTGTTTGGAAATCTGCCTTTCTTCAAGATTCATGGCAATTGTTTTATGGCCTGGGATGACTCAGGTTGTGCCAATACTATCTCAAAATGCATGGTGTGGGTGAGGGGCCTGGTGCAACTCTCATTTTTGAGGCATTTCCTTTGTCTAATTAGCAGCTCTAATAGGTATATAACACCTTGCTAAAAACTAGCAAGGGGGCACTCTTTCTGCCCTCTTCTGATGTCTATGTCAGAAGCTTTCTCTCTCTCTTTTATACTTTAATAAAACTTTGGTACACAAAAAGCTCTGAGTGATCAAGCCTCGTCACTGGCCCCGGATCGAATTCCCTCCTCTGGAGGCCAAGAATCCTGGTGTCATTCATGGCTTGTAGCATGAACCTTTCAGAAGGATCCTAGATTTTTAAAATTTCATTAATATAGAATGTAGACATCTAAATTCATAGAGAACTGCAATGATAAACACGGAAGCTATTTATTCTAAGTTGCTTTCTGGGGTCTTTCCCATTTACCCTATGTAGTTCTAGATTATGTTAAAAACTTTTATAAAAATCTATTCATGTTGAATGAACCTATGGTTACCAGGGGGAAGGACTGGGGGGAAGAAGTTAAGGAGTTTGGATTGCCATGTACACACTGTTGTATCTAAAATGGATAACCAACAAGGACCTACTGTATAGCACATGGAACTCTGCTCAATATCATGTGCAGTCTGGATGGGAGGGGGGCTTGGGGGGCGAATGAACACATGTATATGTATGGCTGAGTCCCTTTGCTGTTCACCTGAAACTATCACAATATTGTTTGTTAATCTGCTATACCCCAGTACAAAATAAAGGTTTTTTTAAAAATGTACTCCCTGGCAACCCACTCCAGTATTCTTGCCTGGAGAATCCCATGGACAGAGGAGCCTGGTGGGCCACAGTCCATAGAGTCACAAAGACTCGGACATGACTGAAGCGGCTTAACATGCACATGTGCCCTTTTTTAAATCCCACAAATAAGTGATATCATATGATATTTGTCTTTCTCTATCTGAATCACTTCACTCAATGACAATAGCAATTGTATGACAATCTCTTGGCCCATCCTACATGAATCCATCAGTATCTTAAAAAGAAAACAAAAACAAAAGAATAAAGCAAAAGTTCCCTTTTATCAGGCATCTCCAAATCTAATCTCATCCCTAAAGCTAACCAGTGTTTGACATACATCCTTCTGAAGCGCTGACTCAGTATGTGTATCCATATGACCACTGAAAGGGAGTGAGCTCAGGGATATAGTGTCATGAAAAAATATTTTGATGTTGATGTTCAGTCATTAAGTTGTGTATCACTCAGTATCAGCTTCAGCATCAGTCCTATCAATGAATATTCTTCACACTATAGCATGTCAGGCAATCTGTACACCAGATCTAATTCCTTGAATTTATTCATCACCTCCACTGTATGGAGGATTTGATTTAGGTCATACCTGAATGGCCTAGTGGTTTTCCATACTTTCTTCAATTAAAGTATGGGCTAAGTAAGAGTTAGCCAGTCAGGGCAAAGTAAAGGCTAGGAGTCAGCCAGTCAAGGCAAAGGACAGGCTAGGAGACAGCCAATCAGGGCAAACTACAGGCTAGCATGCAGCATATCAGAGCAAAGTACAGCTTAGGAGTCAGTCAATCAGGGCAAAAGACAAGCATGGAGTCAGCCAATCAGGGCAAAGTACAGGCTAGAACTCAACCAGCATCAGGGCGTTATCCATAGAATCTGTTTTTAGCATTAGGAGAAGGCAATGGCAACCCACTCCTATACTCTTGCCTGGAAAATCCCATGGGTGGAGGAGCCTGGTAGGCTGCAGTCCATGGGGTCGCTAAGAGTCGGACACGACTGAGTGACTTCACTTTCACTTTTCACTTTCTTGCATTGGAGAAGGAAATGGCAACCCACTCCAGTGTTCTTGCCTGGAGAATCCCAGGGACGGGGGAGCCTGGTGGGCTGCCGTCTATGGGGTCGCACAGAGTCGGACACGACTGAAGCTACATAGCAGCAGCAGCAGCAGCAGACAAAGTACTGGAGCTTCAGCTTCAGCATCACTCCTTCCAATGAATATTCAGGGTTGATTTCCTTAAGATTGACTGCTTTGATCTCCTTGCAATCCAAAGGACTCTAATAAGACTTCTCCAGCAACACATTTCAAAAGCATCAATTCTTAGGTGCTCAGCCTTCTTTATGGTCCAACTCTCACATCCGGACTTGGCTCCTGGAAACACCGTAGCTTTGACTAGACGGACCTTTGTTTGCAAATGATGTCTCTGCTTTTGAATACGCTGTCGAGGTTTGTCATAGCTTTCCTTCCAAGGGGCAGGCGTCTTTTAATTTCATGGCTGCAGTCACCATCCCCAATGATTTTGGAGCTCAAGATAATAAAGTCAGTCACTGCTTTCACTTTTTCCCCCTTTATTTACCATGAAGTGATGGCGGTTGATGCCCTGATCTTAATTTTTTGAATGTTGAGATTTAGCCAGCTTTTTCACTCTCCTCCTTCAGCCACAACAAGAGGCTCTTTAGTTCCTCTTCATGTTCTGCCATTAGAGTGGTATCGTTGGCATATGTGAGGTTGTTTATAGTTCTCCCAGCAATCTTGATTCCAGCTTGTGATTTCTCCAGCTGGGCATTTCACATGATGTTCTCTGCCTAAAAGTTAAATAAACAGGCTGGCAGTATACAGCCTTTTTGTACTCCTTTTCCAATTTTAAACCACTCCGTTGTTCCATGTAAGGTTCTAACAGCTGCTTCTTGAACCACATGCAGGTTTCTCAGGAGACAGGTAAGGTGATCTGGTATTCCCATCTCTTTAAGACTTTTCCACAGCTTGTTGTGATCCACATAGTCAAAGGATTTAGTGTAGTCAATGAAACAAAAGTAAATGTTTTTCTGTAATTCCCTTGCTTTCTTTAGGGTCCAATGAATATCAGCAATTGAATCTTTGATTCCTCTGCGTTTTCTAAATCCAGCTTGTATATGTGGAAGTTCTCAGTTCACGTACTGCTAAAGACTAGCTTGAAGGATCTTGAGCATAACTTTACTAGCATACAAAATGAGTGCAATTGTCCAGTAGCTTCAACATTCTTTGGCATTGCCCTTCTTTGGGATTGGAATGAAAACTGACCTTTTCCAGTCCTGTGGCCACTGCTACATTTATCAAAATTGCTGATATATTGAGTGCAGCACTTTAACTGCATTATCTTTTAGGATTTGAAATACCTCAGCTGGAATTCCATCAGCTCCACTAGCTTTGCTCGTAGTGATGCTTCCTAAGGGCCACTTGACTCCGCATTCCAGGATGTCTGGCTTTAGGTTGGTGATCACACTACCGTGGTTATCTGAGTCATTAAGATCTTCGTATAGTTTTTCTGTGTATTCTTGCCACCTCTTCTTAATCTCTTCTGCTTTTGTTAGGTCCATGCCATTTCTGTCCTTCCCTCTGCCCATCTTTGCATGAAACGTTCCTTTAGTATCTCTAATTTACTTGAAGAGATCTCTAGTCTTTCCCATTCTACTCTTTTCCTCTATTTCTTTGCATTGATCACTTAGGAAGGCTTTCTTATCTCTCCTTGCTATTGTTTGGAACTCTGCATTCAGATGGATATATCTTTCCTTTTCTCCTTTACCTTCTCTTTTCTCAGCTATTTGCAAGGCCTCCTCAGACAACCATTTTGCCTTTTTGCATTTCTTTTTCTTGGGGATGGTTTTGATCACAGCCTCCTATACAAAGTTATGAACCTCACTCCATAGTCCTTCAGGCACTCTATCAGATCTAATCCTTCGAATCTATTTGAATTTGAATCTATTCAAAATCCTTTGAATCTTTGAATCTATACACTTCCACTATATAATCATAAGGGATTTGATTTAGGTCATATCTGAATGGTCTAGTGGTTTTCCCTACTTTCTTCAATTTAAGTCTGAATTTTGCAATAAGAGTTTATGAGCTGAGCCACAGCCGGCTTCTGGTCTTGTTTTTGCTGACTGTATAGAGCTTTTCCATCTTTGGCAGCAAAGAATATAATCAATGTGATTTCGGTATTGACCATCTGGTATGAGCTAGGTGTCAGCCTTTCTGGGCAAAGTACAGGCATGGAGTCAGCCAATCAAGGAAAAGTACCAGCTACGTTCAGTCAATTAGGGCAAAGTATAGGCTGGAGGCAGCCAATCAAGACACAATATAGGTTAGAATTCGGGTGTCCAGGCAAAATGCTGGCTAGCATTCAGCCATTCAGAGCAAAGTAGAGGCAAGTAGTCAGCCAATCAGAACAAAGTACAAAGTTGGACTCAGTCAAAGAGACCAAACTACTGGCTAAGATACAGCCAATTAGGACAATGAACAGTCTAGAAGTCAGCAAATCTGGGCCTAATACAAAGTTGGATTCTGCCAATCAAAGCAGAGTAGGAGCTAGGAGTCAGCCAATAGGGCAATGTACAGGCTAGGAGTCAATCAATCAGAGCAAACTTCTGGTTAAGAGCCAGCCAATCAGGGCAAAATACTGGCCTGGAGTCAGCCAATGAAGTCAGCATATTCTAGGAGTCTACCAATCAGTGTAAACTACTGGCTGAGTCAGACAGTCAAGGCAAGGTACAGGATCCGAGTCAGCCAACCAAGCAAAGTAGAGGTTTGGAGTCAGTCAGGACAAAGTATAGGCTAGGACTCAGCCAATCAAGGCAAAGTGCAGGGTAGCACTCAGTCAATCAGAGCAAAGTACAGTCTTGGTGTCAGCCATTCAGAGCAAAGGATTAACTAGGAGTCAACCAATCATAGCAAACTACTGGCTAAGAGCCAATAAGACAGGGCAAGGAACAGTCTAAAAATCAGCCAATCGGGGTCAAGTACAAGCTTGGAATCTGCCAATCAGATCAAAGTACTAGCTAAGAGTCAGACGTTAGCTTAATATAGACAAAACACATGCTATCACGCAGCCAATCAGAGCAAAGTACCAGCTTGGAGTCAGCGAGTCAGGCCAGAGGATAGGCTAGGTTAGGAGTCAGCCAATCAAGGCAAGAAACAGGCTAGCTCTCAGCCAATCAATGCAAAGTACAGCCTAGGAGTCACCCAATCAGAGCAAAGTAGAAGCTTGAAGTCACTAAATCAGGGCAAAGTATAAAATTGAAGTCAGACCATCAGGGCAAAGTACAGGCAAGGATTCAGCCAATCAGAGCAAAGTACAAGCTTGGAGTCAGCCAATCAGTGTAAAGCGTAGGCAAGGAGTCTGCCAATCAGAGCAAAGTACCACCTTGGCCAGTCAGGACAAAGAACAGGTTCAGTTCAGTTCAGTCGCTCAGTCATGTCCGACTCTTTGCGACCCCATGAATCGCAGCATGCCAGGCCTTCCTGTCCATCACCAACTCCCAGAGTTCACTCAGACTCATGTCCATCGAGTCAGTGATGCCATCCAGCCATCTCATCCTCTGTCGTCCCTTTCTCCTCCTGCCCCCAATCCATCCCAGCATCAGAGTCTTTTCCAATGAGTCAACTGTTCACATGAGGTGGCCAAAGAATAGGTTAGGTTTCAGTTAATCATGGCAAATACAGGCTAAGAGTCAATCAGGACAAAGTATTTCTTGGGCCTCAACCAATCAGATCAAACTACTGGCTAAGAGATAGACAGTCAGGGCAAGGTAGAAGCTAGTTGTCAGCCAATCAGGACAAAAAGTGGACTTACAGCAAGCCAATCAGGGCAAAGTATATGCTAAGAGTCAACCAATCAGAGCAAACTACTAGCTAAGGGCCAGCCAAACAATTCGAGGTACCATCTAGAAGTCATCCAATTAGGGCCAAGTATCAAGCTTGAAGCCTGCCAATCAGAGAAAAGTACAGGCTAAGAGTCAGTCAGTAGAGCAATGTATAGGCTAGGAGTCAAGCAATCAGAGCAAACTACTGGCTAAGAGACAGCCAATCAGGGCAAGGTACAGGCTAGGAGTTAACCATTCAGGTCAAAGTACTGGCTTAGAGTCAATCAAACAAGACAAAGTATAGGCTAGGAGTCAATCAGTCAGAGCAAACTGCATTAAGAGCCAGCCAATCTGTGCAGGGTACCATCTTGAAGTCATCAAATTAGGGCCAAGTATCAAGCTAGAAGCCTGCCAATCAGAAAAAAGTACAGGCTAAAAGCCAGCCAGTAGAGCATTCTACAGGCTAGGAGTCAAGCAATCGGAGCAAACTACTGGCTAAGAGACAGCAAATAAGGGCAAGGTACAGGCTAGGAGTTAACCATTCAGGGCAAAGTTCTGGCTTGGAGTCAATCAATCAAGATACAGTATAGGTTGGGAGTCAGTCAATGAAGACAAAGTATAGGCTAGGAGTCAATCAATCATAACAAACTACATTAAGAGCCAGCCAGTGAGGGCAAGCTACAGACTAGGAGCCAGCTAATCAGGGCACGAGATCAGCCCGAGTCAACCAATCCAGATTCTAGGAGTCAACCAATCAGAGTAAACTACTGGCTAAGAGCCAATCAAGGCAAGGTACAAACTCGGAGTCAGCCAAACAGGCAAAGTAGAGGCTTGGAGTCACACAATCAGGACAAAGTATAGGCTAGGACTCAGCCAGTCTAGGCAATATGCAGGGTAGCACTCAGTCAATCAGAGCAAAGTACAACCTTGGTGTCAGCCATTCAGTTTAAAGGATAAGCTAAGACTCAACCAATCAGAACAAACTACTGGCTAAGACCCAACCAAATAAGGCAAGGTACAGTCTAAAAGTCAGCCAATCAGGGTCAAGTACAAGCTTGGATTCTGCCAATCAGAAAAAGGTACTAGCTAGGAGCCAGCCAATACCACAATATACAGGCTAGGATCAACCAATCAGAGCAAAGAACTGGCTAAAGACAGCCAATCAGGACAAGGAACAACCAAGGAGTCAGCCATTCAGGGCAAATTACCGGCTTGGAGTCAGACAATCATCGCAAGAATAGGATAGGAGTAGATCAATCAGAGCAAACTACTAGCTATAAAATATCCAATCGGGGCAAGGAACAGGCTAGGAGTCGTTGAATCAAGGAAAAACACATGCAAGCACTCAGCCAATCAGTGCAAAGTACAACATAGGACTCACCCAATCAGAGAAAAGTAGAATCTTGAAGTTACCCTAGCAGGGCAAAGCACAATTTTGGAGTCAGACAATCAGGGCAAAGTACAAGCTTGGAGTCAGCCAATCAAGGTAAAGTGGAGACTAGGAGTCAGCCAAGCAGTGCAAGTATACGCTAGCACCTAGCCAATCAGAGAAAATTATAGGCTGCTGCTGCTGCTGCTGCTGCTGCTGCTGCTGCTGCTGCTGCTGCAAAGTCGCTTCAGTCTTGTCTGATTCTGTGCGACCCCATAGACAGCAGCCCACCAGGCTTCGCCGTCCCTGGGATTCTCCAGGCAAGAACACTGGAGTGGGTTGCCATTTCCTTCTACAATGCATGAAAGTGAAAAGTGAAAGTGAAGTAGCTCAGTCGTGCCCGACTCTTAGCGACCCCATGGACTGCAGCCTACCAGGCTCCTCCGTCCATGGGATTTTCCAGGCAAGAGTACTGGAGTGGGTCGCCAGTGCCTTCTCCGAAATTACTGGCTAGGGGACTGCTAATCAGGACAAAATACTGCTTGTTGTTGTTGCTCAGTGGCTAGGTCTGTCGGATATTTGCAATCCCATGGACTGCAGCAGGCCAGGCTTCCTTGTCCTTCACTATCTCCTGGATTTGCTCTAATTCCTGTCCATTGAGTAAGTGTTGCCATCTAATTGGCTCATCCACTTCCATTTCCATCTCCTTTTGCTTTCGGTGTTTCCCAGCATCAGGGCCTTTTCCACAAATTTGGCTCCTGGCGTCAGGTGGTCAAATTACTGGAGTTTCAACCTCAGCATCAGTCCTTCTAATGAAGATTCAGGGTTGATTTCCTTTAGGATCGACTGGTCTGATCTCCTTGCAGTCCAAGGGACTCACTCTCAAGAGTGTTCACCAACACCACAATTCAAAAGCATCAATTCTTCAGCGCTCAGCCTTTTTTATGGTCCAACTCTCACATCAGTACATGACTACTGGAAAAACCATAGCTTTGACTAGCTGGACCTTTCTTTGCAAATGATGGCTCTGCTTGTGAATACACTGTCTTAGGTTTGTCATAGCTTTCCTTACAAGGGGCAGGCTTCTTTTAATGGCATGGCTGCAGTCACCATCCTTGGTGATTCAGGAACCCAAGATAATAAAATCAGTCACTGCTTCCACTTGTTTCCCCTTTATTTACCATGAAGTGATGCGACTGGATGCCCTAATCTTAGTATTTGGAATGTTGAGTTTTAAGCTAGCTTTTTTCACTCTCCTCTTTCACTCTCATCAAGAAGCTCTTTAGTTCCTCTCACTTTCTGCCAGTAGAGTGGCATCATTTGCATATATGAGGTTGCTGACATTTCTCCCAGCAATTTTGATTCCAGCTTGTGATTTCTCCAGCCCAGCGTGTTGCATGATGTTCTCTGCCTAAAAGTTGAATAAACCGGCTGGCAATATACAGCCTTTTCATACTCCTTTCCCAATTTTAAACCAGTCAGTTGTTCCATGTAAGGTCCTAACAGTTGCTTTATTTTTTAAATTTTATTTATTTTTAATTGACAGATAATTGCTTTACAGCATTTTGTTGGTTTCTACAAAACATCAGTGTGAGTCAGTCTTAGGTTTACCTATGTCCCCTCCCACTTTTCATCCCTCCCATCTCCCTCATCCCACCTTTCTAGGTTGTTAGGGAGCCTGGGTTTGAGTTCCCTGAGTCATACAGCAAATTCCCATAACAGTTGCATCTTGAACCACATACAGGTTTCTCAGGAGGCAGGTAAGGTTGTCTGGTATTCCCATCTCTTTAAGAATTTTTCACATCTTGTTGTGATCCACACAGAGGCTTTAGCATAGTCAGTGAAGCAAAAGTAGATGCTTTTCTGGAATTCCCTTGCTTTCTTTATGGTCCAACGAATATTGGCAATTGGATTTGGATCTCTGATTTCTCTGCCTTTTCTAAATCCAGCTTTTACATGTGGGAGTTCTCGGTTCACATACTGCTGAAGACTAGCTTGAAGGATTTTGAGCATAACTTTTTCTTTTTTGAGTATACGAAATGAGTACTATTGTCCAATATTTCAACATTCTTTGGCAGTGCCCTTCTCTGGGATTGGAATGAAAACTGACCTTTTCCAGTCCTGTTGGCCACTGCAGAGTTTCCCAAATTTGCTGACTTACTGAGTGCAGCACTCTAACAGCATTATCTTTCAGGATTTTAGATAGGTCAGCTGGATTCCATCACCTCCACTAGCTTTGTTTGTAGTAATGCTTCCTAGGGCCCACTTAACTTCATGCTCCAGGACGTCCGTGACCACACCACTGTGGTTATACTGGTTGTGAAGACTCTTTTTGTATAGTTTTTCTGTGTATCCTTGCCACCTCTTCTCAATCTCTTCTGTTTCTGTTATTTGCTTACTGTTTATGTGTTTTATCGTGCCAATCCTTGAGTGAAACAGTCCCTTGATATCTCCGGTATTCTTGAGATCTTTCCATTGTATTGTTTTCCTCTACTTCTCTCCATTGTTCACACAAGATCTGTTTCTCCTTGTTATTCTCTTGAACTCTGCATTCCGCTGTTCGTATCTTTCCTTTTTTCCCTTGCTTGTCGCTTCTCTTCATTCCCATCTATATGTAAAGCCTTCTCAGACAATGACTTTGCATTACTGCCTTTCTTTTTCTAGGGACCATTTTGGTCACTGTCTCCTGTACAGTGTTATGAACCCCTGTCCGTAGTTCTTCAGGCACTCTGTCTACCACATCTAAACCCCTGAATCTATTAGTATCCTTCAATGTATAATGATGGGGCTTTGCAGTTGGCTCAGCAGTAATGGATCTGCCTGCAATGCAGGAGACATATGTTCGATCCAAGGTTGGGAAGAACCCCTGGATGATGGCATGGCAACCCCTTCCAATATTCTTGACTGCAGAATCCCATGGACAGAGGAACCTGGCATACCACAGGGTTTCCGAGTTGGACATCACTGAAGGGACTGAGCACATACCCACCCAATGTATAAACATAAAGGATATGTTCTAGGTGAGCACTGACTCCCCTAATGGTTTACCATACTTTCTTCATATAAATTACAGGCTAGTAGTCAGCCAATCACAGGAAGCTAGAAGCTTAGCGTAGGCAATCAGGGCAAAGTGCAGTCTAGGATTCAGCCAATCAGGAAAATGTATATGCTCGGATTCAGCCTATCTGGTAAGAGGCAGCCAGTAACAACAAAGTAGAGGTTAGTTTTCAGTCAATCAGAACAAAGTATGTGCTAGATGTCACCCAGTCAGATCAAAGAGGATGCTAGGAGTCAGCCAATTAGGGTAAAGTAGAGGCTAGGAGTCAGCATACCAGGGCAAAGTACTGGCTAGAAGTCAGCGAATAGAGCAAAGAACTGGCCAGAAGTAAACCAATCAGAGTAACTTACTAGCTAGGAGTCAGCCAATCAGGGCACAGTGGTGGCTAGGAGTCAGCCAGTCATGGTGAGGTACTGGCATGGAATCAGCCAATCAGGAAAAAGTACCGGTTAGGCTCAGGCAACAATGACATACTATAGGCTACATTCTGCCAATCTGAGCAAAGTACAGGCTAGGAGTCAGCCAACCAGAGCAAAGTACAAGCTTGGAGTCAGCCTATCAGGGCAAAGTACATGCTAGGATTCAGTCAATCAGGGCAAAGTATAGGCTCGAAGTGAACCAATCAGAACAAAGTATAGGCTAGGAGTCAGAGAATCAGGGCAGGTGCACGCCAGGAGTCAGTCAAGGTAAAATGCATGCTTGGAATCATTGAATCATGGCAAAGTAAAGGGTTGAAATCAGCCAATCAGGACAAAGTATAGGTTAGGATTCTACCAATGAGATCAAGCTACTGGCTAAGAGATAGTCAATCAGGGCAAGGTACAAATTAGTGTCAGCAAATCAGGGGAAAAACATGGACTTAGAGTAAGTCAATCAGGTCAAAGTGTATGCTGGGAGTCAACCAATCAGAACAAACTACTGGCTAAGAGCTAGCCAATCAGGGCAAGTTACAGGATAGAAGTCAACCAATCAGGGCAAGTACAGGCTTGGAGTCAGCCAATCAGGACAAAGTATAGTCGAGGAGTCAAGCAATCAAGGCAACTGCAGGCTGGCACTCAGCCATTCAGAGCAAAGCACAGGCTACAAGTCTGCCAATCAGAGGCAAAGCAAAACCTTGACATCGGCCATTCCAGTCAAAGAACAGGCTAGGAGTCAACCAATCAGAGCAAACTACTAGCTAAGAGACAGCCATTCAGGGCAAGGGACCATCTAGAAGTAATTCAATTAGGGCCAAGTATCAAGCTTGAAGCCTGCCAATCAGAGAAAAGTACAGGCTAGGAGTCAGCCAGTAGAGCAATGTACAAGCTAGGAGTCAGGAATCAGAGAAAACTACTGGCTAAGAGACAGCCAATCAGGGCAAGGTACTGGCTAGGAGTTAGCCATTCAGGGCAAAGTACTGGCTTGGAGTCATTCAATCAAAACAAAGTATAGGCTAGGAGTCAATCAGAGCAAACACGTTAATTTCCAGCCAATAAGGACAAGCTACAGACTAGGAGCCAGCCAATCAGGGCAAAATAGTGGCCTGAAGTCAGCCAATCAGGACAGTGTATGTTCTAGGAGTCAACCAATCAGAGCAAACAACTGGCTAAGAGCCAGCCAATCAGGACAAGGTACAGTCTAGGGGTCAGCCATTCAAGGCAAAGTACTGGCTTGGAGTCAGTCAAGACAAAGGCTAGGCTAGGAGTCAATCAATTAGAGCAAACTACTGGCTAAGAGACATCGAATCAGGGCAAGACATTGGCTAGGAATCATTCAATCAAGGAAAACATGTTAGCACTCAGCCAATCAGAGCAAAGTACCAGCTTTGAGTCAGCAAATCAGGCCAAAAGATAGGCTAGACATCAGCCAATCAAGGCAAAATACAGGCTAACACTCAGCCAATCAGAGCAAAGTACCAGCTTTGAGTCAGCAAATCAGGCCAAAAGATAGGCTAGACATCAGCCAATCAAGGCAAAATACAGGCTAACACTCAGCCAATCAGTGCAAAGTTCAGCATAGTAGTCACCCAATCAGAGCAAAGTAAAATCTTAAAGTCACCCCAGCAGGGCAAAGTACAAACTTGCAGTCAGACAATCAGGGCAAAGTATAGGCTAGGATTCAGCCACTCACCACAACTACAAGCTTGGAGTCAGACAATTAAGGTAAAGTGGAGACTAGGAGTCAGCCAATCAGAGCAAAGTACCGGCTTGGTGTCAGCCAATCAGTGCAAGTACAGGCTAGCACTCTGCCAATCCGAGCAAATTACAGGCTAGGAGTCAGCTAATCAGGACAAAATACTGCCTGTTGTTGGTCAGTGACTAAGTCTGTCGGATCTTTGCAACCCATGGACTGCAGCAGGCCAGGCTTCCTTGTCCTTCACTATCTCGTGGAATTTGCTCTAATCCCTGTCCATTGAGTCGGTGTTGCTATCTAATCTGCTCATCCTTTTCTGCTACCATCTCCTTTTGCTTTCAGTGTTTCCCAGCATCAGGGCCTATACCACTGAATTGGCTCTTGGCATCAGGTGGTCAAATTACTGGAGTTTCAGCCTCAGCATCAGTCCTTCTAATGAAGATTCAGGGTTGATTTCCTTTAGGATCGACTGGTCTGATCTCCTTGCAGTCCAGGGCACTCTCAAGAGTGTTCACCAACACCACAGTTCAAAAGCATCAATTCTTCAGCGCTCATCTTTTTTTATGGTCCAACTCTCACATAGGCAATGGCACCCCACTCCAGTACTCTTGCCTGGAAAATCCCATGGGCAGAGGAGCCTGGTAGGCTGCAGTCCATGGGGTCGCTAGGAGTTGGACACGACTGAGCGATTTCCCTTTCACTTTCCACTTTCATGCATTGGAGAAGGAAATGGCAACCTACTCCAGTGTTCTTGCCTGGAGAATCCCAGGGACGGAGGAGCCTGGTGGGCTGCCCTCTATGGGGTCACACAGAGTCGGACACGACTAAGTAACTTAGCATTCTCACATCAGTACATGACTACTGGAAAAACCATAGCTTTGACTAGACGGATCTTGTTGGCAAACAGAAGTCTCTGCTTTTGAATACACTGTCTAGCTGTGTCATAGCTTTCCTTCCATGGAGCAGTGAAGTGAAAGTGAAAGTCGTTCAGTCGTATCTGACTCTTTGCGACCCCATGGACTAGGAATTCTCCAGTCCAGAATACTGGTTCAGTAGCCTTTCCCTTCTCCAGGGGATCTTCCCAACCCAGGAATCGAACTGGGTTCTCTTGCATTGCAGGCGGATTCTTCGCCAACTGAACTATCAGCAAGCATGTTTTAATTTCATGGCTTCAGTCACCGTCCTTAGTCATTTAGGATCCCAGGATAATAAAATCTGTCACTGCTTCCACTTTTCCCCCCTTTATTTGCCATGATATGTGATTGGATGCCCTGATCTTAGTATTTGGAATGTTGAGATTTAAGCCAGATTTTTCACTCTCTTTCACCCTCATCAAAAGGCCCTTGTCCTCACTGCATGACTTGTGGGATTTCTGTTCCCAGAGATTGTACCCAGGCCGTGGCAGTGTATGTCCATAATCCTAACCAGTACACCACCAGGTACTGGTGATTGTATCAATTCTGATACAATCTGATAGTGTCAGATCCCATAGGTTAAGGGTCAGTATTACAAAATGCCCCCTCACCCCAATCTCAGATGCTAATTGCAAGTTCTAGTTACCTGTGCTTCTTACTAAGCTGCTGTAAATCAGAGGTTCCAGTGACACCACTCCTTAGGGGTCAATTAACCCAGGGATCAAACCCAGGTCTCCTGCCTTGCAGGTGGATTCTTTACCAGCTGAGCTACAGGGAAGCCAAATTAATCTATTAGAATAGCTCATACAACTCAGAGAAACTTCCTCACATTTACCAGTTTAATTAAAGGCTATGATAAGGATACAGAAGAATATCCAGGTGGAAGAGATGCACGGGGCGAGTAATGTGGGAAGGGGACAAAGCTTGCATTCACGCTTCAGCTGCACTATTCTCCAGGTACCTCCAACTGTGCATCAATCTGGAGGCTCTCAAAGCCCATACTTTAGGGATTTTTATGGCGACTCCATCATATAGTCGTGATTGAACATTATTATTCCATTTTCAGCCTTTCTCCCTTTTCAAGAGAATGGGGGGCAGGCATCACTGAAAATTTCAAGCTTCTAAACATGGCTTTTCTATCTGGTGACCAGCCCCCACCTGGGAGCCATCCAGGAGCCCACCCAGAGTCATCTCATGAGAACAAAAGACACTCCTACCACTCAGGTAATTACAAGGGTTTCAGGAGCCCTGTGTCAGAAACCAGGGTTAAAAACCAAATATTAGAACAAAAGATGCTCCTTTGCGCTCATCAGTTAGGAAATTACAGGGTTTCAGGAGCTCTGTGCCAACAACCAGGCCAGAGCCCAACACTTATATTTTCTGTTATCTCACAACTATGAATTCTACATGCCACAACTGACATCTTTAGATACTGAGTCTTCCCGTTCCTGAACATGGTGCATCCCTCCAAACATTCAGGTCTTCTTTTATGTCCCTCAGGAACAGTGCAAGTCTTTACTGTGCTCAACACGATGTCTTGTAAATTGTTATTGTTCAGTTGCTAAGTCGTGTCCAACTCTCTGTGACCCCATGAACTGCAGCACTTCAGGCTTCCCTGTCCTTGTAAATCATTGACACACAATAAATATCTGCTGATGATTATCTGAAAAGGGTTTACTTGAGAACAGGAGATTAAGAAGACAGAGCCAACCTTAGGGAGAAGCAGTGATTTTGGGCCAGTTTATTGTTGTGCCTCAGTCTCCCTTTCAGACAAATGGGTATAATCATGATACCTGCACCAGAGGATTGCTGTAAGACATGAGATAATTCATGCAACTTAGAACAGTGAGTGCCTGGCAAAAATTAGTGCCTGCTTTGCGTTAGCTGCTATTATTGTTGCTAGCTGGGCTTCCTAGGTGGCACAGTGGTAAAGAATCCACCTGCCAGTGCAGGAGATGCAAGAGACGCATGTTTGATTCCTGGGTTGGGAAGATCCCCTGGAGAAGGAAATGGCAACCCACTCCAGTATTCTTGCCTGGAAAATTCCATGGACATAGGAGCCGGGCAGGCTACAGTCCATGTGGTTGAAAAAGAGTCTGACATGATTTAGCAACTAAACAACAACAGCCATGCATTGTTGCTAGCTAATTGGCCTTGACCATGTTAGTGAACCTGTCAACTGTCATTCGTTAAGTCTCTCATTTAACTTCTCACTTTCCTCACTTGATTGCTCTAAGGCTTCAAAGTGCCTGACATATAATAGTTATTTAATAGCTCAGTTGGTAAAGAATCTGCCTGCAATGCAGGAGACCCCAGTTCAATTCCTCGAATTCCATGGACCATATAGTCTGCTGCTGCTGCTAAGTCGCTTCAGTCGTGTCCGACTCTGTGTGACCCCATAGACGGCAGCCCACCAGGCTCCCCCGTCCCTGGGATTCTCCAGGCAAGAACACTGGAGTGGGTTGCCATTTCCTTCTCCAGTGCATGAAAGTGAAAAAGTGAAAGTGAAGTGGCTCAGTCGTGTCCGACTCTTAGCGACCCCATGGACTGCAGCCCACCAGGCTCCTCCATCCACGGGATTTTCCAGGCAAGAGTGCTGGAGTAGGGTGCCATTCCCTTCTCCACCATATAGTCTATGGGGTCACAAAGAATTGGGCACGACTGAATGACTTTCACTTTCACAAGAGTTCCCTTGGTTCTTTATATGGTTATAGTGATATTTAATATATGAATATTTGCTTTATGCCCAGCATTTTACCTATTACCTTAGTTATCCCACTTAATTATCAAGACAATGATATGTAAATGGTGTGGTATTGAGAAGCAGGTATCCCTAGTTTAAGACTGAGGAACTTGAACGTGAAATAGGTAGTGACCAGGAAATGGCAACCCACTCCAGTGTTCTTGCCTGGAGAATCCCAGGGACGGGGGAGCCTGGTAGGCTGCCGTCTATGGGGTCGCACAGCCTCGGACACGACTAAAGCGACTTAGCAGCAGCAGCAGCAGCAGCAGCCCAAGGGCATATTTCACGTGGTTCAGCTGAAATTTAAACTCTTATTGCTTTTTCAAAGATCGACACTGGAGTGGGTCATTTGTAAATTCAGTGGCTGAGCCTTTATTGCTATATAGCCGAAGACTTATTCTTACTGGCTGGATGTGCAAGGTTTTCTTGTCTTACTTTAAGAATAGGCGCGCTTTGCTGCCACCTAGTGGCCCACCAAGTTCTTACCTCCAGGTTCCGTTTTATTACAAAAAAAAAACCAAACATCTTTTTCATTCCAATAATTTCCTTCTAGGAAAAGTGATGCGAAGAGCCAACTCATTGGAAAACACCCTGATGCTGGGAAATATTAAAGGCAGGAGGAGAAGGGGACGACAGAGGACGAGATGGTTGGATGGCATCACTGACTCAATAGACATGAGTTTGAGCAAGCTCTGGGAGATGAAGGACAGGGAAGCCTGACGTGCTGCAGTCCATGGGGTTGCACAGAGTCGGACACGACTGAACGACTGAACAACAAAGGAAAGGTGTTACCTTGGGAGAGGCAAGGAAAATAAGTGATCGGGGTAAACTTTGTTATTGATTTTTAGCATTTTTTAAAATAGAGGAGAAAATATGAGTGTCTCTTACACCATTCAGTGCGATGTCCCAGAAACATCTGGAAAAAGGCAACACAGCAGCACAGCACTCAGACAGTCGATTCAGGCGGCAGAGCCCCCCAACTGCTGGCTTTCTCCAAGCAGGGTCCCCTTTTCATCCCTGTGGAAATGTCCCCTCCCTCAGCTCCTGGGCAAGCTGGCACTGGTCTTCATGGGAAGAATCTGGAGAATAGGTGATCCATGGTTAGGGTTGGCCCAGCTCCTGGTTCTGCCCACCATTGCTCTATTTGCCCACGGCCGGCCCTGGCCCTGTGGGCACATTGGCACATCTAGAGATCCTGCTTGCAGGTGGGAGTGGCATGGGGCACCTAGACAGAGCCACACCTCCTGGGGTGTCTGGCATGAGCACCAAACTGTCAGCTATTAATGGAATTAAGATGGTAGGGGCACTCACCTGCTACAATATGGAGATCCGCTGGTATGAAATGGAAAGTGCAGTGAGATTCCATTCATGTATTTTACATACACACTTACAGGTGTGTATTACGTTTCATATGCACATACATTAATGCCTACATACATACCAGAGGATGTTATGTCAAAATAGTAATAATGAAGCTAGGCTGTAGGATTGTGGATGGGTTCTCTCTGTACTCACCTCTATTTTGTAAGTAGTCTCTAATAAATATGTATTGATATCAGACCCATGGGGCTTCCCAGGTGGCGCTAGTGGTAAAGAACCCACCTACCAGCGCAGGGATGCGAGACACAGGTTCAATCCCTAGGTCGGGAAGATCCCCTGGAGGGGAGGGCATGGCAACCCACTTCAGTATTCTTGCCTGGAAAATTCCATGGACAGAAGAGCTTGCAGGTTACAGTCCATAGGGTCACAAAGAGCAGGACATGACTGAAGCAACTTAACATGCAGCATGCATATCAGATCCATAAGCCCTGATTCTTCATGACATTCACCAGAAAATCAACCTCAATAGACATAGGTCCTGCATGTGACAGATTTCAAAAATTCAGTCTTGCTGTCTCTAAAACTCATGCTTAAACTTGTCAGACTGTGGGTCCTAATTTGGAAATAGTGGAAACTAAGGCCCTGTGGCAGAGAGGTTAGCACCTAAGTTTGGATGAGGGACAGAGTGTCAGGATTAGTCTGGAGAACAGGGCTCCCAGGCACCCTGAGGACACCTACTAAGAAAGAAAGAGTTCCCTCTTTCCCTCCTTTCTTTTCCCTTCTTCAGCCTCATCTGCTGGTTCATTTATTCATTCAGCCAGCAAACTTTTACCAGAGAGCTGTGTGGGCACCAGACTAGACTCTGAGGATACAGGATGAGAAGACCCAGTGCCTGCCCTCAGGAAGTGCCCCACTTACTGGAGAAGACAGATCTTGGAGGGGCATTAGCTGAGGCCCTTGTAGGATGCTGCAAGGTCACAGAGGGATGAAAGACTGGCCAATTGCCTGGAGATGTGGGAACTTCACAAAGCTGGTGACAGCTGGGTTGGGTCTTCAAGGATGAACAAGAGTTTTCCAGGCAGAGTAGGAGCAGAAGCACCTTCTGAATAGCCAGTGCAGCGTGGGCAAAGGCACAGAGGTGAGGGAGCATTGGCGGAATCTAAACCGGGAGAGCAACATGGTCGGATAGATTCACCCTTTGACTCAATACATGTGAGCCATAGGAGATGGGGTGGCTGAGGTAGAAGAGGACCCAATCACAGGAGGGCCTTGTGAGCCATGCACAGCAAGGTGTGGCGACATCTGAGTGGGCTGGGGAGGTGCGAGAGGGAAGTGCGAAGTTACAATGTTGCGAAGGTCTTCACCCAAGCAACTGGAAGGCTGGGGATGCCATTAGGTGACACGGAGGAGACAAGAGGAAGCCCAAGAGTACTCCAGTTTGGATTTGCTGAGTTTGCAAGGTCTATTGCATCTCTAAGGGAAGGATTCAGAGCATCGGGTGTCTGTGTTTATAAACCTCAAACCAGATCAGATGAGACCCTCAAAGGAGGGAGTACACAAAGGGAAGCTGTCCAAAGCCAGAGCCCTGTGGTTCTCCCACCTTTGGACACTAGAGGATAAGGGGAGAAGGAGGCCCTGAGGACAGACTGACTGACTGGTCAGTGGGCTCCAAGGAAAAGCAGGAGAGCTTGCTGTTCGGGAAGCCAAGAGAAGCAAGGCTCAAAGGGAGGATGGACTGATTAACCACGTCAAACGCCCTGAGAGCCCCAGTAACATGAGGCCTCAGAACTCACCACTGGATTCAACAGCAGGAAGGGAGGCCATGGATGGCCTTGGCACAGCCCCCCCCCCCCCCCGCCCCGCCTCATGGGCACGCATGGGACAGCTTTCTCTTAGCAGGGTCCCGCACTGATCTCATGCTCTTCTGTCGCCATCTGGAAACCTAAAAAAATTTTTTTGGCCATGCCACATGGCTTGTGGGATCTTAGTTCCTCGAACCCATGCCCCCTGCAATGGAAACACAAAGACTTCACCATTGGAACTCCAGGGAAGTCCTTGGATATTCTGAAGCAACTTTCTGCAGTGAGCTGGATAAGCCCTCTCCCAAAAGATCATATTAGGAGAAAGGGTTTCTGCAGATGTACTTTAGGTAACGATCTTGAAGTAAGATCAGATTGGATTATGGTGGGCCCTAAACCCTGTGACCAAAGTCCCAGTGAGAGAAGAGTAGGGAAAGGCACACCCAGAAGGTGATGCGAAGATGGATGTGGATGTAGTGATGCGTCTACAAGCTGAGGAACACCAAGCACTGTCCGTGGCCATCAGGAGCTAGGAGACACAGGTGGAATGGATTCTAAAAGTCTTCAGAAGGAACCCACCCTGCTGACATCTTGATTTTGGACTTCCACCTTCTAGAACTGTGAGAGAATCCATTTGTGTTGTTTTAAGCCACACAATGTGCGGTAATCTGTTACAATAACTGTGGGAAACAAATAGACTTTTGAACAAAGGGCCCCACATTTTCACTTTGCCCCGGGCCCTGCAAATGATGTAGCTGGTCCTGCCTTGCCCAGGGTGAATTCTGAGGCTTGGTGAGGTGTGCACTGTACTGCAATGTGCTCAGGAGATAATGGGAGGTGAGGAATAGAGACTGCCAGGAAGGACAACTTGAATTCCCAGGAGTCTTGCTGCAAAAGAGGACCCAGAAGTGCAGTGGTGGGTAGATGGGGATATTGGATCAAAAAGGTTGTGTTTTTCTTGAAGAGAGGGACCAGTACAGTGTGCCTGAGTGTGGACGACCATGCTCCATTAGGTGGGGAGAAAAGGGGTTAATGGTGCCGACGCATGAGGGGACACGTGATCGAGCAAAGTCCTTGAGTACTTCAGGGAGAATCAATGGCGATTTTTTTCCGTTCTCACACACACACATTCAGCATTTTGTGTCTGAGTTGCAGTGCTGTACCCACACTATACACGACAGCAGCAACAGTTCTCTTCCTCACTGATAAGCTGCCGAAAGTGTCCACATCAAGGGGACTTCCCTGGTGGTCCAGTGGCTAAGAGCTTGTGCTCCCAATGTAAGGGGCCAGGGTTCCATCCCTGATCAGGGACCTAGATCTGACATGTCATAGCTAGGAATTTTCAGGCCACAACTAAAACTCCTGCTTGCCTCAAAGATCTCACATGCAGCAACTAAGACCCAGTGCAGCCAAATAAATAAAAATAAGTTGTTTTTTTTTTTTAAAGTGTTCACATCCATGATTTCATGAAAGGCCTGGGAGGTAATGAAGTCATTCCCTTTATGTCCATTTTTTCAAACGGGAAAACAGAGGCTCAGAGAGAATAAGAATAAGATGGCTGACCAGCAGACCCAGGGCTTCAATCACAGTAAGGTCTTTCCCTCTCTCCTTGGCTGCCCATTTTAACCTTTTTTTTTTTTTTTTAATTCGAGGAGCAGAGGAAGCAAATTCCTGAGGCACAGCGGCTCTTGAGTGTGGAAGCCAGTGTCTCTCTGGGGGACATGGTGGCTGCTTCTCTCACAACAGAGATCCAGGCCGGCCCTTGGCAGGACTCCCTCCCTGGAGTGGGCTTCACAGGGGGCCGGCTGGCAGCCGACAAGGCTCGCAGAGAAGACCCACTCAGAGCCGAGGACCCGCTTGGAGCCGAGAACCCTTTGAAGACGATAGTGCCAGAGGAGACAGAAGACAGGGGCATAGCAGAAAGACAGATGAAACAGCGCCCAGGGTGGTGGCTGTCGCATTGAGGCTGTGTCAGGCTGGCAGTTTGAGGCGCTGGTTGAGGGAAGGAGGTGATGAGCTGAGCTGAGAGGCAGGAGAGGATGGGAGGGCTGTCTAGGCTCTGGAGAAAACCACACAGAACCCTCCTTCGTGACCATGAAGTAGCAGAGAAATGTCACTTGCAGGCCTGGGAATGGCCGGGGGGCATGACAGTAATTCTAGTCGCAGCCTCCTCCTCAGCTGGGAGCTGGGGCTGCAGGGCAAGGTGGCCGAATGTGTGCCATCTCAACATCTTGGTGACAAGTAGACATAGCACTCCCTGTCTAGTCACCAAACTCCAGACCAGGAGCCCTGAAGTCCCCTCCCTGGAGGAGGTGAGTGGGCCAGGTGCTGGGAAGGGCGCCAGAGGACGGGCAGGGCCCCTGTCACAGCCCATCAGGCAGGAGCTGAGGGGTGGGGGGAGACTGAGTGGATCCCAACGCAGGAAGGGAGGGTAGGATACTGCTCTCTGAATGACAGCTGAAGCAGACAAGCTCTGAGGAGAGGACGGAAGAGCCTGAGGCCAGTCAGAACTCACAGCTGAATCAAGATCATAAAACAGGAAGCGTGGAACTGGGAGATTGCGATTGACATATATACACTACTATGTATAACTGAGTGAGAGAAAGTTGCTCACTCGTGTCCAACTCGTTGTGACCCCATGGACTATACAGTCCATGGAATTCTCCAGGCCAGAATACTGGAGTGGGTAGCCTTTCCCTTCTCCAGGGGATCTTCCCAACCCAGGGACTGAACCCAGGTCTCCCACATTGCAGGTGGATTCTTTCACCAGCTAAACCAACCTACTGTATAGCATAGGGAACTCTATTCAATGCTCTGGGGTGACTATGAAGAGATATATGTATACAGATAGCTGACTCACTTTCCTGTACATGAGAAACTAGCACAACATTTTAAAGCAACTATATTCCAGTAGAAAAAAATTTGTATAAGAAGTTCATAAAACCAAACCAAACCCAGCTCCCATTAACCAAGGGTTGCCACAAGCCAGCATCATGCTATGTACTGTCTTTGGAAGAGCTACTTCAATTTTTAGGACACTGCTAGAAGGCAGAAGTAATTATTATGACCTCCAGTATCTGGTGAAGGAAGCCAAGGCACAAAACCATGCAGAGCATTGCCAAAGACACCTGGTTAAGTTCCCAAGTTGGGATTCAAACCAGGTCTGTCTGACTCCAAAGCCCACTCTGTTAGTTCTCTCTTGCAGGGCTGTTATAATCAGTAATTTTTTCTCTTTTGTCTGTGCCACACAATTTGCAGGATTTTAGTCCCCTGACCAGGGATCAAACCCGTGACCTCTGCAGTGGAAGCACAGAGTTCTAACCATTGGAACGCCAGGGAATTCCCTATAACCAGTAAACTAAATAAAAGATAATATCAATAAAAGTAAAAATAACTGCCTCCTTGTATCAAGCACCTACTATGTGCCAGACATTGTTCTAAGAGCTTTAACAGGGGGTGAAGAACTCATTTCATTGTCATTACAACCTCAGAAGTGGTATTAATATTATCATTATTACCACTTCCTTCTACAAACAGGAAACTCATTCATGAAGAGTGAGGCAGAGGGCCCAGTTTTTGCACATTGCCCAAGGGCTCCCTGACAGAGCTGATCACCAGAAAGACCAAGATGGAAAGCATGGCACTTTTAGCTCCACCTCCACCCTCCAGAGAGGAGAGAGGGGCTGGAACTGGAGTTAACAATGGATCATACACATGTGAGGAAACTTCCATGAAATCCCAACAGTAGGGGATTTGGGAGCTTCCAGGCTGGTGACCACATCCAAATGGGAAGCTGACACATCCCAGCTCCATGAGGACAGAGGATTCTTTACCAGCTGAGCCATCAGGGAAGCATGAACAGAGCTAAAGGACAATGACAAGGCCCAGTACAGCTGCCGGCAGCACAAGGACATACGGGCAAGGCCTAGGCTAGGGACTGCCCCGGCTGGTGGCAGAAAGAAGACCAAGGCGTAACTCTTGCCCTCAGCTTTGCTAAAAACATTTCAATCGGCCCTATCCAGGGGCTTCGGCCCAGGTTGGCAGTTTTGACTGAAGGAGGGAAGTGAAAGAGTGGGGAGACTTTGAGGCGGTCTCTGGAGAAAACAGTGCGTGTACCCGTCCTTTGTGACTGTTGCTGGGGAGCAAAAGTGGTCGCGCTCAAAAGTCTCTTTGTCATGAGGATTGTTTTAAGCTGATTAATTTTCAGGAATCAAAAGAGTTAGAAAGTCTTGTTTTACCTCCTTCTTAACTGCCTAAAATAATTTAGATGGGGGCCTGGTCCAGAAAGAGAGCTACCATCAAAGATACCTGTGAAGAAAATGGCCTCATTGTGGTAATGTCACAGGAGGGAACGGGGCAGAGCACAACTTTTGAAAGAATGACATAGCCCAAGGACACAACATAAAACAATTAGAATCAAATGGAACCAAGGTGGCAGATAAGACTAGAACTTGATCCTCAATCAGCAAGTGAAATGACACACCCAGAGGTGCCGTGACAGTTCAGTTCAGTTCAGTTCAGTCACTCAGTCATGTCCGACTCTTTTCGATCCCATGGACTGCAGCACACCAGGCCTCCCACCATCTCATCCTCTGTTGTCCCCTTAAAGTGAAAGTGAAGTCGCTCAGTGGTGTCCGACTCTTTGCGACCCCATGGACTATAGCCCTCCAGGCTCCTCTGTCCATGGGATTCTCCAGGCAAGAATACTGGAGTGGGTTGCCATGTCCTTCTCCAGGGGATCTTCCCAACCCAGGGATTGAACCCTGGTCTCCTGCATTGCAGGCAGACACTTTAACTTTGTCCCCTTAAGGCACTGTTAAAAGACCAAGGAGTGGGTGGTGGCCCAAATTCTGGAAATCTCCACCTCTTCCCAAAAATAGTTGGAATAATCCTCCCACTCATTAACATATGAAATTACCCAGCCTATAAAAAACTAACCATGCCAAATATCAGGGCCACTCGCCCTCTGTGATGGACCACACTCTGTCTGTGGAGTGTGCTTCTCTCCGAATCTGAATAAATCCACTTCTTATCTGTCACTTTGTCTCTCACTGAATTCTTTCTGTGATGAGACATTAAGAACACCTGAGCTTCAGGAGAAGGAAATGGCAACCCACTCCAGTATCCTTGCCTGGAGAATCCCACTGACAGAGGAGCCTGGCTGCTAAGAGGCCATGGAGTCCCAAAAAGTCAGATGCAAGTTAGCAACTAAACAACAACCTATAATTAAGATTAGGTTTTCATCACCGGGGAAATGGTGTTTTAACAATCAGTTATCCACGCTCCAAAACAACATACCTAGACCTTACAAAGAAGTATGAGACAATTGTATTTAGCAGCTCTAATTATGACATAAATGGCAGGCAACCCACTCCAGTATTCTTGCCTGGAGAATCCCATGGACAGAGGAACCTGGCGGGCTACAGTCCCTGGGGTCACAAGAGTCAGACACAACTTAGCGACTAAACCACCCCCACCAAACACAGAAAGGAGAAAGGCTTTACTGAGTAGGACATGGAGCCCTGGAAGACATGAAGACAGTAAGCCAGCCCATACAAAGATTTAAATCAACTTTGGCATGGCAGAAGGTGCCAAAAATATGTAATAGAAAACTGGCAGAAAATAACAATGCGTACGAATAAATGTGTCATTTAAGAACAGAGTGCTGTGACACATACAAAGCAGGGAAATAGGTGGTGCATGCCAACAGATGCGTCATGCTCGAAGAACTCGAATAAAGAACACGTGTTAGGTTCTTAAGCCCATTGGTCAGAAAGTTACAAACTTAGTACAAATCTTGACTCTCAGATGGGTTAAAATCTAACCTGGTTAATACGCTGTACCTGTATCAGTGTGGGAACCAGGAGGCTGGTCATCATGACCCTTGTCAATGTGCCTGCTCTGGTTTGGGGTGGCAACGTGGCATGACCTGTCTGCTTTATAAACATGCATTCCTTTTGAAACAGTAACTCTAGATCTAGGAGTTTCATCCCACTGGAATAAATATATAAGTATAAATAATGTTTATTGCAAAGTTTTAATTATGACACAGATTGATGACATTGTGATTATTCAGTACAGTATTGTCCAGTTAGTATAAAGATGAAATTATATGTTTGCTCCTATGGAGTATTGTCGTACACAATATATTAAATATGTGATTTGCAGAACCTTATGTGTAAAATGATCTCGTAGTCATATAGAGTCAAAATATTTAATATATGTGTGTGTGTGCATGTGTGTCTATATATGAGTTGGCTAAAAAGTTAATTCAGGTTTTCTGTGTTAAAACCCAAATTAAGTTTTTGACCAACCCAATATGTGTATGTTTTCAATATATATATTGAAATCTGTTTTTGTCTTTAACACACACACACACAAAAGAACCTGAGCTTCATTAGGTCCTGAAACCAGGTACCATGGATTTGGGCTGGGTTTGAGTCCCAGCTCTTGGGCTCAAGTCCAAAGCAGGGTTTTGGCTGGGTTCGAGTCCCAGCCAAAGTTGTACTTCATTTGAGTACGGAATGAAGCAGGGCAAAGGCTAGTAGAGTTTTGCCAAGAGAACCCACTGGTCATACCAAACACCCACTTCCAACAACACAAGAGAAGACTCAACACATACACATCACCAGATGGTCAACACCGAAATCAGATTGATTATATTCTTTGCAGCCAAAGATGGAGCAGCTCTATACAGTCAGCAAAAACAAGACCAGGAGCTGACTGTGGCTCAGATCATGAACTCCTTACCGCCAAATTAAGACTTAAATTGAAGAAAGCAGGGAAAACCACTAGACCATTCAGGTATGACCTAAATCAAATCCCTTATGATTATACAGTGGAAGTGAGAAATAGATTTAAGGGACTAGATCTGATAGGCAGAGTGCCTGATGAACTATGGACGGAGGTTCATGACATTGTACAGGAGACAGGGATCAAGACCATCCCCAAGAAAAAGAAATGCAAAAAAGCAAAATGGCTGTCTGAGGAGGCCTTACAAATAGCTGTGAAAAGAAGAGAAGCGAAAAGCAAAGGAAAAAAAGAAAGATATATCCATCTGAATGCAGAGTTCCAAAGAATAGCAAGGAGAGATAAGAAAGCCTTCCTCAGTGATCAATGCAAAGAAATAGAGGAAAACAACAGAATGGGAAAGACTAGAGACCTCTTCAAGAAAATTAGAGATACCAAAGGAACATTTCATGCAAAGATGGGCTTGATAAAGGACAGAAACAGTATGGACCTAACAGAAGCAGAAGAGATTAAGAAGAGATGGCAAGAATACACAGAAGAATTGTACAAAAAAGATCTTCACGACACAGATAATCATGATGGTGTGATCACTCACCTAGAGCCAGACATCCTGGAATGCGAAGTCAAGTGGGCCTTAGAAAGCATCACTACGAACAAAGCTAGTGGAGGTGATGGAATTCCAGTTGAGCTATTTCAAATCCTGAAAGATGATGCTGTGAAAGTGCCACATTCAATATGCCAGCATATTTGGAAAACTCAGCAGTGGCCACAGGACTGGAAAAGGTCAGTTTTCATTCCAATCCCAAAGAAAGGCAATGGCAAAGAATGCTCAAACTACTGCACAATTGCACTCATCTCACACTCTAGTAAAGTAATGGTCAAAATTCTCCAAGCCAGGCTTCAGCAATACGTGAACTGCGAACTTCCAGATGTTCAAGCTGGTTTTAGAAAAGGCAGAGGAACCAGAGATCAAATTGCCAACATCTGCTGGATCATCGCAAAAGTAAGAGAGTTCCAGAAAAAACATCTATTTCTGCTTTATTGACTATGCCAAAGCCTTTGACTGTGTGCATCACAATAAACTGTGGAAAATTCTGAAAGAGATGGGAATACCAGACCACCTGACCTGCCTCTTGAGAAACCTATATGCAGGTCAGGAGGCAACAATTAGAACTGGACATGGAACAACAGACTGGTTCCAAACAGGAAAAGGAGTACGTCAAGGCTGTATATTGTCACCCTGATTATTTAACTAATACGCAGAGTCATCATGAGAAAGGCTGGAGTGGAAGAAGCACAAGCTGGAATCAAGATTGCCGGGAGAAATACCAATAACCTCAGATATGCAGATGACACCACCCTTATGGCAGAAAGTGAAGAGGAACTAAAAAGCCTCTTGATGAAAGTGAAAGAGGAGAGTAAAAAAGTTGGCTTAAAGCTCAACATGCAGAAAACTAAGATCATGGTATCTGGTCCCATCAATTCATGGGAAATAGATGGGGAAACAGTGGAAAAAGTGTCAGACTTTATTTTGGGGGGCTCCAAAATCACTGCAGATGATGATTGCAGCCATGAAATTAAAAGACGCTTACTCCTTGGAAGGAAAGTTATGACCAACCTAGATAGCATATTGTAAAGCAGAGATATTACTTTGCCAACAAAGGTCCGTCTAGTCAAGGCTATGGTTTTTCCAGTGGTCATGTATGGATGTGAGAGTTGGACTGTGAAGAAAGCTGAGCGCCGAAGAATTGATGCTTTTGAACTGTGGTGTTGGAGAAGACTCTTGAGAGTCCCATGGACTGCAAGGAGATCCAACCAGTCCATTCTGAAGGAGATCAGCCCTGGGTGTTCTTTGGAAGGACTGATGCTAAAGCTGAGACTCCAGTACTTTGGCCACCTCATGCAAAGAGTTGACTCATTGGAAAAGACCCTGAGGCTGGGAAGGATTGGGGGCAGGAGGAGAAGGGGACGACAGAGGATGAGATGCATGGATGGCATCACCAACGTGATGGACATGAGGTTGAGTGGACTCCGGGAGTTGGTGATAGACAGGGAGGCCTGGTGTTCTGTGATTCATGGGGTCGCAAAGAGTCGGACACGACTGAGCAACTGAACTGGACTAAACTGAGTCCCAGCTCGTGGGTTCAAGTCCCAAGCAGGGTTTTGGCTGGGTTCGAGTCCCAGCCATGTGGGTTCGAGTCCCAAAGTGGATTTTGGTTGGGTCAAGTTCCAGCACATGGGTTTAAGTCCCAATCTGTGGTAAACAGTTTCAGTAGGGGAACTCACCAGGGCCTGGAAACCAAAGTCTTCTCTGTATCCCATTGTCTCTGCTTGGCCCAGCAAACATTTGTTTGTCAAACCCCTGTTTTTCTATCTCCATGAAAACTGCCTTCTTCCCCTTTGAAGTCCCCCCTCGACTTCTCCTCATCTTGTCCTTGGCACTGGTGTTCTTATGGAGCCCCTGCACATGCATAATTAAATTTGGATTTTCTATTAGTCTATCTCATGTCATTTTCTTAGACCAGCCAGAAAACTTTAGAAAGGGTAGAGGAGATTTTTGTTTCCTTCCCCAATACTGTGAATTGAACACAGAAATGTGGCTTCCAGGCCTTATTGGTAAGAAGGTAGGGGGCCTGTCCATGGCCTGTCCATCAGCCTGGCTCTGCTGATGAGATCAGAGGTGAAGGGCAGGCAGAGGTGAGAAACCCCATTCTCACGTGTTACCAAGTCCAAGCTTACTCTGCTCGCCACACGACAGGCCAATGAATCTGAGAGATGAGGTGTTGAGGCAAGGAAGAGACTTTAACTGGGGAGCTGGGAGACCCAGAAGATGGCAGGCTAGTGCCTCAAATAACCATCTTATTGGGGTCTGGATGCCAGGTTCTTTTACAGATCAGAGGGAGAGAAGCTATGAGGAACTAAAGTCAAAAGTCAGCTTAGAGAGGGAGATGAAGTGAGGAAGTAAAGTGAAAGGGTCTTCTGTCTTGCACAACATCTCCAAGGGAATGTCCAGCCCTCAGAAGGGACGTGTTAATCTCATCAATTCACAGGTGGGCAGGGACAAACTCTCTTTTCAGGAGCTGAACAAAGGCATTTTAGTTTACAGTCAAGCAGAGGGTCAGGGTCCTCCAGGTAAGCCATTGAGTATGATTATAATAATAGAAGCAAGTCAAAGAAAAAGCTTCCAACATGGAGTCAGAATTGACTTCCTCTCTGAAACACAGGAATCTGCTGTCTTCTGTCTTCTGGCGGCAGAATGGAGTCAGTCCCCCAAGGACTGAGTCTGGGACGGAGGTGCAAGCTTATTATATGTTAACTCTGACCAGTGTTCTAGTCTTCCATCCTTCACTCCAGCCATGAGAGAAAGCTCTAGAAAGAAGAATTCCCAGGACCAATCTACATGGCCAGAGGCAACCTGGGTCTGTGGATCCAGCATCTCAGGGACCCTGTTCCTGCCACTTCGGAATTCAGACCTTCAACTTACAGAGATCTGGGTGAGAAGCTGGGGCTCTGGGTCCCCCACAAAAAAGTGAACTATGTGAGGAGACCAGCTCCAGTTACAGAAACACATGTGTCAGGAAATCCCTGGCATCTTGTGAGGGCCAGGTTCAATCCCAGATTGGGGAACTAAGGTCCCACAAACCACAAGGCTTAAAAAAAAAAATCATGTGTCTTATGCAGGGTGGGAGGATGGGAAGGGAGGAGGGAAGCTGTCAGCTGGCCCCAGCCTTGAGAATGGCTTTTATCACTGCTGAGTCCTTTTGGGGGCTTCTCTTGTAGACAGTAAAGAATTCGCCTGCCGATGCAAGAGACCTGGGTTCAATCCATGGGTCAGGAAGATTCCCTGGGAAAGAAAATGGCAACCCAGTCCAGTATTCTTGCCTGGAAAATTCCATGGGCAGAGGAGCCTGGTGGGTTACAGTCCATGGGGTCACAAAGAGTCTGAGCATGCACAAATGAGTCCTTTAAACTTCTGTCTTCACTTTAAAATATGACTTTTAATTGATTCATTTTCATTTCTTTTAAATCCTACAAAAGTAAGACAGGGATACATTTTCCTAGGGAAAAAAAGAGAAAACTTTACAGATGACAACCCACTCCAGTATTCTTGCCTGGAGAATCCCATGGACAGAGAAGCCTGGCAGGCTACAGTCCATGGGGTCCAAAGAGTCAGACACGACTGAACAACTAACACTACTACACAGATATGACTAAAATCTCCCTGGACACCCCCACGCACCCCCACTGAGTAGGCCCACTGAGAAGAGCCCTACTTATAAGCAGTGTCAGTGCTTTGGTGTGATCCTTCTGTAACCAGGAAGGGTTAAGTTTACGTTTACACTGGATCTGCTTCTGTGACTTTAACCCTTTTTTATTATTATAAACAGACATAATGGCTTGCCTCAGGGAGATAACCTCAGCCTCCCATCTGTAAAGGACTATAAGAAAGTGAAAGTAACATATTCCCCTGCCTGAGGCTTGCCATTCTAGGGGCTATTTGCAAGAATTGAATAGTCTTTTTAATTTGTTTCCTCACCTTCCCTCCATCTCTGATCTATAAAAGAACCTGGCAACCAGGCCTTGGTAAGATGGTTATTTGAGGTGCTAACCTGCCATCTTCTCGGTCAGCTGGCCCCCAAATTAAAGTCCCTTCCTTGCCTAAACACCTCATCTCTCAGATTCATTGACCTGTCATGCGGTAAGCAGAGCGAGCTTGGACTCAGTAATATTTTCAGAGCCCGTTGCATTAATTTACATCCATATGCATGAATGTATACAGGTGCAGAGTGGCGTTTTGTGGGTGTTCTTTTACATAAACTAGATCACACTAATTCTCGTTGTTCTGCAACTTGCGTTTGTCACTTACCAGTCCATCTGCTGCTGCCGCCACTGCTGCTAAGTCGCTTTAGTCGTGTCTGACTCTGTGCGACCCCATAGACGGCAGCCCACCAGGCTCCGCCGTCCCTGGGATTCTCCAGGTAAGAACACTGGAGTGGGTTGCCATTTCCTTCTCCAATGCATGAAAGTGAAAAGTGAAAGTGAAGTCGCTCAGTCGTGTCCAACTCTTAGCGACCCTGTGGACTGCAGCCCACCAGGCTCCTCTGCCCATGGGATTTTCCAGGCAAGAGTGCTGGAGTGGGGTGCCATTGCCTTCTCCATCTGGGAGATTAACAAACATGTATTGAGCACTCACCCTGTGCCAGACACTGTTCCAAGAGGTGGAGAGACTTGTACAGCCTAAAAATCCTTACCCTCATAGAGCTGACATTCTAATGATGGGGGTGGGGGAGTAACATAAGTGAGTGACACTGATAGTATGCTAGGTGATAATGAGCCCTGGGAGAAAAGGAAAGCAGGGGAGGGGAAATAAAAGAGAGGGGATGGCAGGAGGAGGTTCAATTTTAAATAGAACAATTAGGGAAGACCTCATGAGAAGATATGCAGGAGGTGAGTGAGCAGGCCAACCAGACAGCTGGAGAAGGAGCATTCCACACCAGTAGCCTAGCCGGGGCCTGAAGCAAAAGTCAACTGATTCTCAGAGCAGGCAGGGTGTGTGGTGTGGAGACTAGTTGGAGAGGAGAACTTTGGCTTTGAGTAAGATGGAACCATTGGGCCATTCTGAGCAGACAAGTGATGTGATGTGAGTTGCGTTTTACCCAGAAGTGAGAAGTGGCTGGATTTGAATACCTGTTGCAGAGAGAACTGACTGGATTTGCTGAGGAATTGGCTATGGGATGTGTGAAGACTATTGGGGAGGAAAAGACTTTCCCTCTATCCTTTTAGGTTCTTTTGGTTGCTCTAGTCATTAATTTGATGTAAGACTGATTATCAGGAGAAAATCAAATTTTGATTTGGTACTTACAGAAATTCATAGAAATATGAGGCTCAAAGAAATGACCCAAGCAGCCAGCTTTTATACCTTTTAGACAAAGAAACAATAAATGTGTGAAGAACTGACAAAACAAAGAAACTTAGGCTTGGGTACTAATCAGTGAAGTAACCAAGCAGAGTTTGTTAACACAGCTGCTCTAAGGGTTGAAGAGACCTCCCTACTGTTCTTAATGAGGATGTCTCCCTATCTCCTGTTTTCAGGGGGACAGAGAGGAGGGTCATAGTGTCCTTTCTGCACTGGCTGTTTCTCAGATAATTTTAATTCAAAATAATTAATATGCCAAAGTGGCATATTTGGGGGTGGCCTGCCCCAATCTGACCCAAGTTTTTTGGTCTGAGTGCTCCACTGAAAGCATGTAGTCCCCATTTCAGAAATGAAGAAGACTGAGAGGAGCAAAGTTGGGGGGAGGCATTGAGGATTTGGTGTTGCGCCTGCTAAATATGATGTAACAACTAGATATCCAGGTGGTGATGCCAAGGAGGCCACTGGTAATACAGGTGTGGAGTTCAAGATAGAGGTCCCTCACAAATGAACTTATCTACTAAACAGAAACAAGGGGAGGGTTGGATTGGTAGTTTGGGATTAGCAGATGCAAACTATTATATTGAGAATGGATAAACAACAAGGTCCTATGTGTAACACATGGAACTATATTCAATATCCTGTGATAAAACATCATGGAAAAGTATATATATGTATATGTATATATATATATACACTCACACATATATATATGTATGTGTGTGTATATATATGTGTGTGTGTGTGTGTGTATATATATAACTGAATCATTTTGCTGTACAGCAGAAAGTAACACAACATTGTAAACCAACTATATTTCAATAAAATTTTTTTAAAAAAAGACCCCTGCTGGAACTATGACTGTGGGAGTTGTGCACTATATACAGGCAAGAACCATGTCTGTATGTATATTTAAAGCCACAGGGCTGGATGAGACCACTGGGAAACACAGGAAAGAAAAGAGATGTCAGGACACAGCCCTGGGGCACTCCATCAGTTCCAAGTCAGGCAATGAGAGGAACCTGCCAAGGAGACTGAGAACCGGGAAGGTAGGAGAGTGGAGGATGATGAAGAAGAGATCAACTTGGTCAATTATGCAGATGAGACAAGTCACAGGAGGATGGAGAAAACTGATCCTTGGATTTGGCAGCATGTAGGTTGCTGATGGGGCTTCCCTGGTGGTTCAGCAGTAAAGAATCTGCCTGCAATGTAGGAGACACAGGAGGAACGGGTTTGATCTCTCGGTAGGGAAGATCCCCTGCAGAAGGGCATGGCAACCCACTCCAGTATTCTTGCCTGGAGAATTCCCATGGACAGAGGAGCCTAGCAGGCTACAGTCCACAGGGTCACAAAGAGTCAGACATGATTCAAGTGACTTAGCACACACACACACACAGGTTGTTGATGATTGTGTAGAGAAAACCTCAGTATTTTTCCTTCCTATGTAGGGAAAAACCTGGTTCTTCACTGTGTATTTCTCCCCTGTGTCTCTACCTACAAAGAGAACACTTCACTTCTGACACTTTGATCACCAAATGTAGGGGGAATGGGATTCCCCACACTAAAAAGCAATTCTAAGACACCAGTGGTATGGGGGACCAATAATTCAACACAATTCTGACACTATTTACCCAGAGACAGCATCAGATCTCACAGGTGAAGAGCTCAGGCCCATAAGACTGCCACACACACCCCCAACTTCAGGTGCCAGTCACAAGCCAAGGTTATCACTTGTGCTTCTACCAACCAGCTATAGATCAGAGGTTCCAACGATCCCCTTCTTTGGCTCAATTAATTTGTTAGAGCCCTTCACAGAACTCAGGGAAACACATTTACCAGGTTATCAAAGGATATGATAAAGGCCACAGAAGAGCCAGATGAAGACATACATGGGGTGAGGTCTGAGAGGATCCCAAGTGCAGGAGCTTCTGTCCCTGTGGAGCTGAGATGTGTCATCCTCCTGACATGGATGTGTTTACCAACCTGAAAGCTCTCCAGACACCCTACTATTGAGATTTTATGGAAGCTTTTATAAATTTTATGGGCATGATCCATTATTAACTCCATTTCCAGCCCCTCTTCCCTCTCTGGAGAATATGAGAGGGAACTGAAAATCCCAAGATTTTAACTGTGGCTTGGTCTTTCTGGAGACCACTCCCATCCAGAAGCCATGCACCAAGAATCACCTCAGCAGAACAAAAGATGCTCCTCATGGTTCTGTGTGCCATACTCAGTTGCTTCAGTCATGTCCGACTCTGTGTGACCCTATGGACTCTAGCCCTCCAGGCTCCTCTGTCCATGGGATTCTCCAGGCAAGAATACTGGAATGGGTTGCCATGACCGCCTCCAGGGGGTCTTCCCAACCCAGGGATTGAACTTGGGTCTCCTGCATTGCAGGCAGATTCTTTACTATCTGAGCCACCTGGGAAACCCACCTTGCTCTGATTACTTATGAATTTACCAGGGTTTTAGGAGCCCTGTGTCCGCAATGGGGTCAAAGACACAGAATAAAAGACATTCAAAGTGTTCTTATCACTTAGGAAATTACAAGGGATTCAGGAGTTCTGTGCCAGCAACTGGGCCAGAGATCAATATATACAGTCTCTATTATCTCACAGTGATCTTAACAAGAACAACTTTGGTAGCGTGACGGTGACAAAAGCCAGTTTGTAGTATGTAAAGGAGGGAGCTTGAGAAAAAAGACCTGGGTGGGGGTGCACAGCAAATGCAGATCATGCTTTTGAAAGATTTAGCAAAGGGGAAGGAGAGAAATGGGGCAACGGCCAGAGGAAACCGTTTTTCTTTTTTTCTTCATTTCGAGGTTAAACAGCCTATTTGTGTGGTGATAGAAAGGATCCAGTAGAGAGGGAAAAAATGACACAAGAGAGAGGCGGCTACTGCTGGAGCAAAGTATTGAGGTCAGTGAAAGGGAATCACATCGAATGCCAACAAGACTTGGCAGAAGCTCAGTATAGAATCTTCAACCCTGGGAACTTCCCTGGTGATCCACTGGTTAAAAATCCACCTTGCAGTGGTTAGGATTCCATATCTCCACTGCAGGAGATAGGAGTTCAATCCCTGGTTTGGGAAGATTCCACATGCCTCAGGGCAACTAAGCCTGAGAGCTACAACTACTGAGCCGACACATTGCAACAACTGAAGCCCACATGCCCTAGAGCCGGCGCTCCGCAACAAGAGAAGCCACCGCAATGAGAAGCCCAACTAGAGGGTAGCTCCCACTCACCACAACTAGAGAAAGCCTGCATATAGCAACCAAGACCCAGCACAGCCAATGATAAATAAATAAATTAATTAAAGATTTTTTTAAAAGAGAATCTGCCTTGCAATGCCAGGGATGTCGGTTAGGTCCCTAGTTGGGGAACTGAGGTTCCACATGCCACAGAGCGACTAAGCCTGTGCTCCACAACTATTGATCCCTGTGCCCACATGCTCTAGAGCTGCCATGCTGCAACTAAGATCTGACACAGCCAAATAAATTAATTAATTAATATTAAAGAACAAAACCTCCACCCTAAGGGTTGGAAAAGACCTTAGAGGTGATTACTCCAGCTTTCTTCCATATATGGGAACTCCCCTGTATGGACTCCTAGAAAATACTGGTCCAGCCTTTGCTTGAACATCTCCAGTGATGACAAACTGATTACTTCCCAAAGCAGTTATTTGTATCCACTACCCGTAGAGTGGTTAGGTAGCTCTTCGTAACTGTACTGCGTCACAGTTTGCCTCTCTGTCAGTTTCACCCACTGGACCAGGCTATGTGCTCCGGGACCACAGACTCACAGCAGTATCAATGGCTAAGTGTTTGCGGATTTCATGGACTCTTTTATGGACCTCCCTCTCAGTGGATCCTCATATTGCAGGGAGGAATTATCTTCAAAGTCACTGAACTGATGAAAAATACGAGGCTTCAGGAGATCAAGTGACCTAAGAGAGAGCAGGCCTAGTAAATTGCAGACTGAAGAATTCAGTTGAGGGTTGCTGAATCCATAGCCCACATTTCCACTCCTCCACTCTGCCTTAAGTCCCCTTCCTCTCTCCCACGGCCAGCTCTCTGGTTTTCTAAAGGCAGCTGTCGTGTTCCCCGGGAACCTTCTCCTCCTGCTGCTAAACATTCCCAATGCTTCTGATCATTTCTCACCTTCACTCTCGGTCACCCCTGTAGCTGGGCTCCCAAAGTGAGCACAATATTCCAGGTTGAGTCTGGCCAATCCTGCGCAGGGCAAGCTTTTTGCTCCCCCACCCGCTCTGCTCTGGCTGTTTTCCTGCCATTCCTGCAGCCTGGAATCCAATTCCTCTCTTGGCAGGGAAGCTTCATCAATCTGCTGTCTTACTCATTGTTCACTCATAAATATGAATAACTTGCATATGTGTTTTTGGTCTGTTTTGTTCCTTTACAAAATCTTCGGTCCCCAGGAGCCCTGAGAAACAAGTGTTCTGTGAGCACAGAAGGAGGTACATGAGGCAGCCCCGGCATTTAATTAGACTTTGAAATGTGTAGAGAAATGCGAGCCCTACCCGACTTGCCAGATTAGGCATGCGGGCCCTATCCATCTTTGGAAGGAGTGTGTCCTCCCTCTGGATTTCCATGAATGAAACCATGTCGAGTTATTGCATCCGCCTGGATTTCCAGCAGCTCTGAGCGTCTGGCAGACAGAAAACAAATCAAGTGACTATTCTTCCCAGCCCGCTCTTGCCAAACAGGCTGCCAGGGGACCCTAGCAACAGAACTCTTGATGATGCCAGCTGGCCAACTGGAAAGGGTGGCCAGACTGGGGCCAGTTCTTCCTTGTGCCTCCGGGAGCAGTTAAACTTGCAGAAGAATGGGAACCACCTCAGGATAGATATTACTGAACTGGTGGCTCCAGGGTCCTAGAGCACCCAGCAGGCAGTTGACCTTGATCCCTCAACTGTTACAGCAGGGTCAGGGTTGATTTTCTTCCAGGGATTGGCAACCTGTGATATGTGTGCCAAAGATGGTGCACAAGTCCATTAGCAAAGGCACCGCGACCAACCGCAGTGCTCGCTCCTTCTCCCTTTCCCTGCTCTTTGGGGACGTCTCTAGCCACCCACGGGAAGAGCTGACTCAGGGACAATGTCTCCTCTTGAAAGCCTGTGCCCAGCCTGAGGCCCTCCTTGCCTCTCTGCCAACCTGGACCAACATCATGCTCTTAGCAGACCAGTCATAAAGGACCGCCCACACCTGTCCTAGTGAAAGTTGTTCAGTTGTGTCCGACTCTTTGCTACCCCATGGACTACACTCTCCAGGCCAGAATACTGGAGTGGGTAGCCTTTCTCTTTCCAGGGGATCTTCCCAACCCAGGGATGAAACCCAGGTCTCCCATATTGCAGGTGGATTTTTTTTTACCAGCTGAGCCACCAGGGAAGCTCAAGAGTACTGGAGTGGGTAGCTTATCCCTTCTCCAGCAGATCTTCCTGACCCAGGAATCGAACCAGGGTCTCCTGCATTTCAGACAGAGTCTTTACCAGCTGAGCTACCAGGGAAGCCCTATAACCATAGAAGAAAACAGACAGAGAGGGAACTGTGTTTAGTGAAATAAGTCAGAGAGAGAAAGACAAGTATTGCATGATATATCTTGTATGTGGAATCTAAAAAATACAACAAAGTAGCAAATATAACAAAAAAGAAATAGATTCACAGATAGAGAGAACAAAGTAGTGGTTAACAGTGTAGGGGAGAGGCAAGATAGCAGTAAGGGATTAAGAGAGAGAAACTACCGTGTATAAAATAAGGGACTTCCCTGGTTGTCCAGTGGTTAGGAATCTGCCTTGCAATGCAGGGGATGCCAATTCAATCCCTGGTCCAGGAACTAAGATCCCACATGCTGCAGAGCAACTAAGCCCACATTTCAACTACTGAGCTAGTGCGCCACCAACAGAGAGTCTGTGCACCACAACGAAAGATCCCACATGATGCAACAAAGATCCTGTGTGCTGCAACTAAGACCCAACGTAGGCAAATAAATTTTAAAAATAATTTTGCAAAATAAATAAATCACCTACAAGAATATATTATACGGCACAGGGAACATAGTGAAAATCATCAACTATACCTCAATTTTTAAAAAAGAAAAAAATAGAGTGTTGTTTCCCCAAAACCACAGAATACACAGATGATGACAGTCTCAGCACCGGTAATGGCAAATCCCTATTTCCTGATCTCCAGAAATAGAATGAATGACAAAGGGGCACGATACAAAATCCTACTAAAACTGCTTCAAGTTGAGGTCTCACCAGGTTCCACTCATTCGAGTGGAATCAATGCCCAAGTGAACTCAGCCCATACAAGGGTCATGGAAACATTGAGTCCATGGCTTGGAAGCCTTGGGTCATTTAGAAGGATGCCCCAAACACAAGCAGGGGAATCTCTTCCCTCATTCATCTCATATAAGAGGTAGATACGGCCTCACAGAGGAGCCACTGTGAAACTTAGGGTTCTGATGGCAGAGTTGAGTGTGCCTCTAAGGGAAAGCCTCTGAGATCCCAATTTTCTCCCCTGTCAGGCACTGGCATATCTGAGAGCTCCATCATTAGAGCCAGCCCTTCAAGTTAAGGCATTGAAGGCCCTGATCACAAGACAAAGATTTCAGAGCAAAGGCTTTTGGCTGAACTTCTGCCCCTAGAGCCAAATTGCCTGTTTGAATCCTAGCTCCGACCCATGCTAGCTGTGCAAACTTGGGCAAGTCAGTTAACCTCTTAACTTCTCTGTGCCTCATTTTCTTCAGCTGTAAAATGGGAATCATAATGGAACCTGCTCATAAGGTTAGTTTGAGAACTAAATGAGTTAATACATGGAAACTTGGAGCAGTGGCTGGCACATAGGAAGTGCTCACCAGATGTTAACTGTTACCATTATGATGGGGTCACATTGTGAAGGGCTTTAGATGGGAGGCCAAGGAACAGTGCAGGCTCAGGTCCTGTCTGGTTCCCAGATTCTCTTCCTCCCCCTCCAAGTCTAGAGCCACTTTCCGAGGATCAACCAACCCTCTAGCTACAGACTCAGCCCATCCACCAGCTCTAGCCCAGAAGGACATCAGCAGCCCAGCATTCTGGAACCCCGCAGGGAGTCACCCTTACTACCTAACTTCAGACTTCAATTATGATAACTGGGAAGCCCCCTTACTCTTGGGACCCAGCCCCCTCTTGTCATGTCTCAGTTCTGGTCGTTAAATCCTTGCCTTTTCTCCTGCGATTGCTTTGGCAACCTTTAACCTACCCAAGAATTGAGACATAAGTCACATGAGAACCATGTAGGACCCTATATGATGAAGTGTTGGGTGTGACAGGCTACAAGGATGCTGTGAAGGGAGAAGTGACTAGGATCAGAGTAGTCAAGCAGAGCTGCCTGGCGAAAGCAAAGCTAGGATCGGCAGCATTTGCACTGGGATAGGCAGCATTTGCACCGACAGAAGGCGGAAGGGAAAAACGAGTCTGGTCATCTGCCCAGACCTTTATCTTAGGCTCCTAAAGCTCACTTTACAATCTCATTTCCCAACACCTCACTGCCTGTCCTCCCAACAGTTAACTGGATCATGTCCTGTATCTGGGGAGATAGCAATGCCTCTGGAAACTGAGGGCAGCAGTGGCATCTCTGGATTGGAGGATGTCACACTGATGCCCTCTGCTGATGGACAGTCATTGGAGAACTACTGAGGGGGTCCTCAGAATAAAAACGAGGCTGGATCTTCTAAGGCAGCATCGATATCATGTAAAGCCAACTGCCTCATTCTTCTTGGGGGCTTCCCAAGAGGAACAAGATCAGGCCTTTATTGTCTTTCACAAACCCTCAGAATCGGGTTCAACTTGATTGAACCAAGGCTTTCCTATAATCCTTTGGGAATCATTTGCAGGCAATTCACCCCCTCTGCTGGCTCAGAACTGATCACCCCTGCTCTCAAAAGGACAGCATGTGGGCATGGATTTGTCTATACCAGTGCTTTTCAAGCTATCTGTGGTGAAAGATAGGTTATTTTTTTTAATTTCTAATCTGCTGCGAACAGATACTTTGGTAAAACTTTTTGAAAAATAATTAGGCACTTGGATGCTGCAGCAATATTGAACTTGTATAAATGTTTCCAAACTCTCTTGCAGCATGGAGGATCTAGTTCCCTGACCAGGGATCAAACCCAGGAGGGCAGAGTCTTAGCCACTGGACCAGCGGGGAAGTCCCTAGATGATATTTAAGGAATTATTGTTCATTTTTTAGGTATGATGATGTTGTATTTACAAACCACTTGTCTTTCAGAGTGACATATTAGAATATTTCTGGGTAAAATTATACAATATCTGGGACTTGCTTCAAAATAATCTGCAAGGAGGTTTAGGGGTCAGTCAGGTGGGAGCATAAGAAAGCTAGATTGGCCGTGAGCTACGATTCTTGGAGCTGGGTAATGGGCTTCCCTGGTGACTCAGATAGTAAAGAATCTTCCTGCAGTGCAGGAGACCTGGGTTCGATCCCTGGGTTGGGAAGATCCCCTGGAGGAGGGCATGACAACCCACTCCAGTATTCTTGCCTGGAGATTCTCCATGGACAGAAGAAACTGGCGGGCTACAGTCCATGGAGTCGCAAAGAGTTGACACAACTGAGCGAATAAACACACACAGAAATGGGTACATGGGAGCTTATTGTATTAATGTGTTCTCTTTGCACTGTGTATGTTTGAAAGTTAATGAGCACTTAAGGAGGTACGTGCCAGCACTGAGGACTCTAAGATGAAGCAGGCATCATCTGTCCTTAGAGAGTCTTATAGCCCGGTTCCCAAACTCTCATCACCGAGCACCTCTTCTGTTATTCTTTATCCTGGCAAGCCCCGTGTTTGAATGATTCTGATCACTAAATAAAGGTATTTATTATTCAATAATTTAAAAAATACTACATATTTGTATGGTATATATACAATGGGATAGTACTTAGCTATAGAAAAGAATGAAATAATGCTATTTGCAGCAACTTGGATGGGCCTAGAGATTATCATATTAAGTGAAGTAAGTCAGACAGAAAAAACAATATCATATGATATCGCTTATATGTGGAATGTGAAATATGACACAAACGAACTTATTTACAAAACAGAAATAGACCACAGACATAGAAAACAAACTTATGGTTACCAAGGGGGAAAGGGGGGATATAAATTAGGAGTTTGGGATTAAAGTATACACACCACTGTATATAAAATAAACAACAAGGACAACATTGTAAACCAACTATACTTCAATAAATAAATATGATTCTCCAGGCAAGAATACTGGAGTGGGTTGCCATTTCCTCCTCCAGGGGATCTTCCCAACATAGGGATCGAACCCGGGTATCCCACATTGCAGGCAGATGCTTTACCATCTGAGCCACCAGGGGAGCTCTAAATATAAAAAATATTGGGAAAAAAAAATTTCCAAACTCTTAATTTAATGTCGTTTCTTATCTTGTTGGGCTGGCATCTGTCCACAGACCACACTGTTCTTGACCTCTCTGGATTCCATCCACTCAGTGAGGAGATGCTGGTAGATGGATGTGGCCTCCCCATGAAAGGCTGACTCTGGAAGATTCTGCCCAGTCCCTGCCCAAAGCAATGATGAAAGGGAGGCCAGACTGGAAGAAGATCTGCCACTTGCTGGCAACCCCTAATGACCTTGGATAAGTTACCTAATCTCTCTGAGCCTCAGTTTCTGCATCTGTAAAATGGGGACAGTGTCTGGCAATACCTTTCTCATGAAGCTGTTGTGAGAGTTAAATGAGATACAATACATGGAAAGCAGTTGGCACAGAGCCTGGCATGTTGCTCTTCCTGTGTGCCTACTAAAACAATACTATCTATGAGGCAGGTGGATTAGAGGCAACAGTGTGTATTGGTTAAAATCCCAGGTTTGGGAGTCATTCCATTTTTGGCTTGGAGTGCCAGCATGACCATCTATTCCATTTTGTCATCTGTGAATTGGAAATACCACTCGGAGGTCCCTTCCAGGGTCATGAGGATTCAGTGCTTGGCTCTATGTCTCTGTGTGTGTGTGTGGTGGTGGTGGTGGTGGTGTTGTCTGCTCTGGATCTTAGTTGCAGCATGCAGGATCTAGCTTCCTGACCAGGGATCAGAGCCCAGGCCCCTTGCACTGGGAGTGCAGTCTTAACCACTGGACCACCAAGGAAGTCCCTGAGCTCCGTGACTTGCACGTAGTAAGTGCCTGATGATTGGTGGTTACATTCCAGTTTTGCAAGTATCCTCCTTCTACGCCTGCCCCTTTCTCTGCTGTAGACCACCTGAAGGGAAACGAGCCTCCGGCTGGGAGTTATTAATAAGACCATCAGTCTTCCGTCCTTCTGGTGTCACCAGAAATTATGTGTCATTGAACAAGCCAGTCTTTTGGTTGTAATAGAGGGAGCATGGGCACCGGAGCCAAACAGGTCTGTTTGAATACTAGCTCTATCACATACTAGCTGTGTATCCTTGAGTTCATTGCTTCACCTGTCAGGACCTCAGTTGTCTCATTTGTAAAATGGAATCAATGTAATAAACCAGTTGTCTCTAAAGTGAGATGTACAAGACGATCCATTGAGGTATATGAAGAAAATATTCCAGCTTTAATTTAAATTTATTTTGAAGCAAAAAGATAAAAGACATTAAACTATAATGTACCCAAGACATGTGGTGACACTGGCACCCTCGTTTGATCTGTTCGTAAGATGGACACTGACGGGTATATCCTGAGGAAGGAATGGTAAATTCACAACACGGAAGGGTTTGGGGTGGCATCCACCCTCTTTCATTTCATTTTTAGCCTATTGAAAAGTTCTGTAATGTCTGTGTTGGGTTCTGAATTTACAGATTATATCATCTGGTTTTAACTAAACCAGTCCTCCTCAAATGGAAAAGTGGTTTGAAAAGATTCCTACAGATAAACCACAGCCTGAATGAAGACTATGAAGAATACAAGTGGGCAACAGGAAAATGGCAAAACTGATTCATCTCCCATTCCTAGTATAAGCTTTTCATCAGCCCCACTTCAAAGCATTATAAAAACAACAATGAACAAATTGGTTCTGATAAGAAATCAGCCAAAAAAAAAAAAGAAAGAAAAAGAAAATATCAAGAAAGCTACTTATGGAATTCCCTGGCAGTCCACTGGTTAGGACTCCACACTTTCACTGCTAGGGTTGGGTTCAGTTCCTGCTCAGGGAACTAAGATCCCACAAGCCGTGTGACATTCCCAAAAGGAAAAAAAAGTTCAACCTGGGAAAAAAAGAAAGCTATTTAAAGTATGATTCATGTCTGCTGTGTTAATAAAAAACTCATTTTAAGTGTATACTTTGCCTTGATATATTAGCTAACAATGATATGAAGCTATCATGATTAGCAAGAACTTTAAAATCTGCTTTCCTGGTGGCTTAGATGGTAAAGAATCTGCCCGCAATGCAGGAGACCAGGGTTTGATTCTTGGGTAGAGAAGATCCCCTGGAAGAGGGCATGGCAACCTATTCCAGTATTCTTGCCATGGACAGGAGGGCCTGTTGGGTTACAGTCTATGGGGTCACAGAGTCAGCCACGACTGAGTAACTAACACATACATAGTTAATATACAATGTTTGTTAGTTTCTGCTGTACAGCAAAATGACTCAGTTATACATCTAAATATATCCACTCTTTTTTAGATTCTATTCCCATGTAGGTCATTACAGAGTATTGAAACACTTTAATTTTTTTTAATGCCTTACCGGAAAACTGGAAAAGCAGTTTTGATATGGGCTACCAAAGGAAAGATACAAATAAGATATAGTATGAACAAAATGACTAATTTTTTTCTAAGTGCTGCTTTGACAGGAAGTTTTTTCAAAAGGTGGGAGTGAATTTCAAAGTAAGTTTACTGAAAAAGTTGGCAACCTTTCACAGCAAAGATATTGAAGCCTAAAATGTACAAAGTGCTAAAAGATTTATCAGTCGGGTAGAGAGGACTTCCTTGGTGGTGCGGTGATTGGGATCCGCCTACCAATGCAAGGGACACGGGGTTAATCCTTGGTTTGGAAAGATTCCACATGCTCTGGGGTAACTAGGACTGTGAGCCACAGCTGCTGAAGCCTGACTGCCCCTCGAGCCTGTACTCTGCAACAACGAAGGCCCCTCGTAGTAAAAAACAGGTAAATAGATAATTTTTTGTTAAAAAAGAATTGTAACTGACTTTAAAAATATAGTACAGACCCTAGACTTCTGAAATGTTCACAGTACTCTATTTTGTAACAAGGTAGGGAGTGACATTCCCTTTGTCACTTATCACACAGAGGTCAGCTGGTTATTTTGTGGCAGGACCCTTAAAAGAGTTTTCAGACTAAAAGATAAAATTTCCCTTCACATGAAAATACATTTTAAATTTACTGACCTTTTCTGTAGGGTCCTTTAACAGTCAGTGGTTATTTTTTTTTAACAGTTATAATAAAAACACCCCCATATCAGTCTTCAAGTTTAACTTGAGAGTTCAACAGTGAGTGAGGAAAATAACTGCTTTGGAAGGAAATTTAGTTCATGGAGAGAACATTTGGAGAACAGATATTTGTGTTTTCATTGTTATGTAATTTTATTGCCAAAAATGATGTAAGTTGCATACCTAGAAAACCTCTCATATCTACACACTTAAAATCTGGGACTGAAAATGTCTACCCTGTTTTAAAATCTTTCAATTGTAGAGTTTTGGTGGATTTCAAACCCCTTTGTTAAAAACACAAAAGTGCAACAAGTGCTGATTGATTGGCAAAAATAAATAATTGGCATCAGGAAAGGAGATGGCTTACCAGCCACACTTTATCAAAACACGTTGCATAATTGGGGGGTGGAATTGAAAAAGAATCGTGATGACATGGTAAACTCAGCCTCTGGAATCTGCCTTCCATTGAGAGCTGTATATGTTTTTCAGACATCTTTCCCATCTATGACAGTCACTGCAACCAAGTGCTGAAGTAAACTAAACTTGGATCCACACGTTCACATAGCTGTATTATAGTCTATAATGATAGCTGTATTACCATATTACTATATTCACCCAGGGCTTTTTTTAATGATGTGTATGCAGTCACATTCTCTGTGGGGAAAAAATGTATTCATGACAGCGTAGTGAGAGCCAAAATGGTTTTTTGTACTGCAGATATTATAAAAAGTTTAAACAATATTTCATCTTTGTCTCATCCTTTTAAAATGTCCTTTTGATGTGTGCTTTAGAACATACATAATGTATTCATAGAGTAACATGTACATCATTTTACAAAATATTTAAATATTTGAGAATACTTCTCAAAATATTTTCAGTAGAGAGATGTACAATCAAAACAGTTGAGAGACCTCTGCTTGAACACTGCCTACCTTGTTGTAGGCATCACCCACCTCACGAATGCAATGTGCTGGGCACACAATAAGTCCTCGGTGAACATTGGTTCTTACCATATCCTCTACATGAGTAATGCATTAGAGGCAGTGTGAAATGGTGAAAAGCAAGAGCCTTACAACATTGTAAAGCAACTACACCCCAATAAAAAAGAAAGAAAAGCAAGAGCATTGCCTTCAGGCAAAGTTGGATGTGTTCCCTTGCCATTTACTAGCTGAAAGAATGTGACCAATTAATTTCTCTGAGCCTCAAGTTCTCATTATTCCCCAACTCCTGAGCTGTTATAAAGATTAAGTGGGAAAAAAAGAATAAGAGAGATGATGCACTCTTGGTAACAGTTTTGTTGAAACATAAATCACATACCATAAACATCACCATTATAAAGTGAAATGAACCGTTCAGTGGGTTTTTGTACGTGCACGAGGTGGTACACCATCGTCGGTATCTAAGTCCAGAACACTTTCATTACCCCGAGAAGAAACCAATTGGCAGTCACTCTCCACGCTCCCTTCCCCTCCCCAACTCTCCTCACCCGGCCTAGGCAACCGCTAGCATGCTTTCTGTGTCTGTGGACATGCCTCTTCTGGATATTGCATACAAATAGAATCAGCCTGTATGCAGTCTCCTGTGTCTGGCTTCTTTCACTTTAGCACAATGCTTTCAGGGTTCCTCTATGTTGTATGTCGCATGTATCATTTCTTCATTCCTTTTTGTCACCAAATAATATTTCACTGCATGGATATACCACATTTTGCTTATGCATTCACCACTGGATGGGCATTTTGGCTGTTTCTACATTTTGGCTATTGTGAATCCTCGTGCGTGATAAGGCAGGTTTAATATTTAGCATGGGGCTTGCCAAGCACCTAAGTGCTCAATACCAGCAGGTGGTTGCTGTCCATTTATTAGGGAGTGCTACATTAGGTGATGGGACCTAGGGTGCCTGGATGTCAAAAAGAGAGGTGGAAGTACCAGGGACAGTATGCACTTTCTGAATAATGTCATTGAGAGCTATCCCTGCCCACCGCACCCACATGAGTAAGGCAGCGTGACACAGAGGCATGAGCACACGTCTGGCTCCATCACTTTTGAGCTGCATGATACAGGGCAGTTCACTTAACTTCTCTCAGTCTTGTGTGAGAGAGTTGGCTATAAATACTGTTTTCTCTACATAACTCACAGCCTTGCTGCCCGGGGTCAAAGAGATAATTTAAAAATATGAAAGCACTTTGAAAATCATAAAGCATTATCATTGCAAGTCTTACATATTACAGAAACTCACACCTCTCGAATAAAATAAGGAAACATTTTGTTCTATTCATCACCTTCCTTCTCTCTCCAGATTGTTCACATTCTCTTCAACATGACATCCTGACCTTCTCACCACAGCCCCTATGGCTAGTACCTCCAAAGGTGAGCAGCCTGATCCTGGGTAGAAACCTGAATTCACATCAATTAAGGGCCTGCAATGTCTCTATTCCCAGGTAGAAATCTGTTTGACCTTTCTGGTTTTCTTCAGTTCAATTCAGTTCAATCATTCAGTCGTCTCTGACTCTTTGTGACCCCATGAACTACAGCACGCCAGACCTCCCTGTCCATCACCAACTCCCAGAACTTGTTCAAACCCACGTCCATTGAGTCAGTGTTACCATCCAACTATCTCATCCTCTGTCGTCGCCTTCTCCTCCCACCTTCAATCTTTCCCAGCATCAGAGTATTTTCAAATGAGCAAGCTCTTCGCATCAGGTGGCCAAAGTACTGGAGTTTCAGCTTCAACATCAGTCCTTCCAATGGGTATTCAGGACTGATCTCCTTTAGGATGGACTGGTTGGATCTCCTTGCAGTCCATTGGACTCTCAAGAGTCTTCTCCAACACCACAGTTCAAAAGCATCAATTCTTCGGCACTCAGCTTTCTTTATAGTCCAACTCTCACATCCATACATGACCACTGGAAAAACCATAGCCTTGACTAGACGGACCTTTGTTGGCAAAGGAACATCTCTACTTTTTAATATGCTGTCTAGATTGGTCATAACTTTTCTCCCAAGGAGTAAGTGTCTTTTAATTTCATGGCTGCAGTCACCATCTGCAGTGATTTGGAACCCCCCCAAAATGATCACAGTTTATTGTGATCCACACAGTCAAAGGCTTTGGCATAGTCAATAAAGCAGAAACAGACGTTTTTCTGGAACTCTCTTGCTTTTTCGATGTCCAGCAGATGTTGGCAATTTGATCTCTGGTTCCTCTGCCTTTTCTAAAACCAGCTAGAACATCTGGAAGTTCACGGTTCATGTACTGCTGAAGCCTGGCTTGGAGAATTTTGAGCATTACTTTACTAGTGTGTGAGATGAGTGCAATTGTGCGGTAGTTTGAGCATTCTTTGGCATTGCCTTCCTTTGGGATTGGAATGAAAACTGCCCTTTTCCAGTCCTGTGGCCACTGCTGAGTTTTCCAAATTTGCTGGCATATTGAATGCGGCACTTTCACAGGATCATCTTTCAGGATTTGAAATAGCTCAACAGGAATTCCAACACCTCCACTAGCTCTGTTCGTAGTGATGCTTTCTAAGGCCCACTTGACTTCGCATTCCAGGATGTCTGGCTCTAGGTGAGTGATCACACCATCGTGATTATCTGTGTCGTGAAGATCTTTTTTGTACAGTTCTTCTGTGTATTCTTGCCACCTCTTCTTAATCTCTTCTGCTTCTTTTAGGTCCATACCATTTGTGTCCTTTATTGAGCCCATCTTTGCATGAAATGTTCCCTTGGTATCTCTAATTTTCTTGAAGAGATCTCTAGTCTTTCCTATTCTGTTGTTTTACTCTATTTCTTTGCATTGATCACTGAGGAAGGCTTTCTTATCTCTCCTTGCTGTTCTTTGGAACTCTGCATTCAGATGGATATATCTTTCTTTTTCTCCTTTGCTTTTCGCTTCTCTTCTTTTCACAGCTATTTGTAAGGCCTCCTCAGACAGCCATTTTGCTTTTTTGCATTTCTTTTTCTTGAGGATGGTCTTGATTCCTGTCTCCTGTACAATATCATGAACCTCCGTCCATAGTTCATCAGGCACTCTGTCTATCAGATCTAGTCCCTTAAATCTATTTCTCACTTCCACTGTATAATCGTTAGTGATTTGATTTAGGTCATACTTGAATGGTCTAGTGGTTTTCCCTACTTTCTTCAATTTAAGTCTGAATTTGGCAATAAGGAGTTCACGATCTGAGCCACAGTCAGCTCCCAGTCTTGTTTTTGCTGATTGTATAGAGCTTCTCCACCTTTGGCTGCAAAGAATATAATCTGATTTTCTTAATGTCTAATAATAGTTGGTTGGAGCGCCCTCTTGTGTCTCCACATGGTAACACCTCAGGCCTCTTCAATGAGGTGATATTTTCTTCAGCGTCAATAAAAGATGTAATGGAAATTTTTTTCTCCTCACACTTCATGGCCCACGCTTGACACTTGGACTCCAGTTAAGCCATTGCAGCTCGAGTCTTAGGCAGGCTTCCTTCTTACACTCAGGCCGAAAGATTTCTTTCTGCTCCCTGCCCACACCTTTCTCTTCAGTTACTTTGAAAAACCCTGCTCTCATCATACACAGATTTCAGCTTGGTCTTAACACCTTCTATTATTCCAAGCTTACCCAGCTCCCAAAGTAAGATCATACTTTTTTATAAAAGGGGGAAAAAGCAAATCCAAAACACTAAAAAAAGGATGTTTTAAGTGTTTACTAAATATGATTTGTTCTATAACCTAAGGAAAAGATATTCAGAATGTTAAACCTTTCACAGGGATCCCTTCATGGGAGGTCCTGACACTTGGAAAGAGGCAAATGACAACCAGAGGCAGTGATGTCTGGCAGTGTGTGCATGCACACACACATGAACACACATTTACACACTCACAGTCAAGCTCTTTTGCTCAGTGAGAAAGAAGCTTTCTCTCTTACTGAGAATCATGTGGTGATATCAGCACAGGTCTTTGGAGGAAAGGAGACTTATCATTTATATCTGGAATCTCAAGAATTTTCCCTGCTCCTGCCCTGAGGAACTTTACTTCCCGTATTTCACACAATCTGCTCTACATCCATGGATTTCTTAATATCTATATTTATTTATTTGACTGGACTAGGTCTTAGTTGTGGCATACAGGATCTACTTCCCAGACCAGGGGTCAAATCCAGGTCCCCTGCGTTGGGGGTGTGGAGTCTTAGCCACTGGACCACCAGGGAAGTCCCCCCAAGAATTTTTCTGAATCCATGAGCTCCATTGGCAAACTCCACTGTGAGCCAGATACACGTGCTCTTGACTTCTCCTGGGGTGAATTTGCACACCTTCTCCTGCATGCAAATTAAATTTTTACAAATCAATTATGATTTCCTACCAGCCTCCAATAAGATTTCTGAGCTTTACTCCTCATCAAGGTTGATTTTCAACACTTCAGCTTAAAGTTTCTCTGCCTCCTTCCATCCTCTCTGACAGCTAAACCTTATCTGGAAAATGAAAACCCTGACCAAGGAAACATTAACAGTTTTTATAGTTTGAATATTCCTGGACAAATAAACAAACCCACAGACACACTGGACAGAGGAGCCTGGTGGGGTAGTCCATGGGGTCTCAAAGAGTCAGACACAACTTAGCAACTAAAACAACAACCACCACCACCATTCAAAATCCAAACCTTCACCCTACATCAACTTTTCAAGAGGCCATTTCCAAAGGCTTTAAGGGTTTTGCCCTATTCCCTTGGAGGGGGAGTAGCTGCCTCAGGGGATGGGCATTTTTGGCTTAGGAGGGTCTGTACTATCTCTTCTGCTTTCTGCTCTCTTTGCCCCACTCCAGAGACCTGTTGACTGAAGAAAAACACACAACCTAGAAGTTGCGAGTTCTGTCTTATTCGGCGGACTTACTGAGGACTATAGCCCGGGAGACGGCCTCTCAGAGAGCGCTGAGGAACTGTTTCAAAGAGGTAAAGGAGGAGCCAGGATATATGGAGTTCTTGAAGAAAAAGTAAAATCATGTGTTTGAATATCAAAGATTACTGCTAATCCCCCCCAAAATAGATATCTCAAACTAGTGATTTTAGCCCTTTCCTGTGTATGGCAAAATGTAAGAGCCTGGGCTTATTGAAAGTATTCCTTATATAAGCATCTAAACTCTCTAGGGCCAGTATCCTCTTTTTCTCCATCCTGAGTTTCAGTCAGAGCACACAGGGAGGAGGGATGCAGGGGGTCATTGGCTGCAGTGGCCAATGGCTTGATGGCATTTCTTTACTGGAATGACAAGCACATTCTTTGTGCACAGACCCTGTCTACTGAAACAGAGATGGGCGCTGTGGTTCTGCTGAATTGTGTATGCAATTGGTGACCTATACAAAGCACTTACTAAGTAAAGAGCTGCTAGGGCGGCACCCTGGCTTTGGTCTCTGGCAACAGTTAAGCAAGGGCACGTGCATCCTGGGTCTGTGCCTTTGCAGTCGTTGAACTGGAACCAGAGATAATGTTACTGCTGATAGGGAAGGGAACTACCTGCTTAGTGGTGAGGAAAATTAATAGTCCAAGCATTCTTCCATCCTGCATTCTCCATGCTGGCATTTTGATTAAAAAAAAATATTGTTGCAGCTGTTTGCATATTCTGGAAGTGTGTGTGGTTTGGTGTTTACAGATTTGAGGTTGTGGAGGGAAGTTTCCAGAGCAACGGAAGTAGCTGCTTGTCAGTCAGGGTTCATTTTGAAAATGAAAGCCTGAAGGCTTGGGGCCCACTCTGGGCCTGGTCTCTGAGGAATCAGCAAAGGTCACGAGGTGGCTTTGGTTAGTCAGCTTAGTGAAGCAACCACTTGTTCACCTTTTGCTTCTCTTTCACGAACTGACCAAGTCTATGAGTTGCTTTAGGTGTCCTGCAGATTCAGTCTGGGGCAGAGATGTGGGAGTGGGTTCCCCCCACTCCAGGTTCTGCGGGCAGACACCTCCCCCAACACGCATGTAACGGTCCCACCCTCACCCCAGCCACATATATACACACAATTACATAAGGTGGTTAAAGTATTTCTCACTCACCTACTAGGCACACAAGGGCAGCACAACAGAGTCATCAAAGAATTTAGTTTGATTGGCATATTAGAGTTAAGGAAGAGAAATACAACTCAGGGCAGTCTGTTCTGGCTGCCAAAGGAGTAATCCAAATAGGTGGCTGGGGGACTGAGAAGGATCACTCCCGGCAGGGGCAATCAGAGGAGGCTCAGTGGAGAAGGTGGCAACTGAGAACAACCTTGAAGGGCAGGGGGAAGAACTTCACCAAATAGAAGCTATAAGGGAGGACATTTGGGTAGAGGAGGGTGAATTCAAGATATGCTCAGGTTAGGACAAGTGCACTCATTTGGCTGGAATTTGGGACTTGTGTGAGTGATTTGCAGTTGATAAGCTTGGTTTGACTGCCAGGTCCTCTGTGCCAGAACAAAGGCTATGGTATCACCCAGACCTGCTCTTCTACTTCCTTCTGGGTGACCTTGGGCAAGCGGCCTAAACTCTGTGCAAAGGGAGGATAGTAACAATACTTAGCTCTTGAGATCCTTGGGAAGGTTAATAGAATAACACATATAAAGCATTTGGCAGAGTGGCACATGAAAAAAATGTTCAAAAAATGGACTATAAATGCATAGGCTGTCATGAAGGGAAGCTCCAGATATTTAGGACTGGTCTCAAATATTTGAGGGTTAAAGTGGAAAAGCCTCTGGTACCTTCCATCACTGTGAGACCCAGTAGAGGGGCCTGGCTTAGCCTCCCTTTGGCCTAGACTATTGGAACTGTCTCCTGGCTTTCTGCATCTCCCATAATCATCTTCCTTGGTGGTGGTGGTGTAGTCATTAAGTCATGTCCGACTCTTGCGACCCCATGGACTGTACCCTGCCAGGCTCTTCTGTCCATGGAATTCTCCAGGCAAGAACACTGGAGTGGGTTGCCATTTCCTTCTTCAGGGGATCTTCCCAACCCAGGAATCGAACTCAGGTCTCCTGTGTTGCAGGCAGATTCTTTAGCAACTGAGCTATGAGGGAAACCCCTAATCAACTTCCTTAAACCTACCTTAATCATAGCTGTGTCCCTCTATGGCTCAAGAACCTTCTATGGCTCCCCACTGCTCATTGACCGAACTTCCTAACCTGGGGGAGGGTGTGGGAGATGCAAGAACTACCATTTATTGAGAGAAGAAAAGAACAAAGAGGAGGCTAATGTTAGGAGTGAAAAGGTAAAACAGCCTCCTCTTTTAAAAGCCCTAAAACAATGAATTCCCAGAAATCAGCAGGTCCTTCTAGAAGAGAGCAGGATACATCTCTGAAGAGGGTAAGGCGTTCCGGGCCAATGACTGATTCAAGTCTAGTCAGGAAAGGTTAGAGGAGATGAGGGCGGAGAGCTGGGTAGGGAGCCCCGGGAGGGGAAACAGGATAATACTGTTGTTTAGTCGCTAAGTCCTGTCCAACTCTTTTGTGACTCCATGGACTGTAGCCCACCAGGCTCCCCTGTCCATGGGACTTCCCAGGCAAGAATACTGGAGGGGGTTGTCATGCCCTCTTCCAGGGGATCTTCCCGACCCAGGGATCCAACCCACGTCTCTCATGTCTCCTACATAAGCAGGCGGATTCTGTACCACTGAGCCATCAGGGAAGCCCTAAGCAGGGGAATAGTCCTCAGTTCCCTGAAAGGGCTCCCGCCTGGACCCTTTCTCGAGTTTCTCTGCAGGAATCCGGGGCAACTGCGGGAAGGGGTCAAGGCACAAAAGGGGAGTGCGAGGGAACCCTAGTCACATGGGGCAGCCAGGCCACCTCCCCGAAATGCGAGGCACGGGACAAAGGCGGCTCAAGGACAAAGTGCACGGAGACTTCTGAGGAGATAAGAGGGAAGGACGAAGGAAGGGGCGGGGAGCGAACTTTAAGGATCACGCTCCCGGAGGCCTTGGCTGGAAGCCGAGCTCAGTTCGCCGGCGAGGGGGTTCCCTGGATCCTCTTCACCCCGGTAGCTGTGGGGATGCAGAGAACCCGGCGTTTGGGGCAACCGGGCGGCTCCGGGCGGCTCCGGGCGGCTCTCGGAGCCCGCTCGCAGCCCGCCCCCGCGCCCGCCCCACGGTTGCCCTAGCCGGGCGGGAGGCGTGGCCGCCAGCTCACCTGGCCGTTTGGGGCGGGGACGCCCGAAACCTGGGGGGACCGAGGTGGCGGCTGCACCCCGGGCTCTGGAGAGGGGCTCGTCCTGGGGGCCGGGCCGGAGCTCCCACCCCTCCGCGTCGCCCCCACCCCCGCAGCGCCCGGGCCCTCCCTCGGATCGCTGGCGCTCTCCCTCCCTCTCCTCCCTTCCTTCGCTCCCTCCCTCCGAGCTCAATTGCTCAAGCCGCTTCCTTCCCCAAAGCCAGCGCCAGTTCCTCTCGGTGGGGCCCGGGAAGGGCAGCCGACGCTAGACATTGGGACCGCCGTGGCGGCCGGACTATGGCCGAGCCCCGAGGGGCCGCCAAGCCGGCCCCCAAGGCCTCCTTCGCACAGACCAAGCTGAGCCCGAGGAGCGCCCCGCAGCCCCGCCCCTCGAGAGTGGACGCCGGCAACCTGAGCAGGTACCGGGGCAACGCCACCGCCTCCAGGGAGCCCCCTTTACTTGGCGGGCTGATGCCCTCGGGAACAGGGTCGGCGCGCCGGCGGGGAGCGCGGCTGGAGCTGCTGGGGCTGCAGGGGGCGGCTCCCGCCGGGTGGTTGTCGGAGGAGCGCCTGGAGGAGCAGTCCCCGGGCGGGCCGAACGGACCGGGCGGTAGCAGGCTGTGCCTGGAGCCCCGGGAGCACGCGTGGATACTGGCGGCCGCCGAAGGCCGCTTTGAGGCGCTGCAGGAGCTGCTGGAAGCCGAGCCGGGGCTGCTGCTGCGGGGCGACCCGATCACGGGCTACTCGGTGCTGCACTGGCTGGCCAAGCACGGGCGCCACGAGGAACTCATCCTAGTGCACGACTTCGCCCAGCGCCAGGGGCTGCGGCTCGACGTGAGCGCCCCGGGTAGCGGCGGCCTCACGCCCCTCCACCTGGCGGCCCTGCAGGGCCACGAGATGGTCATCAAGGTGCTGGTGGGCGCCTTGGGGGCTGACCCCACGCGCCGCGACCACAGCGGCCACCGGCCCTGTCACTACCTGAGGCCCGACGCGCCCTGGAGCCTGCGGGAGCTGTCGGGGGCCGAGGACTGGGAGAGGGCAGGCGGCCGAGACGGGGACCCTAACAATGCCAACAACAACAGCAGCAACGCCGCCGCGTGGACGCTGAGACGCGCCCCGAGCGCAGTGGGCGCGCAGGTCGTGGAGAAGACGGCCAGAGCGGCGGCGGCGCCAGCCAAGGCGAAAGACTCCGTGGGCAACCGGGTGGCGCAAATTCAAGGCCTCCTCCGCCATATGTTCCCCTTCTTCCAGGACCGTTGAAGGCGACGGAAACTGGAGAGCGTGGAGGGACCCCGACGCTGCGGCGAGGCCTCTGTCCCGGGTGGTCCCGCGACCTGCCGCCCCCTCCAAAGGGAGGTGCCCGGGACTCAGCTCGAGCCGCAGCCTTGGGCGCTGGGCCTGCCAGGAGTAGACCCCCTTGGTGTGGGTCTCAGGCACCTGTCGCAGGTCTCCTACTACACCGGCCAAGAGACGCTGGAACCAGGCACCAAGCGGTCCTTGTGCCAAGTCCCCAAACTACAGGATTTAGGAGTTCGGTGCAGAAGCTTGGGACAAGGAAAGTTATGCTTCCAGTAGCCATTTCTTGGCAGGCAGAAGCTCTGGGTTTATTCGGAAACATTTGCTAGAAGAATGAGATAAGACTGTAAACCAGTGATCCAGAGGAAGTCTAACTGCAGGCCGACTTAGCTATTAACAAGTTATTTTGGGGGATGAACCAGCCCTTGTCAACCTGCTCCCGGAGACAAGCAGGGCTTACCGGTAGGGGACCCTTTCTAATGTATCCCCAATGACTTCTTTAGCATATTAAAACGGAATGCTTTCCTTTCACAGGACAAAGCTGTCATTTGAGTGACTTTTTTTTTTTTCCATTAACCACCAAGGGAGAAGCTCCCTGTGTTTGCAGGGAGGAGGTCACCAACCCGTGGCCGTGAGCTAGCGATCCAGAACAGACTCTGGACCTCACTCTCAGAGAAAGTGGCCAAGCTGTACACCAAAGGAGCTACTTTCACCTTGGCTCTGAGTAGAGACACACTGTTTACCTGTCTCCCAGACTCTTTGGCATCTAGGTCTGGCCTCCTGTGAGTCTCAGTCCAGAGGAGCTGTCTGCAGGGAGGGGGGGGGGTGTGTGTGTGTGTGTGTGTGTGTGTGTGTGTGTGTGTGTGTTGCTCAGTCCTGTCCAACTCTTTGCAACCCTGTGGACTATAGCCTGCCAGGCTTTCAGTCCATGGAATCCTCCAGGCCAGAATACTGGAGTGGGTTGCCATTTCCTTCTCTACGAAGGAAGCAGAGGGGAAGTAAAAGGAAAAAGCTTCCAAATTTTTTTTTCTAATATTTCCTGGTGAGTCATGTAATTTACCTTGACTTCTGCCCTCCAATGAGACACACCCCTTGGCACTTGTCTCCAAGAGAGGGTTTTAATCATCAGCATTGTGGATTTCTTTTAATTTTATTTAATATATAAGTTGTAGTTTGGAAAATTGCTCCCATTTAGAAATACTGTGAATTGAGTAGAATACAGGAGGGTTGCTTGATTGGAGCTGAATGGACGGAGAAGTAGTGGGTGGCTGGAAATCCATGCTGTTTCTGAGAACAGCAGATTTTTGAAATAGCACTGTATCCCTGGAGGCTTGGGTGGCCCTTGCAATGGACTGCTATGTCCTTAGCCCTCCCATCCCAGTCCTTGAAGGCCAGGGAGGAACTGAGTCACCACCCCACACAGCCCAGAGACACCACCCTGAGTGCATCCATCCAGGTTTCCATCTCTGCTTGGCAGGCCTGTTTGCCTCTTCTCAGCTCAAAACGTTCCCACCTGCCCTTAATAACCCATTAGACTCTTATCCATGAAATGATCCAAATCCTTCCTATTTATTCTCAGTCTGCCCCATGTCTCTAGTAACTATACCTTAAACATTTACACAACGTTGCTGTTGTTCAATCACTAGGTTGTGTCCAACTCTTTGCAACCCCATGGATTGCAGAACACTAGGCTTCTCTGCCCTTCACTATCTCCCAGAGATTGCTCAAACACCTGTCTGTTGACTTGGTGATACCATCCAATCATCTCATCCCTGTCACTCCCTTCTCTTCCTGCCTTCAATCTTTCCCAGCATCAGGGTCTTTTCCAGTGAGTTGACTCTTCCATCAGGTGGGCAAAGTATTGGAGTTTCAGCTTCAACATCAGTCCTTCCAATGAATTACTTCCAATGAATATTCAAGGTTGATTTCCTTTAGGATTGACTGGTTTGATCTCCTTGCTATCTAAGGGACTCTCAAGTTTTCTCCAGCACCACAATTTGAAAGCATCAATTCTTCCGTGCTCAGCGTTCTTTATGGTCCAACTCTCACATTCATACATGACTACTGGAAAAACCATAGCTTTGACTATACGAACTTTTGTCAGCAAAGGAGCAAGTGTCTTTTAATTTTGTGGCTGTAGTCACCATACGCAGTGATTTTGGAGCACAAGAAAATAAATTCTGTCACTTTCCACTTTTTCCCCATCTATTTGCCATGAAGCGATGGGACCAGATGCCATCATCTTGGGTTTTGAATGTGAGTTTTAAGCCAGCTTTTTCACCTTTTTCACCCTCATCCAGAGGCTCTATAGTTCCTCTTCACTCTCTGCCGTTAGAGTGGGATCATCTGCATATCTGAGGTTGCTGGTATGTCTGTCAGCAATCTTGATTCCAGCTTGGAATTCATCCAGCCTGGCATTTCACATGATGTACTCTGCATGTAAGTTAAATAAGCAGGATGACAATATACAAGCTTGACGTACTCCTTTCCCAATTTGGAACCAGTCCGTTGTTCCATGTTGGGTTCTAACTGTTGCTTCTTGTCCTGCATACAGATTTTTCAGGAGACAGGTAAGGTGGTCTGGTATTCTCATCTCTTTAAGAATTTTCCACAGTTTGTTGTGATCCACACAGTCAAAGACTTTAGCATAATCAATGAAGCAGAAGTTTTTGGGGAATTCCCTTGCTTTTTCTATGATCCGACAGATGTTGGCAATTTGATCTCTGATTCCTCCACCTTTTCTAAATTCAGCTTGTACATCTGGAAGTTCTCAGTTCACATGCTGTTGAAGCCTAGCTTGGAGCATTTTGAGCCATCACCTTGCTAGCATGTGATATGAGCACAATTGTACTGTAGTTTGAACATTCTTTCACATTGCCTTTCTTTGGGATTGGAATGAAAACTGACTTTTTCTAGTCCTGTGGCCATTGCTGAGTTTTCCAATTTTGCTGGCATATTGAGTTGCAGCACTTTCACAGCATCATCTTTTAGGATTTTAAATAGCTCTGATGGAATTCTGTCACCTTCATTAGCTTTGTTCAAAATAATACTTCCTGTAGGTCTGATGAGGTCTTTACAACCTCCAGATATTCTTTGGATTATATAACTTCATTGTTAACACTAGCAAGCGGGTACTCTTTCTACCCCCTTCTGATGCCTATGTCAGAAGCTTTCTCTATCTCCTTTATACTTTAATAAAACTTTATTACACACACACACACACACACAAATAATGCTTCCTAAGACCCACTTGACTTCACACTCCAGGATGTCTAACTCTAGGTGAGTGATCACACCATAGTGGTTATCTGGGTCATTAAGACCTTTTATGTATAGTTCTTCTGAATGTAGCATTTATTTTTTAAAAAAAAATATTTATTTTTAATTGTAGGATAATTACTTTACAATATTGTGACGGGCTCTGCCATACATCAACATGAATCAGCCATAGGTATACATATGTCCCCTCCCTCTTGAACCTTCCTCTCCATCTCACTCCTCTAGGTTGTCACAGAGCACCAGTTTGAGCTTCCTGAGTCAAACAGCAAATCCCCACTGGCTATCTATTTCACACATTTCACACACTACTCTTTCAGTTCTTCCCACCCTCTCCTTCCCCCTCCATGTCCACAAGTCTGTTCTCCATGTCTGTCTCCACTGCTGCCCTGCAAGTAGGCTCATTTCTAGATTCCATATATATGCGTTAATTTTTCATCTTTTAAATAAACTTCTTTGGGACTTCCCTGGTGGTCCAGTGATTAGAACTCAGTGCTTTCACTGCAGGGTCCTGGGTTTGATCCTTGGTCGGGGTATTAAGATTTTACAAGCTGTGCGCCACAGCCAAAGAAAAAGAAAAAATGTAAAGGAACTTCTTTGATGTCTGCAGTGGAAGGGCAAGCATCTCCTGGCTTGTGGCATTTGGCATGGGCACCTGGTATAACCCTCCTCCACCCCCATGCCCATTTTCTAGATGCAAATTGGCTAACTGATGCAGGATGGTGGTTTCTGCTTCACAGCCTCTCCCAAGGTGGGTTGGGCTTGGTGAAGGCTGGCAGGGTGAAGGCCTTCCCTTCCTGCCACAGGGCTTAGAAAGAAGATTGGCATGTAACTTTGTCCCACATCCAAAGGACACTTCTAACAGTAGTCCGTTCTTCATAGGAAAAGTCTGAACCTCAGAATCTTAACTATAAGCAGATTCAGAGACCTAAGACAAGCATCTGCCCTATTCTGTCCAGAATGAAAACCAAGTCAGCTGGAAGATTTGAAAGCAGCTTTCTAGAGTTTTTTCCTATCGTCAGCTATTCTTCCCACAAATTTTTTTCATCATGTGATGTTGCTTAGCCTACCTCCTCCATGTAAAATTGAGGTTTGGCTGCAGGGGACAAACTCCCATGCTGAAAACTCCGCATGCCTCACATCAAGCCATTGGCATTTCTGGTATGCTCACCCCAAGAGAAAGAACAAGTTCCCTGAGAAACTTCTTTCCAGGGGAGCAAAGCAGAGTTAAGCAGATGATGCAAATCTGCATTCGAGCGGGACAGATGGACAAGAAAAGGAGACCGAAGCAGGGCTGTAACCAGGTAAGCATCAGGGTTGGAGGAAGGGATCCTGCACAGAGGATGGGGCCTAACCCAGGCCAAAAGGCTTTGGGGAGGAAGATCATACCTGATCTGAGGCTGGAGGGGTGAGCGGGAGTATGTCAGTGGAGACAGGGTAGCAGCCTCCTGGCAGGGCCACTGGAGTATGTATCAGTGCACAGAACAAGTACCAGGAGATGTAAGTCAGCCAGTTTGGCAGTAAGATGGGAGCTGGGGAGTAATTAACAGCAACTCTGGAGAAGAAGTAGACGGGGGTCCAGGTCACGAAGGGTCTTCAAGGTCATGCTGAAAGAGGAACAAGGTATTTTAACCTCGAGGTAGCTGGGAGCCATAGGTTTCTAAGCAGGGGAGTAACAGGATGGGATTTTAGAAAAATCACTCTTGGAGTCCCGTGGAGGATAGATGTGTCAGGAGAGACAAGTGGGGGAAAACACATCATTCAAGCAGTGTCTTTCAGGAGAAACACTTCAAGGAAAGCCAGGCATCTGCTGAGAAGTTCAGAGACCCCTGTGGAAGGGAGTGGCCTTCAGACTTTGTTTTTTGTTTTTTCTTCTCCATAGCCTTGGCTCAAGGCTTCCCAGGTGGCACTCGTGGTAAAGAACCCACCTGCTGATGCAAGAGATGCAGGAGGCATAGGTTCAATCCTGGGGTGGGGAAGATCCCCTGGAGAAGGAAATGGCAACCCACTCTAGTATGCTTGCCTGGAGAAGCCCATGGACAGAGGAGCCTGGCGGGTTACAGTCCGTGTGGTCCCTAAGAGTCGGACACAACTGAAGAGACTTAGCACACATGCAGCCTTTGCTCAAACGAAGCTCACCTCAGAGCCCCAGATGTAAAACTGACAAGCGAGGAGCTAGTGAGGTGAATCTGGGTTGGACCTCGCCTCCCCACCGCCTGCATCCATTTTAGACCAGTGGAGGGCGCACAGCGGCCCCTGGAGCAAAATTGCCAAAAGCACTCAGCCGAACCTGGCTTCCAACCTGCTACTCATTAGTGACCTTGAGCGAATCACTTACCTCTCTGAGCTGCAGTTTCCTCGGCAGTAACATGGGACCAATACAAGCTCCCTTGCAGGGATGTTGCAATGATTCGAGAAAACACAATGCACACCACCTAGCAATCCGCAGGACACATAGGAAATAAGAAATAACAGTAAATGTATTAATTAACAAATTTATTAAAGAATTTATTAGGAGACTTCCTTGGTGGTCCAGTGGTTAAGAATATGCCTTCCAATGCAGGGAACACAGATTCAGTCCTTGGTTGGGGAACTAAGAGCCCACATGGTGCCACTAAGACCAGATGCAGCCATATCAAGCAATAAATATTTTTTTAAAAGGAAAAAAAAAGAATTTACTAACAAATTCTCATTTGGAAAAATTGAAAGGTACTCAGCAGGCTCTAGTGGTGACCTGCATTGTCCCACCACCAAAATGTGTCCATGATTGCAGATTATTTTCCTTTTGTACTACATGAGTGGCTGCTCCTCAAAGGAGGTATTGGTTCCTCTGCTGATGTTGTTCACCACCTACCCATTTTTACTTTAGATACAATCAAAACAAGCTGACTTACCTTGTTCTCAGCCCACAGAAGTCAAAGCAGCAACTAAGTAATTGCCCACCAACTATTAAACAGGTTAGCTATTATTTCCAGATAAAGTCATAAACTGGACTTACAGCTAAACCTGAAATCCTCTGAAGAGAATAAAAGCATACAAGTTGCTCATCTCCTGACCCTGTTATCTACAGAAATGCCCCCTCCTATCCCAGCCTACATAGCCTGCATTCCACACCCATCCTCCATCTTCGCTCTTTCCGTTCATTTTAATGAAGGGAAGGAGCATGCCTGTCTCCTTTCAAGATGTAATGCATGCTCTCAAGCCTGCCTCCTCCCACAGCCTAATTCCATCAGTTGTCCCTCTTCTGTATCTTGGAGAGCGCCCTCAGTTTAGTTTAGTGCAATAAACACTTGTTGACCACCTACTAGGAGCCAGGCTTTTTGGGTGACAAACACTTTCCAGCCAAACTTTTTCAAAGGAAGGTATGTTCCCTTCACATCTCCATTTCCTTACCTCTCTCTCTCTCTCTTTCTCTTTTTTTTTTTTTTTTTTGCTGCCTTACAGCTGCAGGCTCCAGAGCACATGGGCTCAGTAGTTACTGTGTATGGGCTTAGTTGCTCTACGGCATGTGGGATCTTAGTTCCCTGACCAGGAATCCCACCCATTGCAAGGCAGATTCTTAACCACTTGACCAGCAGCGAAGTCCCTCCATTTCCTCACCTCTTAATCACTCCTCTGCATTCTGGCTTCTGCCTCCGCCACAAAGGTCTCCCAGAACGACCTGAAGTGGAGTGAAAGTCACTCAGTCGTGTCCTACTCTTTGCGATCCCATGGACTGTGAATTCTCCAGGCTAGAATACTGGAGTGGGTAGCCTTTCCCTTCTCCAGGGGATCTTCCCGAACCAGGGTCTCCTCCTGCTCTGCGGGAGGATTCTTTACCAACTGAGCTATCAGGGCCCAGCTGCCAAATAGAAGTCCTCACCTTTGTTTACTTCTTGGCAAGCACGCATGTGTGTGTTTGTGCTCAGTTGCTCAGTTGTATCCAACTCTTTGCGACCCCATGGACTGTAGCCCACCAGGCTTCTGTGTCCATAGGATTTCCCAGGCAAGAATCCTGGAGTGGGTTGCCATTTCCTTCTCCAGGGGATCTTCCAGACCCAGGGATCAAACTTGCATATCCTGCATTGCCAGGTGGATTCTTTACCACTGAGTCACCTGAGAAGCCCATCATTTCTTGACAGCACTGACCAGTGTGAATTATTTCCTCCTTGAAACTCTCCTCTCTAGTATTCCATGACTTCCTATGGCTTCAGTTGCTGGCACTTACCAGGCTAAAGTCTTGCAAAGTTCTCTTCCCTTTACATTCTCTCCCTAAGACATTTCATTCTTTCCCCACTCAACCCACCCCCACTCTGCTCCAGCCACATAGGCCTCACTGTTCCTCAAAAGAGCTGTGTTCTCCTGAACTCTGGGATTCCTATATGCTATTCCCTTTTTAGAAACACTCTCCCTCTATTCCTTGCCCCCTTTTACCTGGTCTACTCTTACTCACCATTCAAATGTCAGTTTAAATGTCACCTCCTTGGGGAAGTCTTCTCTGACCCTCAGGCTATGTTAGAACTGCACCTTTGCTAATCCTTATCACACTTGAGAAGTTATCTGTGCAGTTATTAGATTGATATCTCCCCTGCTCCATGTGTATGTACATGCTCAGTTGCTCAGTTGTGTCAAACTCTTTGTGACCCTGAGGGCTGCAGCCTGCCAGGTACCACTGTCCATGAAGTTTTCCAGGCAAGAATATTGGAGTGGGTTGCCATTCCCTTCACCAGGGGATCTTCCCAACCCAGGGATTGAACCTGCATCTCCTGCATTGGCAGGCAGATACTTTACTACTGAGCCACCTGGGAAGCCCCTCTTCTGCCCCACTAGACTTAAATCCCACGAGGGCAGGAACCAAGTCTGTCTTATTACCACATTGTCCCTAGTTCCTGGTAGATGGAAGGTGCTCAATAAATAGGTATCCATTGGCAATGGAATCATAGATTTGACCTCAAAAGCACAAGGCACAAAAGAAGAAATAGATAAATCGAACTTCATCAAAATTAAAAACTTTGGGGCCTGAAAGGAAACTACCAAAAAGAAAAAAAACAACCCACAAAGTAGAAGAAAATATTTGCAACCATATATCTCATAAGGGTCTGTGCGTGCTAAGTCACTTTAGTTGTGTCAGACTCTTTGCAATCCCATGGACTGTAGCCCAACAGGCTCCTCTGTCCATGGGATTCTCCAGGCAAGAATACTGGAGTGGGTTGCCATGCTCTTCTCCATGGGAATCTTCCTGACCAAGGGATCAAACCTGCGCCTCCTGTAGCTCCTGCATTGCAGGTAGATTCTTTACCCCTGAGCCACCAGGGAAGCCTAGTATCCAGAATATATAGAGAACTCCTACAATTCAACAACAAAAATATAAACAGCCTGATATAAAAAATGGCAAACACTTGAATAGACACTTCTCTGAGATATGAAAATTGCCAACAAGCACAGGAAAATATGCTCAATATCATTAGCTGTTTGAGAAATCAAATCCAGAATGAGATACCACTTCACATCCACGAAGGTAACTATAATCAAAAAGTCAGATCATAACAAGCATTGATGAGGATATACAGAAATTGGAACCCTCGTGTTCTGCTGGTAGGAATGTAAAATGGTAGTCACTTTGGAAAATAGTATGCCACTTCCTCAAAAGTTAAACATGGGATTACTATATGTAATGCTGTGATTTATGGGGCTTTCCAGGTGGCGCAAGTGGTAAAGAACCCACCTGCCAATGCAGGTAGATGTGAGACTTGGGTTCAATCCCTGAGTCAGGAAGATCCCCTAGACAAGGAAATGGCAGCCCACTCCAGTATTGCCTGAAGAATCCCATGGACAGAGAAGTCTGGTGGGCTACAGTCTATGGGGTTGCAAGGAGTCGGACATGACTGAAGTGACTTAGCATGCACTCACGCAATAATATAATTTATGATAAGAAACATGTATTTAGTCTTCAACCCCATTCCTGGTGCAGAGCTGCTCCTAAAACCCTTGGAATTTCCTATGATAAGAGTGAGAAAGGTGGCTTTTGTATGTTAAAAGGTGATTTTTGGGAAAGCCCTTAGGTAACCTAAGGTTAGGGGCTGGTTGCCAGGGCAGGGGGTGGAATTTTCAGTACCACCCCTGCCACCAACCTCCAGGAGGAGAGAGGGGCTGGAGGCTGAATCAGTTATTGGCCAGTGATTTAATCAGTTGTGCTTATCTAATGGAGCTTCTGTTAGTGCGCGTGTGCTACGTCACTTCAGTCATATCTGACTCTTTGTGACACTATGAACTGTAGCCCACCAGGCTCCTCAGTCCATGGGAATTCTCCAGGCAAGGATACCGGAGTGCCATGCTCTCCTCCAGGGGATCTTCCCCTGGATCTTCCCTGCCCAGGGATTGAACCCAGGTCTCCTGCATTGCAAGCAGATTCTTTACTGCTGAGCCACCAGGGAAGCCCAATGAAGGACAGGGTTTGGAGAGTTTCCAGGTTGGTTAAACACATGGAGATTTGGGGAGCATGGCGCCTTCAGATTGGGCATGGAAGTGCTTAACCTGTTCTTCATACCTTGCCCTTTGCACCTCTTCCATCTGGCTGTTTCTGGGTTACATCATTTTATAATAAACCAGTGATCTAGTACACAGGATGTTTCTCAGAGTTCTGTGAGCCTCTCTAGCAAATGAATCGAACCCAAGCAGGGGATCTCTGATTTATAGCCAGTGGATCAGAAGTATAAGTAACAGCACTTGCAACTGGCCTGTGAAACCCAAGGGGTGTGGTAGTTGGAAGCTCCCATCTGTGGCCTGTCACTCAGAAGCACAGGTGAGAGTCTGGGGTTGTGACAACCATCTGAAGGGGTGGGACCAGGGACAGTCTTATGGGATTGAACCTTGGACCTATGGAACCTGATGCTGTCTACGTGTAGTGTCAGAAATGAGTTGCATTGTAGAACACTCAGCTGGTGTTGGAAAATTGTTCGTTGTTCATTTCAGTCAGTTCAAGTGGCTCAGCTGTGTCTGACTCTTTGCGACCCCATGGATTGCAGCATGCCAGGCTTCCCTGTCCATCACCAACTCCTGGAGCTTACTCAAACTCATGTCCATTGAGTTTGTACCAGAACCTATTTACCATATGACTGAGCAATTCACTCTTAGATATCTACCCAAGAGACATTAAAATATAAACATATGTGAATGTTCATAGCAGTATTATTCATAATAACCAAAAGATGGAAACAATGCTGTTTTCTACCAGCAGAGGGAAGGACAAACAAAATGTGATGTAGCCATACAATGGAATCTTATCCAGCCATGAAAAGTGATGAAGTACTGATTCATACCAGCTTTCCTGGTGGCTCAGTGGTAAAGAATCCGCCTGCCAATGCAGGAGACATGGTTTTGATCCCTGGGTTGGGAAGACTCCCTGGAGAAGGAAATGGCAACCCACTCCAGGATTCTTGCCTGGAAAATTCCATGGAGAGAAGGAGCCTGGCAGGCTACAGTCCATGGGGTCAAAAAAGAGTCTGACATGACTTGGTGACTAAACCACAATTGATTCTTGCTATAACATGAATGATCCTTGAAAATATGTGCTAAGTGAAATAAGCTAGTCACAAAATTCCACATATTATATAGTTCCATTAATATGAAATGTCCAGAATAGGCAAATTCTGGAAAGAAGACTAATGGTTGCCTAGCATTGAAGAGGATGAGGGATGGGAGAGGGGTGATAGCTAAAGGGTAGGAAATTTTTTTAATCATTTTTTTTTTATTGGGACTTCCCTGGGCCCAGTGGTTAAGACTCTGCACCTCCACTATAGGAGGCAAGGATTCAACTCCTGGTTGGGGAACTGAGATCCTGCATTTGGATTCTTTCCCATTATAGGTTATTACACGATACTGGATATAGTTCCCTGTGCTGTACAGTAGGTCCTTGTTGATTATCTATTTTATATATAGTAGTGTCTATATGTTTATCCCAAGCTTCTAATTTCTCTTAATCTAATCCTCTTTTTTTTCCCTAATCCTTTTTGGTTTGTTTTCTATGTCTGTGACTATTTCTGTTTTGTAAATAAATTCATTTGTATCTTTTTTTAGATTCCACATATAAGCAATATATTTGTCTTTCTCTGTCTGATATACTTAATATGATCATCTCTAGGTCATGTTGCTGCAAATGGCATTATTTAGTTCTTTTTTATAGCTAATTTTCCAATATATATCTGTACTACTTCTTTATCCATTCCTCCATTGATGGACATTTAGATTGCTTTATTATTGCAAATAGTGCTCCGATGAACACTGGGGTGCATGTATCTATTCAAATTAGAGTTTTCTCTGGATGTATGCCCAGCAGTGGGATTGCAAGATCATATGGTAGCTCTATTTTTACTTTTTTAATGAACCTCCATACTGTTTTCCACAGTGGCTGCACCAGTTTGCACTCCTACCAGGGAATGCATGAAGTGCAGGGAGTGCAGGAAGGTTCCCTTTTCTCCACACCCTCTCCAGCATTTAGTGTTTGTAGACTTTTTAATGATGGCCATTCTGACTGGTGTGAGGTGATACCTCATTGTAGTTTTGGTTTGCTGCTGCTAAGTCGCTTCAGTCGTGTCCGACTCTGTGCGCCCCCATAGACGGCAGCCCACCAGGCTCCCCCGTCCCTGGGATTCTCCAGGAAAGAACACTGGAGTGGGTTGCCATTTCCTTCTCCAATGCATGAAAGTGAAAAGTGAAAGTGAAGCCGCTCAGTCGCATCTGACTCTTAGCGACCCCATGGACTGCAGCCTACCAGGCTCCTCCGTCCATGGGATTTTGCAGGCAAGAGTAAAAATTGAGTGATATTGAGTATCTTTTCATGTGCTTGTTGGTCATCTGTATGTCTTCTTTGGAGAAATGTCTATTTAGGTCTTCTGCCCATTTTTTGGTTGGGCTGGGTTTTTAAATATTTTGATTCATTTATTTGGCTGTGCCAGGTCTTAGTTGTGGCACTTGGCATCTTCGATCTTTGTAGCAGCATGTGGAATCTTTAGTTGCATGTGGGATCTAGTTTCCTGACCAAGAACTGAACCAAGACGTCCTGCATTGGGAGCATGAAGTCTTAACCACTGGACCAGCAGGGAAGTCTGGCGTTGTTTTGTTTTTTATATTAAACTATATGAGTTGTTAACATTTTTTGGAAATTAATCTCTTGTCAGTAGCATCATTTGCAAATATTTTCTTCCAGTCAATAGGTTGTCTTTTCTTTTTGTTTATGGGTTCCTTTGCTATGCAAAAGCTTTTAAGTTTAATTGGATCTCATTTGTTTATTTTGTTTTTAATTTATTTCCATTACTCTAGGAGGCAGATCCAAAAGTATTGCTGTGATTTATGTCAAAGAATGTTCTGTGTATGTTTTCCTCTAGGAGTTTTAAAGTATCCGGTCTTACATTTAGGTCTTTAATCCATTTTGAATTTTTAAAAAAAAATTTTTGGGTTTATTTTTTGTATATGATGTTAGAGAATGTTCTAATTTAATTTGTTTGCATGTAGCTATTATTCCCAGCACCACTTATTGAAGAGACTGTATTTTCCCCATTGTATTTTCTTGCTTTCTTTGTCATAGATTAATTGACCATAAGTACGTGGGTTTGTTTCTGGGCTTTCTACTGGAAATTTCTTTTTAAAGTGACAAAAATGTTCTAAAATTGACTGTGGCAATGGTTACACATATCTGTAAATATACTAAAAACCACTGAACTTTACACTTTAAATGAGTGAAGTGTATAGTCTGTGAATTGTACCTTAATAAAGCTGTTACTTAAAAAATAATTAAAAAAAAAAACAAACAGAAAGAAGCAGAGACAAATATCCTCTTAAATTTGAAAGCAGTGAGAACACACACAGAGTTATTGAATTAATGCAAGAGAAGTGAGGAGAGGCAGCCTTCAGAAAGGGAAAGAGGAAAAAGTATATAAATAGAAAGCTGACAGAGGAACTAAAAGAACTAGAGCAATGAGTCCCCAGATGTGGAGATAAGGCTCCTTCCAGGCCTCATAGAGCCTGAAGCATCCCTGTAAGCTCAGTTCAGTGTGATAAACGGCGTTCACATAGGGGCCCTGGGTCATTACAACCAGACTAAGTTGTTTAGTATCTCCACTGAAGAAGGCAGAGAAGTTTATGATGCTTCCTAAGTAAGTACCAGTCTAAAAGCTGGGGTTCATCAGGGTGTACTTCTCAGTCATCCAGAAAATGTACTTTATGGAACACACTCAACAGATAAGGTCCTCCTGGATTGATGGTCTTTTGATATGTCAACTTGGCAAGCCTACAGTCCCCAGTCACTCAAACACTAATCTAGGTGTTTCAGTCAAGGTATTTTCCAGATGTAATTAAAGTCCATAGTTAGCTCACTTGAAGTAAAGGAGATTGTTGTTGATAACCTGAATGGGCCTGATTTAATCAGTTGCAGAGCCTCAAGAGAAATTCTGCTGTTAGATAGCAACTTCAGCCAGTGGACGGCCGGTGCCTGTGAAGTCCTGTCTGCTTTCTTGAAGGCCTGCCCTGGGAATTCCCAGTTTGCCTCTTCGGGTCTCATAATTGCAGAAGCCAATTTCTTGCAATAAATCCCTTAACATATATCTCCTACTGGTCCTGCTTCTCTGGGTGAACCTTGACTCATACCAAAATGAACTATGTTACTCTGGGATAATAAATTTGTGATCAAATTAAAGTTTATTCAGATAGAACATGTCTAATGCCTGGATAGTGGTTTCTAAATACCATTCTTCAATAAAAGGAACCAAGGTTCCTTGTTTGCTTGAATAAATGGCCGATTCTGGGCCGGGGGAGTATTGGATTATATCATAAGTATAAAATAAGCACCCATAAGTCCATCTTGATATAAAGAAATGATAGGATAAATAAATAGGGAAAAAGAAACAAATCTCCCATGCAGAAAAATTTCAGATAATTTATGGAGATACTCAACCCTTGAAGAGTTAAAGGGAGCATAACTCCCCACTTCTTAAGAAGTGCTGACTGCATGTGCTGACTTCCCTTCAAAGAGTACAGTTGGAAAGGGGGGAAATAGAGTAACTGTACCGTGGAGAAACCTGATCAACACTGCTTCAGCCAGTTGATCAAGGTTAATATCAACAGTGATAAATCACGGTGAGAGTACATACCCTTGAAATGACCTGATAAGAACAGCCCTTTACCTCTGTGATCTTCCTTCCCCAAAACTTATAACCAGTCTCATAATGAGAAAAGCATCAAACAAAATCCAATAGAAGGGCATCCTACAAAATATTCGACCAGTACGCCTCCAAACTGTCAAGGTTGGGGATTTCCCTGGTGGTCCAGTGGTTAAGAATCCACATGTCAATGCAGGGGACATGGGTTTGATCCCTGGTCTGGGAAGATTCCACATGCCGTGGAGCAACTATGCCTGTTCACAGCTCTATAGCCCATGCTCAGCAACAAGAGAAATCCTTGCACAGCAACAAAGAGCCTGTGTGCAACCAAAAATAGTCACATACATAAATATTAAAAAAACCCAACAACCTGTCAAGGTCATGTTGTTGAACCCAAGTTCATGAGCCTGACACACAGTGAGGCCAAACCAACCAAAGCATCAGTGTTTGGAGCAGAGAAAGGTTTATTGCAAAGCAAGGAGTTCTGCTTTAAATCCAGACGTTTCAGGTTGTTAGGCCTCCCTGTGCATTGGGCCCACACACTTGAGTTCAACAACAGTCATCAAAAACAAGGAGAGTCTGAGACACTGTCACAGCCAAGAGGAGCCTAAGTGTGGAGCCCTATACCCAAGTCACAGGTGTGGAGCCCTGTACCAAGGTCATAGGACAAAGATCTCAGGGAACTGTTCAGTTTAGATCCGGAAGCTCATGGCAACAGTTGCTATGGGGCTTGGTCAGTTCCAGAGATTTTTGTCCTGTGACCTTGGTACAGGGGTCCACGATGAGACCTAACTACCATATGCAAGTGGTGTCCTGGATAGGATCTTGGAGCGGAAAAGGGCAATTAGGTAAAAACTAAAAAAATCTGAGTAAACTATGAACTTTATACTATCCTCTCAACTTTTCTGTACATCTAAAACTATTGTAAAAATAAAGCTTATTAAAAAATATTAGATCAGGAAAAAATCAGATAAATACTTCTGAATATGTACTCTACAAGATGTTTTTTTTAAGATAACTAAGTTAAATTTATTTTAGTTTCTGGTCACACTGCATTGTTTCAGGATCTTAGTTCCCTAACCAGGGACTGAACTCAAGCCCACAGCAGTGAAAGTGCCAAGTCCCAACCACTGGTGTGCGTGCGTGCTAAGTCGCTTCAGTCGTGTCCGACTCTGTGTGACCCCATAGACGGCAGCCCACCAGGCTCCCCCTGTCCCTGGGATTCTCCAGGCAAGAACACTGGAGTGGGTTGCCATTTCCTTCTCCAATGCATGAAAGTGAAAAGTGAAAGTGAAGTTACTCAGTCGTGTCCGACTCTTAGCGACCCCATGGACTGCAGCGCACCAGGCTCCTCCATCAATGGGACTTTCCAGGCAAGAGTACTGGAGTGGGGTGCCATTGCCTTCTCTGGTCCTGTATCCTAGTCAATGCCAAATGAGTGGCTTTTCTACCCCGCAGAGATGTTAGCAAGTAGCCCCCCAGTAGGTAACCTCATTTTCTATTTCATCAAAAAGATAGAAACCACCTAAAAAGAATTTGTTCAACTTCCTGCAATCAAATCTATGAACTGACCTGCATGTGCACTCATTTTTCCCTTCCTGTGCTTTGATATAGTAATGACAGTTACCACTGATGCAGTGTTAACTATGTGCCAGGCACTACAGTGATGTGGACAAAAAAAATGTTGCCTGCCGTTTTAGTAAATAAAATGTCACCTGCCATCAAACCAGCAGCCACTGAAGACGCCTTGACGGCGCACCCCAAGGAGAATTCTGGAGAGAGAGAAACTGGATACTGGCCCTAGATAGTTAAGAGGCATATCTAAGAAATGACTTCTATAGCCCACACCCACGTTTTCCCATACAGAGAAAAGCACTAAAATCATTAACTTGAGATGTTTTTGTGTGATTAGCAGTAATCTTTTCCTGTTTGACTACATTTCCCCCCATTTTTTCTCCTATATATCCCGGCTCCTCCCTTATTTCTCTGGAACATTTCCTCAGAGCTCTCTGAGAGTCTGTCTCCTGGGCTATAGTTCTCAGTTTTTCCAGTGGTCAGGTATGGGTGTGAGAGTTGGACTGTGAAGAAAGCTGAGCACCGAAGAATTGATGCTTGGGAACTGTGGTGTTGGAGAAGATTCTTGAGAGTCCCTTGGACTGCAAGAAGATCCAACCAGTCCATTCTGAAGGAGATCAGCCCTGGGATTTCTTTGGGAGGAATGATGCTAAAGCTGAAACTCCAGTACTTTGGCCACCTCATGCGAAGAGTTGACTCATTGGAAAAGACTCTGATGCTGGGAGGGATTGGGGGCAGGAGGAGAAGGGGACGACAGAGGATGAGATGGCTGGATGGCATCACTGACTCGATGGACATGAGTCTGGGTGAACTCTGGGAGTTGGTGATGGACAGGGAGGCCTGGCGTGCTGCGATTCATGGGGTCGCAAAGAGTTGGACACGACTGAGCGACTGAACTGAACTGAACTGAATGTCCCCAAATAAAACACAATTCACATATTTTAGATTGTGGGACGGTTTTTTTTTTTTTTTTTTGGAGGGGGGCTTTTTTTAGTTGACAGCAAACATATTGCATGCATTATCTCCTTTAATCATCACGCTCAAAATTCTGAGGTAGGTTCTCATAATTTCCCCATTTTGTAGTCAAGGAAAACTGAGGCTCAAGGAAAGCAAGTGACTTGTCCAAAAGTGTCACAGTCAGAAGGTAATAGAATGAAGTGTTCCAACCCAGACTTGGGAGTTTGACCTCTTAATTCCTGGAGTCTGTTTGTCTGTAAGACAAACCCCGAATCCTGAGTTCTGACTCATCACTTCTCAGCCCTTGGGAGCTTTGGTTCAGTGACTGCATACAGTCCCCTCAGTCCTCCTACTTCTTCCCTTCTGGGCCCTTCATATCATTATTCAAACAAGCTGTCACTCAGGTAAAAAAAAAACCCAACAGCTTTCTCCATTTCTCTCTTGACTCGCATCTTCACTCTCCAGCTGTCTATGGAATACCTTTACCTGAAAGGCTTACAGCCACCCCAAGCTAGATGCAGACCCCAAACTGAACCAGCTTGATTACTCACTCTACTTTCCCACCAGAACAGTATTCTCATGGTCTTTCCCTCTCAGCAAATGACACTACCATCCACCTTCTTAAGCCAGAAATTTGGGTGTCATCCTTGCCACCTCCCTCTTCCTCTTCCACTTATACTCAGTCACAAGTCTTGTTGATTCTAGGAAATCTCTCCTCTGCCCATGTAACTCTGTCTCCACTGCCTCTGCCCTAATGCTGGTCACCATCCTTTTTCACCCAGATGACAAACCACAGCCTCTCACTAGTCTACTTCTAGCCAATCCTGCCCCATCCCCAGCCAGTCTGATCTCAGCACTCCACACACTAACCTCAGTGGTTTCTTAAACCCAAACCAGATAGGCGTCTGTCAAGTTTCAATCCCTTCAGTGTTTTTCTGGGCCTCAAGATGCAATCCAATCTCTCTCTCAAGGTGTCAGGTCTCCTAGTAATCTGGCCTCTACTTATTCTCCAGCTTCCTCGTTCATCACTACTTCCTCTTGGCACCCTCTCCCACCACCCCCAAGGATGTCCCCTTTGCATACTTCTGCCACACAGAGTGACTTTCAAGTCCCTAAAATAGTTCTCCTCGTGACTGGGCCTTTTCACCATCTGTCTCCTCTGTGTAGGATATGAACACACCACACTCCACCCACCAGATCTAATTCCTCTTTGGCCTTGGGGGCTCAGCTTGCTCTTCCTCAGCCCCTCCTTCCCTCCCATGTGCAGGATAGGTTCCCAAGGACCCAGTGCCTTCCTCACCACAGCACTTAGCATCAGGGTCCCTGGCAGTCGGGACACTCGCCCGCCCCCTGCAGACTGTTAGCCTGTGAAGATGGGGACCTGTTGATACGGCTCACCACTGCAGCCCAGCACCCAGCACCCTGTGTCTGCCTCTGTATTAGGTATTTGCAGAATGAACAAGTTGGGGCTGGAGGCTTGAATTTAGATCTGCAGGCTTTTTTTTCCCTTTGGAGCTCATTTCTCTTCTGTTCCCATGCTCCCTTTGGTGAGCACTGTGGAAACACTTTTCCTAATGAATCAGATATACATTTAGAGAGTCACAAATGTGGCCTTAGAGGTTCATGATTCTCGAACCAACTTCCTCATGTTGAGTGGCAGAAAACTGAAGTCCTCAAGGTGACATGGTTTGTCAGTAACAGGCTCGTTGTAGCTGTAAAACTGGGACTAGGCCTCAGATTTCTTTTTTTTTTTTAAGATTTATTTATTAAATTTTTTTAAGCTGTGGTGGGTCTTCATTGCCACACATGGGCTTTCTCTAGTTGTGGAGATTTAGGGTTTTAGGCTTCAGTAGTTGCAGTGCATGGTCTCAGTAATTGCAGCTCTTGGGCTCTAGAGTGCTGGTTCAGTGGTTGTGATTTATGGGTTTAGTTGCTGCAAGGCATGTGGGACCTTCCCAGACCAGGAATCAAACCAGTGTCCCTTGCATTGCAAGGCAGATTCTTAACCCCTGAACCACCAGGGAAAGCCCTCAGATTTCTTGATTCCAGTATTCCCGTGCTCTCTCTCCTGCCATGCTGTGACTGATTAAAGACAAATATGAGTTCTGTGATACTCTTCCCAATGACAGGTGGGGTCTCTATCCCCCTCCCTTGAGTCCAGGTAGGCTCCACGCTTAGACCAATAAAATACAGCCAGAGAGATATACTGGGCAGAGCCCACACTGAACATGAGAGATCCCACCAAAAAATGTATTAAGAATTTCAAGATCACAAAAGCAGAGCAGCAAACTAAGCACAGGGTCCCGTGTGACTGTGTGGGTCAGAAGCCGGGAAGCTGGTCCTCCTGTCAGTTTCTGGGTCCTTGGAGACTGGCAACAGCTCCTGTTCCTGTCTCCTGGAACACTCAGTCAAGCCAGCTGCAACCTCAGCAATTGACTACCTTGAGATCACCACACTGTGAGAAGCCCAAGCCACACAGAGAGGCCTGGTGGCTCAGATGCCATGTGCAGAGTAAGGCCAAGCAACACACCCAGGCAGCCAACATGTGAGTGTAAAAGCCAGCTTGGGAGTACACTTCCCAGCTCCCAACCCACAAAGTAAAAATGATTACAGAAACAAAATGTTGCTTTTAGGTCACTGTTTGGGGATAGTTTGTTACCCGACAATTGATAATGGAAAAACATACTATCTCTAGTGTTTTTCAAAATGTGAGTGAAAAGGTGTCTTTTAAAACACAAAGCTTTTGTTTGTATAAAATGTTGCCATTCTGGGGTCCCCAAATTACATGCTAAATATATGTGTATGCATATTACAAACATATGAGGGTCACTTTGGTGATTTCAAGATGCAAAAATGTATCTCACACTAGGGACATATACTGTTTTGGCATCGGCCTTAACCAAACTTTTTAAAAATATGTGAGTTCAGAATACTTCCCTTGACCCTGAGGAATACTTCTCTATCATTGCACTTATAACACTGTATATGTGTCTACTTCCCAGTTCACATCAGTGTTTTTCAAACTGCAGATGCAACTTATTAGTGGGTTATGACATTCATTTTTAAAATGCACTTATTATAAAAAAAATACACAAGCATGAATCACACATAAGTATTAAATCAATAAACTTGTAAGGGCATATGTGTGGCCACTGGACTAGACTATGAGATCCCTCAGGAGCGTCCACGTGTCACTTATTCACCACTGTAACCCCAGCAGCTGGCACACTCTTTGGCACATGTAAATGTTCTATAAATATTTGTTAAATGAATGAAGGTTATTCTTCCCTGTTCCTATTTGGAGATGAACATCCTCACCTTCTTGGGACTGTTTACTGTTTTCTTAGCACTGGGCTCCAGACTTCAACTTTCTCCCTAATTTAACAAGTCTTATAGCAGCTTATATTTTATCCATTCACTTTCAGTTTTCAGTTTGCACCTGAATGTCTACACCAGTGTCAGCTTTCTGTTATTTTCTGCTGAAACAGATATTGTCCATCCCCTCCCCAATCTGGTCAAAAAATAAAAGAGGAAGGAGGGGGGCAGGGAGGAAGGACAGAAACAAGGAAGGATGGATGGAAGGGAGGAAGGAACGAAAAAGAAAAAAAGAAGAAAAAATATTGGTTAAAGGTTTATACCAGGAGGGGCTTCTGCCTGCAATGAGGGAGACCCGGGTTCAATCCCTGGGTCAGGAAGATCCCCTGGAGAAAGGAATAGCTACCCACTCCAGTATCTTGCCTGAAGAATTCCATGGACAGAGGAGCCTGGTGGGCTACAGTCCATGAGATCGCAAAGAGTAGGACATGACTGAGCAACTAATACTTACACCAGAAACTCTGAAACATGATTGCTGCTGCTGCTGCTGCTAAGTCACTTCAGTCGTGTCTGACTCTGTGCGACCCCATAGATGGCAGCCCACCAGGCTCCCCGTCCCTGGGATTCTCCAGACAAGAACAATGGAGTGGGTTGCCATTTCCTTCTCCAATGCATGAAAGTGAAAAGTGAAAGTTAAGTCACTCAGTCATGTCCGACCCTCAGCGACCCCATGGACTGCAGCCTACCAGGTTCCTCTGTCCATGGGATTTTCCAGGCAGGAGTATTGGAGTGGGGTGCCATTGCCTCCTCCGAACATGATTGCTACCATTTACTAAGTCCTGGCAATAGACTAGACACTTACTCACTTCTATTTTATACATGCTCAGGGAGCTTAAGTAACTCCCCTAAAGTAGTGAATGAAAGGTACATGATATAAACCCAGACCTGCCCAGCTGCAATGCTTTGTGAGCTTTCCCTGTCACTCTGCAGTCTCCATGCAATTAACCAAAGCACAACCCAGAGGGTTATGAAAAAAAAAACCAGCAAACAGTATGTTTCCTCTGCCAACAAATGGGGAACTAACTCGAGTAGTCACCGCCTTAAGGTAGTTGTTTATGATGTAGACATCATTGGTGGAGCTCGACAGCCTTTGGTGATTTATAAACATACCAGGGACTCACTCGCCCATCAGCATGTCTCCTTGAGCGCTTTCAAACGCATGCTTAATCAGTCAGTTTCACCCCTAGGTTTAGGTGTATGGCTGGCCATTTTATTTTAAAATCAATGGTCCATTTTCAAATAGTTTTAGGTTTATAGAAAAGTTGCAAAAATATTACAGGAAGTTCCTATATACCTTGCATTCAGTTTCCCCTACAGTTATTTTCTTTTTTAAACATTTTTTATTCCAGCAACTTCCTTGGCAGTCCAGTGGTTAAGACTCCATGCTTCCACTGCAAGGGGTTCAGGTTTGATCTCTGGACCAGGAACTAAGAGTCTGCATGCTGTACAGTGTGACCAAAAATTACACAAAAATTTTTTATTACAACCACAATAATGAATTGATAACAACAGAAAAAGTTACCTCTACCCTTTGCTGTTTGGAACCCACCCAAATAAGTGACTCAGAGAACTCTCAGAAAGAGGTGCCAGGGTGTGTGTAAGGCAGCTACAAAGCCTCCTGCAGAACAAGCAGCTCCAGATAAGAACCTGGGACTCGTCCCTGAGTGTCTGGAGAGAGGAAACATTAGACTCTAGCTTGAACTCCGTACAACCCAAAGCAAAGAATTTGGTCTCAGGTCAAAAAGGTATGTCTTTTTCAAATCCCACAGCTCAGAGATTTATGTTTCAGGGTTATCCCTGGTGTCCTTGACATGTCATCTTTCCCATGTCTCAGTATTCTTGGAAGCCTCTGAAAATACTCACAGAAAAGAGCAAACTTAAACAGTTTGGGTGGTGGTGACACAACTGGATTCACGCTGTGAAAATTCGAGGTACACGCTTAGGGAAAGGGCACTTTTCTGTGTATATGTTGTATTTCAAGAGAATTTTTTTTAAATGGCCTGTAATTCCAGTATTGATAGTAGTGGGAGTTTTGGTGTTTTGTTAAGAGGAGAGAGTTGTTAACTTTCTTTTTCTTTGCTTCTTCTAGAAAATGCCTCTGGCCTGGCCTGTGCTGTTGGTGTTGGCTTTTTTGGTGCGTTTTTTCTATCATTTCTCTCACTCAAAGATAGGTATCTTTGTCTTTATGAAACATTTCTAAAATATCTGTATTATCAGCTCTGCTGGAATCTAAATTATTCAAATTGGTCCGGAGAACACAGTTCCATTTAGGATCAGGTGAGTCCTGTCCTGCTGCTTCTAGGTGGCCTCGTCAGTGACCAGAATTCAAGGGCAGGCGTCGGCCCCGCAGTGTGTGGTGACAAGGTACCCCAACAGAGGGTGAGTGCTGGGAAGTTCTCACCTTTCCCTACTAGTTACGCCTGAGCTTTCACGATGTGCCTGAGTCTCCAATTCGTCCCCTAGCACCTTAAACCCCAGTTGCCTAGCTACCATGCATGCACGTGCACACACACCACTGGCCTCTTTGCGAACCTGGGTGAGGCCTTCCCAACTCCCCAGGCAAGTCATCCGTCCTTCACTCCTTGTAAACACACGTCAAGGCACACATTTTGTACTGCTCTTACTCCTGTATGTGTCCCTTTCCTCATTCATTCAACAAATTTACTGAGTGCCTGCTTTCCTCACTCAACAAATATATCTATTGGGCAGCTCTGTTATGCCAGATGCTGGTACATAAAAGCAATCAGCAATGAGCAAGACTGACCTATCCTTGTAGAGCTCAGTCAAGTGAGGGAGACAGACATCGATTAACTAACCACATATAGACCTTTACAGTTACAATCGGGACGGAAAGTCAAGGGGTGATTTAAGAGGTACTAAGCAGCAGGACCTGAGTAGATTGAGGGGAGAGGGGCAGTGAGGGAAGGTCACCGCCCGAAGGTGCAAAGTAGCTTGAGATCTGAAGGATGAATGGGAGTTCACCGGGTGAAGGGGGAGAATGTTCCAAGTCAAGGGAATAACAGTGGGAAGGCTGAGGTTGGGTGGAGCTGTGCTTTGAGTGACCCAGAGGCCGGTGCGGCTGGATCCAACTTTGAGTGAAGAGAGGGTGGGAGCCACCCCTACTCCTTTGGGGCCATGTTAAGAGTGAGATTTTTCCCAAGAGTAGTGTGAAGGGTTGGAGGGGGGAGTGGTGATCCCAGCACATCTGTCTCAAGAAGCTGACTCTGGCTGGCTGCAGTGCTATTAAACCACGGTTTCTCAATTTCGGCACTATTGACATCTTCAGCCAGATAATTCTTTGTTGTGGGCTTCCCAGGTGGTAGAGTGGTAAAGAGACCGTCTGCCAATGTAGGAGACGCAGTTCGATCCCTGGGTGGGGAAGATCCCCTGGAGAAGGAAATGGCAACCCACTCCAGTCCAGTATTCTTGCCTGGAAAATTCCATGGACTAAGGAACCTGGCAAGCTACAGTCCATGGGGTTCAAAGAGTCAGACACGACTGAGTGTGCGTGAACACACATGTATACACACACATACTTCTCTGTTGTAGAGGATTGTCCTATGGAATAGGTTGTTTAGCAACATGTGTGCATGCTAAGTCACCTCAGTCGTGTCCGACTCTGCAGAATCCTTGGCTAAACATCCTCTAGCTGCCACTGGCACCTCCCCTCCCCCCATATTTTGCAACCAAATGTCTCCAGACAGTGCCAAACGTCCCCTGAGGGGGAAAGTTGCTCCCAATGAAGAAGGATCAATTGGTTTTCTGAGGGTCTGCCACCTTCCCTCCCTGCATTCCCAGATGGGCATATGTGACATGCAAAGGCATAGACTCACGGCATGCTCTCGACTGCAATACCCAGCAGGTCGTACTTGCTTCTGGCTCCTCAAATACTCATTTTACATAAGCATGGGCTTCATGTTTGCTTCTCTGGGCTAAAATACTCTCAGGGAAGTGTAAATGGTTAATATTTCACCCTGCTCTTTTCAAGAAAAATCAATTCCCTGTTCAACCTGGTTCTCATTGACATTCCTGCTGAGAGCAGTCACCTGCCATAAGTTACTCAAACTGTTAGTGGCTGTTAGCAGGAATGAGGATTGTGTAACTTTTCTTTTTTTTTTTAACCCTGGTCGCCACAATGAAAACATCAAGTCCTAACACTAGACTGCCAGGGAAAATTTTGAGAACTGTTTCACTTTTTTTAATCTGTAAAATGGGAGGATTATCTGGTAGAACTGATCCTTTACAGACATTACCATTCAATCCTTAAAGTGCAAGTTGCTCAGTCATGTCCGACTCTTTGGGATCCCATGGACTTTACAGTCCATGGAATTCTCCAGGTCAGAATACTGGAGTGGGTAGCCTTTCCCTTCTACAGGGGATTTTCCCAACCCAAGTCTCCTGAATTGCAGGCAGATTCTTTACCAGCTGAGCCACAAAGGAAGCCCAAGAGTACTGGAGTGGGTAGCCTATCCCTTCTCCAGTGGATCTCTGGTTCAGGAACAGAGCTGGGATTCAACTAGAGGCAAGTGTAAGGCCCAGGATTTTAGCTCTTTAGTCACCCTATTCCTTTCTTTCCAAGTCCTCAAGGGATTACTCTACTCCAAATGCAAATCCTGGAAATAGAAGGGAACAGGTCTGTATCTAAAGGCTGATATACAGCATCAATTCCACACCAGCTCTGCCTGATTCCCCCATGCCAACCTGCCCCTTCCCACCATCTTCAGTTCCTGTGTCTTATTTTTGCTTTATCCAGGCTTCCCAGGTGACTCTGTGGTAAAGAATCCACCTGCTAAAGCAGGAGACACAGGTTTGATCTCTGGGTCAGAAGATCCCCTGGAGTAGGGAATGACAACCCACTGCAGTATTCTTGCCTGGGAAATCCCATGAACAGAGAAGCCTGGTGGGCTACAGTTCATGGGGTCCCAAAAGAGTCAGACTGAGTGACTGACCATGAGTACAGCCCACACCAAAAGTTTTAGTTCTGCTCACTCCCCTTTATTCTCCCTTTCCCTAGTCATTGAATCAACTGCTTCTGTGCATTATTTACTTCATCCTCAAAGCCCTTTGAGGGAGGTCCCATTGGCCCCATGTTGCAGATGACACTGAGGCTCACAGCTGGTGCACCAACAGAACTGGAATGCAGACTCTGTAGTCCTGTTCCTCCAGACTGCCAACTTTTGGCCACGACTCTGCTGCTGCCTGCTTCTTAGGTCACCACAGGGTTGACTGTCTTTCAAAACCTGATCTTACACTGCACCTCTTAAAAGTAAATGTTAAGTCCTACACGTCTCAAAGCTCCTATTCCTCCCTTCAGGAAGTAAGGGATCTGGTCCATGGAGAGAACAAATACTGGGAGCCTGGCACTGCAGTCCATGGGGTCGTAGAGCCTGGTATGACTAAACAAGGTGGTGTGGAGCCACTGGATCCAGGACCTGTCCAACCCTAGGCTCAAAAGAAACAAACCCCTTTTACTCGGCCAACCAACCCATCCAAAATGTCTATCATTTTCTCTTTCAACTTTAACCCTCCTTTTTAAGGTCTGTAGAGAAAGCTCCCTTTGCCATGTGACCTTAGCTTTTTCACAAATTCCCTGGGCTTCAGGAATTCCCACCTACTCTGATTGGTAAGGCTGAGGTATCCCTAAGACTCCAAAGTGAAAGTGAAGTAGCTCAGTTGTGTCTGACTCTGCAACCCCATGAACTGTAACCTACCAGACTCCTCCCTCCACGGGATTCTCCAGGCAAGAATACTGGAATGGGTTGCCATTTCTTTCTCCAGGGGATCTTCCCAACCCAGATCTCCCGCATTGCAGGGGGATGCTTTAACCTCTGAGCCACCAGAGAAGCCCAAATGGTTAGTAATTTCCATCACATGACTGTCAATTGTTATCAAGTTCCTCTCCTTGCTGTTCACACAGTGGCAGCTGTCTTTGAATATAAAGCAACGACTGATGCACTAAGAAGAAATATTTGAAACCTAGGATTCATCAACTAGAAAATGTGCTTCTAAGATCTGTCGGTAGCGCCCATGTTCCTAGGCTGGTTATTTGGCAGCCACTCTAAAACTTCTCAGAGAAGGCAATGGCACCCCACTCCAGTACTCTTGCCTGGAAAATCCCATGGGCGGAGGAGCCTGATAGGCTGCAGTCCATGGGGTCGCGTCGGATACAACTGAGCGACCTCACTTTCACACATTGGAGAAGGAAATGGCCACCCACTCCAGTGTTCTTGCCTGGAGAATCCCAGGGACGGGGGAGCTCGGTGGGCTGCCGTCTATGGGGTTGCACAGAGTTGGACACGACTGAAGCGACTTAACAGTAGCAGCTAAAACTTCTGGTGAGCACAGTGGTCCTTGTGGTCATGTGCCTCCTAGTGTGGTCCCAAGTCAGGGACCCCTTGGCTGTGTGTGGCCACTGCCCCCACTTGCTGCACTGACAGCTCCTGTCACTTGCTTTCTTGGCTTGCTCCAGCACAGGATCTGTACAAACTGGGTAGGCAGATAACACCAACAGGATCCCCCTTGCCCTGCTGCAGTCCCAGCCTAACTCCACAGGTAACTAGGGCATTTTAGCTCCCTCCAGTGATTAAAGAATCTGCCTGCCAATGCAGGAGATTTGATTCTTGGGTGGGGAAGATCCCCTGGAGTGGGAAATGGCAACCCTGTCTATTATTCTTGCCTGCAAAATCCCAGGGACAGAGGCACCTGGGGTCCAAAGAGTCAGACGCGACTGAGTAATTGAGCATGCATCTTTCCCAGACAGTAGCTATGGCCCATATATTGGCCTATTACTGGCCTAACATACATTTGTCTATCCATCCATTGGTTAATCCCAAGTACCTAGGAATAATGCCTGGTAGGTAAACTTGAATTTATTAAATGTCAAAAACATTTGATTTTTTCAACCATTTAAAAATGCATAACTTTAGTTCACAGACCATACAAAAACAGGCAGATCAGTTTGCCAAACCCTGGTCCACATCATAGAATAGCATATAAACATGCTTTTTATGGGACTTTCCTGGCAGCCAAGTGGGTTCAATCCCTGGTTGGGGAACTAAGATCCTGCATGTCTTGTGGCAAGCACCCCTCCCCCCACAGTTTATTTTAAAAAGGTGCTGCCTTCAGGTTCAAGGATGACACATACGTGTACTTCCTATAACAGTAGGTGTAAGAGCTGCTAGTTATAGGGAACAATAAGACAACAAAATTTTTAAAAGCCAGTTCCTATTTTACAAGCTGTACTTCTAAGTACTTGGTAGCTAGAGAACATTTCTATCCTTGGACAGGCCCATGTCCTAACTGACAGTATTTATTCAGTACGTCATCACAAACCATATAATACAATAACAATTGCAACGTTTTATATTTATTGCTGGGTCTCAGACTGATAGTGAGGAAATAACATCATGGGCCAAGCATTACAGTAGTGATGTTTTCATTGTGATCTGGCTGCTTAAAAAAGTGGTCTACATGTTAAGACCACTTCTCATAGACCCAGCTTGCTTCTTATAGACCCAGCTTGGTTCTTCTCCAATGTCTTCTCTTGGAGTTGTACCTACACAGAAGGAAATACCAAGTTACAAAGGCAGTCTGACCTCAAATTAGTTGCTCTTACTCACCATAAACTTTGCCTTAAAAGTACCATAAAAAAGTCTTTGAAAGCAAAGGGTTCCATTTTCCCTTCTTTAGCAAGTTTGGAGTTCTTTTTGGAGAGTAAAAAATGATTTGCTAGATGTGTTAAAGAACTAGTCAAATCAATTTTTTACCTCTCAAAATGACTCCAGGCTAAGGAAAACACACTCGTTCTTTACTGGGAGTAAGTAGTAGAGAAGCTCACTTACTTTTGATTCAACAGACCTGGAGCAGACCCAGACGGAGATATATAACCCCAAGTACTAAACTAGATCAAACCAGTCATTCTACATAATGGGTTACATGTACATAAAAGCTCTTGCACAACGTTAATACATTAATATCCTCAGTCACTTCAAAGGCCATCAACTGTTCATGTCAATCTGTCATGATTTTACCCCCATAAATGGCAAAATCAAAAAACGATCAACACAGATTTTCTTTCAGCAGGATAATGTCAATACTTCCACAAAAGAAAGCACTGTAATTGCAACCTGCTTTCACTGCATTTTAAAAGTTAGACCACAGAGCAAAAGACCAGTGTCTGATAATTGCAGGCACCCCCTACTGAGCTATGCACTGAGCTTTACATACATTTCTTTCATTTCTCACAACTACAAAGGCAGGTCCTACCATCACTGGATGGGATACAGTAAACCAAAGGTTGCAATTAATTGGCCTATAAAGCTACAGTGGGTGGCGATTTCCCAGTGTCTAACTGGCTGTATAAACTAAGGAAATGGGCCTTCATTTTTAGCTCTGACAATTCACATCTCAACCTTGGTCTTCACATCAGCAAACTAATCCCACTTCTATTTGCCATACAACCAAATCAGACTTCTACACTAGCTTCACAATCTTGCACTCATGGGCTTCAGTGTTTATCTTGGCAAGGACTCACTTGCTAGGCCCACCCTACAGTGTCAGCTTAAAAATGCTTTGAAAATACTTTGGTTGAAAGAGTCTGATATCCACCTTTGTCTAGAGTTAACCTAGATGACCTTAGAGGTTCTTTGGAGAAATTCTAGTAATGTCTTTCTCTTAAAACCATCAGTTCAATTCTGTGGGGGAAAGCAAATCTTTCAATCTTCAGAAAAAATAAACACTTTCTGATCTTCTCACTGGGATGTGTAATGAGAGAGCCACCTTATGCTCTGGTTCAGAGGGAAAGGAACCAGGGAATTTACAAATATTGGAGGAGTGTCTGCCCCTAAGCCCAGCTGTGGACTGGCTGCTGTTCAGAAACCCAGAACCACATTAAAAAAAAAAAAAAAGAATTGCAGAATGGTGGCACAAGATTAATAAAACTGCATGTAACTTTCAACTGTGCACCCAAAGTAATCCTAAATTTAACAAAACACATGGGTGGGGGAGTGTGTCCTTACCTGATTTTATTGCCAGTTTTCATTCGAATCCATTGAGGAATGGGACGATTCTGCTTTTGTTTCTTGGCCAGGAATCGCTTGATCCTGAAAGTCTTGTGAGAAGACTGGGAAGGAAATGCAATTAATTTAACAGAAATACCAGAACTTATTCAAAAATTAGGAACTCTCTAAATCCAACAAATACTCAAATGCTTAACACATGCCCAAAACCCTCTCAATGCTAAACCCATCACTGCCCCTTGCTTTGTTCCTCACTTCTCCGGAGGCAGATACAAGGCCAGGGTGTGTTCCAGTCTTCCCTGCTGTCACCCTAGGACTGAGAGGACCACAATCACTGAAGACTGGGACTAGAGCACATGGTTTTCACGAACAACTTGCAAGTCAACCAGCTTTAGTGCACTGTTTTGTACACCGGGTACTGGGAATCCCCTGGCGGGCCAGTGGTTAGGGAATCTGTGCTTACACCGCAAGGGGCCAGCTTCGATCCCCGGTCGGGAACTAAGATTCACGCAAGCCATGCGGTGCATTCAAAAAGAGAAAAAAACACCTTACACAAAGTCCCTAACATTTGGCAGATCTGTTCCAGCTCACCGACCATCTTGGTATTAAATCTAACTCTACTTAAAATGTCACTTTCCCAAGTTCCCGCTGTTTTTTGGCTTTCATAAAGAACTTGGGTCATCTAGTTAGTCGCTCAGTCGTGTCCGACTCTTTGCGACCCCATGGACTGCAGCCCACCAGGCTCCTCTGTCCATGAGATTTTCCAGGCAAGGATACTGGAGTGGGTTGCCATTTCCTTCTCTATTGGTCATCTAATCCAAACACTTCCCTCCCCGGTGTGCAGTAGAGTCCAGAGAAATGTCCTGAGTGCTGTTTGTCTGCCCGATGTGGCCCAACACACCCTTGCATAACAGGCGTTATTACAAAGGAAAAGACTACACTCCTCTCTCCCAGCTCATAGCAGCAACTGTAAATTTCTGTTAATAAAACTGTATAACACCAGATACCGATCCTCTCCACACCTAAAAGCATATACAGTTAAAATTTTCCAGGGTACTATCACAGGAAAAACCCAGTTTTTCCCACAGGAAAAATCCGCACGCAGCTAGCATTTTACGAAGAACGCCCGAATGACACACAGATTCACGCCGCATCACCCCTTGTCCCATGAGTTTAAACGGGGGTAACGTTCAAATTCCCGAACAAAGGGCTAAAAAGTCCTATAATCTCATCAAGTCGAAGGATTCTGGCCCCCAAGTTAATAAGTCTTCGAAAACCAGCAGTCCACATTCCCTTTTCGATGACCGAAACATCCCGCGTGTCACTGACAACATCCCGAAGTCGGGCCAGTTTCTGGGATGCCCCTTCGACTTCTTGCCCCAGAAACACAGTTCGCTCTGGGAAAAACGGGAATCCCCGCCCGCCTGAGTAGCGGCCTGGAACAGAGAGGGCCCTCTCGGACCTTGCGGGGCCGGCACAGCCCGCCCTTCCCTAGGTGCTAGCTCGCTCGCTTCCCGCCAGGCCCTCAGGCTGGAGCCGAAGCCAAACTCCCTTCTCCCCTGGAAAAGGCCTTAAAAAGTGTCCCGCACCTCGACGCAGCCCGCGGCGCCGGGGAGCTAGCAGAGATCTCAGGTCTCGGAAAGCCACCCCAGAACCGATGGCAACGGATGGACTTACCATGGTGAGGAAAGAACTCAACCGCACATAGGATGGCGGAGAAGAGAAAAGAGGAGGAAGTGAGCGGAAGGACGTGTTTAGAAGGCGCCGCCGGGGGCGGGGCTTGGGTAGGTCACGCTGTGCGCCAACCAACGCCCTCTGGCGGTTCCTCTCTGCCCACGCTCCCGTTAGACCGTGGGAAACGCTTGTTCCCACGCGCTTGTTCGTGCGAAATGGAATTTGCTTTGCTTCAGTTCCGTAACTGGGTTCCTCAGGAGCCTGTTAGTGTGCCAGGGGCACCTTGTGTCATGGGTGAGGCAGACGGTCCACGATAAATGCCAAGGGAGAAACCCTTCCGAAGGCGGGAGGAGCAAGGGGGCGGGGCTGTCTCCAAAGAGGGCGGGGGAGACGTCATGTTCCAGCGCAAGGGACTTCGGTCCTCGGCTAGGGAGGGAGCACGCGAAGGGGCGGGGGCGGGGGCGGGGGCGGGGGCGGGGAACGCCCAACCAGGGAGGGCCAGTGGGATTTTCACCCACACCTGCTTCTCTGCGGGACTACCCTGGTGGTTAAGTGGCAGAGAACACGCCTGCCAATACAGGAGATGAGGGTTGGATCCCTGCGTGGGGAAGATCCCTTGGAGAAGGAAATGACAAACCACTCCAGTATTCTTGCCTGGAAAATCCCATGGACAGCGGAGCCTGGCAGACTGCAGTCCCTGGGGTCGCACGGAGTCGTGTTAGCGACTAAACAACAGTTGTTTCTTGGCAGTCGCTTCTTTTTCTTCTCCCCATTTAAAAACAAAGACCTCTATCTTTTCAATCACTTCAAGCATTTTTACAGTAATAGATTTAGGTAAGGATTTTTAACAGCAGAAGTTTAGTTACTTTAATCCCACTTAGTGTTTAGGTTCTGGAGAAGGCAATGGCACCCCACTCCAGTACTCTTGCCTGGAGAATCCCATGGATGGAGGAGCCTGGTGGGCTGCATGCAGTCCATGGGGTCGCGAAGAGTCGGACACGACTGAGTGACTTCACTTTCACTTTTCACTTTCATGCATTGGAGAAGGAAATGGCAACCCACTCCAGTGTTCTTGCCTGGAGAATCCCAGGGTCGGGTTGAGCTGCCGTCTCTGGGGTCGCACAGAGTCGGACACGACTGAAGCGACTTAGCAGCAGCAGCAGCAGCAGCAGTGTTTAGGTTCAGACCCTCATACAAATTTACATTTGATTCAAGTGAGACCTCAGGCTTCTCACCTTAGATTTTTATTATTTATTTAAGAGCCAGTATTTTATTTTTGGTGGCCAGAAGGAGCAACAGATAAGCCTTTAATACATGAATTTTCATTCATCATCATAGCTACCATTTCCTCAGGTTTAGAGTGTGACTGACACTGTGCTAAGAGCTTATATAAATCATTCTTTTAATTCTTACAGCTTCATAGGGCACTTGTTCTGCCTGGTTTTCCTTCTACCTTGGATGCCACTCTTTCTGAGTTTCTTTTGCTGATTCTTCCTTATCTCACTTCCTTATCTCTCTCTCTATCTCTTTTTTTTAAACATTGTAGAGCCCTGAGGTTCAGATTTGGACTTCTTCTCTTTTCTATATACACTCTCTCCTTTGGTGACCTCACCAAATATCATGGCTTTAAATACTCTCTTGGACTTCTTCCTTGGAAGTCCAGTGGTAAAGACTCTGCACTTCCAATGCAGGGGGCATGGGTTCCATCCCTGGTCGGGGAACTGGGATCTCCCATGCTGCACAGTGCAGCCAAAAAATAAAAAGGAGTTGGTGGTTTCTGGTAGATCGTGGAGAGGAAGGCAGGAAGGAGAGACATTAAAGATGCAGGGAAACCCAGGTTTAATAGTGTGGGGGTCTCAGCGGACACAGTGGGCAGGCTGGAGAGCATCAGGACAACAGTTGTTTCCCAAGTTAGGAGGGAAAAAAGATGGATGAAGAAAAAATTTGTTTTTGTAAATTTAATTTTGTTTTTTAATCATGTAAGTATTTTCCATGGTTCCACTTACATTCTATATGGCCCTACATTTCCTCTCCTAGATGTTTCTCCAGCAGAAAGGTGAACAAATATGCATCAAGAAGTATGTACTGGGACTTCCCTGGTGGTCCAGTGGTTAAGACTCTGTGCTGCATGCAGGGGGCACAGGTCAATCCCTGGTCAGGGAACTAAGGTTCCACATGTCATAGGGTATGGCTTTAAAAAGTAAATATATATATTTATTTTTTTTATTTGAAAAAAGGCATGTACTAAATTGTTTATAGCAAAATTATTTCTAACAACCCCAAACAGGAAACTATCTATCTTCAACTGAACATGTAAAGTGTGGTATATTTACCAAGGGCTGTTGTACAGCAGCAGTTTTCAAAGTGTGATCCAGGGAACTCTGGGAGATCCTTAAGACCCCTTTCAAAGGGCCTGCAGGGTCAAAGTATTTTTATAATAATACAAAGAAGTCATCTGCTTCTTTTACTCTTGTCCTCTCACGGGTGTTCTGTGGGGTTTCAGAGACTCGGTTCGGTTCGGTTCAGTTCAGTTCAGTCGATAGAAATAATCCACATGAAGGCCCTTTGTGAAAGTGTTAGTCGCTCAGTCATGTCTGATTCTTTGCAACCCCATGGACTCTAGCCTGCCAGGCTCCTCTGTACATGGAATTGTCCAGACAAGAATACTAGAGTGGGCTGTCATTTCCTTCTCCAGGGGATCTTCCCCATCCGGGGATCAAACCTGGGTCTCCTGCATTGGCAGGCGGATTCTTTACCATCTGAGTCACCAGGGAAGCCCTAAAGGCCCTTTGGAGTCCTTAATAATTTTTTCTGGTTTTATTACTGGTAGTTTATTGAACATGTTTTTCTGCATCAAAAACGTATCTGCTAAAAGGAGAAACAGGTGTGTCTGAATTCAGATTTTCCTCAGACCTCTAAATCCACTCATCTAATTTTAAAGTAAATATAGTTCTTACACAAGACAATCCAAACTGATGCAAAATATTTATTCCAAGTTATTTTATGCAGTAGTTTTCCCCCTCAACTGACTTGTGATAACCACATCTTTTAAATCTGTAAATAATGTTATCAAAATAATCTTAATCTTTGAAATCTCACAAAAATTTATATTTTACAATCCACCCTGAATATCAAGGCTGCAAGAACAACACAATATTTCCTATATCCAAATATTTCATAGCTGTACCCAGAAAGGGAAAAAACCACATATGCTTGGTTAAGGGCTAACATGACCTGAGCAGCCAGAAGTAAAATAAAATATCCAAATTATTAGCATTAGTTTAATACAATTATAACTTCAGTAGTCACTTTGTCATTGACAGTGATTGCTTGAGCACAGGGGTGAGTTCCCCAAGGGCTGGTAGTAGAAGCTGTTGCTGCAAACCAGTGTCTCCTCCTCACTCAGGACTGCCAGCTCCCACCTGTGCATTGCACCATATATACTTTGTGTATGTGTGTGTGTTTTAAAAATTCTTCCCACCACACAAAGTTCTCTCTATTAAGCAGATAACAGGGAAGAACAACGACAAAAGCTAAACAAGCCAATTGCTCACTCTCTCTTTGGGATATGATTATTTCCCTTGTGCATGAAGTATTCAACAATAACATAGGAAAAGGAAAAGAACGATTTCTTCTGTATAACCCCTAAACACACAAGCTGAGTTTACTGGGTCAGATTTAACTGTGAGCATTTATATGCCTACTTTCAGGCATTGTCATCAGATGTCTCACTGCTACTTGTCTCCATGGCCAAGTCCTCAAACTCTGCTCTGCAAGTGCTTCTCGTAGGAGAGAATAGGTTGGAACTTCGACTCTGCAAGAAGCCATTCTTTCCAAAGCCATTTCTTCTCAGCTGCTCTGTCTTCATGTGGAACTCTCTGAGCTCATCCTCTGTGAAGGGAAGGCAATTCTCATCATTTTCAGGATACTCCTGCCATCCCATTGCTTTCAGTAACCTGTGCTCTGCTTCCAAAGAGTGAAAGAGGACCTTCCCTTCCTCTTCTACAGGGAGAGCAAGACCATTCTGATGACAGTCTTCCTCTCCATTTTCCTTTGGTTCAGGTGTGCTGTTGTCCTCTGAATCTTCCAACTTCTCACACTGTCTGCTCTCTGAGAAGTCTCCATTCTGGTCATCCTTCAGAGTCTTTGGGAACTCGCTCTTCCTGTCAGTAGTTCTGTGGGTCAACTTGGTCAGACGAGAGGAGCTGATCTCAGGGGAGTGGTGCTGGCGGGGCTGTCTTTGGGAGAGGCTAAAACTACACCAGCAGCCAGTACTACTGGTTTGGTAACAGAGATTGGACTGGTAAAAACAGACTCTCAGCTAGAGGAAAGGGATCCTGATTTGCATTCCATTCCGTTAGCTTTCCATGCACTGGCCTTGGATGGAGGTGGTACAGGCTTAGGAACCAGGTTCTTATAGACACTTGGAACCATGGTTGACGATTTGTTTCCATTTGCATGGTGAGATCCTGGTGAGGTGAATGCAGCAGAGAAGGCAGCAGCAGGATCTTCTCTGGAAAGTTTTTTGATGACTAGCATTTTGGAGGGCTGCATGGCTCTAGGTGGATTTTCCCACACTCCAGAAGGGGTCCCAATAGGTCTGCATGGCTGATTCTGTTTGCCAGCTTCTGGATTCAAAGAAGCAAAGTCTTCCTCTTCAAACTGCAACTTTTCTACCTTCTTTATTCTCTTCCCTAATATCTGCAGGATGGCTTTTCCTGAAAGGCACAGCCTTTCTGGGAGTGGAAGCTGCCATTCCAGTGGTGATGGTTTCCTGTGCCACCCCTACTATGCTGGCTCATGCCATCATAACCTCGTGAAGAGCCATGCCAACCAGATAGGTTCCCTATGATTCCAGCATATGCTCCCTTAGAGGCACCAGAGTCTACAGAATCATGGCGGAACAGGGAGGGCTGGTGCCAAGAACCTCCTGTCATTCAAAGAGATCCATTGTTGAAAAAGCCATCAGAGGAATTATGTCTACAACGGCTTACTCCAAATCTACCATCTCCTTGGGGTAGGTGCTCTCCATGTTTTTCGAAATTCAATGTAGGTGACTTAGCTGACTGTGGTGTTGAGAAATTTAGCCAAGCAGGAACAAAGTCATGCTGCACCATTTAGGTCCAGTGTCTCTTTTCAACAAGGTGAGGCATCCAACCTCATGACCAGGATCCCAGAGTATAACCTCTGTGGTCCTGCTTCCTGAAGTTCTTGAGTTGCCAGCTGGATTTTCATGAGATTCTGTTGTTAAAAGGGTACTTAATTTAGGTTGGCCACCAGAATGCCTTATGATGAAGCACAAAGAAGCCAGGCTCTTTGTGGATCAATCTCTCAGTCCCCTCAATTGCTCATCTTAAACTATCTAGTTCCTGACACGTTTCCCAAAGGGGAGGGGGAAAGGGAAGGGGAACATAAAAAGTATTTGTTACATTTAAAAAATGGGGGGAAGGGGAAAGAGCTATATCAATGTTCACCTCATTCAACTTCCTTGAGTGATGGCACTATGATGTTGCTTAAATAGATAATGCACGGACATTTGCACAGTAAATACAGATACTGTTCACAACAAGGTCATAGCTTAGAAAGACAGAATGACTTCTGTTTGGTCAAATAATGTCATTGAAGTGATAGATCAAAAATAAAACATTGAAGAGCTATAAAAGATTTTTTGAGTAGTCAACTCTAGTAGCAAAACATCTGCATTACAAAGCCCTTAATTTACAAATCTCATTATTCTTACACAGCTGTAAAAGTAGTCTGCAGGTATGAGTTTATATGTCTTATCCTTCAAAATCTAAGCTGTAAAAGTAGTCTGCAGGTATGAGTTTATGTCTTATCCTTCAAAATCTAAGGACGTAAGAAACCTTGTTAAAAAGAAAAAAGATAGGAACTTGATATGCTTTTCCCTCCAAGAATAGCAGCTTTAAAGGCAAATTTCTTTGTATAAAGCTCCCAAATGTTTTTTCTGTTTCTTTGGTCTTCACTATTTATAAATTTACAGCAAAATTAAAACAAGTAGAAAGGCAGGGTTTAAGAATAGTCATGGAGAAAGTTCCAAAGTGAGGTTTTCTTCTCTTCAGTTTTCTGTACTTCACTCTTTCTGTCCGTTCCCAAAGAGTAAATTGAATTAATGGAAGGTAATAAGAATCTTCTGCTGCAGTAGAGAAGTCACTTTGGATCCACTTTTATTGTTATTCAATCATTTAAAAGGCCACAGGAATCTATCATGAGCAGTGGAGGGGCTACATTTAGGGACGAGTCACGGCATCTGAGGGCTCGTCCCCAGCTTCCGGTTCTGGCAGAGGTGGAGAGCCCACAACCATAACAAAAGTCTTCCCACTTAATAATTTTTAACTGTAAAGGGGTCCTAAAGACTAAAATGTTTGTGAACCGCTCCTATAGAGCAATGAGAATAAACAAACTACAGCTACCCACAATGGCATGGATGGATCTCACAAACATCCACTAATGTGGAACAAAGGAAGCCAGACACAGAAACATGCTTACTATATGATTCCATTTATGTCAAAAAACCAAAACTGGGCAAGACTAATCTGTGCCTTTAAGAGTCAGCATAGTGGTTGTCCTTGTTGGGAGAGGAGACGCTGGACACATTCTATTTCATGATTTGGGTGCTAGTTCTATGGGTGTGTTCCCTTTGTGAAAATTCATCTAGCTGAACACTTTGGGTTTGTGTGCTTTTCTGTATGGGTGTTATATTTCAACATAAAGATACTTTTACATGGATCCAAAGATAAAATTATAGATGAAATGTAACTCGGTCCCCTGCATTGGACTCAAGGAGTCTTTTTTTTTTTTTAATATTTATTATTTGGGACTTCCCTGGTGGTTAAGCAGTTAAGAATCCACCTTCCCATGCAGGGGATGTGGGTTCACTCACTGCTTGGGGAACTAGGATCCCATATGGTGCAGAGCAGCTAAGCCCCGCATGCCCACGTGCCACAACTAAGACCCAATGCAGCCAAATGAATATTTTTAATATTTATTATTTTTATTTATTCATTTGGATGCACTGGGTCTTAGTTGACTAAGCACATGGATTCTTTTAGTTGCAGCATGCGAGATCTTAATTGTGGCATGTGGGATCTAGTTCCCGGATCAGGGATCGAAACCGAGTGCCCTGCATTGGGAGCACAGAGTCTTAGCCACTGGACCACCAGGGAAGTCCTTTTTTTCTTTCTTTATTGCCTAACTCCCTCCCTAGAATGTAAATTTCATGAGGTCATAGATTATGTATTTTGTTCACTGCTGTCTTCCCCGAGCCTAGCATAGTGCCTCACACATGGTAGGTGCTCACTAAATATTTGATGAATGAATGAATGACCTTGGTTTGGTGGTTTAGTTGCTAAGTCGTGTCTGACTCTTGCGATCCCATGGACTGTAGCCTGCAAGGCTCCTCTGTCCATGGGATTCTCCAGGCAAGAATACTGGAGTGGGTTGCCATCTCCTTCTCCCAGGGGATCTTCCTGACCCTGGAATTGAACCCAGGTCTCCTGCATTGCAGGCAGATTCTTTACCAATTGAGCTACAAGGGAAGCTTAATGAATGACTGCTGCTACTGCTTAGTTGCTTCAGTTGTGTCCGACTCTGTGTGACCCCATGGACTGCAGCCTACCAGGTTCCTCCGTCCATGGGATTTTCCAGGCAAGAGTACTGGAGTGGGTTGCCATTGCCTTCTCCTAATGAATGACTAAGTGAACTCAAATACCTCAGACAGACAAAATAGAAGGACAGGCCCCTCAGGGCAGTGGACAGTTTCAGTGTTTGGCCTGGATACTTCTTGTTTGAGGAACCCCTAAAGCACTTCTGCCTAGCCAAGAGGGTTTCTCAGAGTAGAGCTTCAAAAGGAGTGGAAACAAGGAGACCCACAGGGGCCGCTGCTGCAAGTCCCAGCACAACCATGCGCTCTTTCATTGCAGTGTCCCCCAGCCTCTCCCACCCATTCCTTGCAGACTTAACTCCTGGCTCACTGCTGCTCTCTCCAGCACTGTTCCTGTCATGATTTCGGGTGAATTCAGCATCCACTTGTAGCCTCTTGTTCCTTTGCCCTGCCTTCAACCTTACAACGATCCCACTCTCTGCTCTCCTTGCAGCTAACTTCCTGTAGCATCCCAGTACTGACGATGCTCCCACCTCACCAGGACCACTCAGCCATTGAACCTACACCCTTTCCCTATTCCCTCCACTGCCCCGCCATGCCTCCTCTTCCCTCCTTATTTCACTTAAATTGTATCAGCCACTCAGTTGTCCACACCCTGCCCTTTTTTGTACTTGCTTGGAGAAACTGTAACCCTGGTAAATCCAGTTCTCCACCTCCTTGACAGCCTGTGCCTCTGGCAGCTGAATGAGGCTGAAGAAGACCGACAGGCCTCCCTTGAGGTTCACAACCACTGACTTCCAGTGGGCTCTCAGTGCTGCCCTGCAGCTCTGCACTCCCCCAGTGTAGCCACCCTCTGGCTCTCTGAGAGTAGTGCTCTTCAAGATTCAGTGTGCACACAAGTCACCTGGGAAATTTGTTGGACATGGACGACAGGTTCTCTTTTTTTTTCCTTTTGGTTAAGCTGGGTCTTCGTTTCTGCACTTGGGCTTTGTCTAGTTGCAGTGAGCGGGGGCTACTCTCTGGTTGCAGTGTGCAGGCTTTTCATCACATGTCTTCTCTTGTTGCGGAGCACAGGCTCTAGGCATGCAGGCTTTGGTAGTTGTGGCACACAGGCTTAGTTGCTCCATTGCATATGGAATCTTCCCGGATCAGGAATTGAACCCATGTCCCCTGCATTGGCAGGCAGATTCTTATACACTGTACCACCAGGGAAGGCCAAGATGAGAGGTTCTGAGTCTGCATTTCTGACAGCTTCCCAGGTGACCCCTGGTCCCAGAAAGGGCCTTGATCAGGGGGCTGGCACACTGTTTCTGATAGCAAATATTTTAGGCTTTGCAGGTGACATACGATGTTTATTACAGCTAGTCAACTCTGCTGCTGTAGCTACTGTACATAAACTAATGGGTGAGATCAGGTTCGAATAAAATTTTAGTTACAGAGACTAAAATTTTAATTTCATAGAATTCTTTTATATCACAAAATATTATTCTCTGTATTTTTTTCCATTAGTTATAAATACAAACCAGTCAATCCTAAAGGAAATCAGTCCTGAATATTCATTGGAAGGACTGAGGCTGAAGCTGAAGCTCCATCACTTTGGCCACCTGATGCGAAGAGCCGACTTCATTGGGAAAGACCCTGATGCTTGGAAAGATTGAAGGCAGGAGAAGGAGATGACAGAGGATGAGATGGTTGGATGGCATCACCGACTCAATGGACATGCCTCTGAGCAAGCTCTGGGAGATGGTGAATGACAGGGATGTCTGGCATCCTGCAGTCCATGGGGTCACAAAGAACTGGACACGACTGAGTGACTGAAAAATAACAACATAAATACAAAAGCCATTCTTAGCTTGCAGGCTGTATACAAATAGGCAGTGACCAGGCTTGGTCCCCAGTTTGTCCACTGTTGGCCTGGATGACTGTCTCAGCCCTGCTTCTTCCCTTCTCACTCTCAGCGACAGCCTTCCTTCCTAATCATTGAGAAAACTTCAGCAATCACAGGAGAACTCCACAACTCACCTACCATATGCCAGCTACCAGCACTGTACTCCAAACCTCTCTACCTTTGTCCTGTTCCTACAATGGATCCTAACCCCTGTTACCTATTCAGAAATCTGCCTCTGGCTGTTTCTCCCTTTCTGTCCCTGCTTTTCCCTGGATTGTTCCCATCAATGCACAGATAAATACATGTTTGTTTCTCCCATCTTAAAAATCCACTCAAGACAAAAACCTGGTCTTTACCACAACTCCCTAACTACTTCTGTTTTCCTTCCTTTACAACAAAACTGTGAGATTTGTCTATATGTACTTTTCAATTACTCTCCCCATCCTTTTTTTTTTTTTTGAGCTATAGTTCATATACCATAAACATCACCATTTTAAAGTGTATAATTCAGTGGGTTTTAGCACATGCACAAGGGAGTACAACCATCCCCAGTATTTAAGCCCAGAACATTTTGATTACCCCGAGAAGAAACCTGTGCCCATTAGCAGTCACTCTCCAGTCCCCTTCTCCTCCCAGGCCTGGACAACCACGTTCTATTTTTATGGATTTGCATATTCTGGACATTTCATATAAATGGAATCATACCTTATGTGACCATTTGTGTCTGGCTTCTTTTACATAATGTAACTTTTCAGGGTTCTTTCATATTGTGATATGTGTCAGTACTTCTTTCCTATTATGGCTAAATAATATTCCACTGTGCGGCCATATCATTTTGTTTATCCATTTATCAGTTGATGGATAGTAGGGTTGCTTCTGTGTTTGGGGCTATTATGAACAGTGCTATAACACTGGTGTGCAATTATGTTTGAGTTGTTTAGTTGCTAAGTTGTCTCCAACTGTTTTTGCTACCCCGTGGAGTGTAGTCCTCCAGGTTCCTCTGTCCGTGGGATTTCCCAGGCAGGAATACTGGAGTGGGTTGCTATATTCCCAACCCAGGGATCAAACCGCATCTCCTGCATTGGCCAGAGGATTCTTTACCGCTGAGCCACCGGGGAAGCCAGTATGTTTGAGTACCTGTTTTCAGTTATTTTAGATATATATCTAGGAGTGGAATTGCTGGGTCATATGGTAACTGTTTAACCTTTTGAGTAACTAGTGGGGTTTTCCACAATGGCCGTATCATTTTACATTCCCTGTAACACTGCATAATAGTTCAAATTTTTCTACAACCTCCCAAATGCTTGTTATTTTCTATTAAAAAAATTATAGCCATCCTAGAGGGTACCCATCCTCTCAGGAGCCCAGTCCAATTAGGTTTTCACCTAGCACTCAAGCTGAAATTGTCCTGAGATTATCAGTGACCCCTGTGTTGTGAAATCCTCATTTCTCTGATCTGATGTGACCTGTCAACATTTGTCTTAGCTGACCTCTCCTTAGAATGCTTTATTTACTTGACTTCCAGGACAGCACATTTGGCTTGGTTTTCTTCCTATCTTACTGACTGCTCCTTCAGAATCCTTTTTTCTGGTTTTTCTTTATCTCATTTCCTTCTCTTTATTCAAAAGTCATCTTCTCATGGAAGTCTTTCAGCCCCCATCCACGACCATACTCCTTTCCCCCCGATTTATTTTTCCCCCTAAGTGCCTGTCACTTTCTAACCATAAGTAGTTTGCTTCTTTTCTCTCTCCACTTTAATGTAAGCTCCATGAAGGCAGGAAGTTTGTCTGTTTTGTTCACTGATGTAATTCTACAGTCTAGAACATGAATGGCATATGGTGTGCGCTCAGAAAATGGTGAATGACTAAATGGCTGCGTGAATGATGGCAGCCTGAACCTGGGCTACAGAGGGCTGGAGAGGGCAGAATGACTGAGTGGCTGTGGGGAGTGAGGATGGAGTCAGACCTGATCCTCAGTGCTGAGTGAGTAGGTGGTTAACATCCTTTGCAAAACCGGATGGGAGGAACCTGAGTTTACTTTGTGGCCAGAGATACTTGGGGTCTTTGGATGACGTCCAGGGGATGGATTAGTCAGGGCTGGAGATGTGGAGGAGAGTCTTAAAGTCTGGAAATGTGGATAATACATCAGGTACCACAGTAGCAATGAACTGTTATGTATTTATCCATGTCTCCATAGCAGGAGCTGAATCAGTATTTGGTAGATGAATAAATGAACTCTGTGAGATTTTGAAGGATGGCCGATCCTATATATTGTCAGTATATGCTTTCTAAGAATTCACCAAATGTCAGCTTATCTGTTCCCTGCTTCCTTTGTAAGGATATAAATGGTCATAATACATTTTCATGGTGTAGAGGACAGTCCCAGAGATAGTAAATTCTGGACTGCCCCATAAAAACATGTTAACACTGAGCTTCTATATACCCAGAAAAGGCCACAAAACTCTAATTAATCTCCTATGGAACTAAAGATAAGGTCAAGTTAGATCTTAATTTATAATCAGTTAAATGACTGCCTCAGGACTACTTTGTATATGCCTGCTGGGCAAGGGGATATAGTTCCTGATTTTGAAGGCATGAAAGCCTCATGAATGTATAGGCCACTCCTTTTTCACTGCCCTGTAGGTACCTATTATCACTACCTTCGCTCCTTGAACTTTTCCTGCCTATTTTCCCTTAGCATCACTTCTCTCCACCAGAGCAGCAAATTCTTCAAGGCTGTCAGCATTAGGAGGGCAGGGACCTTATTCACAACTATGGCCTTAGTGCCAACATACAGGAGGTGCTAGATGAATATTCAGATATCCAGTGTCTGAACTGTCTCCATCCTGTCTTTATTTTTAAAGAAATCAAACCTGTATCTGAAGAAGGCAAAAATGCAATCAGTTGCTTCACAGGAGGGAGGGCCCTCCTGTAGTCTCAGCAGTTAGTCTGGTTTAGGGATTTTCTTCAGCAACACTTGGCAGCCTAAGGGCAGATCCCCACTCCAGGCTGTCACCACAGTCCTTCTCACATGGTGCACTGTGCTCTGGTTATTTCTGGTTGTCTCTTGACACCACTGGCCGGCCAATGGTTCCTCAAGGACAAAGGCTTGAGTCTTTGAATTCCAGGGCTTAGTACACAGTCAGAGACTAGTCAATGTTTGTTGAAGTGAGTACATCAATGGATGGAAATTTAACAGGGGATAGGTAAGTATGGTTTAATGAGTTGGACTGGCAGGGCCAGCAGAACAGAAGAGTGAGGTAGTGACACAAAAACAGCCATGAGGGCTGGAAACAGGCCCCAGGCTGGGTACAGAGGCAAGTGATACCAACTCATGACTGATAGTTTGGGGTGATACTCCTGCAAAGGCCAACTCCTCTACTGGCAACAACCTCGGCTGTCAAGAGGCTCCCTTTTCACCTGCCTTCTCTGGAAACCTAATTGGTTCTCTCTTCCCCTGGGTATTCATCTCTTCTCATATCTTTCCTTTGGGCTTCTAAAAATGCTTTAGTATTTGTCATATTTAAAAAAAAAATCCTTCCCCAATACCCTTTATCTATCACCATTTTTTTTAGATTTCTCTGAAGAGCTGTCTATGCTGTTTCCGTTCTCAGGGCAGTCTGGCTTTCATTCCTTATCTTTCCAGGTCATCAGTGATTTTTAAGTCACTGAATTCCATGGCCTCTCTTCAGGCATCATACTTGACCTTCCAGCAGCATCTAACCCTGATGGCCACTCCCCTTTCCTTGTTCATTCTTTTCTCTTGGGTTAGGTAATACTGGTCTTCTAGTTTTTCACCGACTTTCTGGCTACTCCTTTTCCGTCTTTACAGATCCACTCCTTTACCTGTGTAGCATCCTTAAGAGTTCTTTAAGGCTGGGCTCTAGGTCTATTTCTGTTTTTTCCCTACTCTTTCCAAGTGATTAAATCCAGGCCCATGGCTTCAATGATCACCTAAAAATAGATGAATTCCAAACTGGTATCTACAGTGCAAATCTCTCCTCTGAGCTCCAAGACCCGTATGTCCATCTGCCCCCATCTCCACTTCCCACCTGCCACTCACCCCTCACTGTAACTGGTGAGGTTTCTGCCTCACCAATTCACACATGCTTCAATACTGCCAAATCTAGTGAACACTGCATGTTTCTTGTCTTCCTTAATCTCCTCTCCCTGTGGCATGGGACACTGCCAGACATTCTTCTCCTTGAAAATTCCTCTTCCTTTGTGTCAGCTGAGGACCATTCTCTTTCAATCACCTTCAATGTCTCTTCCTCTTTATCTGCCTTTTGGGATTCTGGTTTCTAAAAGCTGAGTAAACATAAAGCAGTGACTTATTAAGTAAAGGCACACTGGTGCCATAGTAGGAGAAGCTGGCAAGATGGAAATGAAGCAGCAGCTCAAGGATGTCGTCCAGACAAATTCTGGTTCTTATGGAACAAGAGTGATGAACCACGATTTGGTCTTCTTTGTGGGCAAAATAAAAGCATGGTGCTGGTGAAGGCAGAAACAATATCATTCATCCACTTTCAAAATTCCCAAAAGATTAAGTATCAAAAGTTTAATTTCTCAAAAGTAATAGCTATTTAGTAAAGTTAATAAACACACTTAGCTTCATACTTGAGTGATGTTGATATTTATTGACATCAATGCAAAACAAGCTAAGTTGCTATTTAACAGGAACAAATATTGGTGCAGTTTCCTTCCTGGAGAGGGTAGGCACTCAGCTCATGAGACCTAAAGTCAAACAAAGACTGGATTGTCAAGAATCAACTAAGGGTTAAACTTTACAAATACAAAAATTGCTAAAGGCAAAAGGAGATGTTTAAAAAAAATTTTTACACTAATCTCACGTAAGCAAACAAAGAACTAAACTGAAAGTGAAAGTTGCTGAGTTGTGTCCAACTCTTTGCAACCCCATGGACTACATAGTCCATGGAATTCTCCAGGCCAGAATACTGGAGTGGATAGCTGTTCCCAAAGTAATCCTAAAATTTTAGGACATAAGATATCGACATGACAAGACTATTTAAATTTCTGCGTAAGTGAAAATGTGTTATATCCTTCACTGTACTTTTATTACAATTACATGCTTCTTGCTTCTACACTACACAAAGTCAACAGTTATCACCAACAATGACTATAACTAGATCTGAAAGAGACTTCACAGTGACTCTGCTCCATTGAAATTTTAAGAAAATTCAATCCAGGATTAACAAAACCTTTTGATTTTAAAGCCAGTTCTTCTATCTTCTTCTCGTGTCATACCTAAATAAGTCCTCTCATATTTCTTGCCTGCAAACTGCAACATGTGTCCTCTCCCCCTCAGCTTTGTCTGACACTTTAAAATTGTAGGAACTGCATAAAAAATGAAAATTGTACTTCCAATCTGAACCTGCAATCGGGTTCCTGCTTTAACGCAAAACATACTCCTCTGCAGTGTACCCCACCAGCACAGCGACCCCCTTTCTCTCTCTCTCTATTCCTTTGCCCTGAAGGCACTTCTGGATTGCTTAATTCGTGCTCTTTGGCTGCCTAGACAGTCAGGACACCTGAGGCCATTTGGACCTATCACTCCTCGCTTCCTTCTTTTCTATGGCTAATACCACTTTCCTGCTTTTTTTCTACGGCTGAATCTCCAGACTTGGTGCTGTCATCAGTGGGACAGAGTCGATTTCGGCTTCGAGCTCCTGGCTGGTAAAGCTGCATCGCCGGACGATCCTAAAGTAAAATGAAATGCTCATGTTACAAAACTGCTACTAAGCATGTCCAGGGGATAAAATATACCAGTGACAGCCCACATGAGATCAAAATTTGAGGGCACAGTACATAACAATAAGTGTCGATGGTTATTTGGCTTCAAACTGCCTGCTTCCTTTCCCCTACCTACAAAGAAAAACAACTATTTCACAACTATTTATTTTTATAAATAAAAAACAACTATTTATAAGCAATAGTTATCAAGTATTATTTTATATGCCCAGAGTAAATTTTGATAAGTTTACTGCCTAATTTTCTTTACTATCTCAAGATGAACTGAATCAGCTTGAATAGTTTTTACTTAGAAACCGTGGTTGTTGTCGCTCTCTCCTCCCCATCAGTAAATGGATTTTAAAATGCACCATCTAAGAAAATTTTAGGAGTGAAAATAATAAAGAACACCAATTCTTAATAATGCAAAGTCCCTGAAGTTATGAGCTCAAACACTAGTAACTTAGCACAAATATGACTCTCTCTTAATTCAGATTTGACAAGGTGACAACCCAGCTTGAGACTCTCTAGGTAACACTTTAGATCTCAGGTTCCTAAATAGGCCTCAATATCATCACCAGGTACCTCTCAGTTCAAGTACTGTGTTTGGTTTATCACAATATGACCCTGAAAAACTTAAATGTATAGGCCTTTTCTAATTCAACAAAAGACAACATGAGCCTTCCCTGTCCTTTCTCCCTGACATATGAAAGAGCCTTAAAGCATTATTCTTAAGTGAGTAATTCCAGCAAAACATTTCACTGTTTTAACAAGATGAAACATTAAAACAGATGCAACTGCCACATAGTATTTAGAGAAATGGATGATGGGGCTCCCAGTGTGCAAAGATGGGACAAGTTAAACGTCAACAAGGGCAATAACTGATAACAACAAGTTGGAGTTCACCAAGTATTTCTAAATCCACAAGTTATACAATGTCATTAGGAGAAAGGCTGATAAAAAATTTTATAATATATGGATCAGGCTTACAATACCTGAGCTAATTGATCAGCTATTTTTCCAACTTTTTATCTCAAAAAATTTTAAATCTATAGAAATGTTGCCAAACTTGTACAATGAATACCTAATACCCTTCTCCTAGATTCACGATGATTAACATTTTGTCATATATGCCTTTTCTGTCTCTAGTGTGTATGCGGGCACACATATATAGATACATTATTATTTTTGCAGAACCACTGGAGAATAAGTGCAGACATCAAGACCCTTCATCACTAAACATTTCAGCTTGTGTATCCTCAGAGCAAGGACACCCTATCACATAACCATAATACCATTATTATTGATCATATGATTCTTCATTGGTAATATTTCAGCTTGTGTATCCTAAGAGCAAGAACATCTTATCACATAACCATAGTACCATTACTATTGGTCCATCTTAACATCACAATAAACGGATACCAAGACATTGTATGCTTCCTGATAACAATGCAGTAGGAACTGCACACCACCACCTATCAAGTATTCTTGCCAACAATTGAGTCTGAATATATTAAGGCCTCTAAATGAGGGGGCCACCCCCATCTTTCTGTGAAAAGTTTGACTGGCTCTCAGCCATGCTTATTCTTTTACATGCTATCTATGCCTACTTTCCTACAAAGCTTACTGGTTTTGACAGAAACCACATGGCCCACAAATTATTTTTGGGCCTAAAATATTTACCATCTGGCCCTTGAACGAAAAAAATTTTCTGACCCTGCTCTAGATATGACTACTGGTTTTCAAGGAAACATAGAAGGTAGAGGAACATGTTCAATGTTACCACAGGGATGTAATTAGCCACTCTGGACTATTAGACGCTCTATAGGGCAAACTGGTTTCTGCAACAAAGAAATGGTAGAAAACGAAAGGACGAAGAATTATTTAGATTAAAAGAGACTTAAGGGAACATTTCAAACAAATACAATTTGTGGACCTTGTTTAGAGCCTATACAAAAGATGTTAATGAAAAGAAGTGTTAATGAGCAATTGGGAAAATCTGTACACTGGGTAGACAGGATGCTAAGGAGTTATTGTCAGAAATTCTTCTTCTGTCTGGTGTGAAAATGCTATTAGGGTTATTTTATTAAGAAAAAGAATACTAGGGTTATTTTATTAAGAAAAAACCCTGGCAATCCAATGGTTAAGACTCCACACTCCCACTGTAGAGGGCATGGGTTTCATCCCTGGTTGGGGAACTAAGATCCCGTATCCCATATGCCTCACAGTGTGACCAAATTTTTTTTTTTTTTAAAGTCTTTACTCTTAATACTGACATATTTAAAGAAGAAATTATCTGTCTAGGTTTTGTTTGAAAATCATCCCATAGGAGCAAGATGGGGTAGAGTAGAAAGAAGATTGGCCATAAGGTGATAACTGCCAAAGCTGGGTGATAAGTACATCCTACTACTCCTCTGTTCTCTCTACTTTTGTGTATGTTTGAAAAGTACTGCTGCTGCTGCTGCTGCTAAATTGCTTCAGTAGTGTCCGACTCTGTGTAACCCCATAGACGGCAGCCCACGAGGCTCCCCCGTGCCTGGGATTCTCCAGGCAAGAACACTGGAGTGGGTTGCCATTTCCTCCTCCAATGCATGAAAGTGAAAAGTGAAAGTGAAGTCGCTCAGTCATATCCGACTCATAGTGACCCCATGGACTGCAGCCTACCAGGTTCCTCCATCCATGGGATTTTCCAGGCAAGAGTACTGGAGTGGGTTGCCATTGGCTTCTCCGTTGAAAAGTACACACAAACTTTAATAAAAAGGACCCCAACAAGACTGAAAAAAGGTACAGATAAAGTTCCCCTAAAATTCTGTTAACAATGAGTTAGCCCTCTCCTTTATACTTGCAGGAAAAGACAAAGAAAATCCTCATGAAAAGAAGTTTAATGAAATGTAGCACCTTGTTTCTTATGCGATCTCTCTTAACCACTTCTTCTTTCTTTTCAGTTTTTTCTGAGCTGCCTACTGGCTCTGTACTTTCAGGCTTCTTTCCTTTATCCCGAAGTGTTTCTTTCTCCTTCTTCATTTCTTCTTCCTTTCTCTTGAAAGCCTTCTCTTTCTCATAGCGCTCCTTCTGCCTGCGGCGCTCTTCTTCCTGCCGCTTCAGCCTCTCTCTCTCCCGCAGGATGCGCTCTTGGTCTCGATCATAATCCCGCTCCCTCTCCCTGTATTCTCTGCCACTCTCATCTTCAGGTCTGCACGAAAAACAAATCTGAGAATGCACCCTTGAAGCTCTTCTAATCACAAAGGCAGGAATACTCTGATCCTGCCTTGGCCACTACAATGAGGTTGAACTTTCGGAGCAGCATTAAAAAAAAAATACTAGTATTTTGAAAAGCAATTTGGGAAAAAACACCCAAAAGTCATTCAACCAGATTAAGATACTAAAATACTTGAAACCTGTCCTCCTCATCCCCATACCCCTCATAAAACCCAGTATCTTGATTCACGTACAAGTCCAGAATGCAGCAGTAAAACTAGCAGCCAGAAACAGGTCGAAAACAAATGTACCCAAGAGCCCTCGACTACCGACCTCTTAGGTTTTTCATCTTTAAATTCACCCTCAGAACGCTTGGGCAATGTACAACTTTGCCCACTGGCTCTTTCATCACTCAGATTCTCTTTGTCCAATTTCTTGAGTTTTTCTCTTTTGTCCAATTCTTTTTCATCTCCTTTTTCTGGCTTCTTGAGCAGCTTTAAAGAGAACAAACTTAGGTTTATTTTGAATGATGGGATTGTCTTCTGATTCTCGCAAAGAAAACAATATAGTAAATATTTTCAATTCAGGCTATTGAAGGCCCCGTCTCTGCAGTACTCAAACTTTCAGGTGAACAAATAGTGCACAAAGAGCAGTAATTTGCTAAAAGGGTGCTATTAATGTGAAAGTGTTATGCACTCCAGTGAAGTGGTTTAATCACTTTGTGGCAATAGGATCAAGACTCCTTTGGCTTTAAATGGGTCAACCTTTGAGTAGACCAACGCTTACTTTCAAGTATGCCTTCTGTAGCAAGCCAGCATGTCAGTATAACTTGATAGGAAAGTACGGTACAAATTAAAAATGCTAGCCAGGTCATTATTGCTGGACTATTTTTACAAAGTTATTAGAATAACAAATACCTTGTCACCAAAGGAGAGATCCATTGCAGGAATAATTTTGCCTTGAGTCTGAGAGTAGCTACATACTTATGATGGTACAATCATATTATCATTAGAGATGAAAAGCAAGAATTATTTGGCATTTGATTTAAAAATCCAAATATCTCATACAACAGAACTGTGAAGTTCCATCTCTACTGAACAGGAACTCTGTTCAATGTCATATGTATATATGACAGAATGCAATTCTAAAAAAAGTGGTTTATAAAGTTCAAATTGCTGACAAAGTTTCTTTCTCATGCTGCTTCTACAAATCTCTCTAGAATACACCCCCAAGTGTTGGATATTCAGAGAGATTTTTAGGAATTTCCAGTCTCAGAGTGAAGGCATCATACAGAGTTTCATCTCATTGTGAAGGCATCATACAAGCCAGAAGCTAAAGGCAAAGCAGCACGCATGAGACTTAAGCGTGAAGTGTTTCAGCACACAGCCAGCCACTGGAAACAGGGAGTCCAGAGTGCACACCATGAAGGCGCCAGTGCAAAGTGAGGGGGACATGTGCAGGTTTCATTGCAAGTGCTCTGATTTCTCTAGTGAACATCTTCGTCAGGAGCCAAGATGTTCATTACTCTAATAAGACTATTAACGAATGTCTCTAGCATAGCCAGCTTGACCTTCTGCCTTGCTGACAGAAATAGCAAGTCAGGTTGCTTGAAGCAGGGCGGACACAGAGATCGATAGAAGGAATTAAGATGAGAACCTCCCCACCCTGCCACCGCCAAGCCCCTTATCACCAATGAGTCCTGGAGAGCCTCGGGGCGCCCTAGCGACTTGACCAGCTGAATTCTGAGGAGGTAAAAGGAGACTTGGCCATCATCTCTCTGAGATTTTCTCTGCCATACTATGTACAAGAACTTCCCTGGGCAGTTCACTGGAGCACAGGCTGCCCGAGCCAGGCCCCTGGAAGGGAAGCAGCTAGGCTGGGGTCTTTCCACAGGTTTTCCTCTTCCTACATGCAGTGTGTTAATCAGAACCTGCTGCTCACAGATTCCCAGGTAGACCCAAGAAGGTAACATGGGGAATCATGTGAGGGGAGAAGATGTATATTCCGAATACTCCCACAAGGCAGCCAGGTATGAGAGGTGTATAAAGGAAGAGGAGAGAAAGAGCTCTTAAGGCATGGCTGTCCTCTCACTGCACATTGTTGAAGCTTCTGGGTATACAGCAGAGCATCAGGAAATCATCTGGGTTTCTTTCTAAATCAGGAATTTAAAAGGGTTCAGCTTTTAGGACTCAAGTCAGCCTGAGGGCGTTTTCTACAGGTACCACTACCACCGCCACCAAAAGGACTTATTAACTAAGACCTGTGTGTGTGTGACATGATACTAGGTGCTCTGTATCATGTACTTGGTCCTTACATTTTTCTGATTCACAGCTTGTAACAGAAACCTGTGTACCTGAAGACAGTGGAAAACAAACAGATGAGGCAACTTCATGTATCAAATATGAAGGAAAAGCTGAATAAAACCCATAATTCATGCCAGCCAGCCCTAAGCCCTTATATATGAAGAAGTGAGAGAATAATAATCCAAAATTGAACATTTTCAATGATTATAAATAACACTGCACTGAAGAAATCCCATGTAAACTACTTAATCTTTTAAATTATCTTAAATTAAGAGTAATACATGAATATTATAGCAAAGATTCACTCCCTCCCAAAAAAGACAAAAACAAAACTAAACCAGTTTACACCAATACAAGATGCATGCATATTTGAAGAAGTAGATAGAGTACATGCAATTTTCAGTAACATGCAGTCAGTTTAACTTATGTTCATACCTTAATCTTTGGTTCATCCTTTAATTTGTCCCTTTCTGGAACTCTGTCTATCTTCTTTAGCTTTTCTATATCTTTCCGTTTTCGTTTCTCTTCTTCTTTCCACTTTCTCCTCTCTTCTTCTCTTTGTCTTTTTCTTTCTATTTCTCGCCGCCTCCTTTCTTCTCTCTTTTCTTCTCTCATCCTCTGCAAAGAAACATCAACAGAGCCTTCAGACAAGATAATTATCACCGAAAACATAGTTCAGAAAGTACGGAACATAGTTCAGAAAGTACGGTGGGCACCCACTTAACTGTATCATCTTTCCTTCCCACTTTCCACTTCCTTAACCCCCTCCCGAGTCCATTCAGAATATGAGAGAGAAAAAGACCACAGCCTGCTCGTATCAGTCTCCCACTGCTGCCTTGCTACAGTATCCAAAGGCTTTCAGGAAATCAAGAGTGCCTCTGGAATAAGCTAAGGAACCCCTAGTTCTGCAGAATCTATGGTCCAACAACCAGAGTGAAGGAGCAGGCCAGACAGTGAGGCCAATGAGCCAAATATTTAAAGAACAGTGGTAGAGAAAGCAGCTCTCCCTACTGTATGATCCCAATGCTCTTAAATTTACAGAATGCGAACCAATGAAACAGAAGTATTGTGAGAACCAGAAAAACAAAAGGTTTACCTGCTTGTTTTTCAGGAAGCTCAAAAGTGGAGTTGTCTTTTTAGCTACACAAATGTAAACAGATTATTAATAATACTTAATTGAACCCTAGAAAGGAGTCCATTTTCTGACATTCCCTGCCAACCACCCGAGGTGGGAAAACTATACCCCTCAAACAGTAAGTTCACAACTATCTTATTGGAAAGAAGTTTTACAATAGTCTACTTAAATTCTGAAGGTTTAAAATATTAAAAGTTAAGAAATTTAAATTAAAACAATAAAACAATTTTTAAAAAGAGCAATTCCTGGTGTCAATGAAAATAAAGTGCAAAGGACATTCTCTTGTTTTACAGATGGGAGTATAAATCTGTTCACCCAGGAAGAAACTGGGATAAGGGGCTAAAAATATCTAATACTTTTGACCCCATAATTCCACTTCTGGGAATTTATTCTATGGAAACTATCAGAGGTAGGCTTATACTATGAAAGTGAAAGTCGCTCAGTCGTGTCTGACTCTTTGCAACCCCATGGACTATATAGTCCATGGAATTCTCCAGGCCAGAATACTGGAGAGGGTAGCCTTTCCCTTCTCCAGGGGATCTTCCCAACCCAGGGATCAACCCCAGGTCTCCTGCATTGCAGGTGGATTCTTTACCAGCTGAGCCGCCAGGGAAGTATCCATTAAAAAAACGAAGTTTTAAAAGAATATTTAATTCATTTTTCAGTATTCTGAACAATGCTATCTAATCTTATAGCTAGCTTTTTGAAAAGCATACTTCCTTTGGAGAAATTCCTAGGAGTGGAAATCCTGGGCAGGTTGGAGGCTATGCTCATGTTTAGAGCTGATACAGTAGTGACAACTTAATACCAAAACCAACATCCAAGCTAGAATTTCTCAAGAGGTTTCCAATTCTGCAGTAACCAATTTCATTTTTTTAATATCTTCAAGTCAAATTTTCTTTTTTACGAATATGAACTTATTAGTAGAAAACACCAACTAATCTTCAAAGACTCATTAACATCTTAAGGTCCCATATAGCTCTTCAAATTTTTATACTAACATTTGTGTGGCACTAAATAAGTCAGAGGGGGCTTCCCAGGTGGCTCTACTGGTAAAGAACCCGCCTGCCAATGCAAGAGATGTAAGAGACCTGGGTTCTATCCCTGGGTGGGGAAGATCCCCTGGAAGGCATGACAACCCACTCCAATATTCTTGCCTGGAGAATCCCATGGACAGAGGAGCCTGGCAGGCTATAGTCCATGTGGTCGCAAAGAGCTGGACACGACTGAAGTGACTCAGCACGCATGCAAATAAGTCAGAGAATATTTCCCATCTTATAGATGGATTCTTATAATCCCGTGAGTCAGCTATTATCTGTACTTTATAGTAGAACGAACAGAGTCTCAGAGAAGTTAGTGCCTTTCCTATGGTCACATAACTAGCAAATGACGGAAGTGGGAGTCTGACAGGTCTTCTGATGAAAAAACCATAACACTTAATTCCTTTTGCCCACTTACCTATTAGTTCTCTATTTTTTGCTTCTATTTCCTCTAGCAGTGTCTCTGGAGTAGATGTCATTTTCTCATTATCTGCAGCATAGCTCTCCAAAAATTTTCTATATTCTGGATCTAAATAATTATTTAAATAAATAGAAAATATAGCAGACTTTAAATAAAATAAGAAATATTATCCAGGATAGTTACTTATCAAAGAAGATAATTTTCTGCTTCATGGAAGATTGAAAATAAACCCAACTATACCCATAAGATAGACTATTTGGGGGCTTTATTGGTCACTTACTCTGAGAACTCCTATTAGATATACCGACAGAGTCAGGCAAAGTGAGACACCATGCATTGTAACACAACTTCCAGGGATGTTAAGTAGTTTGGTTTTAAAAACCACCACTCCTATTAATCCAGAGTCATACTTATGGGAGAACTGCAAGCTATAGCTATGGGACCCTCAGAGAGTATCATGTTGAGCATGTAAGCAGTTCCTGCATGGGTACACCTCACTTTAATGAAACTCAGAATATGAAAATTGGGTGTTCCAAACAGATAAATGAGGGGGGATGTCCTAGATGTGGCACTAGAGGTGATGGTAACATCTGGAAAGGGAAGCACATCTGAGTCATTATATTGTATGTGGAGAATGCACTGTGGAGCATGTTACCTGATCTAGTCTTCAACATCTGAATCTATGATATAGTCAATAAGCAGCTGTGTGTTGAGTCTTGCCTGTGTTTTCTTTATAAAATACACATTATAGTAATAAATAATAATGGAAACCAAACTAGGTGATTCTGAAATACCAATCTGATATAAAATATTGTGGCTAAGTCCTTAACCAACACAACCACATTACAGAGATCTCAAAACCTGGATCCAGTTTACCATAAATGGCAATTATTTGTTTTTTAGTTCCAGTATTTCAGTTCAATGTAATTACCACGTGTGCAGTTAACTGCATATTCAAAGCCTAGAAACAGGATTAGCTACTTCTGTTACTTTATGTTGTTACTCAAGTACAGAAATTTTTCCATCACAGTTCTCAATGATAACTCTTCCTCTTTATATAAATGGAAACCAAAAGTCAAATAAATAATCATAAGAATGGTAAGGGGCGTTAAGGAGTTGTACTTTGAAACACCTGACTTTTTCCATTGTCTTCTAATGAATATACCTAAGGTGATTTACTACTCAACAGTCAACAATATATTGTTTAATGGTGAAGGAATGAAAAGCCATTAGCCAATAACTAGAGGAAACCCATCTCCATTCTAACAAGCAAAGCTTTCATCAGTGAATTACATTTCTCAAGAACTTTATTTCATATGTTTTCTTAATTTAAAAGATTGGAATCCACTCAATTCCCACAAAGCTAATATATTCTTTTAAAAATCTATGGTCCTACTATATAGCACAGGGAACTCTATTCAGTATTTGGTAATAATCCATACGGGAAAAGAATCTGAAAAAGAATGGATATATGTATAACTGAATCACTTTAACACAACATTGTAAATCAATTATTAATCGAAGATTAAATTAAAAAAACACATGGCATTAGCACATTAAGTAACTAGAGCTATACTATACCATCATCGATAGTTCCAACTTTAGTATCTCTTTTCTTAGTCTTCTTTTTTGCAGCTTTTTGAAAAGGTGCAAATTCTACGATGGCAGGATATTCCTGACCTGTTTAGAAAAAACAGCACACTTGCTAAAAGAAAGAAAATGTCAAAAATGGATACAAGAGACTCAACCTCCTGCTCTCTAGGCTTCCTTTGATGACAGTGATCTGAATAGGGTCTCCCAAAAGGCATAAATCTCATTGGCACAACTAAAATCAACATGATACCAAAGCAGTCCCCAATTCATACTGAAAAAACAACAAAAATATATGGGAGGGAATTAAAATATTCATTTAAATTCAACCTTTAAACTCTAATATTGTGATATGTGGGGGAAAAAATCTACAAACTAATTTTCATTTAAAAAATACATCAAAGGGAATCCTTGGTGGTCCAGGGGTTAATACTTGGCACTTTCACTTCAGGGGTCCAGACTGGATTCCTGGTGGGGGAACTAAGATCCTGCAAACTGCATGGCACAGCCAGAAAGCAAACAAACAAAAAACAAACCAAGATCATGATACTGACTATACAGGGGTATAAATATGTCAAAAGTCACCAAATGCACATGTAAAATGGATGTATTTTAAATGAAAATTATACCTTAATTGATTTTCTTTACAAAACCAGAAATCTCTATAATAAGTAAGGCTAGAGATAGAAGGTAGGTTAGTGCTTATCTAGAGATGGGGTGTAACAACTAATGGGTACGTGGGGTGACGAATGTGTTCTAAAATTAGATTGTAGTGATAGCTGCACAACTTTGTGAATATACTAAAAAACACTGAACTGTAATTCTTTAAAAGGGTGAATTTTATGGCATGTGTATTATATCTCAGTAAAGCTGTTATTAAAAAATACAGCAGGAGACGCCAAAAGCACAGGCAACAAAAGTGAAAACCAGATAAACTGTGCTGCATCAAGAACTTCTGTGCATCCAGGGACACAATCAACAGAGTGAAAAGGAAGCCTACAGAACCGGAGAAAACATTTTCAAATCATATATCTGATAAGGGGTCAATATACAGAATATGTAAAGAACTGTAACTCAACAACAACAAAACCCCAAATAATCTGATTTTAAAATGTTCAAAGGACTTGAATAGGCATTTCTCCAGAGATGATATATAAATGGCCAATAAGCAAATGAAAAGATGCTGTGTGCTTAAGAATGTGAAGATTAAAATATTACCTCACTAATCATTAGGGGAATGCAAATCAAAACCACAATGCAATATCACCTTATACCTGTCAGAATGATTACTATTAAAGGGGGAAAAAACCCCAGAAAATCACAAGTGTTGGCCAGGACATGGAGAAATTAGAACCCTCAGGCATTATTGGTGGGAATATAAAATGGTGCAGCCACTATGGCAAACAGTATGGTGGTTCCTCAAAGAATTAAAAATAGAATTACCACATGACCCAGCAATTCCACTTTGGGGTATATATTCCAAAGAAGTGAAAGCAGAAACTTGAACAGATGTTTGTACATTTCCAGCAGCAGCATTCACAATAGCCAAATTCTCTCAAAGGATGAATGGATAAAGAAAATGAAGTATATACATACAGTGGAAAAGGAAATTCTGACACATGCTACAACATGGATTAACCTTGAGGACATTATGCTAATTGAAATAAGCCAGTCACTAAAAGTCAAATACTATTATTCCATTTATATGAGACACCTAGAATGGTCAACTTAATAAGAATAGTGGTTCACAGAGGCAGAATGTATTAACAGCTGTCAGAGGCTGGGGGGAGGGAGAAATGGGGAGTTGTTTAATGGGCAGACTTTCAGTCTTACAAGATGAAGAAGTTCTAGAGATTAGTTGCAGAACAATGTGAATGTAGTCAGCACTACTGAACTGCACACTTAAAAATGGTTAAGATGATAAATTTTATTTATGTGTATTTTACCACAATTTTTAATGTCAAAAAACAAAAAAAAGCAATGAGACAATGATACATACTATAACATGGATGAACCTTGAAAACATACTAAGTAAAAGAGGTAGTTACAAAAGGCCATATATTATATGATTTAGCTCATATGAAATTTTCAGAATAAGGAAATCCATAGTTAGTAGATTAGCCGTTGCCAGGGGCTGGGGGAGAGGAGAATGGGAGATGACTGCTAATGAATACAGGATTCTTTTTGAAGTGATGAAAACATTCTGGAATTACCCAGTGGTGATAGTTATAAAACTTTGTGAATATACTAAAAACCACTGAATTTTATGGTATGAGTTATATCTCAATAATAATTTTTTTAAAAACCTAAGTGATTACTGGAAAAATACATCAAATCCTTGCTATAGAATAATGTCATACAAGGTATAAAATACCATCTTTACACCTTCGGTGTGTAAACATAAGCCAGGATAAATTACTAGAACTGACCATTAGATATCACAAAGCAGTCACAGAGGAAACAAGATTTTAGAAATCCTAGTCGAGTGCAGAATCATATTACCTTAATAACTGATATACCTGAAAAGGAATAGATAAACCAGACTGAAGCAAAAGGAAATTGTGGAATATAGGCAAAAAAAAAAAAAATTAGAAGTGAGGCCAAACAATGGGGGATGCTGTTTATCTGACTAAGGAATTTGGACTTTTTTCCCCACAACTGCTGTCTTAAGTCACTATCTTCAAAAAGATTATTTTCATGGCAAAGTAAGACTAAATTATACAGAAAATGGAAAATTCTATAAGTTTAGAGAGAGTGCTTGTCTAAGCATTAGGTGATGAGCACATGTGAAAGTATTACTAAGTCTAACGTCCTCAGTCTAGATGAACAAGATATTAAAAAGCAATAAATTGACAAAATCCATCACTTGTTTAAATGTAAGGGATAAAGAGAGGAAAAAGTTAAACACAACTCAGATTTTCAAGAAATCACTTGCTTTCTACTGGAATAAACTTGTGGAGCAGAAAAGTAGCTGGTTTGGGGGGATTAATAAAAACTGGACAAACAAAGAAGCAGTTCTTCAACTTTTACTGGCATATTCCCTGACAAAGATTTCATTTTTTACCAACTCTGAAGTAATACTGAAAAATATAATCTAACAAAAACACACATCATTCAATATTGCAAAGCCAAAAGAAAAGTAGCAAACAGCTTGGACATTCTCTGGCTAAATGTTGCAAGCAACAGATAATAAAATGAGGGTTAATGCAGAAGTTTTTCTTCCCTATAAACTCCTGGATAGGAGGTAGGAAATCATCAAGCTCAATGGTTTAATTACATACAATTTAGAATGTTAAACAGTACTCCAACTGGCAACTATTGACATAAAGGATCTGAATTAAATAAGTATTGGTCCTTGAAGCAAGATGAGAAGTAAATATTTAAAACTTGTCATACAAGTTTAAAGAGTCACTTGTCAGTATCACTTAAAACTAGTAAATACTCAAGACAACAGATCACCTAAAACAGGGCAAAAGAACTGTCACAGGAGGAGAAAACAGTGGCATTTTCCTTTGGTTGACAAACTACAGAAATAATAGGTTAATACAAATACTTGTAAAAAGTCATTATCTATTTATAAGGCTGCCATAAGCTTATCAAATGCGTAAAACTCTAAATGTTGCTCATCTTAGCACTCAGGATTTTAGAAACACTATGAAGGCATCAAGAGAACAGGGATACATTGTCTTAAACATACAAATGACAAACTCCCCTTCAGTTAAAAGGACTCACCTTTATTGTCAAGGAATACATAACCATCAAAACGATCCCTGAACAAAATAATGTCCTCTTGGTTTTTAAAGTTGATGTATGCTCTTGCATACATATGAGGATACAAACTGCAGGGAGGAAAGCAATTATGTGAATGTGCTTGCAGGTGTCTGGCTGAATTACAAGTATGCATATATTAAAAAGGCTCAAAAATCAAACAGAAATCATGAGTAGGATTAAAAAAAAGAACGGAAGAAACCTTTTTTCATTTACCCCTCCCTCTTATTTTACCTAGTATCATTAGAAAAAAACTCAAAATAATCATGCTCAGGCATAGGCTGAAGATGCTCCTGAAGCTGCTCCTTGGTCAAAGTGGGCGGTAATCTCCGAATTACCACCTTAAGAAATGAATAAGGAAAATAAAATTAGTACAAATCAATTTTCTGTCATACCTGAACCACTGTCCCTGAAGAAAGCTGGCCTTTAAAAGATGAGATCATTTCTAAAAACCCAAGAGAATGTTCAGATCGCTCAGAATGATTAGTCAAACGTAACAGTAACATGGCACCCCACTCCAGTACTCTTGCCTGGAAAATCCCATGGACGGAGGAGCCTGGTGGGCTTCTGTCCATGGGGTCGCTAAAAGTCGGACACGACTGGGCGACTTCACTTTCACTTTTCACTTTTCTGCATTGGAGAAGGAAATGGCAACCCACTCCAGTGTTCTTGCCTGGAGAATCCCAGGGACGGGGGAGCCTGGTGGGCTGCCGTCTATGGGGTCGCACAGAGTCGGACACGACTGATGTGACTTAGCAGCAGCAGCAGCAACAGTAACACAGTTTGGTCAAACAGTAACATAAGTTTAAAAAAAAAAAAAAAACTCTCGGAAACGAGAATTGCCTGGAGCAAGGAAATCTTAGGTTCTGTTAACCCGAAGCCCCAGTTTACTAGGTTTTCGCCTCATTTTCTGTCACCCATTTTTCAGTAGTGGTAAGAAATTTGTAAACCATCCCTGGTCTTTTGTGGGTGCCAGGAATTCTTGATTGATAAAGTCCTTATTCAGTCAGCATAAAGAATTCAAAATTCTAAGAAATATCCCCAATTCCCTCATTGCTCCCCGAACAGAATGTACCCGATTTGGCCCAAGACCATTAATAGTCGCCACCCACCCATTCCCTCAACTAACCTCTGTTAATATTCCTATCACGTACTACTCCCGCTGGTGATAGTACCTTCCTGTTTAATATTCCCCCTCAATTCCTCATCCTTTTCGCTATCGCCGCTCCCCCCGCCCATCATCATCTCACGGCTCTGATCTAAACCCTTCTAGTCAGGGATTCCCCCCGCCCTTCCTCACTCCCATCCCGGGGCTCTGCCGGGAAGGGGACCCCCATTTTGGGAGAGTGGATGAGACAGGTTGATGCGATTTTCACTCAAGTGAAGAAACAGAGGAAGAGACTGGGAGAGGAAGAGGGCAGCCCCATTCCCAACCATCTTTCTCGGATGGTGGAACCGTCCCGCCCTCTCCTGGGCCAACAGCCGGCCAGACACCTTGCTCAACGCCTCTTTCTTCTCCTTGTTCCGATCCTGCTTATCTTCCCCTTTGGTGCTGTCTCCCGAAGCCCCACCGCCGCTGCCTGTAGCACCTGGGGGAGTCAAGAGGGTTACTCGCTTCTCCTTAGGCCTATGCTCCTTCTCCTCCTTCATGGCCACAGCTTCGCTCCTCACCGCGGTAGCTCGGCCTAAACGCCGCTACGCCGGGCACCTACCCCTCCCGGCCCGCTCGGGGCAAAGCTCCGCCCCCAACAAGCTCTCCTAGAGATAAGCCGACCCCAACGCTCCATTGGGCCCCTCCAGGATCTCGCGAGACTTCAGGGCATCCGGCTTCCTTCGCTGGAAAGGTTGTAACACCTGGTCTTAGCTTCCCTCCCGCGGAATCCCCGCATCGCCCAATCCCCTCGCGGCCCAGACTCCCGCGGGGCAGTTCATTAGCATATCCGCCATCTTGGTTAGGACGAGTATTTCACGGACTACAAATCCCGGCATCCAAAGCGGTTACCCTTTTCTGGCTGAGTTCTGGAGTCGTCTTATTTCAGGTTCCCTGTTTGTAAGTAAATGGAATCTTTAATCTTGAAAGGTTAATGTTTTTCAGATCAAAAGATACATTCTGCGGGCTTCGTTTTCCAGAGATTAAAACCGATGTTATCCAAAGTTTACCTCACTGAGGGAACGACTTGTATTTTCTATTATTGGTTGTAAAGTGAGCTTTCAGAACCTTTAGAATTTCTTTTCCTTATATTTTTTTAGGATTCACAGACATTTAATGCACAAAACACTGACATTTAAAGGAGCATTATGACCAAAATGTGTGAGATTTGTTTTCACCACTCTTTTTAAAAGTAATAGGAATATATCATGATACTGATGCCCTGTAGGTAGGAGAAAATAAAATCCAACTCACTTTAGATAGGATTGACCTCCTTCCCGCTTTTAAAAAGGCTAGTTATGCATTATTTATAATATCTCCAAACTGGAACAACCCAAATGTCTGTCAACCCACTAATGCATAAACAAAATGTGGCAATCCATAGAATGAAATACTACTTAATTAAAAATGAACCCATACATCCATCCACATTAATGAATCTCAAAATGATCATGCTGAGTGAAAGAAACAGAACACAAAGAGTACATGCTGTATGATCTCATTGATACAAAATTCCAGACAAGGTAAAACTAGTGAGAGAAAATTCTTAAAGAGATGGGAATGCCAGACCACCTGACCTGCCTCCTGAGGAATCTGTATGCAGGTCAGGAAGCAATAGTTAGAACTGGACATGGAACAACAGACTGGTTCCAAATCGGGAAAGGAATAGTCAAGGCTGTATATTGTCACCCTGCTTATTTAACTTATATGAAGAGTACATCATGAGAAACACTGGGCTGGATGAAGCACAAGCTGGAACAAGATTGCTGGCAGAAATATCAATAACCTCAGATATGCAGATGACACAACCCTTATGCCAGAAAGCAAAGAAAGAGCCTCTTGATTGATGAAAGTGAAAGAGGAGAGTGAAAAAGTTGGCTTAAAGCTCAACATTTAGAAAACTAAGATCATGGCATCTGGTCCCATTACTTCATGGCAAATAGATGGGGAAGCAATGGAAACAGTGACAGACTTTATTTTTGGGTGCTCCAAAATCACTGCAGATGGTGACTACAGCCATGAAATTAAAAGACACTTGCTCCTTGGAAGAAAAGCTATGACCAACCTAGACAGCATATTAAAAAGCAGAGACATTACTTTGCCCACAAAGGTCCATCTAGTCAAGGCTATGGTTTTTCCAGTAGTCATGTGTGGATGTGAGAGTTGGACTATACAGAAAGCTGAGCTCCGAAGAATTGATGCTTTTCAACTGTGGTGTTGGAGAAGACTCTTGAGAGTCCCTTGGACTGCAAGGAGATCCAACCAGTCCATCCTAAAGGAAATCAGTCCTGAATACTCATTGGAAGGACTGATGCTGAAGCTGAAACTCCAATACTTTGGCCACCTGATGTGAAGAACTGACTCACTGGAAAAGACCCTGATGCTGGGAAAGATTGAAGGTGGGAAGAGACGAGGATGACAGAGGATGAGATGGTTGGATGGCATTACCGACTCAATGGACATGAGTTTGAGTAAACTCTGGGAGTTGGTGATGGACAGGGAGGCCTGGTGTGCTGCAGTTCATGAGGTCGCACAGAGTGGGACACGGCTGACCAACTGAACTGAACTGAGTGAGAGAAGGGCTTCCCAGGTGGCGCTAGTGGTAAAGAACCCGCCTGCCAATGCAGGAGATGCAAGAGATGGGCTTCAGTCCCTGGGTTGGGAAGATCTCCTGGAGGAGGACATGGCAACCCACTCTAGTATTCTTGCCTGGAGAATTCCTTGTACAGAGGAGCCTGGCAGGCTACAGTCCATGGGGTTGCAGAGTCCTGACTCGACTGAAGCCATTTTATCATGCACACAAGCAGATCAGTGATAGCCAGGGGCAGGGTTGGAGAGAAGGGATGGACTGAAGAGGGGCTTCAGGAAACATTCTGGAATAATAAAAAATATACTTTTTATCATGATTGTGGTGGTGGTTTCGTTTGTGTAAACTCATTGAATTGTACACAAAATTGGCAAATGGTATTTTATGTGAATTATTTTTCAAAGATCAGCCCCTGAAATGAAAAGAAATGCAAAATTTGAAAAATATTGCTCTGCAAAAGTCTCAGAAGGCTCCTTAGGAGAACGGAATGGAAGACCCATGTGTCTCCCTCTCCAAACCCAAGAAAAATAAATCTTTTTCCATGGAGGAGCTAGTTAGTAGTGATCTTGAAGAGACAGCTGGCAGTGGAAGTCTTTTAAAGAGGAAGAACTCTTTCCCCAAAGAGGAACCAGTTAGTGACCCTGAGGAGTCAGGAAACAAGAGGGTCCCCAAGAAAAAGAGGAAATTCTCTTTCAAGGAGGAGCCACTCAACCGTGGACCTGAAGAGGCTGCTGTCAGCAAGAGCAGCAGCTCTAAGAAAAAGCTCCAAAAAGCTATTCCAGGAAAATTATTAATAGAATGGACATTTCCCTGGTGAGGAATAATTTGCAGACCCCTATATCCCAATAAAAAGGAAAAAAAAGGAGAAGTATTGCTCTAAGTGGTAGAGCATTTGTATTTCATCAAAGCTAAGATACTGTTGAATCTAAAACCATTATTTTATATACAAAAAAAAAGAAAAAAATTCTGCCAATTGAAATATGGCATACCATTAATTTTAAGATGCATCTTGGTTTCAGAGGTGTTAAAATGTGAAAAAAAAAAAAAAAGTCTTACGGAGAATGAACTTGTGGTTGGGGCAGGGGAAGAGTTAGGGAGTTTGGGATGAACATGTACCCACTGCTGTATTTTAAATGGATGGCCAACAGGCACCTACTGTGTAGCACAGGGAACTTGCTCAATGTTACGTGGCAGCCTGGATAGGAGGGAAGTTTGGGGGAGAGTGAGTGCTCTGTTGCTTCAGTTGTATCCGACCCTTTGCGACCCTATGGACTGTAGCCCACCAGGCTCCTCTGTCCATGGAGTTCTTCGGGCAAGAATACTGGAGTGGGTTGCCATTTCCTTCTTCAGGGGATCTTCCCAACTCAGGGATTGAACCCGCATCTCCTGTATTGGCAGGCGGGCTCTTTACCACCAGCACCACCTGGAAAGCCCCTGGGGGAGAGTGAATACATGTGTACGTACGGCCGGAGAGCTCTGCTGTGAGCCTGAAACTATAACAGTATTGTTAATCGGCTATACTCCCAATATAAAATAAAAAAGTTTTAAAATGTGAAAAAAGTCTTAGTATGAATTGAACATATTATATCTGTATTATGTGCCATTAAGGTAAAAAGAGGTAAAATGGGAGAGGAGGGCAAATGATAAGCCAGAGTGAGATACAGACACCCACAGCAGGCAGGAATCAAATTAAGGATGTAATAGAAACACAAAACAGAAAGCTGGCTCAGGGCCAAGGTTCCATTTTTTGCAGACATCTGGAATTTATTACCCAGATTCTGTACTTAAATTTTCTTACCTCTGTTGCCAAGCATATGTTTGAGTTCATAATTCCTGTTGCCATGACTGTTTTCCTTTATTTGAGATCTGTCACTCACTCTTGCCTCCAGTATCTGCCCACTCTTACAAGCCTAGCCAAGTATCTATCTGCCTCTGACCTCCTACTTAGCCCTGCATTTATATCTTGGTATATGCCTGTTTTGGGGCACTTGCTAGATTTAAACAACTCTATTTCAGTTGTCAGAGTTGGGTATTCCAGGGCTCGGTTTTTAGACCTCTTTTCTATCTGTGCTCACTCCTTTGTTACTATCATCTGTTCTTTTGGCTTTTCTCTCTTCACTGACAACTCCAAAATTTACACACCAGCCCATAGTTCTCCTGTGAATTCCAGACTCATGTATCTAACTGCCTACTTTGACATCTCCACTTAGATATCAAACACATTGAGATTCTCTGAACATGTCTGAAACTGAACACCTGATCTCTCCTAACATGGCCTGTATTAGTTTCTTATTGCTGCTGAAACAAATTACCACACATTCAGTGGGTTAAAATAACACAGTTTTATCATCTTACAGTTCTATATGTTAAAAGTCCAACAGGGATGTCATTTGACTAAAACTGAAATGATAGCACGACTGAGTTTTTTCCTGGAGGCTGTAGGAAAGAATCTAGTTCCTTGTCTTTTTCAGATTCTTCGGTTCAGTTCAGTTCAGTCGCTCAGTCGTGTCCGACTCTTTGTGACCCCATGAATCGCAGCACGCCAGGCCTCCCTGTCCATCACCAACTCCCGGAGTTCACTCAGACTCACGTCCATCGAGTCGGTGGTGCCATCCAGCCATCTCATCCTCTGTCGTCCCCTTCTCCTCCTGCCCCCAATGCCTCTCAGCATCAGAGTCTTTTCCAATGAGTCAACTCTTCACATGAGGTGGCCAAGATACTGGAGTTTCAGCTTTAGCATCATTCCTTCCAAAGAACACCCAGGGCTGATATCCTTCAGAATGGACTGGTTGGATCTCCTTGCAGTCCAAGGGACTCTCAAGAGTCTTCTCCAACACCACAGTTCCAAAGCATCAGTTCTTTGGTGCTCAGCTTTCTTCACAGTCCAACTCTCACATCCATACATGACCCCAGGAAAAACCATAGCCTTGACTAGACGGACCTTTGTTGGCAAAGTAATTGCTTCTGCTTATATTCCGCAGCTTGTGGCCCTTTCCTCCATCTTCAAAGCCAATAACATGGCATCTCTCTCTAACCCTGCTTCATCTATGTCTCTTTCACTCTCTCTTCTTCCCACTTCCACTTTTTTTTGGTTGTGCTGGGTCTTCATTGCTGTGCAGGCTTTTTTCTAGTTGCAGCGAGCAGGGGCTACTCTCTAGTTGTGGTGCGTGGGCTTCTCATTGTGGGGAGGCTTCTACTGTTGCAGAGCACAGGCTCTAGGGTGTGTGGGCTTCAGCAGTTTTGGTGCATGGGCTCAGTAGTTGCAGTTCCTGGGCTCTAGAGCACAGGCTCAATAGATTTGGTGCACAGGCTTGGTTGCCCCGTGGCATGTGGGATCTTCCTGGATCAGGGATCGAACCCATTTCTCCCACACTGGCAGGCAGATTCTTTACCACTGAGCCACCAGGGAAGCCCCCTCCTTCCCCTTTTAAGGACTCCTGTGACTTCGTTGTGCCCACCTGGATAATATAGGATACTCTCCCTATGTTAAAGTCAGCTGATTAGTAACCTTAATTCCCTTTGCCACATAATTTAACGTAGTCACAAGTTCGGGGGATTAGGGTGTAGACAATTTGAAGGGAGCATTGTTTTGTCTACCACACACTGTAAAGTTTCTTTTTAATTAAAATTTGAAAGTGTAGCACATGCACAGATAAGTGCACAAAAAATAAACATATAGCTTGATGTATTTTCACAGAGTGAATACGCTCGTGTAATCAGCACTGAGATCAAGAAGCAGAACAATGCCAACATTCCAGATGCTCTTTGTGTTCCTTCCCAGTCACTTCCCCCACCAAGACCATGGGTTAGTTTTGCTTAAACTAGTTTGCTTAAACTTTAGGTAAACTGAATCCCATAGTATGTATTCTTTTATGTTGAGCTTCTTTCTCTCGATTTTTATCATTAATTAATTAATTACTTTTGGTTGCACCACGTAGCTTTCAGGATCTCAGTTCCCTGATCAGGGATTGAACCCAGGCCACAGCAGTGAAAGCCCAGAATCCTAACCACTAGGCCACCAGGGAACTCCCTTTTTCAATTTTTATGACTATGAGATTCATTTATGTTGTCCTGTGTAGCTTTGAATTGTTCACTCTCATTGCTGTGTAATATTCCATTGAATGAATCTACCACAATTTATCCATTCCAATATTTGAGGTGCAACTCTGAACATTGTAGTACATGTTATTTGGTGATCATAGGTATGCATTTACATATCTATGGATACATATCTAGGAGTGGAATTGCTGGATCATAGAGTAAGCATACACTTCACTCTATTAGATACTGCCAAATAGTTTTCCAAGAGATTGTACCAGTTTACACTCTCACAATAGTGTGTGAGAGTCCAAGTTGCTTCACATCGTTCCCAACACTTGGTAGTGTCTGGTGGATGCATAGTGGTAGCTCATTGTAGTTTGGGGCTTCCCTGGGGCTCAGATGGTAAAGAACTCCCCTGCAGTGTGGGGGACCTGGGTTTGATCCCTGGGTGGGGAAGATCCCCTGGAGAAGGGAACAGCTACCCACTCCAGTATTCTTGCCTGGAGAATTCCATGGACAGAGGAGCCTAGTGGGCTACAGTCCATGGGGTCACAAGGAGTCAGACACAACTGAGCGACTAAGCACACATTGTAGCTTTACTTTGCATTTCTCTGATGATTAATTCAGTTGAACACCTTTTCATATATTTTTTTACTGTATGCCTTTTTAACCTTTTGGTTATTGCACCATGTCAATATATTATTTATTCTAAAGCAAAAGAAAAGAACATAACCATGGTGAAGAGGTGTTATGGCTCCTTTTCACCAGTTAAGGGAGAGCAAAAGAGAGACAGAAAGAACTCTCCCCAAAGTTCCTTACATCACTGATTCTCAGCATTTGGTTGAACGTTGCAAGATCCTTCTTCCAGCTTTCCAAGCGGGCAATATCATGGTAGGGACCCTACTGTAGAAAAGCAGAAGGAAATTTGTCTGTCTACACATAGAAGAGAAAAAGTCTTACTTCAAAATTCTTCCCTGGCCTTCACTGAGCAGGCAGCTTTTTTCAGTTGTATTTTCCCTTTTCTATTAACTCCTTTCACAGACAGCATGAGGAGTGGCAGGGGGGAAGGACCATAAAACCCTGCTCCATTTCATAAGGACTTAAGGTCTCATAATATTTTACTAAAGAACTTGTCTTTACCCATCTTATTTTAGGCATGTATTAGCTCCAGTAGCTTGTAAAACATGTTTTGGAGAATTTGGTGATGTCATAAATATGTCTATTGTAGAAAATAGTTCTGGCTCACAAATTGTATGTTATAAATCACTCAAGTCATGGCAGAGTGATAAACCACAAATAAATAACAGCTTCCAACAGGATTTATTCACAATGCCACATCTTGTTCTTGCATATACTTCTCCTTACCCCATTTAGTTTTATGTTTTCATTTAATCCTAATTCAGTGTTAACAGTATTTGGTTTTTTGTTGAGTTGCTCAGTCCTGTTCAACTCTTTGTGACCCCATGGACTGTAGCCTGCCAGGCTCTTCTGTCCACAGGATTTCCCAGACAAAAATACTGGAGTGGGTTGCCATTTCCTTCTCCAGGGGATCTTCTCAACCTAGGGATCGAACCTGCGTCTCCTGCATTGCAGGCAGATTTTTTACCACTGAGCTACGAGGAAAGCCCTGTTAACATTGACTATGTAAATGTTGTTCCTAGCTGAGACATATAACATACTTTTATTATTCTTCCTTTAGTATATGACATTTCCCCCCTGGAGTTATTAATTACTTTGCTTATTTTATTTTTCTGGCTACACCCTGCAGCTTGTAGGATCCTAGTTCCCTGACAAGGGATCAAACACACGCCCTCAGCAGTGAAAGAGAGGAGTCCCAACCACTGGACTGCCAGGAAATTCTTACTTTGGTTATTTATTTAGTTTGACTGATTTGTCTCCTTGTACTACTTGTTACTAATTTTTCTGCCAAACCCATCCAGAGATGTAAATTCATATTCCATAAGGTCAAACAAATCAGGTCATTTACTAGTTTTTTTTTTTTTTTCTATTTGGAGACATATTTCTTCCTGCCATCTACCATTCTACTCCTGTAAGGATCGATTGATCTTTAGACCTGCTACATAAATGTTTTCCTGGGACTTCACTTTGCCTTTCTTGGATTCCCCTGTCTATTGGATGTCATTCTGTGTTTGACTATTTGGGTTGTTTTCAATTTTGGCCTATTATGTACATTTTTGTAATGCTGTGTGCAGGCTTCTCATTGTGGTGGCTTCTGTTGGGGAACACGGGCTCTATGCACTCAGGCTTCAGTAGTTTCGGCTTGTGGGCTCAGGAGTTGCAGTTCACTGGCTCTAGAGCGTTGATTCAGTAGTTGTGGCTCACTGTCTTAGTTTTCACACAGCATGTGGGATCTTCCCAGGGGAAGGATTAAACCTGTGTACCCTGCATTGGCAGTCAGATTCTTAACCACTGGACCACCAGGGAAGCCCCTCTTCAGCACTTTGAAGATATTATTTTATCATCTTATTATTCTATCATCTCTGTTATTTATTTACTTTTTTGAGAAGCCTGTTATTCTGTAGTTATTCTGCTATTGTTACTGTGTGGGTAATCTATCTCTCTTATCTTTTAAGATTTTTTTCTGTGTTTTTGATGCTCTGCAGTTTTACTACAACATGTCAGATGTGGATCTGTTATTATTTATCTTGCCAAGTACGTGAGGTTGCTCCTTTAGCTTGAAGATTTACTTTCTTTCTAAAAATTTACTTAAAAGTTTCTAAAAATTTACTTTATTTCTTAAAAATTTCTCAATTGTTATTTCTTCAAATATTGTCTGTCTCTCATTCTCTCCTTCTTGACTCCCTATTAGATGTGTGTTGGAATGTCTCATTCCCCCTACCATCTAACCAGGTTTTCTTTTTACTGTTTTACTGTGTTAGGTTCCAGGTCCTTTATTCTGATCTGTATCCCAATTCAGTGACTTTTTTCCTTGGCTGTGTCTAGTGTATCCATTTATAAACTTTGTTCAAAGTTTAATGATTATTTTTTAGTTGTTATCAGTGCTACTGGCATGTAGTGGGTAGTAGACAGAGATCCAATTTCCCTTTGGATATTTTTCAAATCCATCTTTTTTAGTGCTTTAACATTTTTTTGTATTATGGTTCTTCAGTTCAGTCGCTCAGTCATGTCCAACTCTTTGCGACCCCATGAATTGCAGCTCGCCAGGCCTCCCTGTCCGTCACCAACTCCCGGAGTTCACTCAGACTCACGTCCATCGAGTCGGTGGTGGCATCCAGCCATCTCTTCCTCTGTCGTCCCCTTCTCCTCCTGCCCCCAATCCCTCCCAGCATCAGGGTCTTTTCCAATGAGTCAACTCTTCGCATGAGGTGGCTAAGATACTGGAGTTTCAGCTTTAGCATCAGTCCTTCCAAAGAATACCCAGGGCTGATCTCCTTCAGAATGGACTGGTTGGATCTCCTTGCAGTCCAAGGGACTCTCAAGAGTCTTCTCCAACACCACAGTTCCAAAGCATAAATTCTTCGGCGCTCAGCCTTCTTCACAGTCCAACTCTCACATCCATACATGACCGCTGGAAAAACCATAGCCTTGATTAGACGGACCTTTGTTGGCAAAGTAATGTCTCTGCTTTTGAATATGCTATCTAGGTTGGTCATAACTTTCCTTCCAAGGAGTAAGTGTCTTTTAATTTCATGGCTGCAGTCACCATCTGCAGTGATTTTGGAGCCCCAAAAAATAAAGTCTGACACTGTTTCCCCATCTATTTGCCATGAAGTAATGGGACCAGATGCCATGATCTTAGTTTTCTGAATGTTGAGCTTTAAGCCAACTTTTTCACTCTCTTCTTTCACTTACATCAAGAGGCTTTTTAGTTCCTCTTCACTTTCTGCCATTCTTATCCCTTCCTTTTCCCAAAAGCTCTTTTAGACTGCTCTATTATCCCTAATTATATAAGCAGGGTGACAGTATACAGCCTTGACATACTCCTTTTCCTATTTAGAACCAGACTGTTGTTTCATGTCCAGTACTAACTGTTGCTTCTTGACCTGCATACAGATTTCTCAGGAGGCAGGTCAGGTGGTCTGGTATTCTCATTTCTTGAAGAATTTTCCACAGTTTGTTGTGATCCACACAGGCAAAGGCTTTGGCATAGTCAATAAAGCAGAATAGATGGTTTTCTGGAACTCTCTTGCTTTTTCAATGATCCAACAGATGTTGGCTATTGGATCTCTGGTTCCTCTGTCTTTTCTAAATCCAGCTTGAACATCTGGAAGTTCACAGTTCACATACTGTTGAAGCCTGCCTTGGAGAATTTTGAGCATTTCTTTGCTAGCATGTGAGATGTGTGCAATTGTGTGGTAGTTTGAGCATTCTTTGCCATTGCCTTAGTGATTGGAATGAAAACTGACCTTCTTCAGTCCTGTGGCCACTGCTGAGTTTTCCAAATTTGCTGGCATATTGAGTGCAGCACTTTCACAGCATCATCTTTTAGGCTTTGAAATAGCTCAACTGGAATTCCATCACCTCCACTAGCTTTGTTCATAGTGATACTTCCTAAGGCCCTCTTGACTTCACATTCCACGATGTCTGGCTCTATCTAGGTGAGTGATTACACCATCTTGATTATCTGGGTCATGAAGATCTTTTTTGTACAGTTCTTCTGTGTATTCTTGCCACCTCTTCTTAATCTCTTCTTCTTCTGTTAGGTCCATACCATTTCTGTCATTTATTGCCCCCATCTTTTCATGAAAAGTTCCCTTGGTATCTCTAATTTTCTTTAAGAGATCTCTAGTCTTTCTCATTCTGTTGTTTTCCTCTATTTCTTTGCATTGATCATTGAGGAAGGCTTTCTTATCTCTCTTTGGTGTTCTTTGGAACTCTGCATTCAGATGGGTATATCTTTCCTTTTCTCCTTTGCCTTTTGCTTCTCTTCTTTTCATAGCTATTTGTAAGGCCTCCTCAGACAACCATTTTGCCTTTTTGCATTTCTTTTTCTTGGGGATGGTCTTGATCACTGCCTCCATCCATAGTTCTTCAGGCACTCGATCAGATCTAATCCCTTGAATCTATTTGTCACTTCCACTGTATAATCATAAGGGATTTTATTTAGGTCATACCTGAATGGTCTAGTGGTTCCAATGGGGAACTGGTTCCAAATTGGGAAAGGAGTCCGTCAAGGCTGTATATTACCACAATGATTATTTAACTTATATGCTGAGTACATCATGAGAAATGCTAGACTGGATGAAGCACAAGCTGGAATCAAGATTGCCGGCAGAAATATCAGTAACCTCAGATATGCAGATGACACCACCCTTATGGCATAAAGTGAAGAAGAGCTAAAGAGCCTCTTGATGAAAGTGAAAGAGGAAAGTGAAAAAGTTGGCTTAAAACTCAACATTCAGAAAACTAAGATCATGGCATCCGGTCCCATCACTTCATGGAAAATAGATGGGGAAGCAATGGAAACAGTGACAGACTTTATTTTGGGGGGCTCCAAAATCACTGCAGATGGTGACTACAGCCATGAAATTAAAAGATACTTGCTCCTTGGAAGAAAAGCTATGACCAACCTAGACAGCATATTAAAAAGCAGAGACATTACTTTGCCCACAAAGGTCCATCTAGTCAAGGCTATGGTTTTTCCAGTAGTCATGTGTGGATGTGAGAGTTGGACCATACAGAAAACTGAGCACTAAAGAATTAATGCTTTTCAACTGTGGTGTTGGAGAAGACTCTTGAGAGTCCCTTGGACTGCAAGGAGATCTAACCAGTCCATCCTAAAGGAAATCAGTCCTGAATACTCATTGGAAGGACTGATGCTGAAGCTGAAACTCCAATACTTTGGCCACCTGATGTGAAGAACTGATTCACTGGAAAAGACCCTGATGCTGGGAAAGATTGAAGGCAGGGGGAGAAGGGGACGACAGAGGATGAGATGGTTGGATGGCATCACCGACTCAATGGACATGGGTTTGAGTAAACTCTGGGAGTTGGTGATGGACAGGGAGGCCTGGTGTGCTGCAGTCCATGGGGTTGCAAAGAGTCAGACACGACTGACCGACTGAACTGAACTGATTATCCCTAGTTCCTCAGATGTAAATTATCCCATTTGTTGCCTCTTCTGACTCCTCCCTCAAGCAGAGGGAAGATTTCCTTATGTGGTCTATAATCTTAGCTATAAGCCCATATTCACTGGGCTTGCTCTCTGTAGAAGTCTCACGTGTCTGGGTATAAGAGTTTCCTTACAGATAAATGTTATGTTTGCCTTTACTGGGTCCCTTGATTTCTGCCAGTTCAGATCTGTTTTCCTGTCATTTTTGTTGTTACTATTGTTTGTTTCTCAGCTTGAGGGACCCTGCACTTTGCAGGTGTGAAGAATTTAAACTGTACTCCCAAGCACCTCTGGGCCTGATGCATCCTTGATGTTGAACCCCTTTTGCAATTGTTTGCTGCTGCTGCTGCTGCTAAGTCGCTTAAGTCGTGTCCAACTCTGTGCGACCCCATAGACTGCAGCCCACCAGGCTCCCCCGTCCCTGGGATTCTCCAGGCAAGAACACTGGAGTGGGTTGCCATTTCCTTCTCCAATGCATGAACATGAAAAGTGAAAGTGAAGTCGCTCAGTCATGCCTGACTCTTAGCGACCCCATGGACTGCAGCCTACCAGGCTCCTCCATCCATGGGATTTTCCAGGCAAGAATACTGGAGTGGGGTGCCATTGCCTTCTCTGTTGCAATTGTTTACCCTATGCAAACTACCTCAGGCCTCCTGGGATTCTGTTTTGCTCTTCTGCTTCAATCCGATCTTGTCTGCTTTTGGTCTTCCCAACTCAATTACTTAAGATTAAATGTAATACTTTTTAAAACAAGATAAAAGTCTATTTGTTTCTCCTATAAATGAAGTCAGAAAGCATGAAGTCCAAGGTGGGAATAGTGGCTTCATGTTCATTAGGGACACAGGCTTGTTCTCTATTGTTGCTCTACCATCCTTAGCATGAGGCTTCTGTTTCATGTCCAAAATAACTGCTTGAAAACAAACAATAAGTCCCCAAATAGCTGCTTGAGCTCCAGCCATTTCATCTGCATTCTGCCAAAAGGAAGGAGGAAGGTAAGAAGAACATGCCCTCCTCTTTTAAAGAACACATACCACTTTCACTTATATCGCAAGACTAGGACTTAGTAAGGGAGGTTGAGAAATGTTTTTACTAGGCAGACATCAGGGCTTCTTTTATTCAAGACAAAAGGATAGAAAGGATAATGGAGGATAATTAACAGTTTCTGTCACACCCATTAAATTGTAAACCACCCTAGAATTAGGATCCTGCTTTATACCCTTTATGAAATTCAGTGCTCAAGGAGCTCAAGAAAAATCTTTTAATAATGATGATTAATCCTTTTAGCAAACATTTATTCAGCACCTATATTTTAATTTTACCTTTTCTTCATTCAGCACCTACTCTATGCCAGGGACTGTGTTAGGCACTGGAGCTTAAAAAAATGGAATTAAGGTGGTCCAGTGGTGACTCTGCACTTCTAATGCAGGGGTCACAGATACGATCCCTGATCAGGGAGTTAAGATCCCACATGCTGTGTGGCATGGCCAAGAAAAAAGAAAAGAAATTAACACAGGAAACAAAGACTTTACCCAAGAAAGGTGTTTTAAGCAGGTATTTGAACCATTAACAAATGTCAGGCAGAGGAGGAGGCGGGAAGATATCACAGATGAAGGAAATAGTTTATGCAAATTATCCAAGGTATGAAACAGCATGTCATGTTAGGGAATGCAGGCTGGCTGGTATACCTAGACCTGTGGTTTCAACCAGGGGCTGTTTTTCTAGAAACAGGTGCTAACCTCTCTGCCACAGTGACTTAGTTTCCACTACTCCAAAATTAGGACCCCTGATCTGACAAGTTTGATTTCGTTTTATTATCATGAGATAATATTTATTAAATGCTAGCCACGCGTGTCTCTATAAATAGTAGCAGTTGTATGCTGCAGAGAAATAAAATAAGGCAAATTCTAAAAACTGTAATTTGGAACTGGGTTATACTTTAGAAAAGTATAAACCTTTTGTTAAGGCTGGGTGACCTTAGCAAAAGTCATTACAGTGGAGTGCTGAATTTGGGGGGTTCAGATGCAAGTAATAAAGCAGAACTGAAAATACTGTGTAAAGATGCAGAGATCTATAAGAATACAAATGCAGGTTTGCTTGTCTTTGAAGTTCAAAGAGAGGAAAATAACCTAACAGCAATTATGAAGGGAGTGGGGTGGGTTAATAAGGAAGAGGGGAGGACAAAGGCCTTTTTAAGTTTTGGGATATTTGAACTGTGTGAATGTATTGTCTATTCAGACAAAATTAATAATCATTTAGCCCTACATCTGTTGAAATTAACCTCAATTCTTCATATACTGACCCCTCCCCAGCCCTCCTTTCCCCAGGCTCAGGACTAACCTGATTCCCCAACACTTGAGGCTCTATTTTGTTTACTTGACCTGCCTGCCCTTGTCCATGGGGAAATCCAAGGTTCCTGTTCTATGTCCATCCCCCGCATTGCTCCATCTGATGTTAATTTGGTATAAGTCTCGTGTTTCTGGCTGATTGATCCTAAAACTGTAGTCCACCTTTGCTCTGACTACACCACTAGGGTCCTGGGGATTCCTGGGGACCCTAAGGTACTATAGGATGTCTGTCCCGTCTGTGTACCCAGGACCAGCTTTTACGAACTCTGACCATGTGCCAGGCACTATTATCTAGGTGCCTGAGATGTGGAGTCACCAACTTGTCCCCATCTGCCTAAGACCTTCCTGGTTCAAAAACTAAGTATCACATTCCAGGAACCCCCTCAGTCTTCATGTCTGCTAGCCTGTGTCCTCTCAGCTTCACTCCCCTCCCCAACCTCGGTGCAGGTGCTATCATGATGCCCTTTATAGAGATGGGAAAACCAAGAACCAGGATGTGCATTCGACCTCAGGAAACTCAGTGCAGGAACCCAGGCTGCCAACTATACCCAGCCAGGCTCACCAGTCTTTCTGCCAAAGCATAACCTAGGAAGGCCTGGACCTGCTTCCACCCCTGACCTGACTGAGAGGCAGGAGCCCCCAAACCCAGGTCCCTAACTGGCATCCAGGCTGTGAAGTTGTAGGAGGGGAACTTGGGCCAGAGTGGGGATCTGCAGAGCCAGGAGGGAGGTGCCTCCCAGCCCCCATTCCAGTAGGCGTGTCTGAGCAGACCCCAGTCCCCGATGTCAGTATGGGACTGCTACCCCCAGCTTTCAGTTATTCAGCTCCCTCTCTTCTGAGCCTTGGTAACTGGCCTGAGGATTGCCCCTATCTAGAGCTTCCCAGGGACTGGAATGGGTTCTGAGGGTGGCCAGGGACAGTGTCTGAGCTTCATGTCCTCAGGGACCTTCAGACCATCCTGAGGTGGGGGATTTGTGTCTCTTCTACAAAAGGTAAAACAGGCTCAGAGAGGCTAAGTAACTTGCCTATGGTCACACAGCCAGGGAGACCTTGGGTTTCAAACCTAGTTGTCCGTGTTTAGTCACTAAATCATGTCTGACTCTTTGCAACCCCATGGACTATAGCTAACCAGGCTCCTCTGTCCTTGGGGTTTCCCAGGGAAGAATACTGGAGTGGGTTGCCATTTCCTTCTCCAGGTGAATTTTTTTAACTTCTTTATTTTTTGGCTGCACCACACAGATTGTGAGATCTCAGTTCCCCCAACTAGGGATCTAACCCAGGCCAAGGCAGTGAAAGTGCCAAGTCCTAACCACTGGACCACCAGGGAATTTCCTGGAATGCTGAATTTATCAAGACAGGGTAGACGATGTTGCAATACAGACAACACCAGAAATTTCAGTGGTGTGAGACAAGACTGTCCCTTTCCCTAAGTCTGCATCAGGTCCAGAAAACTCATCAAAACAGCTGTCCCCCCTGGGGTGACTAAAAATTGATTATGCTTTGATATGTTAACTTCACCATCTCAACAGGAGGCTTCCAGGTTCACTTGGGCAGGGGAAGGGAGAAACTGGAGACTCACATAGAGGCTTTGTGCAGATATTGCTTCTGTTCACATTTCCTTGGTCAGATCTAGCCATGTGGCATTGTGTAATTCAGGGTATTTAGAAGTGTAGTCTCCTGTGCCCCAGAAGGAAGGGAAACAAGATATTGGTCCTCACTAATAATGTCCCTGAGAAATGGTAAGGCCAAAAGAAGGCTTTTTGGTGAGCTAAAGAGGAAATGGGAGGAAAGACTGAATTCTTATAGATGGCATGAGGAGCTCCATGGACCCATTCCCCAGTGAAACTGGTGGAGATTATTTAAAAAAAAAAAAAAAAAAAACAACCATTTACAGTCTCTGGAAATAATCCTAAGAGTATACACCAAATGAAGAAAATACCTGTCCAAGAAAATCTACTGGGACTTCCCTGGCCGTTCAGTGGTTAAAACTCCATGGTTCCACTTCAGGGGGCTCAGGTTTGATCTCTGGTTGGGAAACTTAAGTTCCCATGTGATGCAGCAAAAAGAAAGAAGGAAGGAAAGAAAGAAAGATCTACTAAGATTCTATAAGAACAGCAAGAGCCTATGGTATTTGAACCAAGGCTGCTCTCTTCCTCCCACTTCCCAGCTCAGTGAGATGGAAGCTCCATTCCAGACTGGTGTAGCCAAGAATACAGGGCTCCCTCTCTTTGTAGCTCCCATAGAGGGCTATCTTCCTCGGAAGGGCAAGACATTGCCATTTCTCATCCTGCCTCTGGCTACCTGTTGCTATGGCTAAGTACTGGGGTAATGTGGCTGAAAGGTCGGGGTCCCTTCTTTCACCCAGCTCCCTCTGGTGGGACAGAGGCTCTATCTTGAGCATGGTGGGGCCGAAAATACTGGGGCCCTGATCACCACTGCCCTGGCTGATATGGTGGTTCCATACTGTTAGAGGCAAGCTGAGAAGACCTGAGTCTATTGCCGCACCTCTACCTAGCACTCAAGTCCTAAAGTGTGGCGGTTGCACAGAAAGAAACAACCTCAGCCCTCAACCCCAGAGTCTTGGCTTGGAGCTTTTTCTTTGGGGGAGGTCACAAAACAGTTGGTAATCTCATCCCAAAGGAACTGAATTCATTAGCAACACGGGATGAGGAAATTTGAGCTTTAAGGGTATTCTCAAACACAGTGGCTGCTGCTGATGCTGCTAAGTCACTTCAGTCGTGTCCGATTCTGTGCAACCCCATAGACGGCAGCCCACCAGGCTCCCCTGTCCCTGGGACTCTCCAGGCAAGAACACTGGAGTGGGTTGTCATTTCCTTCGCCAATGCATGAAAGTGAAGAGTGAAAATGAAGTTGCTCAGTCATGCCTGACTCCTAGCAACCCCATGGACTGCAGCCCACCAGGCTCCTCCATCCATGGGATTTTCCAGGCAAGAGTACTGGAGTGGGAAACACAGTGGAGGTCATGGTAAAAGGAGGAGTTTGCTCTTTGGGAGGATTTAAGATTATTAGATTCAGTGGAGATATAAACTAAACTGTAGGCCAGCTCCTCTAAGAAGAGAACTGTGTAAGGAGCCCTCCTAGGTGCAGAACAAAGCTCAAACACTGACCTCAGGAACTGGTCCTCCAAAGGAGCTCTCGTTTGATTGGGGTGGACAGTAGAGCAGTTTATGCCTCAGGGTGCTGTAGAAGACAGTAGAACAACAATCTTGCAAATAAAGGAGTCTAACAGCTGGGTACTGTCAGGAAAAGAGACAGAGAAACCTGTCAAAACCACTGTCATCTTGGGAGACTACGGGTTCACCAAGGCCATACTCCTTGAGGACCAACATGAGAGGTGTACGCTGGGAGGGTACAGTGGGGCATGGATAGCAAGGAGAGGCTTCATTAATGATCCAGCCTCTCAGTAAGCAAATAACAATAAGAAGCCCAGAGTGGTGGCTGGGGAGCCTACACCCAGAGTCAGTATATTACCTAAAACACCCAGATTCCAATGAAAATATTAGGAGATATACAAAGAAACAGAAAAGTATTACCCACACATTTGGGGAGCAACAGGTAACAAAAACTATCTGTGAGAGTAACCAGGTGTCAGATTTTAAAAAAATATTTATTTATTTGACTGTGCCAGGTCCTAGCTGTAGCATGTGGGATCCAGTTCCCTGACCAGAGACCAAACCCAGGCCCCCTTGCATTGGGACCACAAAGTCTCAGCCACTGAACCACCAGGGAAGAACCAGGTATCAGATGTAACAGACTTCAAAGTATCCATTACAAATACATTCAAAGAACTAAAGAAAACCATGCTTAAAGAAATAAAAGTATGAGACGATGTTGTATGAAATAGAGAACTCCACAAGAATAAGTTATATATAAAAAAAGAATTGGAAATGCTGGAATGAAAGGTACAGTAACTTACATGAAAGACTTACTAGAGGGTCCTATATGAATTACCTTTGGCAGGCAAGTTCTTTACCACTAGTGCCACCTGTTGTCATTGTTCAGTCTCTCAGTCATGTCCAATTCTTTGTGACCCCGTGAACTGCAGCATGCCAAGCTTCCCTGTCCATCACTATCTCCCCAAGTTTGCTCTAATTCATGTCTGCTGAGTTGATGATGCCATCCAGCTATCTCATCCTCTGTTGCTCGCTTCTCCTCTTGCCCTCAGTCTTTCCCAGCATCAGGGTCTTTCCCAATGAGTTGGCTTTTCACATTAGGTGGCCAAAGTGAAGTCACTCAGTCATGTCTGACTCTTTACAACCCTATGGACTGTAGCCCACCAGGCTCCTCTGTCCATGGGATTTTCCAGGTAAGAATACTGGAGTGGGTTGCCATTTCCTTCTCCAGGGGATCTTCCCAACCCAGGGATCGAACTCAGGTCTTCCACATTGCAGGCAGACTCTTTACCATCTGAGCAACCAGGGAATCCCATCAGGTGGCCAAAGTAAGCCCTATATTACCTTGCTAGGACCGCCATAACAAAATACCACACACTGGGCAGCTTAAACAGCAGATACTTACTTTCTCACAGTTCCGGAGGCTAGAACTCCAAGATCAAAGCATCAGCATGTTTTATTTCTGAGGACTCTCTCCTTGGCTTGCAGATGGCTATCTTTCACTATGTTCTCACATGGTCATTCCTCTATGTACATGCACCCCTGATGTTTCTTTTTTTTTGGCTCTGCTTGTGTCTTCCTTGCTGTGCACGGGCTTTCTCTGGTTGTGGTAAGCGGGGGCCACTCTCTATTTATAGTATGCAAGCTTCTCATTGCAGTGGCTTCTCTCGTTGTGGAGCTTTAGAGTGCAGGCAGTAGTTGTAGCACTCAGGCTTAGTTGCCCTGAGGCATGTGGAATCTTCCAGAAGCAGGGATCAAACCCATGTCACTTCCACTGGCGGGCAGATTCTTAACCACTGGACCACCAGGGAAGGCCCCTGATTTCTTGTTGTATCCACATTTCTTCTTCTCATAAGGATATTGCTCAGTGGTAAGTAGACTTATTATGGTGATCATTTTGAAATGTATATAGATATGGAATCACTATGCTGTATACTAGCAGCTAACCTAATATTGTAGGTCAGTTAAACTTCAAACAAATTCACAGAAAAAGATAACAGATTTGTGGTTACCAGAGGTGGAGGTGGGAGGAGGGGGAGTTGAACGAAAGTAATCAAAAGGTACTGGAAAAAACACAATGTAAAAACCGTGAGTTAAATCTATTCTGACTCTTGCTGAGGACTGTAGCCCAGGAGACAGCCTCTCAGAAAACTCTGAGAAATAGTTTCGAAAAGGTAGGGGAAGAGCTAGTACATATAGTGCAGTCAAGATCTTGGTGAAAGTTCACTGCTCATGAGGATCAAGTATCTCAGTTAATGATTTAGTATGGGAAGATGCAAGAATAATGGGGTCATTGAAATTCTTCCTTAGATATGCATTTTAACTATCTAGGGGCCCATATATCTAAAACACACAATGTTTCATCCTAAATTCTTTGAGGGTGCCTTGTAGGTCAGTGACTGCAGTGGCCAATGACTTGATCCTTGTAGAACTGGAATGGCACTCCACATTGTCTGTTTACAGTACAAACTTCAAGTTATAAGAAATATAAATATAATTAACACTGCTGTACATTATATATGAAAGTTGTTACGAGAGTGAATCTGGTGGGTGGATGCGGGATTTACTCAGCTTGCAGCTACTCAAGACAAGCCTCCTATGTAACTTCCCTTGCTTATTAAAACTGCAACCTGAAAATATGGAGTGGTCTGCCTCTTTTATTGGTCTCTCCTTATGCTCCATGTAAGGGGGTCAATTTCAGATTTCACTCAGGGAACTCCTGAGGTTACAAACCAATAGTAGTTGTATAATAATTTTTTTTTTGGTGGGGGGGGGGCCTCCAAAATCACTGCAGATGGTGACTGCAGCCATGAAATTAAAAGACGCTTGCTCCTTGATAGAAAAGCTATGACCAATTAGACAGCATATTGAAAAGCAGAGACATTACTTTGCCAACAAAGGTCTGTCTAGTCAAAGCTATGGTTTCTCCTATAGTCATGTATGCATGTGAGAGTTGGACCATAAAGAAAGCTGAGCACCGAAGAATTGATGCTTTTGAACTGTGGTGCTGGAGAAGACTCTTGAGAGTCCCATGGACTGCAAGATCAAACCAGTCAATCCTAAAGGAAATCAGTCCTGAATATTCATTGGAAGGACTGACACTGAAGCTGAAACTCCAATACTTTGGCCACCTGATGCAAAGAACTGACTCATTGGAAAAGACCCTGATGCTGGGAAAGATTGAGGGCAGGAGGAGAAGGGGATGACAGAGGATGAGATGGCTGGATGGCATCACCGACTCGATGGACATGAGTTTGAGCAAGCTCTGGGAGTTGGTGATGGACAGTGAAGCCTGGCGCACTGCAGTCCATGGGGTTGCAAAGAGTCAGACACGACTGAGCAACTGAACTGAACTGAATTATTAAAAAACAGTATAAATGTGCATTTCTTCTCCCTTCTTCTCTCAACCAATTTATATATTAACTGTATAAAATAATATATCTGTACTGTATTGTTGGGTCTACAACAGAAATGATAAAAAGAAGGTTAATATAACAGAAGGTATAAATATATAATCGTTTTCATTTCTTAGGTCCTATAAAAGTCATAAAAGTATACAAATAATATAATAACACAGCAGTCCCCAGGGACCAGTTTCATGGAAGACAATTTTTCCATGGACCGGGGTGGTGGTAGGGGTGGTTTCAGGATGACTCAGACGCATTACATCTATTGTGCTTCTCTGAGAATCTAACGCTGTTGCTGATTTGACAGGAGGGGGAACAGCTGTAAATCCAGATGAGGCTATGCTTGTTCACCCACCACTCACCTCCTGCTGTGTGGCCTGGTTCCTAACAAGCCACAGAGTGCTATCAGTCTGTGGCCTGGGGGTTGGGGACCTCTGTAATGATGTATTGTTAGTTTGTAACATTTATAGATGTACTATGTATCATGAAAAGGGACAAAAGAGAAGAGAAGTATATAGGAATGTTTTACGTCTCACTGGAATTAAATCACTATAAATCTGAAGCTGATTCTGATGCACTAAGACATGAATGGTGGGCTTCCCCAGTGGTCCAGTGGTTGAGAATCTACCTGCCAATGCCGGGGTTTGATCCCCTGGTCCAGGAAGATCTCACATGCCCCAGAGCAACTAAGCCTATGCGTCACAACTACTGAGCCCACGTGCTGCAACTACTGAAGGCCGTGTGCCCTAGAGCCCGTGCTCTGCAATAAGAGAAACCACCGCAGTGAGAAGCCCGCACACCACAACAGAGTAGCCCCCTCTCACTACAACTAGAGAAAGTCTGAGTGCAGCAACAAAGACCCAGAATATCCAAAAAAAAACAAAACAAAACCGCTGGAAAAGTGTATTTTCCAACTAGACCTAAAGCAAGCATTAGGAAGGCAATAATAAAGACTAGAAGGAAAGTAATGAGAGACTAGAAAAACAACAGAGAAAAATCAATGAAACCAGAAGTTGGTTCTTTGAAAAGATCAATAAAATTGGCAAACTTTTAGCTAGATTGACTCAAAAATAACAAAACAGAAGAGGATTCAAATGACTAGAATCAGAAATCAATACGAAATTTCCTGACAGTCCAGTGGTTAGAACTTAGCATTTCACTGCCCAGCCTGGGTTTAACTTATATCCACAAGACATGCAGCATGGCCAAAAAAGAAAAAAACAAAGGAAATGAGGAGGGCACATTACTGCTGATCCTATACAGATAAAAAGGATTAGAAATGAACACCTTGAATAATTGTAAAAGAAATTAAAGATTAAAATGAATGGAAAACCATCCTATGTTCACTGAGTTTGATTAGAAGATTACTATTAATTAATATTGTTTATTTATTTATTTTTGGCCTTGCCAGCTTTCAGCTTTCAGGATCTTAGTTCCTGACGAGGGGTCAAGCCCAGACCCCATGCAGTGAACGCATGTAGTCCTAACCACAGGACCACCAGGGAATTCCCTATATTAGCTAACATTATTTAGATGGAAATAATCCCTAAATTGATTTACCGATTCAGTGAAATCTCTATTAAAATCCCAGCTGATTTATTTGTAGAAGTTGATGAGCTGACTCAAACATTCATAAAGAATTTTGGAGATCCAGAACATCCAAAACGATAGGGAGGTTCACACTTCTGATTTTAAAACTGTCTAGAAAATGACAGTAATCAAGACCTTGTGGTACTGGCATAAGAATAGACATATAGGTGGATAGAGTAGAACTGAGAGTCCAGAAACAAGCCCACTTGGCTACAGTCAACTGATTCACGTTAAAAGAGTGCCTGGAACATTCAATGGTTTTTCAACAAATGGTGCTAGACCACTGGAGAGCCACAGGCCGAAGAACGAAATCAGACCCTTATCTCATGCCGTACGCAAAAATTAAAATGGATCAAAAACCTAAATGAAAGAGCTAAAACTGTAAAACTCTTGAAAACATAAGGGTAAATTTCTATGACTTCAGATTTATCAGTGTATTTTCAGATGTGACACCAGAAGCATGAATAACAAGAAAAGTGGTTAAATTGTACTCCATCAAAATTAAAAGCTTTTGTGGTTCAAAGACTACCAAGAAGAAAGTAAAAAGACAACTCAGATTGGGAGAAAAATTTTGTACATTATATATCTGATATGGGCCAGAATATATAAAGAACTCTTACAACTGAACAACCCAGAGTCAAAAAACCCAATTAAAAAATCTGTAAAGGACTTGAATAGACAGTTCTCCAAAGATGACATACAATGGCTAACATGCACATGTAAAGATGCTCAGTCATTAGTCATTCAGTTCAGTTCAGTCGCTCAGTCGTGTCCGACTCTTTGCGACCCTATGAATTGTAGCCAGGCCTCCCTGTCCATCACCAACTTCCGGAGTTCACTCAAACTCATGTCCATTGAGTCGGTGATGCCATCCAGCCATCTCATCCTCTGTTGTCCCCTTCTCCTCCTGCCCCTAATCCCTCCCAGCATCAGAGTCTTTTCCAATGAGTCCACTCTTCACATGAGGTGGCCAAAGTATTGGAGTTTCAGCTTTAGCATCAGTCCTTCCAAAGAACATCCAGGACTGATCTCCTTTAGAATGGACTGGTTGGATCTCCTTGCAGTCCATGGGACTTTCAAGAGTCTTCTCCAACACCACAGTTCAAAAGCATCAATTCTTTGGTGCTCAGCTTTCTTCACAGTCCAACTCTCATATCCATACATGACCACTGGAAAAACCATAGCCTTGACTAGACAGACCTTTGTTGACAAAGTAATGTCTCTGCTTTTCAATATGCTATCTAGGTTGGTCATAACTTTCCTTCCAAGGAGTAAGTGTCTTTTAATTTCATGGCTGCAGTCACCATCTGCAGTGATTTTGGAGCCCAAAAAAATAGTCTGACACTGTTTCCCCATCTATTTCTCATGAAGTGATGGGACCAGATGCCATGATCTTAGTTTTCTGAATGTTAAGCTTTAAGCCAACTTTTTCAGTCTCCTCTTTCACTTTCATCAAGAGGCTCTGTAGTTCCTCTTCACTTTCTGCCATAAGGGTGGTGTCATCTGCATATCTGAGGTTATTGATATTTCTCCTGGCAATCTTAATTCCAGCTTGTGCTTCTTCCTGCCTAGCGTTTCTCATGATGTACTCTGCATAGAAGTTAAATAAGCAGGGTGACAATGTACAGCCTTGACGTACTCCTTTTCCTATTTGGAACCAGTCTGTTGTACCATGTCCAGTTCTAACTGTTGCTTCCTGACCTGCATACAGGTTTCTCAAAAGGCAGGTCAGGTGGTCTGGTATTCCCATTTCTTTCAGAATTTTCCACAGTTTATTGTGATCCACACAGGCAAAGGCTTTGGCATAGTCAATAAAACAGAAGTAGATGTTCTTCTGGAACTCTCTTGCTTTTTCGATGATCCAGCAGATGTTGGCAATTTGATCTCTGGTTCCTCTGCCTTTTCTAAAACCAGCTTGAACATCTGGAAGGTCACGGTTCATGTATTGCTGAAGCCTGGCTTGGAGAATTTTGAGCATTACTTTACTAGCATGTGAGATGAGTGCAATTGTGCGGTAGTTTGAACATTCTTTGGCATTGCCTTTCTTAGGCATTGGAATGAAAATTGAGCTTTTCCAGTCCTGTGGCCACTGCTGAGTTTTCCAAATTTGCTGGCATATTGAGTGCAGCACTTTCACAGCATCATCTTTCAGGATTTGGAATAGCTCAAGTGGAATTCTATCACCTCCACTAGCTTTGTTCATAGTGATGCTTTCTAAAGTCCACTTGACTTCACATTCCAGGATGTCTGGCTCTAGGTGAGTGATCACACCATCATGATTATCTTGGTCATGAAGATCTTTTTTGTAGAATTCTTCTGTGTATTCTTGCCACCTCTTAATATCTTCTGCTCCTGTTAGGTCCATACCATTTCTGTCCTTTATTGAGCCCATCTTTGCATGAAATGTTCCCTTGGTATCTCTAATTTTCTTGAAGCGATCTCTAGTCTTTCCCATTCTGTTGATTTCCTCTATTTCTTTGCACTGATCACTGAGGAAGGCTTTCTTATCTCTCCTTGCTATTCTTTGGAACTCTGCATTCAGATGCTTATCTCTTTCCTTTTCTCCTTTGCTTTTTGTGTCTCTTCTTTTCACAGTTATTTGTAAGGGCTCCACAGACAGCCATTTTGCTTTTTTGCATTTCTTTTCCATGGGGGTGGTCTTGATCCCTGTCTCCTGTACAATGTCATGAACCTCCTTCCATAGTTCATCATAGGCACTCTATCTATCAGATCTAGTCCCTTAAATCTATTTCTCACTTCCACTGTATAATCATTAAGAAAGCGAAAGTGAAGTCACTCAGTCGTGTCCGACTCTTGGCGACCCCATGGACTGTAGCCCACCAGGCTCCTCCGTCCATGGATTCTCCAGGCAAGAATACTGGAGTGGGTTGCCATTTCCTTCTCATTAGGAAAGTACAAATCCAAGCCATGATGAGATACTGCTTCACATCTACTAGGATTGCTATTAAGAAAAAGGGAAATAACAAGTGCCGGTGATGTGGAGAAATTGGAGCCCTCTTACACTGCTGGTAGGAATATATTGGGTTGGCCAAAAATTTGTTCAGACGTAGAGGGGTGGGAGGGAAGTTCAAGAGGGAGGGGACATATGTATACCTATGGCTGATTCATGTTGACGTATGGAAGAAACCAACACAATACTGTAAAGCAATTATCCTTCAATTAAAAATACGTAAATCAAAAAAAAAGTTTGTTCGGGTTTCCTAAATAAAATGCCTTAGCTGCTAAAAGAAGACAGTTTGCCAGTGCTTCAAAAAGTTAAAGATAGCATTACCATATGACCCAGCAATTCTACTCCTAGGTGAATGCTCAAAAGAATTAAAAAACAGGTACTCAAAGATATATACACTCATTTTTCAGAGCAGCACTATTTACAATTGCCAAAAGGTGGAAAATACAAAATATCCATCAATAGAAAGATGGATAATAAATTGTGGTATATACATACAATGGAATATTATTCTGCTTCAAAAAGGAAGTGCTGATACATACACATACTACAATGTGAATGAACCTTGAAAACATTGTATTAAGTGAAAGCCAGACACAAGACTATATACTGTATGATTCCTTTTACATGAAGTATCTAGAATAGCTAAGTCCACGGAAACAATGAAGATTGGTGGTTGCCAGAAGATGCTGAGAGGAGAGACTCGGGAGCATTTATTTAATGGGTATGAGGTTTTCTTCTGGGATGATGAAAATGTCTTGGAATTATACAGAGCTAGTAGTTTCATAGGGCTTCCCAGGTGATGCTAGTGGTAAAAAAAAACCTGCCTGCCAATGCAGGGGACATAGAGATGCCTGGGTCAGGAAGATCCCCTGGAGGAGGGCATGGCAACCCACTCCAGTATTCGTGCCTGGAGAATCCAGTATTCTTGCCTGGACAGCAGAGCCTGGCGGGCTATAGTCCATGAGGTCACAAAGAGTTGGACATGACTGAAGCGACTGAGTGCACACGCACAGTAGTTTTACAACATTGTGAATGCCACCAAACTGTTCACTTTAAACTGGTTAATTTCATGTTATGTGAATTTCACTTCAGTTAAAAAACAGTTTTTAAAAGGTTAAGCAGTTAACCATATAACAGCATTTCCACTCCTATATATCTCCCCAAGAGAAATGAAGATACACCTAGACACAGAAGTATGTGTCCATGAATGTATCATTACTCATAATAGCCAAAATGTGGAAACAATCTAAAGTCCATCAATTGATAAATGGATAAACAAAAGGTAGTATCTCCGTAAAATGGAGTATTACTCAGCCACATCAAGGAATGTATTGATATACTCGACAACATGGATGAATCCTGAGAACATGCTAAATGAAAGCAGGCAGACACAAAAGGCCACACATTGTATTGGGTTGGCCCAAAAGTTCAGTCCAGGCTTTCCATAAAAAACCCAAATGAACTTTTGGGCCAACCCAATATGATTCCACTGATATGAAATGTCCAGGAAAGGCAAATATATAGAGACAGAAAGATTGCTGGATGACTGGGGAGATGGAGAATGACTGCTAATGGGTATGCTTTTCTTTTTTATTATTAGCAAATTTTTTTTAATTTTAATTTTATTGGAACATAGGTGATTTACACTATTGTGTTAGTTTCAGATATAGGGTATGCTTTTCTTTTTGAAGTATTGAGAAAATGTTCTGAAATTATAGTGGGGATGGTTGCACAACCTTGTGAATATACTTGTGAATAAAAGCCACTCAAGGGCATATTTTAAAACGGTGAATTATATGATATGTAAGTTGTATCTCAGTAAAGCTGTTATAAGAAAATGAAAGATACTAAGTATACATTATTCTTTGCTTGGCGAGAGGGAAGGAGAGAGAAATAGCTAAAGAGGAAGATCAATGGAAAACGAGCAAGGGAGTGATTACCATAAAAATCAGCAGAGTGGTTACCTGTGTGTGCCATCTGGAGAATCCGGATACTTGAGGGGCTCCTTGAGCATTGTTATTTTTGTATTTCTTGACCTGGGTGGTGGTTATGCCAATGCTTCCTATGTAGCTACTTGTTATACTGCAAAGTTGTGTTTTATGTACTTTTCTGTATGTGCCTCTCTTCATCTCACTAAATGGTACCACTTTCCACCCAGTTACTCAAGTCAAAAATCTTGGAGTCACCTTGACTCTTCTCTTTATCTTACACCTCATATCTAACCTGCCAAGACACCTTGTCAGTTTTACCTTCAGACTACATCTAGAATCTGACCCCTTCTCATCTCCACCTGGTTTGGGGCACTTACCATCTCTTACCTGGACAATAGCAGTAGCCTTCTGATCTCTCCGCTTCATCCCTTGACCTGCCTACCCTGGAGTATTTTCTACATAGCAACCAGTTTCTTTTTTCTCCTTTGACTTGAAGGTATTTCTTAATGAAATATTAATCACATACAATGAAATGCACATACATGTACATTCCAATGAGTTTGACAAATGTAGACACTAGTGTAACATACACCCCAGTTAAGATATAAAACATTTCCACTACTCCCCATAAGTTCCAGAAGGATCCTCTCTAAAGCCAGTGTCAGATCATGTGAGTCCTCTGCTTAAAACCTCCCAGTGACCCTCCTTGTCACTGACAATAAAACCTCAAGTTCTTGCAATGGCTCATAAAGCTGTACACAGTCTGCCCTCACCCCCCATTACTTCTCTTATCTCATCTTAGAGTTCTTTCCTCTTCCTTGAGTTCATTCTGTATGGGCTCCCCAAAACAGATCATTAAATTTCTTCCTCACTGTTCTCAGGACAAATTGGGCACTTTCCTGCCTCAGGGCTTTTGTACTGAGTGTCCTCTATCTGGAATGCTGTTCTCCCAGATTATCTGCTTCATTTAGGTCTCTGCTCAAATGTCACCTTATCAGAAAGAGATCCTCCCTGACCACCCTATATACAATAACATGCCCCCTCCCTGCTGCCCACTGCTCTCTCATCCCCTTACCTTGCTCCAGTGTTCTTTATAGCACTTAGCTCCATTTATTATATATTATGCACGTGCGATTCTGCTATGCTCTCTCATGTAAGTTCTAGAGTGTGGGGATTCGAGTGCCTTTGCTTTGGCTGTATCTGCAGTGCATACCACCTGACTTGGTGGCTCAGAGGGTAAAGCGTCTGCCTGCAATGCGGGAGACCTGGGTTGGGAAGATCCCCTGGGAGAAGGAAATGGCAACCCACTCCAGTACTCTTGCTTGGAAAATTCCGTGGATGGAGGAGCCTGGTAGGCTACAGTCCAGGGGTCGCAAAGAGTCGGACACGACTGAGCGACTTTCCTTTCCTTTCCAGCGCATAACTCAATGCCTGGCATATAGTGGGTGCTCAAAAGTATTTATTAGGCCAGCGGGAGCCCCGGAGGTCGGCGGTGCAGCCGAGGGGCCAGCGCAGACCGCGGGCGGCCAGGGCGTTGGTCCTGGGCCGCGCCTTTCTCCCTGCTCGACCTCTCCGGAGCCGGGGGCGGGCCGCGCGAAGGTGACTTAGGGACCTTGCGGTGTCACCCTGGATCGCGCCTCCCGGCTGGGCTGGCAAAAAGGCAGAAGGACAGACCGAGCGCATTCGTGCGGGAGCCTCTAGCAGCCCCGGTGGCGCGAGCCGCACCGGGCGGAGTGCGCCGCCAGGGAGAGCCCCGGCCCCAGCCCAGGGAAGGAATTTGAAATTGGAACAGGAACAAGAAAAAAACCAAAATTTTATCAGAAGCGCTGGCGACTCTAGCCACTGAACATCACGAATTAGAGCAGTCTCTGGTCAAAGGCTCCCCGCCTCTGAGAATCTCTAGAGAGGGCGAGTTCTGTCCCTGAGCAGACTGGAAGCAGTGACTGACCACGCACTCCTTGAAAGAGGAAGCAAAGCACCCGAGCAGTAGACAGCACAGAATGTCGGAAGGCAAGGACTCTGGTGGTGGAGACGCATTCTTCAAAGGCATCAAAAAACACAGAACAAGCCTGCCCTCCCCTATGTTTTCCAGAAATGACTTCAGTATCTGGAGCAGCCTCAGAAAATGTATCTGAACGGAACTCTCCAAGATCACCATGCCAGTTATATTTAATGAGGCTTTGAGCTTCCTCCAGCGACTCACTGAATTTATGGAGCATGAGTACCTCATCCACAAGGCCAGTTCGTTTGCAGATCCTGTGGAAAGGATGCAGTGGGGAGCTACCTTTGCTGTCTCTGCTGTTGCTTCTCAGTGGGAATGCACTGGAAAGCCTTTCAACCCACTTCTGGGAGAGACTTATGAATTAGTTCGAGATGACCTTGGTTTCAGACTCATCTCTGAGCAGGTCAGCCATCACCCACCCATTAGTGCATTTCATGCTGAAGGATTAAACAATGATTTCATCTTTCATGGCTCAATCTATCCCAAACTGAAGTTCTGGGGGAAAAGCATAGAAGCAAAACCCAAAGGAACCATAACACTGGAGCTTCTTGAACACAATGAAGCATATACGTGGACAAATCCTACCTGCTGTGTGCACTACATCATTGTGGGAAAGCTCTGGATCGAGCAGTATGGGAATGTGGAGATCACAAACCACAAGACTGCGGACAAATGCATGTTGAATTTTAAGCCATGTGGCCTTTTTGGTAAAGAATTACACATAGTTGAAGGCTACATTCAAGATAAAAGCAAAAAGAAGCTCTGTGCTCTCTACGGGAAGTGGACAGAATGTTTATACAGTGTTGACCTGGCCACATTTGATGCTTACCAAAAAAATGATAAGAAAAATACTGAAGAGAAGAACAGCAAACAGGTGAGTGCTTCTGAGGAGTCGTATGAAATGCCAGTGCCAGAATTCCAGAGCATGTTTGTCATCCTCAGGAGCGTTCTCCTGTGGCAAATAGCCCCGCAGCCTCCGAATTCGGCCCAGATGTATAATTTTACTAGCTTTGCAATGGTTTTGAATGAAGTAGACAAGGAGATGGAGAGCACGCTTCCTAAGACAGACTGCAGGCTGTGACCTGACGTCAGAGCCATGGAGAACGGGGAAATGGATCAAGCCAGTGAAGAAAAAAAGCGACTCGAGGAGAAACAAAGAGTGGCACGCAAGAACAGGTCCAAGTCAGAGGACTGGAAGACGAGGTGGTTCCATCAAGGCCCTAATCCCTACAGCGGAGCCCAGGACTGGCTTTATTCTGGCAGCTACTGGGACAGAAACTACTTCAATTTGCCTGACATTTACTAAAATGTAGACAAATTGGGGTGTTTTGGCTCATCCACAGATAAGTTTTAAATCTATATTTTCTTCCTTAGTTTCTCCTTATCTTTTTTCAAAGGGAAAAACCGTCTCATGATAACTTGCACTTCACCCAACAATAGTGGGGCATAGGGTGATACTGGTGATGGAAGTCTTAAGAAAAATGGGTAATTCTGCTATCCAGTCATGCTTCTTTGGAATACTATTTTATACAGAGGTATGGGAAACTGCTGGCAAATATGCTTTTGATGTTTGCTGTTGCCATATTTACTGAAAGTTTATACTTAAATGTAACTTTAGCTTTATGGAATTATATAGTAACCCAAATCAAGTTTTTTGAATATTTTTATGCTGTCATGCTTGAATGTTTTAGATTTAACTTTGTAATGGTTAGAATTCTCCTATATGAGGTTTATATGCTCAAATATAGAGAAGGTTTTATGTCATTTTTGTAAAGACTACATTGAAAAGATGGCTTTTCTTCACACTAATCCTATCAATTTTACTCCTTCCCATTCCTAAAAAGAAAAAAAAAATGCCTGAATGTTTGGAAGAGACAGTCCTGATTTGAAAATTCTAAACTGGAAAAAGTATTTCATTTGCTTATTTTAGTACTCTGAACTTACTTGTACAGTTTTCTATAATTAATGTCATTAGAATTAAAAAGTGAATAAAACCTAGCAATTCACAAAAATACCATAGAAATAGAGGTTTTAGGCACCATCATTACATAATGACAAACCTTTTTAAATGCTTCAACTTCCATTGACAAATGCCACCAGAGAAACTCAGTTGTATCCATGTATTATAAATATCAAACTATATACAAGGAGGTCTTGTGCATTTCAGGTTTGCAAGGCACCTGTGTACTTAAGATATGTATGGAGACCTACTGTACAGTAGCTTTGCTCCTTTAATTGGGGTACATTAATCTTTTGGTATTTATCTACCCAATCCCAGACTGAGATTTTGCTCCTATGGGCCTTAGGTAACCTCCAGCAAGTTATTTCAATGGCTGTCTTGAAGTTAAGAAGTTATAATGAAATAATCTACCTGATGCTAATAAAGGCTTTAGAAGGGTAAAAAAAAAATAAAAAATAAAAAACTATTAAATGAATGTCTGCAGTCCCCAGGCTAGTCCAGTCTGCCATGATATCATGTGGACTGGTGCACCAGCCTCCAGACTGATCTGTCTTGTGTCCAGATTCTACAGTCCATTCCCCACACTGAAGAATTATCTTTTTAAAATTCAAATCTGATCAGCTCACTTTCTTTCTTAAAACCTTTTGATGGCATCCCGTTGCCTTTCTGATAAAGTCCAGAGTCCTTAACATGACAGCAAGGTGGCTGTTCTTTGGCCCTGACTACCTGGCCACCTTTTTCCTCCAGCATCCTGGACTGCTTGGAGTTCTTAGCTGAAGCCAGTCTCTCACTTCAGGTCCTTGGTATATACTGACCCTCTGACTTGGATACTCTTCCTAATCCCCATTTACAGGTCTCCAGTTGAGGGTCATCTCCTAGGGGAGCCTCCTCTGAACTCTCAGACTAGGTTAGCGCCTTTAGGGTCCAGCTGCAACTCATCTCAGCTGGCATGCTCTTTATCTCCCCATATTTATTTATTTATTTTTGGCCATGCCACAAGGCTTGCGGGATCTCAGTTCCCTGACCATGAATTGAACCCAGGCCATGGCAGTGGAAGCCCAGAGTCCTAACCACTAGGCCACCAGGGAACCACCCCCGTATTTAATTTTTTTCTAATTTGTAAGAAGAACTATTTAGTTTTCACCTATGAAGTTGCACCATTTAATTAGAGTAATAAAAATAGTTCTTTTAAAAATTTTAATCATAAACTTTGTAAACATGAAAAATACCTTGAGCATACCACGATTTTTGCTACTCATTGTCCTGTTTCTTTCCATAACACTTGTTAGAACACTGTTTCCTTTGCCTTCCACCTCAGTGTGTGTGTTAAGACTCTCTGTGACCCTATGGACTCTAGCCCGCCAGGCTCCTCTTTCCAAGGGATTCTCCAGGCAAGAATACAGGAGTGGGTTGCCATGCCTCCTCCAGAGGATCTTCCTGACTCAGGGATGGAACCTACATCATTTTACATCTTCTGCATTGGCAGGCAGTTTCTTTACCACTATGCTATGCTAAGTCACTTCAGTCGTGTCCGACTCTGTGTGACCCTAAAGACAGCAGCCCACCAGGCTCCCCCGTCCCTGGGATTCTCCAGGCAAGAACACTGGAGTGGGTTGCCATTTCCTTCTCCAATGCATGAAAGTGAAAAGGGAAAGTGAAGTCGCTCAGTCATGTCCGACTCCTAGCGACCCCATGGACTGCAGCCTACCAGGCTCCTCCATCCATGGGATTTTCTAGGCAAGAGTACTGGAGTGGGTGCCATTGCCTTCTCCGTCTTTACCACTAGCGCCACCTAAGTTTCTCTTTCTTCAATTGTCTCTACAACTTTTTCTTTCCTGTTCTCCTGGTTTTTTTTTTTTTTGTCTCATCCCTTAAATGCTGTTTTCTGTGTCATACTTTCTTAAGCCTTCTTCCCGCTAGGCTTCTCATGTATCCCCACTGTACTTAATACATTCTGTTAAGAATATATGACATTGTATGAAATGACTTTGATTCTGAATTCTCTCAAGGGCTGGAATTGGCTTAATCCTGAGAGGTCAGCCCAGTGCACTTTGTTTTTGTACTCATCAAACCTGCACTGTGTGATGTCCAGCTCCATGAGGTCAGGGGCTATGTCTATCTTCTTTGCTAATATCCCGTATGCTAGGCACAGTGCCTGACAAGGGTGGCTCCTCAAAGAATATCTTTAAATAGATTAATGTATATGAATATAAAAACTCTAACCCACAATTTATTCTTACATCTTTCCCCTGGGGGTCAGCCCAAATTCTAGTCAGATCAATAAAAATTTACTAGTTATTTGTCCTAACTGGCCTCCCTGCCTTCCATCTTGCTGCAGTCTGATAGCCTGTAACCATAGTTACATTAAAAAAAAAAAAAGTTTGATTGTGTTCCCCTCCCCAAATCTCTTTACCTACAGAATATAGTCAAAGCTCCTCGGCTTGGGTTCAAGGCTTTGGCCCCAATCTCCTTTTTCAGACCTCTCTGAGTTTATTTATTAAGTGCTTATTATATGCCAAGCACTGGCCTGGTCACTGAAGAATTCACAGGCTAGTTGGGAAAACAGGTTCATAGATTAATAGGGCATGATCAGCTCTATGAAAACACAGTTTCAGACACCAGATTATAAAATATTAGGCTTTTGCCTTCTGCAGGTTCACAAGTTCAGTCCAGAACTGCATAGGGTCACTACCAGCTACATTTCAAATGTTCAACAGCCACATGAAGCTAGTGGCTATCATATTGGACCCTGGAGCACAGACCATTTCAATCATCCATGGAAGGAGTTACCTATGCTTCAAGGAGAGCAAGGAGCAGTGCCCATACACAGGTTGCAGGGCTAGCTAGCAGTCCCCAATCCTAATTCTCCCACTCTTACTGCTCCCCCAACCCCTAACACACACACCTTGGCTGGGGTGTATTTTGAAGTACTACAGGCTCCCAAAAGATCATGCGTGAAAATACTTTCGTAAATTATTAAGTGATGCATAATTGTGATATAATAAATAGGCTCAGTTCTTGTTTTTATCACAGCTTTGGTCACTTCAAGCAAATTCTAGCTCTTTTGTTGAATCCCCCAAATGTATGTAAAAGGGTTATGAAAAGTAACTGTTACACACAGGCAGCATTTATGCCAGGTAAAACTCCAGATTTTACCTACCTCGATGCTTTTGCAAGCCATCCATCCAGGACCCCACTTCACCACCCACCTTTTCTTCTCATTCACTTTCCCTAGAAAGGAAGGACGAGAGTTAAAATTTCCAAAACAAAACGTTTATTTTGAGATTTGAGAATAATGGGAAAATTTAAGTAATGGGAACTGGATCCTCATCGGGGTCTTCTGGGAAACCTGAAGCACCACCTCCTTCTGCAGCTCGGTGCTTCTCCAGTTTAGCAATCAATTCTTTCGCTGGATTGAAGACGCCATTGGTCTGCTGATCACAGACATAGCAGCGCGGGGTGGTGCGGAAATGCTGCAGCGCGCAGCTCTCGCAGAAATAATGCCTGCACTTGGTGACAACTGGGTTTTGGAAGGTCTGGCGACAGATGAAACACTTGAATGGTATTTCCTCCTCATCGCTTCCCACTTCATAGTTTTCGTCCTCATAGACACCATAGCGACCCTCATCAAGCTCGCGTTCGATCTGCCACCCGTGCTTGTAATCTGAACGGTCATGGAGGAATTTGCAGCTGTCTCCGAAGCCGCAAAAGCCAGTCTCCTTGTAGTCCTTACAAATGTCGGGCTGGTAATCCCAGCGCACGGTGGCACGCAGATGCTCGGGAGCTCGGATGGGGCCCTTCCTCACCATTCCGGAGGAAGCATTGCCCATAGAGGTATCCTTGGGTTTCATGAATTTTTGATAATTATTGATTCCCCGATAGATCTTGTCATCTTCCTTGCCCCTCAGCTCCTCCTGGATCTTCTGGCTGCGCTCAAAGATGGCTTGTGCGTCACGCTCCTTCTCTGTGTCTAGCTCGTAGACAGCAGTCGCCCCCATATCTTCTGGCCCCACGGGTTTCGCCGAGCGAGTGGACTTATAGACCACGCCGAGACTCTCGGATTTGTTCTCCTCCTCCTCCTCGCTACTCAGGTCGCCGTAAGCCACCTTCTGTTTACCACTGCCACGGGTCTTCTGTATCATCGGATTGTGGACCGCTCGCTTCTTTTCCGGGCGAACCACAGTGTTCCCTTCGTCACTGCTGCTGCTGCTGTCTCCGGACTCCTGGTTGCAGATCGGGCGCTTTCTGCGGCCTGCAGCCACCTTTCGCCCAGGCTTTTTGAAAAGAAAGGTGCACACCTGGTCTGTCGTCTTTCCTGGGGAAAGTTGCTCGGCCATTTTTAGAGTCTTGAGGTCCGAAACGGCGATGATCTGCTGGCTGGCGCGGGGCTGGCTGGCGTTACTGCACGTCGGGCGCACGACTGCAAGTTGATGCAAAATCTGCTGCAGAAAGAGGACTGCGGGAGCAGGGAGTGTGCGAGAGCGCAGAGGATTGCGGGAGCAAGGAATGTGCGAGAGCGCGGGCGCGCGCCCCTCTTGAGTCCTGCCGCGCCCCGTCGCTTCCTCTGGAGGCTTACGTGACTCCTACCCCGCTCGCGCGCAGCCGCGGAGCTTACCCGGAAGAGATCGAAGCCGGGTCACCTTTAAGGGACCTGGAAGGGAGTGTTTGGCCTCCGGAACGGCGTCGCGATGTGGTTCGAGGTTCTTCCCGGGATCGCCGTTATGGGCGTGTGCTTGTTCATCCCGGGAATGGCCACCGCGCGCATCCACAGGTTCAGTAACGGCGGCAAGGTAAGACGGCTTCTCCGGCCCGGCGGCTGATTCCATCGCTGTCGTTACGTAATGGATGGTGGCGTCGGGAGGCCCTTAGGACCCGGAGGCTCTCTCCGAGATGGTAATACTGAGATCCGTCCTTGCCAGTCTTTTTTATTGCCTAAAAGCGGAGAGTTGCGGAACGAAACCCGTCCGGAACCATATTCCACTTTAGTAAGGATTTAGTAAGGTTGCTGGGTGAAGCCAGGGCGGGAGGGTGGAGCAGAGACTGGGGGCTGGAAAGGTAGGAGATTAAAAGAGGTTAAGTCCGGACTCCTAGGCAGAGGAGAAAGAACATTGAAAGTATTAGTCGCTCAGTCGTACCCGACTCTGCAATCCCATGGACTGTAGCCCGCCAGGTTCCACTGTCCATAGAATTCTCCAGGCAAGAATACTGGAGTGGGTTATCATACCCTTCTCCAGGGGATCTTCCCGACCTAGGGATCGAACCGGGGTCTCCTACATTGCAGGCAGATTGTTTACCGTCTGAACCACCAGGAAAGCCCTACCTAGGCAGAGGAGAGAGGCGTCAATTAGTCTTGCCTCCACCCCAAGTCTCTTTTCTGGCTGGATTTTGATTTTAATTTTTCGCATCCATATCTCGGTAGCTTCTCGTTTTTCACTTTTTCCTAGCCTTGATTTAATTAGTTTGTTTTGTTTTGTTGGCCCTGACGCGCTGTTTGCAAAATCTCCTTTCCTCGATCAGGGATTGAACCCGGGCAACTGGCTGTGAAAGCGCCAGGTCCTAATCACTGGACGGCCAGGGAATTCCCCTTAATTAGGTTTTTACCTTGACTTTTTTTTTTTTACCCCCCACTTTCTCTTGCAAGTCTTTAGGAATTTAGCTCAAGCTCCTGTTTTTCACTTTAGGATTGTGATTTTCTTCTCTAACTAGTTCTTTAATCAAGTCAAGTGAAGTCGCTCAGTCGTGTCCGACTCTTTGCGACCCCATGGACTGTAGCCTGCCAGGCTCCTCTGTCCATGGGATTTCCAGGCAAGAATACTGGAGTGGGTTGCCATTTCCTTCTCCAGGGTATCTTCCCAACCCAGGGATCGAACCCGGGTCTCCTGTAGGCAGATGCTTTTACCGTCTGAGCCACCAGGGAAGTCATAAATTATTAATGTATTTGGTTTCTGGCTTTGTGATTGTCTTTCACTTGTGACCTACCGCTGTTCTTTCATCTCAGTGTCCCCAAAAGGAACAAGTAGTCATGACTTTAAAAAAAAAAGAGGAAAGAAAAAAATGATGCTGGTTAAAACAGAAAGTGTAAGAAATCATGGTTACCGTCTTAATTCTAAAGTTTAGTGGTCCGATTTTATTTAAGATTCTATCTTAATTTGGTTTTTATATGAGTGATGATTCCATTTTTCTGGAACGTCACTTATTAATTAAAGTTCTAATATCTCTCTATTGGCTCACTCACCTTCATAAACTGCAATAATGATTTCCTTTCATTGTAGGAAAAAAGGGTTGCCCATTATCCATATCAGTGGTATTTGATGGAAAGAGATAGGCGCGTCTCTGGAGTAAACCGTTCCTATGTGTCAAAGGTAAGATGGCTCTGATGCTAGCTCACCTGTCAGGGTTGAGGTGCATTCTGGTTAATGTTTTCCAAAGGGCTTACAGCAGACTGGGAAAATGCAAATTAAAGTAGCACAGTGCCTTTTACATACTTAATGATCATCTTATTCTCTGCATTGTCTGCCTATATCCTTTCTTGTTCTGTTGTCTTTTTTCTTTTTGATTTATAAAGGTTCTTATTATACATTACAGATGTTAATCTTTTGTCTCTTTTATATGTGGCAAATACTTTTCTGTCTGCTGTCTTTTTTACTTTATCCTGGCTTTCATCAGATATATTTTTAATCTGGATGTTTTGTTTATCATAGTTTACATTGATACAAAGGACTTTTGTATCCAAGATTCTAAAAAATATTTCTACAGTTTCTCCAAATACAATTAACAGTTCTTTCCCCTTTTTCACAGTTAGTACTCTGACCTGTCTACGGGTCATTTGGGGGTATAATGTGAAGCAAGGGTTTAACTTTAGTTCTTTTCCAAGAAACAGCCAGTTACAAGAATTATCTTATAGAACAGTCCATTTTTTTGTTTGTTTCAGATACCACTCTAGTAAACTAAATTTCCATATACACATGGGCCTGTTTCACTAATGTACTCTTCTGTACTCCATTGGTTTGCCAATTCATGCACCAGTATATTAAAGAATTACTATAATTTATATTTGAATCACGAAATGACTTTTTGTGGGTCAAAAATGGTCAGACAGTAGCATTTTCATATGGTTCGGCCTAATAGTATGTTCTTATATGTTGTAGAAGTTTGCCCTCATTCTTTAAAAAGATTATTCCTACAACAGAAACAGAATACGTGGACTGTGTTATTTTAACAACCTGGAAGAAATGTCATCACTGATGACACTTTTACTCTATAGTTTCTGAAGCATTTGGTTGTGAACTGAGTGTGATAGAATGGTCTTCTGAACAGTGTCATCCTTACAGGGCACAAGTTCTGCGAGGGGGCGGGGGAGGGTGGTCCCTGAACTTGAATTCTGACTCTACTACTTCCTGACTGACTTAAGCAAGGGATTAACCTGGCTGAGCCTCCGTTGTTTGTTTTTTTTTTTGTAACTTTTTTCATTTGTAAAAAAGTAGAATAAGGCTAATTATCTCTTCCTGATGTTGGCTGTTGTTTTATAAAACAGTTTTAAGTGATATGTTTGCTACTGTCAGAAAATGAAAACTAGGAATCATTACAGGTTCTAGGAGTCATTGCACATCTTTGAGAAGAACAGAATTCTCTCATTTTCCTTTTTAAACTGTTTTTCAGGGTTTGGAGAACATTGATTAAGGAAACGTTGTCCTGGTTGATGAAGAACAACCCAGTCATGCTCTTCTATCCCTGCTAGTAGATTATGCAGCATATTGTGTAGCATGCATTGTATTTTGTAGTGTGTAATAAAAATAAAAAATAAAATCAGAGGTTTTCTTTACTTTTTAAAATAGTACGACACAAGATCAGGACGTCTACCCGATGTAGCGTTATCACTTAAAAAAAAACTAGAAGGCAACTGAGGCTTGTAAAATTACAGCTGTAATGTACACCAAGCACCAATAACTGCCCAGCACACGATGTGTCACAAAGGTAGTTCCTACTCTTGTAGTAGATATTAAAATATTGGAAAACAGTGTTTCTTCAGAGATTGCTAGAAGGATACAGAAAAAGTAGTACTTTTTTTTCCTCGTTCCTTTTCTGAGTGAATCCCTATATGCTTAAAATTCCAGACTGCACCTTCATCGTCCGTGCATCCTGTATCCACATACAGTAGTCACTTAAGTGTTGATTCTTATTTTAGCTTATTATGTAGAGCAGCAACAATGATTATGTTTATTAAAATGAATGTATTTGAAATAAAGAATTGCATGTCCAGTGCTAAAGGTAACCAGATAATATTAAGATCTGAAAAGGTGTAACTACTGTGAAGAAGGTGATAATCCATGTGTATAGATCAACACCCCAGGTGACCACGGAACCTCTAGGTGAGAAAATTAAGTTACCTTTCTTCTCCATCTTTTATCCCGGCCTTCCCCAGATGGTAAAGAATCCACCTGCCAATGCAGGAGATGCAGGTTCGATCACTGGGTTGGGAAGATCCCATGGAGAAGGGAATGGCAACCCACCCCAATATTCTTGCCTAGGAAACCCCATGGACAGAGGGGCCTGGTGGGCTATAGTTTGTGGGGTCGCAAAGGAGTCAGACATGACTGAGCAACTAACAACAACAACAGGTTTTTTTTTTTTTATCCAGTTTAACATTTGATCTACTGATGGATTTAAACACACCTGCACCATATGGCTTCTGTTGACCTCATCTTACAGGATAGGCCTTACAGAGGACCGAGGTGGCAGTCACACCCAGAGGAATACTCTGTATCGTGCCACCTTAAAGGAAAGCTGTGGTCATGATTACAAATTTAATACAACCTCTGGTCTTTATGTAATGCTATTACACAGGGCTCATTTTATGATTGTTATGAGAACTATCTGGAAAGGAAGAGAGAGAGCAGGTAGTACAGAGAGGAATACAGGAGACTTAACAACATTACTAAATCTGTCACTAAATGTGTTGATTTTTAGGTCTGTTCTCTGTCCATGGGCCTCTAGGTGGGGCCCATCCAGTAGCAGATTCATCCTTAGATAACTGTCAGGGCTTGCAGCAAGGAGCTGCAAAGTGACAGAAATCAGTTGGTCAGGTTCAGCATTAGCATCTGAATTCTTCAACTCCCTTTTTGGTAGCACTTGCTATGAAACTTAGCTTTATTTTTATACTCTACTGCCAGGGAGTGAACCAGATTAAAACACTTTGAAGCCAGAAGACTATAGTGATGCTTTGCAGCCCATGTTTCTCTTGATTTTTTGAAAGTGCAGTTAGCCGGAAGGGTTTTCTTACAGCAGCTCTGACAGGTGTGGTCTGGCTACTGACCTCAGATTCACTACTCACCTGCTTTTAAGGCCAGTTGAAAGGACGCTTGAGAAATGATGCCATTCATTTGGTTTTATTACCTTTTTGATTGAAGTATAGTTGATGTACAATATATAAGTTTCATGTACACAACAAAGTCACAATTTTTAAAGGTTATACTCCATTTATAGTTATAAAATATGGGCTATGTTCCTTGTCCTGTACAAGGCATCCTTGTAGCTGATTTTATACATATGGTTTTATTCTTTAGTTTTTAAAATAGATACCATACATAGCTCAAAAATCCGACAATATAAGTTATTCAGTGAAAAGACTGTTCAAGTTCCCTGCCCATCACCTACCCCACTGTCACACTACCCTGATGGGTTTCTATGCATGGAGAAAAATAAACACATGTTCTTCTGTCTTCTGTGATGGTAACACTTGACACATATTTTACCTCTGTCACTTGTTTGGAAGAATGGTTCTTGTTTGAAATTATATTTACCAGGCTGCCATCATTATTTCTAGGGTCAAATGAAATCATCACTAGGAAAAGACTTTGAAAAATGTTAGAGGAAGCCATACACTTTCAGAAGGGAGAGGAAGAGGATGGCCCTACCCTTTGTTTGGGAAACACTTTTAAGTGAAATATTTATGGGAAAAAAAGACAGTCTAGAATCAGCAATTCTAACTTACAAGGACCCTTAGACATTTAGTCCAAATTCTGATTCTTCAGATGAGGAAACCGGTTCAAGGATGGGGAGCAGTCACCTGGCTAGCTAGTAGCAGACCTAGGGACTGGAATCCTGGTGTCTTGACTCCCAACCTCCTGTGCTTTTAGTCTTTGTGGCTCACTTCAGTAAACCCTTCCTTTTATCTGGGCTTCCCTGATAGCTCAGTTGGTAAAGAGTCCACCTGCAGTGCAGGAGGAGACCCGGGATTGATTCCTGGGTCGGGAAGATCCCCTGGAGACCGGAAAGGCTATCCACTCCAGTATTCTGGCCTGAAGAATTCCATGGACTATACAGTCCATGGGATCGCAAAGAGTCGGACTCGACTGAGCGACTTTCACTTTCTTTTCGCTAAACCCTGCTGAGTGAATGCCACACCAGGCACTATGCCCCAGATATGAACAAGACACAGCCCCGCCCTTCCGGAGCTCAGTCAGTGGGACTGCAAGGCCATTACAGGACGGGGTGCTGAGTACTGTGACAGGTCTGCAGAAGGTGCTGCGAGCGCAGAGTAGGGGCCTGACCCTGTCTTCGGATGGGGGGAAGGGAAACGGCTTCAGGTAAGTTCCAGGTGATGCCCACAGCAAGCCAAGCCTTGAAGGTTGGAGAGCATTTAGGAGATAAGCAACTGAGGTGAGAAAAGAAGCATGAGTGCGGGCACATCACACTAGCATGGCTGAGTGGGCAAGTGCCACAAGTCGTGCAGAACTAGAGCCCAGAGGGGCGTGGCAGGAAGGAGAGGAAAGAGAGACTGCAGAGGCTGATCTGTCTTCCGCGGGTGTTGGACTTCCTCCCGGGCAGCTGGGAGCTCTGCGGGCGGCAGGCAGGAGAGTGAGGTGAGGACCCGCCTCCGTCTGCGGGGCTGCTCTACGGAGCACCAACTGACTGCAAGCCGTGGTTCTCAGCCAGGGCGTTTTTGTTCCTAGGGACACGTGAGGTGCTACTGCCATCTAGTGGATAGAGGCCGGCAACGCTCCTCAATAGCCTCAGCGCAGGGGCTGCCCCTCCCGGGGTAATTTTAGGAAGTCCATGATGACATCAACACTGCTGAGATTGAGAAACCCTGAAAACAGCCAGGTCTCCATCAAGTAACATGGCTTCTTCCTCCTGTTCCTTGTCCTTTTTTCATTCAAGTTCAGATCCCAGATTCTCCCTTGTGTGTGCGTGCTAAGTTGCTCCAGTCGTGTCCCACTCTGTGCAACCCCATGGGCTGTAACCCGCCAGGCTCCTCTGTCCATGGGATTCTCCAGGCAAGAATACTGGAGTGGATTGCTATGCCATGCTCCAGGGGATCTTCCCCTCCCATGGATTGAACCTGAGTCTCTTTACGTCTCTTGCATTGGCAGGTGGGTTCTTTACCACTAGCGCCACTTGAGAAGCCCCGGTTCTCCCTTCGCTCATCTCTAAACCTGAACTTTATCCCATCCTCAGAGGCTTTTGTTTTCCCACAGGTGTATCCCAACTCGCCACATGTGACGCATCTGAGGTCGAGAAGGGCAAAGAACAAACCGTTTCTTTCCCGAAGGGCTGTGAAGACTGTGAACACTGAGGGTACCAGCACATCAGGAGGCTCTGCCCCCTATCAGCTGTGTGACCTCAGGCAAGTCACTTCACTACCCTGAGCCTCAGATCTCCCATCTTTTAAGGGAGGATAGTCGGCGCTCTGCACACATCCCTGGGTATCTCTGTCCTGACATCTGTCAGGACGTCGTGTCTGTGGAGTAGTTTGTAACTGGATGGCATTGTGCCTGTGGAAGCTGTCTAGTCTGCCCCCAGCTGCCCCAAAGGCACCCAAATGTGGTGTCGGGAGGACCCTGAGACCCAGGGCGTAACCAGGTGTAGGCAGTGCAGCAGTCTTGGCTTCTCTCTTGGAACCTGTGATTACAGCCTGGGGGTTCACAGAACATTGCAGCAAAGATGGCACTAACCTTGATAAGGACACGAATTGCTCTGAAGTTGTGTTCTGAAAGAGAGAAAGATGCAATTTGCTGCCACTGTGCGAACCCAGGTCCTGGTTTACCCCTCCAGGTAGACGCTGCCTGCTCTGTTCCAGGGGAAGGTGGTGACTGGATGGGACTGAGGCTTGTCGTCCTCAGCAGGAAACTTCAGGATGGGGGGGAGAGACTTAAACATCACTTGGTTTTCAAGATTTCACATCACCCTGATGCTTTTGTGACCCAGAACTCAAAATTATTCTATTACACTTTTGTACTTTCACACTTTTTTGACACACAAGACATGTGAAACGACTATAGAGGTTTTTCTTTTCCAAGTGTGTTGATGCAGATTTTGCGTGTCTAAAGACATTGACTTCCCTGGCGGCTCAGCTGGTAAAGCATTCGCTTGCAATGTGGGAGACCTAGGTTCAATCCCTGGGTTGAGAAGATCCCTTGGAGAAGGGAACAGCTACCCACTCCAGTATTCTGGTCTGGAGAATTCCATGGACTGTATAGTCCATGGGGCCGCAAAGAGTTGGTCATGATTGAGTGACTTTCACTTTCAAAGACACTAGCATTCAAGTTCTTGATTTGAGTCTCTGTGTGCTTGTATAATGCTGCCTTCCTCCCCCCACCACATCCACATACTCCTGACCAAACAGCTCACCTCTGAGGTTCGCATACTCGGGAATGCTCTTTTTGGGATATGCTCTTCTTATGCTTCCCAGATGAAGCTGGAGTAGAGTCTGAGCTGGGGAGGAGAATGTTCTTAGGACCTTCACAGTTTGATGCATGGTTGAGAAAAGACAAGATGAGGACATTTCTGGAAAGAATCAATCCAAGGCTATGTTTGCATAATCTTTCATCGTTAAAGGTTTCTTTGGTATATTTGCGTGTCCTCTGTGTCTGATGCTGTTGGCCACTCCCAAAGTCTCTTTGGCAATAAAGAGCCAAATCACCAGTTTGGGGATTTCCACAAATCTTCACTGAGGACTAAAGACCTAATTGTTCTTTTCAGGGCATCATTGAGAAAATGGCCTAGCAGATCTGACTTGTGTTAACCCATGTAAATGCTGCTTTATTTGTTTGCAGGCATTTTGTTTCATCTGTTGTTTTGTTTCGTAGCAGGTGTCTTCCTCAATTCCAGAAAACGTGGAGAAATCAATTATTAAATGGGCTAGAGGGTGGTTGAGAAATATAATTTACAAACAAGTATGCAATTTCTTTTTTAACTTTATTTTTGGCTGCAATGGGTCTTCGTTGTAGCAAGCGGGGACTACTCTCTAGCTGAAGTGCACAAGGTTTCATTGCAGCGGCTTCTCTTGTTGTAGAGCATAGGCTCTGGCGCACATGGGCTTCAGTAGTTGCAGCATGCAGACTCAATAGTTGTGGCTTGCAGGCTTAGTTGCTCCGTAGCCTGTGGAATCTTCCTGGACCAGGAATCAAACCCATGTCCCCTGCATCAGCAGGGGGATTCTTATCCATTGCACCACCAGGTAAATCCAACAAGTATGCAATTTCAGTTATGACATCAAAAACTGTAATGCCAAAGGCAGTAGGAGAAAAGGGAAGACAATGGAAACACTGAGTGTCACTTGCCCCCAAGAAAACAAGAAGCTTTCCTGTGTGTTTAAGATTTTCTTTGGCATACCTGCCTGTCCCTCTGTGTGCCACCTACCACATGGCTGAGGAATGTCTGTTTCACTTAGCAGACAGACTGTTTTCCTTTTAGGCTTAATACTCTTTGTTTCTAGAGGCCAGAAAACAGTGCAGGCCCCCAGAAGCCCACTCCCATCTCTTAACTTTAAGATCCTAGTCTGTGGGTCAAGCTGGATCAAGTCTCTAGGGCAACTCTCGAGTTTTCATCCAGTGTCTGTTATGGGCGGCCCAACGTGGGGATGACCATCTAGGCATCCCCATCAAAAGGCCAGCCATCTGGGAACAGTTCTGCCATAGTACTTGTGTACTGAGCAGGAAGCTATTCGATGAGGCACTCCCGCAATATCAGACCTGCATGCTCAAGGACTGCTGGGAGGTCTGTGACATCACAGCTCTCAGTGATCTGCCCACCTGGGACTGACAGGCACAGTACTCAGGGTGTGTGGCCTTTATGGATGGAGAACAGGCCTCCGTTTAGGAAAGGCCCTGGGCTCCTATCACCTCCTCTCCCTTCCTGGGGCAGTCTGGTCAGGCCTTTTACGGTGGAAGTGAAGTCAGTCAGCCACACTTGCTGAGAAGCTGCCCAAACCCATGGTGCCTTGCTACATTTGACTCACTTCTTCTTTTTTCAGGTAAGCACAGTTTATCCTCCCAACTAGACTGTAGGTGCACTGAGGGTGGGAAACTTGTTTCAGCTTCACTTCACTTCAGGGTTTGCAGCACTCAGAAGAGCCGTGCTAGCTGACTGGGATCACTTGCCAGGGCATCGTCAGCATATAGCATGAGCTTCATCTCTGAGAACAGGCTTGTGGGGCATAGGCTGGGGTTGGGGGAGTAAGAAGATAAACAAGGGAAGGGGATGACAGGCTTAGCATGAAGGTACCAGGAGAGGTGAGGGCAGGAGCTGAGAGGGAACGAACATGACTGAAGGGCTACACTGAGGCCGTCTGATCGCGGGTTGGAAAAGAATTTCCAGACACAGGCCATTTCAGAAGGGAGTGAGTTTTTATTAAGAACAAAGAGCAGAGATAATGTGGGCACTGTGAATGCAGTGGGATGACCTCCTGACAGAGGAGGGAAAGCTGACAGTTTTCATGAGTGAATAGCCAATTTTTATAGCCTCAAGACAAAGAAAATTCCTGCTGGAAGGCTGGCGTTAGGTGATGGGTTGGGGCGCTATGGGGTGTTTAGCGGAGTGGGCACCTTGGCTTAATTGGGAGTCAGGAACTTATTAGTGATGATCAGGGGGGCTTTTGGCAACCATTACAAAGGGGCTCAGTCGGCTTGGGAGGTGTCCTTGGTTCTGGGCTTCGATTCTGTGGCCTTGGGCAAGGCCTCGCACCTGTGGCCTGGGACAAGCCTCAACAGGTTACAGGTGGGAAGGAAGAAAAGCCGAGGCCCAGGGTGTGGCTGTCCTTTCTCCTGCGCTGATGTCATCTGCCCCTGCTGGACCCCCTGCCCGCTTCTGCCCCCCTCCCCAACTTGTTCCTCCCCTAACTGTCCTCAAGTCAGAAAGAAGCTGACAGCGACCAAAGCAACACCCCCCGACAGAGCACCGCATCCTGGGTACCAATCCACCCCACTTTCCACACGCGGGGCAAGCGAGGCCCCGCCCCTTCTCCCTCCCCTGGCTGGAGCAAGGGACGAAGCCTGGGAGACTGCGCGTTTCTGACCCCGTGTGACCCCGTGTCCAAGGTCCCCCGCAAGCAGACCGAGCACACTCACCAGGCTGCCCGCAGGGTCTAGAAGGGCCCCCAGGCGGGGCCGCGGGGCATGTCTTTGCACACACGCTCCATGTTCTCGAAGGCGCAGGCTGGCGCACGGTTGGAGCAGGTGCTGCACCGCCCTCCCCCACCCCGGGCCCGGCCCCAGCTCCAGTGCAAGAGCTTGGGGACCGGGGTGTGTGAGAGGGGAGCTGCCAGAGGCTTATTTCCTACTCTTTCTTCTCCTGCCCCACCTGCTTCTCTCCCATCTGCGCCCCCACTTACAAACCGCCCCCTCCCCTCAACACTCTTGTGCGGCGCCTCCTGGGGAGGAAGCATCCGAGGAGGGCGGAGGGCATGGTTTGGAGGACCCTGTCCTCACTGCTGATGAGGGTTCAAAAGGTCTCTCAATCTGTTAGGCCCAGAGGCCAGAGTTTGTCGCTTCAGTGAGGGGCTTGGCTGGGGGTAGAAGGTGACGTTCTGGCCACCCACTTGAAGCTTTTGCCTCAAAGAGGAGCCTTTCTAATCAGCTGGGAAATCTTTCCTGGCTCCCCCTCGAGAACATTTTTACCTTCTAAGAGCGTCTCATCGGTGGATTGCACGTCTCTCTCCTCTGGGCAGTTAAGAATCCCACTGCCCACCCTGGGCCTGGCACCAATGGCCCCAGGGCTTCTTAGGTCTTGCCGCATACAGGCGGCTGGAGCTCTGTCCTTTTGGAGTGCAGGTGCCACCTGGCCCAGTGTTTCCATTTCCCCCTCTTTCTCCCAGGGAACCCAGGAGAAGGGCAGGGCTGTGGATCAGGGCCTGCTGAGGCACTAGAAGGTTCATGGCAGTTGGTCCGATGGGCCGTATGGGAGTCAGATCAACAAACAGAACCCAGGCCACTCCTCATCATCCAGCGTTTTCACAGCTCATGAACCTCTGTGCTCCCCAATGCCAGTGTCCACACAAGCCCTCCTCCTGCCTTGGCTCTGATGTACCAAGCACTGTTCTCAGCCTTTTCTGTAAAACTGTGATTTGATCCTCATTAAGAATCCTATTCCACAGGCACTGTCATCCCCATTTTATAGACAAACTAAGAAATGTTAATTAAATTGTTCCTGGGTATGTGCTGATAACCATTACAATATAAGCTGGTCCTGGATTCATAAAAGACATCTTTGAAAACAATCAGGCACACAAGGGAGATCCTAACCTCAGAAGTTGGGAATAAATAAGTAAAAGCTCAGTCAATGAAGGTGGACAGCTCTGGGTTTGAGTTTTAGCCAACTTATGTAATACACTCTGTGCCCCTGCTCAACTCTAATGAAAACACCAACACCTACTTCTTGGGGCTATTGTGATGTATCACTTCCCAGTGACTGGCACACAATAAGGACTCCCAGTATATACCAGCTGCGAGGCTCACTACTCCTGGCACAGCCCTGCAATCCCACCTGCTGGGGGGAAGCTAGCTTGGACAGGACAGCCTAGTCCTGATCCATAGGTCAGATTGCTGCTGTGACTGGACTAGCCCCCTCTCTCAACAACAGAAGAAGTCAATCATTTGGGCTTTGGTTCCTATTGGCTGAAATTGGTGTTGCCCTGGTAGCACATGTAAACATTCCAGCCGGGAAGCCTGGGGAAAAGCTGCCCAGCGACTCTTTCTGAGGCTTCCTGGGCCGCTGCCATTTCATACGAGGATCCAGGATCCAAGGATCCGGTCACTCAGGTATTGAGGGTTAGGAAGGGTGGGAGGGCTCTGCAAAAGGGGCCTGCCCTTGTTTTCCCCATTTGTCACTCACACCTCAAACTTGACCCCAAGCCTTCATAGCCATTCTGGCTTCTGGCCTCTCATTAGGAAGGGGAGGGAGAGAAAGGGCTAGAAGAGGGCGGTGGGAGGGAGGCTTTGGGTCTGTGGTCCACAGGCATGTGAGGATAAGATGGGAACTGCCTCCTGAGCCCTGCTCCCCACTGGAGCACAGGGTTCCTGGGGTCCTTCTATAGACAAGGCCCCTGCTAATTTGGTGGGTTTGAAGGGCACAGATTTGGCTTCCAGTAAATTCATCAAGAGGCAATTTAGTGAAAGTCAAGTCACCAAATGACCAGGTAGCCAAATGGGCTGTTTTCTGAGGGATCACATTGCTGGATGGGCTTTATGACAAACTGCTTTGGCCAAATTGGCATAGGCCTCAGGGTGGGAGAGCCAGTTCTCGAGGGCTAAGGGCCTCCAGACACCCTTACCCCGACCCTTCAGTCCCTCCTCACTCTGGGATGGGCTGCCTGGGAAGATTCCGTTTTCCCCCAAAGGATGACCCTGTCCACCCCTCCACTGCACCCAGGGGAGCTGGGTTGCCTAGTACAGCACCCACCACAGTCTGGGACCAGTGATGACATCCAGAAAGGGAACAAAGGATGACCTTCTTGAAAGAGGCTAACAGTGATGAGGTCATCACTCATTGTGAAGCGTGGAGGGGAGGGAGGAGGGCAGGGTGGAGAAGAGGCAGGCTGTGGAGCTGGATGGCCTGGGGTGAGGTTGGCTTCCTGGTTCACGTGAGTCCTTTTTATGATTCAGGGCCCCAGTGGGGAAACTGCTGGCATACAGAAAGTCGGAGAGAAGGGTTAAGTCAAGGGGATATTTACAAAGCTATTGGCAAAGGGTAGGGAAAGGAGGGTGGGATGGCTCCTCGGGGCTGGTAATAGTGGGGCCATGACATTGAGGGGAGAGGATGGTTACCCTCACCAGCCTGAGAAGTGAGCAAGCTGCCCTGGGACTGGTGGCCACCTCCTCCATGCAGCCAGTCAGGGGTGACCCGGGAGGCAGAGAGCCCCGGGGAATACCTGCCTGGAGCTCACTTTCCTTCTTTCAGCCTGATCTCCCCATTGTGTGGCACCGCCTGGCAGCCAGAGGGCATGGACAGCCCACTGTTACAGTCCTGGCAGTTCAGTGTTCCCGGCTGGAGAGCAGGGGAGGTGGGGACAGTGGGCCTAGAAGGCATAAGATTTTATTTATTTATAGAGAAATAAATAGCTCCCTTAGGAGCGAGAGAGCCACTTTCAGGCAGCACTGGCCAAGCAGGGATTGCCTGCAGGGGGTTTATAACTATGCTAGAAGTGAGTACACCTCAGTGAGGAGACTTCAGCATAGCAGGGAAAGAAAGACTCCAAGACTCAAGGGAAAAAGATGGAAAATGTGCAAAGACTTCTAGCTCTGTGATGAACCCTTCACAGTCATGATAACTAATTTCCACAATCTGGATAAGTGTTAAACACACTTGGGAAATTTTAATTATCTCTTACAAACATCTTAGGCTTCCCTGGTGGCTCAGATGGTGAAGAATCTGCCTACAATGTAGGAGACGTGGCTTTGATCCTTGGGTCGGGGAGATCCCATGGAGAAGGGAATGGCAACCCACTCCAGTATTCTTGCCTGGAGAATTCCATGGACAGAGGAGCCTGGCGGGCTACAGTCCATGGGGTCGCAAACAGTCAGACACGACCGAGTGACTAACACACACAAACATCTCACTAAAATAGGAGCTGCTGCTGCTGCTGCTAAGTCACTTCAGTTGTGTCTGACTCTGTGCGACCCCATAGATGGCAGCCCACCAGGCTACCCCGTCCCTGGGATTCTCCAGGCAAGAACACTGGAGTGGGTTGCCATTTCCCTCTCCAATGCATGAAAGTGAAAAGTGAAAGTGAAGTCACTCAGTCGTGTCTGACTCTTAGCGACCCTATGGCAGACAAATATTTTCTTAACAAATTTCAAGCTCTGAGCCAGCATCATACTTACTGATGCCACACCAAAAAGCACACCCCTTGAAGCCTGAAGCAAAAGAAGCCACTGTCTCGTTTCCCTTCCATTTTTCTGGAAGTGTTACCCAAAGCTAACACTTATATATTGCAGGGAAAGAGATGGCAAAAGAAAAGGTAGTTTCTGACAGATAATTGCATATCTGTAAAATCCAAGAGGAAAAAAACTGAAAAGCAAACTCCTCCTCTACTGTACTGCCTCGAATCCTTTTAATTCACTTTATCTTCAAAGAGCCACATGCCCTCAGTAGCCTAAAGCGGGGTTTGAAGTTGTTGTTGTTGTTTTATAATTTTATTTATTTTTGGCTGTGCTGGGTCTTCGTTGCTGCACAGGCTTTCTCTAGTTGCTGCAAGTGGGGGCTCTTCTTTGTTGCAGAGCACGGGCTTCTCATTGTGGTGGCTTCTCTTGTTGCAGAGCACCCGCTCTAGGGCCTTTGGTAGTTGCAGCACATGGGCTCAGTAGTTGCGGCTCCTGGGCTCTAGAGCACAGGCTCAATAGTTGTGGCACAGGAGCTTAGTTGCTCCGTGGCATGTTGGATCTTCCCAGATCAGGGATCGAACCTACATCTCTTGCATTAGCAGGTGGATTCTTTACCACTGAGCCACCAGGGAAACCTGGGGGTTGAAGTTCTAATAAAGACTCAACTAGAAATCAGTACTGTTAGAACTATAAGGAAGTTAGGAATCAGTTGGCTACACCTTCCTTGACTTAAGTCTTCATGGTTATGAGAATCAGAAAATCCTTGGTTTTCAGGAATAGGGGATCTCAGCATCCAGGCACAGAAGGTAAACTGAGAGACCCCTCCTACTCTAACACCTAATACCCTCTCTAGAGGCAACAACCGTTTCCTGTGTCTTGTGATTCTTCAAGAGATAGTCTGTACTTAAGATGAGTTTATACAGGCATGCACGCACACACACACACACACACACGCACACACACACACAAAGTAACTTCTTGAGTTTCTTTTTCCAGTGAAAAGAAAATGAATGTGACCAAAAATGTCAAATTTGAGAAGGAAGCAAATGAGGATAAAGGTTCTACAAGCCAGGCGATGGCTACAGAAGATCCTCAAGACATAACAAAAATAGCTCTAACTTTAGCCAAAGATGCCATCACTGCTGCTGTCAAATCTGCAGAAGGTAGTAAACCTGTCTGGGTGCCTGTGGTCTCATTAGGTAATGCTTCACTAGGAAGTAACTAATACATTCATACTTTGTTTGCAGAAGCTGAAAACCCCGTCAAAAATATCGATTGGATCACCCATGGTGAGTTCACAGAAGAAAAGGGCCGTCAACAAGTTGAGGAGTTTGTTTTGGTAAGTTCTTTGGCCACTCCAGCTTTGCACACAAGGGAGAAGAATGACACAAAGGCTCCTGTTTGATGAAAAGTTGGAAGTCCTGCTAGAAAGCCTAAGTGATGATACCACAGGCGACTTGAATAAATAAAAACTGTCTCATCTGGATTTCCAAATCAAGATGGGATAGTCTTTGAAGGTGAACAGCACAATCGTATTCCCAGTGTTTGTATTGTCTTCACTGTACACTTCCCTAAGAAAATCAGATATTCTCAGCTAAGCAATTTTCCCATGCCACTGCCCTAAATGGGGGCCTAATGGCCTAAGAAGGAATTATTGTTTAGTTGTTAAGTTGTGTCTGACTTGTGCGACCCTGTGGACTGTAGCCCACCAGGTTCCTCTGCCCACAGGATTTCCCAGGCAAGATTATGGGAGTGGGTTGCCATTCCCTTCTCCAGGGGATCTTCCCAAACCAGGGATCGAACCTGCATCTCCTGCATTGGCAGGCAGATTCTTTACCACTGAGCCACTGGGGAAGCCCTTCTAAGGAGGGAGATGCCTCTCTAAAAACAGGGGTTCTGTAGTCCCAGCTCTAGAGTTCTCACGTTAACAGAGGGGATGTAGAGAGATCACAAGGCGTTTTGCCTTAGCTCTGGAATGTGTTCACTGTACAGTCAGATGCACACGCTCCTAACTCCTTTTCTTTTTCCTCCTGGTCTTGGCTCTGACCTATTTGTGGGGCTTATCCTGGCAGCTCTTGGGAGAAGGCCCTGGGTTGCTTTGCGTACTGGCGGGGTGGAGGAAGAAGACTGGTCTGAAACCCCCACTTGCTCTATTTCCTTGGAAGAGAAACCAGTTGAAACTGGTGGAGGCAAACTTCTGGAGCCTGGAAGAAGTGTCCAGCTGTGTCTGTTCCTCTGGTCAGTCCATCCAAGCCTTCTGGCCTAAGGGCACTTTCCCAGCCCCAGGGAGGCCCCAGTCAAGTGGGAAAGAGGAAAGGTCAGGGGTTCGGGACTCCACACCCTCCATTTGTGATCCAGTCATGTTGTTGCCATTGCAAGGGGACCAGGAACACAATGAAGACAAATGGTGCGAAGTTCTGGTTCCCCTTGGGCCTTCCCACTCGGAGAACATCTCCCACTTGGGTTTGGGCCAAAGGTTCTGCCTGCTGCACCCAGGGCTTATGAATCAGACTGAATGGAACAGAGAACAAGCAGGAGAACGTGCCTCTGGAGATCCTACTGGTCCCGAGTAAAAGGCTAAAAGTCAGTCCTGCCTGGGCTGCAGGGCCCCATGTGATCCGAGTCTCCATCCCCGCCTCCTCCCAACTGACTGCTCAGACCCCATCACCTACCACCTTCTCCCTGGTCACCTTTCTCACTCAAGTTGTACTTGCAGTTCAACTGCCAGGCATGCTCCCACCTCAGGGTCTCTGCACTTGCTGTTCCCTCTCCCCTGAGATCTACTCTCATGGGTCATGTTTTCCCTCTCTTCAGGTTTTTGTTAAGATGCCTTATGCTCAGAGGCCTTTCCCCGCCACCTGATTTAAAATTGCACCCATTACTCCTCTGCCTTATTTCTTTCCCATCAGAACTCAGCTCTATCTAGGATATTAGATTTTATTTACCCTATTGCCTTTTATCCGCCATCAGAACACATGGTCCATGAAGGCAGAGATTTTTGTTCACTGTCATGTCCCCAGGCCTTAGAAAGGTCAGGTACATAGTAGTGAAAGTGAAAGCCGCTCAGTCATGTCCGACTCTTTGCGACCCCATGGATTGTATAGTCCATGGAATTCTCCAGGCCAGAATACTGGAGTGGGTAGCTGTTCCCTTCTTCAGGAGATCTTCCCAACCCAGGGATCGAACCCAGGTCTCCTTCATTGCAAGCAGATGCTTTGCCAGCTGAGTCACCAGGGTATATAAATATGTGTTGAATATATGAACAGATTTATTCTCTGTGCCATTATTTCTTCACAGATGAAAAGCTAAGTCAAAGTATTTGTCTTACTCATTGGTAGGACTGTTGTGAGGACAGAGACAAATTAGAAAGTAGAAGGTGATGGAAAAGCTAGAAGCTCTATGTAACTCCTGACATAAAACCACCATTTCCAGTCCTGCTAATGCAGCAAGCTCTAGAAGTAAAGTCTACCATCTAAGTGCCAGGCATTTCTAATGGAGCACTTTCTCAAGCTTACTGAAGATTTCTTAGAGTTCACCACACACCAGGGGATGGCAAATTAGGAGTTATTACCATTTACTGAGCGAGCACTGCAATGTGCCAAGCACCGCTAAGCACTTCACATGCATTATCTCATTTAATCCTCACAACAAACCTGGGTATAGGTACCTCAGTGTACCCATTTTACAGATGATGAATCCTGAGGGTCAGAGAGCTTGGGCGATCTGTCCAAAGTCTTTCTGATTAATCAGCAAAATGAAGTTTTGACTGTAAGTCTATCTGATATACTTTTCTCACCATAATAGGAAGAGTCCTTTTTGATGCCAAAAATAATACAGTTTACTATCAATGGAAAATGCAAATTCAAAAGATTTTAAGGTATTACAATGTGAATAAGAATGATTCAATCTGGTATCAGAAGGCTTGTGTGTTTGTGGGGAGGGAACAGGTACACTTATACACTACCAGTGGGCATAACTGGTTTATTTTCTTCAGCAATGCAATGTGGTAACAAGAACACACAAAACAGTTCTTTAAAAAAATTGTTTTTAATTTATTTTTATCTTTTGGTGCACTTCACGGCATGTGGGATCTTAGTCCTCTGACCAGGGGTTGAACCCATGCCTCCAGTGCTGGCAGCATGGAGTCTTAACCACTGGACCACCAAGAAGTCCCAAAAATACACAAAGAAGTTCTTTATACAAGAAAACCTGGAAAACCCTTCATGCCTATCACACACTTACAATATTTTCATAATAAAATTAAGATATCATTATTAAAAAAAAAAACTCAGTGAGCTTTTTGCTCACTGACACAAAGTAGACAATGAAAACCCCCTTCTAACCACACAAAATCCAGTTCTACTCCCTCAGATGTCACTTACCAGGGATAACAGTTTTGTGCATATACTTCCAGGTGCATGTTGATTTTGAGTCTAATAGTATGTAATTGTCTAAGCCATCCATGGCAGAATAGCACAATGAAATACTCTTTTCCTGGAAGTGAGTATATAAAGCAACGTTATGTAAAAATGACAAAACATGGGATAACACACACTCACAGCATAGAGATAAAAATGGGAAGATTGGCTTGATGGAGACAGCTGAATTTACTGTGTCTAAACCCGCTTTAGAATATCCTAGAGCTGAGACATCTGATGGGGTGGAGAGAGCACTGAGCTGGCTGCCTGGGAGCCTGGGTCCCAGTCCCAGCTGTTTTGTTTGTCCTTTGCTATTTCTAGGTGCCAGGATCCTTATATGCAAAGCGAGGGGCTCTATTAGATCATCTTTAGGGACCACTCCAATGCTATAGAGCCTGTGACTGTGTGACAGATTATTTTTAAAAAAATCTTGGCTGTGCTGAGAGGCATGTAGGATCTTAGTCCCTGACCAGGGATTGGACCCATACCCCCTGCATTGGAAGTACAGTCTTAACCACTGGACCATCAGAGACCATCTGTGACATTAAACATTAGGCCTAAAAAAGTGTATCAAGTATAACACAGAAAGGTTGAAAATAAAAGGCATGCTCCAATGGTCCTCATAGGGTTGACTGTTGACTCCTTAATTCAAAGGAATAATGATCTATGTAAGAACACACAGACCTGATCTCAAGAAATTTAGAGTCTGATGTTCCTCTCTGGCCAACTCTAACAGCCAGTTGGGTATAAGTTTGAAATAAAATCAGCTGAGGCAGAAGGCCAGCCTATAGTTTTTCTTTTTATTATTGTCTGCCCTGGGTCTTTGTTGCAGCATGCAGGTTCTTTGTGTGGCATGCAGTCGCACAGGCTTTAGGTTCCTTGCAGCATGTGGCATCTTAGTTCCCCAATCAAGGATCAAACCCACGTCCCTTGCATTGGGAGATGGATTCTTAACCACTGGACCACCAGGGAAGTCCCAATATTTATTTTTTTAAAGGCGGCCTGAAGTTTTTTACCATCTCCTCCCAAACTCTCTTCTGATAGATATCACTGGGATTGTTAGAAAATCCTACTCCTGTCCTTCTGTGGACCTTCATCTTAATTTAGGATCTTTTCCAATTTGGAAGCTTTCTGTGCCCCAACAGCCAGAGCAAGGGGATTTCGTTGAACTTGATGAATATCTCCGGCTTTCAAGGCCTGGTACTAAGGCTCAAGGGTGCAACGTGACTTGTGTGGACCTGAGGTGTTATTAAGGTGTGTGCTTTGGAGGGGGAAACTTCTCCAAGCCATCTGGATGATCCTGACCTATTCCTTTTCTAACCTTATTTTACTTACCACTTAGGGCTGCAATGAAGTGAGTCTGGTTTTCCCAAACAGGTGATGAGATCAGCCTCATCACTTTCCTTTTATTTTTTAAAAAGTCTTTATTGAATTTATTACAATATTGTTTATGTCTTATGTTTTGGGCCACGAGGCACGTAGGATCTTAGCTCCCCGACCAAGGATCGAACCTGCATTCCCCTGCATTGGAAGGTTAAGTCTTAACCCACTGGACCACCAGGGAAGTCCCAGCCTCATTACTTCCTAGTCACACATTTAGGTCTCCTGGAGTGAGCAGAACACATGTCCTAAGCACTTTCTAATTTGCCAATTAACCAAACTCGCCTTCCAAGTAAGGGTCCGGAAGGAAGTCACTGTGGACATGCATGCAGTGTGTATGTACACACACCCGAGTGTGAGCCCCTGTGCTCCAAAGTCCAATCTCAAGCAATGTCTGCAATACTAGCTTATTTCCCATTTTAGCTCCACCTTTTCTCTCCTCTACCCTTGGAGATAAGTGAGAGTTGACTGTAGTTTGAACCCCGGTCTAAAAGTTTAGAAATGGATTCCACAAGTGGGGCTATAATCCCTACTGTTGTGTGCTACCTTCATCGCAGCGGTCCCCAACATGCAGGCTACAGACCGGAAGGTACCTCCAGTCAGATCAGTGGCAGCATTAGATTAGAAATAAAAGTGCCCAATAAATGTAACGCACTTGAATCAGCCCCAAACCATCCCCACCCCCCTGGCCGTGGAAAAACTGTCTTTCACGAAACTGGTCCCTAGTGCCAAAAAGGGTGGGGTGCGCTGAGAGGACTTGAACAGAAGTCTGCTTTTCTTCCTCTGTGTGCTTTTTCTTTTCCCCTGTGAAATAGAATTGGGAGTATCAAGGCCGCTGGGAGCACTACACAGAGTTTTTAAGGAAGGAAGATGTGCTTCACAGCTTCTACTACATCTACTGTGTACGGTGGAGCATCCCAACTGCTCGGAGACCCATAGCCCAAATCACTGCCAGTGTGTACTTCACCATCAAGGTCAACAAAAACAAACCTCTGGTAAGCGCTTCCTTGGCTGCCCTGTTCCCTTCAGTGAGACTTCAATGAGAACAGACTTCGCATGTCAAGGCCATTGATGGCCCCTTCCTTGTGAAACTGAACAGTCATATTTCTGTCTTCAATCTGGTGGAGCCCAGCTGTAGCACTTGCCATCACTGATCACACCCTCCTCTGTGAAATGTTTCATTTGGCTTCTAGAACAACAACATTCTCTCCTGGTTTTCCTCTTGCCTCACTGACCACAGTTTACTCTACTGGTCCTCTGCTCTCTTTCTCTCACTGACCTCTTCATGTTTGCATGTCCTGAAACTCAGCCTTTGGGTATCTTCTCTAGCCTCTTTTCTTGTACAGTCTTATCCAGTCTCCTGGCTTTAAATGCTACCTCTAGCTTATTTTTTAAAAACATTGATTTTTTTCTACACTGGGTCTTTGTTGCTATGTGTGAGCTTTCTCTAGTTGTGGTGAGTAGGGGCTACTCTTCATTGTGGTGTGCAGGCTTCTCCTTGCGGAGCACAGGCCTAGGGTGCATGGGCTTAGTTGCTCTGCAGTATGTGTAATATTCCCGGACCAGGGATCGAACCTGTGCCCCCTGCATTGGCAGGAGGATTCTCAACCACTACACCACCAGGGAAGCCTCACCTCTAGCTTGATTCCCAAATTTCTGTCTCCAGACCAGACTTCTGTCCCTTGGATATTTAAACATCTCCCTTACTGTATCCAAAGCTGAACTTCTGATTTTCCTTTCAAAGTCTGACCTATGCCTTCCTCATCTCAGCTGATGGCCAAAATCCTTGTCATCTTCCTTGACTCTTCTTTTTCAGTCACATCCATTAGGAAATCCTATTGGCCCTACCTTCAAAGTAGGTGCTCAATCCAAGCCTCTCTTCCCACTGCACCTCTACCACCTTGGGCCAAGACACCATCATCCCTCACCGAAGTTATTTCAATAGCCTTCTAGCCAGTCTAGCCAGTCTGCTTCCACCTTTACCCACATCCTGTCTCTTTTCAGCTAGCCAGAGGGAGTCTTGGAAAAATGAAATTATGTCACACCTCGAATGTTCCAACATGCTTCTCCAACTTCAAAATGCATGTGAATTACTCAGGGATCTTGTTAAAAGGAAGATTCAGATTCAGCAGGTCTGAGCTTCTGCATTACTAAGAAGCTCCCAGGAGCTGCTGATGCTGCAGATCCACAGACGACACCCTGAGTAGTGAGGGCCTACAGCCCTTGTGTGATCTGGTCCCTTGTTATTTCTGCTTTCCTATTACCCCTGCCCCTTCACTTACTCTGGTCCAGCCACTCTGATCTTGCTACTCCTCAAATAAGCCAGGTAGAGTCCCACCTCAGGGCTTCCGTACTTGCTGTTCCTTCTGACTGAAACCCTCCTTCCCTCCCTAATACTTTACCATCTTCCGATCGTCTATGTAATTTCTTACCTTGTTATAGTCTGCAACCCCACCAGAATGTAAGCTCCACGAAGGCAGGGATTTTGGTGCTGCTGTAAAACAAGACCTGGCAAATAGCTGCCACTGAGTATTTGAAGGAATGACTGCTTGTCACCACTAGGTTGACTGTGAATATGAAATATGCTGACAGCTGCTGTGAAAGGAGTCCAAATGACACCCATGAGTCCAGGGTTAGGATCCTTAGAACCAGGGTGGTACTAACCATGTCTGGAATACAGGAGACATAAAAGTGTTACTTCCCCTTTGCCTTCATCCTTTCACAAGCTATTTGAGGCTCTCCTGACTCTAAGGATGACCACACCATAGTCAGCCAACCATGTCCTATATTTATCCTATCCTAGTACAAACTTACCTATTTGGAGAGTCTGGAACCTGGAGTGATCTAAAGAGGTAGACTACAAGGAGTTCTCATTTCTCCTGGTCATACAGTCTACCATCAGCTATCTTGCTAACTGGCAAGCTCTAAGATTGGAAAGGGAGACTGCTGGAGGTACATGAGACCATGAAGAGAGAAGACCTGGGGCTGAGCAAGAGCCTGGCTCAGAATTCCAAGTATAATTTTGGAGGGGACACTGGATGGGGGGTCACTGAGACAGAATTATAACTGTAAAAGACATTTTAAAATGTCTTTGAACCGTGTTCATCTATATGGTTTCATTCTTAGGCTGTCCCTACAAGGTAAGTTGGTTCTGTTGACTGAGTAAACTGGACCACGTAAAGAAGGCACATGACTTCCTCATGCTCCTAGTAATGAGAGCACAGCCTCCCCTGACTTGTTTTCAGTTTTGTGGAGACTCTTAAAGTATTTATTGCCTAAAAGATCTTTTGGGGGAACACAGGTTTGAAGTGACAACTACCACCCACAGATCTCCAATTCACAGGGAAGATGAATTCTAGAAATTAAAGAGTATACTTGTGGATACATATAGCAATGTAAAGAATCATGAGTTGGTATGACTGGTCTTGGCTGACAGTTGTCTTTTTCTCTTAGGACACACCCATTGATGTCTCTTATGTCTTTGAGGGCCATTCATTAGTTCACAGGTAAAGAAAATTTAGAGATTTTAAAAGGGTAGTAGGACAAGGTCATCACACTCCAAGAAGCCAGCAGGCCTGTTTTGTTGTTGCTGTTGTTTAGTTGCTACATCGTGTCTCACTCTTTTGTAACCCCATGGAGTGTACCCCATGGAGTGTAGCCCTCCAGACCCCTCTGTCCTTGGGATTTCCTAGGCAAGAATACTGGGAAATCTTTCTCCAGGGATCTTCCCAACCCAGGGATTGAACCTGAGTCTCCTGCATTTCAGGCAGATTCTTTACCACTGAGCTACCTTGGGAAGCCCTCAGCGACAGATAATTTATGTAATGGTCACTTTTCTTCTTTGGACCACCTACTCCATTAAGATGGGCTGAAAGTAAGAATCTGCTTTTGTTCTAGAAAATGGATTTTATCTGTAATGTCTTGCTTTTCAGTGACTAACAACTTGAGGTTAGTTGCTGGAGTAAGGTGCGGCCAAAGGAGGTCCCGTCTATCGTTTCAATGGGAAACTTCACAATCACATGGAACTCACTCATAAATAATATTCAATAATTCCTTTTCTTTGTACAGCAGCTCTCTTACAGAATCTTTACATATAAACTCACCCTTTTATTGACTGGGCCTAAGGAATGGAGACAATCTTTGCCTCCACCCCCAAAAGGCATTTTGCTCACTAGGAATGTAACAGAGTAAACAGGGAATCAATGGATCCCTGGCTCAGTGTTTTGTTTCCCTTTAAAAGCTTTTGTTGTGTTTGTTTTTCCTCCTCTGCAGACCAGGAGAAATTCGCTTTCGAGAAAAATGGCTAAGGGACATTATTGAGGCCAAATATGTTTTAATGAATCCAAATATCTTCCAATTCAACAGTATTGGAATCTTCCAGAATATTTTAGGAGATTTCTAATCAGAGCATATTAAAAATATGATACTGTACATCAAACCACAGAATATTTATTGAATAATAAATTTGTGGCATACAATCTAGCTGCATTGTTTTTCTTTGCATTCATTTTCCAGTTGGCAACTTCCACTACATTAGCAGAGTAACCACTAAGTTGTCTTCTATTTTCTAAAAGGTTTTTCCCGTCACTGTCTGTATCGCTCAGAGTCTTTCAGATACAAAAGCTGAGTTTAGGGAGTAGATAAAATTCACCTGTCAGACCAAACTGAGATTGGTCCTTGGCTCTTTGTTCCCCCATTTGAGCCTGAGTCTCCAACCTGAACATACCTCTTTCATGGGCACAACCGGGGAACAGAAAAATGGCAACAGTTCTACAGCTCATAATATAACCAGTCTGAAGGGTTTGCCTACTCACAGTTGTCTTTATTTAATGCAAGTTAAGCCTCATTGTTAAACAATACATTCTGAAATTCTGCAACTGGACATGCTGCCTGCCACAAGACAGCGTCACAACTGTGATGGCACCAGGGTGGCTTGAGGGTTGGCTTGATGAAACAGGGAAGGTTCAATCACCACCCTTACTATTTATGGCCTTCTTCCATTCTCACACCAGATCATTTCTTCCTACCATGTCTGTGAAGCTGTCTTGCCTGGCTGTAATATCTTAAACATCAAAGACAAAATTATGAGTGATTACTTATAGGTATATCAGAATACGTATTTAGGTAGACAAGCACTGGAAAGGAACACAGAATACTAAAGACAATTGATGGGGTAAAACTGTGGGTAATTTTTCTTTCTTCTTCTTCAACTGTTACATTTGTGAAATAAATTGAAAAGGAGGGAAAATCTTATCAGAGCAACAGGTGAGGAGGTGGGAGAACTAGGTAAGTCTCCTTGGAGAACAAAAAAATATATTTCAATTACAACAGCCCTCCCATTTGACTTATGGCTCAAGTGACTAAAACACAGTTTGAAGCAGTAACTCTAATGGGCTGAAAATAAAACACTCTTAGCCATTTTATTCTTCCCTCCTCTTTCCCAAAGAATATGCTACCGAAGCTATTCTTTGGCAGATCTTTCCTGAAAAAATCTTAATGAAAGATATGATAAAATTCTGAAATAAATTAATATATTTTCTTTCACTTACTCAATAAGCATTTATTGAGTATCTACTCTGTGGAGGATACAGGAGAATCCAATGGACATCCATAATATTCACATATCACAAAATTGTTACATTTAGGGGGAAGGATGGGGGTAAGGGTTAGGGAGTTTGGAATTGACACATATATGCTGCTATATTTAATAATGGATAACCAACAAGGACTACTGTACAGCACAGGGAACTCTGCTCAACGTTATGTGGCGGGCTGGATGGGAGGGGAATTTGGGAAAGAATGAATACATGTTTATGTATGGCTGAGCCCCTTTGCTGTCCACCTGAAACTATCATGACATTGTTAATCAGCTATAGTCCAATACAAAATAAGAAGTTTTTAACAACTGTTGCATTTAAACTACCTTGCCTACTGAATGAAAATCAGAGAACAACCCCATTCAGTCTCTAGGAACTAGTAACAAAAACTAATGTTCTTAGAGAACAAAATTTTAAAAAAATGTGGCCCCCTTTTGCACAGTTTGTGGCATCTCAGTTCCCTGACAAGGGACTGCACTTGGGCCTTTAGCAGTGAAAGCACAGAGTCCTCACCACTGGACTATCGGGGAATTCCTGAGAATAAAATTTTTAAATGGGAAATAAAAATTATGTTTTATTACACAGGGAAATGGACAGATTATGACTCACAAATTTGGGACCTAGTTTCAACTTTTGCAAAGAACAGATGTATTAGGCTAGGCAACAATGATGATAGATCACAATCACTTCAAATTCAGGCATCATAAATGTTGCCACGTGCCAACTGGCTGTTTAGTTCATTAATTGTGGGTTAAAGGTAGACATTTTCCTAGAATGTATGTTAAGTAGTAAACTTTTTATCTATACTTTAATAAAGTATATCAAGTATACTTTCACTGTTTTGTTTTAAAACTTAAAAAAAAAACCTTTCAACTATTATAATACTGGAGTGGGTTGCCATTCCCTTCTCCAGAAGATCTTCTTGATCCAGGGATCGAACCCAGGTCTTCTGCATTGCAGGCAGACTCTTTACCATCTGAGTCATCTGGGAAGTTAGCTTATAAGGAGAGAGGGTCTTTTGTAACAGCAGAGTCTGAAATTCCCCATCATTCAGATAATTTATACTTATCTTAGGCACATAATAATGCAGTTCAAAACAACCTTAACAAAAACAGCCAAAACTTCTATTATCCCCTTCCCACTTCCCTCCTATGTCTTAACAACTAAACTTGAACAAAAGGAGGGAAGAAAAAGATCATGATCTCACAGTCCCAGAATTTTTCATTTTTCCCAAAGTCAAAAGTCAATAGTAGCCAAAAAAAGTGATAAAGTGAGAAGTTAACCTGAATGACAGATGTAAAAAAGAAACTGAAAAGTTTAAGCATGTTTAAAATGAAATGAAGTACAGACTTTAAAAATTTTTAATATCACATTATCTTCATCCTTATGACATAATGAAGTTAAAGCAATGATTCATTATATTTTTCCTTATTAAACTCAAGATTATTATTGATTCCTATTCATTTACAATGTTCAAATAATGATCTAAACACAGTTCAGATGGAAATAATGTACTTACATTTACACAATAGACTTCCCAATATTTATATTTGAAAGAGCCATTCTTAAGTAACCTGTTAGGAATTTTAAACTTAATGTTCACATTTTCAATTCAGTAAGTCTATGGGTTAGACTTTGCTGTTTGGTCTGTTGGTTGGTTTGGGGGTGGAGGTAGGGACTAAAATCAAAATACATTATTTCCAGAGCAGACAGCATATTGTAATAAACAAGTCAATCTTCCAATTCTAGATTTGCTTTTTTTCAGCCATGCCTTCTTTCTGTTAACAAAAGTGGCCTCCTGTATCAACACAGAGGAATGATTAACTTCCACAAGTTCATTTGGGGTGGGCATCATGTAGAACTCGTGGCAGCACTGTCCCATAATGTTAAGAGTTCAGTTCCTCATTTCACCAGCACTCTCTCTCAATGCCTCCTCCCCCAACACAGTAGAATTTCACTCATAATTTGGATTTTTAAACCAGAAAGTTGTTTTGGTTAATCCAAAATAACCCAAAGAGCTTGCTAAAGTTATATCAATACGCAGCTTTTTTATAGGACTGAAAGAATTAAATAGAAGGCACAGTAGCACTGTAAAGCTTTATCAGATCATAATCTTTTTGTGTGTGTATATATGGAACCCAAACTTTCTTTTTTGTTGTTAAAAACGTCTGATGAACAATCAGAAAATCCTTATTTGTCCTCTTTCCCTTTAGTTTTTCTGTATACCATCTCCCGAAAACTGGCCAGGATCTTGTTTTCTCTCTTTCGTCTCTCTTCTTGGTTAAAGGATGCAAGGGCTCTCTTCTCATCAGCACTATAGATCTGGTTCTCTTTTCGCAGACGCACAGCTTCCATTCGGCGATGCCTGGAGATAATTGTATTTTTGGCTTAATTTCTCAGTAGTTATTCTCATAGTGCTTCCTCACTAATCCTTTCCTAATACAGAGTGGTCAATTTAAAATGCTGACAAATAGAAACTTTCTCTAATGGGTTAGATTTTCCAAGGATCATTCATTTTATCTGCTGACATGTCCTTTGATTAATTTCTAGTAAGTAAATAATGATCTCTGAGGTTCTGTCAATAGAGTGAGTTATTAATTTCAAATTCTAAGGGCATAAGTCTAGTTCTGATGTTTCCAGTAAGAAAAGCAAACAGGCAAATTATTAAACTTCCTAAGTGGTAATGCAGACTTGATAGTAGGACAGATAAGATTTAAGTTGTCATCTAGCTGGTAGAACTTCAGAGTTCTAATTTATCCTATAATCAAAAGAACTAGGTTTAAATCTACAACTGAATCTTTCGATGTTTTGTGGGTGGATTTAACTTCCTTAGAATCCAGTAGCAGTTCACAGAAAAGAAAGAAGGGATTTTAGCCCAAGGGCCAAATCAGGAAAGCATAGGCTCTGAGGCAGAGGGAAACTCTTAGATCATCTTTAAAAGGTCTGCTTATTTAGAAGGAAAACTTCACGAAAACCTGCTGCTTTTATGTGTATGTACGCAAACCTACACAATCAATTACAGATGAAGCTTGAACTATGCCTAGAAAAACAGAGCAAACTGAGTAAGGTGAAGAGGGGAGACTCATTTCAGGTTAGTGTGAAGGTGGGGGAGTGGCAGGTCAAGGAGTCAAGGAGATGACACTGTATTTAGGTTGCTCAGGGTATAGTGAGTAGAGGAAGTGATCTGGAACAGAAAGTGCTATATGAATAACGCTGTAGTAAACATCCATATACACATCTCCTGGTACATGGGAAAGTCTTTCCTCTTGGGTACACAGGTATGGAATTGCTGGGTCATAAACTATGTGAATGCTCAACTTTCCAAGACAACATCAGACTGTTTTCCAGAATGGTTGTTACCAGTGTATACCACCACTAGCAATACTTAAGAGATCCTATAGACTCACATCCTATCAAATGCTTGCAGTTGTTAGAACTTTGAACTTCTATTGAATGGGTGTAAAACCATATGTCCATAAGTTGATTTCCATTTCCAATGATTATGAACATCTTTTTCAGTTTAGTTCAGTTCAGTTGCTCAGTCATGTCAGACTCTTTGTGACCCCATGGACTGCAGCATGCCAGGCCTCCTATGCATCACCAACTGCCAGAGTCTACCCAAACCCGTGTCCACTGAGTTCGTAATGCCATCCAATCATCTCATCCTCTGTCGTCCCCTTCTCCTCCTGCCCTCAATCTTTCCCAGCATCAGGATCTTCTCAAATGAGTTAGCTCTTTGCATCAGGTGGCCAAAGTATTTGAGTTTCAGCTTCAACATCAGTCCTTCCAATGAACACCCAGGACTGATCTCCTTTAGGATGGACTGGTTGGATCTCCTTGCAGTCCAAGGGACTCTTAACAGTCTTCTCTAACACCATAGTCCAAAAGCATCAATTCTTCTGTGCTCAGCTGTCTTTATAGTTCAACTCTCACATCCATACATAACTACTGGAAAAACCATAGCCCTGACTAGATGGGCCTTTGTTGACAAAATAATGTCTCTGCTTTTCAATATACTGTCTAGGTTGGTCATAACTTTCCTTCCAAGGAGTAAGCATCTTTTAATTTCATGGCTGCAATCACCATCTGCAGTGATTTTGGAGCCCCAAAAAATAAAGTCAGCCGCTGTTTCCCCATCTATTTCCCAGGGAGTGATGAGACCAGATGCCATGATCTTAGTTTTCTGAATGTTGAGCTTTAAGCCAACTTTTTCACTCTCTTCTTTCACTTTCATCAAGAGGTTCTTTAGTTCTTCTTCACTTTCTGCCATAAGGGTGGTGTCATCTGCATCTCTGAGGTTATTGATATTTCTCCTGGCAATCTTGATTCCAGCTTGTGCTTCCTCCAGCCCAGCATTTCTCATGATGTACTCTGCATAGAAGTTAAATAAGCAGGGTGACAATATACAGCCTTGACGTACTCCTTTTCCTATTTGGAACCAGTCTGTTGTTTCATGTCCAGTTCTAACTGTTGCTTCCTGATCTGCATACAGATTTCTCAGGAGGCAGGTCAGGTGGTCTGGTATTCCCATCTCCTTCAGAATTTTCCACAGTTTATTGTGATCCACACAGGCAAAGGCTTTGGCATAGTTAATAAAGCAGAAATAGATGTTTTTCTGGAACTCTCTTGCTTTTTCGATGATCCAGAGGATGTTGGCAATTTGATCTCTGGTTCCTCTGCCTTTTCTAAAACCAGCTTGAACATCTGGAAGTTCTTAGTTCACGTATTGCTGAGCCCTGGCTTGGAGAATTTCGAGCATTTCTTTACTAGTGTGTGAGATGAGTGTAACTGTGTGGTAGTTTGAGCATTCTTTGGCATTGCCTTTCCTTGGGATTGGAATGAAAACTGACCTTTTCCAGTCCTGTGGCCACTGCTGAGTTTTCCAAATTTGCTGGCATATTGAGTGCAGCACGTTCACAGCATCATCTTTTAGGATTTGAAATGGCTCAACTGGAATTCCATCACCTCCACTAGCTTTCTTCGTAGTGATGCTTCCTAAGGCCCACTTGATTCACATTCCAGGATATCTGGCTCTAGGTGAGTGATCAGACCATCGTGATAATCTGGGTTGTGAAGATCTTTTTTGTACAGTTCTTCTGTGTATTCTTGCCACCTGTTCTTAATATCTTCTGCTTCTGTTAGGTCCATACCATTTCTGTCCTTTATGGAGCCCATCTTCGCATGAAATGTTCCCTTGGTATGTCTAATTTTCTGGAAGAGATCTCTAGTCTTTCCCATCCTATTGTTTCCCTCTATTTCTTTGCACTGATCACTGAGGAAGGCTTTCTTATCTCTCCTTGCTATTCTTTGAAACTCTGCATTCAAATGGGTATATCTTTCCTTTTCTCCTTTGCCTTTTGCTTCTCTTCTTTTCATAGCTATTTGTAAGGCCTCCTCAGACAGCCATTTTGCTTTTTTGCATTTCTTTTTCTTGGGGATGGTCTTGATTCCTTTCTCCTGTACAATGTCACAAACCTCTATCCATAGTTCATCAGGCACTCTGTCTATCAGATCTAGTTCCTTAAGTCTATTTCTCACTTCCACTGTATAGTCATAAGGGATTTAATTTAGGTCATACCTGAATGGTCTAGTGGTTTTCCCTACTTTCTTCAATTTAAGTCTGAATTTGGCAATAAGGAGTTCATGATCTGAACAAGATCATGAACATCTTTTTATGTGTAGCCATATATTTTTTTATTCTGACAAATGCCTGTTTGTGTAATTTTCTCACTTTCCTTTTGTTTACAGAAATTCTTTAAATACTCTCTGTACTGACTCTTTATCAGTTGTGTGTATTACAAGATCTTATCCCAGCTTGGAACTTGTCTTTTCACTTATTTTAAGATGTTCTGATGAACAAAAGTTGTTGCTTTTATCTCAGGTAAAGTTATCAATATATTATTGTGTGGTTGGTGCATTTTTTGGTCTTCTTTAAGAAATACTTCCCCACCCCAAGATCTAATAGATATCTGTTCATATTCTATACTAAGAGTAATGAAGTTGTTTTTGACATTTAAGTCCATAATCTACCTGCACTGACTTTTAAATATAGTGATAAAGGGTTCTACTTTCATTTTTCTCCATACAGGTGACCACTTTCTTCCTGCTCCATTTACTGCCTAGTTCCTTCTTTCCCCACTGATTGGAGAAAGCAGCTCTTTCATGTAATGAAGTTCCATACATGAATTAACTCTACCAGGCTCTCTATTTTATTCCACTGAACAGTTCATTTGTTTCCCCACTCTTTGTGAAGTGCTGCAAGCTTCATAATAAACCCTCATATCAGTAGGAAAAATCACCTTCCTGCTCTTCTTCAGAAATGAGATGGCTACTGTTGGCCCTTTAGTCTAACATTTTAATTTTGCAAGAACTGATAACTCTACAGTATTGCCTTCCTATTCATGAACATGGTATCTCTCCATTTATTTAGGTCTTCTTAAATGTCTCAGTGTTTTATAGTTTTTCCTATAAAGATCTTAGACTTCTTTTGTTAAGATTTACTCCTAAGTCCTTCATATTCTCTGATGATACTGTTATAAATGTTTTCCTTTCATTTAATTATATTTTCTAGTTGTTTGTTGCTGGTACACAGAAATGCAATTGATTTTTGTGTATTAACTTTATATCTAACCATTTGTTAAACATTCCTGTTATTTATAATTCATCTGAGGATTTCTTAGGATTTTCTATCACTCACAAAAAGTGACAGTATTATATCCTTTGTTCCAATTTTTGTGCCTCTCATTTCTTTTTCTTGTCTTATTGGTTCTTAGATATAATGTTTTCAAATGTCAGTCCTCAGAATTCCAAGATTCTGAAGATGCTTCAGGGGTCCTGCAAATATTTGCCCACTTTTAAAAGTTTATGAAGTTTTAAAATTCAGCTTGATCTTGGTATTGAAACCCTATTAGTTCACTCTCCTTGTTCTTCCTGGTATTTTGCTTTTTCTTCCCCATTTTATATTCCTTTTCTCACACTGAAACTGACCTCTGTCATATCTTTTTTCACTCTTCATTCTCAGTATCCAGAGGACTAGAGAGTCCATGTTCTCCACAGAGAACTACAGGCAAACTCAGAAACTTTTACTGTCTTATGAAAATGCTTTTTTAACTACCAGAATGCCACATTGCTCATGCGGCACTGATAAGTAACCAAATTTAACTATCTCCTCCAGAAAATAAACTATCTGTATCAAACTATGAATGAGAAAACAACACTGGAAAGACTAATTCTTTGACGCTGGAGATACAACTGAGTTGCATACCTACCTGGAATTTTAGACAACTATATTTATACCAATAAAACCAATAAAAAACCAACATTTATACTCTACTTTTCGTTAGAAATGGGCACTTAATGAACATACCTGCTACCACTCATTACATAACCTGAACATTCAAATGATGCAATTTCTTCACTTGTCAAGCCAATTTCACCTCTTCGTGGGATACGTTTTCCAGCTTTTACATATTCAGCCATAGCTGCACCTTCACCGGGTAACAGAGCATGGCCATAGCTACAAAGTAATATAGAATTAAGAAAGGGTTCATTATAAAAGAAAGCACAAAAATCATTTCTCTCAGAAAACAGTAGGAATAACAGTTACTGGGCAGCATGCTGGGAAGCCTAATGTAAACTACCTTAATTTAATTAGGGAACACTGCACTGTGACCTATATTACTAACCCAGAAATGCAGAGATACTTTGGAAGAATAAAAGGACTGATGTTAGTGAGCATATATTCATGGTTTACAATTATGGATCAATTTTCCCTACAGCTGTTGTCTTTATTGCTTCTGCCTCCAGTGAATTCCTTTTCCCTTTAAATACAAAGCAGAGAAATAATATATCTCAAATTAACATATTTTTAAAACTTATGGCCAATAATAATGCTATACAGTAACAGTTCTCTATTAACTTTCATTCAAGGGGACTTTGAAAACTGCCATCCTGGGACTTCCCTGGTGGTCCAGTAGCTAAGACTCCATGTTCCCAGTGCAGGGGGCCTGGGTTTGATCCCTGGTCAGGGAACTAAACCCCAAATCCCACAACTAAGACCTAGTACACTTGAAGAAAAAAATTTTAAAACAAAAAACAAAAACTACCACCCCTTCATTCAATTCACTAAATTCTTCATATCTATTAAACTCAAAGCTTGTAATATGCAGTAAAAATAATCTCTGTTCTTGTGGAATTTATACATTAATAAGGATATAACACTAATACAATGTAGAATATATATTACAATGCACAAAAGAAAATGCTGTGAGTACTGAAGAATTAAAGAGGGGTAGGAATCACACCTACCTGTAGAGGGAAGGTATTGGGAATCAGCACATGCCCCTCCTTTTGAAAAGGGCTTTGAGAAATGTTAAGGATTTTAACAGGAAGGAATTGGGGTTAACGAAGAAACCAGGACTGGGAAAAGAAGGGAAGCCATGTTGGAGGAAGAAGGTGAAAGTGCACAGAAACTTTGGGTCTAAATAAGGGAGTAGTGAAAGATATACTTGGAAGAGTAAGTTAGGACCATACTTTTGGGAAGGCACTTCAGAGATTATAAACATGCTCCTACTTACTTTAGAGGTTTATCATCTTGAGAGGCAAGTGTTTTGGGAGCCTCTGGGCCAATCAAATCTGAGGGCTCTTCAGGCTCTGCAGGAAAGATATTCAGAAACATATTCACATTTTGACTAATCAGTTAATTCAGTGTTTTATCTGTTCTGAAGTCACTCTATCAGAAGAACCTACTTGATCGATCCTTCCAGGGATTCTCCAGAAACTCTTCTTGGGACTCTTTAGAACTTGAGTCACTGGAATCTTTTCTGCTCTTCTTAGACTTCTTTTTCTTATATTTCTTCCTGCATTGATTATAATTTGATATAAATTGATTTAATATTCCCAGGTTAAAGGGCATCTTACTTTTTCAAGGCAGCGAAAGACTGATTGAAATGATTTGGATGCTCAGCTTATTCAAATGTGTTAGAGAAGAATTTGTATTAAAAAATTTAACTTATTTATTTCACCATAAGCTGGCTCAGACAGTAAAGAATCTGCCTGCAATGCAGGAGACCCAGGTTCGATTCCTGGGTTGGGACGATCCCCTGGAGAAGGGAATGGCAACCCAATCCAGTAGACTTGCCTGGAGAATTCCATGGACAGAGGAGCCTGGTGAGCTACAGTCCATGTGGTCGCAAAGAGTCAGATAAGACTGAGCAAAAAACACTTTCACTTTCAAGGGAACAATAAAACATAGTTCTCATGTTGTACAAAGATAGCAGAAATAAAGCAGTTTAAGAAAACAGCTCTTATCAATTTGAACATCAGTAATTTTCAGTATAATGGATTAAAAAACATCATATATGTTTGAATCCTTGGGCTCATGATGATAAAAACCTCAAAAAACCTCAACTCATTATTTTGAAAACTCATAAAACAAGTAAGCAATTATTCCACCCTTCCTAAACTTCAGGGTAACCAAATAGTTAATGAGGGTAGGCTTCTCATATAGAATTATTTTACCTAATAAATGAAGAATCATTTTGCAATCCCTAATGAAGTAAGGGACCTCAACAAAGACTATTGATACAGGTTAATATGACAAAAAGAGATGCCCAGATATTATCTGCCTCCTGCTGGAAGTACACAGTACTACTTATGAAGTATTCCTACCAAAAACTCAAATCTGAACCTTATGAAGTGTCTAGACCTAACTATCTATCAATCTACAGGAAATATAAAGGACAGAAAGCATGTTAAAAGGATACCGTAAGAATACAACCAGCAAAATCCACACTGTAGGAAACTCTCCAGGGCAAATGATATTGTTTCCTCTACAACTAAACTGCAGGAACAAAAAGGGAAGGGAAAGCTATCTATTTAAAAAGATGGAAAAGACCTACCAACCAATCACAATTCATGTACATTGTTTAGATTCTAATTTGAGGAAACTATTTGAAAAACTGCTGAGACCTGAATGAAGAATTATTATTAAATATTTTATGTGGATTAATAGTACTGTACTTTTTTTTTTTTTTTTAAGAATGCCTATCTTTTAGAGAAACTTGCAGTTTTATGGATGAAATGATATCTGGGACTGGTTTCAAAGTAACAGTGGGGGTGGACAGCAGAGACTGTCAATAAGTTGATAATTGTTCAAGCTGAGTGATAGTTAATAGAAGTCCATTATACTATTTTATACAATTGTACATATTTTTAAAATTTTCCATAATAAAAATTAAAGAAAAAACTGACGATCTGTGTTTCTTCTTCTTTTCCTTTTTCTTGGCTTTCTTTGCTCTCCTTTTTGTATCTTCATCTGCAAATTAAAGCATATTATAATTAAAAAATTTTTAACTCTAAAACCTTAATACTTCTGAGTAGATAAATACCTTATAACTCTTCTATTTGTTGTTACAGAGGATTTAATTCATTCAAACATTTATTCTTAGGAAATGTGCAAGGAATGAGGGACATAGAAATTAAAGTTGCACTAAGCATTTGGTTCTATAGGGTATTATTATTAACTTGATTGCATGAGATAATAGTATTGTGATTAGATAGGAAAATGTCCTTATTGTTTAAAGATGTACACAAAGATATTTAGGGTGGCAGTGTGATATTTTAATTTACCTTGAATATCTCAACAACAAAAAAATCCATATTTGAAGCAAACATGTCAAAATGCTAACAGATGGTACACCTGAGTGACGAGCACTGTATATGGCATTAATGACACTACTCCCTTCACTTTTCTGGATGTTTGAGTGTCTTCATGATGTTTGTGTTTGGGGGGATGATTTCCAGGAGCTCAGTCTAGTGGAGGAGACAGAGGAAAGGGGGTCAGTAGAATCCGAGTGACAGGGAAGTGGGGGGCGGTGTTCTGGGCGCACAGAGGAGTCTCACCATCAGGCTGGTTTGGAGAGGGTGGGTGAGGAATGGTTGACCGTGAACAGGTGACTCTTAAGCTAGTTCTTTCTAAAGTCAGCTTTATTACAAAAGTAATACACGTCCATCCATGCAGTGAGTAGGCCAAGCCACATGCAAGGAGAGACTGGCACTGTAGGCAGCCAGATTCTGTACTACATGGCAGAGTCAGGAGAAAGGACGTGCAATATGTGGAGATGAAAGTCACTCTCAGGCCACACAGGACGCTGCAGGAGAGTGACAGAGTACCTGTGATGAGAAATCCACAGAAATGTGTCCTCAGAGGAGGCACCCTCTGTCAATCACCAGCCATGGGAGGGCACCAAAAGACGGCTTTGTTGTGATGCAGCCCCACAGGAAGTGTCTTCTAGAAATCAACTGCTGGCCTGAAGGGTCCCCTATGTTATGCCTCTGAAAATCACACAAAGCTGACTGCTGAGTGTGAGAATCTCACAAAAGAGATGCTCCACTGGGATGATGCAGCCCCCTATGGCCTGGTTTGGCACCACATGTCTCAAAGACTGACCCCAACTTGGTTCGGTGCCACACGCCTTGTGCAGCTACACACAACCACTCTGGAGTCACACCGCTTAGCTCCGAATCCCAACTGTGTGACCTTGGGTATGAGCAGACTTATAATCTGCTCGGGTCCTCTGTCTCCCCAACTCTAAGATGTGTCTGACAGTGACTGTGTGGATTAAACAGCAATAATGCCTATCAGGCACTTAGCAGGGTGCCCGACACAAAGTCAGTGCATGTTCAAAACTCTGGGTTATTATTATTTTAAAGAACCTTTTTCTAGCAAAAGCTTTGGACTTCCTTGGCGGTCCAGTGGTTAAGAATCTGCCTGCCAATGCAGGGGGAAAAGGTTCAATCCCTGGTCCGGGAAAATCCCACGTGCTAGGGAACACAACTAAGTCCATGCGCCACAACCACTGAGCCTGCACACTCTAGAGCCTGAGCCCCACAACAAGAGAAGCCGCTGCAATGAGAAGCGTGTGCATCGCAATGAACAATAGCCTCCACTTGCCACAACTAGAGAAAGCCCCCATGGAGGAACGAAGATCCAGCACAGCCAAAAATAAATAAAAGTAAAATAAACTTTAAGAAGTAAAACTAGTTTTGAAGCAAGGCGGGCAGAATGATATTGGCTTTCTTACCACTGGAGTCTGTGTCAGAATCAGAGTCGCTGTCACTATCATCAGAATACTTCTTGTGTTTTCTTTTAGATGATTTTTTCTTCCTCCTTTTCTTGGATCTTTCTTTTGAATGACTAGACTTCTTCTTCTTCTTCTTTTCTTCTACATAAAAAACAAATAAAATTACTTCTAAAGAAGTACTTCTTTTTAAATTTTTTTAAAACCTTCTTTTGTACTGGGGTATAGCCAACTGACAACGCTGTGATAGTTTCAGGTGACAGAGAAGGGACTCAGCCATACATATACAAGCATCAGAAGTATTTCTGAGTATCGATTTTATCGTATTTGAAATACTGAAAAGGAAATGATGACAGGCAATTTGAGTAAAAGTAAAGTCTAATGTTCAACTATTTATAAATGTATTTTAAAAAATTTCTCAATAAAAAAGCTCTCAATTAAAAAAATACCTTCTGAAGTAGAAGCTGAACTGGTGCTTTTCTTTGGCTCTTCATCCTCTACTGGTGTATGTTCATCAGAGCTGAATTTAAAGAAAATGGTAATAAGAATCAGAAGAGTGTTAAAGGCAACCTACTGAATGTTGTTGTTCAGTCACTCAGTTGTGTCTGACTCTTTGCAACTGGGGACTGCAGCATGGACTGAATGAGAGACACCATTTGCAAATCATATCCGAGAAGAGATTAATATTAAAAAAAGAAAAACCCAAAACCCCCAAAATAATGTGATTTTACAAATAGGCAGAGGATCTGAATAGACATTTTTTTCAAAGAAGACACACAGATGGCCAATAGGTAATGAAGAGATGTTCAACATCATTAATCATTGGGGAAATGCAAATCAAAACCACAATGAGATATCACTTCACACTTGTTTGGATGAATACTATCAAAAAGACAAAAGATAACAACTGTTGCTGAGGATATGGAAAAGAGGTAACACTTACACTCTGTTAGTGAGAATATAAAATGGTACAGCTATTATAGATTCCAGAATGGAGGTTCTTCAAGAAATTAAAAATTGAACTTCGTATCACCTAACAATCTCATTTCTGGATATGTATCTGACGGAACTGAAATCAATATCTCAAAGAGATATCTGGACTCTCATGCTCACTGCAGCATTACTTACAATAGCCAAAATGTTAAAACAACCAAATATCCATGAATGTATGAATGGATAAAGGAACTATGAGAAACACACACGCATACCCCACAGCAGAATATTATTTATCTTTAAAAAAGAATGAAGCTTGCCATTTTCAACAACATGGACAGCCTGTGAGGGCATTTGCTAAATGAAATGTCAAACAGAGAAAGATAACACATGATCTCACTTATATGTGAAATCTAAAAAATGAAAAACCACCACACCACAGATACAGAGAACAGAGTGATGGCTGCCAGAGCGCAGAAGGTGGGGGCAGGGCATGGGTAAAACACATGGTGGGGATCCAGAAGTACAAACTTCCAGTTATAAAAGAAGTAAGCCATGGGGATGTGATGCACAGCACGGCGACTGCAGTTCATAATGCTGTATTGCATATCTGACAGTTGGTAAGAAAGTAAATCTTAGAAGTTCCCATCACAAGAAAAAACTTTTTATAACTATACATGGTGATGGATGCTAACTAGACTTACTATGGTGATCATTTTGCAATATATACAAATATTGAATCATCATGTTATAACATGCCTGAAACTAATATTGTATGTCAAATATATCTCAAAAAATTATAGGGGGTGGGAAAAAATAACAATTTTTTAAGAAGAAAAAAGAACTTTCAGATAATAATGCTTTATCACCCTGTCGCAAATTACAGGTTTACCTGTCAAGCACCTTGTCTCAACTCTAAAGAAAACACAGAAATAGAGCAAAGGGTAGATGCAACTTCTGAATGGCACCAAAGAGAAAAGCCGCAGTCCATAGGGTCGCAAAGAGTTGGACATGACTGAACAACAACACAGAGGAAAAAAAAAAATAAGGAAAAGGAAAAAGCATTAGGCCTTTAATAATACTGAATACAGGAAACTAAACAGACTCAGTATATTCATTTTTAAAAACTTTTTGTAATGTTAATGTCTGACATTTAATCAGTTACTGGATTGAGAAAAAATAATTCAAAATAATATAAATGTGTTTGTTTCAACACTGAACCCTTTTATGAATAAGAAATTAGCATCCCATGAATTACAATTTAAAGAGAACAATTAGCATGCTAAAATCCACCAGGAGCATGTTTTAATCCTAAGGTATGTTTAATGTTTTTAAAACTCAAGGCACAGAATAGCATAAATCACAAGAAAGAGGGAAAAAAAGAGCTATAGTTAAGGTTCTTCACTTAACAAAAATTTTGACCATAGACTCTGGATTTAAACAAATGTTGCATTTAAAAAAAAATATATATATATTTAAATTTTATTTTTATTAATTGAAGGATAATTGCTTTACAATATTGTGTTGGTTTCTGCCATATAAAAGATGCATTTTTTAATCACTTACTCTGGTTCTGGATTCTTTGGAGAAAGTCCCCACACTTCAGGAGCTCCCAATTCTCCAATCCTCTCTCTCTCACTTAGTCTCCTAGAAGAGATAGGCAGGTAAACTGTTTCCTAAATGTATTATAAGATTCAAAGGGGTCTACTTAAGTCCTGTTTTCCCTCTACATTTTAAACTTTAAACTAATAATAACTTGGTTTAAACTCAAGAACTTCCCTGCCAGTCCAGTGGTTAAGACACTGTGCTACCACTGCAGGTGATACAGATTTGATCCCAGGTTCAGGTACTAAGATCCTGCATGCCACAAGAGGTGGACAAATTTTTTTTTTAAAGTAAACTCAACATTAGGATCTAACTCAATATTAGGATCTAATGTTCTGATGTATCTGATGTTCTACCAAATAGTACAAACTACAGACAGCCCGATAGGCCTGGCCAAGATTCAGCCTGGGAGGCTGTCCAGTGTGTCATTTCCAGTACATGCATCACACAGCTCCCAACTGCTCATTTCATCTTCTGCAATATGTGACAAAAATGGTCTTACATTTGGAAATAACTTCATTTGTTTATGTATCCTTATGAAAGTAAAGAGAATTCTCTACTTCTGACAAGGTCAAACCTTCGTTTTCAAAAAGTCAGGAATTAATGAAGAAAATAAAAATGAAGCATTAGAAGTAGAAAATAAAGGGACCTCTGAAAGTAAAAGAAAAGTTTTGACAAAACTTTACTTAATGAGATATAGTGTTTGTTTTCTGTTTTTCCCCTAATTATTTTTTTCAAAAAGGAGTAAATTCTCTATCCTTGGAAGACAAAATTATTTTATGTTTGTGATTTCTTCTCTTAATTTTTGATATTCCTTATAAACACACAAACAATACACAACAAAAACTAAGGTTTACTTCTTTAAACGTCAGCTGCTGTGACTCCACTTGTTTAAAAAAAGAACCTTACTGAAGAAATAAAATCCTTTTTGATTTTTTAAAACAAATGATTTTTTTCTTCCTTATTCAGGGGAAAAGGTACAATTGTGCAGAGTTAGACTCAGGTTTCCTACTTGAAGTAACACAAAATCTAATAGAGGACATACTTATAGCTAAACTTTGAATACATACATACAGGATGAAGAATGCTTGACAGGCTAAAAAGACCAAACAGTAAAGTTCTTATCCCTCCTGCCACCCAACTTCGTGGATACTTTAAAATTATTTATCCTCTAAATGTACAAATGCAAATTTCATCCAAGGAATTCTGACATCTATTGGTGAGGAATGTCTAGTATGGAAACTGGATGCTTTTTGATGGACACAGCCTGGGGGTAACTTTCTGGAAATTTTAATTTGGAGAAGTCAGTCTCCAATCTATCTTAGGACTGTTTTTACTGTTTCTGTTCCCATGCACAAAATACTAACAGCTAACACTTAAGGGCAATTTATTGTGTTCCAGGCACTAAATCATTACATCTCTAAAAAGCTTTTGTACTAATTTTTCCCTTTTACATGGTGAAGAAATCAAACTAAGAGAGGTTAAGTAACTTGCCCAAGGTCACACAAGTATTAAGTAACAAAGGAGGGCTTCAGACTCAGGCAGTCTGATTCTGGAGCCTGTCCTCTTAATTACTAGACTTTAGTGCTTCCCACTTTTGGAAGAAAAAGATTCAAGCTATCTCCCAATTGTTGAAACCTTAACCTGCCCCTCAATGCCTGCTACACTTTTTAATTTCTTGTACTTTTAAACACATACAGTATGATCAGTACAGTGTCTGACACACAATTTAACACTCAATAAGCATTAGATATTAAGAATTACAAAGCACATAACTGCTATAAATGAAGTGTAACCTTTAAAAATAGTGAATCACTATATTATTGTACACCAGTTACTTAAAAACACTGTATATCTACTATACTTCGATTTTTTTAAGTAAAAAAATTAAAGCTTACAAAACAGTAATTATAATTCTTTTCCTTTCTCCTTATTCATTTTCCTCTCCAATACTCACTGTCATTAAACGAGATCTGATGTCAATCTGACCTCATTTTTCATGGTCAAGATTGAGACCGCTTAAGATCTTTCTCAATGTAGTCCAATCTTATAGTTTAGCAGATCATTTTTTCCTACATTTAGTCAAACATCTTGTTTCAGAGGTTCTCCTCCCCTCCAATTTAAACCTTGTATCTCAACCTTTCCCAAGTCACTACAAAACAACTCCACTCACTTATCCTATTGTCTCAAACCTGTTTGATCATTCAACAAGCAATGGCTGCGCACCTACAAAGTGCTCCGCACTGTAAATTTTGTGATCAATAATCTGGGCTCTTCCAAGGGCTCAGTCTACTGGGGAATGAAAACGTGATCACTAATGACAACGACACAACCAAGTAAATGCTGTAATTCCCGCAGGTCCGAGGCTCTTGACCATGCCCGCAACAAGCCAGGAGGCTGGAAGGGGTAGCGGGAAGGAGACCAAGGCATTAGATGAAGGGGCCGAAGGATGAGCGAAAAACCTAACGATGGAAAGGGATGAATAAGGCGTCATCGTGGGTGGACTGAAGGAAGGGATGAAAACGCGCGCCAAGTCAGGGAGAGAGAGCGAAATGCGAATAGTCGGGTGCGGAATGAACGATAAATCGGACTCTAAAGGCTGGTGGGCTTGCGAAAGAAAGTGCGTTCGTCTCACTCACTTCTGCCGCAAGCTCTCCTCCCTCTCCTTGTCCAGGAGGCTAGGCCACGGCTTGTCGCTCCCGTAGGGGCGTGAGTAGCCGCCATAATAGGCGGACGAGGAGGCAGAAGCGAAAGGGGCGCCGCGCGGTGCGGAGGGCCGCTCTCGAGAGCGTGACCGCGAGCGCGAACGGTAGGACTGGTTTCGGGAGCCTTGGCTGGGGCCACTCAGCTGATGGCTGAGGCCATTCCGGTCCCCGGACCGAGAGCAAGAGCGCGAGCGCGAGCGGCGGCCGCGCGGGGAGCGAGAGGATTTGCTAGGCTTAGGGCTCTTCGAAGAACTGCGACGCTTCCCCCCGGAGCTCGAGGCCTCCCACTCCGGGCTGCGGGAGCCAGACACCGGAGCCATCGCTATTGCTGGGTCCCTGAATCCGTGGGTGAAGGGGGCGCTCGCGCGAGCCCGGAAAAATTCTCCGTTGCCTTGGCTCCCAGGACCGGCAGGCTTATCACCGCCAGAACCCGAGGAAACCTTGGAAACAGTTCCGGGTACGTCGGCAAATTCCTTCCCCAGACCTAGGCGGTCCTACTGACTCAGGGACGGGATGTGTGTACTCTTGTAAGGAAGCCGGTGGGGCAACAAGGTTCCCTCATCCTTCGGGTTCCGAATGAGGCTGCTCAATTCTAAGCTCTACATGAGACTGTACTTTTTTCATCGTTGACTTGAAAGACTTAAAGGGAAGGACGACAGACCACAGGATACGTGTCACTAAACAACTGTATGAACAATAAGTACTGTGTAACTAAGTAAGTAAATAAACAATTGTATGTCTATGTATGTATGCATGTAAGTATAAGTTCCCAGGCGGCGCTAATAGTAAAGAATCCACCTGTCAGTGCAGGAGACATAAGAGACGTGGGTTCCATCCCTGGGTCAGGAAGATCCCCTGGAGGAGGGCATGGCAACCCACACCAGTATTCTTGCCTGGAGAATGCCATGGACAGAGGAACCTGGTGTGCTACAGCCCATAGTGTCACAAAAAGTCGGAAACGACTGAAGTGACTTAGAAGGCACAAACACACAGGTTTTTTTTTTTTTTTTCCAGTTCCAAGCAAATTAAAGGGGATTTATCTAAATTGACAAAACGTTGTCCACTGTAAAAGGGACTGGCAAACCACTTCAGTATTCTTGCCTTTAGGACCACATGAACAGCATGATAAGGCAAAAAGATAGGAGGACACTGAAAGATGAACTCCCCAGGTCAGTAGGTGCACAATATGCTACTAGAGATCAGTGGAGAAATAACTCCAGAAAGAATGAAGAGACAGAGCCAAAGCAAAAACAGCACCCAGTTGTGGATGTGACTGGTGATGGAAGTAAAGTCAGATGCTGTAAAGAACAATATTGCATAGGAACCTGGAATGTTAGGTCCATGAATCAAGGTGATAGAGTCCACATGGGGGTCTTACTGATAAGATGGCTCGTTATGTTGACCTTGCAAGCAAATAATAAATCACAGTGATCCTTGAGACTGACCAAATTGCCCAAATGGCATCCTGTTATCACACTGGTACCTATCTTCACAAAGCTGCGAGACCACCAGATTCCAGACCTCTGGCTACATGACCATCCCTTCAGAGAATTTTTCATTGGTGGGGCATAAGAAAGACTCCATCAGAAAGGGAGGACTCTGGTTCTCCTTAAGGGCCAGTCACCCTCTCTTTTCCCTCTAATAAAATTTCCCTTTTCTTGCCTGACTGCCTGGCTTGCTCTCTTTTTCTCTGCACTCACCTTACATTCTGGTGCTGAAACCCTGGAGGGAAGATCCAACGCAACTGGGTGGACTCCTCTCATGAGCCCACCTCCGGTGGTCCCCTCCCTCAGACCTTGCTGAGAAACTGAGGCAAGCTCAGGAAGGGGACTTTCCACTTGCCTTGCTGGACTGACATCCACACACTGGGCCACATTTCATCCGTCGGTTACAAGGGTGAGTGAAATCCCATTCTCTTGGATCCTGTGTCTCTCGCCTCATTTCCAAGTCCTAGCTCTAGGCGGGAGGATCCCCACAGCCCTCGGGCCCTTGGCCTTGTGCCCCGTCTGACTTTGAAATAGGGGACACCCATTTCAAAACAGACTATTATTACTCTCTGAGAAAGTCCTGAGTACGGGGACACCTTTTCTCTGGGACCTTTCTCCTCGCTTTCTCTCGCCCTTGTCTAACCTCCCTATTCAGCCGCAATGGGAAATTCTCAATCCCAGCCCTCAAAATCTACTCCTCTAGGATGCCTTCTCCGAAACCTAAAAGCTTTGGGCTTCCAAGAGGAGATCAGACCAAAAAGACTTATTTACTATTCTAACACTGTCTGGCCACAATACAGACTTGATAACAGGTCCCAGTGGCCAGAAAATGGAACTCTTGATTATAATACTCTATGGGACATCAATAACTTCTGCCTCCGCAAAGGCAAGTGGTTAGAAATCCCTTATGTTCAGGTTTTCTTAGCTCTCCACTCTTGATCCTCTCTCTGTGAATCCTGTTATACTTCTCAAATACTCTTGGCCCACTGTGGGCCACATCCTCCTAATACAATGTCTTCTGATCCCTGTTCAGACTTTTCTTCTTCTTCCTTCAACCCTTCCGACCACAGCCCACCCCATAGCACTCCCAATCCCCTTTGCAGCAGCTCCAGATCCAGTTCCACAACCTCCACCTTACGTCCCCTCCTCCCTCCCTCCTTCTCGAGTGCAGGCCTCCACCACAGCAGCTCCCAATCCCCCTCCCCAGCTTGTGCCTGAGATAAGCTCTGAGACCTCAGCCCCAACCTCTACCCTGAAGGTCCCAAGGCTTTACCCCAACCTCCCTAGATCCCCTCCCGTACTGGTCCCGAACAACTTTAAAACAGGAAACTTCACCACAGGACCCCGCTCCTTCCCCTGATCCATTGCTCCCTTTAGGGGAAGTAGCTAGGGCAGAAGGCATTGTTGGGTTCATGTCCCATTCTCCCTCACTGATCTATCTCAGATTGAAAAGTATCTTGGCTCCTTCTCCTCAGACCCTGATAATTATCTAAAAGAATTCAAGTATCTTACCCAGTCTTATGACTTAACTTGGTATGATATTTACATCATACTTTCCTCCACTCTTCTCCCAGAAGAGAAGGAACGAGTATGGCAAGTCTCTCAGGCGCATGCTGATGAGATACACAGGACAGACGACACTAACCCTGTAGGGGCAACGGCTGTCCCCTGAGATGATCCCAACTGGGATTATCAGGCAGGGAGACCTGGACAAGCAGCCCGTAATCATATGATTACTTGCCTCATTGTGGGTCTTCAAGAGGCAAGGCATAAAGCCATCAACTTTGATAAGCTCCAGGAAAGAACTCCAAGACTAGATGAAAACCCAGCACAATTTCTAGCCAGGTTAAAGGAAGTGCTACACAAATATACAAAATTAGACCCCACTTCGGCAGAGGGCACCATTGTCCTTAGCACCCATTTAATCTCCCAGTCATCCCCAGATATCCTAAAGAAACTGAAAAAGGTAGAAGAAGGCCCTGAAATCCCTCAACGAGACCTTTTAAATTTAACCTTTAAGATTTTCAATGACCAGGAAGAACAGGCAAAACTAGAGAAGGCCCAATGAGATCAGGCCAAATACCACATTTTAGCCATTGCCCTACATGGCTCCAAGCCTCCATCAACCAACAAAGAAAGGAAGCCACCTGGGCCCTGCATCAAATGCAGCAAAGAAGGCCACTGGGCCTGCCTATGCCTAAAGCCAAGGCCCCCTCCAGGTCCATATCCCAGCTGTGGCATAAAGGAACATTGGGAGGTCGACTGCCCAAATCCCCCTCCAGGGACCTGGACATCCCCTCCTGGTCCTGAGCAGGAGTCCTCCGACCCAGCTCTGCCCAGCCTCCTCGAACTTGCCACTGAAGACTGAAGTTGCCCAGGGCTCCAGGCCCTGACTGTCATTACCTCTACGGAGCCCAGGGTAACTTACTGTGGCAGGTAAGCCAATCTCCTTTCTCATTGACACAGGGGCCACTTACACTGCTATGCCTGCCTAATCTGGAAAAACCAAGATCTCTCAGGTCTCTGTTATGGGGGTTGATGGTTTAATATCTACACTATGAATAACCGAGCCTCTACCTTGCACACTTCAAGATACCCCATTATCCCTTTCTTTTCTCATACTCCCAAAATGCCCCACTCCTATTCTTGGGAGAGACCTTCTCTCAAAATTCAAAGCCTCTATTACTATCCCAAGTCCACCCTCTGATCTAGCCTGGCTACTGCTTCTTAACCCCCCCCTCCTCTTCCCCCACCCCATTGCCCTCCTCGTCCATACACACCATAGTTTGGGATACAGACAACTCATCTGTTGCCTCTCACCATGGTCCAATTCATATCCATCTCAAAGACCACTCTAAATTCCCCAATCAACCACAATACCCCATCTCCGAAAAACATCAACAAGGGTTAAAGCCTATCGTCACTAAACTCCTACATCAGGGCCTCTTGCACCCAACTCACTCGCCCTATAACACCCCTATCCTATGTGTCAAAAAGCCAAATGGCTCCTATTGCCTGGTCTAGGACCTGAGACTTATCATTGCGGCTGTTATCCCCATACACCCAGTAGTTCCAAATCCCTATACTCTTCTCTCTCTCATTCCCTCTTACACTACCCACTTCACTGTTTTAGACCTCAAAGATGCCTTCTTTACTATTCCTTTACACCCAGACTCTCAAGACCTCTTTGCCTTCACCTGGACTGATCCAGACAATCATCGCTCCCAACAGCTGACATGGACAGTCCTCCCACAGGCTTTCGTGATAGCCCTCATTTCTTTGGCTAAGCTCGAGCATCAGACCTAATCTCTCTTGACCTTACTCCAAGTACTGTCCTCCAATATGTGGATGATCTCCTCCTTTGTAGTCCTTTGCTTACATATTCTCAACAACACACTGTACAATTCCTTAATTTTCTACCTGATCGAGGCTATCGAGTATCTCCCATCAAGGTTCAGCTCTCTCTTCCTAGAGTCAGCTATCTCGGAGTCCTTTTAACACCAACAAAAAGATATATTACTACCAATAGAAAGTCCCTTATATCCACCCTACCACTCCCTACATCAGAAACAGAGATCCAGTCCTTCTTGGGGTTAGCTAGATATCTACGCCTCTGGATTCCTAATTTGGCCCTCTTGGCACAACCCCTATATCAAGCTGAGGAGATCTTTCAGAACCCCTAGAGGTAAAATCAAATATATGTTCAGGCTTTAACAACCTTAAGCAAGCCATTCTCTCAGCTCCAGCTCTAACAGTTCCTGACCTTTCTCGCCCCTTTATACTCTACACTACTGAGAGAAACAAAATTGCCCTAGGAGTTTTGGGACAAAATCAGGGCCCTCCTTTACCCGTGTTGCTCATCTGTCAAAGCAATTAGATACCACAATTCAAGGATGGCCAGCCTGCCTACATGCTCTGGCAGCAGCTGCACTCCTTGCTCAGGAAAGTACAAAACTTACTTTTGGAGCACCCACTGTCATTCGTTCACCAGATGACTTTAAGGACTCACTTTCTCACAAATCCATGGCCCTTCTATCTCCTTCAGGCATTCAACTAATTCATGTCACCCTTCTCGAATCTCCTGAGTTTTTCTTTGAACGCTGTCCTACTCTAAACCCTGCCACACTTATCCCTAATTCTTCTGAGCCCCCTATTCATACTTGCAAAGAGGCATTAGAAGACCTGATGCCCCATTTTCCCCACATTTCCTCAACCCCTTTAAATAACCCTGACTTTACTTGGTATATTGATGGCAGCTCCTCTATGACATCAAAAGGAAAAAAAAGTAGCTGGATATGCAATTGTCTCTGACACCGAAATTATTGAATTCCAACCTCTCCCTTGAGGAACCCCTTCCCGAAAGGCAGAACTTATTGCACTAACTAGACCCCTTACACTTTGCACATCATATACTCACATGCTGCCATTTGGAGGGAACGAGGGCTCCTATCTACTAAAGGTTGTCCCATAACTAATGCCCTGCTTATACTCCAACTTTTAAAAGCAGCTAACATGCCAAGTGAAGTAGGCATCATACATTGCCGAGGTCACCAGGTGGCCTGAGGCTCCATTTCACAGGGCAACAATGCCGCAGACAGAGAAGCAAAACAAGCCTCACTCCGATCACCAGCTCAACAACTTATAGTAATCCCCAACATAAAGCCCCTTTACCTCCCTGAAGTAAAAACAATTATTACAAGATTGTTACAAGAGGGAGCACAACCACAAGGAGACTGGTTACAAAAAACAGGGCCACCATGTCCTTCCCCAATCTCAGGCCACAGAGATTCTTCATCAGGCCCTGCACGTAGGCACTAAACCTCTTTATCACCTCTTAAAACCTCTTATCACCTTCTTTCACTCCTACAGCAAATCACTCACTCTTGCTTTATCTGCTCTTCAGTCTCACCACAGAGAGCCTTAAAGCCTATTCCCTCATTCCCAACAAATGAGGCTCGAGGTCATATCCCAGGAGAGGACTGGCAAATTGACTTTATTCACATGCCTCCAACACGAAAAATAAAACTCATACTCACTCTAGTAAACACATTTTTAGGGTGGATCAAGGCTTTTCCTATGAGATCAAAAACTGCCTCAGAGGTTAACACAGTTTCTCATACGAGAAATCATCCCTCACTTGGGCCTCCCACTCTCCAATCCAATAATGGGCCAGCTTTAATCTCCCAAATCACTCAACACGTAGCCCAATCCCTTGGCATAACCTGGAAATTACATATTCCTTACAGAACCCAATCAACGGGAAAAGTAGAAAAGGCAAATTCTATTCTCAAAATGGACCTAAGCAAACGCTAGAACTACAAAGGCCATGGACTGAACTCCTTCCCATGGCTTTGGCTCATATTAGGGCTACGCTGCATGGACTCCCTTTTCTCTTAGGTCAGTTCCCTACTGCCAGCCCCTTGCTGGAGATTATCTTCCCATTCTTAACCTTATTAGACACCTCATGAGAGAACAGGCAGATCGCTCTCTCTTAAAGCCTCATCGAACGAATTCAGCTGACTTAACACTCATACACAGGGACCTCAGTCAGTCAGTCAGTTCAGTCGCTCAGTCATGTCTGACTCTTTGCGACCCCATGAACCGCAGCACGCCAGGCCTCCCTGTCCATCACCAACTCCCGGAGTTTACCCAAACTCATGTCCATTGAGTTGGTGATGCCATCCAATCATCTCATCCTTTGTCATCCCCTTCTCCTCTGCCCTCAGTCTTTCCCAGCATCAGGGTCTTTTCCAATGAGTCAGCTCTTTGCATCAGGTGGCCAAAGTATTGGAGTTTCAGCTTCAACATCAGTCCTTCCAATGAACACCCAGGACTGATCTCCCTTAGGATGGACTGGTTGGATCTCCTTGCAGTCCAAGGGACTCTCAAGAGTCTTCTCCAACACCACAGTTCAAAAGCATCAATTCTTCAGCACTCAGCTTTCTTTATAGTCCAACTCTCACATCCATACATGACTACTGGAAAAACCATAGCTTTGACTAGACGGACCTTTGTTGACAAAGTAATGTCTCTGCTTTTTAATATGCTGTCTAGGTTTGTCACAACTTTCCTTCCAAGAAATAAGCATCTTTTAATTTCATGGCTGCAGTCACAATCTGCAGTAATTTTGGGGCCCAAGAAAATAAAGTCTCTCACTGTTTCCACTGTTTCTCCATCTATTTGCCATGAAGTGATGGGACCAGATGCCTTGATCTTAGTTTTCTGGATATTGAGTTTTAAACTAGATTTTGCACTCTCCTCTTTCACTTTCATCAAGAGGCTCTTTAGTTCTTCCTCATTTTCTGCTATAAGGGTGGTGTCATCTACATATCCGAGGTTACTGATATTTCTCCTGGCAATCTTGATTCCAGCTTGTGCTTCTTCCAGCCCAGCGTTTCTCATGATGTACTCTGCATAGAAGTTAAATAAGCAGGGTGACAATATACAGCCTTGATGTACTCCTTTTCCTATTTGGAACCAGTCTGTTGTTCCATGTCCAGCTCCAACTGTTGCTTCCTGACCTGCATACAGCTTTCTCAAGAGGCAGGTCAGGTGGTCTGGTGTTCCTAGCTCTCTCAGAATTTTCCACAGGTTATTGTGATCCATACAGTCAAAAGTTTTTGCATAGTCAGTAAAGCAGAAATAGATGTTTTTCTGGAACTCTCTTGCTTTTTCAATGATCCAGCGGATGTTGGCAATTTGATCTCTGGTTCCTCTGCCTTTTCTAAAACCAGCTTGAACATCTGGAAGTTCACAGTTCACGAACTGCTGAAGCCTGGCTTGGAGAATTTTGAGCATTACTTTACTAGTGTGTGAGATGAGTGCAATTGTGCGGTAGTTTGAGCATTCTTTGGCATTGCCTTTCTTTAGGATTGGAATGAAAACTGACCTTTTCCAGTCCTGTGGCCACTGCTGAGTTTTCCAAATTTGCTGGCATATTGAGTGCAGCACTTTCACAGCATCATCTTTCAGGATTTGAAATAGCTCAGCGGGAATTTCATCACCGCCACTAGCTTTGTTCGTAGTGATGCTTTCTAAGGCCCACTTGACTTCACATTACAGGATATCTGGCTCTAGGTGAGTGATCAGACCATCATGATAATCTGGGTTGTGAAGATCTTTTTTGTATAGTTCTTCTGTGTATTCTTGTCACCTCTTCTTAATATCTTCTGCTTCTGTTAGGTCCATACCATTTCTGTCTTTTATTGAGCCCATCTTTTCATGAAAAGCTCTCTTGGTATCTCTAATTTTCTTGAAGAGATCTCTATTCTTTCCTATTCTATTGTTTTCTTCTATTTCTTTGCACTGATCACCGAGGAAGGCTTTTTTATCTCTCCTTGGTATTCTTTGGAACTCTGCATTCAAATGGGTTATATCTTTCCTTTTCTCCTTTGCTTTTTGCTTCCCTTCTTTTCACAACTATTTATAAGGCCTCCTCAGACAGCCATTTTGCTTTTTTGTATTTTTTTTCCCTTGGGGATGGTCTTGATCCCTGTCTCCTTTACAATGTCATGACCCTCCGTCCATAGTTCATCAGATACTCTGTGTATCAGGTAAGGGAAACCCAAGTAAGACGGTAGGCGCTGAGAGAGGGCATCAGAGGGCAGACAGACTGAAACCACAATCACAGACAACTAGCTAATCTGATCACACAGACTACAGCTTGTCTTACTTAGTGAAACTAACCATGCCATGTGGGGCCACCCAAGACGGGCGGGTCATGGTGGAGAGGTCTGACAGAATATGGTCCACTGGACAAGGGAATGGCAAACCACTTTTGATTCTTGCCTTGAGAACCCCATGAACAGTATGAAAAGGCAGAAAGATAGAACACTGAAAGATGAACTCCCCAGGTTGGTAGGTGCCCAATATGCTACTGGAGATCAGTGGAGAAATAACTCCAGAAAGAATGAAGGGATGGAGCCAAAGCAAAAACAACACCCAGTTGTGGATGTGACTCATCATAGAAGCAAATTCTGATGGTGTAATGAGCAATATTGCATAGGAACCTGGAATGTTAGGTCCATGAATCAAGGCAAGTTGGAAGTTGTCAAACAGGAGATGGCAAGAGTGAACGTCAATATTCTAGGAATCAGCGAACTAAGATAGACTGGAATGGGTAAATTTAACTCAGAAGATGACCATTCTATCTACTACTGTGGGCAGGAATCCCTTAGAAGAAATGGAGTAGCCATCCTAGTGAACAAAAGAGTCCAAAATGCAGTACTTGGATGCAATCTCAAAAACGACAGAATGATCTCTGTTCATTTCAAAGGGAAACCATTCAACATTACGGTAATCCAAGTCTATGCTCCGACCAGTAATGCTGAAGAAGCTGAAGTTAAATGGTTCTATGAAGACCTATAAGACCTTTTAGAACTAACACCCTCAAAAAATGTCCTTTTCATTATAGGGGACTGGAATGCAAAAGTAGGAAGTCAAGCGATACCTAAAGTAACAGGCAAATTTGGCCTTGGAGTACAAAATGAAGCAGGGCAAAGGCTAATAAAGTTTTGCCAAGAGAATACACTGGTGATAGCAAACACCCTTTTCCAACAACACAAGAGAAGACTCTACACATGGACATCACCAGTTGGTCAACACTGAAATCAGATTGATTATATTCTTTGCAGCCAAAGATGGAGAAGCTCTATATAGTCGGCAAAAACAAGACCGGGAGCTGACTGTGGCTCAGATCATGGACTCCTATTGCCAAATTCAGACTGAAATTGAAGAAAGTGGGCAAAACCACTAGACCATTCAGATAATGGTGACCTTCTTCAAAAGATCCCGTGCATGTAGTGCTACACTCAGTGCCCCCAACCCTGCAGCAGGCCACCATTGACCCATGCCTCCTCTGGAGACTCCTGGACACAAACAGGCAAGTCTGGGTCACTCTTGTGAGGTCACTGCTCCTTTATCCTGGGTCCTGGTGCACAAGGTTCTGTTTGTGCCCTCCAAGAGTCTATTTCCCAGTCCTGTGTAAGTTTTGGCAGCTCTATGGTGGGGTTAATGGCGACCTCCTCCAAGAGGACTTATGCTATACCCAAGTCTGCTGTACACAGAGCCCCTGTCCCTGTGGCAGAAAAACAAATATCGATAAGTAAAACAAAAATAGATGTATTGGTTACTAATTGAACTGGGATTTCCCTTACTTACCTTATTCACAATAGGACTTTACTCTGTGTCTCCCCCTGAGTGGACTATTATTCTAAAGCTTTCCCTCTGTTTTACCTACTTCTCCATAGTTCTTGTTTTTTTGGACGTGGCCCTCCTCTACTGTGATCAGCCTAGATGAATTCATTATCCACTTGCCTTCACGTAGTAACACAAGCCCTTACGTTTCCTGGAAACACCACTGTTACTGATCTCCCCTTATTCCTTGACTTTATAACTGATCTTTGGCTCCAGGGAGATTTCACATCTACCCAGATTGATTTCTACACCTGGATTCTTATTTTTATCATTTTCTCTCCTTAGACATGAGACACCACATCATGATTTGACTCTTACTCCCTCTTCTTTTACAGTCCAAACTTCACATTAATACCCTATCTATAACTCACCCTGCCCCAAACCTTGCCTGCTGCTGCTTCTGCTGCTAAGTTGCTTCAGTCGTGTCTGACTCTTCGACCCCATAGACAGCAGCCCACCAGGCTCCTCCGTCCCTGGGATTCTCCAGGCAAGAATACTGGAGTGGGTTGCCATTTCCTTCTCCAATGCATGCATGCATGCTAAGTTGCTTCAGTCGTATCTGACTCTAGGCGACCCTATGGATAGCAGCCCACCAGGCTCCTCTGTCCACAGGATTCTCTAGGCAAGAATACCGGAGTGGGTTGCCATTTCCTTCTCCAAACCTTGTCTACCTATTTATAACTTTAAATCTGACCCATCATTTACTCAGTACATCAAACCCAACCCTGGCCAGTCCAATGAAGTAACACGTTTCATATCAAAGGCATTGCTTTTAATACGAAGAATTGATACTTTGGACTGTGGTGTTGAAGAAGACTCTTGAGAGTCCGTTGGACTGCAAGGAGATAAAACCAGTCAATCCTAAAGGAAATCAGTCCTGAATATTCATTGGAAGGACTGATGCTGAAGCTGAAACTCCAATACTTTGGCCACCTGATGTGAAGAATGGACTCATTGGAAAAGACCCTGTTGCTAGGAAAGATTGAAGGTGGGAGAAGAAGGGGATGACAGAAGACGAGATGGTTGGATGGCATCACCAACTCGATGGACATGAGTTTGAGCAAGGTCTGGGAGTTGGTGATGGACAGGGACACCTGGCATGCTGCAGTCCATGGGGTCACAAAGAGTCAGACATGACTGAGCAACTGAACTGAACTGGATTTGGAAGTACCACACAATTTTGATTATAGTAGATTTATAGTGAGTCTTGAAGTTGGATAGTGTCAGTCTTCTGGCTTTGTTTTTCTTCAGTATTAATTTGACCATTCTGGGTCTTCTGCCTTTACATATAAATTTTAGGATCAGTTTGTCAATTTCTCCAGGGTAACTTGCTGGAATTGTGATTGGGATTGTGTTCAATCTATAGATCAAGTTGGGAAGAACTTACTTCTTAACATTATCAAGTCTTCCTATCCATAAACATAGAATATCTCTTCATTTATTCAGCTCTACTTTTGACTTCTTACATCAGAGTTTTATAGTTTTCCGCATATAGATATTGAGATACTGCATATATTTTCTTAGGTTTATACACAAGTATCTCAGTTTTGAGGTGCTAATATAAATGGTGTGTAGGTTTTGTTTTTAAGGTTAAGCTTTTAAAAAAATATATATTTATTTTTATTTATTTGTCTTTGATGGGTCTCAGACATGGCATGCAGAATCTTTAGTTGCTGCATTTGGGATCTAGTTCCCTGACCAGGGATTGAACCCAGGCCCCCTGCATTGGGAGCTCAGAGTCTTAGCCATGAGACTATGAGTGAAGTCCCATACCTTTTAAATTGTCTACAGTTCTTGAATATTCTTTTCTGTTTGTTTTTTTTTAACTCTTTTTTCTCTTTGCTTATCATTTTGGGATATTTCCATTATCATATTGGGATGTTTCTATTGTTTTATATTTTACCTCACTGATTTTTACCTGCCTCATCCAGTCTTTTGATAAACCCATCAAAGATATTTTTCATTTCTGTCACAGTGTTTTTGATTTCTAGCTTTTTCTTTTGATTCTTTCTTAGAGTTTTTATCTCCAGCTTACATTGCTCATCTGTTCTTGTATCTTGTCCACTTTTTTCATTACAACCCTTAGTATATTAATCATAGTTATTTTAAGTTCTAGATTCAATAATTACAAAAATCTCTGCCATAATTTAGTCTGGCTCTGATGCCTGCTTTCTCTCTTTTGAATGTTTCTTTTTATTTTTAGCATGCCTTGTAAATTTTTGTTGAAAGCCAGTCAATGTATTGGATAAAAGAACTGAAGTAGATATATTTTTCTTGTGAGGTTTGTTTGTGTGTGTTTATTTGGCTAGGAATTAGGCTGTGTTTACTGTTAGTGGTAGGTGTCAGAGGCTAAAAATTCCACTAGTATCCTTATTCATCTCCCCTGTCATCTTTGCATTTCCTTAGAGGCTTCTTCTTTTTTTTTTTTTTAAATTATTTATTTACTATTTGGCTGTGGTGGGATCTTTGATGGATCATGGGGGATCTTTTTATTGTGGTGCTTGGGCTCAATAGTTGTGGCACTCAGGCTTAGCTGCCTTGAGACATGGGGGATCTTAGTTCCCTGACCAGGGATCAAACTTGCATCCCCTGCATTGCAAGGTGGATTCTTAACCACTGGACCACTGGGGAAGTCCCTAGAGGCTTCTTCTTAAACAGAGTCAGAGCTTGCAGTTCTTTCAGCTGTAATCCACTTTTATTATACAGGAGCACTATTGATGTGGTGGTAAGCTTGGGGGCAGGGGAAGCAGTCTGTAGTCCTATGATTGAATCTCAGCCTTTTAGTGAGCCTGTATCCCTGAACTGTGACCTTTACAAGTGCTTCTCAACTTTCACACCCTTCCCTTTAGCAGAGACAAGAAGGCTAGAAGGAGGTTGAATTGGGTATTTCCCTGCCTCCTGGTCAGCTCAGCTCTAGCAAAACCCAAGGATCTAACAGAAGCAGAAGTGATTAAGAAGAGGTGGCAAGAATGCGAAGAAGAACTAGTCAAAAAAGATGTTAATGACTCAGATAAACCACAATGGTGTGGTCATTCTCGTAGAGCCAGACATCCTGAAATGTGAAGTCAAGTATGCTTTAGGAAGCATTACTACAAACAGGGCTAGGTGATGGAATTCCAGCTGAGCTATTTCAAATCCTAAAAGTCAATGCTATTAAAGTGCTTCACTCAATCTTTCAGCTCAAAATCCATCCTACAAGCTAGGCTTCAGCAGTGTATGAACCAAGAACTTCCAGATGTACAAGCTGAATTTAGAAAAGGCAGAAAAATGAGAGATCAAATTGACAACATTCACTGGATCATAGAAACAGCAAGGAGAGTAGAAAAACATCTACTTCTGCTTCCCTGGTGGCTCAGATGGTAAAGAGTCTGCCTGCAGTGTGGGAGACCTGGCTTCAATTCCTGGGTCAGGAAGATCCCCTGGAGAAGGAAATGGCAAACTACTCCAGTATTCTTGCCTGGAAAATCCCATGGATGGAGGATCCTGGCAGTCTTCAGCCCATGGTGTCCCAAAGAGTTGGACATGACTGAGTGACTTCACTTTCACTGCTTCAGTGATCACACTAAAGCCTTTAACTGGGTGGATCATAACAAACTGTGGAAAATTCTTATAGATGGAAATACCAGACCACCTTACTTATCTCCTGAGAAACCTGTATGCAGGTCAAGAAGCAACAGTTAGAATTGGACATGGAACACCTGACTGGTTCAAAATTATGAAAGGAGTATGTCAAGGCTGTATATTGTCACTGTGCTTATTTAACTTATACGCAGAGTACATCATGTGAAATGCTGGCCTGGCTGAATCACAAACTGGAATCAAGGTCGCTGGGAGAAATATCAACAACCTTAGATATGCAGGGGCTTCCCTGGTGGCTCAGACAGTAAAGAATTTGCCTGGAGTGTGGAAGACCTGGATTTGATCCCTGGTTTAGGAAGATTCCCTGGAGGAAGGCATGGCAACCCACTCCGGTATTCTTACCTGGACAATCTCCATGGACAGAGGAGCCTGGTGGGCTACAGTCCTTGTGGTCGCAAAGAGTTGGACACAACTGAGGGACTACGCACAGATATGCAGATGACACCACTCTAATGGCAGAAAGTGAAGAGGAACTAAAGAGCCTCTTGATGAGGGTGAAAAGAGGCTCAAAGAGGAGAGTGGAAAAGCTGGCTTAAAACACAACATTCAAAAAACTAAGATCGTGGCATCTGGTCCCACCACTTCATGGCAAATAGATGGGGAAACAATGGAAGCAGTGACACACTTTATTTTCTTTGGCTCCAAAATTACTGCAGATGGTCACTACAGCCATGAAAGATGCTTGCTCCTTGAACGGAAAGCTATGACAAACCTAGACAGCATATTAAAAAGCAAAGACATCACTTTGCCAACAAAGGTCTGTATAGTCTCAAAACTATGGTTTTTACAGTAGTCATGTACAGATGTGAGAGTTGGACCATAAAGAAGTCTGAACACCGAAGAATTGATGCTTTTGAATTGTGGTGCTGGAGAAGACTCTTGAGAGTCCCTTGGACTGCAAGGAGATCAAACCAGTAAATTGTAAAGAAGATCAGTCCTGAATATTCATTGGAAGGACTGATACTGAAGCTGAGACTCCAATACTTTGGCCTCATGATGCGAAGAACTGACTCACTGGAAAAGACCCTGAAGCTGGGAAAGACTGAAGGCAGGAGGAGAAGGGGAGGACAGAAGATGAGACGGTTGGATGGCATCACTGACTCGATGGACATGAGTTTGAGCAAGGTCTAGGAGTTGGTCATGGACAGGGAAGCCTGGCATGCTGCAGTCTATGGGGTGGCAAAGAGTCAAACACGACTGAGTGACTGAATGGAACTGAGGCAGTGGAGAAAAAAAGAAAAAAGAGCTCTGGGGACTTCCCTGGTGGTCCAGTGGCTAAGACTCCTCACTCCCAATGCAGGGTGCCTCAGGTTCAACCCCTGTTTGGGGCACTAGAGTCCACATGCCACAACTAAAGATTCCTTCATGCCGCAACTAAGATCAAAGATCCTGCATGCCACAACCAAGACCTGAGGCAGCCAAATAAATAAATTAAAATAAAAAGAGCTGTGTTGCTTGACCTTGTGGTGAGGGCTGTGGAAGCAGATGTAAGGAACTCACGTGCACATGAACCTCCGTCCTGTTTCTCTTTTCTCTTACAAAACCCAGCTGGCCAGAGCCATCTTCTTGTACCCTTCTGATTGCTATCCAGAGGCAGTGCCGAGGTGCCAGCCTGCCTCAATACTCAGCTCCCTAACCCAGATCAGTAGCTCTGGGCCCAGCTGTTGACATAGATTTCTTTTTCCTCTGGAGCTTCCTTTTCCACTTACAATGAAAACACACCCTTTGTTTCATCCTTTGTGTCTTTTGTTCAAGGGAGAGGTGGACAGAGACTTGCTTTTCTTTGGGTCTTACCTATCTCATCTTTCCCCCTAGATCAAGATTCTTGGACCTGAAATAGGAGGACCTTATGCTAAAGAACCTGCAGTTCTCATAACAGCTCTAATTTTGTCTGGGGCCTGTGCTTCAAACAGTCTAGGCATATCAGTTATGTATCCATGTCTGAATGCCACCATGTCAATGTCTGGTGTCCCTTGATTTTGAAAGCGAGAGTATATGTAAGAGGTGTGTTTTGTATGTCTAGAGTCTAAAGTATTGGTATGTTGGGGCTTCCCTGGTGGCTCAGTGGTAAAGAATCTGCCTGCCAATGCAGGGGACATGAAGATCCCACATGCCATGTGCCACAACTATTGAGCCTGTGCTCTAGAGCCCAAGAGTCTCAGGCCTTAGAGCCTGTGCAGAGAAGCCCGTGCATTGCAACTAGAGAGTAGCCCCCACTCCTCGCAACTAGAGAAAGCCCTGCACGGCAGTGAAGACCCAGCACAGCCCAAAATAAATTTATAAATTAATTTTTAAAATAATAAAAGATTGGCATGTAAATATTAGACATTTACCTGCAGACCTACCGTTTGTGTGGTGATGGTGTGGGGTGGGTATGTGGATACAGCTCATTGCAGTTGAAAATTATATTTATACCATCACACCTAATTTCCCTGCCCCATAGCTTCATGCTGATGTCTGAGAAGGAGCAAGTGTGACATTGATCAAGGCAAACCATAAATTATCAATTTCAAAATGAATATTAATTTCCTAGTGATAATTTCGGGGCACTGGCTCAGTGGTAAAGAATCCACCTGCCAAGGCAGGAGACTCAGGTTTGATCCCTGGATTGGGAAGATCCCCCTGGAGAAGGGAAATGGCAACCCACTCCAGTATTCCTGTCTGGGAAACCACGGGACAGAGGAAGGAGCCTGGGGGCTACAGTCCATGGGGTTGCAAAAGAGCCAGACACAACTTAGCGACTAAACAACAACAACAACGACAGTTTCCATGCTGTTATATTAATATTACTTTCCTAAAAAAGCTAATTCAGTGTAAGCTCAGGGCTGGCTCTTGGTCATGCATCATGCTGGTGGTTGGCAGACTTGGCTTTGCAAGGAGATTGCGAGAAATGAGGGCTGTTGTAGTGGAAGCACACTTGGGCTTTTGTGCTGCTGTTGCTGCTGCTGCTGCTGCTAAGTCACTTCAGTCATGTCCGACTCTGTGTGACCCCATAGACGGCAGCCCACCAGGTGCCGTCCTTGGGATTCTCCAGGCAAGAACACTGGAGTGGGTTGCCATTTCCTTCTCCAATGCGTGAAAGCGAAAGTGAAAGTGAAGTCGCTCAGTCGTGTCTGACCCTCAGCGACCCCATGGACTGCAGTCTTCCGTGAGGAGGGTACAAATCGCATCCTTCTCAGGACCTGAAACTGTGGACACCAGGAGGCCAAATGCCTCTGCAGGGGAGGTTGATTACTTTTCCTAGAGGTAAAATGACTTAGTGATCAGGCTTTGGTGGGAGCTTTGAATCTGAATGGGCAGTGGTCATACTGGATGATACAAGGCCCAGCAGACAGCATGGCCACCGAGAGGCTGGCCTTCTCTGGGATGAACTCTGTGCTTTCTTGGGCTGGCCACTCCACTGCTCTGGGCCTGTGTCCCAAATCTGTAAATTGAAGGGTGTGAACTGCTGACCCTTGCAGTGTGGAGACCACCAGGGTTTCTTCCTTTAAGCTGGGTACAGAAAACAAAGGCACTTTGCTTGGAAGAGCCACAGGATCCAATGGGACTGGTTCTCTGTGATTGATTATTACTGAAGGGCTCTGGCAATATTTGTCTCATTTGTCAAATGAAGATATCTTTTTGTTTCAAATGTCTTATTTTATATTGGAGTATAGTTGATTAACAATGTTGTGATAGTTTCAGGTGGACAGCAAAATGAATCGGTTATACCTGAAATGAAGAAATCTCGCGTGAGGGTTACACAAAGGAAAATGAGAATACGCCTGCTGAGAAAAACGACCTGGCTGATACAGGGCAACTAAGCCTGTGCACCACAACTACTGAAGCCCATGAGCTCTAGACCCTGTGCTCCCCAACAAGAGGAGCCGCCACAGTGAGAAGCCTGCACACCACAGCTAGAGAGTAGCCCCCCCTTGACACAACTAGAGCAAAGCTCACAAAGCAAAGAAGACCCAGCAGGGCCAAATCAATACAATTATTAAAAAATTTCTCTTAAAAACAACCTGGCTTTCATTCATGTTGATGTATGACAGAAATCAAACCAATACTGTAAAACAATAATCAATCAATTAAAAATAAATAAATATTAACAAAGAAAAAGAAAACAACCTGGCTGAGGCAAGGATTCCCTCTCATTGGAACACCCTAGTGCTTTGGTTTAACAAAAGGAAGTGTAAGGAAAGTCTCCAATGAATCCCAAAGTGAAAGTAATGTCAGGCAGCATTCTTAGGATGAAGGTTATGTAATGAGGGTTATGTTGTCATAGTAACTGACTCCTGAGGTGTCCGCTCAAGGTTTTCAAAACCCCAGTCCATGTCGTGGGCTACACGAAGTCAAATGAGACCAACTGGGCTTACCAGTCAGGAAATCCAGTGAAGAACTCTATTTTAGCTCCACTTGCAAGACTGCAACATTTCCTAGAGGGATCACGTCAGCACCAAATGATTGCCTGGTAAAACAGTGCTTCCTGTATGTGCTCAGTTGTTGTTCAGTCGTGTCTGACTCTTTGTGACCCCATGGACTGGAGCCTGCCAGGCTCCTCTGTCCATGGGATTCTCCAGGCCAGAATACTGGAATGGGTTGCTATTTCCTTCTCCAGGGCATCTTCCTGACCCAGAGATTGAACCAGCATCTCCTGCGTTGGCAGGCGGATTCTCTACCACTGAGCCACCTGGGAAGCCAGGATGCTGGGGGAGGATACAACCCTTAATCTGTTCTTTGCTGGTGTGTCACTCAGTTTGGTTTAGAACAGTTTATGTGCTCAGAGCTGCCCAATTATAAGCCCAACAGCCTGATCAGAACTCAGGTAAGTATACTTCTATTCTTAAAAAAAATAACACCTCAGAACAAACTCCATTCCCCTTCTTTGTATACATTTAAGGTAACTCTTTATTTAAAAATTCACTTTTCACAGCTGTCTCGAAAGAGACGTATTATTGGATGTGAAACAACCTTAGAACCTTTAGAAAGCAAGATATAAAGTTTTTTAAAGTAATTATTAGATTATTGGAAGATGCTGAAACTACTCCTGTCTTTCTGAGATTGTTTATAACTTTTCAGCCAAAAGTAACCTCAAGAAGGACCAGCGATCTTGAGTAAATCTACTTGATGGTAGACAGTGAAGTGACTTAGCAGCAGCAGCAGCAGTGTTAAAGACCAGAGAGGGCAATGGCAACCCACTCCAGTACTCTTGCCTGGCAATTCGGAGGAGCCTGGTGGGCTGCAGTCCATGGGGTTGCTAGGAGTTGGACACGACTGAGTGACTTCACTTTCACTTTTCACTTTCATGCGTTGGAGAAGGAAATGGCAACCCACTCCAGTGTTCTTGCCTGGAGAATCCCAGGGACGGGGGAGCCTGGTGGGCTGCCGTCTATGGGGTCACACAGAGTCGGACACGACTGAGCGACTTCACTTTCATTTTCATGCATTGGAGAAGGAAATAGCAACCCACTCCAGTGTTCTTGCCTGGAGAATCCGGGGGACGGGGGAGCCTGGTGGGCTGCCATCTATGGGGTCGCACAGAGTCGGACACGACTGAAGTGATTTAGCAGCAGCAGCAGCAGCAGCAGCAGCAGCAGCAGTGTTAAAGACTGTTTTTACAAATCAGTGTTAATTTCCTTATATTAAAAGAATTAATTTATTTACCTTTGTGGTATTTGAAGTACACATTAAGAGAAATGCTTTTTTGTAGGACTCATTTTAAAAGACCTGTCCATTTTAGACCTTAGACTGAGGGGAAATTACTCTCTGTAGCGATGTTTTGGATATTTCCTCTGCTTCATCTCGCCATCCTGCCTTAATTCTTCTGGAACCAAGAAGAAGTAGAGATGCATTACAAATAGTATATTTGTCTTTTTAAAACCTGTCAGTTATGGAGAAGGGTATCGGCTATTCTTCCAGGTAGTCTGAGTCTTTGCAAGTGTGTCAGACCAGGTATGTGTATTAACTGCAGGATCTGTGCTGAATACTGTCTGACTTCCAGTCTCTGTATGGCAAAGCCACCTGCTCAGCTGTCAACAAAGACTAGCAGGGTTCAGAATTCAGTCTGATAGTGTCCGGTGGCTTTTGTTTGTACAAGATGCTGTAGTTGTATTTTTGAAGTTTGAGGAATCTGATGTTTAAAATGAAGGTCAGCGGTCAATACTCAGAAATGAGAAATTCTGTTTGCAAAAACATCTGGTGAGGATGGCAACGTGCACACACTGGGGCCCAGTTGTTCTTCTCTCCCAACAGAGGCTGGGCCTCAGGGTGCACTCCCCTCCTCTCTGTGCAGAAGGCCCACATCACACACAACCACGGTGCTGATGTCTGACACACAGCCACAAGTGCAAAGGGAGAGAAGAGAGAAGGGAAAGTAGCAGAAGCACAGCCTAAAGCACATGCTTTCCCCCCCAAAACAGAGCCTCTCTTTCCACTGGGAGCATCCAAGCTGTGAAACTGGTCTAGGATGAAGCCTTGTGAGAGGAAATTCCAATGTAATCAAGGCACTTTATCTCAGCAATCACTTCACAGTAGGACCTCAGTGTTCACAATTAAACACATTTAACAGAAACCACCTTAAAGAATTGATGCTTTTGAACTGTCGTGTTGGAGAAGACTCTTGAGAGTCCCTTGGACTGCAAGGAGATCAAACCAGTCAATCCTAAAGGAAATAAGTCCTGAGGATGAGATGGTTGTATGGCAACACTGACTCGATAGACATGAGTTTGAGCAAGCTCTGAGAGCTGGTGATGGACAGGGAAGCCTGGCGTGCTGCAGTCCATGGGGTCGCAAAGAGTCAGACATGACTGAGCGACTAAACTGAACTGAACTGAACAGTAAAGAAGCCTTGCACTGCTCCGAGCCAAGGCTGTACTGAGAACTTAATGCTTTTTAAAAAGTGGGCCTGAGGATGCTACTCGGGAAGCTGCTCTTCTTCCTTTGCACAGCACTAAACCAAAATAATCCATTTTGGTGTTGAATTAGCAGGAATCAAGGTTCTCTCAAGGAAGATAATACATTTGAAGGTGTGATTGCTTTTGAGGAAGGTGCAATATGCCTCACTGTCCTTATGGGGTCTCCTCTGCGTTGCCTTTGAAGCAGCAGAACCATTCCCCCATCTTCTCCCCAGAGAGGACAGTGAACAAATTTGGAGCATTTGGGATGAATGCTCGGCTGCCACCTTCCCATGAATCCCTGTAGTGTAGCCTCTTAGGAAGCTTCCCTTGTGTCCAGCATTGGGCTGAATGTTTAAATTACCATGGGTGGGACTCTACCCTGCCTGGAAATACACTGTTCTCTCACTGGGGACTCATCCCACCCCATCTTGCATGTGCATGCAATACCAAAGGGTGAGGGTGAGGATGGGATAATGGAAGGTGGAGGGGAAAAAAAAGTATAAGTCAGTATAAACATACCTTGGGTACTTGGAAAACTTTTATCATGCACACAAGCCCACTGCCAATGACTGGGGAATGGCACCTCCTGATAGGAGGCCTCCTTGCCATTCTGTGTGAATGACATTCCCTTAGAAATTCCCATCTGTTCACACTTAACCCCATTTGACACACAAAAACAAAGATGCTGAGAATTCACCTCTTTATTGAAAAATAAAAAAATGTGCCCTACTTTAAAAGGGGGGCACTGACTTTTTGCATTTATTCAACTCATTTAACAGGCATTTGGTGAAGTGCTCTTGGTACTGTGCTGTGCATAATGGGAACCTGGCAGAAAAATACTTCAGAAAAACTGTCATAGAGACCATATCTTAGTCATAAGGGACTACAGCATGGTCGCAGGTGACAGGGGATGATTCTGGGCCAACTTCGGCCTGTTCAGAGGGACACAAGGGCAGAGGAGGCATGGATGGCACAGGCCGCCTGCATGACAGTGGCTCCAGAAGAACCCTTCTCCAATCGGGCTCCAGAACAAGGATGGAATTACAGGGCCCATCCGAGATTATGCCCACAGAGGGCCTGAGGGGGGAGTCATATTTCTGAACATTAACGCCCTCTGACATCTCCTCCCCTTGACCCTCATATTCTTAAACCAAACCTTCAATTAGAGAGGAAAATAGGGATTGGTTTACTATATTGAGCAATTTATGTCATAGTAACCACTCCCCCACACACAACATGTCACTGTTTTTTTTCTTCTTTTATAATTGAGTTTTTATTGGTTGTTTTGAGGATCACGACAGAGACATTTCAGTTAGTACACAATTCTTCACATACGTACCCGAAATTGAAAAAATCATGTAATTGTGATTCTTAACAGTTATTCCAGTGATTTTCCAGCTTAAAATTTGGAGCAAATTTTCCTTAACAGGATATCAAGTACCAATTATCTTCAAATATTGATATTCTGTTATATCATACGTCCCACTGATTCACAATTTAATATCATATACACTACATACTCAAACTGTCAATCGTTCACAGCACATTAACCAAGTTACTAGGAAACCTGAACTACCACAACCAAAGATATTATAGAGAGCACAAAATTCTGACCAGGAGAGCCAAGATCAAGGAGTAGTTTGCTGTAGGAAATAATTCTACCAAAACAATATGGGAAGAGAAGTAATTTAAAGTTTTCAAGATATTAAATGCACAACTGACTCCAAATTGCCATTTAGTATGCTTTTGTATTATAAGATATAAAAGCTACCCCCATGTATGGAATGTTAAGCTGACACCCAAGACAATCAAAGCCTCCCATATCCAATATCCCACTATTTTCTGGTTGTACCAAAAAATAAACAATGAGCAAATGTCATGTATGGATGTGAGAGTTGGACTATAAAGAAAGCTGAGCACAAAAGAATTGATGCTTTTGAACTGTGGTGTTGGAGAAGACTCTCGAGAGTCCCTTGGACTGCAGGGAGATCCAACCAGTCCATCCTAAAGGAGATCAGTCCTGGGTGTTCATTGATAGGACTGATTTTGAAGCTGAAACTCCAATACTTTGGCCACCTGATGCAAAGAGCTGACTCATTTGAAAAGACCCTGATGCTGGGAAAGATTGAGGGCAGGATGAGAAGGGGATGACAGAGGATGAGATGGTTGGATGACATCACTGACTCGATGGCATGGGTTTGGGTGGACTCTGAGAGTTCGTGCTGGACAGAGAGGCCTGGCATGCTGCGGTTCATGGGGTCGCAAAGAGTCAGACACGACTGAGCGACTGAACTGAACTGAACTGACTGAAATGATTTCACCTCTTTAAAAAAAAGCATTTACACTTAAAAAATGGGATGAGGTGGGATTTCCTCCTTTTTAAAAAAGTTTCAGAGCTACTAAAAAACTTGCATTTACAAAATAGTTGATAAAAATATTCCTCTGGATTGTACAAGAAGGGACCACCAACCGGACTGGGTGTGCCGCATTAATCAGACTTGGCTTCTTTTTCTGCTTCATCAGAGGTTGGGCTCTCCTCAATTTTAGTCTCCATTTTCTGCAGGTAAGTCTTCTTTAGTCTCTCGGTTGGCCACTTCTACCCTTTGCTCCTCTTTTCCCTTTTGTTTGCATTTTTTTGTCTGAAGATTTATCCTTTCCCGCAGCCTTATTTGGCTTCCGTTTTTGCAGGAGCCGGTTTAGCTGACAACCTCGCCGATCTGCCCCCTCTGCAGAGCTGACCTACCTCTTGGGCATCGTGGTGGCGGGGCAGGTGAGAGCTGGGAGCCTGAGGGCTGCGGCGTGCCAAGAGCCTTCACGAGGCCGAGTAGCCTGACTGCTGCCATTCTTCCCGCTGCCCACTAGGAGAAGCTGTTTCTTTTTCTTTTTTTTTTTTGAAAAGCTGTTTCTTTATTGATAAAATATCTTAGGAAAGTTTCCACCACAGCCCCGTTCCCTTCAGTTTACCCTTGGTGAGTGTTAAGTGTCAAGCTTCCCGATAACCAGATGTCTTTTGGCTTCCACTTTTGCTTCCATTTTTGCCTTCCACTTTTTCCTCCCACTCTCAACACTCGTTAGTGGTTTTTCCAGCTCTTAGGTGCTAGTCCAGCTGATGGATCACACGCAGTCCTTTCTGTTAATGCTGTGTCTGGTACAGGATGGAGAAATGTATCTTGACAGTGGATCCTCAGTGGTCCAACATGCAGAGCAGGTAAAACATTGAGGACATGCTTAGTAGAGTTAAGTCACATACTTCATTTGGGCTTTTTTAAAATAGAATTGAAATCAGGTATTTCCCCCAAACATTCTAGATAGAGGATGCCCTTTCCCACAAATTTTACTAAATATAGATAAATATGGTTAGCAAAACTATTCTCTCACTAGCAATTTCATTAATGCCTCAGCTTCCTGAAGTATAAGTGGGAATATTGACAACAATTTCCTCGTAGATTTTGTTTTCAATTAAATGAAGCAGACCATCTAAAACACTGAGGACATTGCTTAGCAGTCTAAGTAACATACTTAATTTTGATTTTTTTTTCAGAAGAATGAGTTGAAATCGAGATTATTCCCCAATAATCAGGACCTACAATGAACTTTCCCACAAAGTTTCCTAAGTGTAGATCTGTACACTCCCCTAAAAGCATCTCTTTCACTTTCTAGTAACTTCATTCATACCTCTGGGCCTCAGTTTCCTCATCTATAAAATGGGAACGTTGATTCCACCTTCTGTGTAGTTTTTCTTTTTAATTAAATGCAGGCAAGCAGGTAAAACAAGACAGACTTTGCTTGGTAGATCTAAGTATCATATCTAATTTTTTTTTTTTTCTAATAGATGGAGTTGACATTAAGCTTTTTTCACCAACAATCTACAGACAGTGCCATTTCTGCAAATTCTACTGTGTCCATAAATACTCTCACCATAAAGCATCTCTTTCACTTATTAGTAACTTCCTTAATGCCTCTGTGCCTCAGTTTACTCATCTATAAAATGGGAGTGCTCTTTTTCTTTTAATTAAATGAAACAGAGCATATGACACATCCAGAATGTCACTTAGTAGATCTAAGTAAAATACTTCATTTCTTTTTTTAGAAGAGAGAGTTGAAATTGAGTGTTTTTCTCCAACAATCTAGATAGACAATGCCCCTTTCCACAAAGTTTATTGAGTGTAGATAAATAAACTCTCAAAGACATCATCCGTTTCACTTCTTGTAACTTCATTACTGCCCCTGTGCCTCGGTTTCCTCATCTGTAAAATGGAAATATTGACAACACCTTCCTTGCAGATTTTCTTTTGAATTACATGAAGCCTAATATGTAAAACACTCACCATTGCTTAGGAGATCTAACTAACATACATAATATTGTTTATTTTTCCTTTAAGAGTGTTAAAATCTTTATTTTTACCCCACAGCCTTGTAGATTTTCTTGGACCTTACTGATTCTTATTTTTCATTAAATGAAACAGAGCATGTAAAATACGCAGAATATGCTTAGTAGAGTTAAGTAACATACTTAATGTTTTAAGAGAATTGAAATTGAGTTTTTTTCCCCCAAAAATCTAACAGACAATGCCCTTATCAACAAAGTGTAATAAGTATAGATAAATAGGCTCACCGATACACCATCTTTCACCTAATTACTTTCTTAAAGCCTCTGTGCTTCAGTTTCCTCATATATAAAATGGGAATGTTGATAACACTTTACTTGTAGATTTTCTTTATGATTAAATGGAGAGGAGCGTGCAAAACAACCAGGACATTGCTTAGAAGATCTAAACAACTCACTTATTTTTTTTTTAATACAGAGAATTGAAATTGGATTTTTTCCCCAACACTCTAGCCAGACAATGCCCTTTCCCACACAGTTTACTAAATAGATAAACACGCCCAACAAAAAGCATGTATTTCCCTAACTAGTAACGACAGTAATGTCTCTGTGTCTCAGTTTCCTCATCTATCAAATGGGAATGTTGATAACACCTTCCTCGTGCATTTTGTTTGTAATTAAATGAAGCAGAGCATGTAAAACACTGAGGGCATGCTTAGTAGAGTTAAGTAACATACTTCATTTGGGCTTTTTTTATAATAGAATTGAAATCAAGTTTTTCCCCCCAAAATTCTAGATAGACGATGCCCTTTCCCACAAAGTTTACTAAATATAGATAAATATGCTTAGCAAAACCATTCTCTCACTTACTAGCAATTTCATTAATGTCTCAGCTTCCTGAAGTATAAATGGGAATATTGACAACAATTTCAGCGTAGATTTTGTTTTCAATTAAATGAAGCAGACCGTTTAAAACACTGAGGACATTGCTTAGGAGTCTAAGAAACATACTTAATTTTTTTTTTTTTTTCAGAAGAATGAGTTGAAATCGAGATTTTTCCCCAATAATCTGGACCGACAATGCACTTTCCCACAAAGTTTCCTAAGCGTAGATCTGTACACTCCCCAAAAAGCATCTCTTTCACTTTCTAGTAACTTCATTAATACCTCTGGGCCTCAGTTTCCTCATCTATAAAATGGGAACGTTGATTCCACCTTCTGTGTAGTTTTTCTTTTTAATTAAATGCAGGCAAGCAGGTAAAACAAGACAGACTTTGCTTGGTAGATCTAAGTATCATACCTAATTTTGTTTTTTTCCTAATAGATGGAGTTGACATTGAGCTTTTTTCACCAAAAATCTACAAGGCTGTGGGTTAAAAATAAAGATTTTAACACTCTTAAAAGAAAAAAAAAAACAATATTATGTATGTTAGTTAGATCTCCTAAGCAATGGTGGGTGTTTTACATGTTAAGCTTCATTTAATTCAGAAAAAAATTTACGAGGAAGGTGTTGTCAATATTCCCATTTTACAGATGAGGAAACTGAGGCACAGGGCAGTAATGAAGTTACAAGAAGTGAAACGGATGATGTCTTTGAGAGTGTATTTATCTACACTCAATCAACTTTGTGGAAAAGGGCATTGTCTATCTAGACTCTTGGAGAAAAACACAATTTCAACTCTCTCTTCTAAAAAAAAGAAATGAAGTATTTTACTTAGATCTACTAAGTAACATCCTGGATGTGTCATATGCTCTGTTTCATTTAATTAAAAAAAAAAAAAGAGCACTCCGATTTTATAGATGAGTAAACTGAGACACAGAGGCATTAAGGAAGTTACTCATAAGTGAAAGAGATGCTCTAGGCTTCCCTGGTGGCTCAGAGGATAATGCATCTGCCTGCAATTCAGGAGACCTGGGTTCGATTCCTGGGTTGTGAAGATCCCCTGGAGAAGGAAATGGCAACCCACTCCAGTATTCTTGCCTGGAGAATCCCACGGACAGAGGAGCCTAGTGGGCTACAGTCCATGGGGTCGCAAAGATTCGGACACGACTGAGTGACTTCACTCACTCACTCACTCATGGTGAGTGTATTTATGGACACAGTAAAATTTGCAGACACGGCACTGTCTGTAGATTGTTGGTGAAAAAAGCTCAATGTCAACTCCATCTATTAGAAAAAAAACAAAATTAGGTATGATACTTAGATCTACCAAGCAAAGTCTGTCTTGTTTTACCTGCTTGCCTGCATTTAATTAAAAAGAAAAACTACACAGAAGGTGGAATCAACGTTCCCATTTTATAGATGAGGAAACTGAGGCCCAGAGGTATTAATGAAGTTACTAGAAAGTGAAAGAGATGCTTTTTGGGGAGTGTACAGATCTACGCTTAGGAAACTTTGTGGGAAAGTGCATTGTCGGTCCAGATTATTGGGGAAAAGTCTGGATTTCAACTCATTCTTCAAAAAAAAAAAAAAAAAAAACCAAAATTAAGTATGTTACTTAGACTGCTAAGCAATGTCCTTGTTGTTTTAGACGGTCTGCTTCATTTAATTGAAAACAAAATCTATGAGGAAATTGTTGTCAATATTCCCATTTATACTTCAGGAAGCTGAGGCATTAATCAGGGATAGAGTCACCCTTGGTGTGGGGGAAGCTGAGCATATTACAAGTTCCTTTTACTTGTAAAAGAATGAAACTGGAACACTTTCTAAAACCATACACGAAAATAAACTCACAATGGATTAAATATCTAAGTGTAAGACCAGAAACTATAAAACTCCTATGCCTGGGCATAGGCAAAACAGTCTCTGACATAAATCACAGCAGGATCCTCTATGACCCACCTTCCAGAGTAATGGAAATAAAAGCAAAAATAAACAAATGGGACCAAATTAAACTTAAAAGCTTTTGCACAATGAAGGAAACTATAAGCAAGGTGACAAGACAGCCTTCAGAATGGGAGAAAATAATAGCAAACGAAACAACTGACAAAGAATTAATCTCAAAAATATACAAGCAGCTCCTGCAGCTCAATTCCAGAAAAATAAATAACCCAATCAAAAAATGGGCCAAAGAACTAAAAAGACATTTCTCCAAAGAAGACATATAGATGGCTAACAAACACATGAGAAGATGCTCAACATCACTCATTATCAGAGAAATGCAAATCAAAACCACTATGAGGTACCATTTCACGCCAGCCAGTCAGAATGGCTGCTATCCAAAAGTCTACAAGCAAAAAATGCTGGAGAGGGTGTGGAGAAAAAAGAATACTCCTACACTGTTGGTGGGAATGAAAAGTAGTATAGCCACTATGGAGAACAGGGTGGAAATTCCTTAAAAAACTGGAAATAGAACTGCCATATGACTCAGCAATCCCACTGCTGGGCATACACACTGAGGAAACCAGAAGGGAAAGAGACACGTGTACCCCAATGTTCATTGCAGCACTGTTTATAATAGCCAGGACATGGAAGCAACCTAGATGTCCACAGCAGATGAATGGATAAGAAAGCTGTGGTACATATACACAATGGAGTATTACTCAGCCATTAAAAAGAATACATTTGAATCAGTTCTAATGAGGTGGATGAAACTGGAGCCTATTATACAGAGTGAAGTAAGTCAGAAAGAAAAACATGAATTCAGTATACTAACGCATATATATGGAATTTAGAAAGATGGTAACGATGACCCTATATGCGAGACAGCAAAAGAGACACAGATGTAAAGAACAGTCTTTTGGACTCTGTGGGAGAAGGAGAGGGTGGGATGATTTGAGAGGGTAGCATTGAAACGTGTATACTATCATATGTGAAGTGGATCGCTGGTCCAGATTTGATGCGTGAGATAGGGTGCTCAGGGCTGGTGCACTGGGAGGACCCTGGGGGATGGGATGGGAAGGGAGGTGGAAGGGGGGTTCTGGATGTGAAACACATGTATGCCCGTGACTGATTCGTGTTGATGTATGGCAAAAACCACTACAATATTGTAAAGTAATTAGCCTCCAATTACAATTTTTTTTAAAAAAGGAAAAAAAATTAAAAAAAAAAGTTCCTTCCGTCTGAAGGAGATATTCAGTATGAGCAAGTTGGATTTTTAAACAGGTTTCCCTCAAGACAAGGCAGGCCTGATTATGGAGGGCCCAGGGGGCTTGTGGCTTGTCTTACTGGCACATAAGAATTGCTGACACCCTGGACACTGCCTTGATATTTCAGCCTACAGAGGTGAGGAAAATTTAGCTTACCTGGGTCCAAGTTCACTGTAAGTCACCACCACCAGTCCAGCAGCCTGTATCCATCACTGCACTCACATAGGCACCATGAAGCAAAGCTAATAAACTCATTTGGGATTTTTGGATAAATACTCTCTTAATACAGCCTATGGTTTTCTACAGTCTCAAATGGTAATCTCGTGACCTACAAATCAGTCATCGCTGCCTGAGCAAACAAAAAGTATTTCATGTGAACAGAGGTAAAGAATCTGGCCTGAACTGAATGCTTCCCCCTCCCCAAAAAAGATTCCACAAAACCCACCTCTTTAAAACAATACCATCAAAAATATATCTTTTGATGTTAGAAAGTCCTCAAGAGGATATTCACTCATAAAGTTCAATTTGAGCCCCATCCACCAGGTGTATGGTTTGACTGTATGCAATTCTCTTAAACTCTTCACTCCTAGCTCAGTGCCACTTTATTCAAAATTGTTTCAATTTTTAGACAAATTTCCAGTTTGTACATCTTGCTCCTACCCTCCACCTTAATGTCGCTATTTTAGCAATGATTTCAGGCTGACAGCATAGCATACCAAACATTAAGTGGTAGGGCTAGGACTTCCCTGGTGCTCCAGTGGCTAAGACTCCCCACTCCCAATGCTGGGACCTGGCTTCAATCCCTGGTTAGGGAACTAGATCCCACATACCCCCAGCTAAGACCTGGTGCAACCAAGTAAGTATTTTTTAAAAAGATGTAGGGCTGTCGCTTTCTACACTGCTTTACTGAAGACTAAAAACAATGGCAGGAGTGCCCTGCACTTGGACTTTTAAGCTGTCTCCCCATATCAGTCTCAGCCTAACTAAACAGACACTTACTCACAGAGTGTATATGAAGTACTCCCTAACTCCAGTGCCTGAATATTTATAAATTCACTCATTTAGCTAAGAACTTTTTGGTATTTTAAGTAATAGAGTTGAACCCTCTCATAACCTAGATCCTTAATGCATTAATGTGCACTTCCCAGATCAGACCCAGCCCCAACATGACTCCACAAAGTGCTCAATAAAGGATACCAGGAATAAAAGGATAAATAATAAAAGGATATCAGTTCAATAAAGAAAATTGAATTTTATTATGTTTAATTTTTCACAGGAAATAGGAACAACAGTGATTTCCTTTTCTTGCTCTTTTAGGAAATCACAAAATTACTTCTGATAATTGGCAATTTCCATAAACTGGTGTTTACTTATCCCATTTCCACTTGCCAAAGCCCCCAAAGATCAAAACTAATTTGCTAAACATGGAAAAGGCATCAAAAAAAGAGAAAACAAACAAACTTTAGAATGTCTAGGACGAAAGTGTCCAAGACTTGAAGCAGGTTTTATAATTCCTGCCCTCACAAATTGTTGTTTTCAGGCTTGCTGAACTGCACTTTGATTTCGCTCCCATCGATTGGAATCACAAGCTCCTTCCTAGGGGGAGAAAATGGCAAATATTCAGTATTTGGAGTTGTGGACAGAATTAGATAAACGATGTACATTTTATGTTTGTTTTAAAATGTGTATTCTCCCAAACGCCCAGGGAACATACTTTTGTAATACCCAGTTCCAGGCTCTCTTTAGGGAGAATTTTCCTTTGTGCGCAAAATTTATGGGAGCGCTGAAAAACTCAGTATTCAATATTAAGCGTTTTTAATGCACTATTTAAGAATCAAGATTAAATGCACAGAGACTTCCCTGGTGGTCCAGTGGCTAAGACATCTCGCTCCCCAGGCAGGGGGCGCAGTTCAATCCCTGGTCAGGGAGCTAGATCCCAGGTGCAACCAAATAAATATTTAAAGACTAAACGCGCAAAATTGCACGACCACCAAATTATCTAAAATTTTAAATAAAGGCAAGATTCAATCCTGTACTTGCACAACCGGGTCTCACTCGCCTCCCACTGACCTAAACCCCGATCCAATGAAACGTTATTCACCGAAACCTACGTTTCCGGAGTTAATTCACTCACTCACCGCACCGCCCCAACCTGAGAGCCCAAGGGCCGGCAGCCTCCAAGGGCTTCGAGCCCCCCACCGAGTTCGGGCTCTGGGGGAAGGGACAGCGCCAAAGGCGTCGGAAGAAGAGCCCTAACGTCCCAGAACATTTTGGGCGCCTCCAGAGCAAGCCACTTACCGAGCGAATACATTGGGGTACTGGCTGCGCTGGAAAACGCTCTCCAGCTCCTTCAGTTGCAGCCGGCGGAACGAGCATCGGTGGAAGCGTGGCTGCCTGTCCGAGGGCTGCGGATCCTCCGCGTCCGCCAGCATCGGCTCCTGTGGAAACTCCTCCTCTTCGCCGCCGCTGCCCTTCTGGATCTCGTAGACCATGGGGTCGGGAGCTCCCGCCCCAACCTGGTCCTGTTCTCCTGCTGCTGCTTCCGCTGCCGCCGCTCCCGGCTCAGGTTCTGATCCCAACTCCTCCTCGACGGCGGCACTTGTTGCAATGCCCGAGACCTCGGTGGGCTTCGTATCTGGAAAGGAAAAAGACAAGAAGTCTGGGCGTCGGAGCGCCGAGTGTGCGGGGCGGCGGGAGGCGCAGGCCCGCGACCCGAGAGGCGACGGCGACCGCGCCGCGACCGCGCCGCAGTCGCGTCCCGTTCACTCGCCTCTCCCAGGGAAAGGGCCTTTCCCTCGAGCTCGCCAGAGGACCTATCCCGCTCCGGGCACTGACCGGGTTCTTCCTGGAGCTCGTCGACTCCTTCGTGCGGGCGTCCGGGCTCACGGTCCATGTCGCTAGCGCTGTTCAACCAGCTGTGCGCCTCGGCCGACTCTACGCTGTTGACGGCGGCGATCCAGAGGTCTGGTTCGCTGCGTTAGGAGTTTGTAGCTTCTCTGCGGCCGTTGACGCCCACGGCCACGCGCTAGCTATTCGGCGTCGGCTACGTGACTCCCCAGTAGCGGCGCGTGCGGTGGGCGTAGCCGTTGGGGCGTGCACGTGGACAGGGCGTGGTCATAGAGTAGAGGGATGCGGGTGGGGAGAGTCCTGGCAGGGGGCGAGGGGGTAGGGGCGCGCCAGCTCCCACTTGTGGCTGAGCTGAATACTACCAGCTCCTGCCTTGGGTCGGTCCTGAACTAAGGGCTTCTCCTGATTGCGCGAGCTGACTTGGGACGGGGGAGGGGGCAGGGAATGAGACCTCAATGAGGCGTCCCGGGAGCCGGGGAGAAATGTTGGGAGAACGTCTCTCCGCCTGGCCCTCGATGGGCTCAGGCTTGTTGCCATTAGTTCCTCCCCAACCCCCCGGCCCCCGGAGCGGGAGACGCAGAGATGAGACTGGAGAAACCGTGGGGCCCCAGCAACCCCAGCCGGCTGAGACGACAGTCGTCCCCCCTTGTCGCGTGGGCTCTGAGCGCGACTCCCCTCTGAGAAGTCGGTAATTAATGGATGGGACTGTGATTCTGTTCCATTAATGGATGGGACTGTGATTCTGTTCCATTCGCTCTCAAGGTCCACGAAACAGGCTAGTGATTCAGACGGAAAGATTAGGCGCGAGACTACTTGCTGGGTTTTTGCAATAAAGCGCTGAAAGCAGAGCCCGTCTCGTTGCCTCGGGGGTACTGGGGGCAGGAACTTGGGGCTGTATTTGCACACAGTGTGCTCGGATGCCTGCTGCGATAAATCCAGCCTGTTCCTTGAAAATACACCAAGTAATCGAAAGTTGGACTAACCTACGTCAGAGGGCAAGTGTAGAACACTGCACGTGGCCATTGCTTTGACCCTGGACGCGATTGTGGAGGATACGGCATCTGCTTTGCTATGCTCCGCTACCGCGTTTGGGGCTGCCGGCCCTCTGCAAAAGTGCACGGGTTTCTTATGCTGGGCGCCGTGTGGACTGGGTTGTTGTTGTTTGGTAGCTGAGTCGTGTCCGACTCTTTGCGACCCCATGGACTGTAGCCTGCCAGACTCGTCTGTCCATGGGATTCTCCAGGCAAGAATACTGGCGTGGGTTGCCATTCCCTTCTCCGGGGGATCTTCCCGACCCAGGGATGGAATCTGCATCTCCTGCATTGGCAGGCGGATTCCTTACCGCTGAGCCACCTGGAAAGCCCCTGGACTTGGGTTAAATTCCTCTTTTTCTTCTTTGCCTCCTCTAGGCCCCTCCTTGGCGCCCACCTTTCCCCTTCTCACCGTCCTCTTTCCCCTTGTGTCTCTCCCTTTGTTTGGGACCATCTTCCAGAGCTCTTGTTCTGCACCCTACTCACCTCACCTACAATGAACAGTTTGGGCTTGGGATTAGTTATAACCTGAGAAACCTCTAATGGTTATGATCCTGGTGTTCCTTAGCCTAGCTAGGATATCCGTTACAATTCAGGTCGTGTGACAGCTTTTTGTAATGTGGAAGCAGCCCTCTAAATAAACTCACCTAGGTAAGATTTATATAGAGATAACCACCTGTATCTAGACTAAGTAGATGAAGGCAGGAAGCTGGAAAACCTATTTTTGTCAAACCCAAAATCATATTTCTCATAGAATTAATATGTTAGGACTATAGACAGTTTGTGGTGCCTAAGTACCTATCTAGAAATAACTGGAGACAACTAGAAACCTTTGAAGTCAGGATGTTGAAAATATTCTTAAATTAAAATTTCTTTTGGAAGAAATTATTTAAATGTAGGCAATTAGTGGTACCTATGTAAATATGTAACTTGAGAGAGATATAAACTACTAAAAACCTACTTAAGACTCCAAAACTGAAAACTTTCATGCCTAAAATCTTTGTTTTTCTTGGAGGAATGTGCTATTACTATAAGTAAATAGTGATAACTAGGTGTATAGTTAACTATGGATAACCTGAGAGAAGTAGAATAAGTTGTTAAAGGTGAGACCTGGGAAACGCCTTTGAGAATTTGAGAAAATTCCTTCTCAATTATAAATGATTATTCTAGATAATGACATATAGATATTTCAATAGTAGTATAAGTCGTAAACTAGAGATAACTGTGGAGCTTTTGAACTGTGGTGCTATAGAAGATTGTTGGGAGTCCCTTGGACAGCAAGGAGATCACACTAGTCAATCCTGAAGGAAATCAACCCTGAATATTTATTGGAAGGACTGATGCTGAAGCTGAAGCTCCAATACTTTGGCCACCTGATGAGAAGAGCTGACTCATTGGGAAAGACCCTGATGCTGGGAAAGATTCAGGCCAGGAGGAGAAGGGGGTGACAGAGGATGAGATGGTTGGATGGCATCATCGACTCAATGGACTTGAGTTTGACCAAACTCTGGGAAATGGTGAAGGACAGGGAAGCCTGGTGTGTTGTAGTTCATGGGGTCGCAAAGAGTTGGACACAGCAACAACAAAGAGATAACTAGAAATAACAAATATTTTTTCAACTCAGTTTTATTTTTTGACGAACAAATCAAGTGACACAAGCATCTAGCGGTACCTAGGTTATAGCATGGGGGTTATGTATTTCCTTTTTTAAGGAGACAGTGGAAGTATTTAGAACATACATGTCATGATCACTGTAACTATATTTTTTCAAAGTTCACTAGACAGAGAAAGCAAACATGAGAACATATACAAATGTTTGAAATATAGGTGAAAGTTGTGCCAGGGCACTGTTGTGGTATTCCTTCAACTTTCTTGTGTGCTGGAAATGATTTACCAAACCAAACCGTGTTATTTTGTTGTAGCCACGCATTCCGGGACACAAACTCACTCAGAAGGACAATGCAGATAGTGGAGTGCAATTTATTACACCGGCGGGCCCAAGGCAGAGTCTCCTCTTAGCCAAGGACCCCGACTAGTTTTTGTGAAAACCTTATATACCCTAAGTGTATAAGGTTCCCTGAAACTAGTATGAACAAAGGAAAAAGAAAGATACAATCAAAGTTAACTTGTGATTCATATGCCTTAAGCCTAGGTAGTTAACAGTAGACAAGTATCAATAGGCTTGTGGTCATTCCCCAATAAGCATAATAGAATGTATGATTCTATTCGGTTACACAGATAATTAGGGTATTCTTTTAGGCAATGGAGAGGGGAGTGGCCTGGTTTTCCAGTTGGTATGTCGTTTCCATAGATACTGGGCATATAGCTCACAGTCCGGCCCAAGATGAAGTCTTGCTTTCAAGATAGAGCCTGTTCTGTTTCTTCCTTCAATTTGTTCAGTTTCCTCCCAGGTTAAAGAACTAGTGCAGGGGTTTCCCTGGTGGTCTAGTGGTTGGAAATCCACCTGCCAATGCAGGGGACACGGGTTCAAGCTCTGGTCCAGGAAAATTTCATGTGCCACGGAGCATCTGAGCCCAGGTGCTGTAACTACTGAAGCCTGAGCACCTAGAGCCTGTGCTCCGCAACAAGAGAAGCCACTGCAATGAGAAGCTGGTGTACTACAACAAAGAGTAGCCCAGACACAGCAATGAAGACCCAGCGCTGCCAAAATTTAATTTTTTTTAAAAAGAAGAACTAGTGCAGGAACAATCATGTGCATCTCATGACCATGTTCTCCTCCCATTCTCCTTGGACCTCCTGAGGGATATGGTGACTTGCTCCTGGCTGTGCTGCCAGCTATTGATTGGAGAGCCAGGCTCTACCACGGGAATGTGTGCCGGCTGCAATTATATGGAGATTTTCTGCATATAAGATGTTACAATGTGTGAACTTGATGAGCCAGAAAAAAAGCCTCTTCATCTTAATGGTAACTTTTAAATAAATTAAACATTTCTTACTTTGGTTGTGCTGAGTCTTAGTTGCAGCATGTGGGATCTTCACTTGTGGAACCCAAGGTCTTAATAGCTGCAGCATGTGAACTTCTAGTTGTGGCATGTGGGATCTAGTTTCCCCGACCATGGATCAAACCCTGGGCCGCCTGCATTGGGAGCGCAGAGTCTTAGCCACTGAGCCACCAGGGAAGCCCCAAGGCCACCTCTCCCTTGTGTCCATGGCGCACATCTTTGATTAATCATCTAGCACTTTCCCACAGTAACCAGAGATGGTCTTGGAATTTTTCTGAACACCGTGTATTCATTTGCCATTTCTGCCAAAACAAATTAACACAAAGTTAGTCACTGAAGAACTTCCCTGGTAGCTCAGACAGTAAAGAAACCACCTGCAATGCAGGAGACCTGCATTCAATCCTTGGGTTGGGAGGATCCCCAGAAGAAGGGAATAACAACCCACTCCAGTATTCTTGCCTGGAGAATTCCATTGACAGAGGAGCCTGGAGGGCTACAGTCCAAGGGGTCACAAAGAGTCAGACACGACTGAGCAACCAACACTAACTAGTGACTTAAAGTAATTCAAATTTATTCTTTCCCAATTGTGTGGTTTGGTAGTGCAGGTAAAATGTCGCTCAGCTGAATCCTCTGTTGAGAGTGTCACAAGGCTGAAATCAAGGTGTCAGCAGAGTTGCTCTCCTTCCTGGCGGCTATGGGGATAAATTTGCTCCCAAGGTCAAATTCAAATTGTTACCAGGAGTCAGTTCCTTGTGATTGTGGGACCGAGGACCTCGTTTTCTTGTCTGTCAGCTGGGGGTCAGTTTTTGCAACTAGACACTGCCCTCATTCCTTCTCATGCTTTTCTTTTTCTTTTTAGACTGGTGGTATGATTTTGATTTATCAAAGATTGCAATTTATTTTAAACCAAAAAATTGACCCTTACACAATGTAATACATGAAATACACACCAAATACATGAACATGAAGGAAATAGAAGGAACAGATGAATAGAAATAAAAACAGAAGAAAAACTGATAAGTAGTAGTATATAAATTATATTTCAATAAAGCTGTTTCCTGAAACAAAAGAGAAAGTTATGATAGTACCTATTAATATATTATTGAGTAGTTAAGTCTAAGAATTTTAATGTATGAAGCACCTAGAGCAGTAACATGCAAAACCATTAGCTACCATTATATTTTTACTGCTAGTATTAAAACTTAAACTATTGCCATCAAAAGGAAATATAGTGATATTGTCCTTAGTAAATATATTGCTCATGCTCAATTGCTCAGTCATGTCTGACTCTGCAACACCAAGGACTTTGGCCCTCGAGGCTCCTCTGTCCATGGGATTTTCCCAGCAAGAATACTGGAGTGGGTTGCCAGTTCTCCTCCATGGGATCTACCCAACCCAGGGATCAAATCCTGGTCTCCTGCATTACAGGCAGATTCTTTACTGCTGAGCTACTGGGGAAGTCTAGTAAATATATTACTGACACAGAATAATCTGGGACTTGATTCAGGACCTTCCTCTTGAGAAACCTGTATGCAGGTCAGGAGGCAACAGTTAGAACTGGACATGGAACAACAGAGTGGTTCCAAATAGGAAAAGGAGTACATCAAGTGTGTATATTGTCACCCTGCTTATTTAACTTAGATGCAGAGTACATCATGAGAAACGCTGGGCTGGAGGAAGCACAAGCTGGAATCAAGATTGCTGGGAGAAATATCAGTAACCTCAGATATGTAGATGACACCACCTATATGGCAGAAAGTGAAGAACTAAAGAGCGTCTTGATGAAAGTGAAAAAGGAAGAAGCACAAGCTGGAATCAAGATCGCCAGGAGAAATATCAATAACCTCAGATGTAAGGTATAGTTCTGGCAGAGGCAGAAAGAGGAAAGACGACCTCAACAGAAGTAGGTTACCTTTATTCAGGCAAGGAGGGGAGACAGTGGGCCTAATGACCAGGCTGAGCACGGAGAGGGATCAGTGAGGCTCCATATTTGTAAGGCTTATGGAATCGATAAGTGAAACGTTAATCAGGGGGGATGTTTTGGGTACTTTTTAGTTGAGATGGCATTTGTAGTTGGGCAGGACCTAAAGTTCTGTTTTGTTTTCTCCGAAGTTAGATGATTCAGTAAGGGCCTTTGAAACCGTTGTTTTCTTTTCTAGGCCCAAAAGACTCCTTCATCAGATATGCAGATGACACCACCCTTATGGCAGAAAGTGAAGAGGAACTAAAAAGCCTCTTGATGAAAGTGAAAGAGGAGAGTGAAAAATTGGCTTAAAGCTCAACATTCAGAAAACTAAGATCGTGGCATCTTGTCCCATCACTTCATGGCAAATAGATGGGGAAACAGGGGAAACAGTGGCTGATTTTATTTTTCTGGGCTCCAAAATCACTGCAGATGATGACTGCAGCCATGAAATTAAAAGACGCTTACTTCTTGGAAGGAAAGTTATGACCAACCTAGACAGCATATTAAAAAGCAGAGACATTACTTTGCCAACAAAGGTCCGTCTAGTCAAGCCTATGGTTTTTCCAGTGGTCATGTATGGATGTGAGAGTTGGAGTATAAAGAAAGCTGAGCACAAAAGAATTGATGCTTTTGAACTGTAGTGTTGGAGAAGACTCTTGAGAGTCCCTTGGACTGCGAGGAGATCCAACCAGTCCATCCTAAAGGAGATCAGTCCTGGGTGTTCATTGGAAGGACTGATGTTCAAGCTGAAACTCCAATACTTTGGCCACCTGATGCGAAGAGCTGACTCATTTGAAAAGACCCTGATGCTGGGAAAGATTGAGGGCAGGAGGAGAAGGGGATAACAGAGGATGAGATGGTTGGATGGCATCACCGACTCGATGGACTTGGGTTTGGGTGGACTCCGGGAGTTGGTGATGGACAGGGAGGCCTGGTGTGCTGCAATTCATGGTGTCGCAAAGAGTCGGACACGACTGAGTGACTGAACTGAACTGAATCTTGTGTAAACATCTGATCTGGCTCAATGTCCAGAAAAATAAAGGACTTGTCCAATGTTCAGAACTGATTGCTTCTTGGCCTAGGCCTTCTGATGTTCTGAAAGTAAATAAACATTATTTAAGATTATGGTACATGTAGACAAAGCTTATTCTGCTTCTACAAAACATAACCCCTCACAGTAAGACTTTTGTTATCCTGATGTCCTTAAAACATGGCAATAGTCTGCTCCTAAATCAGGAAATTAAAAATGGATAAACAACAGCTAAAAATAAAAGAGCCAGGGCTATGGGAAATCCAAGATGGCCAATTGGCTTTCCCTGGCTCCCTGACAGATCTCATTTTTATTTGATGGGTTAAAGGCTTCTCTGGCTACAGTGTCAATGCCCTCACAATGAATTCTCCAAAAAAAATATGTTTCACTGAATATTAAGTTCTAGTTTTTTTTAATTAAGGTCTGTGCTTACTAAGACTCACTTCTAAGGTAGTTCCTTGTTATGTTATATTGCTAAAAAGGTTAATTAAGTTATTAAAAAGGACACTCTAAGATTGTTTCTAAAGCTTATCTCAGTAACCAATCTTTGGGTAAAGGTCAGATGCTCCATGATGTACAACCAGAAGATTAACACTTGGCTGTAATCATTTAACTGAGTCAGATGACCTGGGGTATACTGGGCTATACCCAATGAAAGTTCTTGACTTAAATTCTTGCTTGTGACCTTACTAATAACTGCTAGGTATATTATTGTCTCTGTAGCTTGCTTCAGATTATTTCTTACGTTACCAAATGTGTGACTGAGCCTGTGATAAAATGCTGATATGCAGTTCCATATGAGGTCAATAGTTGTAACTCTAGATATGGGAAGAAGCAACAAGAGGAAATACATTCCTGGACCAAGAGGGAAGTCAGACAGGTATGGTCCAGAAACTTTTGCTACTTATAAGGCTTGGTCTAGTGACAACACATTGAGTGGCCTGTCAATGGAATCTTTGTTAGATCTGGGAATGAGCCTTCCCAGCACCGTGGGACACAATGACCATGAAATGCCCCCAGAACATGGTCAAATATGTGGCTGTGAAGGGGCCCTGCTGACTGGAAGTTGGCCCTTGCCAGCTACCTCTACAAAGATTAAATCATGACCACTACAAGATGCTGATCTTCCACACCCCCTTGAAAGGAGTTCAGGGTGGAGACAAAAAATAAGGCACTCTGTGCCCTGGGAAAAACCCGGAAAACAGGCCTTCAGATCGTCAGATGTTATCAGGTGAAGATTTTTATGAGTCCAAATTCTTGCATCTTCTCATCCTGCTGCTGCTGCTGCTAAGTCGCTTCAGTCATGTCTGACTCTGTGCGACCCCATGGACTGCAGCCCACCAGGCTCCCCCGTCCCTGGGATTCTCCACGCAAGAACACTGGAGTGGGTTGCCATTTCCTTCTCCAATGCATGAAAGTGAAAAGTGAAAGTGAAGTCGCTCAGTCGTGTCTGACTCCTAGCGACCCCATGGACCGTAGCCTACCAGGCTCCTCTGTCCATGGGATTTTCCAGGCAAGAGTACTGGAGTGGGCTGCCATTGCCTTCTCCATCTTCTCATCCTAGAGAAACACTAATGTCACTAACCAGTGTCTGGACCTGGTTCTCCTGGCTAACCCCACAACAGCTTTTCTACATCTATTAATCTTTGGGCCATATATCTTTAACTTTCTTGTTAAGTTTGTTTCTCCAAGTAGTAGTACGACAAGAATATCCCCCGGCCAACACCCAGACAGTGCTGGAACAAGCTGCCTTATCATTCTGTGGACTCTCACATCCCTCCATAAATACACCCTGAGGTTCTCAGGCTATTCTCCCTTTGAGATCTTATACAGGAGACCACCCCCAATGATACAAAGAAAAGCTCAAGGGAGACCACCAACAACTAGCTGGCCTGGAGATGTCCCAACACCTCCAGGCCCTGAGAAAAGTCTTCTGCCATATCACCCGATAAACCTTAGAAAGGAAACTCATTCCTTTAGGCAACTGAGTTCATCCCTATCAGCCAGGAGATGAGGTATGGGTTAAAGATTAGGGGAAAAAACCACTTCAGCCAGTTTGCACTGACCCTCACACGGTCGTCCTGGCAACCCCTACTGCTGTTAAAGTTATAGGTGTCATCCCTTGGATCCACCACCCCAGAGTCAAGACGGCAGCTACTTCCCATGATGAGGACACTTAGAAAGCAGTTTGGGGCCCCCAAAACCTCCTCAAGGTCCAGTTCCAAAGACAACCGCCCTCACCCACAAAGGACGCTGAGCCCTGCTGTAGTCACTCCTGAAGCTGACTAGTAAAGCACAGCAGAAACTTGAGGATTCTTCAGCCTTGCTCCAGCCACACTCCGGCAGCTGACTGGTCAACGCACAGTGGAAGCTTGAGGATCTGGCTATCAAAATATTGATGGATTTTTCATTATCAACCCTGGCCTCTATCCCTAATCAGTATTATTGCTGTGCTCTTCATTACAGGACCAACTAGACTCCCTGGCTGAGGTGGTTTTACAGAATAGGAGATGGCTAGACCTACTGACACAGAGAAGGCAATGGCACCCCACTCCAGTACTCTTGCCTGGAAAATCCCGTGGACGGAGGAGCCTGGTAGGCTACGGTCCATGGGGTCGCTAGGAGTCAGACACGACTGAGCGACTTCACTTTCACTTTTCACTTTCATGCATTGGAGAAGGAAATGGCAACCCACTCCAGTGTTCTTGCCTGGAGAATCCCAGGGATGGCGGAGCCTGGTTGGTTGCCATCTCTGGGGTCGCACAGAGTCAGACATGACTGAACTGACTTAGCAGCAGTAGCAGCAGCAGACCTACTGACAAATGAAAATGGAGGACTCTGCCTCTTCTTGAACGAAGAATGCTGCTTTTATGAAAACCAATCAGGAATAGTCAGGGACATGGCCCAACAGCTAAGGAAAGGAATCATAAAAAAGAGAGAGGAACTAGCAAATTCCTGGGGTAATGGGAACAATATCTAGAGCTGGGCGTCATGGCTTCTCACTTTTACTGATCCTCTCTTCATGTTCTTTGTGATGCTCCTGTTTGGCTCTTGTATTCTCAGTGCTATTACCCAGTTCATAACCTCTTGAATCCATTTGTAATTTTAGTTACAAATGGTAATAGCTCAATATAGCCCCCTAAACAATGGAGAGCTCTGAACGTTCTACCAAAACATGAGATGATGCTTTCTACAATGAGTGATAGAAGCATCAAGAGGCAAATGAAGAGGGAAAGTTAAAATTACATAACCTCCTGCTCCTTCTACCTCTGTAACTCAGCTTGCTCCTTGCAAAGTCTGGATCATGTAGGTCTCTGAAAGTGGGGACTCACAATACTAGGAACTGGAGCCTATCTCACTCACCCTTGTCCTGCTGTTTGCAATCACCCAGCCCCTGCAAACCCACAAACCTGCTTAATCATGCTTGTCTGTGTATAAAAACTCTGTAACCCCTTTGTTCGGGGCTCAGAGCTTGGAGTGTTAACTCCCCTGGGCCTGCCAGCATAATAAACCTGAGTTCTCCAATTCTCCGAGTGTGGTGCTTGGTTTTTCAAGTACTGGTTTCTGCAACACCCCCACTCTTACTTCCACTCCAGTGAACATTAGTTTTGAGGTTTGGGTCATATTTTGATCCAGTCAGATCTAATAATACAGTGGATCATGGGAAAGAAAACATTCAGGAATAAAAAGTGAAGTTGCTCAGTTGTGTCCAACTTTTTGCGACCCCATGGACAGTAGCCAACCAGGCTCCTCCGTCCATGGAATTTTCCAGGCAAGAATACTGGAGTGGGTTGCCATTTCCTTCTCCAGGGCATCTTCCCGACCCAGGGATCAAACCCGGGTCTCCCGCATTGTAGGCAGACGCTTTACCGTCTGAGCCAAGGGAAGTCCAGGAATAAAAAGGTTAAAACTAAAAATAAGGTAAATAATTCCTTTGTGTTTTTCATCCTGTAAAAGATGGTTTTGGCTTGTGTGCGATGTGATAACATTTTTCTCCTGTGGAAAAATGTTTTCACATTTTAATGTCCAGATTTCAAGATGCGTACATTCATTGTTGCTGTTTAGTTGCTAAGTCGTGTCTTGACTCTATGCAACCCCATGGACTATAGCCTACCAGGCTCCTCTGTCCTTAGAATTCTCCAGGCAAAAATACTGGGGAGGGTAGCCATTCCCTTCTCCAGGGGATCTTCCCAATCCAGGGATTGAACCCATGTCTCCTCCACTGGCAGTTGGATTCTTTACCACTGAGCCAATGTTTGGACTCAAGTTTTTATACTGAAAGAACATTCCTGGGGTGATGGAAGAGAGAGACTTTAAATGAGCACCAAAAACATGACTCCAGGGACTTCCCTGGTGGTCCAGCAGTTAAAACGCCACACTTTCAATACAGGGGATATGGGTTTGATCCCTGATTGATTGGGGAACTAAGCTCCCATATGCCACATAGTGTGGCCAAAAAATTTAAAAAACAAACAAAAAACATAACTCTGTTCATGGGTACCTTTTTTGGCAGAGCCTTAGGTCTTCATGGTGGAGAAATATGTCCAACTTAGGCCTTCATGGTGGTGGAATATGTTAGGGGAATTCTGACTCAAGCCAGAACACCAATGAAGCCACATGTTCAAGGGAAACAGTATCCGAATCTCCATTAAGGAACACATCAGACGGTGGTTTCAGAGCCCTATTTACTTGGGAGGATCCTGGAGCAATTTCTCCATCCTCACAACTTCAGAGAGTGCTGGTTCTTTTTAAATGATTGTCAGATGTCTTGTTCTCCTTTGGCTTATTTGGAAACCAGAACTTTATCAGTTTCCTGGAAGCATTAAGCATGTGTTTTCCCAAGGATGTATCCAAACTCACTCACCTGTCATGAACTTCTGATGGAGACAGCAAAGAAAAAATCATTTCTTATCCTGCCATTTGATGTGACATATGGTGACAGAGGGCTTCCCAGGCAGAGATAGTGGTAAAGACCTCGTCAGCCGCTGCAGGAGATGTAAGAGATGCAGGTTCGATCCCTGGGTCAGGAAGATCCCCTGGAGGAGGAAATGGCAACCCACTCCAGTATTCTTGCCTAGATAATCCCATGGATAGAGGAGCCTGGCGGGCTACAGTCCACAAGGTCAGAATGAGTTGGACACAGCACACAACGTGGAGACAAAATGTTGTGAGGATTTTTGCATCAGGAGAATCCACCACCTTTCAGCTCTGTGACCTTGGGCAAGTCCCTTCAGTGCCCTGAGCCTCAGTTCCCCAAGGGTCCAATGAGGAGAGCTTATAAATGAAGTGCTTTATAACTTTATACAAAACGAAGAAGGAATTCACTCTGAATGTGGGAGGTTTTGATGCTGTCTTTGAGAGTACTTTAACAGCTTTCCACTCCACACCCAATACCCCAAAGGCACTTGTTCTACTGCGTTGTTGGGCAGTTCCCCAGGGTCACTGCAAAACCAAGTGGAGGTGGCAGAAGTGGTTACGTTTCCTGTTCGAGTGTGTGATGGCACCTCGAAGATCCCCGGAGCCAAGAAGGAGAACAGACCGCAGTGATTTCAATGAAATGAAGACCCTAGAATTGTTCTGAAGGTGTTTGATAAGCAGAGAGGAAAATGCAGTTTACTGTCACTGTGAGAACTGAGTGCTGGTTTTCCCTCTCAGGAACTGCCCTGTGCTCTTATTCTAAGAGAGCATGGCAAATAGATGTGATTGTAATTTTCCATCCTCAGCAGGAAACTTCCACATGAGGATAGGGTGGGGGGGAACTAGAATTAAATAATACTTGGGTTTTCAAGGTTCCATATTACCCTGATCATTTTGTGACTCCCAAAACTCAGAGTTCTTCTCCTGTAGTTTTGTGTGAAACAAAACCCATGAAATAATTGTTTTCCTCTCAACCTACTCCAGCGTTCTTGCTTGGAGAATCCCATAGACAGAGAGGCCTGGTGGGCTATAGTCCATAGGGTTGCAAAGAGTCAAACACAACTGAGCGACTGAGCACACACACACTCGTGTCTATGGGATGCTCCAGGAAAGAATACTTGAGTGGGTTGCCATTTCCTCCTCCAGGGGATCTTCCCAACCCAGGGATAGAAACCACCTCTCCTGAGTCTCCTTCTTTGGCAGGCCAATTCTTTACCACTGAGCCACTGGGGAAATCCCATGTATGTAGATGCAGATTTTTAGATACTCAAGGAGAATAGCTATATCAGTTTGGGTCTGGACGTGCTTATGCAATGACATCTCTCCACCCTCACCCACCCCCATACCTCATACCCACTCCTTTCATCAGCTATTTAAACCTTGAGGATGTGCTTTTGGGGGTATGCTCTTCTTTTGTTTTCTAAAGGAAGCAGGAGCAAGGACTTCCCTGGCATTCCAATGGTTAAGACTCCACACTTCCAATGCAGGGGGCACAGGTTATACCCTGGCTGAGGAACTAAGATCCCACATGCTGCTTGGCTGAACCAAAAAAATTAAAAATTAAAAAAAAAATAAAGGAAGCAGGGGCAGACCCTTGTGGCCCACAGCTGTCTGGCTGAGCTGTGGAGAGTTATTGAACTAAAGTGCACTGAGCTGCTTGGGAACTCTTACAGTATTCCTGTTGAGGTAGCAGATAGATGGGCCTCTGGGCTGGACAGCTGGTGTTTGTCAGGTGGAGTAAAATTCAAGCTTTGTTCTCACCCAGACACTCCTAGAACAAAGCTAGTGGCAAAAGCTGAGCTCTGCTGAAGACAGAAGGTGCCCACTCCTGAGGTTAAGGAAGACTTCCCTATCTACACATGTGCAGGAAGGTTTCTTGGGGAGTTGAAAAGGGAGGGGCCGCCACCCCATAATAAGTGTGGACATATACCAGCAAGCCTCTGTGGTAGAAACCATTTTTGAAAACTTTTCCACACACATGTTGGGAAGGGTCTTAGGACCAGTCAGGTATGAAGAAATAAGATAATTGGCCCAAAGTAAACAAAGACCTGGAAGAACTGTTTTGTACCAGTGATTTAAAATCACCTCTTTACTGCAGCCCCTCATTCTGGATGCCCACACTCCTCTTTGGACGTGTATTTCTGCCTAGCTTTTGACTTATGCCACACCTCCTCACTGGGGGCGTGCCCACACCCTTTCTCTCTGGGAGTATATTTCTGCCTAGCTCCTCTCTTGAATAAACAGCCTGTTTCTCTGTGTACTCTCCCCCAGATTATGCTGCTGCTGCTGCTGCTAAGTCACTTCAGTCGTGTCCGACTCTGTGCGACCCCATGGACGGCAGCCCACCAGGCTGCCCCGTCCCTGGGATTCTCCAGGCAAGAACACTGGAGTGGGTTGCCATTTCCTTCTCCAATGCATGAAAGTGAAAAGTGAAAGTGAAGTTGCTCAGTCGTATTGGACTCTTAGCGACCCCATGGACTGCAGCCCACCAGGCTCCTCCGTCCATGGGACCTTCCAGGCAAGAGTACTGGAGTGGGTTGCTGTTATGCTATGTCTCTAATAATAAACTTTGTACCTGTTTTTGCAGTTGTTGCCTCCTTGAGACATTCTTGCTTTCAAATGGGAGGGAAAGAGCCAGGGCCACTTTGCTTCTAGCTTCTAGCCTCTGGTGGTCTGGTGGCTAGGGTTTTCATCCAGGTTGCCCCAGTTCGGTTCCTAGGCAGGGAACTATTAATATCATCTCTCTTCAGGATCACTCACTGCTGTCTCTCTGCGATCAGTATTTTGGTGTGTTTTGGTAGAAAGCAAAAATGAAGGAAAATTCTTTATAGAATAAATCCAAAGCTGTGTTGTATAATCTATCATCATTAAAGGTTTCTTTGGTATATTTTTGTCCTTCACCTCTAGAGGCTCATGTTTGTGGATGAGCCAAATGACTTCAGGAATTTCCACAAACCTTGGTTCCAGATTAAATACCAAGTTGTTGTTTTTAAGGGTTGAACTGAGAAAATGGCCAGGCAGATCTTAATGGTGAATTCAGTTGTGGTAACTTAGGTACCTGTTGTTTTGTTAGTCTGAATTTATTTTGTACCGTTTGCTGTTTTGTTTCTTGGTAGGAACCTTCTTACTTTCAGAAAACATAAGAGACCAAGTATTAAACTTGTTTTACAAAGAGATCAGATAAAACATTTTAAGTGATCATGTGGTTTCTATTTTGGGGGCTCAGAGTAGGCCACCCCAGAACATGCCACCGTGGCATATTGATTATTTTGAATTCAAGTTACTTGAGGGAATTCCCTGGTGACCCAGTGGCTAAAACAGGCCTGGGTTCGATCCCTGGTCAGGGAACTAAGATCCCACATGCCACAACTAAAACAAAGATCCTGAATGCTACAACCAAGACCCAGTGCAGCCAGATAAATAAAGTATTTTTTCAAACTGTTACTTTCGAAAGGGCTGGTGTGAGAGGAACACTCTGACCCTCTTCTCTATCCCGGCTGAAAGCAAGAAATAAATCTCCCTTGCAAAATTTACTCTGTATACCAGGGGAGAGACATCCTTATCACCAGAGACAGGACATCAAGGCTGAGAAGCCTGTGCAAATAAACTCGGTTACTTCTTTACTAGTTTACTACCCCAAACCCAAGCTTTGCTTATATTCCTCTAATTAAGCTTCCAGGCTAAATTTCTTTGTCCTGTCAGTTCCTCACAGATTTATTGTTTCTTTGTCTTAAAAACAAAACACCCCAAACTGCCTTCCTTGGTCACTTCTTAAGCCCTATTTGTATGAGACCTCCATACATATGGGGCTTCTCAGGTGGCACTAGTGTTAAAGAATCTGCCTGCAATGCAGGAGACCCAGGTTTGAGCCCTGGGTCGGGAAGATCCCCTTGGAGAAGGGAATGGCAACCCAGTCCAGTATTCTTGTCTGGGAAATCCCATGGACAGAAGAGCCTGGTGGGCTACCGTTCATGGGTCAAAAAGAGTCAGACATGACTGGGTGACTAAGACTTTCATCTTTCTTTCTGTACATATGAATTAAATTGTTTTTTTTTTTTCCTCCTGTTAATATGCCTTCTGTCAATTTAATTATTAGACTAGCCAAAAGAACCCAGAAAGAAAGGGGGAAATTCCCCCCTCCGTGACACTATATGACTACAATGAACTGCATCCCAAAGACAGTAGGTAAAAGGTAACGAATACAATGAGAACATGGAGTATTACTTTTGCAAGAAAAATAATGTGATTTTTAATGTGTTTAAGAGTTTCTTTGATATATTGTGTGCATCTTGCTGTATGATACCTACCATGTGGTCTAGGAGAAAGCTTTATTCAGCATATCTTTCCCTTCCAGGTCTAATAATGTACCTTATTTCTGAGAAAACAGCCCCACCCCCAGAAGCCCACTCTTTTCTCTTACTTGTAAGAACTTGTGTTTGGGGTAGGGTTGGTCAAGACTCTCAGGCAACCCTGGCGTTTTCAGGCTAATGACCATGGACCTGACTGGAAGAAGAGAACAACACCAAGATATCACCATCAGGTATTTGGTCAACAGAGGAACAGCCTTCCTACTGTATTTTATTTTATTTTTTTAATATTTATTTTTATAATTTTTATTTGGCTTCACTGGGTCTTAGTTGCAGCATGGGGGATCTTCCATCTTTATTTCAGCGTGCAGGATCTTTAGTTGTGGCATGCTAACTCTTAGTTCCGGCATGTGGGATCTGGGGACCACCTGACCAGGGATCGAACCTTGGCCCCCTCCATTGGGAGCACGGAGTCCTAGCCACTGAACTACCAGGGAAGTCCCGGATTATACCCTCTTAAAGTTTGGAAGGAACTTAATACTGTATCCTTGTTGCAGGGAGGAAGCCAATTCTGACTCCATGTTGGAACTGTTTCTTTGACTTGCCTCGCGTTGCTTTTGTTATTATAATCATACAGAATGGTTTGCCTCAGAGAATCCTGCCCTTCTGCCTGATTGTTAAAGTGCCTTTGCTCAGAACCCTGTCCACTTGTGAATGGTAGGAAGGAAGAAATTAATACATCCCCTGCCTGAGGCTTGCCATTCTAGGAGATGTTTGCAAGATTCATGGCTTTTTTACTTTGCTTCCTCACCACCCTCCCTCTCTGATCTATCAAAGAAACTGGCATCCAGACCCCAATAAGATGGTTATTTTGAGGTGCTAGCCTGCAATCTTCTTGGTCTGCCAGCTCCCCGATTAAAGTCTTTTCCTTGCCTCAAGTCACCTACTCGGGGTTGGCAGGTAGTTACCTCAGCATCTGAGCTCCCATCTTGGGAAAGGGAAAATCCCAGGGATATTTTGATTGAAGGTACAGTTTCCAAACACTCACACAAAGGAAGTAAAGCCACAAGGTTTATTACTTACAAACCCCAGAAAGGGGGTTAGGAGGAGCAGTGACCTGGGGGAAGGGGAGTTCTCCACCCCAGGTCACAAGCATGGAGGTAGAAAATAGGGCGGCAAGCCCCTGGACTTAGAAGGTGGGCAGAGGTCAGTAATTTTGGCTGGGGGCTTGGGGGGTTAAAATCTAAGTAGTTCTTTTAATCTTTTAAGAAGGAAGTGTTTGCTTTGTTTTGTTTACCATTTTATTTTTTTTTATTTATTTAGCTGCACTGGGTCTTAGTTGCAGCATGTGGAGTCTAGTTCCCTGACTAGGAATTGAACCCAAGTCTGTTGCATTAGGAGTGCAGAGTCTTAGAGACTGGACCACCAGGGAAATCCCTAAGCAGTTATTTTAAAAGGTGTCCTGGAAACACTAAAGCAGGAACTTGGGGTGGGAATCCTAAGCTCAGGTCCTCATCTAAGTGTCCAGGGTTGTCTTACTGTCCAGTGCCTAGGCAGCAACTTGAAATAACTGTTTTCCCATCACAGTACTGAGCCTTCTCTGTACCTTCAGACACCTCGTTGTACACTACACACACTGCCTTTCCTACTGGTCACAGCAATGGTACAAGGGAGGTGTTATTTCCTATCCTCAGCTTTCTAGCTTTTCCAACTATGAAGCGTCATACATCTCAGCAAGATTAACTGGTTAAAATCAGGTAAAATCAAATCAAAATATGGAATAAACAAATCTTCACAACACAATTATTTAATAAAATGTAATGCCAACTATGAGAGAGGAAAATTTTAAAGTTCTGAAGTAAAAACAAAATCAGAAACAAAAACATGGACCACAACACTAAGAAAAAGAGGAAAACAGAAGAATAGGGGAAATATATGCAGTGAATGAAGCATTACTTACTTTAGTAATATCTTTAAAATGAGTAAATTTTGAGTGAATAAGACCAAATATCTGAATGCTCAATGAGGAAGAGAACAGGTATCACAAGACAAAAAGCACACAGAAGATAACACTTGAAAAAGGTATAGGGACTTCGCCACTGGTCCAGTGGCCAAGACTCTGTGCTCTCAATGCAGGGGGCCCAGGTTCAATCCCTGGTTGGGGAAATAGATCCCACATGCCACAATAAGACCTGGTACAGCAAAATAAATAAAATAATAATAAAAAGACTATATAAACCTCATCATGTAACAAGGAAGTGCAGATACAATAAATAGCATTTTATACCTATTTAACAAACAAAAACAAATTTAAAACGATAAAGCATAATGTTTGTGAGGCTGTGGGGAAATTTGTATTTTGCAGGTGGTAATAATAATAACAATAGCCAATACTTTCATGCTCACTTTCCTTATCACATTTCTGCACAGGAGAACTATTTTTTCTCCCATTTCATAGATCAGATGGTTGTGACTCAGAAAGGGTAACCTGGTACACGAAGCCAGATGAAAAAAACTTTGCTGATGTTAAAAATCCTATGTTCTTAACCAAAACTGGACACTGTCTCCCATGGTAATACGCAACAGTTCAGTCAGTTCAGTCACACTGTCTGACTCTGTGACCCCATGGACTGCAGAACGCCAGGCCTCCCTGTCCATCACCAACTCCCGGAGTTTACTCAAGTTCATGTCCGTTGAGTCGGTGATGCCATCCAACCATCTCATCCTCTGTCATCCCTTTCTCCTCTTGCCCTCAATCTTTCCCAGCATCAGGGTCTTTTCAAATGAGTCAGCTGTTCGCATCAAGTGGCCAAAGTATTGGAGTTTCAGCTTCAACATCAGTCCTTCCAATGATTATTCAGGATTGATTTCCTTTAGGATGAACTGGTTGGATCTCCTTGCAGTCCAAGGGACTCTTAAGAGTCTTTTCCAACGCCACAGTTCAAAAGCATCAGTTCTTCAGTGCTCAGCTTAACTTTCACATCCATACATGACTACCGGAAAAACCATAGCTTTGACTTTTGACAGACTTTTGTTGGTAAAGTAATGTCTCTGCTTTTTAATATGCTGTCTAGGTTGGTCATAGTTTTTCTTCCAAGGAGTAAGTGTCTTTTAATTTCATGGCTGCAGTCACCATCTTCAGTGATTTTGGAGCCCAAGGAAATAGTCTGTCACTGTTTCCATAGATATATATAGGTATAGTATATTATATATATACTATATTATAGGTATATACCTATTTACCAACAACCGATATTCAAAGATAAATGTACCGTTCATTTACTATTTCTTTAAGGACAAATGTATATTTTAAATATGGAACTCTGGTATTTCATGCATTCAAGTTTGTTTTGTTTTTTATTTTGCTTTAACTATGAAATAACTGGACTTCTGAGTGCAGGCCTATGAAATTGCATTGAACACTCCACAAAGTACCTTCATATATATTTAAAACATATAGTTTAGCCAAGCAAACCGTACTGATGTATTAAAATAAATTAAAGATGTGCACCTTGAAAACTCTGGGTTCAAATCAGCAGAAATGCTGACTATATTCATGCTTTGTTTTTATCTTGCTTTTAAAAGTGTGAGACTTCCACGGACTCCCCTGGTGGTCCAGTGGTTAAAACTTCACAGTTCCAGTGCAGGGGGCTCGGGTTCCATCTCTGGTCATGGAACTAAGATCCTGTATGCTAAGTGGCATGGCCAAAAAGAAATTCTTTTTAAATTAAAAATAAATAAAAGTGTGAGACTTCCAGATTCTGATTTGTTCATAGGCTGCTTATCATTCACCCAGGAAAAAGGAAATCACTTTCTCTTTTAAAAAGGACAGCTTAATCCACAGTTAACTTTTTTTCTTACTGTATTATATGCATCTTATCTGCAGTGGTAAAGAGCACGCCTGCAAATGCAAGAGACTTACAAGATGCGGGTTTGATTTCTGGGTTGGAAAGATCCCCTGGAGGAGGGCATGACAATCCACTCCAGTATTCTTGCCCGGGAAATCCCATGGACAGAGGAGCCTGGTGGGCTATTGTCCATGGGTCACAAAGAGTTGGACACGACTGAAGCAACTTAGCATGCACACATATGTTATATGTGGTCTTAAATTCTGATAAACTAATGCATGAATGAATCAAATAAAAATATACAATGCAGAGAAAAGGGAAATCATTTAAATAGTGCAGCTATTGTAAAAGAAAACAAAAAAAATCCCTCATCAATAGCCAATCATTTGATCTGTTTAATTTTATCCAGAAATATTGCATGAGACTATATTAAAGTGAATCCTTAATTTGACAGAATATGTGAGAACTAACTTGGCACCTTTCAGTATTTCTTTCTGAGTTCCGACTGGAGTTGAGGTTTGGATGTGAATGAATGGGTCCATGGAACTCCTGAGACATCCTTCTTCTGGTTAGAATAACAAAATGGAACCTGGCTGTTTCGAAGGGTGCTGAGACTGGAGACTGGGCCAGAAGCAATCACATTTTTAGACTCTTTTCCTGTCTTAAGTTTCCCTCCTTCCTTATGAGTATTTCAATCCTGGTGAAATTGCTCATGTGAATTTTTTGAGTTAAAAGGAGGGTAAACCAGGGAGAAAAAGACAACTCTGCTGCTTGATCTTGTGATGGGAGCTGTGGAAAATGTTAGGGACTCATTTGCACATGAACCTGAGTTCTGTTTTTCCTTTTTCTGTATTTTTTTTGTTTTATAAAGCTCAGCTGGTCAGAGTCATCTACTTGTGTCCCGCTGGCTACCTCCCAGCCCAGCTGAACACCCAGCTCCCTACATCCCAGCAACAACTCTGTGCCCAGCCATTGACATGGATTTCTTTCTCCCTCTAGTTACTACAGCTTCTTTTTCCACTTCTAATTTCAAAGTATCCTTTGCTTCACTCCTTTTACAACCATATTCAAGGGGAATGGGATAGAGACTCTTCCTTGGTCGCTATCTTGGCTACGTTCCCCGCTCCCCACACCTAAACCAAGATTCTTTCTTTTTTTAAAATTTATTTATTTGGTGGTATTAGATCTTAGTTGTGGCATGTGGGATCTAGTTCCCTGACCAGAGATCAGACCTGGGCCCCCTGCAATGCGAGCATGGAGTCTTAGCCACTGGACCACCAGGGACTTTCCTAAACCAAGATTCTTGGGCCTGGAATAGAAAATCAAGTTCCAGTATCATGCATTGAACCTGGACTGGCAACTTGTTTCATATATGATATTATACATATTTCAACGCCATTCTCCCAATGATACTGGATGCTTGGGGCTGGTGCAATGGGACGACCCAGAGGGATGGTATGGGGAGGGATGAGGGAGGAGGGTTCAGGATGGGGAACACATGTATACCTGTGGCGGATTCATTTCGATATATGGCAAAACCAATACAATATTGTAAAGTTAAAAAATAAAATTAAATTAAAAAAGAAAAAAAAAAAAGAAAATAGCCCTAAAAAAAAAAAAAAAAAGAAAGAAAGTAAGAAAATCAAGTTCCAACTCTGCAGTGCTCAAACAGGCCCTAGTTTTTTCTGGGGGCTGAGGTTTGGAGGGGGCTGAGTGTAGCAGTGTGCTACCCATGCCTGAATACCACCTTTTAAATCACTTGTATCCTCTTGTTTGTGAAACATGAAAGAATGGGCTTTAAAAATCTTTTGTATTCCTATTGGCATAATTAAGTTTTCCAAGCTATTAGCCGTCTTTCCTTAAGAAGCTTATTCAACACGTGTGTGCAGCAGGCTGTTGTTCATGAGTTTTGCTTCCAGGGGGCAGGCTTGGCTTTGCCAGGAGATTGGAGGAAATGGCTGTTGTCATGGAATCACAGCTTCTGTGATCCGGTAGGCGTGGCATCCCCTTTCTCAACCCTCTGACGTTTGCTGTGCGGGAGTGAACTCTAGGAGACTGCATGCCTTAAGGGTGGAGGGTAAGGGCGTTAGTGCTGAGGCTGAGTGAGGAACTTGAAGTCAACAGCTCTTTGAAGGAAAGAGTTCTGTGCACGGTGGGGGTGGTAAGTGCTGAAGAGCTGAACCTGCCTTAGCATGCCCAGAGCTGGATGAATCTGGGCCCCGGGAACAGTACGGTGGCAGAGACACAGTAGTGGTGGCACACAGGCTTAGTTGCCCTGAGGCATGTGGGTTCTTCCTGGACCGGGGATCTAACCCGTATCCCCTGCACTGGCAGGCAAATTCTTTACCCCTGAGCCATGAAGGAAGTCCCACTCAAGGTTTTGAGCCCCCCCAGTCCATGGTGTGGACCAAGCTGAACTTACCAATCAGGAAATTCAGGGAAGGATTCTATTTTAGCTTCATTATTTCACTTCCAGGGTCTGAGATTTTCTAGAGGAGCTGCATCAGCACCAGATGACAGCATGGTGTTCAGTATGTGTGCTCTGTGTATGCCCTGTAGTAAGCACAGCACCCCATAATCAGAATTCAGGCAAATGTAGTTTTGTTTTTTGAAGACAACTCAAAACAAACTTCATTGCCCTATTTTGTATATATTTATAGGAACTATTCTCTTAATTTAAAAAGTCACTTTTCACATCTGTTTGGAGGGACCACACTCTTGTATTGCCTGATAAGATTGTTTCTGGTTCCTTCTTTTCCCCCTGCCCTTTGTTTCCGAGTATTTGCAGTTAAAATAGGAGCTTGGGGGACTGCCCCAGTGGTCTAGCGGCTGGGACTCTGCACTCCCAATGCAGGGGACCTGGATTTGATCCCTGGTCAGGGAACTAGATCCCACATGCTGTAACTAAGACCAGGTGCAGTCAAATAAATAAAATTAAAAAAAAATAAGATCTTGGATTTTGATTGTCAGGCACTTCTGAGTTAGACCTCCAAGGTTCTCATTATATTTGTTTGAATCAAGATCCAGTTTACATGAATCTGGTTTATAAAAAAAGTTTTTCCCCTCAAACAGTTCATGTTGTTTCCATGCTAAGTCGCTTCAGTTGTGTCCAACTCTGTGTGACCCCATGGACTGTAGCCCGCCAGCCTTCTCTGTCCATGGGATTCTCCAGGCAAGAATACTGGAGTGGGTTGCCGTGCCCTTTTCCAGGGGATCTTCCTGACCCAGGGATTGAACCATGTCTCCTTCACTGGCAGGTGGATTCTTTACCACTGAGCCATGTGGGAAGCCCCTAGCCAGTTCATAATGTGAATGAGAAATGTCACCTGCCATATCAGTAAACAAAGGATGTTGCAGTCATCAAGCTGACAGCCACCGTGGCCCTCCCACAACAGTGCACCCTGAGGGGATTCAGGACTGAGAAAAGCTGGACAGCGGCCCAGATAGCTGAGGTGCCTTTCAAAGGAATGATTTCCATAAGCCCAGACTCTTGCATCTTCCCATACACAGAAAAGTGCTAAATATTTGGTTTTCTTGAATTAACAGTAATCTTTTGATATTCCAACTACCTGGTTTTTTATGTAGCTTGGCTCCTCCTTTACCTGTTTGGAGTCATCCCTCAGAACTATCTGAGAGACTTTCTGGCCTAAAGTCCTCAGTTTTGTCCACCAAATAAAACATTATTCCCAACTTTTAGGTTGTGAATTTTTTTAGTTGACAGTACCTTCTTTCTGGGCTTCCTTGATGGCTCAGATTGTAAAGAGTCCTCCTGCAATGTGGGAGACCTGGGTTCGATCTCTGGGTTGGGAAGATCCCCTGAACAAGGGAACAGCTACCTGCTCCAGTATTCTGGCCTGGAGAATTCCATGGACAGAGGAGCCTTGTGGGCTGCAGTCCATGGGGTCGCAAAGAGTTGAACATGACTGAGTGACTCGCACTGTTATTTGATCACCAACATTACTAGTTTGAAAGTTCACTGGCATGTATTCTTCATTGTGGAAAATTTTAGAAAGCAACACTACATCTAGAACTATTACTATTGTAATAGGCTGAATCTACTGCACTCCTTTATAAGATGATGCTTATATACAACTTTTTAGCCAAAATGAACATCTGCAAAGACAACCTACCTCAGTTCTATGTAGTTGTTGGTAGCCAGTTTCTAAAGATTTTTTTTTATTAATCCAGGTTATTTCTTATGTCAGAATAATTGATTTCTGATCTATGTTTTTGGGATGTTTGAAATGTACCTTGAGAGAAGTTCTCTTTGGGGCACTAATTAAATTGGGGGATTAATTTTAGAAGACCTATTTCTTGGCAAACCTAGAGTAAGGGTAAATTATTAGCTACATCAATGTTTTGCTTATTTCTTTTCATTTTAAAGATATATTTATTTATTTGGCTGTACGAGGTCTTAGTTTTGGCACGTGGAATCTTTAGTGGTGGCGTGTCAAGTGATAGTTGGGGCATGTGGGATCTAGTTCCCCAACCAGGATCGAACCTGGGGCCTCCTGCACCAGGAGCTCAGAATCTTAGCCAGTGGACCACCGGAAAGTCCCTGTTTTGTTGATTTCTTATGCCTCATACCACCTCTCTGCCTTAATTCATCTGGCACCTGAAAGAAGTACAGACATGTTTTAAAAAAGAATGGAGACTTCACTGGCTGTTCATTGGTTAGCACTCCACACTTCTACTACAGGGCGCATGGATTCGATCCCTGGTAATGGAACTAAGATCCTGTGTGCTCCACTGCACCCCCCCCCAAAAAAATAATAAAACTGTATGATAAAGATACCAGCACTTACAGGATAGATATTCCCCCCCCCTTTTTTTTGTTTCTCCCAGGCAGCCTGAGCATTTAAAAAAACAAGTGTTCTTCGTTAGTGTGTATCAGACTTACTGTAAGTGTTGATTGGAGGATTTGTGCTGAGTACTCTCTGGCTTTCAGTCACAGGTTGGAAAGGCTGAATGTGGTCCTTTCCACTGTAGCCAGAGTGGAGAAAGGCTTAGGAGTGGGTCTGACAGTGTCCTGAAGCTTTCTTGTACAGGCCCTGTAGTTTGAGGGTCCTTAAAGTACTGAGAAACCTAATGTTTTAAAAAGGACAGTGGTGGGACTTCCCTGGTGGTCTGGTGACTAAGACTCCACACTCCCAGTGCAGGGAGCTGGGGTTCGATCCCTGGTCAGGGATCCAAGATCCAGCATGCTGCAACTAAAACCTGGTGCAGACAAATAAATATAAGTAATAAAAATAAAAAAAAGATAGTGGTCAATACTAGGAAATAATAATTTTTTTTTTTTACTTATTTGATTTTTTTTAATTTTTAATTTTTATTTTATTTTTTTAAAATTTTATTTTATTTTTAAACTTTACAATATTGCATTAGTTTTGCCAAATATCAAAATGAATCCACCACAGGTATACATGTGTTCCCCATCCTGAACCCTCCTGGAAAAAAGAATTTTTGATTTCAAAATCATCTGGTGAGAATGACAGTGGGCATACATGGGAACATTCTCAAATTTCTCCCACTCCCAACAAGTCCTGATGTCTCTGGGTAGCAGTAACATCCTTCTCTCTGTGGAAGCCTGACATAACAAGCACTTTGTGACATTTGACACTCACAAGTGAAAAAAGTGGTAAGACGGAATAAAAATTAGAGCTTGTTTAGTCACTCAGTCATGTCCTGTACAGCTCATGTCCTTACAGCTCAGTCATGAACTGTAGCCCGCCAGGCTCCTCTGCCCACGGGATTCTGCAGGCAAGAATACTGGAGTGGGCTGACATTTCCTTCTCCAGGGGATCTTCCTGACTCAGAGATCAAACCCACTTGTTTTGCATCTCCTGCATTGGCAGGTGGATTCTTTACCACTGAGCCACCTGGGCAGCCCCAAAAATTAGTGGACACTGTGGCAAAGAGTGTACACTTTCCTGAGAAAACAGTCTCCTTCATGTGTGAGCACAGAAGTGCTGTGAAACTGGTTTTTGATTAACTTCTATGAGAGGAAATTCTGATGTAACCACAGCACCTTATCTGTAGTCACTGAAATCTTTAATCACTTTTAGTATCAAACTTCATTTAAGGAGCCTCACATTACTAAAGATTACTCAACAAGAAGGGTTCAGCTGAGAGGAAATTAATGCTTTTTGAAAAGTAGGCCTGGTTTTCACTCTCCTAAATTTACTATTTTTCTTACCCTGGTCATTTCACACAAAGGAAACAATATGAATAAAGCAAAGGCGTGACTGCTTCTTTGCAAAGAGTGATTATTGTGGAGCGCTGCTTGGGAAAACATCTCCTTATTCTTACTTGGAGCACCATTAAACCAAGAGGTTCCCTTTTAGTGTTTAAGAGCAGAAATGGGATGTTGAAGGTGACAAAATTGAAGTTGTGATAGTACATCATGAGAAACACTGGGCTGGAGGAAGCACAAGCTGGAATCAAGATTACTGGGAGAAATATCAGTAACCACCCTTATGGCAGAAAGTGAAAAAGAACTAGAGAGCCTCTTGATGAAAGTGAAAGAGGACAGTGAAAAAGTTGGCTTAAAGCTCAATATTCAGAAAACTAAGATCATGGCATCTGGTCCCATCACTTCATGGGAAATAGATGGGGAAAAAGTGGAAACAGTGGCTGACTTTATTTTTTTGGGCTCCAAAATCATTGCAGATGGTGATTGCAGCCATGAAATTAAAAGACGCTTACTCCTTGGAAGGAAAGTTATGACCAACCTAGATAGCATATTCAAAAGCAGAGACACTACTTTGTCAACAAAGGTCTGTCTAGTCAAGGCTATGGTTTTTCCAGTAGTCACGTATGGATGTGAGAGTTGGACTGTGAAGAAAGCTGAGTGCCGAAGAATTGATGCTTTTGAACTGTGGTGCTGGAAAAGACTCTTTAGAGTCCCTTGGACTGCAAGGAGATCCAACCAGTCCATCCTAAAGGATATCAGTCCTGGGTGTTCATTGGAAGGACTGATGCTGAAAATGAAACTCCAATACTTTGGCCACTTGATGCAAAGAGCTGACTCATTTGAAAAGACCTGATACTGGGAAAGATTGAGGGCAGGAGGAGAAGGGGAAGACAGAGAATGAGATGGTTGGATGGCATCACCGACTCAATGGACATGGGTTTGGGTGAACTCTGGGAGTTGGTGATGGACAGCGAGGCCTGGAGTGCTGCAATTCATGGGGTTGAAAAGAGTCGGGCATGACTAAGTGACTGAACTGAACTGAACGGAGCTGGGAAACAGTGAAGAATATGCTTTCCCAGGCTGGTGGGGGAGAAGGGTAAAAAGGGAGAAATGCCTTTTTCTGGCCTGATGGTCTGTTATGTTTCTTTTGAGGCAGCAGAACCTATGTGCCAAAAGGACTCCTATTCCCCCATCTTCTCCCCAGAGAGGACAGTGAACAGAATTTGGAGCACGTGGGATGAATGCTTGGCTATCACCTTCCAACAAATCCTTGCGAACAGCCTCCCAAGGGAAGATGGCCTTAGGATTCCAGTGTTCAGCTTGAACTTGTCAGCATGAACAGAGCTCATCCCTGTCTGGAAACACCCTGTTCTCACACTAGGGACTCATGCCACCCCATTGTGCTTATGTATGTGGTCCCAAAGGGACAGGGTGGGGATAAGGATGAGGGTGATGAGAGAGATGGAGAATGTATGCGTCAGTGCGAACTCACCATGGGTGCTTGGGAAACTTCTGGAAGGAGGCCACCTTGTCATTCTGTTGAAATGGCATTTCCTTAACAATTTTCACACACAACCCACTGGCCCCATTTGATACACAGAGTCAAATATATTGAGAATTTGTCTCTTTATTGCTAATACAAGTAGAGGAGTATGGGTGGCATGGGCAGCACGGGCAGCCCAGGTGTCAGTGGCACCAGAAGAACCCATCTCCATTATGGCTCCAGAACCAGGACGGGATCTTAGGACCCATCCAACAGGATGAGGTAAAGGTGCCTCATGGCAGCAGGTGGTGCTGGAGCTTGAACCACGGCTGCTCTCTCATTTCTCCGACTCTTGGCTCTTCTATTCTTAAACCAAACCTACAATCAGAGGGGAGAGAAGATTGGTTTAGGGTATTGAACAGATAATGTTATAATACAAAAAGCATAGCTTGCAACTTTATATGACTGAGATTTCCAAGGGCATCAGGAGATGCTATTTCCTTCTTGCTAAAGTACCTCAGGAAAATTAAACCACCACACCCCCGCCCCCCTTTTCAGTTCACTCTTAATGAGCTCTGCTGTGGGCCCAGTTCTGGCATAAGATTATTATTTTTATCTCTCTTGATGAGATTTTCATATTCTAATTTTTTCCCAAGTATTGGATGCAGGTTTAATTTATAAATCGTTGTACCGGGTCCTTGCTATTGATAAAATGCCCAGTAACAGGATAAAGAATGGCCTCTATTCTGACAGCTGATCATCAGCCATCTGGCTACCTCCTGCCCTGTCCTCACTAGGGAGAGGGTCATCTTGTTGGGGGTGGATTTAGACATGGTAAGTAGTGGATCTATTTAAGGTCATACTGAGGGGAACGGCTCGCTATTTGAAAAGCCTATCTTTGGTGTGAAGTACATAATTAATAGGAAGGAACTTGTTGGATTTTTAAACAGAAGGATGTCTAAGGGGTCATTAGTCCTCTGAAAGGTCTTAAGAGTTAGAAAGGTGGTCTGGCAAAGGAGCCCAGGGTGGGTTGTGACTTGTCTCACTGGGAAATGAGAGTTGCTGAAGCTCTAGACACTGCCTTGATATTTTAGCCTGTAGTGTTAAGTTGAGATCAACTCAACCCAAGTTAACAAAGACTCTTGAAAACCTTAGGCCACCCAAGAGTATAGAGGAAAGAGGCATACCATGGTCACCATTGTCAATCCTGCATGTTCCAACCTACCCCACCCTACAAATCTTCCTGGGCTTGGGACCAAGGCAGCTCACTCTGCTCTGGCTGGAGTTCCAGGATCCTGGACTGGAGCTGTTGGTGTCCAGCATGGCAGGTTATCCTAGGTGCTGCAACTCAACCAGGAGGTCCCAATCCCATCCCTTATTCTTAAGTCAAGAAGGTGGAACAGGCATTTTTGGAAGATAGTGGACAACAATGAGAGCAAGGGATCATTAAATGGCTCCTCCCTAAATATCTGCCCATTATATATTAATATAGATTTTTTTTATCAACATGGAACGCTCTCTAAGCAAGTTATATTATTAAGGTGAAGAACAGTGTGTATAAATATCATTTATATTTTTTAAAGAATATACACATAATTGCCTTTATATGCATTGAATACTTCTGTTAAGATTTATACAAAACCACTTTGCTGTACACCTGAAACTAACACAACAATGTAAATCAACTATACTCCAATAAAAACTAAAAAATAAGATTTATATGAAGCAAAGAATGGTTGCTTTGGGGAGGAGAACTATAGTTGGAGGGCAGGGTTGAAAATTAAGTCTGTCCACTATTTTTGCAAACAAACCAACGAAACTGTCAGACTTCACCGTCTCTCAATGTCCTAGTTAATGGGGGTTGACACTGTATTTAATCCTTTTGAAAGTTCCCAAACTGTAAAGTTTAAGTGACCCAAAGGGCCCTCTTTCCCTACCTGAGACCTCATTTTCATTCTTCTCTCTTAGGATTTGCAGTTTCTCTGCTGCATGGATAGTCTAAACCAGGCTGGTGTAACAGGGCTCATTTTAGGGGCTCGGGCTCTAAATGTACCACCAGTGGTCAAATCTCTGTAAACAGAATCAAAGCCCAAAGCTGGTTGTGCCCTAGGCTCACATTAGGTCTGTATTTCCAATACTGGTTTCACAAAATAGCTCTATTTGCAAGTGAAAGGTGGAAAATCATGTATTACTGAAAATTCATGCTGTACGGTTTGGAAATAGATGAGAATACTAAGTTTTCCCCTGATTTGTTTCCTGTGGCTCATATTCTCTTCAGAATACCACCAAAAGAGGACCATGTAAACCTGGGGAGGGAGAAAACAAGTCACTAAACTTTTTCTTTTCTTCTGCAAATGCCTGGGCAGCCTGAGAAAGTCTTCCTAACCTCCTTCTAACCTTTCCAACCTGAGCCAGGCCTGTGGGCCCAGGTTGGGGTGTTAGGATGCCGATACTCAAGAAGCTGACTGGTGGGCTGCTTTTCAGGCACCCTGCCACCGGCTCCGTAGCGCTGGTCCCTGGCTCACGCATGCACTCTGTAGCAAAGCTAATCAACTCTCGTCCTGGTTTTCTTTTCTTTTCGGGCAAATAAAGCTTTGATAAAAATTATGGTGTTTTTTGGTCACCTTTTGATTTCAGGACCTACAAATTAGTTATCACTGCCTGAGGGAATGAATAGTGTTTAAAATTAATATAGCTAGGAATCTACCCTGACATGAGGGCCACCCACCCCTCACCAAACAAATTCCATAAAACTCGCCTCTTCACCAACAAGGCGAGTGTAGGATGATATGAGAGAATAGCATTGAAACATGTGTATTACCATATGCAAAACAGATGACCAGTGCAAGTTTGATGCATGAAGCAGGGCACTCAAAGCAGGTGTGCTGGGACAATCCAGGGGAGTGGGGTGGGGAGGGAGGTGGGGGGGGGTTCAGGATGGTGGGACACATGTACACCCATGGCTGATTCATGTCGATGTGTGGCAAAAACCACCACACTATTGTAAAGTAATTAGCCTCCAATTAAAATAAACTAATTAAAAAAATAGTCCTACCAAAATGGGAAAAACATCCTTAGATGTTAGAAATTCCTCAAGAGAATACTCACTTATACATTTAGTAGATTCATAGTGTTGAATTTGGGTAGTATCTGTAATTCTTCTCTAACCTTTTCATACTTCTTGGGTCAATTAATATTAATTCAATTATTCTTTTTGCTCTTTTATTCTTTAGACAAATTTCCAAAGTTTGCAAACTTTCCCCCCATTCTCATCATAATGTGACTATTCTAGCAATGTTTTCAGATTGATACATCCAAGTATTCTAGAAAATTAAAATTTAGGGCTGCCACTCTCTATACTGCCATCCCAAACACTTAAAAACAAAAGAAGGAGGGCCAGGCAATTAGACTTTTAAACTATCTTCCCCTATCAGTCTCAGCTTAACTAAACATTTATTAGTCACTCACATGATGTGTTCTGTGGATAAATTACTCCTCACCCTGATATTTATCAATTCACTCATTTAGCAAAGAGTTTTAAATAATTTAGTACAATTGAACCCTCTTACAACCTGCTCCTCTGTATATTAATTTTAATACTTCCAAAGTCAGGGTGAGCCCCAACATGACTCCACACAGAAGTGCTCCCTAGAGGATACCACTGTTAGGAGGAGTTGAACCTTACTGAATATACACATATACATGTATGCTGCTGCTGCTGCTGCTGCGAAGTCGCTTCAGTCGTGTCCGACTCTGTGGGACCCCATAGATGGCAGCCTACCAGGCTCCTCTGTCCCTGGGATTCTCCAGGCAAGAACACTGGAGTGGGTTGCCATTTCTTTCTCCAATGCAGGAAAATGAAAAGTGAAAGTGAAGTCGCTCAGTCGTGTCCAACTCCTAGCGACCCCATGGACTGTAGCCCACCAGGCTCCTCCATCCATGGGATTTTCCAGGCAAGAGTACTGGAGTGGGGTGCCACTGCCTTCTCCAATGTATATAGATATACGTATCTATGTTTGTAAATATATATATATTTAAATTTTATACACAGATTAGGGAAAGCATTTCGTTTTTTCTCTTCCTTTAGGAAATCATGTTCCCTCTGGTAACAGGAAATATGTATAAGCTGGAGTTTGCTACCCACAAAGACTACTAAAATCAAAACTTATTTGCCAACATAAAAAAGACAACATGAGAGTATCGAGAGTATCCAGGTCAAGGTGTTCAAATCCCCAAAGTTTTAGAATGGCTGCCCTGCTAAGTTTTTTTCAGGCTTACTGACCTGCACTCTGGTGGCAGTCACACCCAAGCGTCTCGCAATCTCCCTTCTGAGGAAAGAAAACCACAAGTGTTTAGTATTTGAGTTGTAGATAAAATGAAATATATAGATATATGTTTTATGCTTATTTTAAAATTTGTATTCTTCCCCCCTCTGAAAGAAGAATAGTGGTTATCAGGGACTGGGAGAAGGGGGGACCAGACTGTTCCTATGTAATGGGGTCATAGTTCCAGTTAGGGTGGTGATAGTTGCACAATAAGAATGCACTTATTTTAATATCATGGAAGTGTACAGTTAAAAATGGTAAAGGGGTTTCCTTGGTGTTTCAGTGGTAAAGACTCCGCCTGCCAATGCAGGAGAAATGGGTTTGATCCCGGATCAGGGAAGATTCCACATGCCACGGAGCAACCAAGCCTGGCCACAACTACCTAGTCTGTGCTCTAAAGCCTGGGAGCTGAAGGAACTGAAGCGCAGGTGCTGCAAACTACTGAAGCCAGGGGGCGCTCTAGCCCACGCTCCGCAGCAAAAGCCACGTAATGAAAAGCCCGCGCAACGAAAAGCCCGCGAACTGCAACTTAGAGAGTAGCGCGCACCCCGACCCCCTCTGCCTCAGCCTCTAGAGAAAAGTCCTATGCAACTAAGACCAAGTTCAAAATATATAAATGAAAAAAATTTTAAATGGTAAAGATAGCAAATTTTATATTATGTGTATTTTACTACAATACAAATTCAGAAAAATAAATATATTAGTTTTATAAAGCATAAAATGGGCAAAGGATTTGAATAAGCACATTAAAGGATGTTCAACATCACTAAACAGGGAAATGCAGATCAACATCACAATGAGATACCACTTCACATTCATTAAGACGACTAATAATCAAAAAACAAACAAAAAAAGCATTGGCAAGAATGTGCACAAATTAGAATCCTTGTACACTCCGAGTGGGAATGTAAAATGGTGCAGCCACTATGGAAAAGAGAACAGTAGCTCAAAAGGAAAAAAAATAAAAAACCACACCCTAAAATCGGAATTACCATATGATTCAGCAATTCCATTTCTGGGTATAAACCTCAAAGAATTGAAAACAGTGAGTCAGTTATTTGCACACCCATGCTCATAGCAGCGTTATTCACAATAGCCAAAAGGTAAAAGCAACCCAAGTGCTCATTAGTAAAGGAACAGATAAACAGCAGTATCCATGTATAATGGAATATTACTCAGCCCTAAAAAGGAAGGAAATTTCGACATGTGCTCCAACATGGATGAATACTGAGGACATTATACTAAGTGAAATAAACCAGTTACAACAAGACAAACACTGTACAACTCCACTTATATGAAGCACCCAGAGTAGTGAAATTCATATAAAGAGAAAGTAGAAAGAAACATGGTCCTCAGAGGCTTGAGGGGGTGGGGGAGGTGGATGGTGGCTTGCCTTCCACATCCAGTTTTAGTTTTGCAAGATAAAAAATTCTGCAGCTTGCTTGCCCAACAATATTAATATCCTTAACACTACTGAACTGGACACTTAAATGAGCCCAAACCCACTGGGACCCAGCGCCCCCAGAGCCCGCCACGTACCTGGTGAGTAAGTCCGGGTACTCAGTCTCCTGGAAGAGGTCCTCCAACTCCCGCAGCTGCGGGCCCGTGAACTTCCTGTTCTGCCTGCGACGGTGCGGCGGGCTCTCCGGCTGCTCGGCCTTGGCGACAGCCATCACCAAGCCTGGCTCCTCAGCTTGCTCCTCAGCTGGTTCCTCAGCTGCCTCCTGCTCTGGCTCCTGGTGGCCATTGCGACGCTGGTGGTTCCAGGTGCCACCTTGGTTCCAGTAGCCCATGTTGAGGAGGTTCATGTAATTCATGTTACCCACGAAGCTCAGACCTCCTCCTTCCACCGAGCAGCCTTCTTTGTCTTCTGGCACTAGATCCTCCACAAATGCAGGTCTTACATCCAAAGTGCAAGCTCTCAGGCAGTAGGGGCCACACTGGTGCTCCCCGGTCAGAGGCTCCATGGCTGGTGCGCTGTGGAAGCTCGGTGCCTCTACGAGCTCTGCTGAGTGCAAAGAGCTCGAGCGCCTCGGGCCTGTGCCTGGTACGGTATATAAAGGTCTGGGCTGGGTTCACCCCCCCCACTCCGCGCTCCGCCTTGAACGATTGCTATTGGCTCTCTTTTTACCGCTAGCCACTAGGGGTGAGACTTGCTTAGGCGCGAAAGCGCTGGGGCGTGGCCCCCAAATGGGGACACCCAGGAATATCAGTGTGCTGGTGGGAGCACGGGTGTTGTGGAATTGGGGCTTTGGTTTACAGTTCAGTTCACTACTCCCCACTTGCAGAGTGTCCACCCTGAGGAAGGGGCTATCCTGGGTAATGCAAGCTGATTTTGAGGGGAGGAGTAGGGGAAGGGTGGGAGGCATGAGACCTCACAGTAATAGTAAGAGCCCTTGTGGGAAAGTTTGCAGTCTGTTACAGGGTCCAACCTTTAATATTTGGAAGCCTGCACATGCCACGGGCTAGTGATGAAGGTGAAACAATTAACTAGGGTACTGCTTTCTCTGAGTTTCTCCAGAGCACGCCATGTTCCTGCCATTGCTGGGAGCAAGATCTCGCAGCTGGACTGCAAAGGATTCTGGGACAGATAAGCTCTGCAAGAAACTCCCTACAGCTGAGAAAATATAAGCACTCCAGGGTTTTAGCAATGTATGCACATCAGAGTGCAGGTGTGCACCACAGCCCTGGGCTTAGTGTATCCAAGAACGTTTGCCTTGCACGGGCTCACAACAGCACAGTGCAGTTAGCATCTGTTGCTGTGCTCCAGCCCAGCATCTCTGGTGCAGGTCTTCTGCACAAGTTCAGTCCGTCCTGTGCTGAGCTCCTACTGGGAACCCAGGTGAATTTCCCCCTTTCCCCCTCCCTTTCGATAGGAATAGCATTCCAATCTCTGGCTTAGGACAAAATTACATTTTATTTATTGTCAAATAAAAGAGATCCAGGCCAGATTGAGAACACTATGGTTCCCCCTTCAAGTTGTGTTTTGTAGATGCTCTGGGAGGTGTTAATATCCTGAATATTCAAAATAGCTTCTCATAATAGGCCCTATGCTTAGTATCATATATGATTTATCCTGTTTTTACCGTCACAACCACCATTGTCTTCAGCATCCTTTTATGAAAGAAATTTAATTATTTTTGTAGGATCACAGGGCTTAAGCACCTCATTTGCTGTGCCTGATAGATAAGTGCCCCCTGCCTCATGTTTCTGGAGAATGTCTAAGAAATCATCTAAAAGGGGGCAATTGAACAATTTACTTTAAAAAATATGTCAAGAGATGGCAATCCTACAGCCTCCCTGACTTTAACCAAGATATTCCATCCTCAGACTAACTCTTGCTGGATTATGCAGGCCTCCTCATCTCTTGGATAGATTCTGTGTGATGATTTTTGGCCTTGGAGCAGTTATTACATGAGAGACCTACACAGGTTCTCCTCATGGTTTGCATTAGACTAGCTAGGACATCTGTGACACTTCAGGGGGTGTGCATGCGTGCATGCTAAGTCCCTTCAGTTGTGTCTGACTCTTTGAGACCCTATGGACTGTAGCCCTGCCAGGCTCCTCTGTCCATGGGATTATCCAGGCAAGAATACTGGAGTGGGTTATCATGCCCTCCTCCACGGCCGAAGGTGTCCTCCAGTGTTATCTAACCTCCAGGCACCCGTGTATCCCAGGTAACTATTGCCCTGCTGCTGCTGTTGCTAAGTCACTTCAGTCGTGTCCGACTCTGTGCAACCCCATAGCCGGCAGCCCACCAGGCTCCCCCGTCCCTGGGATTCTCCAGGCAAGAACACTAGAGTGGGTTGCCATTTCCTTCTCCAATGCATGAAAGTGAAAAGTGAAAGTGAAGTCTATCAGTCGTGTCCGACTCTTAGGGACCCCAAGGACTATTGCCCTACAGTCATGGTAATATTTTTATTTAAAAATTTAAAGTTAAATTTAATATAATGTTAATTTTTAAATAAAAAATTAGAAATGGAGCCACATTCTAAGCAAAGGTAGATGGGAATCATAATCTGATGGAACCAATTTATGAAAGCAATGGCTCTGGAGCCAGAATGACTGCATGCATCTAAACCGTAGCTTTGTTCATTCACGGGCAAGCTGGCTAATCTGGTGAGCTGCTTATTCTTTGCCTTGGTTCAATTATCTTTAAAACGAGGATAACAATTATAACTACCAAGTGAAACGAGGTGTTGTGAGGATCAATAGAGGCGGGAATAATAAAACTTCACGAATGACCACACATTTCCTACTTTAATCACTTTTTTATTTTTTTAACGAATGCCCCACATAAGCAGTTAGGTGAAGAAGCTAAGAGTCAGACAGGTTCATGCCCGGCCCACAACACATGGCAAGTCAGGCTTTGGCCTTGCTCTCCTGATTGCCTCCTTTACATTATTGGTGTTTTTTTCTCCCCATAATGTGTATTTCTTCCTGTTTTCTCTTTTTTTCCCTCATCTCATCATTTTTTTCCCTCCTTCCTCTTTCTTAACTGAGGATAGAACCCAAGGATCACATTTAGCCCAGTGGGTGTCAGTCAGTTAAAGGGGCAAGTGGTCAAGTCCTGTTGTGCTGATGCCCTGGATGCTGCAAAGGGCAGGGGCCTTTCTCTGCTCTGAATCACCATGAAAACCATGGTCTCCAGCATTGTCTCTAGCTAGCAACTGACTCAACTGGTCTGCCTCTCTATTTATTTTTTTATTTATTAAAACACTATTTTATTTTTTAAAAATATTTATTTATTTGGCTGCACTGGGTCTTAGTTGCCACACTCAGGATTCTCCATCTTCATTGCAGCATGCGGGATCTTTTAGTTTCGGCATACAAACTCTTAGCTGCAGCATGTGGGATCTATTGATCGTTTACCCACCAGGGATCCGAACCCGAGCCTCCTGCCTTAGGAGCACAAAGTCTTAGCCATTGGACCACTAGGGAAGTCCCTGCTTTTCCATTTAATGTGCCAAAAACTTAAAAAAAAAACCCAAACAAATAACTAATATCTGTAAATATATGCAGGAAGTATAAAAAAGAATAGAACACCACTTCAGAGTACATACTGTCTCCCCCAAAATAAAGGGTGTATAAGTTGTCCACCCTTAGAAAGTGTCTGCATGTCTTTCCTCATGGCAGACTCTCTAAGGGTTTTTCTTTGGGATTTGGCTTATTGGGGGCAGGGGTAGGGGAGGCTGTGTAATTATGAGTCTGTATTATGCAGAAAGAGGCCCACATAGACTAAGCTTCCTGATATCCTGAATTGTGAGTGGAGGCTTGTAGCCAGTATGCCCTCACTGTGAATCTCCCTACACTGCCCCTCTTCACCTTTTCTCCCCCAGGGCCTAATTCTGTGCTCAAAGCCCTTTGCTTGTCCTAATAGCACTCTATTTTGCCAACAGAAAGGGTCTCTCTTGCCTAGTCAAAGGTAATCAATCTCAGACTAGCAGATTCTGCCCAGTGTTTATTTTCCCCTGAAGATTCTTCTAACTTATTCAAAGGCTTCTATCACTGTACTTAATCAAAGATGAGGCTTTCAGAACATCAGAAGGCGTAGGCTAAGAAGCAACCAGTTCTGAGTATTGGACAAGTCCTTTATTTTTCTGGACACTGAGCCAGATCAGATGTTTACACAAGATTTAGTTCAGCTCAGTTGCTCAGACGTGTCCGACTCTTTGCGACACCATGAATCGCAGCACACCAGGCCTCCCTGTCCATCACCAACTCCCGGAGTCCACACAAACCCAAGTCCATCGAGTCGGTGATGCCATCCAACCATCTCATCCTCTGTCGTCCCCTTCTCCTCCTGCCCTCAATCTTTCCCAGCATCAGGGTCTTTTCAAATGAGTCAGCTCTTTGCATCAGGTGGCCAAAGTATAGGAGTTTCAGCTTCAACATCAGTCCTTCCAATGAACACCCAGGACTGATCTCCTTTAGGATGGACTGGTTGGATCTCCTTGCAGTCCAAGGGACTCTCAAGAGTCTTCTCCAACACTACAGTTCAAGATCATCAATTCTTTTGCACTCAGATTTCTTTATAGTCCAACTCTCACATCCATACATGACCACTGGAAAAACCATAAGCTTGACTAGACAGACCTTTGTTGGCAAAGTAATGTCTCTGCTTTTTAATATGCTGTCTAGGTTGGTCATAACTTTCCTTCCAAGGAGTAAGCGTCTTTTAATTTCATGGCTGCAATCACCATCTGCAGTGATTTTGGAGCCCAGAAAAATAAAGTCAGCCACTGTTTCCACTGTTTCCTCATCTATTTCCCATGAAGTGATGGGACCAGATGCCATGATCTTAGTTTTCTGAATGTTGAGTTTTAAGCCAATTTTTCACTCTCCTCTTCCACTTTCATCAAGAGGTTCTTTAGTTCTTCTTCACTTTCTGCCATAAGGGTGGTGTCATCTGCATATCTGAGGTTATTGATATTTCTCCCGGCAATCTTGATTCCAGCTTGTGCTTCCTCCAGTCCAGCATTTCTCATGATGTACTCTGCATATAAGTTAAATACACAAGATTAGTTCTTAGGAATTGTCCAGGTGGACTTGAAATTCCACAATTCTATCCATCTAGAGTCACAGCAAACTATTGCCTTTTGTATAATCCTATTAACACTGTCCCATATACACCACTAAAATAACTTTTGTCGAAAGTGATAAATCTTTGAAAATGGGCACAAAATTTTCATTTCACATATATTTCTTTAACACTTGGGTAGTGCTTACTATGCATAAGGCATTGTTCTAAATGCTTTCCAAATATTAAATCATTTTTCTTCATTATAGCATTAATTGGGAAGGACCCCATGTAAGCATTCTTGGGGATACTAAGCACTGGGCAGGGGTCTACACTTGTACTCTGATATGGATTCATCACCAAAACTCTGGGCACTTGGACTTTCTCAAGGGGTGCATTTGGTTTCTGGCAGAGTACATCTGAGCACCCAGAGTGCTGGACAAACCCTGCCCCAAGATCCTGCTCTCAAAGCTCCAGGTAGCATGAGGGCTTTGATTTCAGCATCACTGCAAATATTCAAAGCAAGCAGCCTCCAACAAATCATTTCTATTGAATTACTATCTCTTTTAGGATTACTGGGGCTTCCCTCGTGGCTCAGGTGGTAAAGAATCTGCCTATAATGCAGGAGACCTGGGTTTGATCCCTCGGTGGGGAAGATCCTCCTGGAGAAGGGAATGGTAACCCACTCCAGTATTCTTGCCTGGAAAATCCCATGGACAGAGGATTCTGGTGGGCTACAGTCCATGCGGTCACAAAGAGTTGGACACGACTGAGAGACTAACACTTTCACCTTTCTTTAGGATTACTGGCTGCAAGGTATGGAGAGCTGGGTTGAAAGTCACCTCCAAACTTCTCCAAGACTAGACTGAAATCTTCTCCTGTTTCCTCTGTGTGCCCAAATCAGCTTGTAAAATCAAATAGAGCTCCTTCTTCTGGGCAGAGACCCCACCAAGTCTAAGCTCCAACATTCATTCAGAGCCCCATTCAGTGCACATGCACACACCGCCCCATACACCCTTCTGCTTTCTAAACTCAGGACTTCGTGGATCAGAAACCTTTTGATGGCTTTGTAAAATTTTGTGCACGCGTGCTCAGTCGCTCAGTCGTGTATGACTCTTAGTAACCTCTATGGACTGTAGCCTGCAAGGTTCCTCCGTCCATGGGACTCTCCAGGAAAGAATACTGGAGCCATTTTCCTCCTCCAGGGGATCTTCCTGACCCACAGATGGAACCCGTGTCTCCTACATTGGCAGGAGGACTCTTTACCACTGAGCCACCTGGGAAGCCCTATATATATATATAGTGCATTGATAAGAAATGTTATAAAAAGAATGTTGTTAATAAATCTTGTCAGTCTCAAATTATATTTTATATAATAAATATATTTTATATAATAAAATTATATTTTATAAATATATAAATAATGTATAAAATATTTATAAAATGAAATTATATCAATAAACCATATTTTATATTTATATTTTAATTTATCAGATCAGTCTCTCAATCGTGTCCGACTCTTTGCGACTCCATGAATCACAGCACGCCAGGTCTCCCTGTCTATCACCAACTCCCAGAGTTCACTCAGACTCATGTCCATCGAGTCAGTGATGCCATCCAGCCATCTCATCCTCTGTTGTCCCCTTCTCCTCCTGCCCCCAATCCCTCCCAGCATCAGAGTCTTTTCCAATGAGTCAACTCTTCGCATGAGGTGGCCAAAGTACTGGAGTTTCAGCTTTAGCATCATTCCTTCCAAAGAACACCCAGGGCTTATCTCCTTCAGAATGGACTGGTTGGATCTCCTTGCAGTCCAAGGGACCCTCAAGAGTCTGCTCCAACACCACAGTTCAAAAGCATCAATTCTTCGGTGCTCAGCCTTCTTCAAAGTCCAACTCTCACATCCATACATGATCACAGGAAAAACCATAGCCTTGACTAGACGAACCTTTGATTTATATAGACATTGAAAACATATATATTTAAATAGTTCAATAATTATATAACTATGGTAAAGAATCCACCTGCAATGCAGGAGACCCGGGTTTGATTCCTGGGTGGGGAAGATCTCCTGGGGAAGGGAATGTAATCCACCCCAGTATTCTTGCCTGGGAAATCCTATGGCCAGAGGAGCCTGGAGGGATACAGTCCATGGGGTCACAAAGAGTCAGACACGACTGAGAGACTAAATAAGAACAACACTAAGTTGTTGATAAGTTATAAAATAATGTTTGGATGTAATAGAGAGTGGCTGAGTGCTGCTCCTAGCACGTGTCCCATACTGTGGGGCTTCCCTGGTGGCTCAGACAGTAAAGAATCTGCCTGCAATGCCAGAGGCGTCGGTTCAATCCCTGAGTGGGGAAGATCCCCCTGGAGAAGGGAATGGCAACCCACTCTAGTATTCTAGGCTGGAAAATTCCATGGACGGAGGAGCCTGGAGGGCTACAGTCCATGGGGTCACAAAGAGTCAGACATGACTGAGTGACTTTCACTTAAATATTTATATATGAATTATATTTATATTATATAAAATAAAATTCTTTAAAAAAAGTTTACATCATTTAATGTCAGCTAATTGCTGTAACAGATCTGAAAATTTATAAGATGCAAGTAAGATAGAAGTTTACTTTTTGCTTGTGTAACAATACTAGTATATGAACAGGTGAGCATGGTGTAAAATAATATACAATTCTTTATAAATATATAAGCCTGAGGCTGAACCTGAGGTTGACACTCTGTCAACTGAGACCAAACACCCCAAGAGACCCCCACTTGGCTTCTGCTTACACCTCTAGATGTGACCAGGCATTTCCTGAGAACTCAGCACGGAGCCCCCATCCACAGCCCTGAGCACAGGGAACTCCCGGCCAGTGCAGCCGCGATGAAACCGGATGGGAGTCCCAGAGCACTGGGAAGAAGTGCATGGTCCGTGCCTGGACGGTGACCTGCGCTTTACAGAACTCCAGGAAACGACCTTTCCCTAGGGCAGGGAGGAGACAGGATGCAGAGCTCCTGCCTCTGCTGCTCTCAGTTCCGGGCTCGCATGCCTGCTCCTGCCCTTGAACCCTAGCATCCAGTGCCCTGATCTAGGTGCCTTTCCTCCTTTCCAGATGCAGTTCCTCCTGTAATCCAGCGATCTGCAGGAAAAACGAGACGACAGAAATACAGTCCAAATCTAAGAGCAGCCGCAACCACCTCAAACAGTGCAGGAGCTCCTGGCCCCACGGACAAAGAGCACCCTGAGGGCGCTGGGTTGAAGCCCACGGAGCCTGGGGACAGGCAGCAGTCCCTCTACTGCGCCACTTACATTCCATTGCAACAACAGGAGCGGAAGAGCGTTTTACAACCCGCTTGGACAAGTTTCAAGGTAAGTGGTCCACTCAGACGGTGCCCACCTTCCGGGGAGCACTGGCAGGGCCCAAGCCTCATTCTTTCTCCTGGAGCCTCTTTCGTCCCTTTCTGAGCCAAAGGCCAACTAGGGGCTCTTAAGGCCACTGATAAGAAGTGCATATCCGTTTAATTTTGGGGCTGCACCGTCCAGCTTGTGGGATCTTAGTTCCCCCACCAGGGACTGAACCTAGGCCCTCTGCAATGACAGTGTGGAATCCTAACCGCCAGGGAATTCCCAAGAAATGCTTTAAAGAGAATGTCTTTAATAAATCTTGTCAGCCTCAAAAGAATTTTAAAATATTTTAAATAAATTATGTAAATTTTATATAAAAAATTGTCCTTGGGCACCAGAGTGGAGGCCATTCTTCCTGGCACCAGGGTAGATATTTTCACGCAGCATTACAATGAATCAAGTGGCCAAACTTTGGCTTGATGCTAAATTTTTGTAAACAGTGTCTGATTCAAACCAAGGTCCTGATCAGGGTGAGGAGAGTAAGGCGTGGCCAGTTGTCCAGTGAAGGGTCAGATCCTGTCCTGATTTAAAATTTTGATAATTTGTTCATAATATTTTTGATTTAAAAAAATTGCAAAAGTGTTTTTCTCAGCAGATATCATTATCCTCATTTTCTTTATTTTTTGAAAATTTTTTACTGAAGTATAGTTGATTTACAATGCTGTGATACAACAAACAAAAATATCATTTATCTGGAATCCTGAGTTTTGGGGTCCCTGAAATTTATTTATTTATGTGGGATCTTTAGTTCCCCGCCCAGGGATCAGACCCCTGCCCCCTGCAGTGGAAGCGTGGAATCTTAACCACTGGGCTGCCAGGGAAGTCCCGGGTTCCTTGAAATTTAATGTGGAGAGAAAAACATTACTAAAGCAAGGCCACAATCTGGATATTACGGAACAATGTAGTGGGGGTGAAGAGTTGTGGGATAGATATTTGAAAGTAAGCATGAGGATTTCCCTGGGGGTCTGGTGGTTAGGACTTTGTGCTTCTACTGCAGGGGGCCGGCTGGATTCAATCCCTGGTCTGGGAACTAAGGTCTTGCTTTGTTTCCCACCCCCCAAAAAGCAAGCATGAATGGAACATGGTGTATTTCATTTCATCTACAACTTCAAACACTGGATATTTGTGGTTTTCTTCCCTCAGAAAGGAATTTGCAAGATGCATGTGTGTGCGTGAAGCCAGAATATAGGTCAGTAAACTTGAAGAAATTGTTGAGGCAGCCATTCTAAAACCTGCTTCCGGACTTGCACACCTTTGTCATAGACATTCTGAAATTGTGTGTTTTTGCTACCTTTTCAATGTTTGGAGAATAAGTTTCGAATTTTGGGTCTTTGTGAGTGAAAAGTGGTATATGTAAACTCCAACTTCTGGAAATTTGCTATTGCCACAGGGAACACGATATTCTAAAGGAAAAAAAAATAGAACTGAATCACTTCTTCTAGTCTATGTATACAATTAAATATATATATATGGATAATTTATAAGTAACATATAAATGTCTCATATATATATATAAATAAATATGTGCATAGGTATATGTATGCATATATATGAGGGAGAACTTCTGTGTGGAGACTATAAAATAGGAGTAATAGTGATATCTTTATCATAGAATTGAAGAGAGGAATAAATGACATAATGTACACAAGTACATAGCACAATGTCTAGCCACAGAAGAAGCCCTCGGAAATGTTCATTACTGTTACTCCGTAATATATCCTCATCCCCTCAGTGTATTACCTGTGGAATAGGTGGCAAAATGGAAAGAGGCCCAATTAGGAATCACACATTCTGGTTCTTTCAGAGACACACACTGAAATATTTACAGATGAGATGATGTGATGTCTAGATTTGCCTTTAAATAATTCCATGGCAGATGCAAATGTGTTGGAGAATTGATTAAGGTGTTGATGAAACAACATTGGCTATAAATAATTGTTGACACCAAGTGATGAGTACTTGGAATTCATCCTAAGATTCTTTCTGCTTTTACATATGTTCAACATTTTGCATAATAAAAAACCATGTTTTTGAATGATCAGAGTTACAGACTCAAATGCTGACAAAGCCAGGCTGGTACTACTAATATAACAGCAAGGAGCATGGGGACTGGCAAATTAGAGAAGACTGTTTCCAAAGAAGGTGGTCAGTAGATAGCGCCAGCTCAGTGTTGCTGGGCAGGAATGTTGGGCCAGGACTGCCGTATTTTCCAGTTTTTCAAGATTGGCCCTAAATTTTAAAAATTTTAATAGTTTTTTTTTTTCATTTTTTTGGCTGAGCCACATGGCATGTGAGCTCTTAGCTCCCTGACCAGAGATTGAACTCGAGCCCTCTGCATTAGAAGAGCAGAGTCTCAACCATTGGATCACCAGAATTGTCCCTCAAAATGTTTATATGAATCCTTCCATTTTTAAAGTGTTGGCAACTAACTGAAATATATTTTCTCGAAAAGTGTGCTGGCTAGCCAAAATAGGTCTGCAGAATAGACTTGGGCTGCAGTTGCCAATTTGCCATCTTTGCCTGAGAAGCTAACATTAAATCAGTTTTCATTTTTCTGGAGCACAAGAATATAACTGAAAACACACCTAAAGCTAACAATCGTGGATGCCACTGTTCTGCTCTGTTATTTCTCATTGTAAGTCCTGCTCCCAGACATGCTTTGGTCTCTCCTCTCTTTGGACTCCCTGCCTGGGAGTTTCTCTAAGTTGATACTTCACTCTGCTTACCTAGTTCTGATCTTAAATTTATGACCAGTGAGGACTAAGACATCATGAGTGGCCAGGACAGGAAGTCTCATGGTAATGAACCAGGTCCCACTGACATGGTCATACTTGCTGGCACATCTTGTAGCTGTTATTAATGATAACCATGCATCTTGGGAGAGTTTTAAGAAACATTATGCATCAGGGATGAGGTAACAACAGGCTGGAGAAGAAAAAGGGAATTTTATGAATCCCGTTTGGTCCCTCATGTGGTCAAGAACATTTTCCTGAAGTTCAGTAGTTCTTTCCATCTCCTTTGCTTCTTTTTCTTCTGTTAAATGAAGTAGAATTTAAATATAATACTCTTTATTTTGTATGTGGTATAATTCCAGTCTTAATAGATTCTCCTGCAGCATACACAACCCATTCACCCTTTCTTCTTCATCTTTGTGTGTACAGGGATGTCAGAGGGAAGGTTCATCAATATCATCAGCACTGATTATTTCATCTTCATGACATATGAGTAACTTTGTTCTTTTTACTTTGGACTTTTATGAATTCCTTGAATTTTCAAAATGCCAATCATAATTTTATGACTAAAAAGAAGCATTACATAAAAGAACAAATGTACAGAAATTTGAAATTTTAAAAATGCATCAACATTTTAATCTTGTTGATTTTGAAAAATGGGAAATTTGCATTGGCAGATAAAATGCAGAACCCTAGCTTATATTTGAATTTTTTTTTTTCATCTTGGTTTTCTATTTTTATTTTATATTGGAATATAGTTGATTTACAATGCTGTGTTAGTTTCATATGTTTAGCACAGTGAATCAGTTATACATACAGCCACTCTTTCTCAAACTCTTTTCCCATATAAAATATTATATACTATTGAGTAGAGTCCATTGAGATACACAGTATGTCCATGTTGATTATTTTTTTTAATTTAATTAATTATTTATTTTACTTTACAATATTCTATTGGTTTTGCCATACATTGACATGAATCTGGCCGAGGTATACATGTGTTCCCAATCCTGAACAAACCTCCCACCAACCTCCCCAACCCATCCCGCTGGGTCATCCCAGTGCACCAGCCCCGAGCACCCTGTCTCATGCATCAAACATGGAGTGGTGATTCATTTTACATATGATAATATACATGTCTCAATGCCATTCTCCCAAATCATCCCACCCTCGCCCTCTCCCACAGAGTTGAAAGACTGTTCTTTACATCTGTGTCTCTTCTGCTGTCTCGCACACAGAGTTATTGTTATTATCTTTCTAAATTCCATATATATGTGTTAGTATACTGTATTGGTGTTTTTCTTTCTGGCTTACTTCAGTCTGTATAATAGGCTCCACAGTTTCATCCACCTCATTAGGACTGATTCAAATGTATTCATTTTAATGGCTGAGTAATACTCCATTGTGTATGTGAACCACAGCTTTCTTATCCATTAGTCTGGTGATAGACATCTAGCTTACTTCCATGTCCTGGCTATTATAAACAGTGCTGAGATGAACATTGAGGTACACGTGTCTGTTTCAATTCTGGTTTCCTTGGTGTGTATGCCCAGAAGTGGGATTGCTGGGTCGTACAGCAGTACTATTTCCAGTTTTTTGAGGAATGTCCACACTGTTCTCCATGGTGGCTGTACTAGTTTGCATTCCCACCGACAGTGTAAGAGTGTTCCAGTTTCTCCACACCCTCTCCAGCATTTTTTGCTTGTAGACTTTTGGATAGCAGTCATTCTGACTGGTGTGAAATGGTACCTCATTGTGGTTTTGATTTGCTTTTCTCTGATAATGAGTGATGTTCAGCATCTTTTCATGGTTTGTTAGGCATGTGTATGTCTTCTTGCAGAAATGTCTGTTTAGTTCTTTGGCCCATTTTTTGATTGGGTCGTTTATTTTTCTGGAATTGAGCTGCAGGCATTGCTTGTATATTTTTGAGGTTAATGTTTTGTCAGTTGCTTCATTTTCTATTATTTTCCCCCATTCTTAAAGCTGTCTTTTCACCTTGCTTATAGTTTCCTTTGTTGTGCAGAAGGTTTTAATTTTAATTAGGTCCCATTTGTTTATTTTTGCCTTTATTTCCAATATTCTGGGAGGTGGGTCATAGAGGATCCTGCTGTGGTTTATGTTTGAGAGTGTTTTGCCTATGTTCTCCTCTAGAAGTTTTATAGTTTCTGGTCTTATGTTTAGACCTTTAATCCATCTTGAGTTTATTTTTGATTTTTTTTTACTTCCATGGTGGCTCAGATAGTAAAGTGTCTGTATACAATGTGGGAGACCTGGGTTCGATCCCTGGGTTGGGAAGTTCCCTGGAGAAGGAAATGGCAACCCACTCCAGTACTCTTGCCTAGAAAATCCCATGGAGGGAGGAGCCTGGCATCCATGGAGTTGCAAAGATTCAGACACGACTGAGCGACTTCATTTCATTTCTCTTCACTTTGATTTTTTAATATAAATTTATTTATTTTAATTGGAGGCTAATTACTTTACAATATTGGATTGGTTTTGCCATACATTGACATGAATCTGCCCTGGGTATACATGTGTTCCCCATCCTGAACACCCTTCCCACCTCCCTCCGCATACAATCCCTCTGGGTCATCCCGGTGCACCAGCGCCGAACATCCTGTATCATGCATCGAACCTGGACTGGTGATTCATTTCACATATGATAATATACATGTTTCAATGCCATGTTCCCAAATCATCCCACGCTCGCCCTCTCTCACAGAGTCCAAAAGACTGTTCTTTACATCTGTGTCTCTTTTGCTGTCTTGCATACAGGGTTACTGTTACCATCTTTCTAAATTGCATATTTATGTGTTATTATACTGTATTTGTCTTTTTCTCTCTGGCTTACTTCAGTCTGTATAATAGGCTCCAGTTTCATCCAACTCACTAGAACTGATTCAAATGCATTCTTTTTAATGGCTGAGTAATACCGCATTGTGTATATGTACCACAGCTTTCTTATCCATTCATCTGCTGATGGACATCTAGGTTGCTTCCATGTCCTGGCTATTATAAATAGTGCTGCGATGAACATTGGGGTACACCTGTCTCTTTCAATTCTGGTTTCCTCGGTGTGTCTGCCCAGAAGTGGCATTGCTGGGTCGTATGGCAGTTCTATTTCCAGTGTTTTAAGGAATCTCCACACTGTTCTCCATGGTGGCTGTACTAGTTTGCATTCCCACCAACAGTGTAGGAGGGTTCCCTTTTCTCCACACCCTCTCCAGCATTTTTTGCTTGTAGACTTTTGGATAGCAGCCATTCTGACTGGCATGAAATGGTACCTCATTGTGGTTTTGATTTGTGTTTCTCTGATAATGAGTGATGTTGAGCATCTTTTCATGGTTTGTTAGGCATGTGTGTGTCTTCTTTGTGGAAATGTCTGTTTAGTTCTTTGGCCCATTTTTTGATTGGGTCGTTTATTTTTCTGGAATTGAGCTGCAGGCATTGCTTGTATATTTTTGAGGTTAATGTTTTGTCAGTTGCTTCATTTACTATTATTTTCTCCCATTCTGAAGGCTGTCTTTTCACCTTGCTTATAGTTTCCTTTGTTGTGCAGAAGGTTTTAATTTTAATTAGGTCCCATTTGTTTATTTTTGCTTTTATTTCCAATATTCTGGGAGGTGGGTCATAGAGGATCCTGCTATGATTTATGTGGGAGAGTGTTTTGCCTATGTTCTACTCTAGGAGTTTTATAGTTTCCAATCTTACATTTAGATCTTTAATTCATTTTGAGTTTATTTTTTTAATATAAATTGATTTATTTTAATTGGAGGCTAACTACTTTACAATATTGTAAAGTCCTGAACTAGGGGCTTCTCCTGATTTGCGAGCTGAGTTGGGACGGGAGAGGGGGTTGGGAATGAGACCTCAATGAGGCGTGCAGGGAGCCTGGGAGAAATGTTGGGAGAACATCTCTCCACCTGGCCCTCGATGGGCTCAGGCTTGCTGCCATTAGTTCCTCCCCAACCCGCTCCCCGCCCTGCCCCATCCCCCCCGCCCCCCTCCCCGTGCCCCATTCCGTGCCCCCCCCCCGCCCCCCGCCCCAGGAGCGGGAGACGCAGAGATGAGACCGGAGAAACCGTGGGGCCCCAGCAACCCCAGCCAGCAGAGACGACAGTCGTCCCCCCTTGTCGCGTGAGCTCTGATCATGACTCCCCTCTGAGAAGTTGGTAATTAATGGATGGGACTGTGATTCTGTTCCATTCGCTCTCAAGGTCCACGAAACGGGCTAGTGATTCAGACGGAAAGATTAGGTGTGAGACTACTTGCTGGGTTTTTGCAATAAGGCACTAAAAGCAGAGCCTGTCTCGTTCCCTGGGGGGTACTGGGGGGGCAGGAACTTGGGGCTGTATTTGCAGAGCACACAGTGTGCTCGGATGCCTGCTGCGAGAAATCCAGCCTGTTCTTGCAAATGCAACAAGTAATCGAAAGTTGTACTAACCTACGTCAGAGGGCAAATGTAGAACACTGCACGTGGCCCTCCCTTTTCCACTTTCACTTTCATGCATTGGAGAAGGAAATGGCAACCCACTCTAGTGTTCTTGCCTGGAGAATCCCAGGGACGGGGGAGCCTGGTAGCCTGGTGGGCTGCCATCTATGGGGTCGCACAGAGTCGGACACTACTGAAGTGACTTAGCAGCAGCAGCAGCAGCCCCCTCCTTGGCGCCCACCTTTCCCCTTCTCACCCTCCTCTTTCCCCTTGTCTCTCTTCCTTTGTTTGGGACCATCTTCCAGAACTCTTGTTCTCCACCCTACTCACCTCACCTACAATGAACAGTTTGGGCTTGGGGTTAGTTATAACCTGAGAAATCTCTAACGGTTATGATCCTGGTGTTCCTTAGCCTAGCTAGGATACCCGTTACAATTCAGGTCGTGTGACAGCTTTTTGTAATGTGGATGCAGCCCTCTAAATAAACTCACCTAGGTGAGATTTCTATAGAGATAACTACCTGTAGCTAGACTAAGTAGGTGAAGGCAGGAAGCTGGAAAACCCATTTTCGTCGAAGCCAAAATCATATTTCTAATAGGGCAAATAAGTTAGGACTATAGACAATTTGTGGCACCTAGGTAACTACCTATCTAGGAATAACTAGAGACAACTAGAAACCTACTTGAAGTCAGGATGTTGAAAACATTCTTTAATTAATATTTCTTCTGGAAGAAATTATTTAAACGTAGGTAATTAGTGGTACCTATGTAAATATGTCACTGGAGAGAGCTATAAACAACTAAACACCTACTTAAGACTCCCAAACTGAAAACTGTCATGCCTAAAATCTTTGTTTTTCTTGGAGGAATGTGCTATTACTTGCTTACAGTTTGCTTTGTTGTGCAGAAGCTTTTAATTTTAGTTAGGTCCCATTTGTTTATTTTTGCCTTTATTTCTAATATTCTGAGAGGTGGGTCATAGAGGATCCTGCTGTGATTTATGTGGGAGAGTGTTTTGCCTATGTTCTCCTCTAGGAGTTTTATAGTTTCTGGTCTTACGTTTAGATCTTTAATGCATTGTGAGTTTATTTTCGATTTTTTAATATAAATTTATTTATTTTAATTGGAGGCTAATTACTTTACAATATTGGATTGGTTTTGCCATACATTGACATGAATCCGCTCTGGGTGTACATGTGTTCCCCATCCTGAAACCCCCTCCCACCCGCCTCCCCATCCCATCCCTCTGGGTCATGCCGGTGCACCAGCGCCGAACATCCTGTATCATGCATCGAACCTGGACTGGTGATTCATTTCACATATGATAATATACATGTTTCAATGCCATGCTCCCAAATCATCCCACACTCACCCTCTCTCACAGAGTCCAAAAGACTGTTCTTTACATCTGTGTCTCTTTTGCTGTCTCGCATATAGGGTTATCGTTACCATCTTTCTAAATTGCATATTTATGTGTTATTATACTGTATTTTGGAGAAGGCAATGGCAACCCACTCCAGTACTCTTGCCTGGAAAATCCCATAGACGGAGGAGCCTGGAAGGCTGCAGTCCATGGGGTCGCTGACGGTCGGACACAACTGAGCGACTTCACTTTCACTTTTCACTTTCATGCATTGGAGAAGGAAATGGCAACCCACTCCAGTGTTCTTGCCTGGAGAACCCCAGGGACGGGGGAGCCTGTTGGGCTGCCGTCCATGGAGTCGCACAGAGTCGGATACGACTGAAGTGACTTAGCAGCATACTGTATTTGTCTTTTTCTTTCTGGCTTACTTCAGTCTGTATAATAGGGTCCAGTTTCATCCACCTCATTAGAACTGATTCAAATGTATTCTTTTTAATGGCTGAGCAATACTCCATTGTGTATATGTACCACAGCTTTCTTATCCATTCGTCTGCTGATGGACATCTAGGATCCTTCCATGTCCTGTCTATTGTAAACAGTGCTGTGATGAACATTGGGGTACACGTGTCTCTTTCAATTCTGGTTTCCTCGGTGTGTCTGCCCAGAAGTGGCATTGCTGGGTCGTATGGCAGTTCTATTTCCAGTGTTTTAAGGAATCTCCACACTGTTCTCCATGGTGGCTGTACTAGTTTGCATTCCCACCAACAGTGCAGGAGGGTTCCCTTTTCTCTGCACCCTCTCCAGCATTTATTGCTTGTAGACTTTTGGATAGCAGCCATTCTGACTGGCATGAAATGGTACCTTATTGTGGTTTTGATTTGCATTTCTCTGATTATGAATGATGTTGAGCATTTTTTCATGTGTTTCTTAGCCATCTGTATGTCTTCTCTGGGAATATATTTGTTTAGTTCTTTGGCCCATTTTTTGATTGGGTTGTTTATTTTTGTGGAATTGAGCTGCAGGAGTTGCTTGTTTATTTTTTAGGTTAATTCTCTGTCAGTTTCTTCATTTGCTATTATTTTCTCCCATTCTGAAGGCTGTCTCTCACCTTTCTTATAGTATCCTTTGTTGTGCAGAAGGTTTTAATTTTAATTAGGTCCCATTTGTTTATTTTTGCTTTTATTTCCAATATTCTGGGTGATGTGTCATAGAGGATCCTGCTGTGATTTTATCGGAGAGTGTTTTTCCTATGTTCTCCTCTGGGAGCTTTATAGTTTCTGGTCTTACCTTTAGATCTTTAATCCATTTTGAGTTTATTTTTGTTCATGGTGTTAGAAAGTGTTCTAGTTTCATTCTTTTACAATTGGTTTACCAGTTTTCCCAGAACCACTTGTTACAGAGATTGTCTTTTCTTAATTGTATATTCTTGCCTCCTTTATGAAAGTTAAGGTGTCCATAGGTTCGTGGATTTATCTCTGGGCTATTTTGTTCCATTGATGTATATTTCTGTCTTTGTTCCAGTACCATACTGTCTTGATGACTGTGGCTTTGTAGTAGAGACTGAAGTCAGGTTGATTCCTCCAGTTCCATTCTTCTTTCTCATGATTGCTGATGCTATTTGAGCTTTTTTGTATTTCCATACAAATTGTGAAATTATTTGTTATAGGTCTCTGAAAAATACCGTTGGTAGCTTGATAGGGATTGCATTGACTCTATAGATTGCCTTGGGAAATATACTCATTTTCAGTATATTGATTCTTCTGATCCATGAACACGGTATATTTCTGCATCTATTTGTGTCTTCTTTGATTTCTTTCATCAGTGTTTTATAGTTTTCTATATATAGGTCTTTTCTTTCTTTAGGTAGATATATTCCTAAGTATTTTATTCTTTTCGTTGAAATGGTGAATGGAATTGTTTCCTTAATTTCTCTTTCTATTTTCTCATTATTAGTGTATAGGAATGCAAGGGACTTCTGTGTGTTGATTTTGTATCCTGCAACTTTACTATATTCATTGATTAGCTCTAGTAATTTTCTGATGGAGTCTTTAGGGTCTTCTATGTAAAGGATCATGTCCTCTGCAAACAGTGAGAGTTTTACTTCTTCTTTTCCAATGTGGATTCCTTTTATTTCTTTTTCTCTCTCATTGCTGTGGCCAAATCTTTGAAAACTATGTTGAATAGTAGTGGTGAGAGTGGGCACCCTTGTCTTGTTCCTGTGTTTAGGGGAAATGCTATCTATTTTTCACCATTGAGGAAAATGTTTGCTGTGCGTTTGTGATATATAGCTTTTGTTATGTTGAGGTATGTTCCTTCTATTCCTGTTTTCTGGAGGGTTTTTTCATAAATGGATGTTGAATTTTGTCAAAGGCTTTCTCTGCATCTATTGAGATTATCACATGGCTTTTATTTTTCAATTTTTTAATGTATTGTATTACATTGATTGGTTTGCAGATATTGAAGAATCCTTGCATCCCTGGGATAAAGCCCACTTGGTCATGATGCGTGATCTTTTTAATGTGTTGTTGGATTCTGATTGCTAGAATTTTGTTAAGGATTTTTGCATCTATGTTCATCAGTGATATTGGCCTGTAGTTTCCTTTTTTTGTGGTACCTTTGTCAGGTTTTGGTATTAGGGTGATGGTGGCCTCATTGAATGAGTTTGGAAGTTTACCTTCCTCTGCAATTTTCTGGAAGAGTTTGAGTAGAATAGGTGTTAACTCTTCTCTAAATTTTTGGTAGAATTCAGCTGTGAAGCCATCTGGACCTGGGCTTTTGTTTGCTGGAAGATTTCTGATTACAGTTTCTATTTCTGTGGTTGTGATGGGTCTCTTAAGATTTTCTATTTCTTCCTGGTTCAGTTTTGGAAAGTTGTACTTTTCTAAGAATTTGTCCATTTCTTCCAAGTTGTCCATTTTATTGGCATATGATTGCTGATAGTAGTCTCTTAAGATCCTTTGTATTTCTGTGTTGTCTGTTGTGATCTCTCCATTTTCATTTCTAATTTTATTGATTTGATTTTTCTCCCTTTCTTTTTTCTTTCTCCCTTTGTTTCTTGATGAGTCTGGCTAATGGTTTGTCAATTTTATTTATCCTTTCAAAGAACCAGCTTTTGGCTTTGTTGATTTTTGCTATGGTCTCTTTTGTTTCTTTTGCATTTATTTCTGCCCTAATTTTTAAGATTTCTTTCCTTCTACTAACCCTGGGGTTCTTCATTTCTTCCTTTTCTAGTTGCTTTAGGTGTAGAGTTAGATTATTTATTTGACTTTTTTCTTGTTTCTTGAGGTGTGCCTGTATTGCTATGAACTGTCCCCTTAGGACTGCTTTTATCATGTCCCACAGGTTTTGGGTTGTTGTGTTTTCATTTTCATTCATTTCTATGCATATTTTGATTTTTTTTTATTTCTTCTGTGATTTGTTGGTTATTCAGCAGCGTGTTGTTCAGCCTCCATATGTTGGAATTTTTACTAGTTTTTCTCCTGTAATTGACATCTAATCTTACTGCATTGTGGTCAGAAAAGATGCTTGGAATGATTTCAATCTTTTTGAATTTACCAAGGCTAGATTTATTGCCCAGGATGTGATCTATCCTGGAGAAGGTTCCGTGTGCACTTGAGAAAAAGGTGAAATTCATTGTTTTGGGGTGAAATGTCCTATAGATATCAATTAGGTCTAACTGGTCTATTGTATCATTTAAAGTTTGTGTTTCCTTGTTAATTTTCTGTTTAGTTGATCTATCCATAGGTGTGAGTGGGCTTTTAAATTCTCCCACTATTATTGTGTTATTGTTTTTTTCCCCTTTTATTTATTTTTATTTTTTAGTCATATTTTATTCATATTAAACATGTGGTTATTGCATTACTTAAAAATATCAAAATAATTTATGACTTTTAGAAAATCCACAATGCTGGTCCTTATTTTTTAAAAGAAGAGTAAGGGTTGGTGTGTGGAGCGTTGTTTTTCACAGTTTTTTCCCCTTTTATACTTGTTAGCATTTTTCTTACATATTGTGGTGCTCTTATGTTGGGTGCATATATATTTATAATTGTTATATCTTCTTCTTGGATTAATCCTTTGATCATTATGTAGTGTCCATGTTTGTCTCTTTCCACAGCCTTTGTTTTAAAGTCTATTTTATCTGATATGAGTATTGCTCCTCTTGCTTTCTTTTGGTCTATATTTGCACGAAATATCCTTTTCCAGCCCTTCACTTTCAGTCTGTATGTGTCCCTTATTTCGAGGTGGGTCTCTTGTAGACAACATATGTAGGGGTCTTGTTTTTGTATCCATTCAGCCAGTCTTTGTCTTTTGGTTGGGGCATTCAACCCATTTACATTTAAGGTAATTATTGATAAGTATGATCCCATTGCCATTTACTTACTTTATTGTTTTGGGTTCAAGTTTATACAGCCTTTCTGTGTTTCCTGTCTAGAGAATATCCTTTAACATTTGTTGGAGAGCTGGTTTGGTGGTGCTGAATTCTCTCAGCTTTTGCTTGTTGATTTCTCCTTCATATTTGAATGAGATCCTTGCTGGGTACAGTAATCTGGGCTGTAGGTTATTTTCTTTCATCACTTTAAGTATGTCCTGCTGTTCCCTTCTGGCCTGAAGATTTTCTATTGAACCATCAGCTGTTATCCTTATGGGAATCCCCTTGTGTGTTATTTGTTGTTTTTCCCTTGATGCTTTTAATATTTGTTCTTTGTGTTTGATCTTTGTTAATTTGATTAATATGTGTCTTGGGGTGTTTTGCCTTGGGTTTATCCTGTTTGGGACTCTCTGGGTTTCTTGGACTTGGGTGATTATTTCCTTCCCCATTTTAGGGGAGTTTTCAACTATCATCTCCTCAGGTATTTTTTCATGGTCTTTCTTTTTGTCTTCTTCTTGTGGAACTCCTATGATTCGAATGTTGGGGCATTTAACTTTGTCCCAGAGGTCTCTGAGATTGTCCTCATTTCTTTTAATTCGTTTTCCCTTTTTCCTCTCTGTTTCATTTATTTCTACCATTCTATCTTCTACCTCACTTATCCTATCTTCTGCCTCCACTATTTTACTGTTGGTTCCATCCAGAGTGTTTTTTATCTCATTTATTGCATTATTAATGATATATTGACTCTTTATTTCTTCTAGGTCCTTGTTAAACCTTTCTTGCATCTTCTCAATCCTTGTCTCCAGGCTATTTATCTGTAACTCCATTTTGTTTTCAAGATTTTGGATCATTTTCACTATCATTATTAAGAATTCTTTATCAGGTAGATTCCCTGTCTCTTCCTTTTTTGTTTGGTTTGGTGGACATTTATCCTGTTCCTTTACCTGCTGGGTATTCCTCTGTCTCTTCATCCTGTTTATATTGCTGTGTTTGGGGTGGCCTTTCTGTATTCTGGCAGTTTGTGGAGTTCTCTTTATTGTGGAGTTTCCTTGCTATGGGTGGGGTTGGATGGATGGCTTGTCAAGGTTTCCTGGTTAAGGAAGCTTGTGTCGGTGTTCTGGTGGGTGGAGCTGGATTTCTTCTCTCTGGAGTGCAATGAAGTGTCCAGTAGTGAGTTTTGAGATGTCAGTGGGTTTGGTGTGACTTTGGGCAGCCTGTATATTGAGGCTCAGAGTTATGTTCCTGTGTTTCTGGAGAACTTGCATGGTATGTTTTGCTCTGGAACTTGTTGGCCCTTGGGTGGTGCTTGGTATCAGTGTAGGTATGGAGGCGTTTGATGAGCTCCTATCGATTAATGTTCCCTGGATTCAGGAGTTCTCTGGTGTTCTCAGGATTTGGACTTAAGCCTCCTGCCTCTGGTTTTCAGTCTTATTCTTACAGTAACCTCAAGACTTCTCCATCTGTCACTTCCAAGGTGGTTCCCTCTGTTTTAGCTTCTTCTGTTTGCTGGTCTCTTCAGTGTCTGATTTCCGCCCTGTCACAAGGGGGCAGTGGTGGACACTTTTTTAGGCTCACTTGTTCAGTCGTGCTGTGGGGAGGGAGGGACACTGCAAACAAGTAACACTGGCGTGTGTGGGGAGTGCTTGCAATGTTTCAGCTGCACTGGGTTTGCCCCCGTTCATGGCATGTGTGCTTTCCCTGTCTACACTGCTTAGGATCTAGGTTACTCTGCCAGGAACTGTCTGAGGTCAGCCCTGGATTGTATGCACTTCCCAGGTCTAAGACGCTCAGGTTCAGGTATTCAGGTACTCCTCAAAGGCGCAGACTCGGTTGGGCCTGAGTTTTGTGCCCTTTCCAGGTCTGAGCAGCACAGGTGACCAGGTGTTTGGCGAGTGCAGTCTCTGTGACTTATCGTCTCCCCTGTCCCTGCCGCTCGGTTTTCTGGGTATACAACCAGCACACCTTCTCAGGCGGATGAATTCCAAGAAGTCTTGATTAGCAAAGAAGCCTGCTTGCAGTTTGGTAGATGATGCCTCTCTGAGGCCGCGACTGCCCCTTTCTGACTCTGGCTGCCCCCAACTGCCTGTCTTCGGCCGGGGATGGGCCGGTTTGCAGCTGGCTAGCTTTGCTCAGTCCTTTGTTCTGTGAGTGGGCCTGCCGGTGTCTTAGGTTAGGGCTTTTTGCGGGGTAGCTATCCCACAGTCTGGTTTGCTAGCCCAAGTTAGTTCCCTCAGATTGCCCTCGGGGCATTCAGGCCTGGTCCTTACCCTAAGCAATGCAGCCCGCGCTTCCCTGCCCAGACCCCACTTGCTAGCGGTGGATGCAGGCGGCTGCGCTGCTTCTCTGCTGGGAGTTACCTTTGGGCACGTACTCTGTGGGTTTTAATTATTTATTTATTTCTCCTTCATGGTTATGTTGCCCTCTGAGGTTCCAAGGCTCGTCACAGACTCGCCAGTGAGAGTGTTTCCTGGTGTTTGGAAACTTCTCACTTTTTAAAGACTCCCTTCCCAGGACAGATCTCTGTCCTTATAAAATATATATTATATATATATATATATATGAAGTTTGCTTTAAAAATAGGGTCTTTCTGTTTTTTGCAAAGTAATAGTAGATTATAAAAATGAAAATTAAAGGAGTAATGGGGACTTAAAAATAACAAAAAAATAAAATAAAACAAAAAAAATTTTTTAATTTAAAAAATGATAATAGTAAAAATATATCTAAGACTATCCTGGAGCTCTAGTGGACAGGGTGGGGTCAGTTCATTTTCAGATCGTTCCTTCGTCCGGCTTGTACTTCTCACTGTCTGTAGGCCCGTTCCTATGTTGTCGGTGGTAACTACAGGGTTTCAATCTATTGCACCTGTCCCTTCCAAAGCGGTTCCCTCTGTTTATGTTAGCTTCTTCTGTTTGCTGGTCTCTTCAGTGTCTAATTTCCGCCCTGACACAAGGGGCACGGTGATGGTCACTTTTTTTTAGGCTCGCTTGTTCAGTCGTTGTTTAGGGAGGGAACAAATATCACTGGCATGTGTTCACAGTGATTTAGCTACACTGGGTTTGCTCCACTAACAGCATGTGTGCTTTCCCAGTCTACACTGCTCAACTCTAGGTTGCTCTGCTGGGAACGGTCTGATGTGTGCCCTGGTTTGCATGCACTTCCCAGGTCTAAGCTGTTCAGGTTCAGGTTCTTAGGTACTCTGCAAAGGCGCAGACTTGGTTGGGCCTGCATTTTGCCCCTGTTGCAGGTCTGAGCAGCTGAGGTGACCAGGTCCTTGGTGCACGTAGTCGCCCCCAGTTGAAGGCTGTGACTTATCCCCTCCCCCGCACCAGCCACTGGGTATTCTGGGTGTACAACGAGAGCGTCTCCTCTCTTCCAGGAAGCTGATCTCTGGCTGTGACCCTCCCAGCAGATGTCAACCGTCCAGAATCCCAAGAAGTCTTGGTTAGCAACAAAGTCTCTTTGCAGGTTGGTAAAGGATGCCTCTCTGTGGCCGTGATCGCCCCCTTCCGGCTCTGGCTGCCCTTGCCTGCCTGTCTCCAGCAGGGGGATGGGACAGTCCATAGCCAGCTAGCTCTGCTCAGTCCTTTGTTCTGTGAGCGTGCCTGGTGGTGGTTAGGACTTTGCGTGGGATAGCTATCCCAGAGTCTGGGTTACTATCTCAAGCTAGTTCCCTCAGATTGCCCTCAGGGCATTCATGCCCGGTCCTTATCCTAAGCAATGCTGCCCACTCCTCCCTGTCCCTCCCCTGCTTGCTAGTGGGGGATGTGAGTGTCTGGGCTGTTGCACCACTGGGAGTTGCTTTTGGGCACGTAATCTGTGGGTTTTAATTATTGATTTATTTTTCCTCCCAGTTATTTTGCCCTCTGAGATTCCAAGGCTCACCACAGACCCGCCGGAGAGAGTATTTCCTGGTGTTTTGAAGCTTCTCTCTTTTTTAAAACTCCCTTCCCCAGCCGGATCTCCATCCCTACCTCTTTTGTCTCTCTTTTTATCTTTTATATTTTGTCCTACCTCCTTTTGAAGACAATGGGCTGCTTTTCTGGGTGCCTGATGTCCTCTGCCAGCATTCAGAAGTTGTTCTGTGGAATTTGCTCGGCTCTCAAATGTTCTTTCGATGAATTTGTGGGAGAGAAAGTGGTCTCCCCGTCCTATTCCTCCGCCATCTTAGGACCGCCCCCTCTAATTTTCTTGAAGAGAGCTCTAGTCTTTCCCATTCTATTGTTTTCCTTTATTTCTTTGCATTGATTGCTGAGGAAGTCTTTCTTATCTCACCTTGCTATTCTTTGGAACTCTGCATTCGAATGGGTATATCTTTCATTTTCTCCTTTGCCTTTCCCTTCTCTTCTTTTAATAGCTGTTTCTAAGGCCTCCTCAGACAACCATTTTGCCTTTTTCATTTTTTTCCCTTGGGGATGATCATGATCCCTGCCTCCGGTACAATATCATGAACCTCTGTCCATAGATCTTCAGGCACTCTGTCTATCAGATCTAATCCCTTGAATCTATTTGTCACTTCCACTGTATAATTGTAAGGGATTTAATTTAGGTCATATCTGAATGGGGTAGTGCTTTTCCCTACTTTCTTCAATTTAAGTCTGTATTTGCCAATAAGGAGTTTATGATCTGTGCCACAGTCAGCTCCCAGTGTTGGTTTTGCTGACTGTATAGAACTCCTCTATCTTTGGCTGCAAAGAATATAATCAGTCTGATTTCGGTATTGCCCATCTGGTGATGTCCATGTGTAGAGTCTTCTTTTGTGTTGTTGGAAGAGGGTGTTTGCTATGACCAGTGCATTCTGTTGGCAGAACTCTGTTAGCCTTTGCCCTGTTTCATTCTGTACTCCAAGGCCAAATTTGTCTGTTACTCCAGGTATCTCTTGACTTTCTACTTTTGCATTCCAGTCCCCTATAATGAAAAGGACATCTTTTTTGGGCTGTTAGTTCTAGAAGGTCTTGTAGGTCTTCATAGAACCGTTCAACTTCAGCTTCTTCAGTATTACTGGTCAGGGCATAGACTTGGATTACTGTGATATTGAATGGTTTGCCTTGGGAATGAACAGAGATCATTCTGTCGTTTTTGAGATTTAATCCACGTACTTCATTTCGGACTCCTTTGTTGACTGTGATGGCTACTCCTTTTCTTTTAAGGGATTCCTGCCCACAGTAGTAGATATAATGGTCATCTAAGCTAAATTCACCCATTCCAGTCCACCTTAGTTCACTGATTCCTAAAATGTCGACATTCCTAAAATGTCAACATGTATTTGCTGCTTTTGGATGGGATGCTCTATCGGTCCATTAAGTCTAATATGTCATTTGAGGTCAGTGTTTCCTTATTGATTTTCTGTCTGGATGATCTGTCCGTTGATGTAAGTGGGGTGTCACAGTCCTGAATACCATGTTTACTGTCAGTTTCTCCTTTATGTTTGTTAGTATGTACTGTATATATTTTAGGTGCTCTTATGTTGGGTGCCTATATATTTACAGTTGTTACATCTTCTTGAGTTGATTCTATGTTCGTTATGTAATGTCTCTCTCTTGTTATGGTCTCTGTTTGAAAGACTAGTTTATCTGATACAAGTGTTGCTACCCCAGCTTTCTTTTGATTTACATTTGCATGGGATACCTTTTTCAATCATCCTCTCACTTTTTGTCTGAGTATTTAGATCTGAAGGGAGACTCCTATAGGCAGCGTGTATGTGGGATTTGTTTCTGTGTCCAGTCAGCCAGTCTGTGTCTTTTAATTGAAGTATTTATTCCATGTATATTTAAAGTAATTATTGGTAGGTATATATTTCCTGCCATTTTGTTAATTCTTTTCTTTTTGTTCTTTTCTTCTTCTTTGCTCTCTTCCTTTGTGATTTGATGGCTTTCTTTAGTGTAATGTTTGGATTCCTTTCTCTTTTGTTGTATGTGAGTCCATTATAGATTTTTGGTTTGTGGTTACCGTGAGGTTTATATAGCTAGTGTATTCGGTTATGCTTACATACACGTATGTTTGTATATGTATTCTCTTTCAAATTCTTTTCCATTAGAGTTTATTATAAGATACTGAATAACCTTCCCTGTGCTATGCAGGAAATCCTTCTTTTTTATCTATTTTATGTATGGTAGTGTGCATCTGTTAATCCCATACTCCCAATTTATTCCCTCTCCTCAGTAACCATAAATTTGTTTTCTACCTCTGTGAATCTGTTTCTGTTTTGTAAAAGAGTTCATTTTACTGTTTTTTGATTCTGAACGTAAGAGGTATCTTATAATGTTTGTCGTTGTTGGAATTAATTCACTTTGTCTAACACTATCCAGGTGCACCCACATGGTCACAAATGGCAGAATTTCCTTCTTTTTATGGCTGAGTAATATTCCATTGTATATACATACCACATCTTTATCCATTCATCTGTTGATGAACACTTAGAGTGCTTCCATGTTTTAGCTGTTGTAAACAGTGCCACTATGAACATTGGTGTATGTGTATCTTTTTTAATTAGAATTTTGCTCTTTTCTAGATATATGCCCAGATGTGGGATGAGCAGTGTTGAGAATCTTTTCATGTGCTTGATGGCCCTCTATATGACTTCTTTGAAAAAATGTCTAGGCATAATTTCCGAACTACAGAAATAGCTCGTACAACTTAATAATAACAGCAACAAAAACCCAACCCAATCAAAAAAGGGGCAGAAGACCAAAACAGAGATTTCTCCAAAGAAGACGTGTGTGTGTGTGTGCACATTTGTGTCCAACTCTTTGTGACCACATGGATTCTTGTCCTGGAAATTCCACACACAGAGAAGCCTGACAGGCTACAGTCCCATACATTCACAATGAGTTGGACACGATAGAGCACATATGTGCCCACACACGCACACATGTCTTCTTTGGAGAAATGTCTATTTAGGTCTTCTCATTTTTTTGATTGGGTTGTTTTTGTTGTTGTTATTGAGTTGTATGAGCTGTTTGCATATTTTGAAATTTTAGCTCATGCCGATTGCATCATTCATGAATACTTTGTTCTATTTTGTAAACCTATGGACTTTCGTTTTCTTTATGGCTTCCTTTGCTGTGTAAAAGCTTATAACTTTACTTTTTATTCTTTTCTTATTTGTGGTAATAGCCTTTTCTTTTTTGCTTAGAGAAGTTCCTTTAACATTTCTTGTAAAGCATATGTTGTGGTGTTGAACACTTAGCTTTTACTTGTCTCTAAAAGTCTTTATCTCTTCTTCAACTCTGAATGATAGCTTTTCCAGGTAGAGTATTCTTTGCTGTAGATTTTCCCCCTTTGGTCACATTAAATACACTCTGTCACTTCCTCTGGTCATCAGAGCTATATGCTCCAGGAGTGCTTTCTATATGGGCTGCATGAGCCCTTCCATTGTGGTGGGCTGAGTACCATGGGTGGACCCCTGGTCTGGTGGTTACCAGGCATTGCCTAGTGCATAGGCTGCTGGCCCACCGGTGTTTGGGGCTGGGTCCTGGGACCTCTGGTGGGTTCTTGGGTGACTGGGGACTCAGAAGCTCCTATGGCAAATGACTTGTTGCTGAGTGAGGCTGTGACCCTGCCTGGCTAGCGGCTTGGTTTGGGGTGTGCCAGGATTAGTGCCAATAGACTGGGGGGAGGGCTGGGTCACAGTACTAATAATCTAGAGGGAGGATTTCAAACTGGCCCTTGCCAGCAGCAGAGTGCTCACGGTCCAACAAGCACCTTAAAATGGTTGCTGCCAGCATATGTGTCCCCAGGGTAAGCTGTAGTTGTTTCTTGCCTCTTCAGGAGATTCTCCAGATCAACAGGTAGGTCTGATCGAGGCTCCTTTCAAATCACTGCTTCTGCCCTGGGTCCCGGAGCATGTGAGATTTTGGGTTCACCCTTTCAGAGTGGAGTCTCAGTTTCTCACAGCTCCTGGGTCTCCTGAAAGGAAGCCCTGCTGGCCTTCAAAGCCAAATGTTCCGAGGGCTTATCTTCCCAGCTCAGGACCCCAGGCTAGGAAATCTAGTGTGCTCAGACTCCTTGCTTCTTGTGGTGAATCTCTTCAATTATAATTAAGTAAGTAAGTGAAGTCACTCAGTCATGTCCGACTCTTTGCGACCCCATGGACTGTAGCCTACCAGGCTTCTCCGTCCATGGGATTCTCCAGGCAAGAATACTGGAGTGGGTTACCATTTCCTTCTATCCTCCTGTATATTGGTTGCCTGGTGGCTCAGATGGTTAAGAATCCACCTGCAATACAGGAGACCTAGGTTCGACTCCTGGGTTGGGAAGATCCCCTGGAGGAAGGCTTGGCAATCCAATCCAGTTTTCTTGCCTGGAGAATCCCCATGGACAGAGAAAGCCGGGTGGGCTCCAGTCCATGGCGTCCCAAAGAGTGGGACACAGCTGAGCGACTAAGCCCAGCACGTATGGGTTGCCGACCTGTGGGTGTGAGTCTTGACTATACCCCTTCTCCACCCTTCCTGTCCATCTTACCGTGTCTCCTTCTTCATATCTGTAGTTGTGGAAGATCTTGTCTGCTCATCTTTCAGGTCATTCTTATCAATAGCTTCTCTGTATATAGTTGTAATTTTGGTGTGCCCAAGGGAGGAAGTAAGCTCAGAGTTTTCTTATGCTGTTATCTTGGCTACTCTCTGAGTAAATATTTTAAATAGTGAGAAATGTATAACATATATTTCATTTCATGCATAATGTCAAATGCTGAGTATTTGTAATTCTTCCCCCTCAGACAGGAGCTTGCAAGATGCATGGGAGTGACTGAAGATAGAATGCAGGTGAGTAAACTGGAAAAAAGCAGTTTGGCATAACAGCCATTCTAAAACCCACTTCGGGAACTGGATACCTTGTCCTGGACATTCTCAGATTGGTTTGTTTTTGTAGCCTTCACTATGTTTGGAAAGTAAGATTGGAACTTCTGGACTTTGGGGCCAGAATAGATACCTCTTCAGTAAAGTAAACTCTTTCTAACACTGATATCCTTTAGGGGGCAATTCTCTGTGGACTCATGTTGGGACTGAGTCTGACTTGGGAATTATTCAAATTAATGCACCAAATAGCTGGGTTTTAAGGGGGTCCACCCCTTGAGTGGCAACTCACTCCAATATTCTTGCCTGGAGAATCCCCATGGACAGAGGAGCCTGGTGTGCTACAGTCCATGGGGTCACAAAGCGTCAGACACGACTGAGCGACTAAGCATGCAAGGGGTCCAAGTATAGTAAATTATTTAAAATATTTAAGCCAGGCATCAGCTCTTTCGGCAAGGAGTGAATTTTCAAGTATTCAGCCATTTGGGCAAGGGAATAATTCACCTCAGGACGCAACATATGAGCAACAAATGTACGTTTAGTTTAGCTGAGACTGATGGGGAGGGGCATGATTTAAAATTCCAAGTGCCCGATCCTCCTGCTGTTGTTTTTGTGTGTTTGGTAGAGCAACGCAGGAGACACAAGAGACGTGGGGTCCATCCCTATTTTAGGAAGACCTCCTGGAGTAGGAAATGGCAACCTGCTTCAGTATTCTTGCCTGGAAAATACCGTGGACAGAGGAGCCTGGCAGGCTCTGTGGGGTTGCAAAGAGTCAGACACAACTGAGCACACACATACTCACACTCACAACAGTGTAGAGTTTCAGCTGTAAATTTTAATTTTCTCAAATTGTTTGAAGTGCAGCCTGAAAACATTGCTAACATAGTAGGTTGTACATTATGATGGAGATGAAGGAAAGGTTTGCAACCCTTAGGAATTTGTCTAAATATATATATACATATTTTTTAAAGTTGAGTTTGAGAAAATTGGGCACTATTAATATATTTATTGGAGATACTGCATATATGCAACATTATGAAACTACCCGATGTATGAGTGAATATTATTTTGAGCAATTTCTAATGTGTAAGGATTTTTTTCTGCCCATTTCATATTATTTTCAGGGATTGGTTTTGAAGAATGTCTCCCTGATGGTCCATGGTTCATGGCTCTCAGCCAGTAGCTTACTTGTGTTAATTTGAAGTACTTGCCCATTTACTTAGATGGTAATGACTACTTGGTACCTCCAGGCACAGAAAGTGAATATTTGTTCTTTGAACAGAGTAAGTTGTATCAAGGGAATATTTTTTTAAAGTAGAAAATTAAGAAAAGAAAGAAGAAAAATCTGGAGGGTTTTATTATGTGCTTTGCTGCCGAGCCCCTGTGTGAGGGCAGTGATGGACGCGGGCTGCAGACCTGGTTGGATGGGGGTGTGGGTGGGGGTGGGGATGGGGGTGGGGGGTCTGCTAAGCAAGGCTGGGAGCCTAAGGCCAGGGATTGGGCTCACAGTCAGGTCTGGCCAGGGCTTGAGATGCCCGGGCCTGTGGTCTCTCATGAAGGCAAAGCAAGCTCACTGGGAGAGAAAACCTGGTGACATGCTTCTCCAGGGTTTACATAGTCGTCTCTTAGTGGAGTTCTGAAGGGGAACAGGACCCACAGGAAACAAATAAGGGAAAAGAGAGAATGTTCCCATCTATTTCCAAATTCTATGGCACGAATTTCCCAAAGAAATATTTAATGCACACCTCCCCTTGTTTTCACATACAGCAAGAGTTACTCTATGAAAGCAGTACTGGGAATATGGAAGTAGTAGCCGCCAGCACTTCAGTTAGCCAGTTTTGCATTTTGCTTATCTTTATGCAGATTTGATCCCTGGTACACTCTATCCCCCCACCTCCAAAGTGAGCTTTATTAATGTGGCTCCTTAAGACTACCTATTCATGCATCAGAAGGGCCCAGATACTAAGATGGGAGAGGAAAAATGAGGCGATAGAGAGAGGAGGCCTTTGGTTTCATGTAAAATTTGCAGAGTGAAAACATCCAAAAACATTAAATATGATGTAATTCCAACAAGTGGGATGCTGAGGGAGCAGTGGCACCCACAGCACAGGTTTTTCTTTCAGTTGTTGAAAGTTGGCTCATTTTTCGGTAGGAGCCATTTTGTGAATCCTGACCAACGTGTTTATCAATTCTCTTCCTAATGTGCAGGTTGCATGCTCTTGCCTTAATCCTGAGGGGACAATGAGGCTCTCCTGGTTGAGAGGCAGCGCCTAGAGAGCAGGGCTGTGCTGGGCACGAGAGACTCTGGTCCAAGGTCCTGCAGCCGCACCCAGAGCAGAGGGAGCTGACTGGGTCCTGAGCCTGGGCAAATTTGGAGGGCGGGGCAGGGTGGAGAGTGCAGAGCTGAGAAAGGCAACAGTGGTTGCGTCCTCTCCGCCATCTCTTGGCTGGCCGAGATTTTAAGAATGTTAGTCAATTTGGGCCGAGTTTGTTTCACGGACAGAAGAGCCTGGCAGGCTGCAGTCCATAGGGTCGCCCAGAGTCGGACGGACTGAAGGCACTAAGCAGCAGCAGTCTAAACCTCTGTGATCTGCAGTCTGGTACTGAGGCTGTGTCCAGGGCTTGCACTCCACTGGTGTCAGCAGACGAGCCACAGAGTCCCTGGGCCCCCACGACCAAACCTCACTGGCAACACCAGCTCCGTCTCTATAACCGTCACAGCAGTCCCTGAGGACAGCTTTTATTTACAAACCCAGCCCATGCCTATTGATTATTTACTGTGCACCAAAGATGGGTCATTCAAAATGGGTCCCGTTCCTCTCAGTATGATTTTAAAAGGCACCCACTTTATCATGTGCTCAACTTCCCCCACCACGAAGGTGCGCCTGCCTAGTGAGTGGCGTTAGTGGCACGAATAGTAATAGGTGGGAGGAGAGACAAGGCGAGAAGCCAGTCCAGAGCCAGGCACATCATCAGTGCTCACTTGCTGGGGGTGGGGGGTAGGGGGGCTGATGGGACGGCCTTTAAGTAAATGTCCTAAAAAATTTTAACCAGAAGGAAATAGCTTCTTCTCCTGGTGTAGTTTCCCATCTTCAAGTCACCAAGATTTCCCTGCTCCGTTTTTTCCTGTCTGACATTAACTGGTCCATGTACTAACCCAGCCCCCTTTTTCTCTCTGACTGGAGGTGTGGTTTAATCATAGAAGGGCCAAGTGGAGGAAATATCAGAGAGCACTGAGGTTCAGAGATGCGCCGCCCCTGCTCCCGGCCCACCGTGTGGTCAGCAACAGGGGTGGACCCTGCAACACCGTCCTCGTTCAGGAGCCGGATTGGGTCTGGGTCCCTCTGGAGCCGATACCCCTGGACGTGATGCCCTTGCCGCCCGTGCCCCCCTTGATGCCACCCGTGCCACCCTTGATGCCCATGCTGCCCTTACCCCCTCTGTTTCTGCCTCCTCTGCCCTGGATTCTACCAGCCTCCATTCACTCCGGCTGCCCTCACGGCCTTGCCTGGTCCCCTACCACCGGTGGCCTTTCTGTAGCCCCGTTTCCTCTTGAATGGTCTCCATGACAGCTTTGTCGAAAGTGCCTTTGAGCCAGATTGAAGTTCCGATACCTCAGCATCAAGCACACAGGGCCCGCCAAGTGCCTGCCATGTGTCTTACATACACATGCTGAGTCACTGACCCACTATTTTAGGGCCCGTTTTCTGTGTTTTCAATAAAGTAGTGAATTCTCTGCATATTTGTTCTGTGTGTCACATGGGGTTAGTGCATCTGATGGAAACTGCTGCTCCACAGTCACCATCAGTAAGCCACACACATCTCTGAAGTTTCCCAGGTGCCCAGGAGGGGTGTACCGAGACCCATCCATTCGCTTCCACCCTCATCTCCAACACCCGTCCTTCCCCCACCCTGCACCACTGGGACCACCTAGATGTGCAAGACGGGTCGCTTGGGTCTCCAAGGGAGGAGAGTGTGTTCCAAGGCAGGCCTGAGCCACATTCATGGTGATGAGGTCAGAGGCAAGGACCCCAAGGGCCACTTTTACAGGGGCTGCTCATAGGGCTTTATGGAGGAGAGGGAGCTGGGTGTTCATCTGGTTCTCTCCCAGTTCTGTTCACCACCTTCCCTTTTGCAGAGGATATGCGGGGTGGGGTGGGGGCGCAGATGGAAACCACTCCAGCAGCAGGGGGAGTTCCTGGCTCTGTAGAGGAAATGCAAGAGGAAACTCTGTCTAGGCCAGTGTGAGACTTTTCCCCTCTCCCAGAGGTGGAAAACTTAGCCCTCCTTCCCCAGCTCAGAGTTGATCATGTGGCCTTCAGATATATTTTGTCACCTTCAACATCCTGGGGAGAACCTGGGTTCCAGCTAATTTAATACTGCAAAGAAGGCTCTTTGTTGAGTGCTGCCTCAAGCCAGCAGGAGTGGTCCCTGAGCACTGATGTAGGATAATCATATTATTTAAGAGAATCAGGAAGACCTTGCCTTTCTTCTTCAAATGGAATTCCCAGGTAGAAACCACCCAGGAAAGGGTATGTGAGGAGAAGGAGCAGGCCATCAGCCAAGTTCCCCTTGTAGCTGGGGGTTGGGGTGGAGGAGGGGATCATTTGCTGGCAGAGGAAGAGAGTCTTCTCCAGTTGCCTATCCCAGAGGAAGGAGGGACTAAAGAATGGGGAGGGGGAGTGTCCAGGCCCAGAACCCGATGGAACTGGCTCTCTCCAGCCCTTGGCCATGCCAATTTGCCCAGAGGAATCCCATTAAACTCTGGATTTAAAAATAACAGCATTGGGACTTCTCTGGTGGTTCAGTGGCTGGGACTCTGCTGTCCCAATGCTGGGGGCCCGGGTGGGAACACTGGTCAAGGAGCTGGATGCCACACCCAGCAACTAAGAGTTCACATGCTGCAACTAAATAGCCTACACGCTGCAATGAAATGGAAGATCTCTCCTGCCACAGCAAAGACCCAGCGCGGAAAAATAAATAAGTAGAATATTTTAAACAGATTATTTCTTCTCTTCAAACAAATAAGAACATTGTGATGGTATCATTGTTTTGTACATATATCCTCCTACTGCTACTGCTGCTAAGACTCTTCAGTCATGTCCAAAGCTGTGTGACCCCATAGACAGCAGCCCACCAGGCTCCCCCGTCTCTGAGATCCTCTAGGCAAGAACACTGGAGTGGGTTGCCATTTCCTTCTCCAATGCACGAAAGTGAAAAGTGAAAGTGAAGTCGCTCAGTCGTGTCCGACTCTTAGAGACCCCATGGACTGCAGCCTACCAGGCTCCATGGGGTTTTCCAGGAAAGAGTACTGGAGTGGGGTGCCATTGTCTTCTCCAGTACATATATCCAAACTTGTAAAAATATATACATTAAATATGTGCATTTTTGTATGTTATGTAGCAAGTTGAAATAAATATATAAAACAACAATAAAGTTTTTGGTAAGTCAGTAAGTTTGGTAAGCTGTGGCACATTAGTCACATATAGTAACTTAATCCTTCAAAGAATGACCCACTTGTTCATTTGGTCATTGTGTCTTGACTTTTGGTAAAAGGATGGCTTTTGATGAATTCACTTGTAGCCAAATCCAAGACTTCCAAGGCCAAGCCAATGAGGCAGGGTGTTTATTTATGGAAAGGTCCTATTTAGAACCCCCTCCTGGAGCCCTGTGCTCCAACATGAGAAGGAAAAGGCTGGGATTTTATTCTCACATATGAGTGAGAGAAATCATTCTTGATCCTCTCTCCTAAGGGCCTTTCCCAGGTGGCGCTAGGGGTAAAGAACTCTCCCAGAGACATAAGAGACTGGGGTTCCATCCCTGGCTAAGGAAGATGCCCTGGAGGAAGGCATGGCAACCCACTCCAATATTCTTGCCTGGAGAATCCCATGGACAGAGGAACCTACTGGGCTACACTCCATGGCGTCACAGAGAGTTGGACACGACTGAATCGACTTAGCACAGCAGCACACCCTGTCCTTTCCTAGTTCCTTTTCTCCCTTTACCTTCCTGATGAGAGTCTGTTTGGCAGAATGGGTGTGAAAGGTCAAGAGCATGGTCAATTTGGGGTCTGGGTGATGAATGGGGAGAACCACTGCAGATGACTTTTGAGGAGCCCTCTCTTACTAACCCTCAATACTTTAGTGAAGGCATGATGCATACAGAGAGGAACATGGAACCATATATTACCATATGTAAAATAGATAGCCATTGGGAATTTGCTGTATGACTCAGGGAACTCAAACAGGGGCATTATAACAACCTAGAGGGGTGGGATGGGGAGGGAAGTGGGAAGGAGATTCAAGAGGGAGGGGACATATGTACACCTATGGCTTATTCATGTTGATGTTGGGCAGAAACCAACAGAATCCTGTTAAGCAATTATCCTTCAATGAAAAATAAATAAATAAATACCTGAGTGGCCATCCAACCTGCAAGCAGCTGCAGCAGAAGCCTCAGAAGAAGTTTATGACTCCCTGTTTCCTAGGGTTTTCAGATGGAAAGTTTGAGTGCTGCTATGGCAACAGCTGAGCTATTTCAAATCCTGAAGATGATGCTGTGAAAGTGCTGCACTCAATGCACCAGCAAATTAGGAAAACTCAGCAGTGGCCACAGGACTGGAACAGGTCAGTTTTCATTCCAATCTCAAAGAAAGGCAACGCAAAAGAATGTTCCAGCTACCACTCAGTTGCACTCATCTCACATGCTAGCAATGTATTTCTCAAAATTCCCCAAGTTAGGCTTCAACAGTATGTGAACTGAGAACCTCCAGATGTTCATGCTGGATTTAGAAAAGGCAGAGGAACTAGAGATCAAATTGCTGACATCCGTGGGATCATAGAAAAATCAAGCAGATTCCAAACAAGCATCTACTTCTGTTTTATTGGCTACGCCAAAGCCTTTGACTGTGTGGATCACATCAAACTGGGGGAAATTCTTCGAGAGATGGGAATATCAGACCACCTTACCTGCTTCCTGAGACATCTGTAGGCAGATCAAGAAGCAACAGTTAGAACCAGACATGGAAAAATGAACTGGTTCCAAATTGGGAAACGAGTAGATTGTCACCCTGTTTATTTCACTTATATGCAGAGTACATCATGCGAAATGCCAGGCTGGATGAATCATAAGCTGGAATCAAGACTGCCAGGAGAAATTTCAATAACCTCAGATATGCAGATGATACCACCCCTATGGCTGAAAGTGAAGAGGAACTAAAGAGATTCTTGATGAAAGTGAAAGAGGAGAGTGAAAAAGCGGGCTTAAAACTCAACAATCAAAAAAGGAAGAGCATGCCATCACTTCATGGCAAATAGATGGGGAAACAATGGAAACAGTAACAAACTTATCTTTTGGGGCTCCAAAATCACTGCAGATGGTGACTTCAGCCATGAAATTAAAAGACGCTTCCTCCTTGGAAGAAAAGCGCTGACCAACCTAGACAGCATATTAAAAAGCAGAGACATTACTTTGCTGCCTAACCTATCTAGTCAAAGCTCTGGTTTTTCCAGTAGTCATATGTGGATGTGAGAGTTGGCCTGTAAAGAAAGCTGAGTACTGAAGAATTGATGCTTTTGAACTGTGGTGTTGAAGACTCTTGAGAATCCCTTGGACAGCAAAGAAGTCAAACCAGTCAATCTTAAAGGAAATCGGTCCTCAATATTCATTGGAAGGACTGATGCTGAAGCTGAGGCTCCAATACTTTGGCCACCCGATGGGAAGAACTGACTCATTGGAAAGACCCTGATGCTGGGAAAGATTGAAGGCAGGAGGAGAAGGGGACATCACCGACTTGATGGACATGAATTTGAGCAAGCCCCAGGAGTTCTTGATGGACAGGGAAGCCCGGTTACGGCAGTCCATGAATTGCAACGAGTCCGACTCGACTGAGCAATTAAACAGAACTGATGGCAACAGCAATATCAATCAATGGGAAGTAAAACTCCTCTGCTTCAGTTCATTCAAGGAGGGGAAATTGGAGACAGCTGAGGGAAGGAGGGTGTCGTCAGTTACAGAAACTTACCTGACCTCAGTAACAGGAAGAGTCTAGAGTTGCCTTGGTCAGTTTCCTCCCAGCAAGAGGTTGGTTTGCAGGGTTGTGCCACAAGGAATTACAATGATAAACGTCGCAGCTGGTATGTACTGTATTCTTATGTGCCAGTCACTGGGTTAAGGTCTCAGTATTTATCTAGACGTTTACTTCTCAAAGCACATATTAGTACTTTCACATTAAACTGCAAAAAGAGAGAGAGAGAGAGAGACAGCATTTGCTTTGCCCAAGACAAACCCTGAACCATCTGTGCTTTTAGTTGGTTATTCCTAAATTCTGAGATCAGGGACTCTGGCTGTGCTTGATGGTTTATTTTTTTTTTTCTTTTCTTATCTTTTTTTGGCCACACCGTGTGGCACTCAGGATCTTTGCTCTCCAACCAGGATTCGAATCCAGGCCCCCTGCAGTGGAAGTGCAGAGTCTTAACCATTGGACCACCAGGGAAGTCCTTTGATGGTTTCTTTTAAAAATATCTTTTATCAAACACAGATGAGAGACAATAAACTATAATGGTTTTCAGCAGAGTCAGGAGTAAGTTACAAAACGTTTCTTTTTGTCAATTTCCTTGCCTCCAAAATGGGGAAAATGACAATGCCTACTGGATATGATTTTTGTGAGGATAATATCAGGAAATTCATTGAAAGATTGAGAATAGTATATGGTACATGGTAATCTTTCTCTATAAGCTTTAGATATTATTTCTCTATTAATATTAGTAGGAAGAGGAGAATGACAAGGTCTTAATTGGTAAAATGAAAAGATTATGACTTCTGTCCAAACCCAGTTTTATTTTACTAATATTACTAGTCTATGAAATCTCCAAGGTTTGGAGCCCCTGCCCTTAACCATGGTGCTTGTATATGGAGTGGCTGGTTTCTCCTGTTAAGACAATGTCTCCGTCCCAACAAAGAAAGGGAAGTGCTTGGCTAAGTGCCATCTCTGAGCTCACTGCCTGGAGGACAGCACGCAAACCCAGGACCCACACAGAGACTATGCCGCTGAGCCGACCTGGAGAGGGAGAGGCATGTGGGTGGGGAGGAGGAAGTGTGAGAGGCAGCTGGCTTCATAGGAAGAAGACAAACTGTGGACTCAGAATCAAATCAGAGCTCTGCAATGGACTGGCTCTGTGACTTTGAACAGACTGTTTCAGCTTTCTGAACCTCATCCGTACAACGGGATCTTAATAGTAGTTAGTTCATAGAGCTGAAAATAAGATGAAGAGATTCACGTGGAGCACTCAGAAGAAAACCTGGCAAGCTGTAGGTGTTCAATAAACATTTGCTACCACGAAGATGATGAAGACACTAATACAGCAGACAGAACAAAGAAGTAGAGGGATAAAAAGAGCCCACTGCTTCCCAGAAGCGGGGAGAATTTTCTCAGTGCCACAAGGACCGATGTGTCTTGAGCTCTCCCTCACTAGGGTCAATGCCAGGCAGCCAAGAAAGAAGGAGGATTTGCATGGCCCCTCACTGATGAGCACACGCACTCCAGAGCTATGAATACTGCTGATGCTGGAGACGGGCCTCAGTTCTGCTCACTTGCCTGAATCCCACATAACCCATCAGATCAACTGCTATGAACCTCTGGTGCCACAGCAGGCCCCAAACCAGAATTTTCCCCTCTTCCTGGCCACAGAATGAAAAGACAAAAGTTCCTGAAGAAGTGGCAAAGGTTGGGTCTTCCCTGGTAGCTCAGTTGGTAAAAGAAATCCACCTGCAGTGCAGGAGACCCAAGACCGATTTCTAGATCAGGAAGATAACCTGGAGAAGGGATAGGCCACCCATACCAATATTCATGGGCTTCCCTGGTGGCTCAGATGGTAAAGAATCCGTCTTCAATGTGGGAGGCTGGGTTCGATCCCTGGTTGGGAAGATCTGCTGGAGGAGGGCATGGCAACCCACTCCAGTATTCTAGCCTGGAGAATCCCCATGGACAGAGGTGCCTGGGGGGCTCGGAAAGGGCCGGACTGAGCAACTCAGCACAGCACAGACCAACGGAAAGAATAACATACAAATGTTATTCAGGTGCCCTCTTCTGGACCATCTGGGCAAGGACTTTCCCAAAGACATCTCTGGGTCTACTCACTCAATCCCGGGGCCTCAAGGGAGATTCATGGGCTATCCCCGCTAAGGAACTCTAATCTGGGGTCAGGAAGCAGATTATGAGGTACCTGACAGAGTCCCACTAGAGTCTGCATGGTGTTGGCCCTGGATTTCACCTTTGCTGGTGAATCTGGAGATGAACCAGGGAGCCCCAGTGTCTTAGTCAGCTCAGGACAGTTACTGGCCTCTTATTGGCCCTTGGTGGATACTGTGCACATGATTCATGGCTGTGAAGTAATCTTTTAAAAAATATTTACTTATTTATTTGGCTATGTCAGGTCTTAGTTGCGGCATGTGGGATAATTCATAAAGGCACACAGGCTCTGTAGTTGTGGGTGCATGTAGCTAAGTAGCTCCGAGCCATGTAGGATCTTAGTTCCCTGACCAGAGATCAAAGCTGCATCCCCTGCATTGGAAAGTGGATTCTTAACCACTGGACCACCAGAGAAGCCCCTTAGTAATCTTAAGATCATAAATTCCAGTCGTGGCATGGATCCAAGCAGATGTCTCAACTCACCTGATCGAGGTGGTTCAGGAATCTTACATAGAAATGGTACCTACAGGAATGAGCAAAATGCAGAGCAGATGGGGTCTCACAACTCCCTGAAAGGTTCTCAGGGGTGTCTCTTTGGCTCCCTGGCACATTGCCCAAAGAGCCACTGCTTCCACTGGCCCTGTGAGGGTCCAGGTACAAAGACCTCCTGGATCACCAATCCCAATCTTTTTTTAGCACCAGAACCAGTTTCGTGGAAGAGAATTTTCCATGGATGGGGTGGGGTCATGGTGGTTTCAGGACGATTCAAGCAGGTTACATTTATTTTGCACTTCGTTTTTATTATCATGACATCAGCTCCACTTAGATCATCAGGCATTAGATCCCGGGGATTGGGGACCCCTGTCCTGGACCATAAGTGGGCCTGATCAGCACACCTGATGGCTCCTCCCAGTCAACTACAAACAAGCAGGAATGGGGCACAGCTGCCATTGAATCTGAGACCGCCCTTTCCCTTACTGAGTGTGGCGAGGGATGCTCATTGCAACGGGCAGAGCCTCATGCAGTGTGGATGTCTGTCCAGGTCACTTCAACAAGAAGGCTTGCTGTATCTTCACTGAACCGTGGATGTGGCTAATGGCCTTGCCATTCGGTCAGGCTTCTGGCAAGACTCAGACTGGCATATAGAGCAAGACTCCCTGCAGGGACCACCTGTGTTCCTCTCTAGGTAAGGTGTTTTTTTTTTTTTTTTTTTTTAATTAATTGATTTTTTTGGAGGCTGATTACTTTACAATATTGTATTGGTTTTGCCATATATTGACATGAATTTGCCACGGGTGTATATGTGTTCCCCATCCTGAACCCCCCTCCCACCTCCCTCCCCATCCCATCCCTCTGGGTCATCCCAGGGCACCAGTCCGAGCACCCTGTATCATGCATCAAGCCTGGACTGGCGATCCGTTTCACATATGATAATATACATGTTAGGTAGGGTGTTTTTATTCTCTACTTTTTTCAAGATTTTCTTTGTGTTTGGTTTTCTGGAATTTGAGTATGATATGCCTAGGTGTGTGTGTTTTTTTTTCCTTTTGACATTTATATTGCTTGGTGTTTTCTGAACTTCCTAGATGTGACAACCTCTCATTAATTTTGTTTCTTTTCTCTTTCTTTGCTTTGTGTATTCCCATTATACATGTTATACCTTTTGTAATTGTCCCACAGTGATTGGAAGATATTCTATTCTATGTTTTATTAATTTTTTCTCTACATTTCAGTTTGGGGGGGGGGTTTCTACTGATAAATCTACAAACTCTTTGGTTCTAATCCCAGCCCTTTCCAATCATCTGATAGGTCCATTAAATATATTCTTTATTTCTTTGCAGTTTCTTATTCTACTATTTCCTTTATATTCTTTCTAAGGGTTTCTATCTCTCTGTTTACATTATCCATCTGTTCTTGCAAGTTGTCCACCTTTTCCACTAGAGCCCTTAGCATATCGATCTATTTTAAATTCTCAGTCTGATAATTTCATATCTCTACTATACCTGAATCTGCTTGTGACACTTGCTTTGTCTCTTCAGACTATTTCTTCTTTCCTTTTATCAGGCTATATATTTTTTAGTTGTTGTTGAAAGCCAATAATGATCAGGTATTTGGAAGTACACAGGCCTTTGTATGACATCTTATTTATTTTTTTTAAATTTTATTTTATTTTTAAACTTTACATAATTGTATTAGCTTTGCCAAATATCAAAATGAATCCGCCACAGGTATACATGTGTTCCCCATCCTGAACCCTCCTCCCCCCTCCCTCCCCATACCATCCCTCTGGGTCATCCCAGTGCACTAGCCCCAAGCATCCAGTATTGTGCATCGAACCTGGACTGGCAACTCGTTTCATACATGATATTTTACATGTTTCAATGCCATTCTCCCAAATCTTCCTACCCTCTCCCTCTCCCACAGAGTCCATAAGACTGTTCTATACATCAGTATCTCTTTTGCTGTCTCGTACACAGGGTTATTGTTACCATCTTTCTAAATTCCATATATATGCGTTAGTATACTGTATTGGTGTTTTTCTTTCTGGCTTACTTCACTCTGTATAATAGGCTCCAGTTTCATCCACCTCATTAGAAATGATTCAAATGTATTCTTTTTAATGGCTGAGTAATACTCCATTGTGTATATGTACCACAGCTTTCTTATCCATTCATCTGCTGATGGACATCTAGGTTGCTTCCATGTCCTGGCTATTATAAACAGTGCTGCGATGAACATTGGGGTACACGTGTCTCTTTCCCTTCTGGCTTCCTCAGTGTGTATGCCCAGCAGTGGGACTGCTGGATCATAAGGCAGTTCTATTTCCAGTTTTTTAAGGAATCTCCACACTGTTCTCCATAGTGGCTGTACTAGTTTGCATTCCCACCAACAGTGTAAGAGGGTTCCCTTTTCTCCACACCCTCTCCAGCATTTATTGCTTGTAGACTTTTGGATCGCAGCCATTCTGACTGGTGTGAAATGGTACCTCATAGTGGTTTTGATTTGCATTTCTCTGATAATGAGTAATGTTGAGCATCTTTTCATGTGTTTGTTAGCCATCTGTATGTCTTCTTTGGAGAAATGTCTATTTAGTTCTTTGGCCCATTTTTTGATTGGGTCATTTATTTTTCTGGAGTTGAGCTGTAGGAGTTGCTTGTATATTTTTGAGATTAGTTGTTTGTCAGTTGCTTCATTTGCTATTATTTTCTCCCATTCTGAAGGCTGTCTTTTCACCTTGCTAATAGTTTCCTTTGATGTACAGAAGCTTTTAAGGTTAATTAGGTCCCATTTGTTTATTTTTGCTTTTATTTCCAATATTCTGGAAGGTGGGTCATAGAGGATCCTGCTGTGATGTATGTCAGAGAGTGTTTTGCCTATGTTCTCCTCTAGGAGTTTTATAGTTTCTGGTCTTACATTGAGATCTTTAATCCATTTTGAGTTTATTTTTGTGTATGGTGTTAGAAAGTGTTCTAGTTTCATTCTTTTACAAGTGGTTGACCAGATTTCCCAGCACCACTTGTTACAGAGATTGTCTTTAATCCATTGTATATTCTTGTCTCCTTTGTCAAAGATAAGGTGTCCATATGTGCGTGGATTTATCTCTGGGCTTTCTATTTTGTTCCAGTGATCTATATTTCTGTCTTTGTGCCAGTACCATACTGTCTTGATAACTGTGGCTTTGTAGTAGACCCTGGAGTCAGGTAGGTTGATTTCCTCCAGTTCCATTCTTCTTTCTCAAGATCGCTTTGGCTATTCGAGGTTTTTTGTATTTCCATACAAATTGTGAAATTATTTGTTCTAGCTCTGTGAAGAATACTGTTGGTAGCTTGATAGGGATTGCATTGAATCTATAAATTGCTTTGGGTAGTATACTCATTTTCACTATATTGATTCTTCCAATCCATGAACATGGTATATTTCTCCATCTATTAGTGTCCTCTTTGATTTCTTTCACCAGTGTTTTATAGTTTTCTATGTATAGGTCTTTAGTTTCTTTAGGTAGATATATTCCTAAGTGTTTTATTCTTTCCATTGCAATGGTGAATGGAATTGTTTCCTTAATTTCTCTTTCTGTTTTCTCAGTATTAGTGTATAGGAATGCAAGGGATTTCTGTGTGTTGATTTTATATCCTGCAACTTTACTATAGTCATTGATTAGTTCTAGTAATTTTCTGGTGGAGTCTTTAGGGTTTTCTATGTAGAGGATCATGTCATCTGCAAACAGTGAGAGTTTTACTTCTTCTTTTCCAATTTCGATTCCTTTTATTTCTTTTTCTGCTCTGATTGCTGTGGCCAAAACCTCCAAAACTATGTTAAATAGTAATGGTGAAAGTGGGCACCCTTGTCTTGTTCCTGTTTTTAGAGGAAATGCTTTCAATTTTTCACCATTGAGGATAATGTTTGCTGTGGGTTTGTCATATATAGCTTTTATTATGTTGAGGTATGTTCCTTCTATTCCTGCTTTCTAGAGAGTTCTTATCATAAATGGATGTTGAATTTTGTCAAAGGCCTTCTCTGCATCTATTGAGATAATCATATGGCTTTTATTTTTCAATTTGTTAATGTGGTGTATTACATTGATTGATTTGCGAATATTGAAGAATCCTTGCATCCCTGGGATAAAGCCCACTTGGTCATGGTGTATGATCTTTTTAATGTGTTGTTGGATTCTGATTGCTGGAATTTTGTTAAGGGTATTTGCATCTATGTTCATCAGTGATATTGGCCTGTAGTTTTCTTTTTTTGTGGGATCTTTGTCAGGCTTTGGTATTAGGGTGATGTTGGCCTCACAGAATGAGTTTGGAAGTTTACCTTCCTCTGCAATTTTCTGGAAGAGTTTGAGCAGGATAGGTGTTAGCTCTTCTCTAAATTTTTGGTAGAATTCAGCTGTGAAGCCGTCTGGACCTGGGCTTTTGTTTGCTGGAAGATTTTTGATTACAGTTTCAATTTCCGTGCTTGTGATGGGTCTGTTAAGATTTTCTATTTCTTCCTGGTTCAGTTTTGGAAAGTTGTACTTTTCTAAGAATTTGTCCATTTCTTCCAAATTGTCCATTTTATTGGCATATAATTGTTGATAGTAGTCTCTTATGATCCTTTGTATTTCTGTGTTGTCTGTTGTGATCTCTCCATTTTCGTTTCTAATTTTGTTGATTTGATTTTTCTCCCTTTGTTTCTTGATGAGTCTGGCTAATGGTTTGTCAATTTTATTTATCCTTTCAAAGAACCAGCTTGTGGTTTTGTTGATTTTTGCTATGGTCTCTTTTGTTTCTTTTGCATTTATTTCTGCTCTAATTTTTAAGATTTCTTTCCTTCTACTAACCCTGGGGTTCTTCATTTCTTCCTTTTCTAGTTGCTTTAGGTGTAGAGTTAGGTTATTTATTTGACTTTTTTCTTGTTTCTTGAGGTGTGCCTGTATTGCTATGAACTTTCCCCTTAGGACTGCTTTTACCGTGTCCCATAGGTTTTGGGTTGTTGTGTTTTCATTTTCATTCGTTTCTATGCAAACTTTTATTTCTTTTTTGATTTCTTCTGTGATTTGTTGGTTATTCAGCAGCGTGTTGTTCAGCCTCCAGATGTTGGAATTTTTAATAGTTTTTCTCCTGTAATTGAGATCTAATCTTACTGCATTGTGGTCAGAAAAGATGCTTGGAATGATTTCAATTTTTTTGAATTTACCAAGGCTAGCTTTATGGCCCAGGATGTGATCTATCCTGGAGAAGGTTCCATGTGCACTTGAGAAAAAGGTGAAATTCATTGTTTTGGGATGAAATGTCCTATAGATATCAATTAGGTCTAACTGGTCTATTGTATCATTTAAAGTTTGTGTTTCCTTGTTAATTTTCTGTTTAGTTGATCTATCCATAGGTGTGAGTGGGGTATTAAAGTCTCCCACTATTATTGTGTTATTGTTAATTTCTCCTTTCATACTTGTTAGCATTTGTCTTACATACTGTGGTGCTCCCATGTTGGGTGCATATATATTTATAATTGTTATATCTTCTTCTTGGATTGATCCTTTGATCATTATGTAGTGACCGTCTTTGTCTCTTTTCACAGCCTTTGTTTTAAAGTCTATTTTATCTGATATGAGTATTGCTCCTCCTGCTTTCTTTTGGTCCCTATTTGCATGGAAAATCTTTTTCCAGCCCTTCACTTTCAGTCTGTATGTGTCCCCTGTTTTGAGGTGGGTCTCTTATAGACAACATATGTAGGGGTCTTGTTTTTGTATCCATTCAGCCAGTCTTTGTCTTTTGGTTGGGGCATTCAATCCATTTACGTTTAAGGTAATTACTGATAAGTATGATCCCGTTGCCATTTACTTTATTGTTTTGGGTTCAAATTTATACCCCGTTTTTGTGTTTCCTGTCTAGAGAATATCCTTTAGTATTTGTTGGAGAGCTGGTTTGGAGGTGCAGAATTCTCTCAGCTTTTGCTTGTCTGAAAAGCTTTTGATTTCTCCTTCATACTTGAATGAGATCCTTGCTGGGTACAATAATCTGGGCTGTAGGTTATTTTCTTTCATCATTTTAAGTATGTCTTGCCATTCCCTCCTGGCTTGAAGAATTTCTATTGAAAGATCAGCTGTTCTCCTTATGGGAATTCCCTTGTGTGTTATTTGTTGTTTTTCCCTTGCTGCTTTTAATATTTGTTCTTTGTGTTTGATCTTTGTTAATTTGATTAATATGTGTCTTGGGGTGTTTCTCCTTGGGTTTATCCTGTTTGGGACTCTCTGGGTTTCTTGGACTTGGGTGATTATTTCCTTCCCCATTTTAGGGAAGTTTTCAACTATTATCTCCTCAAGTATTTTCTCATGGTCTTTCTTTTTGTCTTCTTCTTCTGGGACCCCTATGATTCAAATGTTGTAGTGTTTAATATTGTCCTGGAGGTCTCTGAGATTGTCCTCATTTCTTTTAATTTTTTTTCTTTTATCCTCTCTGATTCATTTATTTCTACCATTCTATCTTCTAATTCACTAATCCTATCTTCTGCCTCTGTTATTCTACTATTTGTTGCCTCCAGAGTGTTTTTAATTTCATTATTGCATTATTCATTATATATTGACTCTTTTTTATTTCTTCTAGGTCCTTGTTAAACCTTTCTTGCATCTTCTCAATCCTTGTCTCCAGGCTATTTATCTGTGATTCCATTTTAATTTCAAGATTTTGGATCAATTTCACTATCATTATTCGGAATTCTTTATCAGGTAGATTCCCTATCTCTTCCTCTTTTGTTTGGTTTGGTGGGCATTTATCCTGTTCCTTTATCTGCTGGGTATTCCTCTGTCTCTTCATCTTGTTTAAATTGCTGAGTTTGGGGTGTCCTTTCTGTATTCTGGCAGTTTGTGGAGTTCTCTTTATTGTGGCGTTTCCTCACTGTGTGTGGGTTTGTACAGGTGGCTTGTCAAGGTTTCCTGGTTAGGGAAGCTTGTGTCGGTGTTCTGGTGGATGGAGCTGTATTTCTTCTCTCTGGAGTGTAATGAAGTGTCCAGTAATGAGTTATGAGATGTCTATGGTTTTGGGGTGACTTTGGGCAGCCTGTATCTTGAAGCTCAGGGCTGTGCTCCTTTGTTGCTGGGGAATTTGCTTGGTGTGTCTTGCCCTGGAACTTGTTGGCCCTTGTGTGGTGCTTGGTTTCAGTGTCAGTATGGAGGCATTTGATGAGCTCCTGTCAATTAATGTTCCAGAGTCAGGAGTTCCCTGGAATCAGGGTTTGGACTTAAGCCTCCTGCTTCCAGTTATCGGTCTTATTTTTACAGTAGCTTCAAAACTTCTCCTTCTATACAGCACCATTGATAAAACATCTACGTTAAAGATGAAAAGTTTCTCTATTTTGAGGGTCACTCAGAGAGGTTCACAGCATTACATGGAGAAGAGAAGAGGGAGGAGGGAGTTAGAGGTGACCCAAATGAGATGAGGTGGAATCAATAGTGGAGAGAGTGGGCTAGCCAGCAGTCACTTCCTCATGTGCACTCCACAACTGGACCACTCAGAGATGTTCACAGAGTTATACAGAGAAGAGAAGAAGGAGGAAGGAGACAGAGGTGGCCAGAAGGATAAAAGGGGGGAATGAAAAGGGCGGAGACAGATCCAGCCAGTAATCAGTTCCCTAAGTGATCTCCACCGTCTGGAACACACAGAATTTCACAGAGTTGGGTAGAGTAGAGAGGGGTTAGGGAGGAGACACAGGCGACCTGGGGGAGAAAAAGGAGAGTCCAAAGGGAGAGAGAGCAGTCAAGCCAGTAATCTCGCTCCCTAGTGAAAAATGGGTCCTGAAGATTGGGTTCTTAAAGGTACAAAATTGGTAACAAATACATAAAAGCAAAAATTAAAAACCTAGAGTAGAGTTTGGAATTTCAAAAATACAATGTTAAAGAAAAGAAGAAGGAAAAGAAAGAGAAAAAAAACGAACAAAGAAAAACAAACAAGGTCGCGAAAATTATAAAGAAAATATAGGTACAAAATTGATAACTAATACCAAAAAGCACAAATTAAAAATCTAGAGTAGAGTTTGGAATTTCAAAAATACAATGTTAAAAAAAGGAAGAAGAAAAATAAAGAGAGAAAACAAACAAACAAACAAAAACAAACAATGTCGCATAAATTATAAAGGAAATACAGGTACAAAATTGATATCAAATACCAAAAAGCATAAATTAAAAATCTAGAGTAGACTTTGGAATTTCAGGTATACAATGTTATATAAAAGAAGAAGAGAAAGAAACAGAGGGAAAAAAAAGTCACAGAAATTATAAAAAAAACTATAGGTACAAAATTGATAACATATACCAAAAAGCTAAAATTAAAAATCTGGAGTAGAGTTTGGAATTTCAAAAATACAATGTTAAAGAAAAGAAGAAAACAAACCAAAAAACAAACAAAAAAAAAAAACAAGGTCAAAAAATTATAAAATATATATATATGAAGTTTGCTGAAGAAGAAAAAAATAGGTTTTTTTTTTTTTGCAAAGTAATAGGTTATAAAAGTGAAAATTGAAGGAACAATAGAGGACTTAAAATTTTTTTTTTAATTAAAAAAAAAAGAAAAAATGATCATAAAAATAGTAAAAACATATCTAGGACTTTTTCTGGTTTTGTTGTGAGTATTGTGGGTTCAGTTCATTTTTGGCTAGTTCCTTGGTCCGACTTATATTTCTCAAGATCTATAGGCCCCTTCCTATGTAGTCCGTAATAACCACGGGGTTTTAATCTATTGCCTGTAGCTTCCAAGGCGTTTCCCTCTGTTACAGCTTCTTCTGTTTGCTGGTTTCTTCAGTGTCTGGTTTCCGCCCTGACACAAAGGGGATGGTGGAGGACACTTTTTTTTTTTTTCTTTTTTAAGGCTCTCTTGTTCAGTCGCACTGTGGGGAGGGAGGGAGGGATGCTGCAAACAAATAACACTGGCGTGCGCTCCCAGTGCCTCAGCCACACTGGGTCTGCCCCCGCTCACGGCGCATGTAGCCTCCCTGCCCACACTGCTCGGACTCTACGTTGTTCCGCCGGGAACAATCCGAGGCCGGCCCTGGGCTGCCTGCACCTCCCAGGTCCAAGCCGCTCAGGTTCAGGCACTCGGGTAGTCCTCAGAGGCGCAGACTCAGTTGGGCCTGCATTTTGTGCTCTTCCCAGGTCCGAGCAGCTCAGGTGATGAGGTGTTTGGCGAGCGCCATGCTGCGACTTATCGCCTCCCCGCCACTCGGTTATCTGGGTGTAAAACCGGCGCACCTTCTCAGGCAGATGTTGACCGTCCAGACCCCCAAGAAGTTTTAGTTAGCAAAGAAGCCTGCTTACAGTTTTATAGATAATGTCTCTCTGGGGCTGCGATTGCCCCCTTCCGGCTCTGGCTGCCTGTCACCGGAGGGGGAAGGTCTGCAGCCGGCTATCTCTGTTCAGTCCTTTGTTCTGTGCGCAGGCCTGGCGGTGTCTTAGGTTAGGGCTGGCTTTTCGCGAGGTAGATATCCCGCAGTCTGGTTTGCTAGCCCAAATTATTTCGCTCAGATAGTGCTCAGGGTATTCAGGCCAGATTCTTACTCTGAGCGATGCAGCCCGCGCCGCGCCTCCCTGCCCAGCCCCCGCTTGCTAATGGCGGATGCAGGCATCTGAGCTGCTTCTCCGCTGGGGGAGTTACCGTAGGGCTCGCAATCTGCGAGTTTTAGTTGTTTATTTATTTTTTCTCCCTGTTATGTTGCCCTCTGTGCTTCCAAAGCTCGGCACAGATTCGGCAGTGAGAAGGTTTCCTGGTGTTTGGAAACTTCTCTCTTTTTAAGACTCCCTTCCCGGGACGGAACTCCATCCCTCCCTCTTTTGTCTCTTTTTTTGTCTTTTATATTTTTTCCTACCTCCTTTCGAAGAGTTGGGTTGCTTTTCTGGGTGCCTGATGTCCTCTGCCGGCATTCAGAAGTTGTTTTGTGGAATTTACTCGACGTTTAAATGCTCTTTTGATGAATTTGTGGGGGAGAAAGTGTTCTCCCCGTCCTACTCCTCCGCCATCTTGGCTCCTCCTCGACATCTTATTTTTATCTGGCCAAGAGATATGCTGTGTTTACGTTTTCTGTATCTGTAGTATCAGAGGATTCAATTTCCACAAGTGTTTTGTTTTTGCCTGCTGGCGTCTTTCGTTTCCCATAGACCGCTTCTTTTTTTTTTTTTTTTTTAATAGACCGCTTCTTAAATAGAGTCTGAGCCTTCCATTCTTTCAGCTGTGACCCACTGCATTATGAGGAGACCTTGTTGATGTTTGGTCAGGTCTGGGTTGAGGAGACACGTTCTATAATCTCATCGTTTGGGCTCAGTTGTTTAGTGTCCCTGACCCCCTGGACTATGACCTTCACAAGTAGTCCTCAGCTTTTTTCTTCTCTTCTGTGAAGGTGAATGTCTAGGGGGTTTGAAGTTTGGTAATTTCCCTTACCCCAAGTCCAAGAAGGCTCTGGTGAAGTCTTCTCCCTTGCTGGGTAGGCCATTGTTACGAAGAATGCTCTTGGCTTGTTTCCAGATGGTTACTTCTCCCCTCTTTCTTGGTCAAACAGGAGGCAATATTTCTCTGATCTTTACCAAGAAAACGTGTTGAGGATCCTAGGAGTAAACACCATGATTGTGGGGGTGGGGGTTGCTTTGATTAGGTCCCTAGGAATTTTTAATTCTCAAGTTAGTCCACACTCAGTCACCAGCAATTCATTGAAGCTACCTTTGAAGTTCCAGGTTTTAGATTTCAGCATTTTCTGCCTCAGGTGTGCTGATCTGTGTTCACTATAATCTGTAATCTCGAGAATCGGCTCTTTCTCCAGTTCAGGGATTACAGTTTGTCCCATGACCTCAATTCTGTGATGTGGCCAAGAATGGTCATTGATTTTTAATCTGTTCATATTTTTTCTTCTAAGGGTGGGAATGATGACTTGCAAGCTCTTATTGGAGTGGAATCTTTCCTTTAGATTTTAGACATTGTTTTCTTTAGCTCTTTGGATACATCAGGGCTTCCCTTGTGGCGCAGCTGGGAAAGAATCCACCTGCAGTGCGGGAGACCTGGGTTTGATCCCTGGGTTGGAAAGGTCCCCTGGAGAAGGAAAAGGCCACCCACTCCAGTATTCTATCCTGGATAATTTCATGGACTGTATAGTCCATGTGGTAGCAAAGACTTGGACACGATTGAGTGACTTTCATTTCCCCACACTTGGATACATTAAAATATCTGAAAAAAGTCCACTAAAAGATATGGAAGACCGTTAAATGCATTATTACTAAGTGAAAGAAGCCCGTTTCAAAAGGGTACATGCTGAATGAGTCCATTTATATGCCATTGTGGGAAAGGCAGAAGTATGGAGACAGACCAAAAACAGAAAAAAGTTCAGTGGTTGCCAGGCAGAGGGAGGAGGGAGGAGTAGGAAGAACACAGAGGGTTTGCGAGGCAGTGAAAATACTCTGTTTGACAGTATAATGATGGATAGACGTCCTTAGTACATTTGTCCAAATCCATAGAAGGTACAACACCAAGGGTCCCCTGGTTACTTCTGCAAACTCCTTTGGAGCCTCTTTCCTCACTCCTGATATCTAGCCACTCCTGCACCTTTCTTAGATTCAGCATTTTGGCCCAGCAACTTTCATCCGGCTTAGGTATCCTTCAGGTTACGCTTTTGTGTCCCTTCCTGAGTGGCCTTCCTTGACCTTACAACCCAAGTCAGAATCCATGTATTCTCTCTCCTTGTACCACATTCCTTACACTGACACATCACCATTTGTGTATTTATTGGTTTACTGTCTGGGTCCCTGGTTGGGAGGCAAATTCCATGACAGGAAGGAAAGTATCTGTCTTTCTCCCTGAGGTCTTCCCAGCACCTAGCCCAGGGCCCAAATGGAATAGATGCTCAGTTGACACAGGTGGAATGAGTGAATAAAGGAGGTTTACTCACCCATTCTGTAGAGGTTGATGCTGTTATCTCTGAGTAGTGACGTACCTGATGCCACACAACTAGCAAGTGGACAAAAGTGGGTGAGATCTCAGAATTACAGTTGTTAGGTGAATAGGCATCTTGGAAAGTATTTGCTAAGGGGATGGAAAGTAGGGGTGGGGGAGAAGTGGGGTGTGGAGCAAGTCAGTTTGGAAGATTCCTGAGCAGTGACTCTCGGGGAACTGGCCCCTGGCCAAGGACCTGCAAGACATAGTTTCAGGATTTACAATTGTTGAAAAACGTCCTCCGTTTTCATAATACAGATTGCTGATAAACGGCCCTGCGGGAAGGCTAATAGAAAACACAGCGCTTTCCCTGTAAGGGCACGTTTTACAGTTTATGGGAAGGAGGCAGGCTTAAAAGGCTCCAGGGAAACTGGCCCTCGCCCCCGCCTTCTACCATTTTCCTAAGCAGAGCAAAGGGCTGCGGGGCGCGGGAGACGCCACCGGTGATGCCAGGACCACACTCACATAGCGGAAAGTAGATCTTGGTGACCCTGCATCCCGCAGGCTGCACATTGCTCTCCGCCCCACAGACTCCCACACCGCCCTCAGTCTGCACCTCACTTCTCAGACTCCACACGTCCACACTGCAGCCCCTAGTAACCTCCAGTTCCCCCCTTGTCACCTAGCGGTCTCACATCAACGCACGAAGTGCGAGAAGCTCCTAGGGAAGGCCAAGTGCGGAGAGTCAGCGTGGAGCCAACTCCCCAGCAGAGGGCGCGGGAGAGTCAAGGCCGCCACCGCCAGACCCCGCCTTTCTAAGAAACAGACTCTCTCCTTTGCCCCGCATGAGTTCGCCTACTCCTGTGTGCTCAGTGGCTAAGTCGTGTCCGACTCTTGGCGAGTCCATGGACTGTACCCCGGCAGGCTTCTCTAGCCACGGAATTTTCCGGGCAAGAATACCGGAGTGGGTTGCCATTTCCTACCCGAGGGGATCTTTGTGGCCCAGGGATTGAACCCATGTCTCTTCTGTCTCCAGCATTGGCAAGCAGATTCTTTACCGCGGAGCTACCAGGGCAGCCCTAAATGGCCTTATGGATAGCCGAGAAATAAAGGTTAGTTATTATTATTATTATTATCATTTTCTGATGTAATAAGTAACAGGTGATCTTAAGAAAGAAACCAAGAATCTATGGACTGAGAACGGGACCGGGGACTGTGTTTAGCCAGTTTGCTTTTCTTTTTTTTTTTTAATTTAAATTTATTTATTTTAATTGGAGGCTAATTACAATACTGTATTGGTTTTGTTTCTTTTTTGGCTCCAGTTGCCGGGTGTGTTGTTTCGGCGTCCAGTGTGTTTTGTTTGTCTGTTAATGTGTAGGTTAAAAATCGTCTTTCTCGGGAGACTGGGGTTGTCTTACACACTCTAATATATACATAATAGATGACAAAGAAGGACCTACTGTGTAGCAGAGGGAACTCAGTACTCTGTACTGAGGAAAGAATCTTAAAAAAGAGTGGAGACTGGTGAATGTTATGTGGCAGCCTGGATGGGAGGGCGATTTGGGGGAGAATGGACATGTGTATGTATGGCTGAGGCCCTTTGGCTGTTCTCCTGAAATTATCACAACATTGTTAGTTGACAACAGGGAAGGTGTGACAAGACGTTTTATGGACATTAAATCCCCACAGCCCTTTTTGTGTTTCCTTTTTTGGTAAAGAACTTCCCTAGGAATGATATGGACCAAGTCAAAGAACGTTAGAGCTGGAAGGAATTTTTGAAATTAAACCGCCTTCTTGTTATTACATATGCGGAATAGGAAGCCCAGAGAGGATAATGACAGAGCACCTGAGTGCAGTCGGTTTCCAGTCTGGAGCTCAAGCTGGAAGCAGGATCTCTCAGGGAAAAGGAGTAGTGTGATGTTTAAAGATTTTATTCTATTCTTTATTAGGTAATTGTTGTAGGAAAAGTTGGAAATTCATGTTTTCATTTACGTTGGATCCTATCACTTCAAAATGATCGTTGTCTTCTGTGTAATTTTCCAGATATTTTCATATATGTAAATACTGGTAAAATGCTGTTTCAACTAAAATTGGATCATATTATCCATGCTTTTTGCAATATAGTTCCTACCAGATGCATAAACCTGTTGGATGGAGGGACCTTCATTAATTTAATCAGTTGCTTATGATGAACAGGCTTTTTTCAAATGTTAAATTCTTTTAAAAGATGCTGCACTCAACATTCCTGTTTATACATCTTTTGCCAAAGTAATGTCTACCCTTTGATCAGTATGAATTTTTATAAATGTCAATTTTAAAAACTATTTTAATTAGTTTATTTGGCTGCCCTGGGTCTGAGTTGCTGCATGTGAACTCTTAGGTGTGACCTGTGGGATCTAGTTCCCTCATCGGGGATTGACCCAGGCCCCCTGCACTGGGAACTTGGAATCTTAGCCACTGGACCACCAGGAAAGTCCCCAGTGTGAAGTTTTGTAGGAAGGTAGGGCAGCTGGGTTTGGAATCTGGCCCTGGAGCTTACTGTGTGTCTACACAAATCACAACCTTTCTAGGCTCCAATTTCCTCATCTTTAAGTGGAAGCAATCAGGCTACTGATTGTTTACAGGTATGGGGGAGGACTAAATGAGATAATACATGAAAAATAATTGGTTAGTGCCTAGCACATAGCAAGTCCTAAATCAGTATTAGTCATTATTGTTGTTACTGTTGTCATTACCACCATGACCCCTGAAGAAAACTGGTTCTTCAAAATAACACCCATAGTTTCTACTACTCTTTAAAAGAGAGTAATCAGAATTTCCTGAGGAAATTCTTAGGTGCACAACTTTAGAAGCTGAATTAATATTTTCTATTTCTAACTTTGTTTATCCAGAGGATAAATAATAAGTATAAATGAAGCGTGGGCTGTGGAGCTATTTACCGTGCTCTGCTTGTATAGCTTTCTGCCAGTCAAACCAGGAAAGCAGAGCTATTCGTTGGATGTTCTTATGTAAAAATCAACTAATTTGTGATGAATAAAGCCACTTCTGATTCTTCCTCCTTTGGAAAATGCTTCAAGCCCATCTTATGCCATAAAATCAGCAGAATATCTGTGCTATCGTCTTTGCAACTTCCCCGTATCTTCAAGCTGTTCTCCTGTGAGTTTCTCTTGTATCCGTGGGCCCACTATTTCTTATTCTCAATAGATGTGGGAAAGAGCACAGAAACAGAGGTTGTTGTCTCTCAATCTTGTATTTTTAATCTGGGAAGCTATCCAAGAGTCACACTGGGACAGATTTCAGGTTCATATTCCCACTTGAAGCTTTGGAAACTAGTCACTATTCCGACCAAAGCCTGTACAGTGTCACCCTTATTTGTCTCGGATGCTTGGGGCTAGTGCACTGGGACAACTCAGAGGGATGGTGTGGGGAGGGAGGAGGCAGGAGGGTTCAGGATGGGGAACACATGTATACCTGTGGCGGATTCGTTTTGATATTTGGCAAAACTAATACAATTTGTAAAGCTTAAAAATAAAATTAAATTAAAAAAACACTTAAAAAAATTAAGGAATCAGTCACTCTGTTTTATTGGTTGATTTTGTTTCTTTGTATTTACATATTTTTAATTGAGTTATAGTTGATGTGCAATATTATGAAGTTCAGGGATACAACATAGTGATTCACAGTTTTTAAAAGTTATAGTCCGTTTATAGTTCTTATGACATATTGCTATATTCCATGTGCTGCACAATATGTCCTTGAAGCTTATTTATTTCATATACAGTAGTTTGTACCTAGGCATCCGTTACTAGGATCTTGTCCTTCCCGACTTTTTCTCCCCCACTGATAGTCACTAGTTTGTTCTCTATATTGGTGAGTTTAGTTTCTTTCTTTGGGTCATAGTCACAAGCTTGCTTTACTTTTTAGGTTCCACATACAAGTGATATCATACAGTGTTTGTCTTTCTCTGACTTATTTCACTAAGCGTAATACTCTCCAAGTCCATCCATGTTGTTGCAAATGACAAAATTTCCTTCATTTTATGGCGGAGTAGTATTCCACTGTGTGTCTATACATATACACCACATCCTCTTTATCTATTCCTCTGTTGATGGACACCTGGGTAGATTCCATATCTTGGTTACTGTAAATAGTACTGCAATGAATGCTGTGGTGCATGTATCTTTCCAAATTAGTCTTTCCTTTTTAGGGGGGGATATCTCCCTAAGAATACTCACCCTCTTTGAGAAGCTGGTGGAATATCCAGAGGTTGATGGCCTAGCTCAGAAGTCATTGGTCAGTGACCAAAAGTCATGGTGACCAGTTTTCCAAAATGCTGCCAGTAGCTCCATGCTTACTTACGGTAGCTTCCTCCTCTTCTCCACTGAGCACTGTGGATAGAGACACTCAACAGGATGGGTGGCATAAATGTGGTGGTTACATGAATCCTTTGTGGACACAAAGTTTGTGGAATCTGAGCACCAAATGCTGGGACATCCTTGTCTGTAACTGAGACCCGAATGCCCCCCGTGTGTCATTTGCCATGCTGTGTCATCCTTCCCTCCAGTAATGACCAGGTCTACTCTACTATGGTGTCTGTCTCCGCTTGTTGTCATGGCTTTGTCAATTAAGCTAGGCTAGAGCTTCTTTTCCTGGGATTGCCTTCCCTGTCCTGAGTGGAGGTTGGCTGGAAAAGCTGGGGCAAGATTTGGCAGGTGGGAGTGAAGCCACGGCCATTATGTTCTGAAGTTGGGTGTAAGGGCAGGTGCGATTGCCGCTTGTATGCATTGGCACTGACGCCCTGGCACCCTTGTTGCCGTGGGCCAGCAGGGGGCCTGCAGCGACTCACCCACAGGGTGATCTCCTACAACAGCTCCAGACCCTGGGCCGTGTGCACGTGCAGCTCTGTGTCAAAGGATGCCGGCTCCTTCTCCAGAATGGAGATGGTAAGAGGCAGATGTATGGATCACAGGATTTTATGCCTTCATGGGTTTTAGCTTGTCCTTGTTGGTTCAAGGGAATCCTTGCAGCTTCCACTTGGTCTTTGCTCTCCCCAGTTCATATACACCTGTCTGCCCAGCTGTTAGCCTTGAATATCTCCAGTGACTTCAGGCCACCATCAAATGTGAAGGCAATAGCCTTTCATAGACTTCATCTCGGCTCCCACCAGTGCATGAGATCTAGTCTCTATAATATATCCCTCATGGCCTTTCACTCTGCTTCTCTCATCAAACCCTACAACTGGGTTTTGTTGTATTGTTTAGTCGCTCAGTCGTGTCTCACTCCTTGCAATCCCATGGACTGTAGCCCGCCTGGCTCCTCTGTCCATGGATTTCTCTGGGCAAGTATACTGGAGTAGATGGCCAATTCCTTCTCCAGGTGATCTTCCTGATCCAGGGATCAAACCTGAGTCTCCTGCTTGGCAGGTGGATTCTGTACCACTGTGCCACCAAGGAAGCCAATTGTGTGTGTGTGTGTGTGTGTGTGTGTGTGTATTTCAGATTGTTTTAAGCCAGTCATCTCCTGATGGTGACTTGGGTTGTTCCCATGCCTTGGCTGTTGTAAATAGCGCTGCTATGAACATTATGGTGCCTGTGTCTTTTCAAATTAGAGTTTTCATTTTTTTTTCTGGATCCAGGAATGGAATTTCTGGATCAAATGGTAATTCTATTTATAGTTTTTGAAGAACCTGCATACCATTTTCCATTGTGCCTGTACCAATTTACACTCCCACCAACAGTATAGGAGGGTTTCTTTTTCTCCACACCCTGTCTACCATTTATTAGTAAATTTTTGATGATAGCCATGCTGACCTGTGTGAGGTGTTACCTCATTGTGGTTTTGATTTGCATTTCTCTGTTGCTTAGCCACGTTCGTCATCTTGTCACGTGCCTCTTGGCCCTCTATGTCTGCTTTAGAGCATGTCTATTTAGGTCTTCTGCCCATTTTTTGATTAGGTTGTTTATCTTTTCTGCATTGAGTCATTATGAACTGTTTGTGTGGTTTAGATTTCTTAGGTTTACTTTTTCAATTTCATCTTTAATTGTTTTACAGTGTTCTGGGGGCCATGCTGCATGGCTTGTGGGATCTTAACTCCAAATTAGGGATTGAACTCGTGCCCTCAGCAGTGAGTGAGGGGTGCTAACCACCGTACTGCAGGAATTCCCTATATTTTGGATATTAACCCCTTCTCAGTTGCACCCTTTGAAAATATTTTCTCCTATTCAGTAGGTTTTCTGTTAGTTTTTTTGATGATTTCTTTTGCTGTGCATAATAAGCTTTTCAGTTTCATTAGGGCCCATTTGTTTCCTTCTGCTTTGATTGATATTTCTTTTGCCTTGGGTGATTGATGTAAGAAAATGTCGCTATGATTTATGTCACAGAAAGTTTCACCTATGCTTTTTCTAGGAGTTGAACGGTGTCTTGTTTTACATTTAAGTTTTTAACCATTTTGAGTTTATTTTTGTGTATGGTGTGAAGAAATGTGCTAATTTCACTCTTACATGTGTAGCATCCAGTCTTCCCAGTGCCGCTTGCTGAAGAGACTGTCTTATCCAATGCATAGTTTTGCCTCTTTTGTCATGGATTAATTGACAGTAGGAGTGCGGGTTTATTTTGGGGGTCTCTGTTCTGTTCCTTTGATCTATATGTCTGTGTTTGTTCCAGTACCATGGTGGTTTGATTACTGTGGCTGACAACAGAATTTTTCGTTTCTCAAAAAACTGAAAAGATATGTACATGACAATTTACTAAGGCTCTATTACCCTTGCTTTCTCTTTTTAGTGTTAATTGTAGATTATTTCTTTTTTAATATTTTTCTTTATTACTCTCTTTGGCTGCACTGGGTCTTTGGTGTGGCATGTGGGATCTTGGTTCCCTGACCAGGCATTGAACCCAGGTCCCCTGTAGTGAGAGTACAGAGTCTTAGCCATTGAACTGCCAGAGAAGTCCCACCCTTGCTTTCTTTTTAAGAAGTATCTATTGATTTATTTTTGACTGTGCTGGGTCTTGGTTGCTTCGTGTGAGCTTTCTCTAGTTGTGGTGAGTGGGGGCTGCTCTCTAGCTGTACTGCACGGGCTTCTTATTGCAGCGGCTTCTCTTGCTGTGGAGCACGGACTCTAGGGTGCTTGCGCTTCAGTAGTTGCAGCTCGTGGGCTCAGTAGTTGTGCTTCCCAGATTCTACAGCCTGGCAAGCCGATTCTTTTCCACAGAGCCCCCTCGGAAGCCTAGTTCCCCCTTACATATAGAACAAAAACAGTTTTGCACAGTTTTTTCCAAATCTTGATTTCCTCCCTTTCAACACTATGTCCTGTGATACTGCAGATTCCCTTCCAACATGCCCTGTCTATGGATCCCTGGAAATTCCTCCATCTCCTGCGTGCTCCTAACCTAGGCCCTTGGCTCAAGCCTTTTCTGCTTGAGCTCTGAACTCTGTTGGATCCCTAACCAGCTCCTCTTTCCATGTTCAGTTCTCACGCCCAGCTAATGACTTAGGGCATAGTCTCTGAATTAGAAATAGTTTTCATCAATAACACCAAAGTAACAATATAAATAATAGCAATAGCAATACAAGTACTACCAATAACTCACATGGATCAAGCCCTTATCTATTGTGCCAGGCACTGCTCTACGTGTTTTCAACATATAAATTTTTCTGTTCTTCCCAATAACTCCTCACCCGACATCTTCAATGTCAGTGTGGACGAGGATACAGACTGACCACACTCTTGTTCCCTTTACTCCAGCACCAGTTGATGCTGGTTGAGTGCTCACCATGGGACTTAACTTTATTCCTTTATTTAAACCTAAGAACAGTGTAAGGCACATACCATCATGAGATCCATTCTATAGATGGGACAGTTGAGGCACAGAGAGAGGTCAGCCAACTTGCCCAGTGTCACAGAGCGAGGAAGTGGTGGGGCTCTGCAATCCGCCTCCATAATCTGTGGCTTCTTTCTCTGGTGTGGGCTGATCTGCCTCTGGAGACACTGAGAACCCACAGCACAATGGATGGGTCGGGTATTGTGACATTCCCACACCGCCCAGCACAGGGCCTCTATACCACAGCCAACATAGGCTTAGTGATGCTCACAGGTACAAAAACGTGCAGGACAGATGTCATTTTCACAGGAAACCATTCTGTCCTCATTGGGAATCGTCAGAGGATAGATATCTCCCTTCTCACAGAACCTCATGAATAAATGAATAAAGAGAAAGTGACTGAAGTGGTAAACATGAAGCGGTGTGGTGTGGTCCTCTGTAAAGTTTTATTGGAAATCTTAATGCCAAAGTGTTATTGCCCAGGATGTAAAGAACTATTCGTCCCAAATACAAGCTTCCAAAAGGCACATTAGTGATGGGCGCACAAATGTCACCTCCTCTCCTCCACACCTGCACTAAAGTGTCATTAAGAATGACATACTTGAGGGACTTCCTTGGCAGTCCAATGGTTAAGACTCTGTGATTCCACTGTAGGGAAGACCAGTTCAATCCCTGGTGGGGAAAACTAAGATCCCATATGCCATGGGACATGGGAAAAAAGAGAGAAAGAGAGGTTTAAAGAATTTACCAACACAATTAATTAATGATAAAATGATTAATGTCCTCCAGGATAAAGGTGCCTAAGAGGCTGTCTGATCAAATCCCTGTTCCTCTCAAAGGCAGGTTGCCTAATACAGCAGCCCCAGCTCTGTCTACCTGCTCCTCCTTCTCTGTTCCAACCCAGTGGTAGAAGAGGGGCCACAGGTGAAAGTGCAGTGAGTGAATCAGGGCAGCACAGAGCTTGTCGGTGGGTGACACTGAGCAGTAACACTCTGGTTGATTTCTTTTAAAAGGGGGATGATGATTGTGATGAGGGAGCAGGTAGAAACAGGATAAATCAAGTACAACGTCAAGCATGAGACTCATGGTTAGAAGCTATTCTTCATATTTGGGATATTCCCATGCCCCAGGACACCTGTAAATACCTCTTGAACAAGCATAAAACCCTCAGCCTGGCCTGGCTTTCATTTGCACTTCTCACTGCAGAAACAGAATTCTGGAAGTTAGAGGAGGGACAGAGAGGGAGGGGAGTGGAAGGGTGGGTTGGGGAGGGGTGAGGGTGGAGGGGAAGAAGGGAACTGAGGTGCAGGAGAGAAGAGCAGCAATGGGGAAGATGGAAACAAAACACTTCCTGATCTAGAACACGGGCGCAAGTGTTGTAGGGTGCCTGCAGCCAGCGGTGGGGAGCTGAGTCCAGCCCTGTATGCAGAGCTCCACAGTTACCTGCCAAGTTGAAGGAAGGGCCCCGAAGGAAGGGCCCCTTGCACTGTAAGCTTTCTGAGAGCACCAAGCACTGGCCAGGGTCTATGCGTGCACTCTGACGTGGGTTAGCACAAATCGGTAGTACTTGTTGCTTCATAAGGGGCGGGTTGGGGTTTCTTGCAGCCAGCTTCTGAGCACACTGTGTGCCCTGAAATAGAGGCCCCAGGAGCCAGAGCAAGCAGCCCCCTAGCTAATCATTTCATCTGAATCACTAGCCCCATTCCTGGACTTTGCGGGTGAGTGAAACAGAACCAGAGCCCCATCCATTAGTTACAGAGTTGGAGCGGTGGGGGGGGGGGGCGGTGGGGAGGAGACGTGCTCAGAGCACATAGGACAAAGGGGACCACTGGGCTGTGGCCTTCTCCAGCCCCATCTTTGCATCCCTTGCTCCAGGGGAACTATGGGCTAGGGGCCCAATCCCTGGAGAGATGTTCTCCTAATGTTTCTCCAGGGCTCTGGCTCCAGGGGCCAGTGAGGTCTCATTTCCCTGCCCCTCCGCACCCCAAGTTAGCACACCTCCACTTTTATGGCCATACCCTGGCTTCAAGGGCTCGCAGAGGGTCCCACCTACCTCAGTCAAGGGGCAGGGCCGGAGGGAGTGGGGGACCAGGGAGGGAGGGGGGGGTCGGGGAGGGAGGGCGCCTAAGCAGGAGCAGGTACACATTGGACCA